>NC_090024.1:195483402-196847777 GCF_037176765.1 Anolis sagrei | reverse complement strand
TTTCCTGGGTTTCTTTCCAGGCAAAAAGAAGCAAATGTTAGATATTGTGTTAGAAACTATATTAATTCTCCTTTTTTTTCAAAAAATGTTATTTTGAATATTAGACAACAGCTTTCTCTTGATTTCTGAGGAAGCATCTGGAACTGTCAGTCGAACAGTATATCATATCATGCTGATTCTAGCCCTGAGAGACTTGGCAGAACAAAAACAAAAGAGGTGACAAATTGGACACTACCTTCCTTTCATAATTAGCCAAAATATCTCAATACGAAGCAAAGCATGGCTCTTAATTAAGAGAATGCAAGGGCCTTTGCCCCTCCCCTCCCCAAAAAATAATTATACTAGCAATGGAGAATAATATTAAAGTCAGATGTAGCAGACTCTATGCCCAGTCCCTGGTGTAGCAATTAATATTTCACACCTGCTAAGCAGAGAAGAGGCAGAAGGAGAGAGGGGAATAGCACCAAAAAAGAGAGGTTAAATAATGTGATTTTTTAAGAGTATGAACTGAGTAAAGAATGCCTTTTTGTCCCACAGTGAAGAGTGAGTTCATACCATTGTTGCTAAAATGTAAATAGCAGGATTTTTTAAAAATAGAATATCTGTAAAATAATGATTTGGGAGTGAGTTGCAGGATCAAAAAGAACATCAGCTCTACAATCAAATGAACAATATCCTGAAAGCAGATTTCATGATGAATAAAAAGAACTATGTGGTACACACACTGGAGTCCCTACTGGTCAGTTGTTTCACTTTACCACATTGTCTGAACATCTTGAGATTTGAATGCCAGTCTGGTCCTAGACGGCCAGTACTCTACAAATCCTGGCACATCATTGCATCATAGTGAGGGGTATGCTGTAAACCTCTGATTTTTTAACTTACTTTTAGACTTCAACCCCCATAAGTCCTAGCCAGTTTGGCAAATGATTGGGAATTCTGGGAGCAGACATCCAAATTACTTTGACCACCAAAGTTTGAGAATCCACTACATGCAAATTTCATCAATGGGGATTCATACAAGCAGGGGCGGCTCAACCCATTACGCAAAGTAAGCATTTGCAGTATAGTTGATTTTGCCCAGGGGCACTCTTGAGGTGCTCTTGGGGGAAAATGGACCTTGACATTTGCGAGTTGTAGTTACTGGGATGTATAGTTCACCTAAAATCAAAGAGCATTCTGAACTCCACCAATTATGGAATTGAACCAAATATGGCACACAGAACTCCCACGACAAACAGAAAATATATATATCAGTGATTGGGTTTTTTTTGGGGGGGGGGGCCGCCAAAATACTGTTTGCTTACCGTTGAAAATTACCTAGGGCCACCTCTGTATACAAGTTATTGGAGAACAATGGTTATCTAGACATGGTCCAGTTTCAAGCAAAACAAATTTGCAACACCAGAAGCCATTTTTAAAGTCTTGTGTTATAATGTCCTAGTTCGTATTGTTTATAACACATGTACAAGGTGGGTTTGCTTGTCCCATTCTATACAGAAATGAATGAAAATATAGATTAATTAAAGCCAGGTCGACCAAAAGCAAGTTCAGGTCTTGGTGTTTTGTTTTTCAGGGCACCCACCAAAGGTTTTTAAGGTGAAATGCAGGAAAGCTTACTCTATGGCCAGGCCAGCTCAAGACTGGCTAGCATATATGAAGCAGTCCCATATAAATCCCCCCTCGATTCTGGTGAAAGGAGGGTCTCTCTCCAGAATTCCAGGCTCCCATAAGATTAGAAATCTCATTAGAGTCTGGAACTCTCACAGGATATCCTCCTCTCAGGAGACCTGACATGGTCTTTATGACATAGTTGGTTTAGGCACTGGACCACAACTCTGAAACCAGGATTTGAGTGCTTGCTTAGCAATGGAAACTCACTGAGTGACTTTGGGCATTACACATTCTCAACCCCAGAAAACACCATGTTAGGATCACCTCAGGTTTGCCATAATTAAGGACTTGAAAGTACACAATAATGCCATGGGCTACTTGCATTAGTCACCTGGACTTGAAGAGTTGAAAGCAGGAAAAATGGGCACCAGCCAATGTCACAGGAGAAGGACTCTACAAAATTTGATGTCTTATTTGGGGCTGTTTTGCTTCATACCATGCTTGGAGTTCTGTCTGTTGTGAGAGAAACTGGAATCTGTTCCTCTTATTCTCAACATATTTTTTTAAATGTTAGCTGAGGCTGTTCTGCAGACCCTGGCAATTTGTACTGGCTTCTCCTTCTTTCCTTAGCTCCAATGGCCAGTTAGGACTTTTGTGTTTGGGAATATTTTTTTTACATTTGTGTGTACCTTCAAGTCACCTGAAGACTTATGGTGACATAATGAGTTTCAGAGGAATTTCTTCAGCAAAAAATACTCAGCGGTGTTTTTTTCTCTGAAATATAGCCTACAGCACCTGGTATTTAGTGATGATTTCCCATCCAAGTACTAAACAGGGCTGACTCTATTTAGCTTCCAAGGTCAAGTAGGATCTAGTGCCTTTAGGATAATAAGATGTTCATGTAGATGTTTTTTATTTTATTCATTTGACCTCTTTATCTATTGCCTTTCTGCCTACCAACTAACCTGCTTTGTAACAGTAGGGTTTATAGATTTACATGAAAAATAAATTTCCTAAATTTTAACTTGTTAAATTGTTAAAACAGTATTGTTTCCAGTTGGTGAAGCTGATTTTATTGTATGCCCCTCTAAGGTTTTTATTTCACATAGGCCTAGATAGAAAACATTTCATATATAAATAAATACTGCAAATGAACCTATGGGGTGAAGTAGTAGAAAAAGGGCAAATGGGTTGAAAAAGAGAATTACAAATTTCCATAGTAAAAAAGCCATTCTCAAACAAAAATAACTGAACAAAATCTCTATGCGTTTTCTGATCAGTATGTAACCCTTGCCCAGAGAGGAAAATCCAGACTCCTTCAGCTAATAACTTCCATAGCCTCTGAACTCAGAAAACACAATAGATGTGAGCTCTGCAGTCCCAACTTATAAAAATACAATTTCTTCATAACTCCTGCCGTTACTAAGGCAACATTTTTTTCCCCAGGTAATGTTGGGATACTGAATATTTCATGTCTCTAAATAACAAAAACCCTGTGAGAGACAATCTCCTTACTCAATTCACTGGTCTCTCCAGCAACAAAGTCAACTGGCAGGAGAGGTTACTAGCTGCCAAGCACAAGGAAATTTTCTTCTAACAAAAACAGCTGGCTTCATCTTGGCTGGCTTGCACCGCAGTGTTTGCATTCTATAGAGGCCTGTCTCAAACTAGGGAATCTATCTATTATGTGTTTTCCATATCCTTGGTTGAACCTAAATTCAATTTTATGTGGCTAGGTGTCTTACAGAGAGATTAGAGGTAAGTAGTTCAAAATTAGCACCATATACTTGTGTATAAATTAATCTCGTGTATAATTTGAGGGCAGGTGTTAAAGCCAAAATTAATAGATTTTGATATGACTTGTGGATAAGTCAAATATTATTCCACAAAGAGGGAAATGTACCAGTCAGTGCCACCATTTTTCTGCTCATGCAATTCAAATAGTCATTTTGCCATGCTACTGTGAAGGGGGAATTATCTCTCGATATTCCATGATGATTCTAACTTCCAATGGAACCCTGACGCATTCAACTTCTTTCCAGGATGAAGACGAAAGCATTGATAAGCACCCCTTCATTTCATTCGCTTAACCAATTACAGATCCACCTGATCGTAGTTTTTGCCTAGCCCTCATTTGAGTAGTTGTTTGCCAGAAGGTCATGGGGACCTTGTTGAAGGCTTACTGAAATCCAGATATGCTAGATCCACTGCATTCCCTGCATCTACCAGGCTTGTAACTCTATCGAAAAAAGAGATCAGATTAGTGTGGCATGACTTGTTTTTGTTAAATCCATGTTGACTATTAGCAAGACCACTTCCTTAACAATCTTTTCAAGAATCTTGCCTAGTATCTGACCGGACGGTAATTGTTTGGGTCATCCTTTTTTCCCTTCTTGTCCTCCTCCAATCTGCTGGGACTTGTCCCGTTCTCCAAGAACTCTCAAAGATGATTGCCAGTGGTTCTGAAATAACTTCCACTAGTTCCTTCAATACTCTTGAATGTAGTGATCTGGCCCTGGGGACTTGAATTCATTTAGCGCGGCTAGGTATTCCTGGATGACTTGTTTCCCTATTTGGGATTGGATTTCCACAAATCCTTCATCCATTCCATATTGCTGAGGTTGAAGATAGCATTATTTTTGTGAGAAGACTGAGGCAAAGAAGGCATTAAGTAGTTCTGCCTTTCCCTATCCTCTATCAGCATTGCCCCATCTTCTCCTTGTAGAGGCCCGATTGCCTCCTTGTTCTTCCTTTCTCTACCAACGTAAGCAAAGAAGCCCTTTTTATTGTTTTTAATGTCCCTGCAATCCTGAACCTGAATCACCCAGTTTAGTTGTGGGCATAGGGAGAGTGACTTCAAAAGGGACCCCAAGTAATGATCCCTATTCCACAAGCCTAGGTGGACAACTCAATATCTTTCCTGCCTAGTTACTTTGTGTCTGGACATTCTACACAGATCTCACAGGCTATTTCAATAAATGGATAAATTTCCCTAGGTTTTGCCTTGTTTGTTCTTGACTTTTCTATCATTGTATGCAAAGATAGTAGAGAAAACATCCTACAACTGTAAATCCCATGATCTTTTGACCAAATAGACACTTTAAATATGACAAAGATGGGCAGCATAGGCCATGATGAACTTGTAGTATTCCTTACTCACCTCAGCCCATAATGAGCAATGTTGGGATCTCTTATTCAGTAATATCTGATGGTTTCATGCCTGCTTCATGAGTAGGTGCATACTTTTATCCTACATAGTGATCGTCTTGGTGTAGGAAAATGAGGCATATGAAAAGTCCCTGAAAAACAAATGAACAATGTGGTAACTAAACTTACTGTCCTCTGATTTTAAAATTAGACTTAACGAAGACATGAGCAATCCTCTCAGCTCAGACTGAGGGTTTAATTATCCTTGAAAGCAGGTGAGAGCAAGGAGGCTCATATTGTGAAAATATCTTCCAGGCCCATGAACAAACAATAGGAGAGGGTGTTACCCCACATATGCACATCTATAGAATTGTGTGTTGCTAATATTCATTAGCAGAGTTTGAAGAACTCATTAAAATATTCAAATAGGAAGAGTGTCCAGCCAATATCTGTACTGTTGGGTTTTTTTAGGTAATTTTTTTGGGTAAATCTCACCATTGTAGACTCTGATCATCATATAGTATAAACTGTTTTCATAATGCAACCTTTTTATTATGGTAATGTTCAGCCTTCTTTTGGCATGCAACAGAATGGGAGGAATGTGGGCTATCAAAATCACACAAAGAAAACGTAGCCAGCAATATAAGCAAAAGAAATAGGAAGAAGTGGTGCTTACTTTGAAAATAGTTGTTGTACCACTTCCTCTGGTGTGCAGTGGGTGAAATCACTGAGCTGCTGAACTTGCTTACCAAAAGGTCATAGGTTCAAAATCCAGGAGTGACATGAGCTCCTGCTGTTAGCCCCAGCTTCTGACAACCTAGCAGTTTGAAAACATGCAAATGTGAATATATCAATAGGTACCGCTCCAGCAGGAAGGAAATGGCACTCCATGCAGTCATGCCAGTCACATGGCCTTGGCGGTGTCTATGGACAAAGGCGGCTCTTCGGTTCAGAAATGTAGATGAGCACCAACCCTTGGAGTCGGACATGACTAGACTAAATGTCAGGGGAAAACATTTACCTTTACCTTAGTTGTTGTACTCTAGAAACTCAGTTTTTATGGCTGCCACAAACTATGTTGAATTAGTTGAGATTCCATGAGACATTCATTCAAAAACTATAGCAAAATGTGCTGCAGGATGCCCCACAAAGTTTTTGCAGTTTCATAAAAAAATTCCATTTTTATAGAACCAATTAGGAAATAACATGTACAACATGGAAACAAAAATCATGTTACATACTATAACTGTGCAAATAATTATTCTGAATGAGAAAGGGTATCCAAACATATTGAAACACCTATTTAGAAAATGGCCAGCTCCCATTATATATTTCAGATATTGTGAAAAATCAATTTGTGAAAAGGCTCCTTTTTTTGCAAAAGAAAATTTGCCAAACGTCAAGTTACTTTTTGCAAAGAAACTTTTCACAAAAATGTCTCCAAACGTGAAAAATAATTGAAAAATTGTGCAAAATCTTCACATTTGCATTAAAATCTTTCCAGGAAGAGAACTTTTGAAATTATTTGCTCTTACATATAACAACAAAGTATATATAGAGATTTACTTGTAACATGTTGTCATCGTGAAATATACTACTTTGAAATTGGGTCCATCATTTTGAAACATCCCTAGTAAGGCTGTAGAGCACATATAATTTTAACTCTTGAAGTCTGAGAAACACAAGACACCTTAGAATGCTTTTGCAAGCAGTACAGGACAGGTATTTCCATCAACAAAACAGAAGTGGCTGCCTCAGGCAGCAAATACTGCAGACGGAAGACCCACACTACCATTCCTTTTGAATCCTTAAAGCAACCCTACTCCATTTCCACAAATCGATCCAGCTGCCACAGCAGAATATAATGTCTCATCACCAACACTGATATCAGACTGAGATACTTGTCCTGTCAGATCCTACACGTGGAACTGTGAGAAAGGGCTTGGAGTACTATTTTACTTTCCTTTAGATGGTGAAACATCTTAGACCTGCTCTGAAGTTGAATCATAGGTGGAAAGTGGGTCAGAAGCAGATCCCTTACCTTTTAGGTTTACCTTCACTACTTTTTTGAGGAACTTAACTTGGAAGTGATGGACTGACTACAATGGTGGAAAGTCAGGGGGTGAAGTCTGGGAATTTAATAAAGTTTCTCCCTGGTCTACCTTAGCAAACCAAGCACTACTTATATGTCCTGTTATTTGAAAATACACACATCTGCTAAGGACCCGCTTCTCCCACCCGAATTCTCAACTTCAGTATCAGCAGTTTTTGATTTATAAATATGTTCCACACAGATCCAAGAGCAAAACAGAGAGACAATCCACAGGAGTTTTGTAAGCAGAAGCCATTCTGCCTCGGTGCCTTTCCCAGATGGCACATCTCTGACATACAAATGTCATTTGGCATCACTGCAAGATCAGGTTATATCGGCAAGTTGTCCCTGTCACTCTTGACTTTGCCCAGAAATATCTCACTACCTGGCTCTTGACAATCTCTGTAGCAGTCAGGGCTCATCAGCCGTCATTGTCATGCTTGGCTGTGCTCACAGCAAGGTGGCTGGAGAGAGCAGCAAACAGAATAAATAGGACCCTTTGCTCCCTGGAAACTGCCCAGAAGGCAAAGTCTTCTGGGCCGGCTTCCTGCCACAGCATCATAACTGGCTTCATATAGCTTTTGACGGCAGCTGTGATTAAATGCCCCTTCCAACTCATATGTTTTTCCCAGGCCAGTTCAGCTGCACATAGGCACGAACGGAGGAAATGAAGGTTTCTCAACAAAGTCACAATTTTCCTCCCTGGATGCAAAAGGTGATCTCGGCATCATGTTTGGAAATGGCTTTGCTCCCAGTGAATGCCAGCTTGATGATTTCTGACAGCTATGACAGGCCTCAAATGAGACGATTAATATTTCACAGCTGCCAGGTTTAGATGGTGACAACAAAAAGCGAGGAAAGAGGGTTTGGAGTTTGTTCTAAACCTTGAAAGCAAAAACAACAATGGGATCAGTGCTGAGCGCTGGGGCCCAGGCAACTTGATCAATTGTTTTCAATTGTTCTTCATCTCAAAAGGATTTTTGAACTTGCATTCATGTTGCATTTTACATCCCTTCACTGAGCTGGTATGGTATAATCATATGAGTGTTGAACTTGGGCTCAAGGAGATGAGGCTTCAAATGTCTGCTCAACTATGAAAATATGACTGCTTGACCTTGGGCAACTTGTACTCTCTCAGCCTCAAAGAAAGGCAATAGCACACCTCCTCAGAAAAAATTCTGCTAAGAAAACTGTGGCATAGATTCATTTTAGAATTGCCATATGTTGGAAATAATTTGAAGGCATATAACTACAAAGCATAGCTGTGAGCTTTGAATAAGTCCACACAATATTCAAATCTTTCTCTACCATTCCCTCTGCATGGCCAATAACATAGAGTAGGGGTGCCAGCCTGACAACAGGTAGGCAGGGGATGGTTGGAGGTGCTGAATTTCTCCATTCACCACAAGCCAGAAAGCATACGCACATACTTCACTAACAGAATTCCAGTATTTATTTTATCTAAAAAATAAAACTAAGCTACATATGTCTGTTGAGGAGATGGTTGAGTCCTGGTTATCATCCAAGGGGATATTAGTCCTACTCTATCCAAATAGATCTGTCCTATTTATTTATTTATTTATTTACTTCATTTGTATACCGCCATTCTCAGCCCTAAGGCGACTCATAGCGGTTTACAACAAGCAAAAACAAGGCGAACAATCAAGGCAAAAATTCAATGTGGCATCAACAAGGTACTTAAAAACAGTTAACACCGAAACAAATTAAACAATTTAACAGTAATAAACATTCAGTGGCGTCTCTTAACTAGAATCATGATCCAAACTCGTCAGTCGTAGTTCCATTTCCTGAAATTCATTGCACTGCTTATTCAAACGCCTGTTCAAATAACCAGGTTTTCACTTTCCTCCGGAATACCATCAATGAGGGGGCCAATCTGATGTCCGTGGGAAGGGCATTCCACAGCCAAGGGGCCGCCACCGAGAAGGCCCTGTCTCTCGTCCCCGCCAGCCGTGCCTGTGTTGCAGGCAGGATCGAGAGCAGGGCCTCCCCGGAAGATCTCAAAGTCCTAGTGGGTTCGTAGGTGGAGATGCGATCGGATAGGTAACTTGGGCTAGAACCGTTTAGGGCTTTATAGGCCAAAGCCAGCACTTTGAATTGGGCCCAGTAGCAGAAAACATTCACTCTCCTTGACCAGTTCTACTGTTTCCCTATTAGCAGAGAATAGTGAGTCTAAAGTGAATGTTTTCTGCATGGAAACTGTTTACATGAACCAGAACCCTTATTTTTTTAGGGTTCTGGCTTATTTGGAGAGTATCCACAGATAGCAGAGGTTCTCCCATTCAAAACCATCACCAGTCTGTGTTGAGACCAAAAAGAAGTGAGTGCGGCTCATTCACTACCATATGTTTTGAATGTGCTTTTCACACGCACATTCCTTTAATATTGAATTGGACAACTATTGAATTGGAGTTTTTTCCCAAGTGAAGGCTGAATTGTTTCACAATTCCAAAGTACAAGAGTTTCAGTTCCAGATGTTAAAAAATACAAACAAATGCTACTTCAGAATTTCCAAGAACTTTCATGAATTTTATTCACATGTTTTACCAAAATTGCAAAAATTTTCACGTATTCTTGGAACTTCTGCTACTTCATTCAATATCTTCATGACAACAAACTTTGAAAACTGTATTGAAACACATGCAACAAAGATAGCCTTATACAACTTTATTAATGTTTATCTTGAACTGGGCCTTCTTGATAGAACTTTCAAGAGTGGCTCAATACTGCCCCATTTTTTTGTCTGTGCTTCAGTTTGCACACATCATTTTCACTTGTCCACAATCACTGGTTCTGTCAATGATGGAATGTTTAAGTGTATGTGCATGTACATACATGTGTGTGCATACATGGGTAGGTATTAATTCCAGAATGAACAATAAATGTGCAGGGTGGAACAATGTAAAACAAGGGATTAACAGCTATACAGCTCAGTTAAGTTCATGAAAACACCCTTATTCGATAGATCAGAATGAAAAGTGGATGGAGTACAAGTTATCTTGTTTTTCCCCTGAGGGCTAAATGCAAGTCAATGTACCAGAGACCATGACATTGAAAAACAGAATTATTTATGTTTGTTTATAGCAGGGAGAAACATGACATCATGACACCCTGCATTAGGAATGTACAGGAATGATAAATGTCCAAATTGACAAGAGCAGCAACTGAATTGATATGTGGAATGGAAAAGAAGAGAGAAGATGAGCATATGAAAAAGAGAAATAAGTCATGGGGAAAACCAGATATGTTTCTTTTCTCCCTGTGGGAATAGACCTGCCAGATTCAGAAATAAAGCAAATATCCTGAACTGCCATCTTGTCTCTGGTCACAGTAAGGTAGACAAGGTTTTTCTCTGGTCTTTTCCATTGTTTTATGATTTGTAATGACTATTAATTAGGACTCACAATCTCCTAAACCAACATAGCCACATTGCCATGTAACTATGGGGAAATTGTAGAAGCTCAGAAAAAGTATTTTTTTTTCCTAGACTGCGCAGTAATTGTTGGGTTGAAATACTGGGACTGAAGGAATGTTTCTATTTTTCTTTTGACCCTGTCCTCACTGGTATGCCCTTCCTCTATGCGTTCTTTAGGGATTAGGATTAAGAGGTTAGTTCAAAGGCCTCATGGGTAAAGTAGGCTCTCAGAAGGATTGGTCTTTGTCTAGCTGTAATCACTGACACCATTTCTGCCTCTTCATTCATATAATGGAATGCTCTTTTATTAATTTCTGAACCTGTAAAAAGTAAGTTTAAATATCATTCACACATTTTTCTTTTCTTATGGATTTCCAGTTTAGTGATTCAAGCAATTAATTCAAGTTTTCAGGGGTGGGGGAACTCCTATCTATTTCTAAATCCCACTGTATAAAGCAAGCATTGAGATTATAAATAATTCCAATAAAACAGATGTTTTAGCAACCTTGTAAATCTCCAGGGCTTCTAATATATCAAAATGGTGACAGATAATCTATTTGTGGGCAGTTTAATCCTAATCACATTTTAAACTGGGGGTGGGAGGAGAGTCATCTTCATAATTGATCAGAGAGATCTGTGAAAATGGAAAACCATATATACATATATACATACATAATTCAATATTGATACCAAAAAATATGTGTGGGTGTTTTGTAGGAAATTGTGAATTCGGTAGCTGTAATCATGATGGTCATTTACACTGGCGCTTTTTTTTTTTTACATTCCACAATGAAATATCAATTGCCTCACTGCACAGCACTTTTCCCTGGCTGTGCAGCAACAGCCAGATTGTGCCAAGGTGTATCTCTGCCACCCATCCCACTTCACACTGCTTGCATTTAGGGGTGCATGTGGTAGCATATTGCTACCACAGTTGGTTGAAGGAAGCCTTTGATTTCTGATATGTGCAGTCTAGGTACTGTATCTTAGCAGAGCTTTATGCTATCACAATAGCAACAAACAAGGACATCTAATCACCTCTCAACAAAAGATTGCCCCAGGCACTGCCAGGCCATCAAATGCTAATCAAGGTGGTCAGTTGAAACATTCACACCTAACTCCAACAGACAAGAGTTCTCTGTCCCACCCTGGTCATTCCACAGATATATAAACCCACTATCCTAGTTCCAATAGACCTCACTACCTCTGAGGATGCTTACCATAGATGCAGGCAAAACGTCAGGAGAGAATGCCTCTAGAACATGGTCATATAGCCCGAAAAAACCTACAATAACCCAGTGATTCTGGCCATGAAAGCCTTCGACAATACATATAGTTTTATTATTTCCCAAACTTGCAAGGCTATGCTCAGTCATAAACTTTTAATTTCCTTTTACTTTTGACTAAAAATTGAAATATTTTTCAGATGGAATTATAAATCAATTGGCCCATGATGCCCTTCAACCAATGGAAAAGTAAGAAGCAAGATGATGAATGGCAGCAGTCATTATAGCCACTGAGTCTTTTTGTCCCTTGCTTGCTATTAAAGTTTCTTATTGAATTTACTGGAGGCTATGCTGGAAATAGGATATTATTGTTTTTCAAGAAAGCAGCTTTTGTGCCTTTTGTTTCTGTTTGAATTAAAATATACTGCCCTTACAGACCTTTTGACATTTCTCTCTTCTGTATCTTTTGAAGATGAAAAATACTTCTGCTCCCCCTCCCATCCTGAAATGTCTGTGATGTGCAAAACAGGAAATCCCCTGACATCTAGGCAAGTCACCGTTGTCAATATGTGGCACACCTCTCTCCCTCTCAAGTTCCTCTCTCGAGCAACAGGGACACTTTCTTCTTCTTAATGCAAGTCCTTTTACCAGCCTAGGAAAACTGCTTGCTGTATGTACTCATGTATAAGTCAAGAAATATGGTCCAAAAATAGACCTAAAAAAACTGGGTCAATTTATCCATAGGTCAATGTAAGTACCGAACACGAACTCTTATTTTCTTAATAAAAAGAACAATCGCTGAGTAGGCTGGCAAATAGCAAAAGTTTAGTCTATCCCAGGAGATTCTCAAAACAGCAGCAACCACCTCTACTCTCTCTGACACAACGCTAGTCAGGAAAATAGCTGGGGCATTATCAGAGGGAGCTGGTCTCATGATGTAACACTGGTGTTTTCCCATCTATGCAGAATGATGCTCAATGAGTCATGTGAAAATTGGTAATTATTACCCCAAAATGTACCTACTCTGGGAGTTGGTGCTCATCTCCATTTCTAAGCTGAAGAGCCAGCACATCCACAGACACCTTCAAGGTCATGTGGCTGGCATGACTGCATGGAGCACCATTACCTTCCCACTAAGGTGGTACCTATTGAGCTACTCATGTTTTTAAACTGCTCAGATGGCAAAAGCTGGGGCTAACGGGGAGCTCAAGCCGCTCCCCGAATTCAAACTAGTGACCTTTCAGTCAGCAAGTTCAGTAGCTCAGAGGTTAAACTCACTGCGCCACTGGGGGCTTTGACTTATACACATTGACTTATGCATGGGTATGAATGATATCTTCATTCATTGTGGTTTGATTAAATGAATGCGTCCATGAATCATACTATGTCAATTCCACTTGAAAGAAGGCAGTAAAAGTTATTTTTGCATTTATTCCCATAGAATGGAATCATGGCAGTTAAAGTGGAATCATAGTAACATAACTGCATGGTGAGAAAGGGCTGGTGATAGTTCTCTGCCTCCCACTATCACCACAACGGTGTATAGCACTGACTCCAACAAAAGAAAGTATTCTTAAATGACAAAATTATTACAGCATTAGATATTTTGGACTGTATTCTACTTCATCAGCTGCATGAATAGCACTAGCAATTTCATAAATATGTATAGTAAAGTTTAGTATAATATAGTATAGTATATATATGAGTGGAATTAGACAGCAAGGACCATCAAATGCAGATAGTGCAGAAATTTAGATTCACATTATTAGCTAGTACTTACAAATGCCCAGAAAGTACATGCATAATTTGATGATTTCTTGGCACCCTTCCATCTCATTCCCAGTCTTTTAAGAAGTCATTCTATCAAAATAGTTCACAGTCTTGCCAGAGGTAACAGGGGGTGGTTGTTTTGCGAGAGAAAAGGAATGCACCCAAAATGTGCAGAGATGGTGAGGCAATGGAATGGAATGGATTGCTGTTTCTATTTAGAGTAGCAATGGGGCAAACCATCCGTAAGTCCCCAAGGAAAAATAAACATACTTTTCTGGGTTTCCCTTCTCTCTGCAGTACAAATATATGTAGCATAGCTGTTTCTCACAGGAGGTTGATGGCTCACAGCAGGTCAAGGTTAGTGGAAATGGGCTCCAGGTCTCTGTGCAGCAGAGCGTGCCACATCCATGCTTGTACTCATTTCAACATGAGGTTGTACATGAAAATGAACAGGCTAACATGGTCAGGTGGGTGTTTGGGGCAAGTGAAGTGAAAAAGGGGGTAAAGCAGCAATATGTTTTTAAGGCACATTTGTTTTATTATCATTTTCATCCTTCGCTGTCTCCTAGAACAGAAAAGGGTTATTTTCTTTCAAGTGAACAACTGGAAACCCCCCAGCCATATGCTTTATATTTTTCAATAAAAATAAGAAGCAATGAAAAAAAATAGCCCAGGGCTTTGAAATTAAGCTGCTCAGGGTTCCTGACACTTAGTATGGTGTTGTTTTGTTTCTGGCAATTTTTTATTTTACTAAATACAGCTATTGGGGCTAAAACCTAAAGTGGAAGATGAGTGTGTAGTGGGGAGAGTATACTTAGCTCTTTCCCCTTGTGCAATTTTTTTCTGTTATAATATCTCCCAGACTTATTTTGCCAGCAAAGAAAAAAATTGGTATATCTTTCTTTTCTAACACAAAGCAGAAAGCAACTGGGGGGCATGAAAGAAATGAGAGCATCTTTCCTGAGTGCTGATTTCCCCATTTTGCTGTTGTTGCATCTACAGCAGCATTTTTATACAGAAGTAGTGAGGACTTATCAACCCTGACTATTTTGTCATCATATCTGTGATTAATGAGAACCATAATCCAAGACAAATATCTACAGACATTTTCGAATGAGGAAGACAAATAGGCAGGGAAGATGGACTGTTACCTTTGGTGAGAGTCCCTATCATATGACACCATGAACATCCTGCTGTTGTTCTGCCTCCCCCGCTCACCCCATGGGTAACAAGTCTCCTGCTACTGATGTCCAAAACCCAACTATAGCTCACAATTCTGCAACTTTCTCATCACCTCTTGTGCAATGGGTCCATTCCGCTTTCATGCTGGCATACTGTCAGTAAAATGCCATCAGAGGGGAAGGACTCCCTTCCTCTTCTACTTAACCCTCGCTATCCAAGTTGTCTGATTTGTGTTTATTTAACACTTTACAGTTATATTTACAGTTTTGTTGGTATTCATTTCTGAAACTGAAAAGGTGTTCATATATATATATATATATATATATATATATATATATAACAATACGGAGCAACAGACCATTTAAAATATACAAATATACAAAAATTAAAACGAGATCAAATATAAATATTATTTTAAAATTCCCAGTTAAAAACTGTTAAACAAATTCAAAGTTTAAAACCACAGCACCCTCTGACTAGGCCTTAAACACCTAAATCTTGAAATGCCTGTCTGAATAAAAAAAGTTTTAGCCTACTGCCAGAAGGAGAGCAGGGAGGGTGCCATTCTGGCTTCCCTAGGCAGGGAGTTCCAGAGTTGAGGTGCTCTCTCATTCCCACCAACTGAGCTTGAGATGGAGATGGGACCAAGAGAAGGGCCTTTCTTGAGGATCTCAGGGCCTGGGCAGGTTCGTATAAGAGGATGCGGTCAACCAAATAGCCTGGACCTGAACCATCTAGGGCTTTAAAAGTCATAATCAACACTTTGAATTGTGCTCAATAACAGACTGGCAGCCATTAGAGATGTTGGAACAGGGGGTTTTAATAGTACAAAGGTCCTCCTGGCCACTGCAGATACCTGGGCCTCCAGGTTCAGTGCCGAGTCCGGGAAGACCATCCCAAACTGTGAACCTGTGTCTTCAGGGGAGTGTAACCCCATCCAGCACAGGTTGGATCCCTATTCCCTAGTCTGCCTTCCACCTCACCAGGAGTACCTCTGTCTTGTCCTGATTAAGTTTCAATTTGTTTGCCCTCATCCAGTCCATTACTGATGACAGGCACTGCTTCAGGGTCAGGACAGCTTCCTTGGTGGAAAGGAGTAGTAGAGCTGGGTGTCATCCACATACATGTGGCAGCATACTCCAAAACTCCAGATGACTCTCCCAGTGGTGTCATGTATATGTTAGATCACATCATGGTACTGGCACTTATTTGGTGCAATGAGCCTGTTTGTCTTCTATGCTAGCATGTCAGTGCTATAGAGATGTCAGGAGACAGGATTGCCCTCCTCTCCCCTCTTCCCCTCACAGTTAATCTGTGATTTTTTAATAAAAAATTTCCTAACCTTTGCAGTAATAATGAAACCACTTTCAAAAATAATTAAAATAAAACATTACAGAGCAACAGAACTGTGGAAGGACAGAGTTAAGATCCGAAATGGAAGTAGAACTACAGGATCATAGATTGGCGAATCATCACAGTTGCATTACTATGGAGGGATGCAATACCAAAGATAATCACCATGGTAGATTGCCACCCTCCATGATTGCACAAAGGCCATGGGATAATGGTAATAAAGTCCTTAGTGTTGAGTTACCATTCAATTATTTGTTTCAATGGATCTAATTTTGATAGAACTGGAATTGAATCAAGGTCTAAGCATCCTTCTCTAAAGCTTTCCATCTCCTCTTTAACTAAGGATTGGCGAAATAGAGCCTGTCAATTTGAACTCCCTCCCAGTCCTTCTATGCCCAATACAGTTTTTAGGAAAACAAATGTGGCAAAAAGTTCCTTACCTTTCTGGGTTACATTCTTATTTTATAAAGGCTTGAATTTAGCCTAAAACAAACTGGGGAGACAAAAATGTGGTGAAATTGCCCCATACATGCCTAGGAAGAGATGGGCATTTTAAGGTAAAAACTTCTTTTAAAAGTGGCCATATAGGAGAGTGGACCTTTACATTTCTGTGGAAGGAGGAATAAGAAGTTCCATAAATTTGGCAGTTGCCCACCCGATCTTCAATAATGTATCGGTTTGATGTTATTGACTTTTGGGGGAGGATGTTCATTAGAAAAATGAAAGTATACTTGCATTATGTGGTGTATAGTAAATGCAATAAAGAAATGGATTGGTTGAAAGGAAATGAAAGTATGACATTATGAGAGTGACTGGTGATTGGCTGAATTTGGGATGAAAGGCCTTTGATCTTTGATATTGCTGTTTTTAAATTGTTTTGAATTGTTTTTAAATTGTGTTATTTTAGCCTGTTCTTGTAAGCCGCTCCGAGCCCTAGGGGAGTGGCGGCATATAAGTTGGAATAATAAATAAATAAAATAAATAATTTTTTTTTAAAAAAATTGAAAAAATAATTGAAACTCATGTTTTTCAAGTACTGAGAAACTCTGATAAAATGAATCCTGTATGGACAAGAATCTTTGCAATTTGGGGATTATTTTGTGCAAAATTTGCATGTGGTCGTTACTGTGTAGGAAACAGCATTGTTTATGTGAAAATGGATATTTTAATGCAGAATTATTAATTCATGCACAAAAAAAGATGTTTTCCATTCAAAATGCCCCTGTAATTGGGGATTTTCTGCATAAAATTCACATTTTTGCCACAGAAATCAATTGTTTTTTAAACAGAAGATCATTTGTTTAAAGAGCTCCCAGGTTATAGAATCAATGGCAGTCCTATCAAATAAGAAACGTCTATCTAGACTTCAGTTGCATAATGATATGTGGCACTTCCAACTGAGTCAAGCAACACATTCCCTTGAGTCAGGTTATATACCAAAACAATTAACCTTTTCCCTGTAGGAAGCTATACATTGCCAATATCTATTCATCGCAGTAACCTGTACTGAACGCAGAATACTAACATCAATAAAATATATACTGTTTTGCCTTGGGTGCTTGGTACCAGTCTGATTTTAATCTTGTTTAGCTGCTGACAAGGTGCCAATGTGAGCAAAGGAAGGACAAATTTGTTTCACCCAGCCAGCATCTATCAGATCTGACATCCATCCTGTATCTCTGGACAAATTAGGAGTCATTAATTCTTCATTATGCTGGGGAGCCTTATTCTACCTTGGGTATTCCTAATGTGCCTATTATACTCACCCACTGCAAATATAGTTAACCTCAAGGCCATGGGACATCAAGATAGATGGCAGCCAGATGAACGGGACAAGTTAATGGTACTTTGTATGTCTCATTATAGAGCACAGGCCCTGAATGTTTTGTTTTATTGCAAAATTATTCCAGCATTCACAAAGTCTATATCCTGTTATAATAAAATATTTGGCACACTGTGATGGTCTCACTTAACCTGGAAGCTGCTGGACTAGAGGCTGATTCAAAAGACTCCAGCAAAATGGGTTTTATGTATGCAAATTACTATATAAGTGGAGACTGACTATGCAAGAGTCACTATCCTTTTGTGTCTAGGTTTTGTGATAATTTCCTACTTAAAAGACTAAATTTTAAAGCAGTTTTTCCACTTAGTACTACAGTTTAACTGTTGGTATCCCATGCCTTTGCACTTTACTTACTGATGTGGATTTAGGCTATTTCTCTTAGTCTATTAAAATAACTTTATTTAATCAGGAGATGTCAACAAGGCAAGGCTCTCTCCTACATCCCCTTCCTTTTCCCTTTTGTATAAGATGTTTTGTAAGCATTTGTACTTGTCAGCTAAGAATTTATTTCTTCTACCATAAGATGGCAAAGAGTGTCAAATGGGAAGGCATGTTGGACAAGAACTAAGGTCTTCAGCAGACAAAAATAGACCAGTGGATCAATGCTATGGAATGTTCAGATTTGTAGTTTGTTGATGCAACAGCACTCATTGACATAGAATTCCAAAGACCCTGTAAACCTACAAGTCTCATATTCCAGAGCATTGATCCCTGGCAGTTAAAGTGGTGTCAAACTGTATTAACCCTACCCAACATTACCATGCAAGTCAGCTTTAACAATGGCTGAGATACTATCATAGGATGTGATGTGTAGCCCCTCAGTGATGGAATTCTATCACTGACACAATGTATAACCATATTAGAAGATGTCTATGATGCACAATGAGGCCCTATGCAAGACATTCTATTCTGTAATGGGCATTCTCACCACACAATAAGGCATGGCAAAGGGGAAGGATAATTTTCAGCAAAGCACATTACACTCATGGCATTCTACTGTGCTCCTTTCTGAATTAACGATGTTCTGTGGTGTCCAATGACCTCATCAGATGGAGTTTTTTCCCATGTCCTAGTGCTCTGCTGGCATGCTGCCAGGATAGAGTCCGCCAGAGCCCATCACATAATGCAGGCCTACTTCCTGTGAGGTTCCATTGGGCTCCATCCCGACTATGCACCAGCAGTATCCCAAGGATACGAATGACTACCCAAATTATTGAAGAAGCCAGGGACAGCATGCAAGGAGGCCGGGGACAACTAGCAAACATTGTGGAATGGTAGTCCACGACCAACCATGGTAAAGGGACCAAGCTGGGCAACTGCTCCACAGTTTCCCCCACTGTTCCTTGCTGTTCCCCGGTTTATGGACCTCCATCTGATGAGGACCCAGATCACAATGGTGGTTCAGGTGGCTTGTCAAAACTAAGCAAACTACCAGAAGATAGGAGACAGGAGAGCCAAGTCAAGATCTAAACAGTCCAAGACCAAGGCATCCGAATCAACAAGTCAATTTGAGGTTGAGCCAGAAAAACAATGATAACAGGCCTGAGACCAATTCCACAAAGGCATGAGTAGGTGCTGAAAGTCAGGTCAAAACACACCAATTGTCTGCAGCAGAAAAACCACACAACTACTTAATTTAGAGCTTGGGTTCAACTTCTCAGCTCCTCCTTGATGAAGGAGAATTTTTCATAAAGCCACCATGAACTCCTGAGCTCTTCCCTTTCCAGGTATCTCTGCAATACTATAGGTATGTATAGGTTTTCTGGAACCCGCTGGAAGGTGCTTGCTTCTGATTCAACCACTGGAACTTGCAAAGTCTTCAAGATTGGTGGCTCCTGGCTGTTGTTTGCTTCAAGCACAGTCACTGGCACTTCCACCTCCTCATCCTCCTCACTGTCTACACAGGGCATGACATGGGGTTCTGTTTGAGGTCATTGCTCCCCCTCCCCATGTGCTGGCATGTGCTGACATTGGGCAAGGGTAGACTTTGTCACCAAATACCAAACTACTGCATTTTGTGCACATTGTGCAAGAATAACTTATTGAAAATGGGCAGATACTCTACTGAATGTAAGGTTCTATATTCTACCATCCTTAGGTTCTACTGGATTAGATGACCTTATTTAATGATACATATACACCAGTTAAACTTCATCTGGCTTCTAACAGCTGAGGTTCTACTGGATTAGATGACCTTATTTAATGATACATATACATCAGTTAAACTACATCTGGTTTCTAACAGCTGAGGGGGAGATAACTATTCATTTTAAAACAATAATATAGACAATGGATATATTCTGATTTCTCCATCATTTCAGAAAAACATTAAACAGAAATATGACAAAGTGTTGTGGAATCTTACTCCTGTGCCTAGGTCAATCTCTTGTGTGTTGACTCTGTGTGCACTCAGAAGTTCTGTGTATTATTTTTTCACTGGACATTTTATAGCACACCTATTACGAGGGTTATTCGGAAAATAAAATTATAAGGCACATAGCTCTCGTGGGTATTTTTTTGTGGGGGAAGTTGTTATCACTGCCACTTAGAGGGAAGTGAATGAGCATTGTCAGTCATCAGTAGCACATCAATTGGTGTTTTGGTTAGAGCTGAGCGTCCTCATTCCATTTCCCTCCAAGTGTGAAGTTCGCGCTGTAATATGCTACTTACGTGCTAAGGACCTGAATGTTGCTGTGATCCATCATGAAATCATTTCAGTTTATGGAGAGGATGTAATATCAAGACAGCATGTGACAAAATGACTATGGAATATATTGTGAGATCATGAAGAAAAATTGCAGAGCCATCCAATACAAAAGTTGTGGGATGCGCATCCTCACACTGTTCATGAAACACAAGAGTTCTTGACTTCATTTGGTAGGGGTGTTTTAAGCCACCCCTCTCACAGCCCCAATCTCGCACCCAGTGACTATCATCTGTTCACTAAATTGAAGGAACACCTTGGTGGGAAACACTTTTCGGACAATGACGAAGTGAAAACCAAAGTGACAAACTAGCTGAAAAAGGCAGAGGGAAACTTCTGTGACACAGGCATTAAAAACTCAGTCCACAGATAACAACATGTATTGAACTGAATGATGATTATGTAGGAAAATGTAGTAATGCAATCCATGTAAGTATATATATATTATATATACACATATTCATGTATTTTTTTAAAAAATCTTGTAATTATACTTTCTGGGTAACCCTTGTATTACCCTATGAAAAATACATGGGCTAGCCATGTATACCTATACTATAGAATTAAATCACCTTTAATAGAAAGATATAACCTAAAAGAGATATGAATTTAAAAGTATCAGAACTGATTTATATAATTTTCTTCAGTCAGAATCAACCTAGATATTAAGGTAAATGTGTATTTTTAAACAATTAGCACATATTTCCTTCCACTAATAGGCTTTCCTCTGGGCTACATGGCTTCAAATTAAGTTTATGTTTACCTTCCAATAATCAGGCACAAAACAAAGTCAAAGCAAGATATAAAGGTGAGGGAAAGCATGTACCAAGACAATCAGATGTCTTTAATCATTTACAAAAGCACTACTTCAAAATATGAGACAAAGGTATAATCAGTTTTGACTCTCACTAACAAGAGCAGGCAGTAACATGTATTTGTAGAATGGTGATCACATTTTGAACACCAAAGACAGAACTTTACATTACTTCACATGATCTCCTGCTGTCACACAGTGCCTTTCAGTTTTGCATTTTCCTCTGAAGAATATGTGCCAGATCTGAGAGTCATCAAGCAATCAAACACAAAGTGATGAAATACAAAGTGATGTACATACATATTTGGATTAGCCCTAAGCTCTTAGGTACACATTCAGTACAAATTAGTTGCTTACATATTCCATAAAGACCATATGCATAGAATTAGAATATATTACTTGTATCATGACAAGTGGTCGCCTCTGCTACTGATGCCCTGATATGGTAATATCCCAGTTAGATTACTGCCATGCACATTGTACAGGAATGTCTTTGAAATCTGTTCAGAAACTGCAGATGGTCCAAGACATTCTAGCACCGAAACTGTTTCTTTATAATGTACATAATATCAGTTTTACATTATCTAAACTGCTTTTCAGTTTGCTTGGAGGTATAGATAAAAATGCTTTGAAAGCTTTATATCGGGGTGGAAGTCATGTGGCCTCCAGATGTTCTTAGATTGCAATTCTCCTATTCCTCTTTTGTTCTACTAAGCTATTGCTTTTAGGATTTGGAGTCTAACAGCACCTGGAAATGTACGTGATTCTCAACCCTACTCTAAATGGTTTAATCAGAGCTTCAAATGTTATTTTGAGACTATAACTGCTAGAATCCTCAACCAGGGCAACTTGTGGCTGTGCTGGCTAGGGGATTTGTAGTGTCATAAGCAAGTTTTCAAAGCTCTAGATCAAAGGCAAGGATGATTTAAACATAATCTTCACCTGTAACAACTACTCACTCACAAATAACATTTCCAGCAAACATCTCCAGGTGTTGTCAATCAAAAGACATTGTGTGGCTATTCTGTCTTTCATCCATTAGCTAATTTTGTGTGTTGCGGAAGTTAGGAAAGAGGGATGAGAACAGATGAAACAGTGAGAAAAACATGTGTGTGGTCCAAGAAAGATTATGCTGTTCCTTTCATGAATTAAAAGACTGAAATAAGGCAACGGCACAATATAACCTTTGTCTGGAAACATTCCTAGATCAGTGAGAGGGTCTGCTCCATATTTCATCACCATCAGATAGAGGGGTGGCTATACAAACCAGAGCCTTCTGCACAGTCGCATTTTCAAATAAAGCAGGCTGGATGAACCCCAAGAGGCCGACAGAGATGTCTTCTGATTCTGAGCTCAATACAGATAACTCTGTCTAGGACAGGAAATTTGTTTCCAGGGATTATCCTGGTCACTTCAATACATTCTCTAATTGTAATGTATTCCTCTCTGAAATGCTAAAAATTACAAAGTTTTAAAAATTGAGGGGGCAAATTGTTATTTGAAGAGGGCAGTTTCCTCACGCACAACCCTATAGCTACATTCTGCTGAAATTTCTTATTGTTTGCATGAGTCTAAGTTGCTGAAATGTGCTGAAGATTGGGGAGGCATTTTTTACAAACACTGTGGATATTAAACTGCACTTCACATGTACAACTAACCCTTTTATGTATTCTCAAGATTGCACAGGATCATACCAACTTAGGTGAGGGGAGGAGGCAAAGCATGGTCAAGGACCCAAGCCCACCTTGGATTGACAGAGAGAAAACCTGGATATAAATCAAATCAAAAAAATAAACAGCTAGTGCTGACCTTTCCTGACACTTCTAGTTTACTGTTTCTAGGGGAAAAGGTATTAATCTTCACTCCTTCACTTCACAATTAACTCTCCTTTTAAATCCATCTCCAGTTCTTTCACACACAATTTAACATTAAATAAATACCTGTTTTTATGGGCTCAAGCTATTTTGGCATCCATGAAGCTGAGAGAATGAGAGAGTCCTGGCCAGGGAATGGTAGCTTTGATAGTTATGCCACCCCTGCTCTTGATACAAATGCTCCCCTCCTCCAGCAGTGCTAACTTCACTGGGGCCCTGGTTCCCATCTGGTGTCCCCAGATGCAAAGCTAGCCCTGTCTAGTGGATGTAAATGCTACACTTTTCCAATTCTTAAAAAGATGGGGTCATTGGAACGATAGCCTCCTCCATCATTCAAATGCAATTATTGTTGTTATAGTCCCAGATGCAATTATTGGTGCTGTGGTCCCAGATGTGAATGGTGATCTAGTAATTATAGTAGTCTGGAATGGCTTTATTTTCCCTTGTCCCATTTTACTTGATAAAGACATTGCTTTATGTTTGTATTTTATATCTTAGCCTTTAGCTACTGCCACCCTTATGCTCGCTGATGCATCATAGATAGAAATGCATGTGCCTGCATTAAACCCTTAAAATCAGTTTTAGATTAACAGTATGGGAGAGGAGATTAGAAATTAGGTGATATTAAAAAAAACAAATAAAGACAAGCCACATTTATATGGCAGCAAGAGTGAATAGTAGCGGGTGGTATTCTAAAATGGAGGTCAAGAGTTTCATGGGAAGGAAGAAAAAGGATGGGAAAACAAATAACTGCTAAGAAATGGGCAATATTAAAAGCAACTGTCTGGAAATTCTGTCTGTCTTGGTTCATAATGAAGGGAGGATCTATGAAGAAAGATAAGAAAGAAGATCCACTTGTCAAAAAACTAAGGACCTCATCAGATGCAGGGAGAGAAGCGTCTTCTCCTCACTTCTTTCCACTGCTGGCACAGAGTTCCCCAGAGCCGATCACATGCCTCAGGGCTACTCCAGCAAGGCTCTGTGGGGCTCTGTGCCAGCAGCGTTGCTGCAGCGGAGCCCAGAGGAGTTAGATGTGCACATGACTCCTCATCCAAAAAAGCCAGAGGAGCCAATGAGGAAGTGGGAACAGCAGGGAAACATTATGGGAAGGGATACCACTGATGCCGATAGGAGGGAACACAGTGAGATGGTTCCCCATAACTTTCCCCGCTGTCACCCACTTTACCACTAGCTGCCTGATAAGATCATAAGAGATGGGAGATAGGACAGAATTCATAACTAGCATACAGAAAAATGGAACAACAAAAGGGCACTCAAAGAATTATTGCTCGAGGATGATTCATAAACTGAATGAACAAAGAAAGCTAGCAATAAACAAATCAATACAAATGCAATAAAGCTTTTAAATTTATGTTTCTTCTCTCAATGTCCCAGATTGCATTTAACCCCCTTGCATCAACACTTCCCTTTGTTAGGAAGTCCTGCCTCTTTCTCTTAAGAAGGATTTCCATTTGCCTTGGTATATTTTGATTTTGGCTCTTTTTATTCCTATACTTTGATTTATTTGGCTCTATTTTCTGTGATGCACGTGTGGATTCGGACATATGCACAGATGCACACACATGCATGTGTGTGCCTATTAACTGTTGTTTGGTTTCTGTGTCATCAGAAAGATGTCTGTAGCCATGCTAGCTGCTGCTAATATACAAGCACATCAATAAATAAGCAGCGGTAATGCACTCATTATTGCTATCACAGCCACATAATTTTTTTCAGGTCATCCAACAGAAGGCTTGAATGCTTTCACATTTCTCATTTCGATAATCAAAGGAGAGGGAGCTGATTGATTTCTTTTTAAGTGCAGAAAGTCAGTTAAATAAGTTGACTATTTTGACAACACTGGTAAAAATAAATTGTACCTGCATTTAGGAGTGTTATAATGAAAGTCTGAGCAGCTGTTACTTCAAGTGCTTCTTCTGTGTTGTCTATATGCTATTCCTCATTCGTTTCATTCAGTGGGAGGTCTATTTTTTACCTGATGTTTCCAACAGAACAGAAAGGATGCCAGAGAAACATCTACCTATATCTTGGGAAGGGTAGCCATTAAAAAGTGAATTTGAGGTGGGGGCGTGTTCTGCTTGGTATAAATTTACATTAAGTCTTCTTGCTCCAGGATCTGTTAACCATTAAACATGTAGATGCCCTGTTCTGTATTTAACTTGGCAATCCTAACAGCAAGTGCAACAAATAGGGAGTAGCTACAGATGTTGGGCAGTGAATCAGAACTGTAGAACTTTTAATCATAAATGTTTTGACACCATATGAGCATAGACAGAACAGTCTTCATGCAGAATTGATTCAGTGGAGCTTCATAACCCATTCCCAATCAAGAACTATGGCTATTGCAGAGAGATGTTTTGCATGGAGGAGCCAGGATTCCCAAATGCAGTTTAAATGAACAGGTATCTAATAAGCCCACTGTGTTCTGCACATATCTTACTCAATTTGTATATTAAAAGGGTGTGAGTAAAAGCAGGATAAAAAGTTGTGTCCCAGTACAACATCTTAGCCAATGTGTTTACTAATAATGACTTTAAAAAACAAACTACAGTCAAGATCCTGCAAGGGGCTTGTAGCTACAATGTCATAGCTACACCAAATTTCCTGATCCTTCTCCCTAAGACCCACCATAAAAGCCAGGTACAAATGAAGGAGTGCAGCAGTGCTTCCAAGTGGAGTGCCAAAGGATGACAATTTCAGCCTCATCCCACTATCAAGCTGTAGCATGAGGAGCAAAAACAGGGAGTCCCACGGGGTCCTGAGGGAACTCCTCATTATACTGTGGCTCAATGGTGACAAGATGGACAAATCATCCTCCAGTGCTCTGCTCACTCACACCACAAATCTGTTTCACTCAGTACAGCTGCCTGGCTTTTAAAGTGGACCATGGTGCCATTATCATAAATATGAATACAAAACAATTACGAGGTTAGACAACTAGCTCACATCATCATAACTGCATAACAGGGTACTATCCCATTTCAATTACTAATGCTATGGTAATGAATACATTTTCCCCAATTTCTAATATTTCATAATAAGGTAAAGGTTTTCCCTAATATTAAGTCCAGCCATGTCCGACTCTGAGGGTTGGTGCTTATCTCCATTTTTAAGCTGAAGAGCCGGTTTTGTCCATAGACACCTCCAAGGTCATGTGGCCAGCATGATTGCATAGAGCCAGGCATGTAGCCGGGGGGGGGGGGCTTGAGGGGCTTCAGCCCCCCCCCCCGAAATTCTCGTGGTTCGCGAAAAGGCCTTACTGGTGCATTATTTAAACTGTTATGTTTATTCATATCATGATCTGATCACCATAATCAATATATCCCATATGCATGGGGGTATTGGGGTAATGATACAAAAGGTTTGCTAGGGTAGACCCTCTTTCACTCAGACTCAGCCCCCCCCCCGAAACTCAGCCCCCCCCCGAACCCCCCCTGAAAAAAAATTTAGCCCCCCCCCCCCCCCGAAACAAAATCCTGGCTACGGGCCTGCATAGAGCGCCATTATCTTCCCGCTGGAATTGTACCTATTGATCTACTCACATTTACAAGTTTTCGAACTGCTAGGTTGGCAGAAGAGCGGGAGCTCACCCTGCTCCCTGGATTTAAACCAGCGACCTTTCGACCATCAAGTTCAGCAGCTCAGCGGTTTAAGCTACTGTGCCACCGGGGGCTCATTATATTTAATAATATCACCTTAATTTTCAAAGCTAACAGGTACAAGTGAAGGAGTTCAGCACTGCTTTCAAGTGGGGCACTGAAGAATTACAGCTCCAGCCCCCCTTCCTACTACCAAGCTGTGGCATGAAAAGCAGAAGCAGAGAGCCCTGAGGGGTGCTGCATCATCGTACAATATATATTGGAACAACAAAGTCCTCCAGCAATGTCTGTGCATGGTAGCAGCTAACTACTTTGTGCCCCACAAGCCTATCCATTCACTCTGTGACAGAGAACAGATCCAAGCTGTTAAAATACTTGCTTTGTTTACAGGGCTAGATCGAAACAAGGGAGGCAGCTACTTCAGTCAGCAGATGCTGTGGGGCAGGAATGGAGATCAAGGTATAGAAGGACAGAGCTGTGTGTGCCTGGATGCCTGTCTTGTGTTCTCTAAATTGGCCTGCCATCTTCAGTCATTCTCCCCTCGCCTGAGTTGAAGTCAAAGTCTCCAGTTATTTAGGAGGTGCCATCTTGTGCTCTGCTTGAGGCATGAAAATGTCACTGCCTTGACTTGCACACTTTAAACAACTAAAAAGATGTAAGTTTCTAGGTTGTACTAATTAGCAATGATGAAGTCTCCCAAAACTGTAGATTGTTATGGCAACCATCTGGTGAAATAGATAGCAAACCTAAGTACCTTGTAATTCCTATTCTCTTGACAGCAACATGACAAAGGACAAGCACACCAAAAAATATAGAGGCAGAATATGAGATGTTGTAGTAAAGGTGATCATTGGCTTACATTGCCTCTTTTTAGAGCAGATGGTGTTCTCGTATTGGTTCCATATTCTTAAGAAGTCACACAATATACAGATTTTGGTAGTGGGATCATTAGATTGGTTCTTGTAAGAGTACAGAAGCTTTGTGATTGTAGAGCCAGTTTGAAAACTGTGTATCACTAGAAATTTGACTTATTGAAAAGATATTCAGCTTAACAATTTTGCATTGGCATTAGGCTTAGCCTGGCACTAAAACACAACGGTGCCCCATAGGGCTGCCAATGGCAGTAACTTTGCATTTCTATCCTTTTACATACTGTCAGCTTCTACTAAGTTTTGCTTGCAAGGTTCATAAAGACTGTCATTCATTGTAGTGCAGCTACATAAACACCATTTTGTTGTACTCTAAATGTTAGTGACTTCACAGCAAAGCTATTCTAGACAGTAAATCTGTTGTAGAACAACCATGCTTTCTTTTTTGCTGAAAGATATTGCCTCTGCCTTTAGATTCTGCTTACTTTAAATAAACTACAGCTGGAGGGGATTTTCCCCTTTTGAATGATGGAATTTGAGGGGTATTTTTCACCCCCTAATCCTTGTTAATGTTACTTTTCTGACTATGCCTCAGACTATCCAATTAGGCCTAATGATCAGTTACAAGCAATAGCACGTTCAAGTGCTTAGGTTTTTCAGCCACTTTCTTCCCTTTGTAAGTGTGCATGCTGTATTAAATTAAACTCTCTTGCAGTCTGCAGCATTTACAAGTTAAATGAACAGACTACGCTCTTCCACCACAGTTCTTCATCAGAAGCAAGAGAATCGTATGTCCTCTGACTTTTAGAAGGTTATTCAAGAAAATGATTTTTATTCAGTGATTGGATCGGAGAAAGGTCAATCACTGCTCACAAAGGGCAGCCAGCTAGAGTATAAGGTGTTTGGTACTACTGAGCAGGTGACATATATTCTTAAGGATGCTTTTGTACATTAAGGAAAGACAATAAGTTGCAGTTATTGCTCAGGTTATAGCTATACTGTAGTTTTCATTGCAGTTAATATTCACATGTTATTTTACTCTGAATTTAACCAACAGAGTCTCCTCACTTCAAGGTTAGTGGAGTAGTAAATCTAAACTGGATTGTAGTCTCAATTTGAAGGTGCTAATTCAAGATGTTCAAATCTAAAGCAAAGCACGTTCAGTATCTTAGATAGTTCCTTGAAAGTTCAGACCAAAATCTGGCACAAACTCACTTCTCACTACAGTTGGAGCATCCAGTGTAATTACTTAATTAAGAGATGTCAGCATAGGGATTGAGGAGTTTGTGCTTTTTAAAAAGAAAAGTGTTTGCATCTCCATCACTGATTTCACATTGATATAAATGCTAGTGTTGCACTTATTTTTGCTTTTATACTGCAAATATACAACCTCATCATAAGGACTAATTTGCCCATCATATGCCGGTTCCTCTCCCCTTTTGCCACGGAGCCTATACACAGCATACATCTACTTCTGACAGGGCTCCATGACTAAGGGGAGAGGAAGCAGCATATGCTGTTGTCACTGCAACATGGTAGGCTTCCTATGTTGCATTTGCAACAATGGAGGGATGCCAGGTGGCAGAAGCTTCCCCCTGTAGGAAGGGGCCAAAGGTAAATCAGACAACGCAGGGCATGGGGCACAAAGTTCTGCACATCCCCTGCCAGGACCCCATGAACAGCGATAAACCAATTGAAAGACAGATCTGGGAATGATTCAGCTGGTGTTTGATGCACCTACACACCTCCTGAAGACACAGGTTCATAGTTTGGCTGGACTCCTGGGCTCAGCATTGAAACTGGAGACCTAGGCTTCCACAGTAGCCAGGAATGGTTTTGCAAGTTTAAAGCTTGTGCACCAACTTTGTCCATTCCTTGAGACAACAGATTTGAAAATGGTGGTACACACCCAGGTTACATTCCATTCAAATTATTATAATGAACTCTGCTAAGGGTTACCTTTGAAGAGTGTTTGGAAACTTCAACTGATCCAAAGAGCTGCAGCCAGACTGTTAACTGAAGCAGGTAACAGAGACCAAGCTATGTTCCAGTTGAAAGTGCTCCACTACCTGTAAGTTTCTTTCTAGGCAGAATTCAAAATGCTGATTATGACCAATAAAGCCCTGTACATTTCAGGTTCAGGCTATCTGGCAGACTATGTCTCCTGGTATCAACAGTCCTGGGCTCTGAGATCAACAAGAGGAGCCCCTCTCACAGCCACCCAACCATTCCAACATTGCCAGAGAGAGTCTTCTCAATGGCTGCCTCTAGATAAACTTTCCAGGGATGTAGGAATGTCCCCTTCCTTGTTCTCCTACTATTGGCAGCCTAAAAACTTTTAATTCCAAGAGACTTTTAATACACAAAGAACAGGTTCAGGGGTGAAGTATTGTTTTAAACTGGACTGTTTTTAATTTTTAATTATTTTAATTATTTTAATTTGAGAACTGATTTTTTTAATGCTGTGAATAGTTTAATTTTAGTTCAATATTCACATTTTATGTTTTTAAATGTACAGTTAGTTTTAAGTTGTAAGCTGCTTTGAGTCCCAACTCTTTTCTTTTGTTGGGAGGGGGGGGGGCAAAAGAATATCAATAAACTTAACAACAACAACAAAATTCTACTAGTGAATATGGTTTACCACTGACACAGCAAGAAGTACCAGAAGTTCCAAACATAAGTAAAACATAAGTAAAATGCAAGGATTTTGAGATCTCCAGGTCAAGGTCAGTGTGCCCCTGGTACAGCACCACAATTTCCACAGCTTTATCAAAAGCATAAAGGCTGTTATACAATCAAGAAAGAAAATGTTCTATTGAGGACATTTCCAGCTACATATAAATTCTTGGATCATATCCCAGAGTGCTATGGGTGGTCCAGAGTGAATTGACTGCAATGGACTATACATTTTGGCAGCACTATCATCTTTTTCATAGCTCCCAGCAGTGATAGGATGGAAAACATACAAAAATTTGTGAGACTTTTCTTGACAACATGCCATGATATAAACAAAGGAGATGAGGAAACATTGTGCTAATGCTGTGCAGATGCCAGTCTACTTCACAGTGAGTATCACCACAAGGTAAAAATGGAACTTGAAGCATTCCTTCCTTTATAAAACATCTCTTTTCCCACACTATATAAGCCATACAGTGTAGTAGCATTTTGTGGGTGGTTTGTGTATATCATAGGAGCAGGGGTGAGGACGTGTTATACATATTTCTTTGTAGATGTGATACTTGCCTTGTAATTTTTTTAGTTAGATTACACTATGTAACACAAATTTTGTTCCTGGATTATAAATGTCATTTTCTACTTGGTTCTATCAAAAACATGAGAAGAGTTTCTGGACAACAACTCCTTTCAAAGTAAGTGCTGCACAATCAAACAGGAAATAACACTTTCAAACCAGGAATTGAAAATCTTTTTATTTTTTGTTACATAGTGTTATTGTAGATTCTTAGGCCCCTTCCACACAACTGTATAAAATCAACATTGAAGATTCCACAGATATATAAATCCCATTTTCCTAGTTTCCAACAGACCTCACAACCTCTGGTGATGCCTGCCATATATGCACGTGAAACGTCAGGAGAGAATGCTTCTGGAACATGGCCATACAGCCCAGAGAACTCATGACAACCCAACATTGAACTGGATTATATGAGAGTGTGGACTCAGATATCCCAATTCAAAGCAGATATTGTGGGTTATCTGCCTTGATATTCTAGGTTATAGGGCTGTGTGGAAGGGCCCTTAGATAGATATAAAGGGGTTATGAGTGTCAGTTGACTATGGCCTATGGTGTTAAACCAGTGAATGCTAATTATATTTGACTTGTGCTGAAAAAACTGGAAACAGCCACCATATTGGTGTTCTGTATGCTTATAGAGTCTTGACCTGCATGGGACTCACTTTGCAATAGATCTGTATTGAATTGCACTGTAAATCCAAATGAACCCAGATTTTTTCTGGTTCTAGATTCTGCATGGTATGTGTTTAAACAATTCATGAGCATAGTTCTGTGTCCAGTAAAAGTGAGCTCTATATGTGTATGGTAGTGGTGTGCTGTAGATTCCAATGAATCTTGAAACCAAAATCCAGTCAAGATTCTTCAGAGAGATTTTGAAGTATGTTTGTGAAAGCAGGGATACTACAAAGTGGGCCATCCTGAAACTTTTAAGTAGTGATCTGGATATGCATTTTATATACAACTTACCTAACCATATGCCTTTTTGTACACAACATCTAATATGGACATTTTACATGTATTTTTAAATGAAATTAAGCCTCATAAAATGGTCTGAACCATAAAACAACCTGTGAACCATGAGAGCTACCAAAGGCAAGAATATGTATATGTGGCATAGATCTTCATAAAGATGAAATTTTTAGTCATCTGTGTGTCCAAATCAAATCTGTGACTGGATTTTGCTGGCATCCCTTGCAACAATCATGAAAAGTGCTGTGGATTCATGCTCTGGATCAATTTTCTTTTGCCAGATTTATACTGACCTTCTGTATTCAATCTATTACTTCTTACACATATCATGTAAAGCATAGCATAAACTTAAATTTGACATGAGAATATCTCTCAATACAATTGTCCAAATTCATGAAGATTCCTTTTTTATTTACTACATCTGATTTCTATTTTGTTTCTAAAATCAATAATACTAATGCATTTTAAGTCAGGCATATAATACTACATGCGGAGGAGTCAATAGCATTTAAGACTGGGGCAGAGTGAGGATCTGGAGAATATTCTCTTCTGTTTTCATGCCCTGAATCTCAGCAGGCCATGCCCATCTCTTTTTTCCAGAACCAGAAAGAATATGGCTGAAACATTACCTTTTTATTTATTTATATTTGTTTATTTACAGCTTTTATATTCCGCCCTTCTCACCCTGCAGGGGACTCAGGGAGGATTACAGTGTACACATATATGGCAAACATTCAATGCCAATTTTTGACATACAAACATATACAGACATACACAGAGGCTATTTTTAACTTTTTCTGGCCACCAGGGGAGCTGTCGCTTTCATCATCCATCTGTGACACTGATGAAGCACTTCTGCATTCCCCGCATGCTTCCCCGCTGGAATGCTTTGCTGGAGTCTTCTTTATGGCCTCATAAATCAGTTAATTTAGCCTCCCCACACTTTTTAAGGTGGTACCTTATTTTCCTACTTGATAGATGCAACTGTCTTTCGGGTTGCAAAGGTCGACAACAGGCTACACACAATTGGTTGGAAACCCACTCCAACCTGGGCTGGCTTCGAACTCATGACCTTTTGGTCAGAGTGATCTTAATGCAGCTGACACTCAGCCAGCTGCACCACAATCCCACTATGAAAAAGAATATTTTGAACCTACAAAAGGACCCCGGGGTGGGAGGGTGGGAGGTAAGCTTCAAATGACAAAATGTACACCCTGGAAACCTTGGGCATATATTACAGGTCATATTACTGCAGGAAAAAGTATTTTTCAAAATGGGGACACTTGGCAAGAGCAGAGAAGAGACTTCAGCAGGTTGCTATCCACATAGTTTTCCATTCCTGGTTTAAGAAAACAGTAATCAAAAAGGAAGATAAAGACATGGTTAGATTAAAACTTCCTTGTTGTCATTCATGATTTCTTCCAGAAATCATAAATGCCTGACATCCCATTTAGTAATTACAATCTTATAGGTGCACCTTATGACATTGCAATTCACTTGTGTTGGTCATTGCATGCAAAACAACCCAAAGTCCCCTCAGTCTATCTATAAAGCCTTTCAAAAAGATCCAACATCTAGATCAGCTGCCAGAATTTTAAACACATTTGAAGACCTATCTCTTCTGGCAGGCCTACCAAGCCAGTTATAATCACAAATTACCAGATGTTGCCATAGGTATGCTTCTCAATGCAGGATCTCAGTCAGATGTTTCCTCAAGAAAAAAAGCTATTTGAGGGATGTAAATATAAAAGCAAAACAATTCAGTGGTTTCCAAACTGGATGGGTTGCATTTATGAAGGATATCTTATTATTTTGTACTAGGATCCTTTGTTTTGCAGGAGTCACATTGATTGATTCATTGATTGATTGATATTTCACTTCTATCCTGCCTTTCCCCTAACAAAATCACTCCAAGCAGCTAACAACATCATTAAAACATAATGAACAATGAGACCATGCAAATCATCATTGAAAGCAAACTGAAAAATAAAACCATTAAAATCAGTAACTAATAGACAGTTTGAAGTGATGTCTTCATCCCCTTCCTAAATGCAGTGAGAATGGCACAAAAAAAAAACCCTCATCAAATATTAGGAATGCCATTGTAGGGAACTATCTAAATCTCTTTTCTTGTCCTCCAACATTCCATTTTCCATTCTTGAGTTCAGAGTACAGCAACTGCTTTGGAGGTCAGTTGTGACCAGTAGTGCTGTAGAATTTGAAGAGGCATGAATGGAGGGTGAGAGAGAGAAACCTGTAAAGAGGAAGGTGCGTCAAGCCAACCCCGACCAGGACCACCTCCCATCTGGAAACCTATGCCCTCACTGCAGGAGAACATGCAGGTTAAGAATAGGGCTCCATAGTCACCTACATACCCACCACCAGTATACCAAACTTGGAGGACAATCTTACTCGGACAATGAGGGATCGCCTAAGTATGTAAGTAAGTACTTGGACTACAACTTTAGACAGTTTGGCCAGTATAACTGGTGGTGATAGAAGATCAACCATTCCCGCCATAAAGAAATGGCAAAAAAGTGTGAGTGGGTGGCTGTGCACAAATATACAAGTGCAACCTTTTCATGAACTCCCTTGGAGTTGCAATTCGTGATGGTCTTGCTATGTTTAAAAAGGGGATGAAGACCCATCTCTTCAAACTGTCCTATTAGAAACAAGATGTTTGCTATCATGGTATTCCTCTTATTTTGTAAAGATTTATTTCTTTATCCATGGTCAGAATCTCACTGATTGCTCCTTTAAGATGTTGAAACTGGTGGTAATTGCTGCTTAGGTTTCAGTTCCTGAATCCAAATACACACACACCTATTCCATACGACTAGTCATCCCTGTTTGAGTGATTTAAGATACCTGGTCCACTGATACTTTTCACAGATACTGTGCAGGATCTCTGTTTGTGTTTTGAGTTATATAGACTGAGCTTTTGAGTGGTGGGTAAAATTAATAATGTGTGTCTTCTTCTAGTATTATAGTTGTGATCAAACAACAAAATCTATGCGTGTGGGAGGAAATCTAGAACTAGGTGGTTTATTCTATAATGGAAGGAACAATGCCTGCTGAATTTCCTTCTTCTACATATCTATTAAAGGTATAAGAAGTCTCTCTAACCTTATTGAAAACATCAAAACCTTTGTCACCAGTTACAGATAACAAGCTAAGGTCTTACATTGTGTAGCAAAAAAATTCCACACAACAGAATTATGCATTATTTGTGCTATACATTGCATCAAATGGCAGCATTGCACAACTATCCATATGTACAGCAGGACTACACGTACAACTCAACCTTCCACAGTTTTAAATTAAATGTAGACAAAATCCTTTGTTTCTTTTCCTGAAAATTTATCCTTCTGTGTCTTATTCATTGACTCAGCAATCTCAAACATAGAAGACAAATGAAAAGGTTTTTAATAAAAACACTTTACTTTCTCTCAGCCCAAAGAAGCCTCTAAATGCTCTTCGTATTATGGATGAGGCTGTTAGAGCCAACATATGCTTTCCGAAATAGTTTTGATAATCTCAACTCTTAAGAAGAGAAAGTGTCAATGTTATTTTAGCTGGGACTCTAGCACCCCCTACAGTTTCTTTGTCTTTATCAACCATTGATCACATTTGGTTTAAATTCATCCTAATCCTGGCAGATTACAACCATAGAAGATTGATTTCCACAGCAGAAGAGGCCAATCCCTGCCTGGGCATCAACTTTACATTTGGTAGCATTTTATGATTCCAGCATTATATGGTTTGAGCTCTTATATACCTTGTTTTTCATCACATCTAAGGTTGTCAGATGTTTCCATACATAAGGGTCTGAAAAATGGAGGTTCAGGTTTTATTTTAATTGTTTAGTTATTTGCCCATATTAGCAGTTCTCCTGCCCTTCTGTGTTGTGGAGTGAAGAAATGAGAGGGTTTCTTCTGTAGTAAGAAAACAGCAGGAATGAAGTGAGATTTTGTGAAAGGTTCTCCCATGGATTCCCCTTTTATATAAAACTAGGCATGACATTTTACTAGAAAGGGGATCTCCAATTGTTGGAGGCTTAGATTCAAATTAGATTATAGAGATTGGGAAAAGGATAAGGATATAAAGAGGGAGAAGATGAGGAACAGTCTCTGACATCTGCTTTTTCAGTTATCTGTTGCCATCTGCCATACTGTTCTGTGGTTCTGTTCAAAGATTTAAGCATTGATTGGTGCTCCACCCTTTGGGACACCCAATTAAAGAAGGACAAGCATTCTTCCATTACTGTGGTTCTTTCTAATTGGCCAATTACCCTGTTGCAATGGTGGACTCTGAGTCGTAAAGCACATTCTCGTATCTTTTAACAATGATTCTACTGAATTCATTGTGTGCCTCCTATTGGTGCTGGTAGTAGTGATGGCGATTATTATTTCCAACTGCTTTACCAGTCTGCTACTCAAGGTAGCCTACAAAGATTAAAATAGCAAAATTATACTAACCGGTGTCTTAAATTTGTCTCCTTTTAGAAAATGTTCTCTGCTTTTCCAGATTTTGAGAAGGAGCAGACATTACTCATAAAGTCCACCATCTGAAACCAGGCAGATGAAAGTGAACTGCTGACATTTAAAATTAATATTTAATTAAATCAATTAAATAATTCATTTATAGTAATATTTCATTTGTTTTTATTATCCCATGTGTGTATATTGAATATCTAGATGCACATCAGGGACAAGTAAGGCAATCACCTGAATACTGTTAATTAGCATCATCTAATTTAAGTCCAATAAATCAATTGTTGCATTGTGAGTTAACACACAGATCAATCCCATTGAAACAATGGGCCTCCTATGGTTGGAAATAACAATAGGATTCAAATAAAGTAGAATGTTAACATAATATTCCCTATCACGGAAAGCTTTTTTAGTAATAATTAAATACAAGAAGCTTTCCAAGGTAAGATCATGAAGCTGAACAAAGCTAGAACCAAATTAATTTCATTGGTGATCAGGTGATTTTAATATTGTGCCTTCTTGTGGCCACTTGTGAAAAGCTGCTTAATGAGTCCTTTTATGATGAAAACTGAAATAACAGCAATATCTGCCACAAGAGGGAAGTGTTGTACCATATAATCCTTATTCTAACACTACCAAACAGCAGAAAGAAGAGCACAGCCTCAGAAAATGAAACCTAGATGGCTCCTACAATATACTTCCTATATATTGCTGGCCCTAGTTCATTATTCATATGGAAATTCATTAGTATAGAGAAAACATTTCTCTAAGAAGGAATGTGAGCTTGTGTTTATTTTGCTACAATAAATTATGCCCAAAATTGCCATTCCCCGATTCTACATTGTCATTGCCAAAATTAGAGAAATGTAGAGGGAGACAGCTTTATGCCACTATTTACAGTGTAGAACGAAAATAAATTTCAATCACCGAATAAACCTGATATTGGTCACATCTTTTGGTTTAAATTATTCCCCCCACAATCTCAATAGTATAAATTATTTTAAAAGAGTGTTCTCTAAATGCTCCCAACTGTCCAGAAATTCTGGAGGACTGTAGTTCAAAAGTAACTTTTCCAAACTTAGGGAACTGCAGTCCCAATACAAAGCGGGAGGAGGCATTTGCTATTAATAAAGGCAACAGCAAGTGATCAATTTAACAAAGCTTTTTGCTTCATCCCAAGAAAAGTCTGTTTTTGAAATGGGTAGAACAGTATAGCCATCCATAAATCTTTTCCAGGACATTAATTCCGCCATATCCTACTGCCCCCATCAACATTCTATGCCCATCTACTGGTAGTATTTTCCATCCTCATTGGGTCAGTGAGGTGCTACTATACACACACTGTTTAGGTTTTCCCATTCTAGAGTTTAGAACATATGTACAAAACCCGGGGTACTGTTATGCTTGCTAGTAACTCCTCCTTTGGTATAGAAACTGCCATTTGGTTATTTTAGACATATCTACATGGGCACTATAACCTTAACTGAGCGATAATCAGCTCCATGTGCTTACATCAGGGGTCCTCGAACTTTTTAAACAGAGGGCCAGGTCACAGTCCCTCAAACTGTTGGAGGGCCAGATTATAATTTGAAAAACAAACATGAATGTCCTATGCACACTGCACATACCTTATTTGTAGTGCAAAAACACTTAAAAACAATACAATAATTAAAATGAAGAACAATTTTAACAAATATAAACTTATTAGTATTTCAGCTTTTGGCTGATGAAATAGGATTGTTGTTGTTACAGTGGCTTTCAAGTCATTTCAGACTTAGGTTGACCCTGAGCGAGGGCTGGGTAAATGACCTTGGAGGGCCGTATCCGGGCCCCGGGCCTTCGTTTGAGGACCCCTGGCTTACATGATGCAAGGAGTCATCTTGTCCCCAACCTAGGGCACAGTGTCTAAATATGATTGTATGCTGCATTGATCAAGACCAGATTGTGCTCCAGAGCTTCTTTAAAGCTTTGGAGCATCCCACTGTTTGGAGTACTATGAACATCTGGACTGGTTCCTAATTGAAACCAGGCCCACTGATCATACAGGCCAGTACCACCATTCTGGTTAACCTGCACTCAGTAGCACAGTAATAATAATAAAACTTTATTTGTATTCCGCCCTATTTCCCCTAGGGGAATACAGGGTGACAATTAACTCCCCCCCCCCCTTTTTTTTTTTTTTTTTTTAGAAAAACGAAAAACAAAATAATTCTCCAAGTTATGATCCCTAGGGGCACATCTATATGGGCCACAAAATCTGCTGCTTCTGAACAGCCCTGGATTCTTCCTGGATGTTCACACTACTCTGTTCATGAATTGCAGCAGTGGTGGAAGCAGAGTCCTCACTATCCAGTGAGGTTTAACATATTTCGGCCATGTTAAACAGTCATATTCACCTTGTCCATTGCTTGTCACCATAGCAGTTAATCATAGCAAGTGATGACCCTGTAGCCTCCTGCCCCTTCCACACAGCTGGGTTATATGGTAGTGTGGACATTGATCACCCAGTTCAAAGCAGATATTGTGGGATTTTCTTCCTTGATATTCTGGGTTATATGGCTGTGGTGGAAGGGCCCTCGGAGATCTTATGGCCATCACTTGTTAGCCTGCATGACTTGGAAAAGGGAGGGGATTGCCCCCTCATTTCTCCCTTCTGCTCTCTTAGCTTACATCGGCAAAGGCACTGAGAAGTGTGTCCAGGTTCTCTGGAGCACCATAGCAGCTGCTACAGTGACCAGCAACTAACATGACTCTCCAGTGAAGCCAAACTGTGTTCAGTCTAACTGGACACTGAGAGCTCTGTTCCTGCCATTGCCACAGTTCAGGAATTGTGCACAATGCCAAAAATCTGCTTCCTTTGTATTTACGAAATTAAGGCTTTGATTCTAAAGTGTTCTGAAAAATATGTAAGGAGTTTGTGTTGTATTTAACATGAAGCTCTGAAAATTTTGTTAGTTTCTCGTTATGTTATTCGCCCATTTGCACCAATGCGGTCACTAATGAGGCTTCTCTCTCCCTCATTTCTAGGGCTATCAGGATGAAATTTGATACAATTGTAGCACACATTTACCACTGTAAGTCCCCCAAGTTTCACTAATCCACTGATTTTCAGGAATTTTTTTGAAGTTTTTACAAACAACATTTTTAAAATAAGCTACAAGAGCTATCCCCCTCAAATTTCTCTACAAGAAACCAACAGACATATTCAATGACCACTTTATACGGAGGCCAATTTTATACACTAGGAATAGATTCAAAAAAATAATAGTAATTTACACGAAGACACCGGGGGGGATATCTCCACATGAGGCATATTACAAAATTATTATTATTATTATTATTATTATTATTATTATTATTATTATCTACATTTCTATATCGCTTTTCTCACCCTTGGGGGGACTCAAAGCGGTTTACAACATAATAAATGGCAAATTCAATGCCTCACATATATATAAAAATATCCCATATAACTGTAGATTAAAACCATTAAAACTATAAAAACATCAAACATAGACATAAGCATGAAATATATTATTGCTGCAATTAACAACATAGACCTCTTCTCTCACTCTCCCCCCACTTCCCATCTCTCTCCATAGCATTTCAGCCCTCCTTTTTATACCCTCCCTGCTCCCCTCCCCGCACATCCCACAAGACACAAAGTTCTTTAGGTACATATTGAATACAGAATGGGGAGGGTAAAAAATGTCCTGTGATAGTAAATGTGATATGAGGTCCTTGAGGGGGGCGGGGGGAGAGTCTTATCTGATGCTGGCAATAGGCTACTGATCAGTTTGGTAAAAGTCCAGAGGAACATAGATTTTATCAGTTGTGGTGTCATAAATGTGAGCTATCACTTGCCAGTAGACTGAGGATGGGGCAGGGGCGGGGGCGGGAGAGGGGAGGCAGCGAGGTGTATCTGCTGCCAAGAAGAGTTGGTCTGTAGGCTGCACTTTCCACTCTAGAGAAACCAAAGTCTCCTGCCCTCCTTTTCACCTCCTCCTTGCTTCAGGTGAGATTGCACAGCTGTGGGGGCCGCACCCAGTATATTAGGAGAGGCTGGCCCCAGGCAAAAGTTCTAAAGCCGAGTTCTCATTTATGAAATTACTTATGATCTACATCCGGGTTTTTGCACAGCCCTAGTGAACACCAAGGCAAAATCCAGAGCTGGTCCAAACAAGCAGATTCTGTTCCCCGTGTAAACTGAAATTGTTCTTTGTTTTTTAAAAGGGAGGCAGATTTTTTTTAAGCACAAATGCCAAATTCAGTTACAAAGAGTTTCTCAGAGACCTCTTCCCAGTTGCAGACAGAGTCAAAGGAAAAGGGTGAAACCAATAATACAAACATACTTTAAGCTCTCACTCCCAATAACTAAACTTTAGCAGGCATTTCCACTTGTTAGAATAGGGGCTGACCAAAGCAATCACCAAAGAAGTTTAAAAAATTACCAAGCTAGTGGGATTATTATAGATTTGGGACCATAGGAGGGGGATTTGATTGCAAAGTCTGAAGTTCTTCACCTCAAGTGTACAAGATAGGATCAATTATTTTGTCACATCAATTTCAGCAACTTCACATATCGTGGTAAACTGTAGGTAATAAAACAAAGGCATGAGCTTGAAATCTGGTTAGGGAAAAAAAACCTGGAAATTAGTATTAGAGTTAGGCATCGAAGTAGAATACTGGCATGTGGGAAATAAATACATGGAGAATTTCTAAAAAGAAAAATATGCAAGAAGAGGCGTTTTCGTTTACAGGAGATCTTTAGACGATATCAACTGCTATACAAGCACACACCCAGTTCCGGGGATATGAATCAAGAATATCTATGGAGAAACCAATGTTATAAAAGAAAACAAATAATTTCAGTGGTGATTAAATGATGACAAAGTTATGAGATGAAGACACTTATCGAACAACATGTCAGCCTCTTGAGCCATTTAATAATGTGAAAGTTTCAAGTGTGTTTACATGCATGGGTCTGTTCAGCCAAGGAATAAGTGTTTGGTGGAAATAATGATTACTTATAGTCAAATATAATGGAGTCTTTTGCTTTCTGGGAATTGAATAATCATGAATGTAAGATAAAGACAGTCTTAATACTGTTAGAATTCAGCCTTCCCAAACCATCTTCCAAAATATGTCATAATTTACACTCATAGTTTAATGTATAGCCAAGATCAGTCCTAATTTATAGCCTTGTTTATATTTTTATTGACTCTCCGTGTGCTCTTACTTTCTCTTATCCTAGTCCTGGACCTAGAGTTGTTCCACCCATATATCATGGTCAATCTGTAGTCATAATTTGTTTCTGTTCCAATTCAAAATTATTTTTCCATACTGTAACACATGACATTTAGATCCACTTTTAATGGGTTCATATTAACAATGACATTTGCACATCATACATTTGAGTCAAAATCTATTGTTTGTCAACTACAAGACACTTGTCAATATGCTACCATTTAAATCTTAATGAAAATTGCCAATTAAAAAAAATATTTTAAATATATGGAGTGGCAAACAACCCATTTATTGAAAATTAAGGTTAAATTAAACACCGAGCATCTATCTCTGGTACTAACTGCCCATTTATAGCAGTTTGACTGTTGATGGATGGAATATCTCAGTAATAAATCTAGTGCATGCCATCATTGCGACAACCATAAATGGGTGGAATAAATTGCAATCAACAATCTGCACATCAAGTATGAAGAGGCTAAGCCATGTGCTAAATTATGAAGCTTATGCTTTAATGATTTTTATTGATGTTTTGTTGTGCTGCTGTTTATTATAGTTAAGTACTTTGGACAGTGAGGCATTAGAGAGCAGTCAACGAAGCCAACCAGGTTAATGGGGCTCTGACACCTTCCAAATGTACCAATAAATTATTAGGAAACTTTCCCTAACCAGTTAATCTTTGTCTTCCCCTGTCTCCAGTTGCCCTTCTTTTCATCTTGGGCTCTATTAAACCAATCCCTACCTCTTAGCACCTTTAGAACTGACCTTTGGTGGACAGACTTTGACTAAATCTGACCTCTCTTCTCTTTATTTGTGGAGGTTCTACTGTAACTTTACTTCCAATCTTAAGATTTTTATTCAAAACATACATATTAGACATTCAGAATGGATGCACTTCCCAGTTAGCAAAGTATGGACACAATCTCTTCTGTCCAATAACTTGTATTAAAAAAATGTTGTTGTACAAACAAAAATTCTTCCTATTATTCAGGCTGAGCACCCAATCCAAATTCTTATTGGTGACTTATGTTGCCATTACCAGAGTCACACCAATTTAAGTACTTTCATAGGTGTTGCACAAGAAGATATGAAGTGGGTTTATAAGTGGATTTATATGGGAAGCTAGCTGCCCTGTATATTGTAATACGTGCAATAAATACAATGTTGTGATTATTGCTTTTGGATGTGCCCTGCCCCCCCCCCCCCCCGCTTTTTTTTCAGACCTACTTAAACTCAGTAAAGAAACCCTAGGGTTGCTCTATTTCAACTAATGGTTTTACATGCCCTTCCTCATTAATAACATTCGCCACAAGTCTTTTGACCACATTCTGATACTGCTTGGCCTCACTGCCACTTTTCATCAAGATAAGGGATTGAGTGGCCACATGCAAACTCCTCCAAGCTGTTTTAGAAGCCCTAATGGTCAAATCACCCTTCACACACACACATGTGGCATGTGGGAAATAAATATTGAAAAAACTACCCAAAGCAACCACTAAGGTGTTAGCTTTTTAATAACCAGGAAATAACCAGAAATTACTTCCACCTATATTTCCTAGTCCAAAAAGACCTCTAGTCACCCAAAACCAGCCCATGGATGCCCAAAACCATGGTGAAATTACTTCCATATACCCTAGAAGATTCAAAGAGATTTTTGAGGGTTTTTTTTAAAAAAGGAGAGAGAGACTTTTTTAATGGAGGTGAGGAGCAAAGTCCAAAGAGACACATATGTACTCTTGGTTATTGTCTCTGAGAAATGAATCATACACAAAATATTTCCTTTATTTTTCAGAGTTAGAGTCATCAGTGATAGCCACAGCTAGGACAGGAAATTAGTGCTATTTTGCTCAAAATATTTTTATCTGTCTCACATTCTTTGATTTTTCCAGTAGCTCATGGAGTAATGAGATAAATCTAGTGGTATATCTTTACTGAAATAGGATCCTGTCTGATGACTGTTACTTAGGCTGTAGATTGGCTCTTCCCTGGGATGAGCAGCATCCTGTAGCCTGGATGGCAAATTTAACCATAGCACCTAGTGTGGTTGCCCTATGCCACTCTTTCATTTCTTGGTAAGTTGAGGACTACATGGTCAATTTCCAAGGAAAACCACAATTCCTAGAGGCCTTCAAGGACACAAATAAATAAACTAAACCTCTCCAACATTTTAAGTTTTAAAAATTCTCTTTAGATTGCAGGTTTCCTGTAGGCCAAGCTTCACACACGCATGTGTTAACACAACAAAGAAACCATATGGAAAACTAAAGCCCCTTCTACCCTGCATATAATCCAGATTATCAAAGCAGATAATCCACATTATCTGCTTTGAACCAGATTTTATGAGTCTACACTGCCATATAATCCAGTTCAAAGCAGATAATCTGTATTTTTATATGGCAGTGTAGAAGGGGCCTAACAGGTTTATTACATCCCAAAGTTTCCAATATTTCACAAATGAAAATTGAGATATGTGTGATCAATTAACATGAGAATGTATCCAGGGTTGCAAAATGTGATTAATAAGGAAAAATGCATGAATTAAGAAAGGTTGCAGCACTTAGGTTCTGCAGCTTTCTGTCATGGAGAATACAATTGCCCTTTTGAGTACAGTACTTCATAACTACAACAGTTCAGTGTTTTACCATAAGGGGAGCACAATATACAACCTTATCACACAGATAAAATTGTCCATCCTACAACAGTTTCACCTCCGTTCATGGACAGAGTCTACCAGATCCCATCAGACAATGTAGATCTACTTCCGGCAAGGCTACGTCCCTAAACTGAGGTGAAACTGTCATAAGAGGGTACAGCAATAATACGGGAGACTTCCCATGTTCTCATTGAGAAGAATGGGAAGAAGCCGGATGGTGATGCTTCCCACCATGGAATAAGGTAAGGGATGATGTGGGCAATGGGTTCCGCATGCCCCCCCCCCGCCGGGTTCACCACAATCCATGGTGGATCCCCCCACTATTGCCTGGCTTACTGACCTCAATGTGATGAGGTCCATAGACTCCTAGAAACTCATACCTACATGCCACTCCTACAGTGCCAGGACAGGATGCCCTCACATTCTTATAGTGCACAAAAACAGGTAATTATAGATATTTGCTAGATTTTGATATACAGCGCTGGTTTTCAGGATGACTATGTTGGCTCATGCTAACGTGATATAAATGCTTGAGCATTGGATTAGAGATCAGGATTCAAATCCCTGTTTAGCTCACTATGGAAACTTACTGAATGACCTTGGCAAATCAAAATCTCTCAACCTCAAAGGAAGGGAAAGGCAAACATCTTCTAATTCTCCCCTGCCCCCTCAAAAAAAAACCATGGCAGGTTGGGAAAAAATTCAAGGCAAACAACAACAACAACAACAACAACAACAACAACAACAACAACAACAATGTTGGTTCATAACTTTCCCCATCAATGAAACAGTCCCTGTAATGTTAAATGCACTGACAGTGGACCTGTACAAGTCAGTGGCTGTATGGATACGGATTGAACTAGGGCCTATGGGAGTCCAGGTGGAGTTTCATGATACTGGGATGGTCTAGTTAAGCAAGGATCTTATGAAGGTTTCACTTCATTTCAAGCATAGAGCCCTGTCAGAAGTAAATCTTTGTCCTGTGATGGGATCTGTCAGGCTCCGTGCCCGAAATGAGGTCAAACTGTCGTAGGATGGGCAATTTTTCCCATGTGATGATACCGTAGATGAGTTTGTTTTGGATCATATTCAGATCTGGACAGTCTCTTGCTGCAAAATAAGTTCCAGCTGCAGCGCTATGCATTGCTCTAAATGTGACTGCCAAGTACTTTGAGATGATGCTTATTCTGCTTTTCCAAAAGGCCTTCAGTGCCATGTAACATTAGCCTAAACCTGGTCATTCAGATATAAGTTAAATGGGATTTTCTGTTTTGAGTCCCCTTGGGGAGATAGAGTGGAATATAAAAAAGTTTTGTTGTTGTTATTACTGTAAATGTATTTAGGATTTCATCCATTCATCTGAGATAGCATCTATGAAAGCTAATGCCAATGCTGCATTCATTCGATAGTGTAGATGCAGCCCAAGTCACAAAGACTTTTGTCTCTTTACCACAGAAACAATTACCGAGTTTGGAAAAGTTACTTTGGGGGGTTGTCACTCCAGAATTTCCCAGGAATTCCAGTCCAAAAAAGTAACATTTCTAACATCTGCAGCTTTCCTTCTAGAAGTTTTTTACAAAGAAATCTCACTGATAAATAGTTCTAAAAATATTCACCAATTGAACAACTGTCACATGGTGGGATGTGTGTGTGTGTGCACATGCAAAGGAACAAATCTGTCTGAATGTTCTGCCAACTCCGGAAGCCTCATCTGGTAGCCTGGGAGAAGCAGATAAGCATCTGTTTGGGAGGCGAGGAACCTCCGGTGATTAGTTATTGTTCAAAGGTTCACTTCCTGTTGCTTTGGAAACATAAAGTCCAGCTTTGGCCATATATAAAGGCATCTTGAAGCAATTGCCTTTCTCCTGTTGAATGCACAAAGGGGAATATATTTTATTGTCAAGAGCTTTCCCCCTTCTCTGTGTTTCTTCTCTCTGAAATGTTTTTGCACAGGGGAGAAAAAACAAGAACATTCTTTGGGGCCACTTAATGGACACTGGAAACTAGATTTCCAGCATATTTGTCATCTTCCTTTAACTTGGTTTGGGTGAAATTAAATTACAAACTACAAACAGCAACTAACAGACCAACTATTGCACCCTGAGAAATAGGAAATGGTGTCACTGGAAGAACAATGGCTATCCCATACCCCCCCCCCCCCCTCTGAGGGAATTCAAAAACCTGTCCAGCTGCAGCATTGGATCAACTATAGCTGTTGTCTCTAAAGGGCCTGAGCCATTGGCCTTCCAAGAATGTTCATGCTATAAGAGCCATTAAAACATAGCATTTGTAGAGTGTTTTTGACCTCTTTATTTAAATTCACGGTATCTATTCTCACCACATTGATAAAGATATGCCTCAGTTAATGAAGCAGATGTGTTTCTGGTCTTTAACAGATGAATGGGTACCAGAGGAAGAAAAGAAACAGAAAGAATAGCACACAAAAAAGAACAGCAGTTCATCCTTTTTCAGCAAACATTCTGCGTAAAATGTGAAATGAAACAACCAAGATGGGGAAGTCTGGTATAGGCATAACAAAAACGTTTTGAGGCTTCTAGAGACCCTTCTTCAGAAAAGGCAGCCATATATATATATATATATATATATATATATATATATATATATATTCTTTCTCTAGCCTCCATTTTACTTCAAATTTCTATTTTTCTGGCAAAATTTCTAGATATAATTATTAATATTTATTTTATTTACAGTTTTTATATTCCGCCCTTCTCACCCCACAGGGGACTCAGGGCGGATTACAGTATACACATATATGGCAAACATTCAATGCCAGTTTGACAGACAACGAATACAGACAATACACAGAGGCTATTTAACTTTTTTTCTGGCTGCCAGGGGAGCTGCTGCTTTCATCGTCCATCAGCAAGTTCTTCCACATTCCACATCCCGGAGTTTTTTTCTTTATGGCCTCATAAATTAGTTAATTTAGCCTCCCACACAAGGTGGTACCTTATTTTACTACTTGACAGATGCAACTATCTTTTGGGTTGCAAAGGTCGACAACAGGCTGCACAATGGCTGGACACCCACTCCAACCCGGGCTGGCTTTGAACTCATGACCTTTTGGTCAGAGTGATCTTAATGCACCTGACACTCAGCCAGCTGTGCCACAATCCCGGAGAATATAAGATTTTTAATATGCTAAGGGTAGCCAGATAGGGAATATATTATGTAGGTAGGCACATCCATGTGACCTAAAAGTTGAAATATTTCAATATTTCAAAGATATATTGAAGTACATTATTGTTGTGTGCCTTCTATTTGTTTCTGACTTATGGTGACCCTAAGTGAATGATGCTTCAAAAATCCCTGATGAGAATTTTAAACTTGTCTAAGCAGTTTCTGTTGTTGTCCTGTCAGCCACCTGTTTTTAGTGGGTGGAGTGAAAGAGGATACAGAAAAAGTTCCAGAACCTCTTTAGATACTGCTGTTCAAAGCCACCTGACTATGCTACTTTCTACTTCATCGCATCCCACACAGACATTCAACCACACTATACAACATGTGAGTCAGTAATATTCATTTGAAAGAAGAGAGGACTTGTTGAAGGCCACAGTGAGAATAAAAGTCATGAGCACGGATCTATGAAACGTCACTCACTGATCATCTATAGTGCTAGCTGAGACTTCAGATTCAGATTCAGGACTCAAGGGGAATACTACAATTTGAGACTTGCTGCAGAATGTACTATATACTATATTAGGTAGTTTTATTTCATTTATCCATATGTTAATTTTATCAAGAATACTACAGACTCGAACTGGCAATGGAAAGCTTTTCAGGTTCCCACACCCAAAAGGTCTGTGGCTTGAATGTTATCCTGTTTTAGAATGAGGCACTATTTTTAGTCCTCCCATATATTTTTTTTTTTAGGAAAGGTGAGTCAAGGTCAGTAGCCACAGTCCGGATGGGCCTGTTGTTTTCTTTCATTCAAGCCCACACTTCAGTGTAATGAGAGAGAATAGCAGGAAACAGGATAGCGTGGATAGGAGAAAACACTGTGACTGAAGATGTTAGACAGGAAAAATAGAAAAGATGAGGGTAACATGGAATAGTCATCTTTATTCTCAAGACAGGAACTGACATCTGCTTTGTGGGATACAACTTTATGCTTAAGTGGCCAACACCCTGGACTGACAACACAACTCTCCTCCTATTCTAGGAAACAGGTGTCACTTTAGTTGTTGAAGTATAATCCTCTGTTTGCTGTACAGCCAGGATGGACAAAGGGTATGTCTTCATACATGAGTAGAATAGGGTTGCCAGATGTCAGTCTTTGGTCCAGGGCCTTCGGTTTTCATGGATCATCTCCAGGTGGGAAACAAGGATACAAATTCCCTACTTCTGGTGGTCTCAGCTCCAGACAAATGAAAAGGGCTATATGCAAATTTCTAACTGAGATAGAAGAACAGCAGTTTGCTACAATGTCCAAGGATTAATTCGTCAGTTACTACAACTTGCAAATACTTTTTAGGGGGTTTATATATTTACTGAGTTAACTTCTTTCTTGCCTCCCAGTCACTGTGGTATCAGGGCTCATTCTCCATTCCGGTCTGCATCCACCTTCTGGCTAGAAGTAAGTAGACTAGATTAAGGATTTCTTCACAGTCGCCAATAGAATAATCTAGTATCACTGTGAATCACTGTGATCATGGTAGTGCCCGCTCAGGGAGTTGGGGACTTGTCACCCCATGCCCCACACCATCTCATCTCACCACATGGTGGGAAGCCTCTTTAAGCCAGCTAAACCCATCTTTCTTATGGAAAGGCAGAAGTCTCCCATTGTGCACTGCCAACAATTTTTCAGCAGCAGCAGGGGTTTTGTGCCAGTTTCACCAAGGAGCCACCCTGGAAGTACTTCTCCAGGATGTGATGGGAGCCATCGGGTTCCCTGCAAAACTGCCAAAAACTTGCCACTGATACCAAAAAACAGACTGTGTGAAGAGGTCCTAAATGATTTTTTTATTCCATTTTCCTAATTCTCTGACAACCTTGATCTGGGAATAAACTCTTCAGCTAAAATTTCATTTCCAAACAAAAAATATGTGTATATGTGTGCAACTCAGTCCCACGGTGGTACTTAATACATTCCACAATGCTATCACTAGGTCTAACCCACAGGGCTTGAAGCAATCCTGACCTGGCAACCTATGCTGGACCGCATCTCCCAGCAGTCATCCACTGTTGACTAGGATCTGAAGACCATGGTCCTCTCCTTTCTGGTTACAGCAATGAATGTGTAAAGCTAGAATTCAGCTATTTGGAAATTTGCATAGGTGCTGGAGGTTTTCATTCCCTCCAACTATTCCAATTTGGAGGGACACTCCCAGTTAATCCTCTCTTATCCCACCTTTTAAGCTACCCCTTTCCAGTAGGAAAAATAAACTGCTACCGACTTTCCTTACTTTTGTGTTCTTTCTCATGAATAAGTTTTGCCACCTCTACCATGCCCTGATGTTTCTTGTACCCCTGCGTCATTTGCATCTGTAAAATATTGGTAGGTTTTCTGAGGCAGCATGCTAGTCAAATGTCTAATCTCTCTTTTCTCCAAAGCATACTTCAGAAAAAATATCCACACTGGATAGAGAAGTTGGAATCCATAAATAATATTTTTACACTGTGTTCCAGAGTAGGGATGCAAGCAAGGTTTTCTCCCTACTAGATGAGGGCAAGAGTGTTTAGACACATAATTCTAATTTTATTTTAGCACTTTAGGACTTTATTAGTAGTAGCAGTGGTAGTAGTAGTATGGGTAATAAATAAATTAACTAACTAGTTCCTAGCTGTTATGGTGAGCTACACAACATATGCCTAATATGGATCTGAATGTCTTACATTTTTCTTCGCTGTTCTGTCTCCCTCACACAGTGCCACACACAAGTACAATTGACACTCCTTTTCCATGTTGTATGCCTGACACAGACTATTTTCTTCCAGTTTTAAATGAAAATGGACAGTATTTTACCACACCTTTTTTTTAGTAGGAACTCTATAAAGAGTTGCTAATGCTGTTCAAGATTTTATTCGCAACAGAAGTATGGTGTCCTGGAGTGTCATAGATACTACCTGGTGAGTGCAGCTGCCTGCCCACAAGCCTGGAGAAAAAACATTACAAAGTGATATGAAAATATATATTTGAAATGCTGACACATAGATGATAGGATAGGTAAGTTTTCTGTTGTTTCAGAGGTTTGGATCCAAACCAATGGGTAAAATGTCACAAGAAAAAAAGGGATTTAGAACTTCCTAAGCATACAAGCTGTGGAAGATATTGCCTCAAAAGATAGTGAACTCTCAGTACTTTGAGGTTTTCAAATAAATGATGCCTCTTTTTTGAAAGAGAGTTTTTGGCAGGTGGGAGTATTATTGTATTTGACTTCCAGCATTCTTGTGGAGTTAAACTAGATGAACATTGAGGTCCCTCCCAGTACTGTGATACAATTCCTGGTGACTTAGAGCAATCTCTCATGTTTGGACAGGAAGAGAAACAAATTTATTTCCATGGGCTGGGTTAGATTAACAGCCCTGAACAATTAACATTCTGTGGGCGGATTGTCATCATATTCAGGGGAATGTTCAACTTTGCACAGTTTGTAGAAGTAGATGAAAATTGAATTTTACTTTGTTTTTTGTTTCAAAAACAGAATTTTGTAAAACCTTGTAAAATTTAAAGGTAGAAAACAAACAAAACTGAGACTTAAACATTCTCTAGAGATGGGTGAAGATTTCATTTAATTGGAGGAAAGAGCGTGTATCTCCAAAATTGTCCCAAATTGTCAGAATTTGAACATGAAAGAAAACAGAACAGATTTGCCATGATTCACAGTCAATCATGTAAACAGGCTTTGGAGAGTAGGCAAATCGATTAAAAAGATGTTTCAAAATTCATTACAAAATTAGGGGGGACTGATGTTTTGTTTCTAAAGTAGCATTAGTAAATTTTTCATTACTAGAAGGAGAGTAATGAAATGTCGTTACTTTTTCATTATAGTAATTGTGCAAGTGAGGAAACTTCAGAGGCTCCCTTCTCCCTCATTTTTACAGTTATTGAGGTAAAATGTGCTACAATGGTAGAACACATTTACCACTGATAGTCCATCAAGTTTCAGAATATTTCATTTATCCACGAATTACTAGGGAATTTTTTATAAACAACTTTAAAAACAAACAAACTACAAGAGCTATTTCCTTGAATTTTCTATGCAATGACACAAGATAACAAGAGATGACCCCCCCACCCCAAAAAAAAACTTTTTCAAATTTTGACAAAAACTTTTTTTAAAAAAATCACAACAGCTATCTCATTGAATATCTCCCATATTAATCAACAGAACTTCCACTTAGGGATTACTTCCCAGTCCAGCACAGAAATTTACTTTCTAGAAGTATCAGTCAGTTCTCCTGTTGCATATTCAACAATTTATTGAAACTCTGGTTGGCTGTTGCTATGGAGGGACAAATCTCTCCCCTATCCTGATTGTGGCTTTCTGATTCTAAGCAGAATTCTGGGAAATGTAGTTTAGGGCAGTGCCTTTTGAATTCTCTGGCATAGGGCTCCTCACCTTCTCAAACCACATTTCCCAGAATTCTGTACTTTCCCAGTCACTTTCCCAGCAAACTATGATTTCTTCCTACTACTTCTCTCTCCTAATGTCGAGAGGCCATTAATTTAAAGAGGAATGGCAGCCTTTATGGCTTGGTTTGGCTTTCTTGCACTGAAAATGACTGACTTTAGGAGGCTTACGAAGTTTACAACATTCAAACAAAGAAGTATTGGGTAACCTTCGATTCTTAAGTTTTTGGCATGGACCATGCTCATATGTCAGATATCACATCTTAAGTATGGATTTAACTAATTTGATCCAACTTAGGACAACTAACAAAAAATTTGTACAGTCCTACTGACTGATGTAAACTTTATTTGGCTGTCCTTGCTCCTCACCTAAGGGTTTGTTTGACTGCTTGATAGAGTTTTTCCTTGGCATAGCAGATGGAACTGATTTTATGTTCCACTCTTTGGGGTGCTAGAAAATTTGAAAATTGAGGAAAATTTTCATTTGTGGTGATTTGAATTGTTATTTGGGGAACAATGCCCTCATTTGCCCCTGCAGCTATATCACAGCCTATATCTATCCTCAACTGCAGAGTCAACAATGCCCTCCTGCTGCTCTTATCCCTTACCAGTTTAAAGGATGGCTGTCTCAGCCAGTTGATTTGGAGTGATATGAAAAAGCATGAAATTATTAAATTAAATAACATAATATTGATGTTGCATTTGTTTGGGCAAGAAATAAGAAATATATATTTCTAGATTTGTTTTGTCTCAGAAGATAAAGGAATTACTTGATGGCAGGGATACTATTTCCAATTACTTATATCTACCTCAAAATGGTATCCCTGATAGCAAGAAACTCCCATTAGGAAGATTGCACTGAGACTTTTTACAGTTTCTCCAATATTTTACATCCTAACATGTTGCAGAAGAATATTTATGCAGAGAAATATCCGTGGCTTTTTCTGTGCAAAAAAAAACAAAAAACCAAACAAAACAACCAGTTTCTTCCACAGAAAACAGTATTTCCTATGCAAAGAAAATCTGGGTTTTGTGCAGAAAATGTGTTTGGTTGTGCAAAAATGTGTATTCTACTGATTTATTGTCAACAGTATAGGATGTTTGCCTGCAAGAATAGAGTGGAGATTTTTTCCCCATCCCATGAGGAATACAATAATAATTTGACATTGCATGAAGGAGCACGATAATAATGGGAAATGTGAGTTGAAATCTTTGGAAGAAGATGTGGCTGAATACCAAAACTGGCAAGTTGTTTGGAGATGACGATAGGGTAAACAGAATTCAGCTTCTTTTACATTTTTAAATATTCTATGTTCCCATGCTGCCCTTACTCCACTTTAAGATTCTGGAGATCATTCCAATATACTGTGATGTTCTCAGATTTTATTTTGCAGCTATTCCAACAACATGGGGAACATTGCCTGGGAATTGCAGTTTTTCCTGATGTGGTTAAGTTCCTGCCCAGTGCTGTTAGAAAGCTATGTAGACAGAGTAGTCCTTGTAACATTTCCATATGTAAAGGGTCACAGGATACCTTTAAAACAACACAATATAAAAACATCATGTGGTCAAATAGCCTCTAGCCTTCATGGTTAGAACACATGAAGCTGTATTTCAAAATTCCAAATTGAAAACAGGAGTCAATATAAATGAATGAAAACCTTATTTTACCTGATATGCACATATAACTTGAAAATAAGTAAATTGTCCAAGCAAGGAAGGAGTCCAGCTAAGAGATAATAAAATCCATGCCTAGCTAACATGGAAATCTTTATCTTCCTAAACAGTTGAAGCACCCTTAACAAAATGAACTTTTAACCCTGTGTGCTTCTAAAGGGATTACGCCTCCTTCCCTTTCCACAATAACTGTCCCATTTTATGTGCATGTGTATCTATGTATTATTTTATTTTCCTTGAGTGTATAAATATGTGAAAGGAAGCCACAGGGAGGAGGGAGCAAGCTTATTTTCTGCTTCCCTGGAGACTAGGATGCGAAACAATGGCTTCAAACTACAAGAAAAGAGATTCCATCTGAACATGAGAAAGTACTTCCTGACTGTGAGAGCCGTTCAGCAGTGGAACTCTCTGCCCCGGAGTGTGGTGGAGGCTCCTTCTTTGGAAGCTTTTAAACAGAGGCTGGATGGCCAGCTGTCAGGGATGATTTGAATGCAATATTCCTGCTTCTTGGCAGGAGGTTGGACTGGATGGCCTATGAGGTCTCTTCCAACTCTTTGATTCTATGATTCTATGAGTGGCCACGGAACCACTGGGAAAGACACACATTGGGAACCACTGTTTTAGAGCAGTGTTTCTCAAACTGTGCTCCTACAAGTGTTTTGGACTTCGACTCCCAGAAATCCCAGTCAGTTTGCCAGCTGTTAGGAATTGTGGGAATAAGGTCCAAAACATCTGGAGAAGCACAATTTGAGAAACTTGGCCCCTTCCACACAGCTGAATAAAATCTCACATTATCTGCTTTGAACTGGGATATATGGCAGTGTGGATTCAGATATTCCCATTCAAAGTGGATATTGTGGGTTATATGGCTGTGTGGAAGGTCTTCCTCTACTTTAGAGGAAGACCTTCCTGACTACTTCTTCACTTTTACTTGGGAACCAGCCTAGAATGCATTAAACTGTGTTTTTCAGCCTAGAATGCATTAAACTGTGTTTCTTGGTATGTTCCTTATTCTTCTTTTGTCAGCAGGACTTAATGTTTCATCTTTATCCCATCTTTCCAGCTTGTGAGAGCAGCAATAACCTGGGAATCAATACCAATGAAGGACTGTTTCTTTTGGAGATGTTCTGCACTTATGAGAAACCAACATACACTCCAATCAATTATGTCTGTGCACTGTCTGAGTTAAAGACTGGTTTGCAGTTAGATGTAAAAGGGTAAAACCATAATAATCCTTTCCCAAAACTGCTGGTGTAGTCTCCTTTCCTAAACACTACCTGTTCTTCTGGAAACGGATTGATTTTCTTTCAGCATGAACATCTAATAATTTCTCAAGGAGAAATTTACAGTATGTTTTGTGAGTAGCAATCCCACAAACACAAGAGCAAACAGATGATAATTCCCTGGCTTTTCCTCATTACCTGTGGGTTAATAACAGCTGCCTGCCAGTGAACTAGAAAATTGTCAGATAAAATAGTTCAAGTGAAAATCTCAGAATGAACAGAGGTGCACCAATAAATACTGGTGTTATGTGTTTCCACAGAAATGAAATATTTAGCTAGAGTTGCTTTCTAGCTGATGTGTGAGATATAATAAATAGCAAACCACTAAAAGAGAAAGAGGTGAGAGTGGGGTGAATAAAGTAATTATAATAAAAGGCTATACCTTCGACCTCCTATATCCACAAATTCCACAACCATGGTTGCAATAATCCATGATTTGAAGACACTGAAGAAAAAAACCCCAAACCCAAATCTTGATTTTATCATCATTTTATTATTCCATTGTATATATTGAAACTTGGTCATTCACAGATTTTGGTATCCACGTTGGTCTTGGAACCAAACTCCAGCAATACCATATCACTGTATAGATATGGAAACCACTAATATTTAGATGGGGTATATATGTAATACATATTATAAGATTTCATGCAGAATCGTAATGATGTGCCATGGTGAATCTACTCTAGGCTTTAGTTCCAACTTTAAAGGAGCTAGCCAAGGTGCTGAACCTATTTGGGAGATAGATATCAGAATCTTTGGTGAGTTAATTTAAAAGTTCAAACTAAAAACCAGAGCTTGCTTACTTCCCTACTGACACAGAAGTCACTGTTTGTCACAACTAATTCAATTTTGAATATATATTTTTCTTCTGTCAACCTATCGATGAAAAGATTGTTCTTTTGATAGAAATACACAACTGTTGTCACATCTGTTGTCCTTACACAACTCACGTCCCAAATTTGGTTTTCACTGATATATTATTATTTGAAAGGGAAATGAAATATAATAAAGTGAAAAGCAGAACTGCCTTAAAATGTAATATATGGAAGGGCAAAAAAGATTACAACATCAGTAAAAATATTCAGCATGATGTCCCACCCAAAAGCAACCACTTATCTAATATCTCCTCCCAAGACTGTAAAAAGAGCCCTAATGAACCAGACCAAAAGGCATCTTTTTTGCTATAGTGGCCAACCAAATATCTATGGGAAACCCACAAACCGGACATGAAGATTAAATACAAATTATTCTGCTGTTATTGTTCTGCAACTGATACTCAGAGACAAGCTGGCTTAGTTTTTTAAAGCAAATATAGCCACCATGATTAGTAGACAGACATTCTTTCATGAGTATGTCTAATCCCATTTTAAAAGTCATCTATGTTGGTGGCCATCACCACATCTTGTGCTAACTAGTTAAATCAGAAGTGTATATGTTTATATGCCGTATGAAGAAGTACTTTCTGTTACCCCAGAAGGCAGAATCTAGAAGGTTTTAATATCCCCTAATAATATGGAAACATGCAAGCGGGCTCTTTTTTATCCCCTAGGGTTTGGTTCTACTATCCCCAATGGATTCCAAAATTCATAGATGCTCAAGTCTCATTATACATAATGGTTTAGCAAAACGGTGACCCTTATATAAAATGGCAAAATCAAGGCTTGTTTTGTGCATTTTTAAAAACAATGTTTGGTGGTAGATTCCATGGATGCAGAATCTGTGAACTAGGGGAGCTGACTGTATTGGAGTCCCCCTTTATTCATAAGGTGTATGTTCCAAAGCATTCAGTGAAACTCCAGACAGTACCAAATCCTATATTCAAGTCAATACTTCCTCCAACATTCATATAGTTATCTGCTCATCCTGACTTTAGCAACATTTTTGACTGTCTGTGTCCCCCAGGGACCACTATTAAAACTGTCACTTCATCATTCTGTGGGTATTCACACATACCACTTCCTCTTAAATGTCTGTTTCTAAGTCATCACTCAGTGCTTCTGAGGAAGTGGACATAGGGTGTATCTGCACTGCAGAATTACTGCAGTTGGATACCCCTTTACATACCATGGCTCAATGCTATAGTATCATGGGAGCTGTAGTTTGGCGAGGCAGAAGCACTCTTTGGCAGAAAAGGCTAAAGATCTTGTAAAGCTATAACTCCCATGATTCCATATCATTGAACCATGGTCGTTAAAGTGGTTTCACACTTCATTAGCCTATACTGTAAATACACCTTAGATCTATGGATGAGTCTACGTGGGCAATAAAACTCAGTCTCACCTTGTATTGACTTCTGGTTGACCTTCAGGTTTTCAAGGGTTAAACCAGATTTGGCCCACTTTGGGCAAAGTCAAGGCTTTTTCGAAACTTCAGGGCAGTCTGGATAGCTTCAATCAGCTCCAATTCAGGCACCATCTACACTGCCATAGAATCCAGTTTCTGAATCCGGATTATCTGCTATGAACTGGATCATATGGCAGTGTAGACTCGTATAAGTTCAAATCAGATAATCTGTATTCAAGAAACTGGATTCAGATTGGTCTGCTGTTCATATGGGACAATGGGCCATCACTTTTCCCTACACTCATCAGCTCTATGAGGGATTTAGTACAATATGACACTGACATGCCATGTCAAGAAAGGAAGGTCAAAAAGGAAGTGTCATCTGCTAGATGTTGAAGATTTAGAGAATCTATTCAGTAGTGATATTATTGAGCTAGTGTTTTTAGCTGTAGAACATTGGTCCAAATTCAATAAATTTCCTCTCCCCATGAAATGGGGAGAGAGAAAATGGTTTGTCTGCCTCCCACGAGGCAGAGGAGGTTCCAATGGAACCTTCCAGAGGCTTGGGGGGCGTGGCCTGTTGAGCAAGCCAGCCCCCACCCAGGCTCATTCTGAGCCTGGAAGCTGGACGAAGAAGACGTGGCCAAAGAGGGGAGAAGACTGAAGAAGGAGAAGACTAGAAATTCGAGGCACGAAGAAAAGAAGAGGAGCTGAAGACTAATACTACAAAGAAGATCAGGTCGGTAGCTGGGCCCCGGGGAAAGGGGGGGGGCTTTGCCGCCCCTCCCTCCCGTCGGGGCGAAGACCACGAGTGCAATCCATCGTGTGAGGGGTGGGGAACGGATCGGAAACCCCCCTTTTGTTGGAATCGCGCTCCGCGCCTCTCCCCCCGCTGCCGCCGCCCGGCTCGGCCAGCCTGCCTGTGGGCGACGGACGCGGAGGCCACGCCGCCGCACCGCCAAGACTCGGCTCCGTGCTTGCGGTGATATTTTTCGAGGGCGCGTGCTGCGCGTCCTCCTCTCCCACGGCTAGGTCCGCATGGGCTGAGCCGGGCTTTGGCGGCAGGAGAGAGGAAATTTACCTTTTCCTCTCTTCCCCTCCCATCAGCCCCATTTGGGCCCCAGTGGGAGGTGTGTTTGAGCCCCGTGAGAGGCTGTGCGCGGCGGCAGTGGAGCAACCACGTGTTGGGCCCGTGCGCGCGCTCGGCATTTCTTTAAACTCAACAACAATCAGCACGGCCTTCTCTATGGCTGCTCGAGGTCATTTCAGCAGCGGGTCACCAGAGTAGGCCTGGTGCTTAGTCAGCACCTGGCTTGAACCATGCTGTGGGGCACGGCCTGATCGGGATTTACGGGCGCCATTTTGTTGAGCGAAATGGCCGCCATTTTATGTAGAGACCAGTTAAATAAAGAATTAAATATATATATATATTAAATAAATAAATAAAAATAAAGAGACAAAAGGAGAGAGTGAGATTAAGTAGTAAATTAAGGCTCACATAAACGCTAAGCGTCTGGACCAATGAATTTGCATAACAAAGGGAGTGGATTTAACAAACGCCACCTGAGGGAGCTCCCCCTGTTAGCTTCAACTTTTTTTTTGATTATTTAACAAATAAAGTTGAGCCTTCATAAGCGGCATGCTTTAGGTTAAGGGAGCACTAAATCTGCCAATCAAGCGGCATGGTTTCACGGATAACCATTCAAGTGAGCTCCCCTTGTTAGCTTCAACTTTTTTCAAAAAAAAAAAGGAAGGAGGAGGAATAAACACATTAATTAAGCAATAGATATATGAACTAGACCAATTACTTACATATATGAAGAACAAAACATATTTGGTTTCAAACACACATAGCGGTGTCGAAGTGAGTTCAAGAGGCATATTAGGTTAAAAATATGCAAATGTGAGTAGATCAATAAGCCTCGCCGCACGATAGCAAAGGTTCCCATCACTGAGGCGGTAATTAGGTTGTGGTGATCAGGGGCTTATAATGCGGGGGCTTCGATCCAACTAACCTAATAGCTTCGAACGCTATTACCAGTTTGAACACAACACGGTTACAAAAACCAGTTATATACTAACATAACAGACCAGACATATTTTCATATTGTGATGAAATTGTCATCAATTTTTCTTGCAGGATGCCGCCGAAGAAGAACGTGGGCGGCCCCAAAGGAAAGGGTCCCGCCAAGAAGACTTCGGCGAAATGCCCCCCTCCTCCCTCAGAAACATCGTCAGAGGATGAGGGCGTTTCGGCCGAGGACCTGGATGCCCTGATAGCCAGAATGGACAAGTTCGAGAGGGAAAGGGGGCTCCAAGTATGGGATGCGGGGCCTCGCCCGGCGCGCCGGGCCAGTAGAAAGCTTATTTTTAAAAATCTGCTCTCTCGTATGTCTTCTTTAGAGGCCAGTCGAGGAGCCGCGAGACAGGAGGGAGACCGGGTTGACCATGCTGAGACCAGTCAGAGGGGTGACGGATCTCCGTCCCCGGTCGTAATTCAGTCTCCAGGGACAGTCGATCAAGGATCAAGGGCCGGCCCAGTGCCGACAGCTGTACCCAGGCCGGCGCCCGTCACAACGCAGACTCAAATAACCGTTGCCGAACCACAGCCAGTTAATGAAGCACCGACATCTGCCCTCAAGCCAACCGATGCTGTTGCGCCAGCTAGTTCTACACCAACAGTCATGCCCGAACCAGCGGGGTCAAGCCAGGCATCCATTCAGCGTGGCGTCTCAGAGGGACCGTCCACATCCACAGGTAATAACACCACACTGGTCTGGCCATGGGGCCTGAACCAGACACACAACACATCACCAACTTCAGCCGAGTCGGCGTCGGCCGGATCAGGAGCTCCGGTCACTAAGGCCGGACCTCAGCATCCCACCGTTATTCCAATATCCTTAGAGATGGCTAGGACAGGTGATGACAACCAGTACTGGGGAACCGACAAATGGGTACTCCCAATAATTGCCACACCAGCGTCAGCGTCATTGGGGGCTCATTTGTCACAAAAAACCATCGACAAAATTTTAAGGAATGAATATATAGATATTTTTTCCTTATACTTCAGAGAGTTAGAAAAGAAAGAAAAAGAGGATTTGGATGAGGAACGCAAAGAGAAATTAAAGAAAAGAAGGGTAGAACAGAACTGGAAAAATTGGATAGCCTGTTACACTATTTATGCATCCTTGATTGTGGAGGCTCATCCGTATAGGGCTAAGTCCCTGTTTAAATATCAAAACATAATATACGGGGCATACATTAATTACGCTGGTCAGGCATGGCTTGTATATGATAGCCGCTTCCGTGCAGAGGCCGCCACAATGCCCAATAAGCGTTGGGACCTTATTGATAGTCAACTTTGGATGGAAGTAATGAATACAACCAGATCAGTTTCTGGTGAGAAGGCCGACAGCGGTCATACTATCCAAAATTCTAAGGGGAGTCAGCCCTTTCGGCAAGGGGGCCCAGCACAACAGCCGCAAAGACAAAAGCTTATGTGCTGGGAGTATGCGGCTCAGGGAGCTTGCACGCGCAAAAACTGTAAGTTCCAACATGCCTGCACGGTATGCCAAGGTAACCACTCTGCCAAGACCTGTTACAATGGAAAGCCCGCTAGACTCAATCCAAGAGATACCCAATTTACAAGAAAGAACCCTACACAGACCAATGTTCCAAAAGGGCCCCAGCCCAATTAGGGGGGGTCCTCTTGGTGAATGGTTACAAAGATACCCTAATAGAGATGCTGCAGCGTATTTGCTTTACGGTTTTTCCGATGGTTTCCGGATTCCGGCACTTGGGCCGCGTTCCGCATGTTTATCCCCTAATTTAAAATCAGTCATAGGTTTAGAGGTGGTGGTAAAACAGAAGATAGATAAAGAGGTAAGAGAGGGCAGGGTCCTTGGACCTTTCTCTGAACCTCCCACACCCCAGTTTAGAGTTTCCCCATTGGGAATAGTGCCCAAAAAAGCCGTCGGGGAATATTGCCTCATTCATCATTTGTCTTACCCTAAAGGGGTCTCTGTGAATGACGCCATTCCCGATGAGCAATGCTCAGTAAGCTATACATCTTTCGATGCGGCTGTGCGATTGTTGCGGCAATATGGGGCGGGAGCAGAATTGGCTAAGTGCGACATTAAATCCGCATTTAGGCTGCTCCCGGTTCATCCAGCTGACATTGAGTTGTTAGGATTTCAGTTTCAGGGGCTTTTCTATATGGACCGAGCTCTGCCCATGGGGTGCGCAGTGTCGTGTGCTGCGTTTGAAACTTTTAGCACCTTTCTTGAATGGGCCGTTAGGACGAAGTCAGGCCTCAAGGGAGTTGTACATTATCTGGACGACTTTCTTTTCGTAGGTAAAGGAGGATCGGGGGACTGTGGCACCCTATTACGTGCTTTTCAACAGCTGGCGCACTCCTTGGGAGTGCCTCTGGCTGAAGAAAAAACTGAAGGCCCCCAGACGGTCTTGACCTTTTTGGGGATTGAATTAGATACAGTTAATCAATTCTCCAGGTTGCCACTGTCAAAGGTCGAGGGTTTGATCGACAAGATACAACAATTTCTGACAAAGCATAAGGCCACACTAAGGGAATTTCAACAAATAATTGGACATTTAAATTTCGCCTGTAAGGTAATAGCTCCCGGTCGAGCATTTCTTCGCAGGCTTTGTGATGCTATCTCGGGCGCTTCAGCGCCCCACCATCACATTAGAATAACCGTAGCTATAAAATCTGATTTGTTTGTTTGGTTGCAATTCCTTCGCCAATTTAACGGAGTTTCGTTTTGGCGACAGGAGTTGATGATCAAAGATGCCTTAAAAGTCTCATCGGACGCCTCAGGCGCCATAGGTTTTGGAGTGTACTTTGATGGACACTGGTGCGCCGAAAGGTGGCCCGAGGACTGGCACGCGCTGGGAATAACATCGGATTTGACCTTTTTAGAATTTTTTCCTATTTTGGTAGCAGTCACCCTCTGGGGCGACAGGTTTGCCAATTCCTCAGTCTACTTTTGGTGCGATAATATGGCCACAGTTCAGGTCATTAATACCCTCACATCTAAATCACGTAGAGTTATGAATGCCATTCGGCATTTTGTATTACATTGCCTGAAACTCAATGTATTGTTTCGTGCATTCCACATTGCTGGTCTTGACAATACCTTGGCTGACGCTCTGTCTCGTATGCAGATGGAGCGTTTCAGACTGCTGGCACCCGCCGCGGACGTCCATCCGCTGGAGTGACGAGACAGCATTGGGTATGAAAATGGCTTTAGCACCCAGTTCTAGAAAGTCTTATGTCAGGGCTATACAAGAATTTGTAGACTTTAGGCAACATTACAAGCTACCAGAAATTATGCCGGTGCCTTATGAGCACCTGGCCCAGTTCTGTGTGTACCACAAAAGAAGAGGTTTGGCCCCACAGTCCATCAGGTCAAAGTTGTCAGCGTTGGCGTACTGGTTCAAGGCTCAGGGCCTGACCGACCCCACTGACGACTTTCGAATCCACAAGATTCTAACAGGGTGGGCTAGACAACGCGGCCGTCCAAAGGACGACCGCCAACCTTTGACACCTGCAATTCTAAAAGGACTTAAACAAATATGGCCCCGTTTATGCGCATCGCCTTACGAGGAGGCGCTGTTCCATGCGGCCGCATTGACGGCATTTTTTGCAGCCCTTCGTGTGAGTGAATTGGTGTCACTTGCCAAGTCTGATACCTCACACCGTGCATTGCTGGTTTCGGATGTTAGGGTTTTTCAGGAAAAAATCGACATCAGAATCAGAACGTCAAAAACGGACCAGGGGTAGAAGGGCCAAGTGGTTAGCCTGCAAAAATGCTGGGATGAAGATATATGCCCAGTAAAAGCCATGGTTCAATTTACGTCACTAAGGGGCTCTGAGGGAAGCTACCTGTTTTGTCATCAGGATGGAACACCACTGACCAAATATCAGTTTTGGACAGTGACAACCAGGGCTTTAGACCTGTTGGGGATGGGACATCTTAAATTCGGCACGCACTCCTTTAGGATTGGCGCAGCCTCAGCAGCAGCAGCAATGGGATATGATGATGAAACAATTAAAGCCGTAGGTAGATGGCGGTCCAGCGCCTTCAAAAGCTACATACGAGCAGTTTCAACATAGTTATTGTTGTCTTTGCAGGTAACGTTGGGCTGGCGCATAGGAGAAGGGTCCTGGTGTGCGGACACAGCTTCGTCTTCTGGGCAGAAAGAGAGGCCCTTAAGACAGCCTATGGCCAGCATTTGGGCCTCGCTTCTGTCGCGACGGTCGAATGGAGCGGCGTGAGAGGCCTGCGTTGGTACGGTTTGTGCCCCTTGTTATTGAGTGCCAGGAGCGGGCCACCTCCTGATGTTTTAGTTATCCACCTCGGTGGTAACGACTTGGGTCTGCTGACTGGGAAGGCACTATTCCTGCAAGCTCGAGCGGACATTCAAAAAATTTGGCGGGCTTGGCCCCGCGTGCACATTGCATGGTCGGCCATTATACCACGTCGTAGGTGGTTGGGAGGAGGCGACGTGCGTAGGCTCGAACGAGCCAGAAAAAGAGTCAACAGGGCCATGCGAATGTTTATGATTCGTCAGAGAGGCTATTACATTGAGCACTTAGCCATCACTCGAGAGGAAGAAAGTTTTTATCGAGTAGACGAAGTGCACCTTTCCGAATTGGGCAACCAACATTTTTTGTCAGACTTACAGCAAGGTATCCAGGGGGTGTTAGGGGAATTGGTGGGGGATGGGGGCGAAATAGACATTTGCCCCCAATCCGTGGCATAAAATAGTTAGGGAAATCCTGTTAGTCGGTGTGCACCTAAGGGCACCCCCTTAAGGGGTGATAGGCCATTAAGTCAAACACTCACCTACTGTTTTGTTAAAAGGTGAAGTGAAATCAAATGGCCTGAAATGAGAGGAGTCAGGCTGCAAGATCTTTAAAAGAGACTCCTCACTCATTTCCCTTGCTTGGTGGTCCGAGGTTGTTACCAGGAAACCCAGGTGCTTCGCCCGAAAATTGCTGTTAAGATTGGTAGTGATTCTACCTGGGTTTTGTTATACCAGTTCCAGGCACCCCCTTTTGAGTTAGGTTAAGTACTTAAATAGGTAACGATAAATAAAAGTTGCCCAATTTGAACCCAATGACTTGGTTGTTGTGTCGTTATTCATGAGTCTTTACTTCGGGGGTTGGCAGACAAATGCTTTGTTGTCTATATCCAATACATTAAGTGATCTGGCAATTGACAATTGAGAACATGTCTGTACCCACCTGTACATAAAGGCTAGTACATTCAGTTTGCCTTCTTTAAGTAATTCCTAGGCAATAATTTTGGTATTCTTCCCACCCAAGCATAAAACAGTATGAGAAACAGTCAGGCCAACAGGGCTCCTGAATGCCAGCGATAAATTTCATGTGCCTTTTGGCTTACTCTACACTAACATTGTAGGCTCTTGTTATGAAAGAAATTCAAGGTCTAGAGCTGTGAACCCTAGTTGTCAGGCATTGCCAATTGAACAGTTTTTCTTTCACCCAAGGGATTGGGTCTGATATTTTCCTTAAGTCATCCAGAATCTCTTGTGGATATAAACAACTGTATCTGTCTTCCCTAGCTATGTTTTAAAATTGTACTATACTATAATAAAATATATGCTGTAAATACCTAAAACCACTAATCACATGGTGAAAGGTTTATCATCCTAGGGACTCTGCAGAACCAAACAGGAAGAAAATGTGGATTAATGCTGAAACGGCTTTCAGGAACCCACAGACAGGGTTTTACTGACTGACAACCCCCACACACATACACACACACACATCCATCCATAGTGTTGTGTTAATAAACTGATGTAAATTTTGTAGCTGGCTTCAAGTTTTATGTGGGGAAATTGATGTCAGAGGGTGTCACTTGAAAATGTGGAGGGCGAGCCTTCTATTGGTATGTACCAGAGATCATGAACATTAGTGTTATGTACACAAGAAGACTGTGGGAAAGAGATATCTAATAGTTTGGCCCTGTTCCCCTCCCATTCCCTGTTTCTACAGTACAAAAACAGGAAAACTATAAAGTGCTTATAGCAGAAACAGTGTTTTAAATTCAAGCTTGGGTGGTTTGAAGTTATGGTGATGCTTTTATAACAGAACCTATGTAATATCAACATGCATGCATTGAATGAATGAAGAGAAGGGCAGTTCCAGCAACATTTTTTATGTAAAATACAAAAACAAACAGTATGTGACCTTTTACCAAATCAATGGGATGAACAAATGTTGTTGTCAAGGATATATGTTATGCTACCATTTTCCCTCTCCTTCTGGTATAAGTGCAATCAAATGTCTGCATGATTTCACACTTAATTACCCTTTGGACATTATATACTGTATTTCAACAAAATGTTTATTTATTATGTATTTATTTATCCCACCTTTTTCTCAATATGGAACCCATATCAGTTTAAAATACAAGCTAGAACAAAATATAGCTAAAAGAATATTTATTATTTATTTGCGATATTTGTATACCACCCTTCTCAACTCTGAAGGGGACTCAGGGCGGTATTCACAGTGTTGGCAACAATTCAATGCCATCGATAAAAGCAGTATAAAACATTAAAATTGACCCTCCCCTGATAAAACATTAAACGCATCACATAAAATAACATCAGCTATCACACAGAGATATAGCCGTTGTCATAAAGAGTCCTAGGTCATTGCACTTTCAACTTTCACTTTAACTTTAAATATTCCTATGATGGGCTGAATGGTTGGTTCCACAGTAAGGAATTTAACTGTCTCCTAAAGGTCAGGAGGGAGGGAGCTGACCTGATCTCACTCGGGAGGGAGTTCCACATTCATAGGGCCACCACCCAGAAGGCCCTGTCTCTCGTCCCCACCCACCGCACTTGTGAGGCCAGTAGGGATGAGAGCAGGACCTCCCTGAAAGATCTTAATCTATGATATAGATCTTAATCTACGATGTAGTACAAAACTTGAAAAGCCATCTAAAACAATCCAATTAAGGTATTCATTGTGAACACATTCAAAACAATCCCTTTTTCCCATCCAGTTAAAAGTTGAAGATATTACAGGAGGATTGTGTTCCCAGTTTCAGACTTTTGAAGACTATCAATTCTTATGTCAGAGGTGGGCAACTTTGGGAAGATCAACAGAAGTTAGTTAAATGGCCTTGCTTCTTTTTAACTGCCAAATATGCCAAAAAGTCATATTGAAACTGCATATTTTTTTTCTTGTTTTGAGAAATCAGTTTGGTTTTTTGGTTGTTTTTTTTACAGATACAGGAAACTATCTTACACTGAATAAGCCTAGCTATTGTTGTGTACTCTGGCTAGCCAAAGCTTTCCAGAGTTTCAGGCAGGGTTCTTTCCTAGGGTTCATCTACACTGTAGAATTAACACAGTTTAACACGCTTCAATTGTCTTGACTCAATGCCTCCTCTGTCAAAGAATGGTTGTTCGTTACCAAAATGAAAATCCCAGCCACCTCTAATTTCCCAAGAGATTACTATTATTGCCTGGGGGCTAGACCAATCCTAGACCAAAATTAGATAAAGCTGTAGATGAAATTATGTTAATAATATGTGTCATGTAAGTATTTAGGCAAGAAGATGCAACCCATTTAAACACTCAATTCCCACCTTTTTTTTTTTTGCTAGAGAAATGACCTTTGATCCACCTTTGCCCCCAACTGAATTATTGAATGGGGAAGTGTTAGGCCATATAAAATCTAGATTATCTGCTTTGAACTGGATTTATAGGGCAGTGTAGACTCATATAATCCAGTTCAAAGCAGATAATCTGGATTATCTGCTTTGATAACCAGGATTATATGGTAGGGGCCCTAGGGTACTCAAAGTTTCTGTCCTGGAAATTCTACTTAATCCTGAATGTTGAGAAACAGACTGTTCATACTAAATAGTGAGCAGAAGTCTGATTTTTTGATCGGCACAAGAAACTGTAGTTCAAAAAGTGTTTATTCCAAATTCAGAGATGTGCTTTTCTTATTGGAGCTTTGCCTATTTCAGTATCTCAAACTCAGCATTAGTTTAATAATGCTTTCACACTATACTGGGATGCTTGTTTTTTTTAAAAAATTAATAATACCCCAGGCTGCTTCCTGAGTTCATACTACATGACTGTCTCAGACACATTTTTCTCAAATCATTCACTGTAATGTCACTGAATTAGCATAGCAATTTGCATGCCCTTATGGATATGCAAAATAATCCAGCTAAAAAGAAATAAGCAAGGAAATGGAAGAGGGGAGGCAGCTAAAGTGAAACTGATTCAGTAAAGGAAAGACAGAAATAGACCATTTTCATTGTCCAAGCAAATACTTGTGGATAATCAATTGTCTTCCTTCATTGAGCCATACTGACTAAAGACAAGGAATATGCATTCCTCCCCATTCCAAGTGTTCTAAATCTAAGCATGAAATTTAGAAATGGAATTGAGAATTGGCACTAAGAATTGTAAGGAAATCCCTAAAGATTTAAGAGCAACATTGGCTGCAGAAACTCTAGGATTTTATGTTGTTTTTTAAGCAAAAGAGTGGCTCATTGAGCAACATTGACATTGCCTTCTGTAAATGTATGACACTGATCCCACGTCACCTACTTGAGAAGCCCTGCTCAGTTGTTCTTCTAACTGAAAGTGAGGAAAGTGGTAGCAGAACTATGCTATAGACCAGGCATGGGCAAATTTCAGCTCTACAGGTGTTTTGGACTTCAACTCCCACAATTTCTAACAACCGGGAGGCTGTTAGGAATTGTGGGAGTTGAAGTCCAAAACACCTGGAAGGATGAAGTTTGCCCATGCCTGCTGTAAACCCATGTGTTGTGCATGGAACTAGTCCTTCCACCTTGGACCTCTTCACCCACAGAAAATCATATGGTAGGAATGAGTAGGAACACATATACCATTTATTATGGGGCCCAAAACAGCATGGTTTCACTGCTACTTCCATGCAATATGTGGATGTACCAAAAAAAAAACCTGAAAAGGAACTAGTAGCACAAAATAGGCTTTATAATTCATTTAGATACCTAGAATTGGGGATAGGCCAGGGCTTATTTGTTTCAGCAGAAACAGTAATTGGAGGACCTGGTTCCAGTAGTTTTTGAAGCCTCGAGAATATTTTGTTCCTGATTCACATGGCTTTCTTTCATTATACAGAGATCTATAGACAACTTAGTTGTTATTTATCTACAGGGGTTAATATTTAAGTGAACTTTATTCTATTTTATTTCAAAAATCAGTCTTGGGTTTACCCCTCCCAAAAAAATGGAGATAGAATATTTCCCAAACGCACTTGACAAGCATTTGAAACACATCTTGAATAAAAAAGCTGTTTATTGTTAACACTTTTTCTTTTGGATCTTTATTTCAGGACTGTTACTTCTGCAGATCCAGCCCAGCTAATATATATATATATATATATATATATATATATATATATATATATATATAAAACCTGGGACAAATCAGCATAGCAACAGATGTTTCCCCTGAAGTGCTAGTTTCCGGATGAGCTAAAATAAGATATTTTGCCAGTAAATGAATATAAATTTTAAAATGTTGTAAGGAATGTAGTTCCTCCCATGTTTCTATGAGACAGGTGAGGGTTTTTTCATATTTGTAGTAATATATTCATACTTTTCCTCAGTTTTGAAAGAGTATGAAGGTGCATTTCCAGGTAGCAAATAAAACTATGGAACACAAGTTAAAGGTTAAGTATTATTGGAGGAAAGGGGGTTTCACATACTTTTTATCAACTAGATTAAATTTATGCACTCCCCATTTGATAACTATTTCAAATCAAGAAACTTAAAGAAACGGGGGGAGGGGGGATCTTCATATTAATTTATGGCAACATAAGGATTGTCACCAGATTCCAGCGGAACTTTTGGACTAACATTGAGCCAGTCAAATTAAAATCAGTCTTTGTATTATGCTGATATATTGTTCATAACATACATTCATATATAAATATGTATTTTTTTAATTGTCTGCGCATAGGAAATCATTTCCAACATATTTTTTTTTCTTGAACAGAACAGTTCCTTTTCTCAAGACTATACAACCCAATCTAGCTAATGTGACTACATACCATTATACCTAGAGGAAAAATTAATCACCATCAACTTCAATCCCATGGTTTTCAAGAAATTAGATATGGTCAGTTTCATCTTCCAAAATAAGTGAAAAGATTTATATATCCAAATATACATATCCAGATGTATCCTTTAGTCACACTGAAACATAACAATCAAGCAGAAATGCTGTAGATTTTGGCTTCTCCGTCAGAAGCTGTGATCTGGGACATATTGCCTGATTGCCCCTGCTCTGCTTATTGGAGGAGCCAAGGAGAGTTAATTGGGCAGAGCAAATGATCAGCCAGAAATCTCAGCAGTTCTCACAAATCATTATGGCAGAATGTAATCTAAAATACTTAAAAGGTAATAGAAGATATATCACAACTTTAAATTTTTGATTTTCTGCATTTTATTCCAGAAGTACTGTGTGATGAACAAAGAATGCTGTAGTATCTCTAATCTGGCTGATATGAACCTATTTGCATGTTGACATGCTCAAGGGAAGGCTTTCTCTCAGTCCATTCAAGGCATGTTTGGTGAAGACAAACAATAAGGCCTTCTAAGAGCCCTTCCATACAGGGCCCACAATGTGAGCCCTGTTGGACTTTTACCTGAAGTGTTCAAATGACACCTCAGGTAAAAGCAAAGTAATTTGAGACAAAGCAGGTAAACCCTGCTTTGTCCTGAATTATTTTGCTACTCTATTAGACCCAGGCCTTCCTGAAAGGCCCAGGTCTAATGGAGTATAGGATCAGTGGGGACTGACCCAAATAATTGCTTCTGGACCTACTCACATCCCAATACCCCCTAAAAGTCTTGAAAGAAAATAAAAGCTTACCAGGCTGCCATGAAGCTGCTCGGGAAGCCCTCATGGGGCATACTAATGATGCGCCAGGAGGCGGGGGAGTCAAATCGCCCCCCCCCCCGGGTCTCCTGGCACATCATTGGTACACGCTGGGGGGGGGGGGGGTTGGGGTGGCCCCATTCCAATGCAATAGTTATCAGGGGTCTTCTGGGCGCCCGTGGGGGCTTAAATCCACAATGAAGTGAGTTTCTTAAGCCAACTTCATCATGGGTTGAATCCCTGTCTGGGATTGCCCTCAGTGATTTCTCCCAGACTATGGAATTCCCTTCCCCATGAGGTTAGGTTGACTAGAGGGCTGCTTTCTTTCTAACATTAGGCAAAGGGTTTTACCCACATCTTTTGTTGTTAGCTGCCTGTTGTAGGAGGTCTTTTAGCAGAGGTATGTGGTATTTTTATTGTAAAATCTAAAAACCTTTGAATCCTGAAATATTTTGCCGTCATCAACTCATGTCTGCCTTTGAGGTAGTGCCGTGGCTCCACGTCAAGATCTTTATTATGTCTTCATCTCTCAGAACTTCATTTTGTCTCCAACCTCATGTCTCATTCATTCACTTCTTGTGTATGAGGCTAGCGGCAAAAACCTTCACTTTCCTACCATTTCACTGATCCTCAGTCTTGTTCCAGCCTTGTGTCTCATACACAAGGCAAGGAGCACCAAAGTACAACACGAGTTTATTCCAGAAGATATTGTATTTTGAAATCTAAAAATACAAAACACAGAACAATTCTGGACCCAGGCATTTCAGACAATAAATATTAAGTCTGTATAACTTTGATCATTGGCTGCTGGGTTGTTGTAGGTTTTTTTCAGGCTATATGGCCATGTTCTAGAGGCATGAAGTGGGCTGAGTCCTTGATGTAGTGCGTAGTGAGCCCAATATGGGTAACTGTGCAGCCAAACATTTTGTTAAGTCATACATGGGGGATACAAAGACACTTATGATGGGTCTGAGTGGGGTGGAGTCCTTATGGATTTTTGGCAATCCAATTTTCCTAGTTCCAACAGACCTCACAAAGTCTGAGGATGCTTGCCATAGATGCAGGTGAAATGTCAGGAGAGAATGCCTCTAGAACATGGCCATATGGCCATATAGCCTGAAAAAACCTACAACAACCAAGTGATTCCAGCCATGAAAGCCTTCAACAATACATTGGCTGCCATTTTGGATCAGGAGATGAACATGTAATACATAACTACATATCTGTAGTTATCTCACCTGGTGCTACTCCCTAAAAATCACCTTGGAAGAAATCATGTCTTGGAAGTTTACACAAGTGGCAGCTATTCCCTTATTTTTCTTCCTCCAGAAGAAGGGCAATCCAGGAAGCCTGGAGAGGCAGTGTAGACTCTGGCCCCTTCTACACTGCCATATAATCCAGTTCAAAGTAGATAAACTGGATTTTATATGGCAGTGTAGAAGGGGGTTTGTATAGTCAAGTTCAAAGCAGGTAATGTGGATTATCTGATTGATAATCCAAATTACATGGCAGTATAGATCCAGCCCCAGTTAAGGGGCAGCTCTCCACATTCAAAAACAATGTGTTCATAGGACTGTTTTTTCAATTGAAATGAATCAGAAGAAGGGCCTCTGTAACCATTATCTGGGGATTTGGAGAGTGGTGTCATGCTAGTGAAAATCAAGTTCTATTTCTTCATTCCATCTGTATCGGGAGAGATTGCAGAAATGCTGAGCTCTGGAATCAGTGGTGGGCTGTCAGATGTATAATTCAGGGACTACCTGTAGTTTATCCTGAAAAAGAAAACAAATGTTTGAAATTTGTGGAGAAATTGTATTACCCTTGTTTATAACCCTCCTTGAAATATTAGCTTTTTGTCTTCTTTGTAGCTATTAAATAACTAAATGTCTAGTTAAAAAGAAAAGAAAAGAAAAAGAAACGCTGTAGAAAGTGATGTGTTCATTATCTAAAAAGACAGGAATAATATTCCTTCCTCCAACTGCATTCCACCTATATGATTATCAGCTATTTTGAGGACTTCTACCTATTTATTAGGTTGTGCAGTTATAGTATATTTAGAACTAAAACGGCTAGTTGAACATTTTTAGCAGAAACACTGCAAGAACTGAGGAAAGAGAGGGATCACTGAGGTGCTTTGTATAATAAACATAATATAATGTAATAATAAATGTGTCACTTAGTTATGAAGGTGTTTAAGATGCTTGTCAGGCTTCTTGGATTAATTCAAGATTTTTTGCTACTTGGAATGGAATAGTCAATGGTGCACCTCCCCAAGTTAATATGCATAATATTTTTCAACTTTATTTCATACCTGAGGCAGAATTCCAGCAGGAGCCTCCAGTGGCACAGCAGGTTAAACCGCTGAGCTGCTCAATTTGCTGCATGTATGTGTATTAACCTATTACTACTTTCCACACACAATTTCAATTTAGGCAGAAATATAATCTAAAATAGGATTTGTTTGAAAGGTCACAATGGATCTAAAATAAATGACTAGTTAGCATGCAGGATGGTTGTATGTGAAAGGACACTCAAGCTATGTTTTCAGATCTTTTGTGCATACATATTAGAAAGAAGCTAGCAAAATATTTGGAGAATATTATTAAAATTTTGAGAAATGCAGGAACACTGAGACATGCATTTTATCACAAGTGATTACATGCCCTGATCCCCAGTTAAATAAGGCTCATGCCACTGATTTAATAAATTATATTTTGCTTGCAATTTACTTCTTCTAAAAGGTGTCCTTAAATGGCAGGCTTCTTTCCACTACAGGCAGGATTCCATCTTATATTACAGTAACTCAAATGGATATGAAGTCCTCTTTTCTTTTGTCACTCTCTGGAATCGTGAGTGTATATCATATCACAGATTTCTCAGTATTGAGAATACTGAGAATACATATCTGCCCAGGTACTTGATGTCTATATTAAGCTTTTACAGTATTGGTATGAATCATTCTGCTATTGTATTTAAGAGGTCTGCATTACCATAGAGAAAACTAAATTAGAAGGGCTGCTTCTCCTCCCATTTTATGTAGTTTAAATTCCGGGACTGATCTGTTTACAATGAATGAAAGCAACTTCCAGGAAGGAGTTAAACTGCTGTGATATAGTGGCGGGGAAGTTTAACAATGTGATCTTGAGAGGCTGCTCTGAACTATATAAAGCTATGAGATCAGACTTTTGAAAACTCCACCTTCCAATCTTCAGCCACAAACACGTATTTTAGGAGGGAATCCTATCCCACAATGTACTGACCTCAAGAGGCTTTGAGCTAAAAGTAAGTAACGCTGGAGCTTCAGCAGCACTGCAGAAAAACTAACAGGCAAGAGGCACTCAGAAGGACATTCAGCTTGATCATAGGCACTCTTTAAGAGTTCACGACTGGGAATGATGTTACTGTGGACTTTTCAAGCAATGAAGAAGAGGCAGCTTTTCTGGACAGCATTCTGTGTGTTGAGCCTTCTGGGTGAGTATTCACTATGAAAGAAAGAAAAATTACTGTGATGCACAGACATTAACAAAATGAAAATTACTAATTTAATCTTGTCTTTGCTATAATTTAAAATAGTTTGCATTTTATAATGAATTTTTGCTGAAACAGACCATAATCATAGGAGGAAGGAGAATACATGCCCACTACCAATAATAATCCCAAATCAGTGGTATACAGACATACTCTAGCATTAGCACTATATACATAGACATGGTATAGAGAAATATATGGGATGCATACAGTTTACTCATTGCTTTGCAATAATCCATACCAGCGAACTCCAAGAGTTGTTATTGTGCACTCTTTTGATCACACAAAATCCCAATCCAGGTAGCTATTGAAGAAGTTTATATACAGAGTAACCTTGCCATAGCAGAGGGCCAATACAATGTAGCACTTGAAAAATTTATAATGACAAATACAATTGTTTGGTTTTAGTTCTTTAGGGTTTTTTATTTAGAAAAATAAATTATAAATACAAACTATTCATTCATTTTTCATTGAGCATAACTTTTTTCTTTTAAAAAAGTCATATTTCAGAATTATTGCTTAATGTCTTTCCAGAGGCGATTTCTTGAAATGTATGTATTTCATGTCAAAAGCATTGCATAAATAAATCAGTATAAAACTAATCAAATAGCAGCTAAATAATTTTTTGACCAAAAATGGGCAACAGTGACCGCATTGTCTGTAGCTTTAAACAGTTCTTCCTCTGTCATGAAGCAGGGCACTGTGGGCAGGCATACCGGTGCTAAGTTGTTTGTTATGCTCCACAGTTGCACAAGGTGGAAGATTCTTCTAGGTCGTGCCATTTTGCCAGGTTGTCTTTTGATCTGTCCACTCCACTTCTGAGTCTGTTCAGGAACTTTCAAAATTGCCATTCTTGGTTTACCCCTGGAGGAAGACCCTCATTGGGGGGGGGGGATATATCTGGGATTTCCTGGTTTAGCTGCCCAGAGGGATACTCTTGCTGTTGCTGGGGGGACATTAAGAGGAGTGGTGGTTCTCATGAAGCATTTCCTTGATTTGAGTCTACTGGGAGGAGGCTGATAGCCATCCAGTGTCCAAACTTATCTCTCTCACAGTTGGCAATTTCTTGAAATGTATAATAATCAAATTGGAATGTTACATTGTTACTTCTTGAATAGAACATGGTGTATGAATTGGGTGCAAATATGTAGAAGCAAACCAAAACTGACTCACTTGTTTTAATACCAAGAGCATTTAGGTCCAGGTGCTTATCTGGCAGCTCTGAAGGAAATACTGAGGGGAGAGGAACAAATAAATATGTGTGAGGCACATAATCAAAAGGATATCATGTGGTTGTTTTAGAAAGGTGGCTGCTTAATTTAGTCTTCAATAATGTGAGTGAAATACATAGTGTTCAGAACACATCTGACTTTTCTTCTACATTATGTGATGTGTTAACAATATTCACATATAGCACATAAGGGTCATATGAAGGCTCAAGTGTGTTGTTAATATTGCATGTAACACAGCCAAAGAATCATCCTAACTATACAGGAATTTGTTACATTTTTCTATCATTTGTGGAATAGTGTAAAACTTCCACAAATTATATGTGGAATACCATCATAATCTTTTGAAATCTCTCTAGCCATCAAAAGATTTCACTTCAGTACATGCTTCAATCCACACAATTGCCCCTGATCCAGGGAGGAAGAATATTTACAAGGACATGGCTGCAGTACAACTGGATGCCCACTAACATCTCCATCTTGATTTTCATTCATATTACACTGGATGCAGCTCCTAATTTGTATGAGCTACTAAATATTTACCTAGAGCTAGATTAAGACTAAGGTGAAAAAGATCTTCTAGCAAGTCAGCTTCTTACCATTTGGAAATAGCATATAGGATGTTGTTTTGAACTCTGGTTCACACTGGCAACAGCTTTCAAGGAAGTTATCACCAGTATATTATACTTGTGTGTCTTTTTGTCTTCTCCCATATGTTAATAACACGTTGAGTTCTTTGGCATATTGCCTAGAAATGTGCACCTGAATAGCGCTATGCCATAGCCAAAGCAGTATTGGAAACAGACATAAAAAGTGTGTCTGCCTGTGTTCTTAGATATATCCTCATCAGTTAAGATTAGATTTTCATGTTAGAAGGGCTGGTTGGTTGATTGGTTTTGTTTTGATAAATACACACACATTACATGCTAGATCCTCCAGAACTAAAGCAATGAAAACAAGGATAAATAATTGGTGCTGTTTTAGCATGGATTCATGCCAACACATTAACCACACAGACCTAAAGCATCCTTTGCCTGAGAAAAATCAGTACATTATTATTACCTCTGAAAAAAAATATACAAATACATCTAAAGATTGATAGGCTCAATCACATCCATGGATTAATGTGAAGGTAGATGCAGAATATATGGCCCTCCTAATACTGGTGAATTCCTATCAGCCTTGTTCTTCATTGGTTTTGCTGGACTTTTTCCATTTATACAGCAAGGTTTTAACTGGAAAAATATTTTCCATATTCAAAGTCATACATTGATCTGGTCTGGGAAGCATCTAAGCTGAGATGTCATGATGATCAACTCCCACTGATTTTAGTGAGAATACGATCCTCACTTTGGGTGTCAATTTCCCAGTTGTCAAGAGGAAATATGCTGTGAAAGCATATAACGTATGTCAAATTTCAAATATGACACTACAGATTGGGTGATGTGTGACACCTAGAACATTGTACAAGTGCAGAGATTCTCATTTAGACAAGCATATGTGTTTTTAGATACGTTCCAGTCTTCAAAATTGTAGGAGGAATGGGTTGGTAGAAAAACTAGACTAGACACAAATCATAAGAAACCCAAATTAATGTTTTTCTAAGAGGCACTGTCTAAATGGACTTTTATATTTTCACATGTAAAAGCAGGTCATTACGAAGTTATGAGTGCAATAGTGGCAGATGACTCAAATGTCAGAAGGACAGTGAATCTGTTTCAAATTTAGGCTTAACTTCAACAAAGCCTTAACGGTTCAACTAAAACCATGAGCAAATCCATCACCTCACTGATGTTAAAAGCCAGGAACTACCACTATACAAATGAAATGAACACATGCTTATTATGTATCATAGGAGGTGTGGTCACACGAGTTAAACCCTTGTGCCGGCTGAACTGCTGACCTGATGGTTGGTGGTTCAATTCCGCAAGATGGGGTTAGCTCCCATCTGTCAGCTCCAGTTTACCATGCGAGAACGTGAGAAAAGCCTCCCACAGAATGGTAACACATCTGTCTGTCCCCTGGGCAACATCCTTGCAGACATCCAATTTGCCCATGCCAGAAGCAACTTGCAGTTTTTCAAGTCACTTCTGACATGATAAAAAAAATCATGTATCATACACTACAGTTAAAAAGTGGTGTGTAGGCCCCTGGTGAAAGTGTACTTGCTATAAAAAAAAACACCTGTTTGTCTTGCATAATGTATAAAGTACAAATACCTAAATCCAATTGCTAGTTGCAACCAAGTAGACCTATTGAAACTGTAGGACTTACATATGTGTTGGTATTAATTCAGTGAATCTACTTTTGGAGGAACTGCATATTGAATTGAAGCCAAACTGTAGGTTGCAGCATGTAACAATTTCACGCACATCTATACATAATGATATATTGTTGATATGGAGTTTAAATTACTATGCTTAGTAAGTGTCAATGATTACTTTATTAGTTAGCCAGAGCCCAAAATCTCCAACAGGTTACAGACTTTGTATACTAGATTTGGCTTTGAGATGTAAAAGTTAGTTTCATTTGAAATGTGTGGATCCAGTGGTATATTCATTCAAATGAATTTAATTTCTGTCTGCAGAAGATAATTTGTAATGTCACTAATGGGATCTAATCTGTATAAATAAAATGTAATGTTCATTTGGGGGATTAACATAACTCAAAAACCACTAGACCAATTGACAACACATTTGGACACAATAGACCTATCAGGCCAACGAGTGACCATCATTCATAAAAACACTGAAAAACACAGCAGATAAGACTTTAAAAGCAAAAAAACCCTTACATTACAGTGCTTGTGCAAAACCACATATATACATACACAAACACATATATACACATATACACAATTATATACACACACAAAACACATATACACAGACTGGACCACACCAATGTGTGGCAGGGCACGGCTAGTAGATAATAAACATTTAAGTAAGTAAGAATAATCTAGACATCAAATTAAGAAACCTAAATGAAACCACATTTTAAATAAAGATATCCAAATATCATTTGATCAACCACATTCTAACTTGTTTTTTCAAGGTCAGGTTTCAAAGTTTGTAAAACTCTGAATATTGGCAAAATTCACATTTTAATATGTGTAATCCATTGGCAGAAAGATAGACTATTGACGCAGCAGGCTTCCAGCCAATGCAACAACAACAAAAAAATCTTGTTTTATCACTTGTGTCCAAATGGGGTTGGCTCTTGATTAGGTGAATGTGCTTGCTGCTGAACAGGATGATGTAATGGTTTGTGCTGCCGTCCTCTCTCCTTCCCACATTCTCTTCGCCCTCTTCTTTGCATCTTTCGTGACTTCAGAAGCCCACACCCTTATCCTGTCTGAGGCCATGTGGAAGAGGAAAAAAAGGTCTGGGAGGGGGAAGCAGTGGTGTTTTATCAGATATTTCCAGAGGGAAGAGAACTCCACCCTTCTGAATTCCTGCCACATGGCTTCAGAAGAGCAAAGCTGAAGATGCATGAGTAACTTTTCTCAGTTTCCCCAAAGGTGGTGTTCATTATAACTGCTGGCAGAGCAATTGTTTCCCATTTCGTCAAGCACATGAGAATGTGGACCAGAACTACACCATTGCCAGCATACTATAGTATTTACGCAATATTATTTTGGCTGCATGAGGTGATGGATCAATTCATTTTCTTTCTGTTTGCTCGTATTTTTTGCTTCAGTCTCTGTTGCTCTAGCAGAGTTGTACTTGTGCAATCATATAGGAGGCTCTCCAGTGTCAGAGGTCATGGACGGAGGGCTACTTTTCAGACTGCAATCTAAAGTGTCAAGCACCTGTTCTGAAAGATATAACAATGTCCATATAGAACTAATGTGAAGCACCATTATTGAATGAAGAGCCTCTGAACAGCAAGCCTCAGAAATTGATTCCAGAATTCAGACAGCACCTACTCTAAGTAATGACTATAAAGAATATGGGCAAACTTTTTAAAAGATCAGTGTTGCTACTCCTGAGGGAAAGCATTCTTTATCATATGTTTTTACTTCCTTTTTGTTAAAGTAAGGATATTTGAGAAAAGTGCAGTTTCTTCACTTTTATTACCACAACCACCACCACCTCACCACTTTCATACTGGAAATCAAAGACTGAAATAAGGAGGGGGAAACAAGCCTCCCTTATTTTTTCAGGAATTTGTAGATGCTCCCCCAGTTCCATCTGGGAGAGCAACAACAGATACTGGTGGCTGTGGTCATAATACAACTTTGAAATTTTACTTTTAAATTATGATTTCAAGAATTCTCAGCCAGCATGACCACTTGGATTTGAAGTTGAAAACCATAATTTTCCAAGGTTTTGATGACAGACACTGCACATTTGTTTTCTTCCTCCAGTGGTTGTTGTGAAGAGAGATGACGGACGTTTTCCCACCAGCATTATAGAATGAAGGCCAATCATCTGGTCTCCTCCTGTGGGATTCTGGGAAATGTAGTTTAGGGAAGCCGAGGATCTCTCTAGCTCAGAATTCCAAAGGCTCCGCCCTGAACTACATTTCCCAGAATTATGCAGGAGGAAATCAGACAGTTGACAAATGCTGGTGCGAAAACATCCGATGCCATTGTTACTGAGAAAGGAATTGGTTACATGAACTCAGAATTACTCATAAATAGTTACAGTACTAATACATAGCATCTCTAATTATTCACAATTAGCTTCTACTAGTCTTTGGGATAGCAAGGATTAGCAAACTGTACTACTTGAATACACTTCAGCTGTAAATTTGTATCCTATATCATACCTAGAAGAGAAATAGCAGAGAAAAGAGGGAAATCCCTGAAATGGCTCGTGGGATATTTGGCATCCAGGCCATTCAGGGGATATGTGTGGTATGGCTGAGCACTGGGAGCAGGGAAAGGATAGACATGGCAGTTTTTTCCTTGGTCCAAGTCAATCTTTCTTTAGTTGTGTATAATAAAGGTTGTGAAAATGTTCTGTTCAATATCAATTGCTGCCACTCACCACAAGAAGATGATTGGCAGTATGAAAGGAAGTAATAAATTGAGTATTACTCTTTATTAGACACTAAAATTTAGACACTATATGTAGTTTAAAAGGTGAATAGCTTTATTAACAATGAATAATGGTCCTCAACATTTATGTAGCACGTTTATAGAGTTCAAAGTGTAAAAAGCTGGCAAAAACTCTAAAAGGTATATCATTATTATTCAGAACACCCTCACAGTCGCAACGGATTATGCATTTACCAGGAATGGGGAAAGTGTATACTTCGGTGTATCTTTGCATCTCTTATGAATCTTTATATTACATACCAATATGAAGAGGTCTGAAGTTAACACTGTAATCCTACACCCCACTTACCTGGGAATAACCTCCAATTGTATTCACTGTGATCTAAGTAGAAATGTATAGGATTGCATTTCCAATCATGGAGTCTGTTATGTTCTTAGGTGAACTCACAACTGATACAGAGAAAGCGAAATACAGAGTTCTTTTTTTAGCTCCAAGGCTTACAGTTTTATCCAATAAAGATTATAACCTTTCTACTTCCTTCTATTTAGTCTGTTATTTGAATGGGAAAGGCAAGGATGCAAGGTTTTCTTTGACTCTGTATGGTCAAATCCCTTAATATATCTGTCAAGTGGTTGTTTCCCTTCGGGAAGCCATGGATACCCAGTATTGTAAATGAATTACTTTTTTGGATGGAAATCGAATTAGAATAGCTTTATTCACGTGCCTTCCCCCCACACACCACAAAACAACACATACATACATCCCTCCACACCCCACACCCCACCCCACAGCCCTCAATGCAACATCAATGCAAAACCACAGAGTTCAGCATAGCCTATTCTTCAGTCCGTTTGTCTTTGTCAACTATATTGTCTGCCAAATGGTAATAATTGGGGGGGGGGGGGGAGAGAATTTGCCAGGTGAGATGGATCCTCCAGAATGCTCTGAGCTTACTTAAGGCAGTAGGAATTACAAAATACAGTCAGCTCCCAACATGAATAGAGATTAGGGATGCAGAATTCTCATGAAAGTGGAAAACTGCAAATATCTTAAGCCCCCCTTAAAAAATGCATGTTAAAGGATTATGCTGCAAAAAAAAATCATTTAGTGCTGTTATCCTTCCCAAGGAAAAGGCAGAGAAAGTTGATTACACTGAAGGAGATTGCAAACCTTACTCTCCTCCTACCACTATCCCAGGATTTGATCCTGGAACATCTGATTATCCCAGATTATCTGGCAGTGGAGACTCATATAATACAGTTTAAAGCAGACAATCTAGGACTAGATCCTGTGATATAGGACAGAGTATAAGGAGCCTGAGAGAAGGATAATGTACGCCCTCCCTATTTCACTATATTTAATCACCTTGCTCCTTCCTGCCCAAGAGAATTAATGAAGAGAAAACACACATTCCCTCCCTTCCTCCTGCTCCCCTATCCCATTCTTTTCTCCCGTCTCATCCAAATGAGTGTGAGAGAAGGAAAATGTATGGCCTTCCGACTCCCTCTCGCTGTATCGCATTTCCTTACCACTTCTTGTTAAAGTGAGTGACTGAAGAGTAAACATCCACCATCCCATCATTGTCTCCTTTTTCACTCAAGTGAATAAAAGAGGGAATGTAGATACTCTTCTTACTCCCGCTTTTCATATCCCATCCCACCCAACACACGAGTGAGTCCAGATATGCCCTCCCTACTCCTGTTACCCATATTTTGTTCCTTCCTCCATCACACTTGAGTGAGATTAAGCTAGGAAAAGTGCATACAGCAGGGCCTAGCCGCCCCCCCCCCCCCCCGCCCCCATACATACATACACACAGAGTTTGGTTTCCTTCCAACAACACTGTTATATCAAAGTCCCTATTAATATTGACCTATTTCTTTCCCATCTGCAACAATTAAAGGATTTAAATCAGTGTTTTTAATGTAACTCTCCCATGAGTTATCTGCCCAAACACCAATTACATCATGTTTATTGTGTTTACTTGGCTTCAGTGACAACATGCAAACCTAGAGCTAATGTATTCTTTTTGCTTCCAAAAACAAATAAGAACAAGCTGTGTAGAAAACTATACACATTTGAGCAAATCCCACACAGGCTGGTATATCACACATTATTTGGACAGATCATTAGGGATCACCTTAGGCTATAATAACACAGAATTTTGAATATGTATTTATAATGTGTGGAGGGAAATGTTGGGGGAAGTTGGAAAGATCAAGACCATGATATTATCATCAGTGCGAGTTGGGAGGAAAATCTCTGCCAATGAATTCTGGTGATTTCAAAACACTCTTGAAGAGTTAAAAGATGTTTGTGTATTGTTCATTGGCAGAAGACAAGTATGAAGAATTAGACCATTGTATTGTGGTAAGGTATCTGTTTATGCCCACATAAACAACTACACACATAGCATTTATTGAAGCAGTGACTTCCTCACTTTGTCTTTAAAATGACATAATGCCTTCTGTTGTGGATTTAAACACATTAGTTCTTCGGGAACAAGGTCTCCACAATACATATTTTTTATAAATAGCTTGCAATGCAAGTTGTTTAGATATCGGGTGGGTGCGGGAAAGCATTCTCTACTGGAACACTTCGGGTTCACAGCAAATAAATGTTGCAAATTAATTTAAGAGTCCTTTTATGTATAAAATTTTATACATAACTAATTTTTATTAGTAGGTTACAGATGTTTTCATGTGTTATCATGAAGCATGCTAAGCATATCTTGAAATCAGAGCAATCAATATAAACAGACAAGCATCTTGAATTCTGAGGATTACCTGGGAAGGAATCCCACTGGAGCATTGCAGCACACCCAAATACCTGCTTGAATATAAAACAAAAAGTGGATGCTAGAAACAATATCATACAAAAACTGACAGGCACAACCTGGGGATCACAACCAGATATACTGAAGACATCTGCCCTTGCACTTTGCTACGCTGCTGCTGAGAACGCATGCCAAGTGTGGAACACATCTCACCATACTAAAACAGTGGATGTGGCTCTTAATGAGACATGCCACATTATCACGGGGTGTCTGTGCCCTACACCACTGGAGAAATTACACTGTTTAGCCAGTACTGCACCACCTGACATGTGCTGGGAAGTAGCAGCCAATGATGAAAGGAGCAAGGCAGTGACATCTCTGGCCCATCCCCTGTTTGGATATCAGCCAGCACACCAATGCCTTAAATCAAGAAATAGTTTTCTAAGATCTACAGAGATACTCACAGGAACACCTCAGCAAGTGAGAGTCCAAAAGTGTCAGCTAAAGCCCGGAACCTCAAGCCATGGCTGATACCAAATAAGAGACTTCCCCCTGGGTGACTTGGAAGGTGCTAAACAAATAAGACTTCCCCCTGGGCACAATTGGAAGGCGCTAAACAAATTAGACTCCCCCCTGGGCACACTTGGAAGCTACTAAACAAATAAGACTTCCCCCTGGGTGACTTGGAAGGCGCTAAACAAACTGCGCTCTGGCACCATGAGGTACAGATCCAATCTTAAGAAATGGGGCCACAAAGTGGAGTCCACAACATGCAAGTGTGGAGAAGAGCAAACCACAGACCACCTATAACAATACAGTCCGAGCCCTGCCACATGCACAATGGAAGACCTTCTTATAGCAACACCAGAAGCACTCCAAGTGGCCAGCTACTGGTCAAATGACATTTAGTATAATGCCAAGTTATTTTAATCTTTGTGTTTTTAAATACATTACAACTGTACCCTCAGTTCACTTCTGATACGATTAATAAATCAATCTAACAACTGTATATCTCAGGGTGTCCATCCATCATTATTTTTTATAACCTAATTCATGACAATGTTACCTGGATTTGTAGTTTGTTTTGGTGTTAGGGTTTTTAGTTTACTTTGTTTAATAATTTTATATTTAATAATTTTATATTTAAACAAATCTACCAATACCAGTTTTTCTGAGATATAATACCATTATTAGTATTTGTCTGTATGCTGATCTCTATAATCCTACCTCTTTCTTTGCAATCTCATTTCATTCCAATAACTATCATTTTAAGCTTTTAAGTATTGCTTACACTCCAGTTTTTCATACTAATTTATGTTTTTTAAGAGAAGAGAGATAAGCTTGGTGTGAAATGAGCTTCCTGCAAACGTTGAAGCTTTCTGCAAGCTAACAGAAAGATTTCATTGTTTTTCAAAACTTAAATGCATATTGATTAGGTTTAGGCTAATATGGAATATGGAAGCAGCCTGCATTTGTTTGCTATAAGTAAATTTTTAATTTTTTAACTGAATAATTTAAAATAGGCCTGTCAATTTTTTTCCCAAAATAAGCCCTCTATCTATTTCAATAGTTTTATGTTATTTTTTAAAAAATCAGTGAAAACATAAATGTGTTATAATTTCCCAGGCACTGAGTTTTTTGTTGCATTTAATTAATTTATTTTCATATAAGCTTCTAAATGAAGTTATTTTTCTATCAATATAACATGAGACAACATGACTAATTGGAAAAGATGAGAATGCTTGAGTAAAGTTGAAAGATCCAATCAGTGAAATCTCTCCCCAGAAAAAGAGTTCCAGATTTTACACAAAAATCATGTTATGTGAAGGTGCCCAGAATAGAACCATTGCAAAATAAAAGTGTGTGTGTGTGTGTGTGTGTGTGTGTGTGTATGCCATCCCCTGCCAAACATTGCTGTGGTCCATTCTGTGTATATGTGTTTTGTGTGTGTGTATATATATGTGTGTATATGTGTATATGTGTGTATATATTTGTGTATGTGTGTATTTATGTGGTTTTGCACATGCGTTGTAATGCTTTTTTATTTTACATATAATATAAATACATAAGTGGATATATACACACACACGTATACAGGGTGCAGGAGCATAACTTCCTTGTTCAAAACTTAATAAAACCCATTGTATGAATCAGATTTTTTTTATAATGTAGGCACATACCTAAAGTTTTGTTTTACGTAGTTTTGAAGATCAAAACTATGTAAAACAGCCAAACAAGTTATCGAATACGCTCGGTGGATGGAGATGATTGCTGCTGTGGGCCGACACTGTGGGCTGTTCCTTTCCCTATTTTCTCAAATTCCCATCCAGCTGGGTGATCCCTTTACTTTTATGGAGTTTATGGAGAATGGGGTGACATCCCCCATTCTCCATAAACTGAGTAAACCGATTTCTGGCGTTTGTCATGATTCTTGCCAGCATAGCAGGCGTTATGTTGGCAATTTCTTCCTGGATGTTGGTCTTCAAATCTTGTAGGGTCCTTGGACAGTTCACATAAACACAGGATTTCAAAAAAAACCCATAGAAAAAAATCACAAGGGGCCAAATCTAGAAAGTGGGCTGGCCACTCCAAAACTGCTTGAAAAGTAGGCCTCAATGGCAAAAGTATGCTCTTCACTGTTCCAACGCATGATTACTGAACTATGTCAGGAAAAAACTTTATACTCCCGCCTCTCGAACAAGACCACTAGCGCTCTGCTACATCTTCAACCGATTGAATGGTGCGCATTTAAAAAAGGAAGTTATGCTGCCTCACCCTATACAATATATTGTTCAGGAGGGGGTAATAGAGAATAAAAGGGAAGACTGGGGTAAAGGTAAAGGTAGTCCCCTGACATTAAGTCCAGTCATGTCTGACTCTGGGGTGTGGTGCTCATCTCCATTTCTAAGCCGAAGAGCCAGCGTTGACCGTAGACACCTCCAAGGTCATGTGGCCAGCATGACTGCATGGAGCGCCGTTACCTTCCCGCCGGAGCGGTACCTATTGATCTACTCACATTTGCATGTTTTCGAACTGCTAGGTTGGCAGAAGCTAGGGCTGACAGCGGAAGCTCACGCCGCTCCCCGGAATCGAACCTGCGACCTTTCAATCAACAAGCTCAGCAGCTCAGTGCTTTAACCCACTTCACCTCACCTCTCTTCCAGCCTCATCCAATCTGCTACTTCCCTGTATTATAATGTAGGTTACACCTGAAGTGAAATCCTTTTTGCCATATTTTGAAAAAAAATGCTTTTCATACAGGACCATAAGAGTATATTGCCCTCTGCAGATCACTGTAAATAAGAGGTGCTGATAGGTCATATTAGGATCAGACAGCAAGTTGGTGCAATCACTCTTCACGACTTAGTTCCAGAATGCACACATCTATGCCCACAGAATTTACAAACTGTAGTTGATAATCCCAACTCATAAAATTTTGCAGAGTTAAACAGAAAAAAGTTCCTTATATTATAAAAGACATAGGTTGTAAGGTGAAGGACCTACATTGCTTTTTGATTTTCTGTAAAGTAGATTGCATAAAATAAATATTTTTGATGGCAATTGTATGCATGTGAGACTCACATTTTCCAAACCTGCGCAAGGAATCATAACCTCTTTTGTATCATTCACCCCTGCAACAATAGAGCTCCACCACTAGAAAGCCACCAGAAAGATTGACTGCCCCATGAAGGCACAAAAAGCTTTCAGCCAGCTCTGGAAAATGCCAGAACTACTCACAGCATTACTATTGAGTGGATGTCTTCTTCCTTCCTCTGATGGTCTAGGCTTCTCCAGTTTCACATAACTACACCAATTGAGCTTCTCGCCCAGGCGCCAAATGAGCCTGGTTGGGTCTAGCCTGCAAGCAGGCCACGCCCACGGCCTTCTGGAGGGTTCCAAGAGAACCCCTCCCTGCCTCGTGGGAAGCAGACAAATGTTTTTTCTCTCCCCATTTCTTGGGGAGAGGAAAACTATTACACTCCTATTGAGTTTGTGGATGGTACAGCAGAAGGAACTGACTGGTTCAATAGAGTTTCTTTTTGTTTGTAGAACATGCAACTGAGTAAGCAACTTCCCATTAAATGTAATAAAAGTCATTTGAAATGACATTGAAAGGCCACCCAGATTATCCTCAAATTATGGAGACTGTATCTGTGCAAAGGATCTAAACAAATCATCTTGACCTAAGGGAATTGACTGTCATTTGAATCTGTAGAAACTTGGAAACCCACTTATGCAATGATTACTTAGCAAGCCATTGTATATAAATATTCTGACACACTTCATCCTGAGGCCAAATTAAAATCATAGTTATTTTTGTTTTTTATGGAACTCTATAGCTGAATTCATGAATGGGTGATAATAGTGAGCATGCCTTTCCTATGGAAGGCTCCTCCTCCTCTCTTTCAAGGCGTCTCAAAACATGAAATCCCTGAGCAGAAAGCCAAAATTGCTACTTGTTTGTCATCACTCTATCAAATATTGAGATAATTGAATTGTATTCTCAATAACCTGTGCTCTTTATATAAAAGAAATTGGCAGCAGAGTATTGGATATGTCATTTGGTGATGGAATTCTCAGCCAGAGAGGTCCTCTGCTTCCCTAAACTACATTTCTAGAGATCTGCAGGAGCAAACGAGGTGACAGGGAAACACAGACCTGTGCTTTGCAATTCTAATGTGATCTCATGCACAAGTCTTAGGAGAGCCCCTGGTGATGCAATGGGTTAAACTCTTGAGCCAGGAGGACTGAAAACCAACATATCATAGGTTCGAATCCGGGGTGCGTATGGATTAGCTCCCTTTGTCAGCTCCAGCTCACCATGTTGGGACATGAAAGAAACCTCCCACAAGGATGGTAAAACATCCGGGAATCCCCTGGGCAATGTCCTTGCAGACGGCCAATTTTCTCACACCAGAAGCGATTTGCAGTTCCAAACGTCGCTCATGACGTGGAAAAAACTCCACAAGTCCTGAAGGTAGTGTGGATCCAAGCCATAGGAGTTTTAGGAAGAAATAGTGGTCTCTTGAAGCATGGTTCCAGAAGGTGATTCTAGGAAATTATTGTGGTGGTGAGTGAACCCTGAAGATACCACAGTATTGTGTGAACAATGACAGGAATAGAATCCATGGATCCTAGTTTAGCCACTCCATCACAGACTTGTGATTAAAGTCCTGTTCCATCCAACATGTATTATACGCTTGCTACTCACAAAAGTTATTTTAAACATCATCTTTCCTTCAGTAACACCTCATCAAGTGGAGTTTTCTTCTACTCTGTACTTAAGACAGGATAGAGTTCTCAGGGTGCTATTTTGAATCTGAACCTAAACATAGACTACAATTGGGTGCCAGGTTTTGCTCTAGACTATACTACAATATTCCTAGCATTCCTTTTCCTCCTCTTCTTGAAGAATCTGTGTTTCTACGAAACATTGCTCCAAAAATTCTTCATTTCCTTATATCTCTTATGGATGGGCCCAATCCTGTTAATATATCCAATGTTTCCTTTACTGTCTTAGACTGGCAACTTTGGGAACCATTTCCAAAGAAAACGGATTTGGCTAGAATTTTTTCAATTGTTTAACATGTTCTGTGACCCTAATAATGCTTGGTGGGTGATGAAATCATGTGTCATCTCGAGCCATACATCTGTCACTTTTGATTATGTTCACAATTAAGCAAAACAAACTCACATTTTCACAATTTCAGGATGAAGTCAAGGCTCCCTAAAGAAAGCATGGCAGCTCTTCTTGGAGCAAATCAATTACATATTATTTTTGCTGGAGAAAAGCCCTGTGAACAGTTGTGGTTATGATTCTGTGCAAGTTTATTTTCCCTTCAGCATGTAGCATACAACAATATTGTTTTATAGGGCGCAGCTTGATAAAATTGCAGGACAACCAAGGTCAGAGCTCAAATGACTTTTTTAAAAGGTGCATTGTTATTTGAATCACCTTGCTTGGCTTTGACCATTTCTACAAATGTTTTAACTTTCTCCCAAAGTGCTGATTATGGTGATTATGGTGGATTTATAAGTAACAATACCATTTGTCTGACATAATAAATAGCAGCTCCACAAGAGTAGTTGAATCCAGGAAACTACTCAAAAAGAAAAAAAGGTTAACTTTCCATTCCCTGCTATTGTTTATTGGTTTATTTAAAGTATTTCTGTATCATCTTCCAGCCCACAAAGTAGTCAGAGGTAATAAATAAATAAAAACCTATTAAAACAATACAAAGGTTAAAACATTTGAAAAACACATTAAGTACTCTTTAACATTTCTTAAAAGCACTCTAAAAACCATTCTAGAATCTAGTTTTAAAACAGTTAAAACAGCAATTTTGAATGCCATAGGGAACATCACTGTTTTGGGCAGTCTAACTTCCTTTGGTAGGGGGTTTCAATCGAAGTACTACTACAGAGAAAACCGTATTACGTATATTCACCATCCTATGCTCATGAAGTGTTGGGACACACAACAGGGCCTCCTCTGAAGATCTCAAATGTGTGGCAGGCTCATATAGGAGGTGGTCTTTCAGAAGTCCTTGACCAACTCATGTAGAACTATGTAGATCAACACTAGTCCCTTGAATTGAGATCAAAAGCAAATTGGAAGCCAGGCCGGTATCACAAGATCTCTAAAATGCACACCTGAAACCAGCTGTCTGCTGCATTTTTACTAGCTGCAGCATCCAAATACTTTTAAAGGGCAACCACACATGGAATGCAATGCAGTACTCTAATTCTGATTCTAATATGTTTGTCTTTTAAATACCCATAGGAGACCAGATCAGTGTATCTAATTTTGCCCATAGCTTCTTGCCCAAGATGGTATACTTAGAATCTTAGAGTTGGAAGACACCATAAGGGCCATCCACTACAAACCCTATTCCGCCATTCAGGAAAAGACAAAGCACCCAGTCAGATGGCCACCCAGCCTTTGTTCAAACACTTCCAATGAAGGAGAGTCTATCACCTTCTGAAGCAGTGCGCCCCACTGTTGAACAGCTCTTACCACAATTCTTCCTCATCTTTCTGTGAAATTTCTTTTCCTATAGTTTGAATCTGTTGGTCCATGTCCTAGTCTCTAAAACAGCAGAAAAGAAACCTGCTCCCTCCTCAATATGATTTCATTTTAAATAGTCAAAAATAGCTATCATGTCACCTTTTAACCTTTTATTCTCTAGGCTAAACATACCAAGCCCCCAGAACCACTGGGTTTACATTGCTTGATAAATAGTACATTTCCATTTGTTTAAAAGCTATAGCATGGTAGAGTGGGAAAGGGTGTATTTCTGTATGCCAAGCAATGAAAGGTTCAATTACCCTTAACGTTTTTACACTCATCTTTTGACAGACTGACAAGAGGGTGTATGACAGCAAGAGAGGGACCTTGAAAATATACCAGTCAAGCTATTACAATGACAAATTTGCATTTTTATAAAACCTTTTCAGGGTGCACTCAGTGTCAATTTAATGATAGGAGCACCCACCAAAGGCTCTACAGTTATCACAGATCCTACAGTTCATACAATCATGTGTAAACTAATAATAGAATGAATAAACATCACTACCTTGGATTTACTCAGATTATCTCATATATTGGACAGTTAAGGTGTGGGGACATTCACTTCTGCAATCAACTCTATGTATGTATAAACATTCATGCTGTAGAAAAAACAGAGTGTGTACAGGTCTATGCTGAAGTTACTGCAACCACATGAAATATGCATATCCTGGGTACTGTCATTTGATAAATCAGTTGAGCTGTTTCAAGCAGTTGGTTCCGAATATTTGTCCTAGATTAAGATAATCCAGGCTTCTTGGCAAGGAAAGCATATCCTCCTGCACAACAGAATGTTCTTTTAACAAGACACACAGGTATAAATAAACAAGTCACCCAAACACAAAGAAATAATTGAATTTTTGTTCTCTTTCTAGCCTGAAAAAGAGAGGAAAGTAATCTATAACCAAAATGCTTTTCAAAACTATTTTCACCTTCTAAACAAAATTACTAAAAACTGTATAAAAGTTATATTTATGATAGTCAAAGCCAGGAAATGGATCAGAAATACCATGCCATACTTTGAACACAAAATAAGATTCTGGAACTCTCTCCTTTTTACTGAAAGGAGCAAAGAAAATATCTGTATTTGTGAAATGATTGGGAATTTTTTTTCTTGTTGTCCAAATTCCAAATTGAGCTGCTCACTATCTCTGAGAGAAACCTACTTCTGCTTTAAAGAGAAGTCTTATTTGAGGGGCAAAATAAAACTCCTATCCATCTAAGATATCTGGTTTGAATAACAATACTGATGTTAGCACCAGTATTAATAAAGTAGCTAAAATAGAGGTGAGTGTCTTCCAAGGCACATTGCACTCACTACCTCTGCAAAGCATTGATGGGCCAGGAATTTGCCAGTCTATTCAGTACTAATACAATTATAAGATGGACTAACAGCCTTGCAAATATCCACATTTACAATCAAGGTGTCATTACCCAGATCAAAAACACCCCCTAAAATCCACCTTAAAAGTAACCCAAGGAATTCTGCAGCATTGGTGAGCAAATTGCTGGAGGATGACACATCCACCCTCTTCCCTCCAGCAAGCTACTGTATAACACACAGTTACAAGACCCTCCAGGGAATGTTAGTAAAATATCCATTTTTTCTATGGGTTACTTAGTTTTACATAGCTAAGTAATATCTCCTGGTCTGATCACTCAAAAGCTACTTTGCAGGATGTCAGCCATGCAAAAAGGGAGAGAATTCATTCTGCTGCTGCAATAGTTCTCAACCTGCTGTCTTCTTGGTTTTCAATAATTGGCTTTTTCTTTTTTGCCATTAACTCAAAATATTCAGTTGCTTTGATAGATGTTTAGGCATCTTCTCAAGTCAGGTGGATGACAGCAAACACTAAAGCAGATAGCAGGGCTTTAAGTCTCAAAACAGCAACTCAAGCTAGCAGGCAAATCGCACAGTAAGGAATGACCCACAGCTACTTTGAAGAAGTTAGACATAAGAGAGCTCTTAAAGGGCAAAGAGCAAGAAAGGAGTGACGTGAATAGTTTCATGTGTTTTTAAATAATATTTCAAAAACTAGTAAAGATAATTAAATAATAGTTATTTTATTGCATTATGAAACTACATAATAACATCTATGTGTTTAAATTTCACAATAATGTGATTAGAATAAAAGATACAGTATTTTGAAATATTGCATATTCACGTTCCGCGTTGTGCAACTAGCATAGGGTCCCAGCTATCATACTATTACCCAAATATTACTTGAAAGTTTAGGAGAAAATAAAGTATAATCTTTTAAAGCAAGCACAAATTATCATAGTTGCTACATACCTGGAAACATTGTAAATTGTATTTAAATTTAAGTATTTCTTATAGATTTTTTGGGATTATAATCCCTTAAATGGATGAGGCTTGACATAAAACAAAAGTGAAACCCTGAAAGACATTGCCGGGATATTCACCATAATGAATATAAGTGATATAATGAAGATTTATATTTAATCTGAGTTTGCGTATCTTACTCTGTGGCTGTGACTACTTAACTTCTGAACCTTTCAAGGGGTCAGACTATGAGCCTGAGCAAGTAGGATCTGGCAACTCCTCTCAAACACTTTAGACAATGCCCCCCCTCCCCTTTGTGGCAGCAAAGCAAACAGTCTCTTCCAGGAAGGGCCCAACATGAGACCTAGCATAAGATAAAAATACAGCCAGGACACCCACCTCAAAGCAGGCAGTCGGCCACATAATGAACATTTGTACTTCCAGTAGTGTGTCTATGCCTTGCTCTGAGGGCAAGAGAGTATAACTGCCCATCTTCCAAAACAGACCAGATCTGATGCCTCTAGTTTGTTAGGCAATGAGCCTGACCGGGCAGAACCTGGAGGAACTGTCAGACACATGGGAGGACCACATGGCTTCCTTCAGAATGGAAAAGCCTGAGGCAACAAAAGTCCAAAGGCATGGAAAAGTCCAGTAGCATGATAGCTGGGTCCAGAAGCTCCGAGCGTTACGCTGTTTCCACTTCACTCCTTCAGGAGCGCTGTTTGCGCAACGTGGAACGGAACATGTGACTGAGACTGGGCAGCGTGGTAAGATACTGAGGTAATGTAAGCCAAGCCGGGCACATAGAAGGAATGTAAGAGTTCTTTAATGGTAAAACCCTAACCTTTACCCTAAACCTTACCTTAACCCTAAGCCTAACCCCTAAACCTAATCCTAACCCTAACTGTAACCCTAAAGCTTACCCTACCTTACTCTATACCTTACCCTAACCCTAAGCCTAACCCTAAAGCTTACCCCAAACCTTATCCTAACCTTCCCCTCCTTTCTATCCTTCTTCCAAATTCAACTACAAAGTATATTCCCGCCCCCACTGTACTGCTCTCCTCGCTCTCACTCCACCCCCTCTCTCTTATTTTTCCAAATGTTTTTATTGAAATTTTATCATGTGAAATAAAGAAAATAAAAAAAAGAAATCTAAAGATAGTATTGCCTTCACAATGAAAGTGGGAGAATATTTGCTTGTATAGAAAGTAGGAAAAAGAGAGAAGGGGGGAGAAAAAGAGAAAAAAATGGAAAATTTGAAAAATTTGAAACTCTAAAAACTGTAAAAAAAAAAAAAAAGATCATGTGATCCCTTCCTTTATTCAAAACCGCCTTTACGGCATCTGCATAATGCTCGGAGCAGATAGACCCAGCTATCATACTATCACCAGGCATAGCATGGGAACCCTACTATCGTCTGGAAATGAAGAGGGGAGGGAACAAGGAGGGAAAGGCCTAATCCCCCATTAGCTGAAGCTGAAGCAAAGAGCATGGGGGGGGGGGCAGAACAGCCTTAAATACCTACAGCTCGACCCCTGTCAACTGCTCCCATCAAGTCTGGTCTCCTTCACGAGGGCCCTCAAATCCCCCCCCCCCCCACATGCCTTAATCTTTGCCTGCCAGTTATGGGTAGGCCAACTTAGTTGCTTCCACTATATTGGCCATTGCTGCAAGTAATGACAGTGTGAATAAATTATCAAAATTTGCTTGAGATACTGCTTGCAGTTCTGGAAGGACTTGTTTAATTTTTTCTTCTCATAGACTTAGCATGGGGATTTGGTTAACCAGTTAAAATTCATGAATAAAGCAGGGTGTTTTATAACCTGAATTTTTTTGGATGGAGGGGGAGTTGAACCCCTAACACCACCACCACCCCCTTGGCTACAAGTCTGGATGCCAGAATCATGTTAGATGACCTAGAGATTCCTAGAGAGAGAAAGTGGGATTTTTTATTCTCAGTTCTTTCACTTTCACAGAAATCCTACACCCCTAACTCCTGTGAAGGTGGAGTGCCTACTGTAATGCTAATGCACATCAGTGAAATAATGTTTTGTAACTATAACAGTCTACAAAGAACACTTTAAAGAATTGTGACAAAACTTGCTCATCAAGCCAAAGCATACACCTCAGAAAACCATGTCCCAGTTTTTTTTAATTTAAATAAACACCTTTGAAAGAATTCAATAATTATAACAAAACAGCCCTAAAAAGGAATGAAACAACTAGAGACAGAGGTGACACTTATAAGCAAAACACGAGGAATGAGAATTCATACTTCTTTTGACCCAATCTAGAAAGCTCTGCTATTGCTCTTTTCATTTGCAGATTTTCAATTTCATTTATAACTTAGTATCTTTTAATTGGTTGGCTCCTGTCATTAAACAAATGCAGATAGAAAGAGAGGCACAAAATGTGGCCTCATAACCTCATTTTATCCTACTTCCACCAGTAGTATCTGTACAAATAATAAGGATCTCTATTATCAATCCCTTTGCTCAATGCTGCATGGCCAGGTGCCTGTCTCTATTTCTGCTTGGATATTTCATTGTTGTTTCAAACACAATAATGAACTTCTAATCTTTTCCCCCCAAGTGCTTCTCTTCTTGCTCATTGACTCCCTCACTGCCCTTCCTGTCCATCAAGTACAAACCCAGGCATCTTTTTTTTTTTACTTTTCTCTCTTTTTTCCACTCTCATATCCAAACTATCGCCAGTCCTGTCCCTCTTCTTTTACTCCTTTTTTCATCGTGTACTCAGGCAGCATCCCACAGACTGATTTTAACCATTTCCACAGAACATTTTTATTATTATTCAGGAGTAATAGCCAAAATGTTAAAATACTTTTTAACACTGCCTTGAAAGGTTCAGAAGTTTAAAGTAGTGAAGCATTACATTTTGTTTTGGCAAAAATATACCTGTTTCCCACAACAGAACACCTTTGAATCTTTGTCCTGGAAACAACAATTTTGTTTTACTTGCATCATCCATCTTAGCTAATTCTGGAATAATTCTGAAGAGATGAGATAGATTTCATTTCAAAAAATACTGGGTTATATAGTATCCAAGAAAACTCCAGCCCGTTTTAGAAAAGACTCAAATCATCTTTATCCTTGATTACTGTATTCTTCTTGACTCTGAGCTGCATTTGTCTCTACTCCAGACCATCTAAAGTGTTTGAATACACAGTTCTTCCACACATGCAAATTATTGCTTGCTTCAAATAATGCAAATGCACTTATGAATAGGATGACCTCATTGGATTTAATCAACTACCAAGCTTGCAAATTTTGTGTTTTGTCTGTCTGTCTGTTTGTTTGTTTGTTTGTTTGTTTGTTTGTTTTGTTCTGTTAGAAATGTAATACAATTGTCTGGTTGCCCATGACATGATAAATAAATAAATTGGATACAAGTATATTCATGTATGTCTAAAGGTTTAGTTAAAAAAAACCCCAAAAACACAGGCTGACTTATCTACAGTCAATAGAAAATCTCATCTATTATTGTAGAAGATCCTCTGGATGGTATAAACAAATGGCTACAAGAAATTAAAAGATTTGGCGAAGTGGCAGGATTCAAAATAAATAGAGATAGAATGCAAATTATTGCCAAAAATATCGGTAAAGAGAGAAAGAAAAAATTACAAGAAAAAAACAGGAATTAAAATTGTCACAAAGACAAAATATCTAGGAGTAATAATCACAGCTAGCAATGCACATTTACTGAAAAATAACTATAAAAAGGTGGTCAGAAATAAAAGGAAAAATGAAGACATGGGAAAATTTGAATCTCTCCCTACTTGGGAAAATTGCTACAGTTAAAATGAACATTTTACCGAACATTCTCTTCCTGTTCCAGACTCTAAAGACTCTTAAGAACTAAAACAACTCTACAGAAATGGCGTAAAAAAATAGCAAAATTTATCTGGAAAGGTAAAAAAAACACAGAATAAGTTTAAAAAATCTGGCAGAGGATTAAAAAAAGAGGAGACCTAGGCCTCCCAGACTTTCAGTCGTACTACGATGCTTCCGCCTTAACTTGGATAAGAGACTGGATAACATTAGAAAAAAGAAAAATATTAGCTGTAGAAGGCTTTGACCTGGTTCAGGGGTGGCATAGCTACCTATGGAGAGGAGAGACAAAAAAGGGCAAAAAAAACCTTTAAAAACCACTTCACGAGAGCAGTTCTTATTCAAACATGGAGTAAGTACAAAGAAAGATTATACACAAAGACACCATTATGGTTCTCGCCAAATGAGGCCGACCATATGAGAGAGCTTCCCAGAGAGAAATGGTTATCATATAGACAGTTATTGAAAATAAACACACAAGGAGCAAAGCTTAGAACATTTGAAGAACTAACATCAATTGACCCATCACTCTCTTGGTTTCAATATGGCAAATCAAAGAGAACTTGAACACAGATAACAAAATAGGCTTTGAAATAAAAGAAACATTTTGGGACAAGATACTAAAAACAGACACAAAATTAATTAGGAAAATATACCAACAATTATTAATATGGTCTACTGAAACTGAACAGATGAAGGAAAACATGATAAAATGGTCAAGAGATATAAACCTTGACTTATTTGTGAGATTGACACATTTGTGTGTGTACACACACATATATATTATGGAATTGCTACATTGCATCCCATCAGAGATTGTTATTCAATTCTACACTGTGTTACTGAGCTATAATTTCTCTCTTTCTTTTAGACAATCATGTTTTTGCAGATGAAGCAACAACTTCGGAAAAGGTTTCACCAGTTGCTACCACCACCGTGAAACCCACTGCCACCACAAAAATGCCAACTGGAGTTGCCACTACACCTAAAGTTTCAACAACAGCAGGTAAAAGGCATTGCCCTTGGCTTTGTAGCTACAAGGTATGAAACAAAAATAATTAAGGTGAATATAATTCTATGAGACTAAATCTGTACAGAATTGCAAATTTAGCAGAGCACATAAATGCAACCTATGAAGACATGCTACATGATAGTACCAGCAGGGATATAGTTCGATCCTGGGAGTTCTCAGATGTTCATGTATGGTTACATGTACTCTTTTCTCCTTATAGTATCTCTAATACCAGAAAATTCAACCTCAGAAGATATAGCACTCAAAAAGAATGCCAGCAGCACCCTTATTCCGCCTGTAACAACAGCCAGATCAATATCACACATATTTACAACACAAGGGAATGAATCATATGCTGCCAGCAATGGAACAACTGAAACTCCAATTGCAGTAAAATCTGTGACATCTAGTCCTATTCTGCAGACAAAAACTGAGGTCACCACATCATCTAACACAGCCAGAGTTGAAGACAGTCAAGTGCAGGCAAGTAATATAAATAATTTCAGCTGCTGGCTTAGACATAGTGAAAGAAAGCTTCATTGTACCCAACGTTTTTTTTAGATCTGTGATTAACCCTTTAATTCATTTTATCCACTAATTAAGTAGCATAATATTTCCTAATTGGGGGAAAGCCTTTAAAATCATCATCCCCCACTCCCATCAATTCCAGTGTTGTCTTTGCTGAGAAAATTAGGATCCGGTTTCTAGGCTGACTTGGCTCCTCTTTTCATGGCCATGTTTGAGCAACATTCACATGGTTATACAGTACTGCCCGTGAGGGTCTTTACTTGAGACTATAGCACTGAGCCATGGCAGGTAAAGTCAGGCATTCTACAGTGTAGCTGCACCCAGACTGTGACTTCTAAGACTGCAATTCTTTACTAACTTCATTCTCAAAAGAAGCAACAAAATTTACTAATTTGGTTGCCACTATGAGAAAGTCTTCATAGCAAAATTTGCATGTGATATTTTTGCACAGAAAACAGTACTTCCTGCGCAGGTAGTAGCAGAGATTTCCTGCTTTAACTTGTTTTGATCTAGGAATATTTTATGCACAGAAGATATTGTTGTCTGTATTTTTTTTTAAAAAAAAAAAGCCCTCAATGTGTGATTTTGCGAATCATAATAATAAATCGTAAACTGCAAAAAATTCTCACCAAACTATGGATTTCTATTGTCTGCCATCTGTGTCATATAGCAAAAAGGAGACATGTTTTTTTTTAAAAAATTAATGCACTGTGACCACTGCCAATTAATATTATGGAGCATTTTGAAATGTTGTAAAATGAGTAAGAAAATACTAGTAGATTTGGGCATATATCTCATGTTTCAAAGGCTGAATTGTACTGCATTCTAATCATCTGCTTTATAAATGTGGTTTTATTTTCTTCTGTTAAAAATAATGAAATATTCTATGTTGGTTGCATTTTAAATAATATTTAATGAGGAGGTCTGTCAACCTCACAGAGAGAGTATGAGGGTGGATTTGTTTATTTGTTTATTTATTTATCTGTTTATGTAAAGTATTTATACCTTGCCCTTCAGCCAGAAAGAATCCTAGAGATGTTTTAAAAATTGTTAATATGCCCTGAGGCCTATTGTGTAGGTAATACAAAACACAAGAGGAAAAGGAAATGAAAGTAGAGGAGGATGTTAAGTTCAGCAACAACCGCCTACTCTTCTCTTGTTCCAAGTTCAGACCAGTGGCAGTTGAGATGGAGGGAAGACCTTCCTCAGTTGCTTGGCTTAGATGATGGGGCATTCAAATGTGGCAGTAGTATGTAATAAAAATAAATAGAATTGGCTATAAGGAAACATCTGCTCTTCTAAGCAAAATGACAGTGTTCTTCCCTCAATTCTTTTCTAGTTCACATGTATGAATCTCAAGGAAGTAAAAAGTACAAAAGTCATCTGCTTGGAGCTCAATGGATCTTCCACATGTGTAAGTAACAAGACAGGCAGACAAAAATAACACCAGGCACTCTGTTACAGTGGGCAACATGTACTTACTTACTTCGGCGATCTCTTGTTGTCCGAGTAAGATTGTCCTCCAAGTTCGGTATCCTGGCGGTGGGTCCACAGGTGACTGTGGAGCCCTATTCTTGACCTGCATGTTCTCCTGCAGTGAGGGCATCAGTTTCCAGACAGGGTAGGCTTGATGCGCCTTCCTCTTGGCATGTGTCTCCTTTTCACCCTCCATTCATGCCTCTTCAAATTCTACAGCACTGCTGGTACAGCTGACCTCCAGATAGAGAGTTCTAGGGCCAGGGCTTCCCAGTTCTCGGTGTATATGCCACATGTTTTAAGGTTGGCTTTGAGCCCATCTTTAAATCTCTTTTCCTGTCCTCCAACATTCCATTTTCCATTCTTGAGTTTGGAGTAGAGCAACTGCTTCAGAAGACAGTGATCAGGCATTTGGTCAACATGGCTGGTCCAGTGGGGGTGATAGCGGAAGACCATCGCTTCAATGCTGATGGTATTTGCTTCTTCCAGCACGCTGACATTTGTCCACCTGTCTTCCCAAGAGATTTGCAAGATTTTTCGGAGACAGCGCTGATTGAATCATTCCAGGAGTTGCATGTGACATCTGTATATAGTCCATGTTTCGCAGGCACATAGCAGAGTTGGGAGGACAATAGCAACTTGGTATTCCTACGAATGTCTCAGTCCTCAAACATTCTGTGCTTTATTTGGAAAAATGCTGCACTCGCAGAGCTCAGGCAGTGTTGTATTTCAGTGTCAATGTTGACTTTTGAGGAGAGGTGACTGCCAAAGTAGCGGAAATAGTCAACATTTTCTAATGTTACACCATTAAGCTGTATTTCTGGCATTGGAGAGGGATTGGCTGGTGATTGCTAGAAGAGCAGTTTGGTTTTCTCAATGTTCAATGAGAGGCCGAGCTTCTTGTATGCTTCTGCAAAGGTGTTTAGAGTGGCTTGTAGGTCTTCTTCTGAATGTGCACAGAAACAACATGTAAAGGGATATGGGAAATAATATATTGTTCTAAAACAATGCTTTTTAAACTGTGGGTCCGAACTCCAAATGAGATTCCCTTAGCTCAATGCTGGGGTCACAAAAAATTGGCAACAGTAAAAAGTTTCTGATGTTTAGACATTGCATGAATCTGTCAACAACAATGTACAGTGTTTACAGTGGGCTAAGCAGGAAATGCTTCAGCTGGGTTTCATAAAACGGGGAAATCAGCCTGCTTAGCAAACCTTGCTAATGCTGATTTATTATCAGTAAATGTTTGGTTTTATACTTATTTTGTATGCCTATATTCCTGGGCTCACATAACTATTTATTGGGTAGAAAGGAATTGCAAATGGAAAAAGCTTAAGAAGTTGTACTGTAGAGTATTCTACCATGGGGTGTGGTGGAGGCTCCTTCTCTGGAGGTTTTTTAACAGAGGTGGGTGTTCATAGGTCAGGAGTCCTTCATATATTCCTGCATGGCAAGGAATTGAGCTAGATGGTTTTTAGGCCCTCTCCAACTATAATTCTTTGATTCTATAGGCCTGATGATATTTGGAAAAGAAAAGAGAATTGGATGGTCTTCTGAAATTGCTTCATGGTTTCAGGAAAGATCCCCCCCTTCCTTTACTTTCCATAATGTATGCCTTCATATTTAAACCTATTGGGCTCCTGAATAGGGAGAGGATTAAAGAAAAGTGAGATATAAATGCAGTGATTGGCTGGAGATCTGATCTAAGCTGGGAAGAAAACCCTTAATGCTGACAAAACAATACATTAATTAAGCTTTGTGTAGGATGTTATTGTTACCCTCAAGAGAGGCTGTCTTCAGGCTAGTTTTCATGCCTGAGCAATGTCTCCAGTGTCCTAGTCCAACACTATACCACACTGGCATAAACTGAAAGGGTATCATCATGCTTTATTGACCCGAACTATCTTAATAATTAAAATATTTACTGTAAATCAATGAGAGTTGCAAACATCTCTCTTCACTGATCTTGATGTGAGGAAAACAAACTGCTGTTCATTGTGCCTAAGATCTTCCTTTTAAGAGAACTGATAATTGTGTCTGTGTTGTGAGCAGACAAAAAAGGACAGAATCTCTTCTCGATTTTCCTGTTGGCCTTTTCCAGTAAAATGTTTTATATCTCTGTTCAGTACAAAGGAAACTCTGACATTCTCTGAAGAGTTCTTTCCACAGCAAAGGGAAATCTACTTCAGGGTGTTTTTGTTTCAGTCAACCAAACTAATGTCTATGGAAATATTTGATTAGATTTTTATTTTGTACATTCTATTTTCCCAGGCATATTTTTGTTTTGAATAGTTGATTTTTTTAGTTAGTTTTGAATAGTTGATTTTTTAGTTAGTTATGTCATCACATCAAGACTTTTCAGAACCAGTTGTAGTTTTAGTGAACTCAGCTATCAAATATCTTTGAATTGCATGATGTCTGGAAATTCTTTGCCTATCTCACTGCAATTAGAAAACAAATGCACAGAGAAAACAGGACTACAACATTTCTCCTTGATCTACTAGTGGTTTGATTCCTCACTTAAATGTAGGTGTTCATTATTTTATAACATGAGGAAATTTTCCTTTCCAAAATCATTCCCTGCTCACTACTGTAGTCTGAGGTAGAATGACATACACTTTTGCCTCAATTCTGCTTTGTGTATATGAAGATTGAATTTGTGGTCATGTGATAATGAACAATTCAATGACATAAAGACAACATACAGTTAAAATAAACATTTACATTAAAACCAAATAATTAAATGTGATTACTAATCCAATCAGAATCAAAGTAGGTGTATGGTCAAAATCTGCAGGGGTCTAGTTCTAAGGGGACAGGAAACAATCAGGTTTAGAAGCAATTATTTATAAAACAGGTGGATAGCAAGTCCCACTGTGCCCATATACTAAGGAACAACCTGTGACTTTGATAGTTTGTAGACTTGATTGAGGAGAAAGGACTGAACTTTGGGGTCAACAAGCAGTGTATTGAATACAACCTTGGAATACTAAGCTCAATGTTCTGGGCTTACATAGAAACACACAATTTCCATGGGCTTTTTCCAAACTTAGGCTACAATCTTCTGCCTGCTTATCTGCTCTCTCACAAGATAGATACATATGCAGACATACAGACAGAGAAAGAGAGAGAAAGAGATCTAGTAAAATAGCTTGCTTCATACATAATCAGATCTGGGTTTTTTCCAGTTAAAATGTACATCATTTTTAAAAAACCCTCCCTTTTTTTACATTTTCAAAGTTCCATAGTGGCACAAATTGGGATATTCATTGTACATAACACTGAATTTTGTTATAATAAAACTATGTAGTTCCCTTGATATTACAAATCTGTTCTTAATCTGTTTTCCTTGGGACAATTCCTTTTGAGGAATTGGCTACAAAGATTCCAGGGAACTTTCTTAATCAACAGATCATTTCAGATGTAATATTCATTTAGGAACAAAGACTTTCTGAAGGAATCCAAAAAACACCCACACAACATGGAGACTTCTTTCTTTCTTTCTTGAAAATATTGATACAGTTTAAAAACCAATTAAACAACACTTCAGTTAAGAACCCAAGATTAAAACAATATAAAATACAGGCTAGACATAATAAAAAAGATAAAAGTACAACTCCCTTAATAACTCTTTCTGTCACATAAATTAAAGGCTTTCCTCAATAGAAATGTCTTAGCTAGCCAATGAAAGCAGAAGAAAGAGGGGCCAGCTGAACCTCCATGAAAGGAAGTCCACAATTTGGGAATAGCCACCAAGAAGGCTTTTTCCTGGGTTCTCACCAAATGTGCCTGTGATGAAGGTGAGATTGATAGAAAGCCTTCTCTTGCAGATCTTAAAACTCTGGCAGTTTATTAATTTATTTACAACATTTTTATCTCACTCTTTTCAGCCCGAAGGCAACTCAGGGCGGCGTACAAATTGGCAACAATTAGATGCCACAACATACATACATACATACATACATATATATATACATATTAATTAAAACATTTAATGTTACATAATAAAAATAACCTAAAAGCAATTAAAACTATAATAATTATACTAACTGAAAATTGCAGTTTTTGCCAAAGCAATGAGTAGGTATTATCTTAAATGTTTGATCGGCAATTGTTGTTGTTGTTCTTTTGTTCAGTCGTCTCCGACTCTTCGTGACCTCATGGACCAGCCCACGCCAGAGCTCCCTGCAATAGCTCCAACTAATTGCCATGGACACACACAGGAAAGCTCCTCTGCATCTTACTGATAATACTGTTATTGTGTAGCTTCAGATTCCTGAATTATGGTGACCTCCAGGTAAACCTATTATGGTGATTTATTGGTAAGATTTGTTCAGAGGGATTTGCTTCTTCCTTTCTCTGAGGCTGAAAGAATATGACATCCAAGTTTACCCAAGAGATTTCCATGGCTTTGAACTCTATAATAAATAATAATAAACTTTATTTATACCCCGCCACCATCTCCCCAGTGGGGACACAGGGCGGTTTACATGAGACCAAGCCCAACAATGCAATACAATAAATAAAATCAGAACACAAACAACAGCATGATAAATTACATAAAATATAAAAACATACCAAACAAAATAAAATTACAATACAATCATTCATAACATTAAACAGTGAGCGGGCCGCATGTACGGAATAAAATACTAAGGCTAAAAACATGGCTAAGAACACAGGGTGAGATAACAATGGATCAGGTTATTTGTGGGGGAGAAACTCTTCCGGAATGGGGTCAAAAGGAGCCTTCATACAGGAGGGAAGGGAGTATGCACTAAAGACAGATGTTGAGGGATAACAGCAAATATGAGATTATATGATTAATCTCCAAAAGCACAGCGGAAAAGCCAGGTTTTGAGATTCTTCTTAAAGCTTTCTAAAATAGGGGCTTGGTTAATCTCACAGGGCAATGTATTCCATAGTCGGGGAGCCACTGAGAAAAAGGCTCTCTCCCTTGTTCCCATAAGGCAGGCCTGAGATAGCGGTAGTTGTGAGAGAAGAGCCTCCCCCAAGGATCTGAGGGATCGGGCAGGTTCATGGAGGGAGATACAGTCACAATCACGAAGATAGGTGGGTCCCAAACCGTTTAGGGCTTTATAGGTAATGACCTGTACTTTGAATTGGAACCGGAAAATAAACGGCAGCCAATGGAGCTCTTTAAACAGGGGAGTTGACTGCTAGTCTTCAGTCAACCCGCAATGTTCAAACCAGTGGTACTCTTCGATTGATAATATTAGATATACAAACTCTGCCTTTCATGTCATCATTCCATTCTATAGCAAAGTGCTGTGGACTTTTGAATATACTATTATATATTTAGGGGTGTTTGTTTTTTTACCAAAATCTGGCCCTGAGCCCAATCAACAGGAATTGTATAGACTGAATTCTAGTAGCTTTGTTCTCTGACCAAAAGGAGGAAAAAGCTGCAATGTCCCAACTTTCTCTCCCATTTCCTCCTACCCAAAAGTCACAACTGTTGGGAGCAAAGGGATGATTTTATTTGTGTGTGGGAAGATTTTATCCCTTGCGAAACGTGCACTGAAAGAATAGTCAGAAATACTCAAGGCATTTCCTACTATGAAGAGGCCAAGTGTTTGTTTGTTATTTCCCTCATTTCCTTCCCAGTGACAATGAAAAAGGAGACAGTGCTTATAACGGCAAAGCAAAGAATTGCTTCGGCTTGTTTCACTCTTCACTTCTTAAAGAGGACACAGCTAAGAAAATTTCACCCCATTTTTTTTTAAAACACTGCTATTGATATAGGGACATTAATTAGCTGATGAATGTTTCCTTATTTAAGCATTTATTTTTTCAGTAACTGGGCCCTTGATCCAGTACATCCACTAAAGCTATAAGTAGGCAAATGAAAGCTTAAACTGACACAGTTAAAGCAGATTCTAAAGAAGTGATATGTAGATGTGACCCTCCAAATGTTTTGGGCTGAGAATTCCCCTCATCCATACACCACATACTCAATAGTGTGGTTTTATAGGTTTTGTAATTAGAAAATATCTGGAGGATTATAGTTGCCACCCCAATCTAGTGCATAGTCTCCCCTAAGACCATGTGGCTCCCCCCTATTTGTTATACACATTGTAACACACAACAAGAATACAAAATTATGCAACTCTCCTTTACACACTTAATTCCATTGAAATTCCATTGAAATTATGCCAGGATCATGCCAGCTTGCTATTTGCACTATCTCATGCCCAGCCCTCTTATAGTTGGCCACGTCCATTGGTAACCCTAGCTATGGGTTTTGTTGAACCTCTACTGACAGAGCTACAATGAAATGGATTTTTAATATTTTTATCTTTTGTGTATTTTAATTGATTTTTTTTTTGTATTTTGTATGATGTTTTCAGTTACTGTTTATTTTATCCGTTAAGTTTAATTAGATTGTGTTATATTGTCAAATGTGCTTATCTTGATGCAATTGTCTGTATGGTTTCTTTCCGGCACTTGAATGCTTGCCTTACATATTGGAAACTGCCCTGACTCCCTTTGGGGAGACAGAACAGTAAACAAATAATGATGATGATGATGATGATGATGATGATGATGATGATTATTATTATTATTATTATTATTAAACAATTCTTCTGGTTCTTTCATTTCTTGAGAAACTTTTCGACATTATAATGGATCCCTACACACATTGTAACTCTCCTGGCATGAAGCAGACAAGCATCTGACAGTTGTAAGGAAGTATTGTGGTGAAAGCCGTTCCTAGTCAGTTTACTAATACAAAGATAATGAATTAGAGCTGTAAAAAATTTCTTTAACCTTTCCCCCTCCATTCTTGCAGGAACAGTTTATAAACCAGAAAAGAGAACACCTGGAAAAGGTGCTTTGTGCAGCAAATGATACGTGCCACATCAAACTGACAAAATCTGCTCTGAATAGCAGGTGCATACTTTTGGTTGGTGTTAATGATAAAGGTCAGTCAAACCAATTTGTATAATGTTTTCAAGGAATAAGGTGTGTTGTTTCATAGAATCATAGAATCATAGAATTAAAGAGTTGGAAGAGACCTCATGGGCCATCCAGTCCAACCCCCTGCCAAGAAGCAGGAATATTGCATTCAAATCACCCCTGACAAATGGCCATCCAGCCTCTGTTTAAAAGCTTCCAAAGAAGGAGCCTCCACCACACTCCGGGGCAGAGAGTTCCACTGCTGAACGGCTCTCACAGTCAGGAAGTTCTTCCTAATGTTCAGATGGAATCTCCTCTCTTGTAGTTTGAAGCCATTGTTCCGCGTCCTAGTCTCCAAGGAAGCAGAAAACAAGGTTGCTCCCTCCTCCCTGTGGCTTCCTCTCACATATTTATACATGGCTATCATATCTCCTCTCAGCCTTCTCTTCTTCAGGCTAAACATGCCCAGTTCCCTAAGCCGCTCCTCATAGGGCTTGTTCTCCAGACCCTTGATCATTTTAGTCGCCCTCCTCTGGACACATTCCAGCTTGTCAATATCTCTCTTGAATTGTGGCGCCCAGAATTGGACACAATATTCCAGGTGTGGTCTAACCAAAGCAGAATAGAGGGGTAGCATTACTTCCTTAGATCTAGACACTATGCTCCTATTGATGCAGGCCAAAATCCCATTGGCTTTTTTTGCTGCCACATCACATTGTTGGCTCATGTTTAACTTGTTGTCCACGAGGACTCCAAGATCTTTTTCACACGTACTGCTCTCGAGCCAGGCGTCACCCATTCTGTATCTTTGCATTTCGTTTTTTCTGCCAAAGTGGAGTATCTTGCATTTGTCGCTGTTGAACTTCATTTTGTTGGTTTTGGCCCATCTCTCTAATCTGTCAAGATCGTTTTGAATTCTGCTCCTGTCCTCTGGACTATTGGCTATCCCTCCCAATTTGGTGTCGTCTGCAAACTTGATGATCATGCCTTCTAGCCCTTAATCTAAGTCATTAATAAAGATGTTGAACAGGACCGGGCCCAGGACGGAACCCTGCGGCACTCCACTTGTCACTTCTTTCCAAGATGAAGAGGAAGCATTAGTGAGCACTCTCTGTGTTCGTCCACTTAACCAATTACAGATCCACCTCACCGTAGTTTTGCCTAGCCCACATTGGATAAGTTTCCTTGCCAGAAGGTCATGGGGGACCTTGTCGAAGGCCTTACTGAAATCCAGGTACGCTACATCCATGGCATTCCCTGCATCTACCCAGCTTGTAGCTCTATCGAAGAAAGAGATCAGATTAGTCTGACATGACTTGTTTTTGATAAATCCATGTTGACTATTAGCGATGACTGCATTTGTTTCTAAGTGTTTGCAGACCACTTCCTTAACAATCTTTTCCAGAATCTTGCCCGGTATCGACGTGAGGCTGACCGGACGGTAGTTGTTTGGGTCATCCTTTTTTCCCTTCTTGAAGATTGGGACCACATTGGCCCTCCTCCAATCTGCTGGAACTTCTCCCGTTCTCCAAGAACTCTCAAAGATGGTTGCCAATGGTTCCGAAATGACTTCCGCTAGTCATTCCTGGACGACTTCTTTCCCAATTTGGGGTTGGATGTCCTCCAAACCCTCATCCACTCCATCTTGCTGAGGTTGAAGACTCTCTTTTTGTGAGAAGACCGAGGCAAAGAAGGCATTAAGTAGTTCTGCCTTTTCCCTATCCCCTGTCAGCATTGCCCCATCTTCTCCTCGAAGAGGTCCTATCGCCTCCTTGTTTTTCCTTTTTCTACTGACATAAGAATAGAAGCCCTTTTTATTGTTTTTAATGTCCCTGGCAAGTCTGAGCTCGTTTTTTGCTTTAGCCTTGCGGACCTTTTCCCTACAGGTGTTGGCTATTTGTTTGAATTCTTCTTTGGTGATTTCTCCCTTTTTCCACTTCTTGTGCATGTCTCTTTTGTGTCTTAGCACAGTTAGAAGTTCTTTGGACATCCATTCTGGCTTCTTTGCACTTGTCCTATTTTTTCTCTTTGTTGGCACAGTTTGCAATTGCGCCTTGAGTATTTCACTCTTGAGAAATTCCCATCCATCCGTAACTCCCTTGTCTTTTAGTATCTGTGTCCACGGAATGCTGCTCAGCGTTTCCTTCATTTTTTGGAAATCAGCTCTCCTAAAGTCCAAAATGCGGGTTTGACTTGTCTTAGTTTCGGCCTTCCTTTGTACCTCAAATTGCAGGAGCACATGGTCACTTGCCCCTAAGGATCCTACCACTTCAACCGCATCGATCAGGTCCTCCGCATTGGTTAAGATGAGATCAAGAGTAGTCAATCCCCTTGTTGCTTCTTCTACCTTCTGGACCATGAAATTGTCTGCAAGGCAAGCGAGGAATTTGTTGGACCTTGTACTCTTGGCCGAGTTTGTTTTCCAGCAAATATCGGGATAGTTGAAGTCGCCCATGACTACTACATCTCTTCTCTGTGCATGTTTGGTCAACTGTTGGCAGAAGACTTCATCAAGTTCTTCCTCCTGGCTTGGGGGTCTGTAGTAGACGCCTACAACGACATCTTTTTGAGTCCCAGTTCCCTTGATTCTTATCCAGATGATTTCAAGCTGGTTTCCCAGATTGCTGTCTTGAATCTCTTCTGTAGCATAAGAGTTTTTGACATATAAGGCTACTCCGCCTCCTCTCCCCTTTGTTCGGTCTCTGTGAAAGAGGTTATACCCCTCGATATAACCCCTCGGTTTCTTTGTTAGGATCCTAGGTTTTTGCACAAATTGCATCAGCCATGTAGTTAAGAGTGAGTGGTTTATGCAGTTTGAGTGGTTGATGTTTGGAGTGGTTGGTCAGGATGGAGGTGTATCTGCATGCTCATGCATGCTGAGTAGATGTATGTAGAAAGGGAAATAGCTGAAGCTATCAAAAGGAACAATAGTCAGACATCTCTCCATTGTACCTGCATAGAATTTTTTGCTGAGAGTTTTCTTCCTTTCAACTACCAGCTGCCATTCTTGAAGCTCTTAGTAAAATATGAAGCTGCCTTTCCATTCTGCTTCAATACAGCAGCATGTTCTGTTTAATAGGAGCCAGCCATGCAGATGGGGAATGACTCTGGGAAAGAGGATGCCAAGACAATTTAGACTATAATGAATGCTGTTTAGGATTGTTAGTTCAGAAATATCCCAAAGCCTGAGCAATGAGAAGGACTGGGTGTTCAAGTGTGACATGATGAGAAATACCCCCTGTTAATATCATCAAGCATAACACATTAAGCATCAACCATAACTGCAAAAAGCATACAATTCATTTTTAATTATGTTTTATTTTATTTAAGTAGACATACATTTGCAAGTGTTTGTTGCATACAGGGCAATGCTTTCTATCTATTAATGTTCTATAATCATTTATCTGATAATATATTTCCATTAAGGGGTCACAGTCTACTATCTAAATAATACATATAAAGATATCATAGATTCTACAATTCTACAATTCATTTTTTAACAGAATCCAAGACTAAGAGATGAGATGGAAGAGGAAGGAAGGGAATGAGAAGGAAGGGAAGGAGGGTGGAAAGAAAGGAGGAAAATGAGAAAGAATGGGAAAAGGAGGAAAGGAAAGGAGAAAGAATTGAGGAGAAAGGATGGAAAGATTGGGCATGAGAATGAAAAGGAAGGGGGAAGAAGGAAAGGAAGGGGGAAGGAGAGTGGAAAGAGGGCAAGGAAAGAAGAAAGGGGAGAGTAGAGGGAATTAAAGGAAATGAGCAAAAAGATAAGATAGGGGGAAAGAAGGAAGGGAAGGAGAAAGAAGAGAATGAAGGAGAAGGGGAAAAGAAAGGGGAAAATAAGGCAGGGAAGGAGGAAGAAGAAAAGAAAGGAGGTGAAGCCAATGGCCTCCCTTCCTTCCACTGTCAGGTCAGCTATCCATCCTCCCTCCCTCTCCCCCCCCCCCCTCTCTTTGAGCAAAACATGATCAAAATGTAATGGCAGAGCTTTTTCTCAAAAGGACATTTCAGCTCCTCTCATAAATTGCATCAGCTGTTTCATTTTAAAGCGGAGAACAGGGGGGATTCATCACATTTTGTTCATCTCCATGCGAATGATTTACAAAAAAAAAAGTCACTTGCCAACCAGCTTAGAAGATAACTCTTTAAAACACTTAAAAACACATCTCTCTACCCAACATTTGAAACCTATGCCATGTGATGAATACAATAGATTGGGTGGGTGGCTCAGTAGAATTTAATGAATATGATGAAGTGGTCGGTCATGGATGTTTCCCAACCAATATTACAGGAAAATGAGCATCCCAATATTTGTCAATACTGACTGAGATCTGTGAATGTTATGAGAAAGAAAGTTCTTCTCTCTGTGTAGCCCCTTCCAGTTGTTTCTCCTTATATGTATCTTGATAATTCACCATGAATTTTATATGGCCCACTGGGGAGGGGAGGCTATTGCCCTGTCCAAACATGTGGCTTAAAGCAGCTTTTGTATCATTTGTTTTCGTTTTCCCAGAACAGCCGTTTCTAATACAAAAGCTAGTCTTCTGTATGAAAAAAAGACCAGGTATGAAGATGTTTCAGTTAGAAAAGATAGGACAGTTCTTGATGCCCTGGTATTATCTTTCAGTTTGTGCTCTAATATATAACAAAGAAACACAACAAGTTAACACTAGTTTTGTTGTTTAATTATTCCATCTTCTGGTTGTTTTGAAAATTGCAGGCACAGATGCACTGGATACTGTTATTGCAATGAAGAGGCATGATTTGCAAGAGGTAACAATTTAGAGATACTTGAACATCAGCTTATTTCTGCTTCACTCACACGCTGGACATTCAAAACTATCAGGGGTTCAAATCAGTGTGAAATTCCCTGTTGTATACGGAAGGGACTCTCCACTCATGGTAGGGAGCCAAACACCTTCTCATAGTGAAGTGGTCTTCTCAGGAATCAAAGCAACACAGAGACACAAAGCTGTTTGTTCTAATGGAAGACTTTTCTTTCTTACGTTGCAGAAATAGTATAAAAGCCCTTACACAGTATTTACAATCTCTTTTTCCCCCCTCTTACCTTCATCCACCAATCTCAATACACCAACCCTCATCAAATCAACACATTTGTTGATTTATATAAGTTACTATAAACTTATATGCAACAGTCTCAGCACTCAGCTACAACACCCCAATTACTGTAAACCTGTGGTTAATTCTGAGACATTGATTCTGATAGTACTTTTTAAAAATGCTAAGTAATTTACATATTCTGAGAAAACCATCTGAAAACATGCCCATTTTCTCACTACTTTCCCCATCTTTCATACACAAGAAGTGACATACCCACATATAATTTACGTACACAATATAGACTTTGTGTGAAAGAGTTTGGGAGTTTGAGAGGGAAGGACAAGGAGCGCAATTTTTTACATCTCTTATTATATAAATTGAACATATATACATGTCTCCAAATGGCTATACTATAGTATTATGATATCACTTCTGAAATCCAAAAGAATTTTCAAAGTATTTTCAAAGTAGAGTATGCTGTAGAGGATTGGCCAATTATGTTGCTAGGCCTGTAGTACAGCACTTGTAATAAGGGTCCCCAGTCGTAATTCACATCACTTTTTTGGCACTTTACATCTTCAAAGCATGATAATACATTAATTAATTACTCCTTCCTGCTCTCCAGTGCTGCAGCTCTCTGCTTGTAAAGCTGGACTCCAGGCACCTGTAAAAATAGCACTGAAAAGCTAAATGTGCCCATGGCTATTTAGGCTGTCATGCAGTAAATCTCAGAGAAGCAGAGCTCTTCTCGGGGTGAAAAGAAACTGTTGGGGATCATTAAAAAGTGGGTGTGATGTAGGAAATGACAGGGTGTGAGTCCTAAGGGTCTTTTACGCACAAGGGTGTCAATTTTACAGGGGAAGTTATCAATTCCAAAAGAGAGATGGGATTTTTTTTAAAAAATACTGTACAAAATGAATCATACTGATTCTGGCAGATTATGGGAAAAGGCTCCCATGAAGACTCCATGTTCAAAACTGAAATTTGCCCCAAAGAGAAGAGATGCCACACCATTACTTAGCTCTGTAGATGGACCCTGATTTTCTCGGTTTCCATTACTGCTCGTAAAACCAAATTAGACATTGGAGACCTATATTCAGTCTTTTTTATATTTGTAAAAAAAAAATCTAAGTAGCCCTTCTTTGCATCAGGGAAAATCTTTAACTGGACAAATGCAGTTTCAGGAGGCCAGTTTTCATCAGAAATTGATACAAGGCAAAGGGATTAAGTACTACTGCAGAGTTTCAGTCTAAGCATGGATCTCCAGTATCTCATTCATTTTGCCCCATATTTCCATATATTTGTGACTTATTTCAAAATAAGTCTGTCCTATTAACACTTAAACTTCCCTCACACTACACATTTTTAGCATTCTGATAGAGCAACTGCAATGGGTCCTTCCTATGGAATCCTGGGAGTTATCACTTCATTTAGATTGCTCTGTTAGAGAATGCTGTTGTCAGGCCAAGTGCATTGAGAAATGGAGAATGTAAATTGAGAATAGGGAAAATGCTGTCCACAGAGTTTATGCAGCCCCGACTCAAAGTCCCAGCAGACACCCTCAAATAATATTTGTTCTTGTATGTCTTTGAGTCATTTCTGATTTATAATAGCCCTATAATGGGTGTTTTTCTGAGGCTAAAAAGGTGCAACTTGCCCAAGTTCATCCAAAGTGTTTTCATGACCAAGCAGGAAACTGAATCCTGTTCTCCAGAGCTGTCTCCAGACCAACAATGAAAATCTTAATGAGTGAGAGATGTATATGATTTAAGTGCAAGTCCTTTCTCATCTACTGCCCCTCTCTTCAACTTATCAACTCCTTTCCCAAGAAAGGGATCTGGAAAATGGAGGAAATTGCATGATTTAAGATGTGACCATAAAGCAGAGTTTAAATTTTGTATCTAGAAATATCATCCATATTTTTTTCTACCTCCTTTCCCACCCATTCTTCTCAAATTAAATTGGAAAAAGAAACTAAATTAAGTGTTTGAGGTGTAAACAGAAGTCTCTACAAATGTACTGTGTTTCCTGTTTAAGAATGTTTTGGCTCAGATTTGTATTTTTCCAGGTAGGGATAACAACCCATAAACAAGAGGACATTGAAAGTCACAAGGACTATTCTCGGAAGACACTTATTGCCTTGGTCACGTCTGGTCTGTTGCTGGCATTTCTGGGATTGGCTGGATACCACCTTATGAAACGACGGAGCTGGAGCCCCATGGGAGAGAGGCTGGTCAGTGCTTATAAATGGCAAAACAAGTGAAGATCCCTGAACCTGATAAGAATGGGAAAGGAAGAATGACAGAAACTTTATAGAAATCCCTGATTATCTAATTCTTCCAAATACAATGTATGTTAGTGGACTTCAGGAGAAACAGACAGAGGGGAGAAAGACCTGGGTGTTCATATGTTTCATAAGATTGCTTATGCATGCATCTTGTTAAGCCAGACAGTTTGAAGAATTTATGACTGTCTTAAGGGAAACCACGCTAAATCTTAGTTGGGGAATGACTGAGATGAAATTCTCTTTTTTTCTCTTCAGGTTAGGAGCAGCCACACTGTAGAATTAATGCACTTTAAGACCACTTTAACTGGCATGACTCAATGCTATAGAGTTCTAATTTTCCAAGGCTTTTAGCTTTCTCTGCCAAAGAAAGTCGATGCTTCACCAAACTACAAATCCCAGGATTCCATAGCATTAAATCATGGCAATTAAAGCCAAAATGCATTAATTCCACAGTGTAAAAGCACCCACAGATAGTTCTTTTAAAGAAAATATGTCGCTACTATTTCCAGTTTCAATACTTTTTACTTATGCCCCATCTACACTGCCATAGAAAATCCAGATTATTTACTTTGAACTGGGTTATATGGAAGTGTAGACTCAGGCCCCTTCTACACTGCTATATAATCTAGATTATCAAAGCAGATAATCCACATTATCTGCTTTGAACTGTATTATGAGTCTACATTGCCATATAACCCAATTCAAAGCAGATAATCTGGATTTTCTATGGCAGTATAGAAGGGGCCTCATATAATCCACACCAATGTGGATTATAATGTGATTATCTGCTTTGGAATAATATGGATTATACTGCAGTGAAAGTCCAGCCTTAGTAAAATAATGTATAAATCCTAAATATTCCTCTAGAAGGAGTCACATTTCTCCCACTGCATTATGTTTTAAATTCAAGCTTGTACGCTCACTTTGCATTTCTGCTGTAGAAAATGCTGTGATTTAGACAGATTTAATAATAAAGGGAGTAAAGGGGGGGACGGACATTATTTTCCTTAGTAGACTTTTTGTTTATTTCGCCATTTTTGTTTGCTTCCACCTTTCTGAAATGTCAAACTTGCTGTGTTTTCAGTTAGATCCAGTAGGGATTCCAATTGTTGTTACAATTTAATAGTTCTATATGTACAAATATTTCTCACAAACCCAGAAGATTAAGGGCTTAGCTACACATTACCCTGAAGGCTCTCTCTTTTGAGGCAAAGGATTTTCCAGAACAAGCAATACAGAGTGGGGAAGTTTCAGGGGAGAGTGGGTGGGCACTTCATTCGTTTCCCACCTGCTGATTTTTTACTTCTGTTCCCTTCCCCAAGACATTTTTGAAATCCCTGCTGAGTTTGCCCTTTAACTTTCATCAACAACAACAAAAAGCCCTCCCACGGAGATAGGACAGTAATTGAGTTTCTTTCATTTCTTTCACACTGTTGGATAGTGAGTGAAAAGCTTGAGTTGTTCAGAACATGAACCCAATGCATGAACAAAGGCCTGCCTGAAATTATCTCTTTCTTGAGAAATAATATCGTCAATGCGGAAGAGCTTCTAACACTGTCTGGTTTTTTTTAAGTTTGTTCTCAGGCCTTCTATATTTGCGGATAAAATATTTTTATACTGAGTAAGTCCCCTACACTCATTATAGAGATAATATTTCCATTTACCTGGAATCAAAGCACTTTCAATATACCATTAATTACTTGTATACCATTATGACCACAAGTATAATTAGGAAATGGCCATTTCTCAAATTATAACGATGTGCTTTATTTGGGCTACAACACTGGGGGTAGACTCCAAGGGATTCACCACTTTTCTCATTCCATATATAAATGGTGACAGTATGGAGCAAATATATTTCCAGAAGCGAGACGACACCCTATTGTCCTCTGGTGTTTTAAATTCCTTGAAAGCCTCAAATGAAGCTTAAATAGAATTTGGGAACCTTGAGAAAACTGATATATCCTTCCTTTAAAGGAAATGAAAGAATAGTATCAGTCCCTGTGGTAAGCAAACATAGATGCATATAGGTTTATACATAAAGCATGTCATAGGAGAAAGATTCAAAGCCAGACAGTCCAAGGGGAGAGAGCATAGCTCAGTTCTTAAAGTACGTGTTTTGCATGTAGATAGTCCAAGTTTCAGTGTTGTTGTCTCTAGTTTAATAAGATTGGCTGATGGATAAAGATCTCTTGGAGATCTTCCATTGCTCACAGCTTAGACCATAGGATGCTGCCTTATGCATTTGTTTAGCACAGTAGACAATGAGTGTGATGAGCAGATAAATAAGGCCGTTTCCTATGGTCTAAGCCTATTACAGGTAATCCCCACTTTACGAACAAGATATAAATATGTAAATTGGAACAATCAAAATATATGTAAATCAGAACAAGTATATTTTTAAAGTGTAACTCCAGCCAAATACACACACACACAGAGAGAGAGAGAGACCCTTAGCTTTTGATAGCAAAGGGTAGGGTTAATACCCCTGTGGTGTTTGTTTTGCTTTCTGTGCTCTTGTTCAGAAGATTTTGCCTCATTTCCTGTCCCTGTGATAACTGGAAACAAGGATAGGTGATAAAGCTTCAATGGAGACACATTTCCCCCTTGATAACTCTTCCAGGAGTGAATTTCCTTTCCTAAGGGTAGATTTTTCTCACTTCCTGTTGTCTCATTCACGTTTGTAACTATGCCCCCTTCTACACCGCCATATAATCCCAATAAAATACCTTTCCGACCGCATCTTGGCCTACGAGCCCACGAGGACCTTGAGATCGTCTGGGGAGGCCCTTCTCTCGGTCCCGCCTGCCTCACAGGCACGGCTGGCGGGGATGAGGGAGAGGGCCTTCTCGGTGGTGGCCCCCCGGCTGTGGAACACTCTCCCTGCACACATCAGACAGGCGCCCTCCCTCATGTCCTTTCGAAAAAGCCTTAAGACGTGGCTTTTCGAGAGGGCATTCAATTAATTAAGTGCTAACAATATGGTTATGAGAACTGGAATGGAACAAGGAATATGAGACTGGCTATGATTCCACTAAGAGACGAAGCGGATTTTAGTGTAGTCTGTAGTTGTTGTATAGTCTGTATGTTGTTGAAACTGGCTTTTGTAATTGTCTTTTATGTGTACTGTACACCGCCATGAGTCACCCATATGGGCTGAGAATGGCGGTTAATAAGTGCATCAAATAAATAAATAAATAAATAAATAATCAAGGCAGATAATCCAGATTATCCTCTTTGAACTTGATATAAATCTGCACTGCCATATAATCCAGTTTAAAGCATATAATCTGGATATGGAACTGTAGAAGGGCACTATGAGTCATTTGTAAGTCAGATATTTGTAACTCAGGAACTGCCTATACTTCGTATATTGATATGAAATTCTTGGTCCAAACCCTGCTTTGTTTGATACTATATTTACATTTTTTTCAGTCCATGGCATAATAGCCAGAATTTTAACATTTCTGTTGAAAGGATAAATGTTCCTGTTCTCTGTGAGTTCTAAACCAAAATGCTTCCCATCAGATATCTTGTCTGACTCTGTACTTTGTTATTATTTATGTCCTTTTCCTTTAGGGCGAAGACCCATATTACACAGAAAATGGCAGCCATGGCACTCCTGCAGTCTCCGTGGCTTCTCATGAACAGTCTGATCTGCAGGATAAGCCAAATCTCAATGGAGGGGCTCGGGAAAATGGGACTGGACAGCCAGCTTCCAAAAATGGACACTCAACCAAGCCACATGTTGTTGCAGACACCGAGCTGTGAAAAGCCTTGTAAATGTGGCCTGAAAGACCAGAGTGTAAAAATCAAAGAATTAGGGGGCACAAATGTCATGAACAGATTTATAATCATTTTATTTTCTACAAGCTCAAAAATCCCATTCTAAGGTGTATGTTTTCCAAGAGCTACCAGAGAACTTCACTGTATGCTTTTGTTTGCTTAGCAAGTTACTTGAATGGGATTGAGTGTGTTCTTAATTCTTTTAGAGGGTGGGTCGCTCTATCTCAGACCAAAATGAAATGTAATACTCCCCAACAGGAATATTACATGGAATAGTAGAGTAGATTTGTCTTTTGTTTGTTCGTTTGTGTTATAAACTTGCTTGCTGGCTCCAAAGCTCTTTAGGCAAAATCTAAACATCCCTAATGTTACGAAATAACATGATATTGATGCAGGTCAGTGATCTTAACTAAGGTCCCTTCCACACAGCTGAATAAAATCCCCCATTATCTGCTTTGAACTGGGATATATGGCAGTATGGACTCAGATAACCCAGTTCAAAATAGATATTGTGAGTTATTCTGTCTTGATATTCTGAGTTATATGGCTCTGTGGAAGGGCCTTAAGTCCCAATTCATGTACAATTCAATCAGGTCTGTAAATGCTAAAATATATGACCATATTCTGACTTGTCTCATGCTACTTCAAGTAACATTTTCAAGTTTTCATGATCAAGAATTTCCATTTGTGTGCATTTATTAGATATATTAGACTTGCACACCATGCAAAAATGATTGAAATAATCAACCGTTGAAAAAGAAATTGAGCTTGTTAGATCTCAAGAGGTCCACCACTGCTGTTTGGGGAGACTGGGGTGGGGGTAAGGTTTCTCCTTCTGATTTTTACATGCAACTCAAACTTGCTTTTTGTGTTGCCTTGTTCTGTAACCCCATCACACTCATAAGCCTTCTGAATTACCATTTAGCAATCCCTGAACAATGCAGATTCAATTCTATTTTAGACCAGCTTTTGCACAGCAAAACAAGGTGAACTTTCATTTAACAACATTATTGAATAATGGAGGAGAGGCCTCCATAAACAACATAGAACTGCAGTCAGCAAGTGGCTAGAAACTACGATTGCTCATTTACTCTGACAGTTCAGGTTTTCTCCCTAAGGGTTTTGTTTTCAATTCATTGTTTATATAAAAATGAGCAATGAGAAACACTGATATGCAGCGATTGTTGGATATACTGTATTGCAAACTTCAGTCCAGATGAAATTAGTTTATTAAAATCAGTAGACAAATTAGTCAGTCATTCTTAAATCAATTGGGCTGTTAGTCTCCTAAAACTACAGTCCTATAGCTACTTACCTGGTACTTGAACTCCCTGGGGCTTACTTCTAGGTAGTCATTTATAGGATTGTGCTGTAAATAAAATAAACTTTCTTTAGATTAAAGTTTTTGAATTTCCATCAGAACATTCAAAAATATAACCTTAGTTTTTGGTCTAAGGCATGTCTGGTATTTCGATTTTTCTGGATCAGTTGAATTGCATATGTCCATTGTTCAATTTCTTTTTCAAATCCTAGGAAGCATTTTCCACACCCCACCATTCAAGACCAACCTAGGATTTATTGTTTTATAATGCAGTACACAAATAGGAGTGAGCTTCAAAATGAATGATCATGGAATCATAGGCCACAAGGGCCCTCTAATCTATCCCCGGCCATGAAGGGATGAACAACAAAGCAATGATAAAGGATCTATGGATTAGTGGTGCAAAAGAGGAACGTGTCTGCCTATGTGCCTTCAAATTGCCTGTCGTTATGAATTTTTCATGGGGCTTTCTTAGGCAAGGAATACTCAAAGACAGTTTGCCAATTCTTTCCTTTGTGAAGAGGAATAGAGGATATCTCAATATTGCTCAGTGGTACACCTAATAGTGAGGAACTGATGATGTTTTTACGTCCTTGTTTGTGTTGATAAATTTGAGATATAGTGGATCTTTCAAGCAAAGAAATCAAATTTACAAAGCAAAAGCTGAACAACTTGTCCCATACCCACCTACGCAAACAGGGTCTAAGACAGAAAAGCTTAATCTTTGTAAAACTTATTAAAGTAGATTTACTTATAATTATTGTTCATAACCAATGTATGATTCAGTGGAAGGGAAAGGGAAAGAAGAAGAAAAAAAAGGGAAAGAAGAAGATGCAAAAAGAGCATCGAGGTATGGATGACAAAACCATATCAGCAGTCAAGGCACTTACAAGAGAAGTCTTTAATGCTAGGTTACTACTCGACAGCTAAAGAAAACATGGGCAAACAACTCGTCCAGTGTCCCCCCAGAAACCCAACTCCTTCAGTTCATGTATAGCCTACAAGAATCCTGTTCCAGTCCTAGCTGGCTTGTGCTATCAGTCTTTTCCCAGGCTAGGCCTCCTGATTTTATGCATTCTTAATCTTGGGGTGAATCATGGCATAGGGATGCTCTGGTGCCTTAGGGACCTTGCACATAGCCCTATATCACAGAATATCAAAGCAGAAAATCCTACAATATGTGCTTTGAACTGAGTTATCAGAGTCCACACTCAGATAACGTGGAATTTTCTGCCTTGCTATTCTGGAATATAGGGCTGTGTGGAAAGCCCCACAGAGACACCAAAACAGACTCAGTGACACTCTAGCATAAAGTTAGTCAGCATGCAGTAGAAATTACGTAGTACAAGCACGCAAAGGGTGCTAATTTTAACAATTCACCCCAATTCATTACCAGTCATTATCCATGATTTATCAAAGATCTGTAGCTTTTCCTTCATGTAGATGTTGCCTCATCTTTGACACAAGATCTAGAACAAGGGTGGGAAACCTTTGTTTTTCTTTTTTTCTTATTTTGTTTGCACAAAATGCCCCAAAATAGTAGTGGAAAGAGCATTTTCATTACCCTTAGGCATTCTATAGACCCTTAAGTTGGGGAAGTCCACCATATTTCTACTCAGAATGTATTTTTCTCACTTCCTGGGGTTAAAATGCCCTAAAATGATCCAGAAAGACCCAAAACAGATAAGCAAAACACCTGTATGTCATTTGGAGATGGCAAAATTTGTGGGATTCTTTGGCACATGCTGTAGGGTTTGTGGCCCTCATAGATCTGTTGAAGGGAGTGGGGAAGGCTTTGCATTTCACAGTTGCCCACACTGATGTAGAAGCACTCAGTTTAGGTCAATGGTTTTAAGAGGCAGCTGTAATGTAAATTTCAATTATGAACTTTGTTTTTCCTATCCATATTTCTGCTTTCAAAACTAATATCTTCTAAAGCTAACCAAAAGTCACTGTTTTAAATGAGTTGTGTTGTTTCAGTTTTTTCTGGTATAGCTTACTGAGGTTGTTCAAATGACATGACAGTTTTCCCCCATGTATACTCAACATATAGCATCTTTACCTCATGGGGTCTAAGAAAACTTATCAAATAAAAGGAAACTAGTAATTACTCACAATACAAAAAAACACTTTAGCTATCCAATAGAAACTCTTGTGTGGTTTCATATAGAAATATAGGTGAAGGTAACAAAAGTGGTGATTTTTAAAATTTGGTCAAGATGGCTTTTTCAGTAGCATTTAGACATAAATTATTAACACAAATAACAGAAGATTTTATTTATAATACCTTGATGTCCAAATACTGTGTGAGAGAAGAAGCAGAAGCTCATTCAGTTGATTAATGTTACATCTTAAGTTTAGATGTTATATTAAGCAACGAAAAACCCTTTTTGTAATATGATTTTGAGGGAACACACTATTTCCAACTTCTGCTTCACTAACGAATTCTACAATATTCACTTATGACTATATTTAAAATACACAAAGAACATTTTTATAATAAAACAGCAGGATCTTTGTACATTGTAATTGTTACAAAATACTGCAAAATACTAAAATTACATGGTAACAAATCCATGAAATCTGGTTTCCAGAATTGTGGTTTCTGACTATTAGTAAGAAGTCAAAATACACTTGTAACATATGCAAAGAAAGTAGTTGTCTCTTAAAGACAAATCATTAGCGAGTATGAAACGTACTATGCAGTTAAGCATGCGAATAAGCTTTAACTCACTAATAAAACAGAACAAAACACATCTAAGGAGCAAAGATTCCTTTAAAACAAAACATCTATTAAGTCAAGATTTTTCTTTACTTCCAAAGTAAAGAATGGGTAAGAGAACTACAGTAAATCATTTATTTGGGCTCAAAGCAATTCAAGCACCAAGAATTCAGAGTTAATCCTGGATTTTAATTTCTCAATAAACTGATGAGATCTGAGGGGTGATAATGGGACAGTTCTGGGTACATTGAAATATATGGATCATGCGCTTCCTCATCTTCTGAAGTGGAGCTTTGGAAATGGAATACCATACACCAAGGATGGGAATAATGCAGCTCCTCACAGGATATTGGACTGGAACCCTACTCATAATAATGACAAGGAAAGCTGGAATTGTAGTACAACAGTATTTAGAGGGCCATATAATTTCCATCTCGGCTTAAGACATTAAACCTTGACATCCCAGGTGTTCTTGTTACTCACCCAATGGGAAGACCATGTTTTCATTGTTGAATTGAACATATAAATACTATAAGAATCTTAATGCTGGCAATTAAAAGGTGCATCACAATAATGGATAACTACAGGCTAAAGGCAGTTTGTGACTGCTGACAATGTTGAACACTATGTCATGGTGACGGTAGTGATATAAAATCTGGAGATAGTGAAGTGAAGGGAAAAGGCTCTCCAAGCATCGAGTGGCTCCATAAAAGAAGTGAGGTATGATTCTGAAGCAAGACTGATGTATAGCTCAGTTTCTATGCATCAGATGATGCAGAGATGCCATAACAACATCTTAGCACTATAGCTGAAGAACAAGTTGCTTTAGACCCATTTTCAATCATAGAGCACAGTATCCTCCTTTTCACACCACACTGTAGTTTACACTTCAACTGTTATGGCTCAATGCTAAGGATTTATAGTAGTGGCAGTTTTACAAAGCCTTTAGTCTTCTCCACCAAATAGTGGTGGAAACTGACCAAACCACAACTCCCGTGATTCCATAACATTGAGCTATGACAGTGAATATTGTGTCAAACTGAATTAATTCTATAGTGTAGATACACTCTTTGGAAACATGATAAACTGTCAGCCAAATGAGAGTGACTTCCTACACTAGGAACTCTTCTCGGAAATTATGAAGGTGTCAATATAGGTGGGAAGCCTGAATTTCTCCAGTACAATCTTCAATTTCTTGCTTGAATTTTCTAAGTAAAAAAGGAATGATGAAAAACTAGGACCTCCTCGTTCCCAATCAAGCTCCAGTCAAATAATGATATCATTCTCCCACTATTCACTCAGAAAATAGGGATGTTTTTCTTAAGAAAACTATCTTGGGAAACAGCTGAAATAGCCAACAAGAGGAACTGGCACAAAGAGCTGAAAAATGGGCTGCCATGATAATAGTGGGAGATATTAAACAAAGGGGTGCTAAATGTTTTGGAGGCGAAGGGGATGAATATGTGTTAAATTGATTCTCAGCACTGTAATGTAAGTCTCAAGAAGCTCAGTAAAGCTTGCTTCTGAATAGACTAGATAAATAGATTCCTAATTTTGTTCTGCTGCCAACAGCGCCAGTCCCATGCCACCCAGGCACACACAAAGCTACGGATCTTGGAATTAAAGTAATTTTTAAAAGTTCTCCATTGTACTTTTTTAGATGCTTACATAATAGAGTATCCAAAACACATGACACAAGCACTTCTGCATTCATTTGTAGAGTTGTGGTCACCTTAAAGTGCAATAATCACTTTGGCATACGCACAAACCTGGAATGTCCTCTGGAATGTCACATCTGCATTTCCTAAACAGCCTAATTGACGTATATCCTCTGCCAGTATGCCACACCCAGGATGCCAAGCCAAACTGCACTGTTATACCAAATCCTTGATTCCCTTTCACTTAACTCCTGTCCCAGGCAACTGAAATACTGCACCTGCTCAGTTTTGCCAATATAAATACACATCTCCCTCCTTTTCTCAGCCCACTTGAATTACTGGAAAACACAGTGTTTTCTGTGGTACATGCTCTGGGGTCCTTGGGACCATAGGACAGATTTCTGTTCTCTTCCACCATCCTTTTTCTCATCCAGGCCATCCATGCACTTGCCACCCATGTTGCTAATGGGGAGAATTATGCAAGACAGTGTCCCTAAAGAATGCTTAATGAAAGACATTTAGGAGATGTCATTGAACAAATCAGCACATTCCAGAAATTAAAGACGCAAGTCAGGCATGTGTGGGAAAATATATATCCTTCTCAGTTAGTTTTAGGGAACTTTTTAACATAACATTGTCCCTCCTCTGGCTGCCTTTGAGACCAGAAAAAATGTCCTAATGTAGTACAGGGCAAAAAAACAAAGGCTGTTCCCAAACTTTCTGAGGCCAAAGGAAATAGAGGGCATGGTGCCAGCCAAGGTGTAGAACATGAGAGAACTCCAGTCCGGAAAGGCTGTGCTCTGAGCTGCAGGAAGTTTTCCCCAAGTGTGTAAACACAGTCAGGCTTGGTGGGAGTAACACTGAAAGCCCTGTTACTCCTTCCTTATCAGCCCACATTCATTTCTTCCTCGCAAAAATTCCTCCTTAATCTCTTGCTTTTGAAAGTCATGATGGTGATAACAATTTAACCCTGCTCAGTCCTTAACTGTTTCTCTACTGCTGTGAGAAAGTAACAGAAACACGTCATACTTTATCTGTCCCAAAAGGAACAGAAGATTTGTTTCTCAACTGAAGCAGGAAAAAAATGATGTTGTGCAAACCTATTGCTGCATGAATGAAAAACAGTTAGTCATGAATTGTTTTAATCAGGGGGGTTTATTCAGATACCATTTTATCCCATTATGTACATGTATAATTCAAATTAGAGATATGATAAATGTAGACGGTTCTTAGATTTTAGCCAAAAGAATAGAGATAATGCCTTCTGTCTGTTATTGGCAAAGCAGCCAATGGTGCCTGATTTAGGCCCCAAAACTGCATTATATGAGTCTACATAGATCAAACTGCATTATATGGCAGTGTAGATGGAGCCTTAGAGAAACAAAGAGCAACCCTCTATCCACCCACTAAAGGCAAGGTCCACTAGAATTTGAAAGGAAATGGTCAAATAATGTGCCTCCCTAATTCAAAGGTATCACTAGAGTTGGTGCCACCAAGAACAAGAGAAGTAACACAATCCCAGGTATCAGGAAATCAGCCCCACTCATCACCCTATGGGGCCCTGGCGATGGACAATGGCCTTCTTTCCCCATTGCAGACCAACCAGGAATTGACTGGGTAGTACCTGCTATGTAAGCAGGTGGAAAGGCAAGGTACTTGTTCCAGATGGAAGTGCCCTTTTCCACCCATGATCATCTCAGCACTAACAGCTTTCATCTAAAAATGCCACAGCATTTGGCTGGTGCCTGGCTTGGTGCTAGGGATTGCAGGAGGAAAGGGGGAAATGGCCAAGGGGGGCTAGGCTTTTTGGGGAGAGGGAAAGAAGGGGAGAAGAGAAATAGGGTAGAGTCCCCTACAACTCATTCTTGCCGCCTGATGCCTGTGGAGGACCAGGGAGGGCTCTAAGACAGTCTTTTGGTGTCAACCCCCTCTGATGGTGCCACTCAGTGAACCTCCTACCCCACCACCAATGCTCTAATTTTGAGAATTTCTTTTAATAAATGGCCAATATTTGCAGATGGGTTTAAATATCAATTAAAAGAGCTAAACTCAAATCTCTTTTTCAGGCAGTTGATTTTCTACTGTTCTTGGGAAACTCTTGATCCTTCCTATTGGTGAGGTTGAAAACTATTAGGATTGTCCCAGCTGGGTGTAACTGAATGTCTGTGAGAGGCAGCTAATAACACAGTGCAAGGAACCATTTCCAGTCTGAAATTCATTAATACACTGTGGTTTCTGGCAGGACACATGCACTCCACCCCTTGCTGGTGTGAAGAGTGAGTCTGGCTGGGATTCTCATAGGAAAATAACAAGCTGGTTTCCAATGTTTCCATAAGACAGGCTCATAAAGCACCAAATGTCACTTTGTTTAGCCTTAGCCAGAACTTAGCTTTAGCCAGAACTTGAAAGTAATGCATTACAAGTAATAAAGTTACCTGTTTGAAAGATGGGTAAATAATAACAATGTAATTACAACCTTATGAAAAGAAACATAATTTCATTACTTTTTCTCATTTTAAAAAATTATCACATAATGTTTGGATGGCTAAAATCCCTTTGTGGAGTCATTTTGAGCCCCTCCCCCTCCCCCCCATTTTAGGTGGGAAGGTAATTTTTATAATAATGAATAATGTAACTTTAAAAATAAATGAATTGGCACAATTTAAATAATGAACATTTTATTATATTTTGGCAAGCTTTGTTCAGAAGATGTTTGCCATTGCCTTCTTCTGAGGGTGAGAGAATGTGAGAGGTCAACCAGTGGGTTTTACAACTAAGTGGGATACGTACTGGTCTCCAAAGTCATAGTCCAGCTCTCAAACTACACTGAATCTACCTAAGTCCTTGTCCTGCCATTTTTGCCGTTGGTTTTTATCTGAGAACAAGAGGTACTACTGACAATCCTGTTGAATCCCTGGTCAATAAGTGGAATCAAAACCCAGGGCTACTGCCACGATTACTCTCAAATGTCCTCTCCAACCTGTTACAAATCAGGCTCCCTGGTATACAGAAACCCTCAGGGAGATGAAACAGGAAGGACAATGACTAGAGTGCAGATAGCAGAAAACAGACTTTTTGTGTATAAAGGGAACCTCTGCTTCTTTAATGTAGCAATATGCACAGTGAATAAAACTTTCTTTTCTGCACGTATTGCTTCTGCAGATTCATGTCCAGTTGAGCTGTTCAGAATGGTAAGAGGCTTAACTCCGATACCCTCCCCTCCAAACCCATTATTAGAACCTTCAATGCTTGCTGTGATGTTTTTAACAACCATTTTGCAGATAAAATCTCTCACATAAGAGCAAACTTAGATGGGTCATTGCAGCAGAAGCCAACAATGAGGTGTCCAGCAACTCTGTGAGTGGGAGTAAAATGGATCAGTGTCAATTGATGAGTACTATTGATGCGGACAAGCTGCTGGTGAAAGTAAGAAAGACAACCTGCTTTCTTGATCCCTGACCCTCTTGGCTGGTCATCCAGGGAAGAGATGCAATTTTATCTCAAATACAACAAATCTCTCAGGGAGGAGAATTTTCCATCCTGTTTAAAAGAAGCAGTAGTTAGACTACTGCTGAAAAAAGCCTCCCTGAATCCTCTGGATCTTAATAATTACTGACCACACGCTAACCTTCCTTTTTTTGGATGAAATAATGGAGAAGGCAATTGCCCTCTAACTTCAGGCAGTCTTGGATGACACACACTCCTTAACCCATTTTAAATGGGCTTCAGAGCAGGATACGGAGTTCCTGTTGGTGTTTCCAAACCTCTCAGCTACTTTGGAACACCTGGGGGGGGGGGGTAGGGAATTGGAGGGATTGAGCAATAATGGTTCCAGTCATACCTCTAAGGCAAGGTTTATGGTGCTTTGGGATAGCTGCTCCTCAAAATTGGAGCTGTTATGTGGCATCCCACAAGGAGCCATTCTGTTCCTCGTGCTTTTTAATATTTACATGAAACCACTGGGAGAGATAATCTGTAGGCACGGGGTAGAGTGCTCTCAGTATGTTGATGACACTCAAGTATATTTCTCCATGCCTTTAAAAATAGCCTCAACTAAGGATAGAGTGTCTCCCCTCAATGAAAGCCTGGAGGAGGTAATGGACTGGATGAGGAAAAGCAAATTGAAACTGAATCCAGACAAAAAATGTGCTTGCCATCAAGGGTCCTAATCTGGGTGTGGAGGCATGTCAACCAGTCTTGGATGGGGTTACACTCCCCCTGAAAGATTGTGCTCACTGCCTGGGAGTGTTCCTGGATCTGTCTCTCCAAATGTCAGTACTACCAACTTTGACTGCATCCCTTCCTAGATTTGGAGGACATAAATTTGGAGGGCACTGGTAACCTCAATGTTGGACTTCTGCAATGCACTTTACTTTGGGCTACCTTTGTACCAAGTTTGGAAACTCCAGTTGGTTCAAAATATGGCAGCCAGATTGTTTACGGGAACATCCAGAAGTGAGCATATTACACCTATTCTAAAGTCACTCCACTGGCTGCCAATTAGTTTCCAGGCAAAGTGTTAGTTTTTGACATTTAAAGCTTTCCAGGTTACCTAAAGGGTTGCCTTCTCCTGTACAATCTGCCCTGAACACTTAGGTCATCTGTGGGGTGGCTACTCCAGCCAGCCAGAACCCAACTGGCAACCATCATCCAGTGGATCTTTTCATCAGCCGCCCTAAGACCATGGAACAACCTGCAAGAAGAGCTCTGACAAATAAATGAGCTATCAAAATTTTAAAACCATCTAAAGACCTATCTCTTTTGGCAGAGCTATCCAGCCAGTTTTAAACTTGCATCTTATGTTTAATATTTACTGTATGTATTTTAATATGTATTGTGTATAAATATGAGAGCATGTGACGTTCAGATCCAAGCGGGCCAAATCGAACATGGCTTGATGCCTCGGCAATAAAAGTTGCTCAGAAATCCTTTCTGGCAGCCAACATTGCGTCCGCAAGGAATCGTCCGGCAGAGCTGTTCCGAGTTGTCAGAGGCCTATTAAATCCCACCTCTCAAGACAGGAGCCCTGATAACTTGGCAGCTCGCTATGAAGCATTTGCTCTGTTCTTTAGGAAGTCTGACTTGGCCACGGTAGTCCACGCTCTGGTTACATCCCATATAGACTACTTCGACGCTCTCTATGTGGGGTTGCCTTTGAAGACTGTTCGGAAATAGTCAATAGTCCAACAGATGGCAGCCAGGTTGCTAACAGGAGCGGCGCTCAGGGAGCATACAACTCTTTTGCTGTGCCAATTCCACTGGCTGCCAGTCTGCTATCAAGCACAATTCAAAGTCCTGGCTTTAGCCTATAAAGCCCTAAACAGTTCTGGCCCTGCTTATCTGTCTGAACATATCTCTCCTCATGAATCATCTAGGAATTTAAGATCTTCAGGAGAGGCCCTGAAGATTGGTTGGTGGGGACGAGAGACAGGGCCTTCTCAGTGGTGGCCCCTCGGCTGTGGAACGCCCTCCCCAGGGACTGTAGATCGGCCCCCATCCTATCGTTCTGCAAAAAAGTCAAAAACTGGCTGTTTGAGCAGGCTTTCTCAAATGCAGTGTAGCAGATAAACCCTGATCTCGGAATGAATGGACAACGCGATTGGATAATGATTTTGGTAATGAGATGTAGGCGATCTGTTTTATTGGTTTATTTAATTAATTTTATCTATGTGAAATGTTTCAACTGTTTTTATATTATTGTGGGCATCAAATTCTGCCATTCTGTAAACTGCCATGAGTCGCCCTCAGGCTGAGAATGGTGGTATAGAAATATAGTAAGTAAGTAAGTAAGTAAGTAAGTAAATAAATAAATAAATAAATATGTGTATTTTGTAAAATGTTTTTAGATGGTTGTGTGTTTAACAATGTTGTAACCAGCCTTGAGCCACGAGGAGAGGTGAGTAAGAAATAAAATAATTATTATTATTATTATTCTGTTACTCGTACCCCAGCTTTCTCAGTTTTTCACATATTGAAATAGGGGATCCAGAAGAGGAAAGGAGCTTTTCATTAAGAAGCATGCAATTTTGTTTTTCCTTTTGTGCTGCCTGGCTCAACTACAAAGACAGCTGTATCTTTAGAACCACATCTGTGCTATGATGAAGGGCATGGTTGGAGTCAAGATGTTTTCCTAACAGATGTAGACAAGAACAAAATGTGATTAAGCCAGGACTGGCGAGTTGAATTAAAGTCTCAGTGCGAGTTGCAAGTCAAACCACTCATAAATATGAGGACTACAATAGAGTAACAAACATATGGTCCAAGCACAGACAACCCAGAGGAAATCAGGGCAGCTTTGAACTTGCACTCACCCCTTCATAACATGTTGAGGTTTGCGTCTGTGGTGTTCAACTTTACTATGTTTATTTACCAGCGACATACATTCACTTGGCAGCTTTGTTACCACTGGGAGCCAATATTGTTACATCAGTATCCCACTGTGTGATTCACAGCTTGCTTATGTCAACTTATACCAGGGAAACCCTTCATTTGGAAGGATTTCCCTAGCAGAATTATTATCGACCACAACTGAGTGGCTTTGTAAACACAGTTTACCACACAATGTCTCCAACAGTTAGTCCAAACTTGAGAAACTCATGACAGTAATAGGAGCTGAAGTCAATGTTTATAGAAGCATATATAAATTCAGTGAGTTTATATGGGACTATTCGATACATCTGGAGAGCTACATATGTGTTTTGTGTTACTGAGAATCTCAGGCTGGATCTACACTGCCATATAATCCAGTTTCTGAATCTGGATTATCTGCTTTGAACTGGATTATACAAGTCTACACTGCCCTATAATCCATGTCAAATCAGATAAACTGGGTTCAGAAACTGGATTATATAGCAGTGTAGATGGGGCCTCATTGCTGTATCCTCCCAATTTTTTAAAGCACCAAATCAAAGTTTTGGGAAAGTTACTTTGCTGGACTACAACATTCCCAGGGGCCATACTAATTTTGTGATTCCTGGCATTATAGTACATGAAAGGAATAATCCACAAGATCAGTATTGGATGCTCAGTCTGAATTAATCTTAGCCATTTGTATGTTCAAACAAAAATTAGTTTGCCCAAGGTAGTCTATATTTCCCCTCTTTTCTTGCAGAAAAGAGACACTGTGGGCTGAGCACACAATTCAGTTGCCTTGGACCTACCCTGAACTTTCCTGTTTACCTAAAAACTTCAGAAGGATCAATTCCTATTGGACCAGGGGTCTCCAGCAGTGAAAAAAACTTTGTGGCTGCTTTATAGGAGGTGATATCAAAAGAGCTGGTGTGCTGAAAGTAGTAAGGCTGTGGGCGATTCTTGTGATCTCTGTGTTTGTGCAGAGCTCTAAGGAGCAGAACAATAAGACTCATCTTCTGGGAACAGAGTAAACTCTCGTCATTCTTGGTGGCTTCCAACATATACTTCTCTAGGCTGTATTTTGAGTTTGAGAAGGGTTCGATAGCTTGAAAAGCTTATCTCTTTCCTTTGAGGCAGGTTTTTTGATTTCCTGAACTTTGGTAGCAGCTCAAGCACAACATCACTTGCATCCCTAACACCAACCCTCAGTTTACAAAGGATGTGTCAGTTTTACAGCTTAAGATCTTTGCAGTGCACAGAATGTGTCCAGCCTCTAGTAAACCTCAAATGTTTGCCTTGCAGCTCATGTATGCAAGAAAATAGTAGAATTGGCATTGTGTATTAGAGAGATAAGGAAGCAGCTCTAAACAGTACTTTAAAAAAATACAACTTCAGCTCCTATAATTGTATTCATCTGTGTCCATTCTGTTGTACATCTAGATCCTGTTAGATGCCTTTTAAAAAGAATGCTTTTTAGTTTTAGTACAATATAATCGTGTATCCACTGGGAATATGTTCTTGGACTTCATGTGGATATGTAAAACCATAATGATGATATGAATGATTCATCTGAAGTAAACCTAGAAAATGCTGAGAGAGTACATATTTTATTGGATGTGGATAATTGAAACCATGGATTCTAATCTTGTAGATGCAGGGGCCATACTTCTCATAGTTATCCCAAACATTGGTCCTCCAGATGTCTGAGATTTCAGCTTCTAGAATTCCTGATTGTTAGACAATTTGGCTGGGGCTTCTGGGAGTTGAACTCCAAAACATCTGAAATGCTTTATATCTACATGAAATCACACCATTTGAAGATGGAGCTAGATATACATACCTAAGATAGGATATGACTACTCCACCACGACCACGTGGAGCCAGGCCCGTAGCCAGGATTTTGATTTGGGGGGTGCTGAGTTTGATTCGGGGGGAGGGGGGCTGAGTTTGCTTCAAAGGGGGTGGCTAAGGATCTACCCTAGCAAACCTTTTGTATCATTATCCCCATGCATATGGGATATATTAAGCATAGTAATCAGATCATGATACGAATAAACATAAGAGTTCAAATAATGTACAAGTAAAGCCTTCTCACGGACCACCCTGAGAATTTGGGGGGGGGGGGGGCTGAAGCCCCTCAACCCCCCCCCCCCCCCCCCAGCTACATGCCTGCATAGCTCAAGAAGAGTTGTTTAACATGGAGAAACGGGGGGGTGGGGGGGGAGGGTTCCTGTGCATGCTATTTTTACTATTCATTTGGTGATCTTTCTCACCAGATCTAATTCACAGGAATGTTTGTTATTACAGTAGGGTCTCGCTTATCCAACATAAACAGGCTGGCAGAATGCTGGATAAGCAAAAATGTTGGATAATAAGGAGGAATTAAACCTCAACTTATGTTATGATTTTACAAATTAAGCACCAAAACAGCATGTTTTACAACAAATTGACAGAAAAAGCAGTTCAATACACAGTAATGTTATGTAGTAATTACTTATTTATGAATTTATCACCAAAACATCACAATGTATTGAAACAGCTGTGGATTGGGGCGGGAGGTAGACTGCATTGGGTAATACAGAATGTTGGATGAGTGAAGGCTGGATAAGCAAGATTCTACTGTATATAAAACCAGATGGCAAAAAACTATAGTGAATGAAAATGAACATCACAGATAGAAGAGGATTATATTATCATTATTGTTGTTGTTATCACCACTTCCTTCATACTTAGAAATGGGAAGGCCTGGAAAAAAATTGAGGGGAAAGGGGGGGTGTTCTTTCCCCCAAATTTTCCAGTTTTTTCCAGGCCTTCCCATCTCTACTCACACTAGCAATGTACAAAGCTGCTTAATATAATTCACTACTCCCCATTCATCTCAACAATCAGAGAGATTTCTTGAGAAGAAATGAATGATCCAAGAAACCTGGGGCCTTTTCAAATTTCATGGTTAAAGCACTTTAATCCCCCTTTAACTCCAATAACTGCACCCTATGGAATCGTAGACCTTGTAGTTTGATGAGGCACCAGAGTTTTTTGGCTGAGAATTCTAAGCACACTTCTCTAAATTGCAAATCCCTGAATTCCATGGCAGTTTAAATGGAATTCGGCACTGTGGTGTGAAAAGGCATTTTGTAAGTTTCAGACCACGCATGGATTTTGACTTGGTATTCCTGTCTCTTGTCCAGTAATTATTATTATTATTATTATTATTATTATTATTATTATTATTATCATTATCATTATTATCTCTTACCTCACACACAACTTCTGGAATGATTCCATCAGCGTTGCCTTTGAAAAATTCTGAAAATTTCTTGGGAAGACAGGTGGACAAATGTCAGAATTCTGGTAGAAGCAAAGAACACCAGCATTGAAGCGATGATCCTTTGCCATCAAATTCGCTGGACTGGGCATGTTGTCTGAATGCCCAATCACTGTCTCCCCAAGTAATTACTATCCTCTGAAGAATGGAAAATGGAATAATGGTGCACAGGAAAAGAGATCTAAAGATGGGCTTAAAGCTAACCTTTAAAACTGTGGCATAGACACCAAGAGCTGGGAAGCCCTGGCCCTCAAGTGTTCTAACTGGAGATCAGCTGTTACCTACAGCGCTATAGAATTCAAAGAAGCACAAATGGAGGGTGAAAAGGAGAAACGCATCAAGAGGAAGGTGCATCAAGCCAACCCTGACCAGGACAACCTTCCATCTGGAAATCAATGTCCTCATTGCAAATGAACATGCAGATCAAGAATAGATCTCTATAGTTACCTATGGACCCACTGCCAAGACCCTACACTTGGAAGGCAATCATACTCGGCCACGAGTTATAGCCTATGATGAAGGCAATATAAATCATAGCAAGCCTGAACCATTGTAGTAGAAAAATAATGCAATAATCAAGATGCTTGATTTATATATTATTCACGTTTGCATAGTATACAAATGAGGGGTACAGATTGAGAAACTAGAACATGGCAACTATAACTTTTAATTACATTGTTTATTTATTATTTATTTACTTTATTTATATACCACTTTTCTCACCCCTGGGGAGACTCAATGGCAAAAGTCAATGCCTCATAAAAACCTAATATAAATAAAAAATAAAATACAACTATCAATTAAATTGTAAAAACTTCTGAAACTTCTAGACCTTGAAAAATGCAAAGATCTCAGTTTAGTTTGGACATGGCGTGAAAGCTAGGCTCATGAACAGAGTCACAGGGAAAATATTGTTTCATATGTTTTCCATTTATGTGATTTATTTTTTTTTGCAAAATTAATTTTAAAATGAAAAAAACAGGAATCAGTACCCTAAATGATCTAATTGTTAGACATATTAGGTGTACATCAAATATACTACACACCTAGGGTTGCCAGTTCTTGAACAGGCCCCTGCTGCTATCCCTTCAGCGGCAATTTGAATTGCAACAATTATCAGGTGATAATGTTTAACTCAATACCATTAAAAATTCTTCACCTGCTGATTTCTGCAGATCAAACCACTTATTATATAGACACTGATGTAAGCCAGGCAACGTTTGCCCCTGGGTTTTTTTGTTGTTGTTTTGTTTTTTGGCCAGCTGGCAACCCTACTTACTGTGACCTCATTCAATGCCTTGTTATCCTTATGCCATTTTCTCCATCCTATCCACCCTTTAGAAAATAAACAAGTATTGCAATGCCCATGTCTTGGTAATCCCCACCTAGAGGAATCACAAAGTTATCTAAAATTGCTTTAACATCAAATGTCCATGGTGCAACATGAATTGCCATATATTGCCAAAATATATTGCCTAAATACTCATCACTCATGCACTGAATGTGCAATGGTAATGAGTGCTTAAGGCTAAATGGATCTTTCTTGCATTCCCTCTATAATTTTTATTTTAAACTACAATTGGTTTTCTCATAGCCTTCAACATTTTGCAGTTGAAAACCAGGAAGCATGTTACTAAGCAAGATTAAAAGGTAATCAAAATGACAATAGTTATTCATGAGGAAGAACACATAAGCTAGAGAGGTTGAAGCAGTTTGCTTTTGCCTGAGTCTTCCAAAAATTAATTGAAGTGCTTGCCACTTTGCACTTACCAGTAGTTTACATCAAAGGAAGTAAAATCAAGGTTGGAGGGGGGAAAGTGGAAAGAGGGGAAAGAAACTGGGGTATTTTAAAAGCAGATGAAAAGTGAGCCAACATTGCACAGTCAGAGAAATGTTTTCTTTGTACTTAGGGTGAAAATTACAGCAGAGGTAGGACTCAATTTTTGTTTCTATGTCCCTCAACCTGTAAGTGACACCACCACAATTTCAGCTAAAAAGCTGCAACAAATGCAACTCAGAAGTAACTGGAAGTTAATTCTCATTCAAAATTGAAAGCATTATAGGGGGTTCAGGGAACCTTGAGGATGTCGGATGAGATTTGAGGTGCATGAAAGAGAGGTTAGGGCCATATCCAATCTAGTTCCCTTATTCCTAGTTTATATTTTCCATTGCTCAAGGTACTACATCCTTATATAAAGTTTATTTTCTGCTAAGGAAACATGGATTAATGATTTAACATAACCTTTACTTCACAAGACCATCTATAACTGAACCAGAAATAGGATAAAGCAAATTGTGAAATAGTTATTAAAATAAAATAATTATAGTAAATTAAATGCCTCATTTCCAGGCACCCAATAAACCATGTAAATGTGTATGTCACATTAAAAGTAATATGAGAAATATTTCTTAATCCCATAGTCTCTTAGCAGAATATCAGATTTACTCATTCATAATCAGCACAATTCTTTCCAGAGGTATGCATGGTTTTACTAATTGTTTGAGAAAGGAACTGCATGAAACAATGCTGCCATCTTCTGGTTACGCTTGCTTAACACATGCATGCTTTCATTTTTTTAAATGTTGAGAGAGATAATATAGAAAATAGAGATAATAGACCAAGATGAAGGAATGTCTATGGTAGAAGAATTGCTACTTACTATTCCATACCATCTTATGCCAACCAAAGAGGAAATAAGGTTTCTCTTTCTACCCACATGGAGACATAATATATGTCAATGTAAAGACAGATTTTCAGGAGAATCAGAAGGTCTAGGAACCTGGATTCTCAACTGACCTTGACATCTTCTCCCAGCATCTTTTACCAGCTGATGACTTACCATAAATGGAGAAAATATCATTGTCTATTAAGGACTTCACAAATAGAATGCTCTCTCTCCAAAGCATTAAAAAGTCCTAGGGCACCTTCCAAAGGCTCACAGGATTGTGGGGAAAATTATGGTTACAGGTTTTTTTAAAGACCTCTATAGATACTTTGAATGCGTGTAGTTAAGGAAATTTTATGCTAGTGATAGGCATTATGTAGCCTTCCGAATGTTGTTGAACTACAGTCCCCAGCAACCTTATGTAGCTCAGTCAATGGTGAGGAATGTCGGGAATTCCAATCCAGCAACACCTGGAGGGCCATGTTTTACACCAGGAGTAGAGAAGATGTGGCCCATGGGCCAGATGAAGCCATTGGATGCCATTTTTGTGGGCTCTGAAGGATTCTTCCAATCATCCAACCCACCCAAGTCTAATGTTTAAATGTGATTTTCAGAAGAAAATAATCCAACGATCACCCTAAAGAAAACCCAACATACACAAAAAAAATTCTTTATGCACATCAAATCCCACCAGTCTCTTCCATAGTTCTTTTTCATTCATCTCTCACCCACAATGGTGAGCAGAAGTAATATGGTGACAAAAGAAGAGTTATTTCAATGAGCTGTCAGGTGCGGTAGGCCGATAGGCAGGGGAACAGACCTCTCAGGACCCCATACAGTTTCCATTTATACTGTATGGAAACAAGTCATCATTTTACATTTTAAATATATATTAAAATGTGTGCTTACTTTAGATTTCAATTCTCAATAAGAGAAACAACAGTACACAAATTGTTTATTCCCCTTACATGCCACATATGTGTTGATCAGTAATGTTCTGTATTTTGGATTTTTCTGGGAATTGGAATACTTGCATATACATAATGAAATATCTTGGAGATGAGATTCAAGTCTCAATATGAAATGTATTTGTATTTCATGTATGCCTTGCAAACAAAGCTTGGAAGTAATTTTATACATAATATTTTTGTAAATGAAGCAAAATCTGTGTATATTGAACTATGAGAAAACAAAATATGTCACTATTTCAGCCACATGCATGGACAATTTAGAAATATTCAGAATTTCAGATAGAGGATGCTCAGCTTGTACTAGCATGAAAGGGAATGATGAAGTAGCTGCCATTAGTGGAAATTCTTCAGCTGATGGGTTAACTAGTTTTAACGTCTACAGATAATAACATGTATAAGGACTCAAAGACCACTTTCTAAATGAGGTCCCTTCTACAACTGCCCTATAATCCATATTATCAAAGCAGATAATCCACATTATCTGCTTTGAACTGAGTTCTAGGAGTTTACACTGCCACATAATCTAGTTCCAAGCAGATAATCTGAATTTTATATTGCAGTGTAGAAGACCTCAGGGGTCTGTAGCTTGGATGTCTCTTCTCACAATTTTCTGGATTGCAATTCCCATTCATATTATAATTTGTGGCCGAGTATGATTGTCTTCTATAGGTAGAGTCTTGGTGGCGGGTATGTAAGTGATTGTAGAGATCTATTCTGGGTCCACATGGTCTTTCGCAGTGAAGACAAACATTTCCAGATGAAAGGCAGTCCTGAGAGGGGTTTGCCTTGAGACGTTTCCCTCTTTCACCCTCTATTCGTGCCTCTCCAAAAATCCACAACACTGTTGGTAACAACTGATCTCCAGTTAGAACACTTGAGTGCCAAGGCTTCTCAGTTCTCTGTGTTTCTTTTTAGGTTAGCTTTGATGCCATCTTTAAATCTCTTTTGCTGTCCACCAACATTGCATTTTCCAAACTTGAGCTAAGAGCAGAGCAATTGCTTTGGGAGACAGTGTTCGGGCATTAGAACAATGTGGCCAGTCCAGCAAAGTTGATGGCAGAGAATCATTGCTGAAATGCTAGTTGTTTTTGCTTCTTCCAGAATGGTGACATATGTCTGTCTGTCTCCCCAAGAGATTTGCAGGATTATTCCACAGCAACACTGATGGAATCTTTCCAGAAGTCGAGGGTGACGTTTGTAAATAGTCCATGTTTTGCAGGTGTACATTAGAGTTGCAAGGACAACAGCTTTATAGGCAAGAATAGAATAGCTATTGCACAACAAACTTACATGCCTTCTCTCACACACACACCACAAAACAACATATCCATCCCCCCACACCACCACCACAGAGCCCTCAATGCCACATCAGTGTGAAACCACAGAGTTCAACATAGCAACAGTTCTAGGATAAAAACTATCCTTCAGTTTGTTTGTTCTTGTCTTTGTCACCCTGTACTGCCTTGCCAGATGGCAATAATTTTAAAATATATCTGCCGGGTGGGATGGATCCCCAAGAATGCTCTAAGCTTTTTTAAGGCAGGTTTCTAATAAACAAGCATTTTGCTATCCCTATGAATGTCCTGATCCTCAAAGACTCTGTGCTTCATTTGAAAAAATGCTGCACTTGCAGAGCTCAGACGGTGTTATATTTCAGTATCAATGTTGTCAACTTTGGTGGAGAGGTTGCTGCCTAGCTTTATACCATTAGCATTATTTCTGGCATTACAGGGGAACTGGTTGGTTCCTGCTGGTTTTCTCAATGTTCAGTGAGAGGCCAAGCTTTTCATATGCTTCTACAAAGGCATTTAAAGTGGCTTGTAGGTCTTCCTCAGAATGAACACAGACTACATTATCATCAGCATATTGGAGTTCTATAACAGTAGAAAACCAATAACCTTAGTTTTGGTTTTCAAGCTGCTGAGATTAAAGAGAAGGCTACAATAGATGATAGGCCACTGGTCAATGTGTTAACCATGCCATTGAATCAAAATCTCTCTCTGTGAAGACTGTTTGTTAGTCACTATGCACAGATCTCCACATATAAAACAAATTCACATGCAGGCATCTTCCAGTTCCTATTACTGCCAAAGGTCTTTCATTATGGAAGGTGCATTTCAAAACATCTAAAGCATGCCAGTTTACCTAACCCTGCACTGATAACCAACCACACAAAACCTTCAACATTATTCACTGACACTGAATATCTTCAAAAACATTTCCTTATCATTTTTGCACACATTAGGAATATTCATGCTTAATGCTTCAATGTCCTTTTGAAATTAAATATTTTCATGTGTGTGGTATTCTACTCCCAGCAATATGTCCCTAATTACATTTTATTAGTGACCTAGGACTGTCTGTACGCCTCATTCTTTTCCGAAATTCTATCCTAGTTATATTTCACCTGGTCTTGCTCAGCATTATTTTTAAATTTTTAATCATTACATTTGGTCCAGCCATATTTTTAAATGTTATTGTGTTATTTTGATGTTTACTGCCTATTTTTTGTTTATGAGTTTTATTTTATTGTTTTGTATTACTGTTGTTGTTTTTGCTGATGTATTGTGGGCTCGGCCTCATGTAAGCCGCACCGAGTCCCTTGGGGAGATGGTAGCGGGGTACAAATAAAGGTTTATTCTATTATTATCATTATTATTATTATTAATATCTTATTTGATTCTACCAAGGAAGGGAAGGAATGCATGCAATTTAAGAATGTTATCAATAGATGATTTGGGTTCTTAACATCTTGTGGTATAGTGGTTTGAATGTTTAACTATAACTCTGAAGATCAGGATTCAAATCCTCATTTACCATACCCACTGGATGGGTCTGGGAAAGTCACACTTCTCAGTCTCAGAGGAAAGTGAAAACAGACCCCTTTTGAACAATTGTTGCTAAGAAAACTTCACGATAGATCCAGAGTTGCCATTTTAAACTGGAGTTACAATATGATGCTGCTATCATCACCACCAGCAGTATGTTGTAACCCCAGTTTAAAATACTCTTTGGCCTTTTGAGCCAATTGTCATTTAGGCATGAAAACTGCTTCTTGCCAATATCAAACAATTGCTAAAAGACTTGCCCATGTAATAAATTAGTGCAATTTACAATCATCCAGATTATAGTTTTGTGGCAAAATAAATCAAAAGAAGCCAAACCACATGATGACAGAAGTGGTTCTCATCAATGCTGTTTCAAGAAGCCTTTGGGTTGGAATCCAGCAAACTCACTGAATAGCTTTGTGCACAATTTCAGTGCTCTTTCCAATTATTGTTTGCTAACTATACATAACTGCTTCTACAGTTCTGAATACAATATATGCAAGACTGGGGAGTTTATATCACTGATGGTAAAGTAGCAGGTTATGACTTTTCAAAACAAAAATGTAAAGGATCTTTGAGCTTTGATTACCATCTCAGGGCCACTTGGGACAAGCTGTCCCTTTACCCTGACTGGCTGACAAATCAAATGCATGGTGCTTCATTTACTGCTTGATGCTTCATTTACTGGACTGTACTTTTCCCTGGGTAAAGTTGCCCTTCATGTACATTCAGCAACTTTGCTGCAAACTAGTTTCAGGGCATCTGGGTCACGAGGCATATGACTGTCGAGGTTAATATTTCTAAACACTGTCAGCTTCATGCAGGTAAACACTGGACAATATAAACCCTTTCAATTTTAAAGAAAATGACCCTCCAGAATATCAACGACTTCAACCCGTAACTTAATTACAAATTTGTCAACCAGAAGTGACTTTCTCAGTTCCAAAGGCCAGAAGGATTATAAAGGGGGCATGAAGGGCAGCTGTGCTTTGATAACACCAACACACAACTGTTCTAATAGCTTTTACATGAGGTTGCCTTTGAGACCCTCTAAAAACATCTACTGTGAACATTACAGCAGCTTGTCTGCTGACTGGAGACTGTTCTCACTGCACAATTATATTCCACTCTTACTGCTAGAATTCCATCCTATAAAATCCCAAGATTTTATGTTTATGGAGTGATACAGTGATTCCTTGATATCTGCAGTGGATTGGTTCTGATTCAGTCAAGAAAACCCTAGTCCAGGTTTCCTGCTCTTGATGATCAAGAAACCTGGAGGTCATTCATTCATTCATAATCATAAATTGAAGCCTACTTGATGGCAAATAACAACAGAGTTATTCATTTTGCCCTGTCAAGACTTTCCCATATATTTAGAAAGGCTCTGGTTTCTTTAATTAGATATTTACGCACAAAGGACTTCTTCACATGGGGCATTTTTGTCCCGTTTTGCTGCTTTTATTGGTGGCAAGAATGGGTTCTGCCAAGTTTAGTGGGATCAGATTCGCCAGCCTTTGAGGCCTTTGTACCAATTCTGAGAACCTGACATGCTGGTATGTACAAGTGGACAATGTGGTCACTAGAGGGTATATATTGAGATAGAAAGCATGAGGTTTGGTTCCTTTATTAAAGAGATATGCTGCCTACCGGGGGCAAAAGTACACCATATCACTCAGAGGCTCACCAGGCTCCTCAAACCCCATCACCGTCCTCCCCTCATGTTGATTCATGTAGGAACCAATGATACTGCTAGGCATACTTTTCAAAAGATCACAAAATTTTCGAGCTCTAGGAACAAAGCTAAAGCAATGTAATGTACAGGTGGTCTTTTCATCCCTCCTCCCAGTCATAAAACACGGTCCTACAAGGGCCAGAAAAATAGTACAGGTCAATAACTGGCTTAGAAAATGGTGTCAGGAGGAACGCTTTGGCTTCCTTGACCATGGCCTGCTTTTCCAGGAGGATGGCCTACTGGCAAGGGGTGCATCTCACACAAGTAGGAAAACACCTTTTTGCTCACAGACTCGCAAACCTCATTAGGCGCACTTTAAACTAGGCCCACTGGGGGAGGGGGACAACAGCCTTGCGAACACTACTTTACCCACAATGTCAGGGAACCGCCAGAAGGCTAAACGGAGGGCTACACAAACACAAAAAGGACCAAGTACCGAAAGCACAATAATCCCAATTAAACAGCTCAGGGAAGATCTCAGGGGCTCACATGTCTTTACACTACTGCACAGAGCATGGGAAATAAACATGACGAACTCCAACTTTTAGCACAACACCACAAATATGATATCATAGGCATCACTGAAACCTGGTGGGATGACTCCTATCGCTGGAATGTAGACATTGAGGGCTATAACCTCTTTCACAGAAACAGAACAAAGGGGAGAGGAGGCGGAGTAGCCTTATATGTCAAAAACTCTTATGCTGCAGAAGAAATGCATGACAGCAATCCGGGAAACCAGCTTGAAAGCATCTGGATAAGAATCAAGGGAACTGGGACTCAAAAAGATCTTGTTGTAGGAGTCTACTACAGACCTCCAAGCCAGGAGGAAGAACTTGATGAAGTCTTCTGCCAACAGTTGACCAAACAGGCACAGAGAAGAGATGTAGTAGTCATGGGCAATTTCAACTATCCCGATATTTGCTGGAAAACAAACTCGGCCAAGAGTACAAAGTCCAACAAATTCCTCGCTTGCCTTGCAGACAATTTCATGGTCAAGAAAGTAGAAGAGGCAACAAGGGGATTGGCTACTCTTGATCTCATCCTAACAAATGTGGAGGACCTGATTGATGTGGTTGAAGTGGTAGGATCCTTAGGGACAAGTGACCATGTGCTCCTGCAATTTGAGGTACAAAGAAAGGCCGAAACTAAGACAAGTGAAACCCGCATTTTGGACTTTAGGAGAGCTGATTTCCAAAAAATGAAGGAAACACTGAGCAGCATTCCGTGATACTAAAAGACAAGGGAGTTACGGACTGATGGGAGTTTCTCAAGAGTGAAATACTCAAGGCGCCAGTTGCAAACCGTGCCAACAAAAATAAAAAATAGGACAAGTGCAAAGAAGCCAGAATGGATGTCCAAAGAACTTCTAACTGTGCTGAGACACAAAAGAGACATGCACAAGAACTGGAAAAAGGGAGAAATCACCAAAGAAAAATTCAAACAAATAGCCAACACCTTTAGGGAAAAGGTCCGCAAGGCTAAAGCACAAAACGAGCTCAGGCTTGCCAGGGACATTAAAAACAATAAAAAGGGCTTCTTTTCGTATGTCAGTAGAAAAAGGAAAAACAAGGAGGCGATAGGGCCTCTTCGAGGAGAAGATGGGGCAATGCTGACAGGGGATAGGGAAAAGGCAGAACTACTTAATACCTTCTTTGCGTCGGTCTTCTCACAAAAAGAAAGACATCTTCAACCTCAGCAAGACGGAGTGGATGAGGGATTTGAGGACACCCAACTCCAAATTGGGAAACAAGTCGTACAGGAATACCTGGCTGCTCTAAATGAGTTCAAGTCCCCAGGGCCAGATCAACTACACCCAAGAGTATTGAAGGAACTAGCGGAACTCATTTCGGAACCATTGGCAACCATCTTTGACAGTTCTTGGAGAACAGGAGAAGTTCCAGCAGATTGGAGGAGGGCCAATGTGGTCCCAATCTTCAAGAAGGGAAAAAAGGATGACCCAAACAACTACCGTCCGGTCAGCCTCACGTCAATACCAGGCAAGATTCTGGAAAAGACTGTTAAGGAAGTGGTCTGCAAACACTTAAAAACAAATGCGGTCATTGCTAATAGTCAACATGGATTTATCAAAAACAAGTCATGCCAGACTAATCTGATCTCTTTTTTTGATAGAGTTACAAACTGGGTAGATGTGGGGAATGCCGTGGATGTAGCGTACCTGGATTTCAGTAAGGCCTTCAACAAGGTCCCCCATGACCTTCTGGCAAGGAAACTAGTCCAATGTGGGCTAGGCAAAACTACGGTGAGGTGGATCTGTAATTGGTTAAATGGACAAACCCAGAGGGTGCTCACCAATGCTTCCTCTTCATCCTGGAAAGAAGTGACGAGCGGAGTGCCGCAGGGTTCCGTCCTGGGCCCGGTCCTGTTCAACATCTTTATTAATGACTTAGATGAAGGGTTAGAAGGCAGGATCATCAAGTTTGCAGACGACACCAAATTGGGAGGGATAGCCAATACCCCAGAGGACAGGAGCAGGATTCAAAACGATCTTGACAGATTAGAGAGATGGGCCAAAACTAACAAAATGAAGTTCAACAGTGACAAATGCAAGATACTCCACTGATGTCAATGTTTTTTTTCTTGTTGAAGGCTTTATTTTTTATAGTGATTACTTTGAATTTCCCAGTCTCAAATCTAAGCATGCTGTCTGCTTGGAAAAAAAAAACAACGCATTTGCATAAACATTCTAAGGGGCTAAGTTGTGATCACACTTTTATTCCAACAGTAACTTTTGAAAAAGGATCTACCAAGCCCCAGCACAGCTTTCAGTTCAGCCTACTCACACCACTGGTTGGGATAGATAAAGCTCATTTCAAGAATCAGTATTTTAGAGAACATCTTAATTACATAAACAAAGTGTACATCTACATTGTAGAATTAATGCAATTTGCCTCTATGTAAACTGCCATGGCTCAGTGCTACAGAATCATGGGAGCTGTAGTTTGGTGAGGTACCAGCACCCTTTTGTAGAAAAGGCTTTGTAAAACTACACCCCCTCCCCATGATTCCTGGGTGCAAAGGCTGGACTTACTTGCTTAAGTTGTGCACTTTTGATTTTGCTTTGCAATCATAAGTAGCAAAATGAGATCCAGATTGTGTTAAGATGATGCATATATCAACCTCCCACATGTCTCTGCTGCTCCTACCATAACCTACTGTCTGTCTGATTTCTGTGAATAAAGACAAAGAGTAAGAGGGCTCTGCATAAAGCAATACTAATTACACAAATTGTGTGCATGACACATCATACTTGGTTTTTCAAAGAGCTTGATATAGTCCCACACAAAACATCCCTGAGCATATATGGCAGTAATGGAATAAAAGAAAATACAGGCAGTCCCCAAGTTAGAGACTGTAGGTTTGTTCTTAAGTTGAATTTGTATGTATGTCAGAACAGGAACATTGTCTAAGTGTAGTTCCAGTCAAAAATGTATATATTTTTAGCTTTGGATAGCATAGGGAAGGGTTAGCACCCCTGTGGTGTTTCTTTTGCTGTCTGTGCCCCTGTTTAGAAGATTTCACTTCACATTCTATCCCAGTGATAATTAGATTTTGAAATATGTAGCTTGTTGTGGAAACAAGGATTTGTGAGAAAGCTTCAGTGGAGACACCTTTTCCCCATGATAACTCTTTCAGAAGTGAATTTTCCTTCTGACTGGTAGATTATCTCACTTCCTATTGTCTCAGCTCCATTCTTAACTATGAGTCATTTGTAAGTTGGATGTGTGTAACTTGGAGACTGCCTGTATAAGAGAAAATCTTCTTATGAACCAGTAACTGGTTAAAGAACCAAAATGGGAAAAGAAAAACTAGACAGTTCCCACAATGGAAATATTCAAGCAGTTGGATCTTTCAGGGATCTACTGGGATCGATGTACCTAACTTTTTCCTTAAATTCCCTGGACATAGGGTGAGTAGCAAGCTGGCCCAGGTTACTGCCAATGCTAAAATTTTAGGAGAAAAGAAATGGTGGTGTTAACATTGGGTTATGACTTTGCAGACTACTGTTTATACAAACCTACTGTGTGACCTTTGTGCAAGTCGCATTCTCTTAGCCTCTAAGGAAGGTAAAGGCAAACACTCTCTGAACAAATCTTGCCAAGAAAATCCCATGGTAAATTTGCCTTAAGATCATCCTAAATCAGAAATGACTTGAAGACATACAACAACAACAACAACAACAACAACAACAACAACAACAACAACAAGAGCTCCAAAAGGAGCTCTCCAATCTTTGATTCACTGTAAGAATTATATAATCATAATCAAGTATCATGTGACATACACTGGGGCAAAAATAAAATCAAATTATCTTATATAGAAGATCAGATTGGGGTCTGACCAGAAAAAGATATTCTAAATATCAAAATGAATTGATAAAGCAATAAAAGTGTGAGAGTATTGTGCAGCAGAAAGCAAAATTCATTCAAAGGATCATTAAGAAACAAATTGAAATGAAATAAAACTGCCAATATCATGCTTCTGTTACAGAAATATTTGGTGTGATAACTTTTTGAATACTTTGACAGTTTCTAATCATTGCATCTCAAAATTTATGTTTTACCACTGGAAAATGCAGATAATTATTGAATGACTGTTTTGGGGCATAACATAAATGAGTAGCAGGGATCTGCCTCACAGTAGTACATAGTGTGAAAGAAAGTGGATCGGCATCCTCTCTCAAAATATTAGAATTTCTAATCTTCCTAATTTACCAAATACTTGGAGATCCAAGATAGACAGAAAGGAAGGACTTTTTTTCGTATTGTACACAGTTAACTTGGTGAGTTAATTGCAACAAGAGGTAGTGATGCTCACTGCAAACTCTGGTAGCTTTTTAAAAGGATTAGAGAAACTCATGGAAGGATAAGGCTGTCAATTGCTACAGGCCGCAATGGCTATCTGTTACCCCCATTACTGCTTCTGGTGTGAGAGAAATAGCCATCTGCAAGGATGTTGCCTGGGGGACACCTGGATGCTTACCAGCCTGTGGGAGACGTCTCTCATATCCCCGCATGAGAAGTTGCTGGAGCTGACAGATGGGAGCTCATCCCACTCCCCAGATTCGAACCACCAACCTTTCAGTCAGCAGTCCTGTCGACCCAAGGGTTTAACCCATTGTGCCACCGGGGGCTCTTACACCAGAAACAACTTGCAGTTTCTCAAGTCGCTCCTGACGTGGGGGGGGGGGAGCCATTATCAGTGGCCGTAGGCATCTGTTTGGGAACAGTGGGGTTAATGTCCTGCCTGTAGGCTTCCACAACCAGCAGTCTGACCAATGTTTCAAGCAAAGTGTACTAGATAAATCTTTGGTGTGGTCTAGCAGGGTATCTTTGTTTGTTATTACCTGGGCTTCTGCCAGCTTCATTCTAAAGCTGCTGGAAGCAACATAGTTCATAAGAAGTTCACTGCTAGTGGGAAGAATATTTTAAAAAGATTTCTCTGAACACTGACAAGGAGGGAAAACTATATGTTTTTGCCAAACTGGAAATGGTTTTAGAAAATTGCACTATTTTTGACAATTGTGCCATGGTGAGAAAAATATTATTATTCTCAGTGAGGACATAATTTATGAAAATTTACATCTCTTTGAGAAGGAGAAGGTCACAGTTCCGCAAGGAGGATGTGGCACAACCTACTTGGACAATGCCCCTGGATTCAGTACCTTTCTGCTAGATCTGGGATTCCCCAGTGTAATGACTCCTTAGCCAACCTGATCCATAGTTATTAGTAATCTCATGATCATTATATTAGTTTCATTTGATTTTACCTGTATTTTATCTAAATAATCCACTAAACAGCAGAATTATTTATAAATATTTAAAAGCAAATAAATGAGTGTGTGTGTGTGTGTGTGTGTGTGTGTGTGTGTGTGGACCCTTAAATTCTAGTGTCCCAGTCTTGAAAACAAACTCTTGGGTCATGTCAAATATAAAAAGAAAACTTTTTTATTCTCTTTACTTTGGTAATTGTAATATTTGCATTTCAACGTTTTCCTCCTATTTTTTTCCTTCCTGCTCCCCACAAACTCCAAAAAGGCGGTGACTCCTTCATAGCTCTCTTTCTCTGCACTGAGATCCCCGTTGCCATCCCAATTAGATTGCTCACATTAGATTGCTCGCAACCCCCTGCTAGCGCTTTAATTGAAGCTGCCTCCAACTCCTTCCCCCACCTAAATCCCTTGCATGCTGATCCATCTATCTTAGTCCTTCCCTCCACCCACAAAGTCCTCTGTAGAATTAACTAAATGCATGCTGCTCCAAACTGAATCCTGCCAATGGGTAAACTCTTAACTGTTATTGTAATATACTACACTGGATTATTTTAATATCTTGCTCTAATTGACTGAACCCAGTGTTCGTTCACTTGCTTTTCCCACTTGGGCTTTGCTGCAATACGCTCTAGCCTAAACACACTCCAAATATGGTTCATCCTGTACATACCACTAGCATCATTATATTTATTTATATCCTGCCTTTTCTCACTGGGACTCAAGGCAGTTAAAGCAAACATTAACAACATACAAAAGTTAAAAATTAACAACATACAAAAGTTCAAAAGCAATTAAACCATCATAAAAGTTAACACAAATTAAAACAACAACAAATTAAAACAACAAAAACAACCACATTAGATGAGGGCTGTTTACCCTGAAAAATCCATCAGCAAAAGAATTATCAGTTTGCAGAAAGATAATAAGGAGGATGTCAGTTTAGTTTCCCTGGAAAAGGAGTTTCAGAATTCAAGAGCAACAATGGGGAAGGGCCTCCCCCGTGTCCTCCCAAATATACCAGTGAGAATAGTGGGACAAAGTGAGACCTCAAAACTTATTCAGGTTTGTACGGGATGATCCTTCAAATAGCTTGGACCCAATCCATATGTCTTTATAGGTCATCACCAGCACTTTGAATTGTATTCAGAAATAGACATAGAGCGGTTGTTATAAGGATGTTGTGTGCTCCTTGTAACCAACACTAGTTAACAATGTGACTACAGTTCTTTGGACCAGCGGAAGTTTCCAACCACAGCGGGCCTTCTGGATGTGTTGACAGATTTTCCATTTTTCCTAATATCCACGTGGAGTCCCAGAAACGAATCCACAAGGATATGGTGCACCCACCACACTCTTTGCTGATGAGATTGAAAAGAATGTGAGATTGAGAGGAATGAAGTCATGATACAGGGCTTCCTTTTTCTCAATCTCACATTCTTTTCAATCTCATCAGCATGGTGCATATGCTGTGAAGCAGAAATGGGCTGTAAACCTCATCATGCTTTGCCATTTTTTGTAAATGCATGCTAGAAAGATGCTTCTTTCGTGAATCAGAAGGAAGCAGACAGAATAGTTCTTTCTTCTGAAGTAGCCTAAAGGGAAATGGCAAGATATAAATCAAAGGAAAAATAACTTGAGATTGTAACATGATTTTTTCCTGAGTTATTATTGCCATTTCCTAATTGGTTCTATCATGAAACATGGGGAAAGTTTATTAAAATGCAAAAACTTTGTTTTTGCAGGACACCCTACAGCATATTTTGCTATAGCTTTTCAATGAATATCTCATAGAGTCCCAACCAATTCAAGTGCCATGAAAAAGAAGTTTCTGGAGTGTAACAACTACTTTAAAGGTAAATGCCACACAATTAAACAGAAAATAACACTTTCAAACCAGAAACAGAACATTTTCCAATTTTTGTTAGTGTTCTGCCCCTATGTTATCTTAACTACTTGGAGGGTGAACTGGCTATGCAAAGAACAGATCAGAGATTATACAGCTGAATCACACAAGAATTTATTAACTGACAAGACTTTTAAACATTCTCTCCTCCTGAGTCTCACTACAAAGTTTATGAGAAGAGGCAAAATCTTTGAGATAGACTTTCTTTTTATTGTCTCTTTCTTGTATGGTGTTCAACTGTCTCTAAGATGGTCTCAATATTTAACTCTGACTGGACTTGAATGCAGCTCTGACTGGACATGCTATTTTGTAGACCTTCCGGACTCTCTCTTCACCAATCACAAAAGGACTGACTTCCAAGAACCAGAAATGCCTTGACTGAGGCTCCACCTCTGAAGGAATTCTTAAAGGGGCAGGGCAATGGAGGTTTCAAATGCAAAAAGGCTGTCTAGACCGACTCCTCAGAAATCGTAAGGAGAGTATGATTAGATGGGCAAGAAACATTGGAAGATCAATATCACTAACAGAATGGGCAAGAAACATTGGAAGATCAATATCACTAACAGAATGGGAAACGATTTGGACCAAGACATTGAAATATACAAAAGCATATAATTTGAAAGAAAACTGGCTGAAAATGTTCTATAGATGGCACATGACCCCGAAAAAATTAGGAATATACTACAAAAACTATAATACAAGGTGTTGGAAATGCGGGGAAATAGGGGAACATATTATCATATGTGGTGGCACTGCAATAAAGCCAAAAACTATTGGAAAACAATACAAGAAAAGTTACAAGAAATACTCAAGACAAACATTCCCCTAAAACCGGAAATTTTCCTACTAGGAATTACAGATGAAATGGAGGAAAAGAACAAAGATAAACTCCTTTTCCTCGCAATGAGAGCGGCGAGAATTTGCTATGCAAAAAAATGGAGAAAGGAAGACACTCCGGATATAAAAGACTGGGAATTCAAATTTAAGGACATAAGAAACATGGACAGACTAAGCTATCTAATACAGAAGAACAAAGGACTATTTGAGAAGGAAACAGATTGGACATTGATAAATGACTATTTTGGATGGAAAGGATAGGTAAAACGAAGAGAATCAAATGTCTCTATCTTGTGGCCCATGAATTAACGATGACAACAAGAAAAAGAACTTTACCAATGAAAGAAAAGGAAATCTCTTCAAAAACACCGGGAAGTCAGACCGAACGAAGGGGGAAACCTCAATCTTCACTTCTGATGCTTTTAAATCTTTACACTTTATTCTTTACCCCCTTTACCCCCCCCCTTCCTTTCCCTATTCTCTTCTATCCCCTTCATGTCCCATATCCCATATTCTATATCCCACTTTCCTTATTCCCACCTTCACTCTCTCTTCTACCCTAATCTATCTTTTTAACATGTAATAAGAAAAACTCAATAAAGATTTATATATAAAAAAAGAAATTGTAAAGAAAACATTAATCCTTCTAACTAAAAGGGGCTTAAATAGGGGTAAACTGTGAGGGTCTTCATGGGGCACAACAGTTACATAGTGTTATAATGTGCATAAACTAATTCCAGAATAGTGTGGCAAAAACCCGTGTGTGATTTCTGCATTAGCTTATTCTTTTTAATAGTTTGATTGGATTTCTAAGAAATCCCCCTTTTTTAATGAGTGTCACTACATGAATCATGCAATGAAACATACTACTTCTCCATCTTGAAATTTTCTTCGACATTTTCAGTCTGTTTTCTCTTTTATTGTTCATATCCTCTGAAAGCCCACAGGCATTTTCCTCCTTTGGTAGTATACTATCCTGTGGAGAAAAGATACGGTGTGTAATTAATAGATTAATTAGTAGTACTACAGTCTTAATGGCTCATTACAGGAAGAATCATTGAAAAACATTTTCACTTTGTTGTGTGATATAATTTATGGATGGTTCATAAGATACCTTATTAGTTCTTTTTATATTTTAAGGGATACTGTCCATTTATTTCCTGTCTGATAGTAATATAACTATCTTTAAAAGGAGTTAAATGCAAGAAATGTATTTTTATTTTATTTTATTGCAGCTGCAGGAAATCTTCAGAAGAGAAGAACAAAGGAACATTATTCTCTCAGAACAAAGGGACTTCTTTAATGCATTATCATAAGGCCAGCATGTAAATAAAAGACACAACTTCCATACATGCACTAGTATTAGACTGTAGTATAACTTTCTTTTAAATTTGTTTAGCTTTTGGTTATAGGAGAACAGCCTAACTTATAACTCTAATACAAAAATACCAGCTTAACATGGTATGTAAAAACCTAAAAACCTAAAAACATCATAATATTCTACATCTATAGGATAATACAGGACAGGCTATTAAGCATAATTTCTGTTGACAAAGCTAGATTTTGTATCCTACCAGCCCCTTTCAGATGAGCAGCTACCTTTCAGTGCTTCGGCTGGCAATGGAAAACAATATCAAAAAAGCCAATGGGATTTTGGCCTGCATAAAAAGGAGTCTAGTGTTTACATCCAGGAAAGTCATGCTACCCCTCTATTCTGCCTTGGTCAGACCACACCTGAAATACTGTGTCCAATTCTGGACACCGCAATTTCATGTTGACAAGCTGGAATGTGTCCAGGGGAGGGTGACTAAAATGATCAAGGATTTGGAGAATAAACCCTATGAGAAACTGCTTAAAGAGCTGGACACATATAGCCTGCAGAAGAGAAGGCTGAGAGGAAACATGGTGGCCATGTATAAATATGTGAGGGAAAGTCATAGGTAGGAGGAATCAGGATTGTTTTCTGCTGTCCTGGAGACTAGGACACGGAACAATGGCTTCAAACTACAGGAAAGGAGATTCCACCTGAACATTAGGAAAAACTTCCTAACTGTGAAAGCTGTTCAGCAGTGGAACTCTCTGCCCTGGACTGTGCTGGAAGCTCCTTCTTTGGAGGCTTTTAAACAGAGGCTGGATGGCCATCTGTCGGGGGTGGTTTGAATATGATTTTCCTGCTTCTTGACAGGGGGTTGGACTGGATGGTCCACGAGGTTTAGCTTGTTGTCCTCAAGGACTCCAAGGTTTTTTTCACATGTACTGCCGTTGAGCCAGGCGTCCCCATTCTGTATCTTTGCATTTCATTTTTTCTGCCTAAGTGGAGTATCTTGATTTGTCCTTCTTGAACTTCATTTTGTTAGTTTTGGCCCATCTCTCTAATCTGTTAAAATCATTTTGAATTCTGCTCCTATCTTCACAACTTTTAAATGAATAAAATATCAAAACATTTAAAAATATTTATAAGAAGTCATAGGCTGCATCTAAAACTAACCAACTCATCTATATAAATAAAAATGTAATGTTCGTTTGTGATATTCACAGAACTCAAAAACCACTGGGGGAATTGACACCAAATTTGGACACGATACACCTAACAACCCAATTTAGGTTCTCCACTCAAATAATAATAATAATAATTAACTGGAAAGAACTTACCCCCCACAAGGCTAAATGCCTATATAGAGCCTGTGTTAAAAGAACCCTCTCCCCCACCCCTCGCTCCTGCACGAGGGGAAAAAACCCAACCACTGAGAGAGAGAGAGAGTGAGTGAGGTGGCACAAGAGAGGGAAAGGTGGTCGGTCTATCCCTCTGGCTACCCCCTGCCTCTCTCTCCCCAAAGGATTCAGAGAGAGAGAGAGAGAGAGAGAGAGTTCCTTTCCTTCTTGCCTCGCTGCCTCCGCTGGGCTGCTGGGAACTCACAGGGATTCTGTGTGTGTGTGTGTGCCCAGAAACCTCACCCATACTGAGTTATGGGAAGGCATTCTGGGAAATGAAGTCCAGTATTCAAAGAAGGGACAAAAGGGCACGCTCTGTGAGTTAGCAAAGGCTGTCCAGGAAGGCAGAATCAAAACACTCCCAAAAGATGGCCATGAATTTTTACTTTATAGCAACCCTGGGCTATAATATATCTACAATAATAATAATATCTATATATCTATCATAATAATATCTATCAATCTATAATAATATATATATGTCTATGATATCTATATGTCTTTAACAATAATATCTACATTTCTATCATAATATCTATATGTCTGTAATAATGTCTATATGCCTATAATAATATCTACAGGTCTATATGTCTACAATTATAATATCTGTCTGTCAAAAATATCTGTACATTTATAACAATACCTATATGCCTATAATATCTATGTCTATAATAATAATAATATCTATATAAAGTATAATAACATATAGCTATAATAATAATAGCTATATTATATCTATAAAAATAACAATAAAAATAAAAACATCTATATGTCTATAATAATATCTATAGATCTGTAATAATATCCATACATCTGTTGCCTGTTCTTTCTTGAAAGATATTGAGCCCTATGCTCCTTCTATTTTTTATCAGTTTTATACTAATTTATGCAATGCTTTTTATATGAAAGTCATAAATAAATAACATCTATAATACTAATACCTATATAGTTTTAATAAAAATATTTGTATCTATAATAATAATATCTAAATGCCTATAATAATATCCTTATGTCTATAATGACAACAATACCTATATAAAATCTTTGAACTGGGTTATATGGCAGTGTGGAATCAGGTAACCCAGGGCCCTTCCACACATCCATAGAACCCTTTGGCCTCGAGGAGACTGAAATGGGCCTGTATTAGGTTAACACTTTGCTACTTCCATTGTGTATTGATAGCTTAGAAACCAGATCTTCCTCTTTTCTTTCTTTCCCATCTCTCCACAATGGGCCACAGCAACGCGTGGCAGGGTATAGCTAGTAAACCAATAAAAAAAAATTGAACCCAGAAGAAACAGGTATCTTTTAAAAGTAAATACGTCTGCTATGAAGTCAGGAAAGACTTCTGTTGGCACCCCAAAATCATACAGCTTTGTGTACATGTGCTTAAGAACAAAATTCTATACATTAGCTGCTACTACTGGGGAAAACAAATAACATCTGTTTCCAGGATCTGCCATCTAAACTAAGGAACTGAAACCCGGAGAAGAGTATCTGACAAAGACTCTGTCTACACTTCGATATAATGCAATTTGAAACTGAAATGAGACAACAGAATAAGACCCTGTAACATAAAATAGCAATAATGCTGACAATAATAAGAATATGAAATTGAAGGTTGAACTGCCTAACATCTTGGAGTCACTTCCAAACTATTAGTTATTGATTCAAACAGACTGGCAATCTAAAACAACCATTGTGGTGGTGGTAGGTTGTTGTGGGTCCTTAACATAATGGTCTTCAATCAATCAATACATTACTTGTGATATCTAAGGCCAGGATAAAGAGCTCTAAAATATGCAGAACATTCAAGATAAAAAGTATAAAAAGTACAAAAGACAGTAGCCAAAGTTATTACCAAGCTCGCATAAAGAATAAAGCATGTCAAGTTATAGGTAAAAATTTAAAATGAAAATCAAATTACCGGCAATACTTTGAGTCTCCACGGCAATTTGTGGCAATTTTATCTAACTCTTTCTTTCTGATCTTTTCTACAGTCAAAGCAAAAGAGGGCCACTTTATGTTACATAATCATTTGAATCACTCAGAAAAAAACTGTACCAATCCTACAACCAAGTTCCCACTTTCATTTGTCACCGAGGGTTTCAGAAATCTGTCTCTGGGGTTACTATACAAGATACGATTTGGCATGTTAAGCACATAATGGTCCTAAGGAGAGGCCCTTGAGAAGTCTGTGTTGCAAAACTCTGGTCAAGAAACACCTCTGCTATTGCATGCCTTACATTTTCCTCCATGATGATGATGATGATGATGATGATGATTATTATTATTATTATTACCAGTAGTAGTAGCATCAACCCATCCTTCTCCTGAAGTAGGGCTCAAGGCAGCTAACAATATATTAAACACAATGCTATAAAAAAGAATATTAAAATAAGGAGGGAGACAACATATTAAGAAGAAATTAGTCCCGGTCTATGCAATTTTCAATTCAATGGTATCATAACACCATCCTGGAGTAAAATGGAATTAAATAAACACATTTCACAGAGTGTCAATATATAATATATGAAAGGAGCATGTGTAAACATGGATATGACAACTCGGGCCAATAAGAAAAGAAAAGAAAAGAAGCTCCAGTGAGTAGAACTATCTCGGGCATATCCATGCTAGTCTAGGTCCTGATCGATGCTGTCCCAATCATTTATGTATACTACTAGTCTTCAGGGTCCTAGAATTTGGCCCCAACATCCATTCTTGTTTGTCCTTCTGTAGGCAGGTCTGGCCTCCACACACAAGCATATTGTATTTTTAGGTAATTGATACTTTCCAACTGTTCCAATTTGATATCAACAGTCTCTATTAAATCCATCTTCCCATTTCTCGGCCGCTTTGAAAATATAATAATAATAATTGAATGTTGATAATAATGATAATAATAATCTTTATTTATACCCTGCCACCATCTCCCCAAAAGGGGACTCAAGGTGGCTAACATGACACCAAGCCTGAAAATACAATACAGCAAAATAAAATACAAAGCAGCAAAAAGAATTACATCACAATAAAATGCATACTGTAAAAGGATAAAATAAAGAGTGCAAAATAACATTTGGGGGGAGAAGGGTGGGTAGAAATGCATGAAATAAATAATAAATAATGAAAAATAGGACACAATGGGCAGGCCAAATGCACAAGATAAAATGATAAAACCCTTGATGAAATAAGAATGGAAAAGTGTGAGGGAGACGCTCATAAGGAACGAACAGTAGGGTTAGGGCTTCATTAAATATACCAATTTCCTTCTGCTTCTCCCACTTTCCCCTTTTGCCCTCAGCTGGCTTCAACTGCTATAAATGAGGGCCCTTCCACACAGCCAGATAACCCAGAATATCAAGGCAGGAAATCCCACAATACCTGCTTTGAACTGAGCTGAGTCCACACTGAGATAATGTGTGATTTTCTGCCTTGATATTCTGGGATATAGGGATGTGTGGAAGGGCCCTGAGTCCATATATTCCAGTTCAAAGCAGAAAATGTGGGATTTTATTCAGCTGTGTGGAAGGGTCCTAAGTTAAAGAAACTATAATTTGTATTCAGTTAACTGGGCAAGGAGGAAAGATGAGAATAGAACTTTTCCCTCCCCTGCAGACTCAGACCAAAGCAAACTGCTGCAGCCTCTTCTTGCTTCCATCTGTGATCTTCCTTGTGATCTTTACTACTTGTGTTGATTAGTTATAGCATCCTCATTTTCATCTGGGGAAGGATACAAAGAAACTAAGGGGAGTGAGTGGGATGGTGACTACATTTCTCTTTCCTTCACAGCTATTTTGGCAGGGGAGCATTTCTTTCCTCTATCTTCCATTGTTGCAGCCTTGAATATGTATAAGTTTGAATGACAGTGTCCAATAATGGACAACAATACTACAAGGTAAATTAGGCTGGGAGCAAGTGAGTGTTCCAGTAACTGGGGCCCATGACATTGTAGAATTAATGCAGTTGGAAACCACTTTAACTGCCATGGCTCAGTGCTATGGAATACTGGAAGCTGTATTTTGATGAGGTCCCAGCACTCTTTGTCAGAGGAAAATCAAACTACAAGCCTCATGATTCCACAGCATTAAGTTACAGCAATGGAGAGCGGGCCGGGCACTCCAAATCCGCTCGAAAAGTAGGCCTCAATGGCAAAAGCATGCTCCTCACTGTTCTAACGCATGATGGTGACTGAACTGTGTCAGGACAAAACTTTATACTCCCACCTCTCGAACGAAACCACTAGCACTCCACTACATCTTCAACTGACTGAATGGTGCATGTTTTAAAAAAGGAAGTTATGCTGCCTCACCGTGTATTATCTCCATAAGGCTTGGAACTTCTGGACCCAGCTATCATACTATTACCAAGAATGCTTCTAGAACATGGCCATACAGCCCAAAAACCCTACAGCCTATCCCTCTTGCCCTTGGTCTGCCCTTCTTCCTTTTTCCTTCCATTTCCATTTCCATTTCCATCAGTCTTCTCCAGGCTTTCCTGTCTTCTCCTTATGTGGCCAAAATACTTCATCTTTGCTTCTAATATCCTTCCCTACAACGACTACAAGCAGCCTAAACTGACATAGGCCGCGCAGCAATGGTTTTAATTCCCCCCTCTCCCTTCCTCGTCCAATGAAAATGCAGAGGTGTATCAGTCTTAGCCAATAGGAGCGCCGGAGAGCCCCTCGCGACCCTTTCCCATGCGCGAGGAGGATGGGAAGTTGTGGTGCTGCGTGGGCTCGGCGTGTTCTTACCCTTTTACGCGTGGACATGGTTTACACAAAAAAAAACACATAAAGAAAACCAAGGAAAAGGGACAGAGTGAGGAACAAGTCCTACAAGGAGGAAGAGGAAGGGGGGAGGCCTCATCTGACGCAGTCTGGAGCAAAGAAGCCTGCGAAAAAGCGGGTGTTTTTCATTTAGAGTGTCCTCCCCGAATGTATCCCTCCTTTTTCAACAGTGACTCGTAGCGATACATTCGTTGCGGGGAAGGCGGAATGTGTGGGGAGGGCGGAAGAGACAGTAACGCTTTGAGAGAGAGCGGTTCACACGTTGCATCCGAAGCGGCCCTGTGTGTTATGTAAGGTGCTCGCTCCCAATAAGGATGCACGGCGCGCGCGAATTGCCAGCCAGCCTCCCGGGCAAGTGAGTTCCTCTTTGGCCGCTCTCCTCCTCCGAAGACCTTGAGCTCCAATTAGAAGCGGGTGTGGGGCTTCTTTGAGGTCGGGGGACGCAATGGGAAGGAGTCTGTCGGCTGGGGAGATGGAGAGGGGCGAGAGGGTGCCTTCCACGTTGCCAAAGGAGCCGGGAAGAGGTAAGGTTATATAAGGAAGGGCGGAGGAAGGCTTGGGGCGGGCAAACTTGGGCCCTCCAGGTGTTTGGGACTTCAGCTCCCGCCATTCCTAACAGCCTCAGCTTAAGCGGCTGAGGGGGAAAAGGAAAGGGCCTGAGGCTGTTAGGAATGGCGGGAGCTGAAGTCCCAAACACCTGGAGGGCCCAGGTTTGCCCATACCTAGTCTGCACTATCTCTTTATCCTTTCGCCTCCCTGTGAGGTTGCAACCGCCCTTCCGGGTGCTGTTTGAGGCCCTATGTTTTGTTTATTTTTGGTTAGGGTCGCTATCCCCACCCTCCTTATGGGCTACTAAGAGCTGCAAGGCTTGGTTTGGAAACCGAGTGGGACCTCTATGAGAGGAGGAGGAGGAGTAAAGGAGATTGAGAGATGGAATCTCTATGAGAGGAGGAGGAGAGAGAGAGAGAGAGAGAGAGAGAGAGAGAAAGGGAGGGATCCAGCGGCGCGGCTCCTGGAGGGAAACGTTCTGTTCCCGGCCGTTGCCGGGGCAATAGCAGCGCCTCTGATGCGTGTCAGAGTGTGTCAGCGGATGGAGAGGCGCCCAAGGCCCGCCTACCGCCTCCATCAGTGGCGTCACGAAGCGGAATGGGTTGGGTGACACTTTCAGAGGAGGGCGACACTAAAAAGGACTGTCTGCAGGGCTCTTCTGCATCTATTACTATTTGTAAACATATCTCTAGAGCAGTGGTTCTCAACCTTCCTAATGCCACGACCCCTTAATACAGTTCCTTATGTTGTGGTGACCCCCAACCATCACATAGAATCATAGAATCATAGAGTTGGAAGAGACCTCATGGGCCATCCAGTCCAACCCCCTGCCAAGAAGCAGGAATATTGCATTCAAAGCACCCCTGACAGAAGGCCATCCAGCCTCTGTTTAAAAGCTTCCAAAGAAGGAGCCTCCACCACACTCCAGGGCAGAGAGTTCCACTGCTGAACGGCTCTCACAGTGAGGAAGTTCTTCCTCATGTTCAGATGGAATCTCCTGAGTAGACTCTCAGTTAACCAGAACTGGGTTGTTGTGAGTTTTCCGGGCTGTATGGTCATGTTCCAGAAGTGGCAAAAGTATGATAGCTAGGACCCTACACAGCGCGGGTCTGAATTAATGAGGGGAACATGTGTGCAAGACAGCTCAGCAAGTGAGCTGTGCTGCGTCAGAGTCGTGGCAAGATAGTTCGCCAGAAAGGAGGAGAGGAAACATTTCTATCCCGTTTACTATCTTCGTAAGCCGTTGTTTATCATTTAACAGTAAATAACTCTAACATAACTTCACTCACCTTAAGCACTATGCTTGGCTGTTTGTTGCCCCCCCTTCTCCCTCCCCCTTTTTCTGGCGAACTATCTTGCCACGAGTCTGTTGCACCTGCGCCTCTCACTTGCTCTGCTGTCTTGCACATGTCTTCCCTTAATTCTGACCCACGTTGCGCAAGTAGCATAGCGTAAGTCCCAACTATCATACTTTTGCCCTAGAAGCATTCTCTCCTGATGTTTTGCCTACATCTATGGGCCCTTCCACACGGCCCTCTATCCCAGAATATCAAGGCAAAAAATCCCACAATATTTGCTTTGAACTGGGTTATCTGAATCCACACTCAGATAATGTAGAATTTTCTGCCTTGATATTCTGGGATATAGGGCTCTGTGAAAGGGCCCTTTGGCAGGCATCCTCAGAGGTTGTGAGGTCTGTCCTCACAACCTCAGATGATGCCTGCCATAGATGCAGGTGAAACGTCAGAAGAGAATGCTTCTGGAACATGATCACACAACCCTTAAAACTCACAACAACCCAGTGATTCTGTCCATGAAAGCCTTCAACAATACATTAATGGGAACTGTCAAGCAACTGACAAAAAAAAAACAGAAGAAAAGCAAAGAAAGACCAACTTAGTGTAATTTTGCTATATTATAAAAATAGCTATTTCAAAGTTAAAATATTGGAACAGTACCAAAGTTAAAACTGAGTTGGTGTGAGTTTTCCGGGCTGTTTGGCCATGTTCCAGAAGCATTCTCTCCTGAACATGGCCATAAAGGTAAAGGTAGCCCCCTGATATTAAGTCCAGTCATGTCTGACTCTGGGGTGTGGTGCTCATCTCCATTTCTAAGCCGAAGAGCCAGCGTCGTCCGTAGACACCTCCAAGGTCATATGACTGCATGGAGCACCGTAACCTTCCCGCCGGAGCAATACCTATTGATCTACTCACATTTGCATGTTTTCGAACTGCTAGGTTGGCAGAAGCTAGGGCTGACAGCAGAAGCTCACGCTGCTCCCTGGAATCGAACCTGCGATCTTTCGATCAACAAGCTCAGCAGCTCAGTGCTTTAACTCACTGCGCCACCGGGGGCTCTGAACATGGCCATACAGCCTGGAAATCTCACAGCAACCCAGTAATTCCGGCAATGAAAGCTTTCAACAGCATATTTAGTTAAAATATGTTAACGAACAAGGCTGTTTTTATCATACAGGCAGTCCTCAAGTTATGAACAAAATAGGTTTTGTAGGTTTGTTCTTAAGTTGAATTTCTAATTAAGTCAGAACAGGTACATTTTAAGTTTCCAACTGTCTCTGTAGGTGTGTGTGTGTGTATGCATCCATGCTTTGGATAGCACAGGGGAGGGTTAACACCTCTGTAGTGTTTGTTTTGCTGTCAGTGCCCATATTCAGAAGATTTTGCCGCACTTTCTGTCCCTGTGATAATTGGATTTTGAAAAAAAAATTGACTTGCTGTGGAAACAAGATTTAGTGAGAAAGTTTTCCCCCATGATACCAATTTCCTTTCCTAGGGGTAGATTTTTTCCTGCTGTTTCACCCTCATTCTGAACTATGACTCGTTTATAACTAAGGCACCACCTGTATAGCAAAACTGTGCTACATTTAATTAAGTTGTTTTTTTCTTAATTGCAGTATTTCAATATTAATATCAATTCAATACAGAGTTATGGTATGGTATTGAATAGGATGGAGCACTGTTGCTGTTGTTTATTCGTTCAGTCACTTCCGACTCTTCATGACCTCCTGGACGAGCCCACACAAGAGCTCCCTGTCAGCCGTGGCCACCCCCAGGTCCTTCAAAGTCAAGCCAGTCACTTCAAGGATACCATCCATCCATCTTGCCCCTTTTCCTTTTCCCTTCCATTTTCTCCATCATCATTATCTTAGTTGAGCCTATTTTTTAATCATAACTTTAAATCAACTCGAAACTGCATTCATCCAGTATCTACCAATCTCCACGGGTGCCAGTGAAATAAGAGTCTACTGTTTGTCCAGTTAACCAATTCCAACTTCACCTAACAGTAGTATTATCTCATCCCTTGGCAAAGGCATGATCCATTTATTCTTAAGACACATATTCTTATTTTCAGTCTCATCAGCCCCCCAGTACTAAAGAAAGCAGAAGCAAAGGAATTAATATTAAAAGTTCTTGTGAAAATAAGGTCCCCAGCAGTCTCTTGGGAACGTTCAAAAGCAACTGATATTCAAAAGCGGAAGATGCCTACTTCAGCCAAACATCTGTTACATGTAGAAGAATACAGCCTGAGGTGACACCAAGTTCCTGTGTAATGAACATAAAGCTTGGTAACTGTAATAGCTGAGTGCTACTATATATATATATATATATATATATATATATATATATATATATTGCAGTCTAAAAACAAAGCAAACTCTGCATGTCACAATTCTCAACTTTCTGCATAACTGTGGCCAGCATAGGAACCTTGATGTAGTCAGCTTCTCCACTTCAGAGCAGTAATTCCGATTTTCCAGCATCCTAACAGAAAGTCTCTTCAGATATGTTAGTAAAGGTAAAGGTTTCCCCTTGACATTAAGTCTAGTCATGTCTCACTCTGGGGGATGGTGCTCATCTCCATTTCTAAGCCAAAGAGCCGACATTGTCCATAGACATCTCTGCCGTTACTTTCCCACTCACATTTGCATGTTTTCAAACTGCTAGGTTGGCAGAAGCTGGGGCTAAGAGTGGGAGCTCACCCCAGTCCCTGGATTCAAACCACCAACCTTCCATTCAGTAAGTTCTGCAGCTTTAAGGTTTACCTCGCTGTGCCACCATACCCCTAAGATATATTACTGTTTGTTTAAAGATGGAGTGAGAGAAATTAGGTGCTCCTATTCTCACATGTTGTTTTATACCATATATGAAATGCCAAACAGGATTTGAATTGGCCCTTTTTGTTAATACGACTCATAGTCTCATCCATTCTTAAGGAGAACATTATTTTTCACCGTACCACATATAGAGTTTCTTGGAAGGAGAGTTTGTACTGTTTGTTTATGGGATTAGTAGTCTTATGTGCCACTTGCTCATCGTATGAAATTGCATAATTTGGGGAATAAGTTTACTAGTGTCAAATCTTGAGATCTAGAGGTAGCTGGTCCTGAACATTTTGGAAAGATTTGTGTGGCTTATCTCTTGCCCTTCTCTGTTGCCAGTGAATTTTCTGGGATCTGCTACAGTCATGCAAATTGGGGGTTTCTATTCCTGACAGATTTAGATACAAGCAAGGATTAATTTCTACATGTGTTCTCATTCTCTTGCTTCCTCCTTTATTCCTTTGCCATCCAACTGATAACACTATGAATGGGGATGTGACCTTCACCATATCCTCAGACTTCCCTTCCCTCCTTATTGCTAAGAATCCATTTTGAGAGAGAAGGACAGGGGGAAAGCCCATCAACACCACATATCAAAGGAAAGAAAAATATGAAAGCCTAGTATGTTTCCGACATAGAGAAACCCCATTTTCCTTATGCAAAAGTAGGCATAATAACTATAAATCATGCAACTGAAGAATATACATCCTACATTTACTAGGATGGTTGGCCTGTCTGGAGCTTTTAGATGAGGGATCCTCAAACTTTTTAAACAGAGAGCCACATTGCAGTCCCTTAAACTGTTGTAGGGCCGGATTATAATTTGAAAAAAAAACCATGAATGAATTCCTATGCACACTGCACATATCTTATTTATAGTGCAAAAAAACACTTTAAAACAATACAATAATTAAAATGAACAATTTTGACAAATATTAACTTATTAGTATTTCAGTGGGAAGTGTGGGCCTGCTTTTGGCTGATGCGATAGGATTGTTGTTATGTGCTTTCAAGTCATTTCAGACTTAGGTTGACCATGAGCGAGTGCGGGTTAAATGACCTTGGAGGGCCATATCCGCCCCCCAGGCCTTAGTTTGAGGACCTCTGCTTTAGATAGACCATTGCAAAATTTATCATATTTTTATTTGGTAACCTGCAGAACTGTCTACAGGAGTTAATGGCATGCCTGTTTTGTGTATGAACCACATTAGCAGACATGGCATCGGGGCTGCTGTCATGCCTTGAAAAAGTTCTTTAAGGCATGTATCTGCCTTTGTGATTAATAGTATCATTGCTCCATAGTTTGCATAACACTAAACAAAATGAGGAATGTTTGAGCCCTCATACTCTTTAATCTTTGGGTTAAAGGTCTGCCCTTAAAAACAGGTAGCTATTTGTGTGGGCATTTCTGCGCTAGATTCAAATACCATGTGAAATAAGGTTAAATTATTCATTTGCCTTGATTGGCATAATTTGTTAGGGTCCGAATGCCCTTTAGCTCTTAAATGTAGCTAATATAAACAAAACAAATAGAAACATCAAACAACACAGTATGGCTGATATGCCAAAGTTTAAAGGGTGTTCTAGTACAGCGCTACTCAAAGTAGTGGTCCGTGGATTGGTGCTGCTCCCTGTCAACTTTCCAGGAAATCAAGAAACAATTGTGCCCAATAGGTACAAACACAGTAGTTGGGTGCATCTAGACTTTAACATTAATATAGTTTGACACCACTTTCACAGCCATGACTTAATACAATCACTGGAGTTGTAGTTCGGTGAGGCACCTGTCTTCTTTGAAAAGAAGTTTAAATGTTTTGTAAAACTACAACTCCCATGATTGCATAACACTGAGCCATAGCAGTTAAAGTAATGTCAAAGCATTAATCCTACAATGTAGGTGCAAGATACATCCCTGATCTCTGGAACTTCCAAAAGCAAAAATTGTCAGTCTCCTATATTGGATAGCTTGGGAAATATTGTTCTTGTACTTTGATTACGTGGGTAGGAGGAGGCAGGAGTGGATCCTTCATTTGCATCCATATGCAGGTATTAAAGCCCCAAAGGGCCTCATTTAGAGTGGGAAGCAGGCAGCCTGTATATAGATCTTTACTGCTGCTCTCCCCAGGGACAGGATAAGATCTGCTTGTCAAAACGCCCTGCTCTCGAGCCTTTTCCGAAAGACTGCAGAAGCCACCACTTCTATAATTGTACCCTACCCCCACCCCTATTTTCCTGACACACCTTTTTGTGGTTGCCAAGTAACTGGTCATATTGCTAAGAATCCATATTGCTATGGCATCCTTGTTTCTCTTCCCGACTCTCTACTCCATTTTCTATTTCTTGTCTTTAAACTGAATCCGATTTACACAGCACAAACAGGCAAGCTTTCATTTTGGGCACACTGAACATGCATATTTGTGCTCAAAAGACAATAGATGACTAAGGATACGATTCTAGGTGTTCTGTGTTTGCGTTGCAACCAGCTAAACAGGCCCCGTGCGACGAGAATCCAGGTTGCTACGGTTACCTATAGAAACTAGGACTTTGGGTTAACTGAGGACACGGATGCAGGAAGCTCAGTGTCTCACGTCCCTCTACACCAGCTGAGATAACGTGCCGTTGCCTCTATCTCTGCGTTCCTACCCAGGACTTCAGTTGTAGGATAACTTCCTGGAACATACTATGTAGGATTCATCATATTTATTCTTGTAAAATAATGGGTCTGAATTGAGATTATATCAGCTCAGCTAAAAGGCAAAAAAAATACAACAAGGGCATTATAATGCTCCAGATCTTAAAGCCATACCATGTACTCCTATTTCTTGAGTTATTCATCATTATCAGCACTGTCTTTGTCTTTATTTCCCACTGAAACAGAAGTATTCAAGGCTGTTCAGTCTCTGAAAGATGTATATTGTAATCAATTTCTCCCTGGGGGGAGTTCAGGCATCTTCAGTGCAGCATCAAATTCCAATCTTGGTTTTATTATAAAAGAGGAACAGAATAGAAATTGCAAACAGGTATAAATAAAAATGCAAAGGTTTATATCTACAGTAGATTCTCTGTTAACCGGAACTCAAAAAATCAAAGAAACAATATAAGATGGGCCAAAAATCACAAAGAGGTTTCATTATTTAATATCTTGTTTATTTTTTATTAATTTACAATACCATAACAGCATATAGAATATATATAGGAAATAAATAAAAAATTATGTGTGAAAAATAAAATCTCATAAATGGAGTCCAATACCATAGGATCATGTCCAGTATATACAGGACCTCTTCGTGACTTTTAATCCACCCTATCCTTTAAGTAAAAAATAAAATAAAATCAGTTCTTATTATACAGTACAACTTACATTAAGTTAAGCTTGTCTTGATTTGCTTTTAATTGTTGTTTTTCAATATTAATATAAAGTCAATACAGTTTATAATAGGTTATATAGTATAGGGCAGGGGTCCACAAACTTTGTAAACAGAGGGCCAGGTCACAGTCCCTCAAACTGTTGGCGGGCCGGATTATAATTGGAAAAAACATGAATGAATTCCTATGCACACTGCAAATACCTTATTTGTAGTGCAAAAAACATTTAAAAACAATACAATAATTAAAATTAAGAGCAATTTTAACAAATATAAATTTATTAGTATTTTAATGTAAAGTGTGGACCTGCTTTTGGCTGATGAGATAGGATTGTTATTGTTATTGTGTGCTTTCAAGTAGTTTCATACTTAGGTTGACCCAGAGTGAGGCCCGGGTAAATGACCATGGAGGGCCGCATCCAGCCCTCGGGCCTTAGTTTGAGGACCCCTGGTATAGGGTATAGCATTAGGTTTATTTTTAATATCAACTCTCAAGCAACCAGAAACTATATTTATATAGCATCTACCAATGTGTATGGGTGCCAATTAATGGAGAGTCTACAGTTTATATAAAGCTATGTATTTATATCTATTTGTATTTCCACATTTGCTGGGGTTAGGGGCGCAGAGCCCCCATGAAAGTGAAAAAACACAAATAAAGAAATCACTTTTTTTTACCTGAGAGAGCATCTCTAGGAATGTTTGGGTCACCAGCACAACTGTAGAACATTGACCATAAAGTCACACTGAAGTGTATGCATGCATTATTTTGCTATAAAATGCATTTTTTCAAGCCTTATGCCAAAGCGATTTGATACATTTTGATAGTTTTGATCTCTGCATAATATTCTACTCTTAGACAACAATGCGCTGCCACCTATAACACATTTCTCAATAGGAGGAGGGGGGAGGGAGATTTGGTACCTTTTGGAAACAAAATCCACATTTTAAATCAAACCTGTAAATAGTCAAATTCCCACAAGTCAAAACCAAAAAATATGAAGGGACAACTTTATGTATTTTTCATTATATATTTATATTTAAATATAAAACTTTTGTGACAACTGGGTCCATTCTTTGAGCTGTCAGATCTGGCCACAGTGGTCCATCCCATATTTACATCCCATATTTACATCCCATTTGCACTATTGTAACACACTGTATCTTGCGCTGCCTTTGAAGAGTGTTTAGAAACTTTTGGCCAGTCCAAAGAAAGGGTTGTGATCAGATTGTTAAATGGGACAGGTTACAGAGGTCATTCTATGCCTTTCCAGTGGCTGCCAGTTTGTTTCTGGACACCATTCAAGGTGCTGGTTATGATCTATAAAGCTCTATATGGCTCAGGTTCATTCTGTTTGGCAGATTGTAGCTTCCTGTCTGAGCCAGCATAGGCTTTGAGATCACCAGGAAAAGATCTTCACTCAGTCCCACTGTAGGATAGGAAAGTCTTACTTTATGCCAACACCATCACCAATAGGAGCTCCCTGTGGTGCAGTGGGTTAAACCCCTGTGCCGGCAGGACTGAAGACTGACAGGTCACAGGTTCGAATCCGGGGAGAGGCGGATGAACTCCCTCTATCAGCTCCAGCTCCTCATGCGGGGACATGAGAGAAGCCTCCCACAAGGATGATAAAAACATCAAATCATCCAGGCGTCCCCTGGGCAACGTCCTTGCAGACGGCCAATTCTCTCACACCAGAAGTGACTTGCAATTTCTCAAGTCGTTCCTGACACGACAAAAAAAAATCACCAATATAGTTAGTGGGTATATGAAAGGGATTGCTTTCTTTGGCGGTTGCCATACGGCCTGGAAAACTCACAGCAACTCAGCGATTCCAGCCATGAAAGCCTTCGACACACAGTCCTCTCCTTGCTGTCCTTTATTGGTAGGCTATAAACTTTTTATTCAGACACACATTTGTGGGAGGGAAGAAATCGAGCTTATAAGATTATAAAATGTTTGGCAACTTAAGTATTGTATTTCAACATGTTTCTCATTAATCAGTTAACCTAAAATAAATGAGTTAAAGATAGGTTTCATTTGTTAGGTTGTGAAAATGCTTTAGACCTGAGTATAAGTTTGGCTTTCATATGGCACTAAAAGCACTGGATTTATATATGTCATGTTTATCTCAACTATGGGCCATAACATAAGTACAAAAGGATTGCGACATAAAATTAGTAGATGAAATAAAGAGGCAGGTAATTAAAATTATGAATCTATCAAATGAACCACACAGGAGTAATTTAAAAAGTCCAAGTTAATTGTTGTTATATCCAACTGGATACCGTCAACTGGATGAAGTACATGAATAATTGCTAAAGATTTGCAGAGACACTTGTTTTCCTTTGGTAGCATAATTGTTTTTAAAAAGAGCCTAATGATCCTCCAGCAGCTTAGAAATAAACACTCTCAATAACTAGGCAGCAGAATTAGAAGAAGCAGTTGATTCTATCCTGTTTCTTTCCTGACAGCCTTGGTATATAGGAATATTTCTGCCATGTCTTTTGGAAAATGACAGAAGACAGTCATCAAAATATAAGAAAGGGGGACATATTTTTGAAATGAACGTACTTGTATCAAATATGCACTTTTCAGAATCATGTTTGTACTTGGGTATACCATACCAAGGGTATGTTTTAGTATTGGCTACAAAATGCAGAGTATGATGAGTTTGGCTTTATCCTATTTTTTAGTTCAGTTTTTCACTAGCTGTTCTCTTTGTGGGGAAAAGGATGAAATGCAAAACTATATACTTGAGTTCTCCCATGTCCCTGTAATTTGTGATTTCATGTATGAAGTTTGATTTAATCTGCTGAATTAATCAGAATATTATGGGACTCTGGCATAAGCATTATTAGATTCATCCAGTACTTAGTTATAGGTGAAGTTTTCCCAGAATAATTTGAGACATGTGTCTGTCTGTCTGTCTTTTCTTTTTCTTTCTTTCTCCAGCAATCCTTTAAAACCTTGAAATGAATTAATGTGCAAGTGGGTTCCTGTGGGGTGAATTTACCAACATTGAGTTTAAAAACTGTAATAGTTAAATGCAAATGGAACAAGTATACAAGTCTCTCTTTACCTGAAAGCAGCAGGAGAAGTAGATCTAATTTTCAAATAAATGCAGAAATAAGTAAAAGCAGGCAGTGCACATACCTTTTCCCAGAGCTTTGCGGATAATTTCAAAAGAAATCTTCATATCAATGAAGGCAGAGAACAAACTAGACTTGGACATATTTATGAATAATATTAGCAATTCTGTACCAGAACAACCAGTTCTGAATCCAAACTTGATTTTTCATTAAATCCAATGAGAAAAACCAATACTTTCCACATTCTGGACTATGTGCAAGAAATGGTTGCTATATAAGTTGAGTATAATGCTTGTTCAACTTAGTTTATTTCCCTCTGCTTTTTATAATTGGGATTATGAAGTTCATTCTCCATACATATTTTATTATTAATCAATCTTGCAAGAAATACTACTTCTTCAATTTATTACTTGGAATACCTGTCTTCCGTAGCAGTTACAACAATGCAAGGCCCTTCCACACAGCCATATATCCCATAATATCAAAGCAGAAAATCCCACATTATTTGAGTTTGGACTCAGATAACCCAGTTCAAAGCAGATATTGTGAGATTTTCTGCCTTGATATGTGATATAGGGCTGTGTGGAAGGGGCCTCAGTCTGTTTCAGAAAGGCCTGTCAAGGGCTTAAAATACTGTTTCCAAAAGGCCAAAGAAATGTTATCCTACAGCTATAAACAGCATACTGATAAGCAATACATTATGATAATTGCTGCTGGTATTGCTTATAAGTTTCCTAAAAGTGTTTCTGTAACAAGAGCATTAATAATAATTTCATAATCTAAGTAGAACCATATTTTCTGGTTTTCAGAAGAGAATTATAATTGTTTCTCTTTTATAAGTTGCTGAATAGCTAGGATGGGACTGGTGCTAGGCTGGGACTCCAGGAGGCCAAAATTCAAACAGCCACTCCCAGCAGTTTCATGTTTATGTTAAATAACATGGGAGATAGAACTAAAACCAAAGGGATTTCTACGGACCAAAGATTCAAGCAGAAACTCCCTGCCTTCTGTTCTAGATTTGCTTCTAGGTCTCCTGGTAAAAGTATTGGAGTTGATGGCACTTAAAGGTCCAGCTGAATCACCAGGGGCATATTTCTGCTGTACAACCCACAGTGTAAGATCCTCTAAATCAGGGGTCCTCTATTTTTTTAAGCCGAGAGCTGATTCATGGTCCCTCAGACTGTTGGGCTAGACTACAGTTTGAAAAAAAAATGAACTAATTCCTATTCACAATGCACATATGTTATTTGTAGTGCAAAAAAAATTAAAGAACAATCCAATATAGTGGAACCTCGACTTACGGGTGTCCCAACATACATACTTTTCATCTTATGAGCTGTTGCTCGGCCTGAGTTTCATTTTAACTTATGAGCACCATTTTGATGTATGAGCAAAGTGCTCACACAAGAGTACAGTGCCAACTGCGCCTTCTTTTCCCTCCACAATCAGTGCCCCTCTCCTCAAGTGGCAGTTCAGACAGCCTGCCTGCCCTCTCTCCATCCACCTCCCTCTCCCTCCTTGCAGCGGTGGCGGGGCTGTTCTCCCACTCAATTCACCTCCTTCTTGTGGTGGCAGGACTGCTCCCCCTCTCATTTTGAGTTAAGAGCTTGGTCATGGAATGAATCATACTCTCAAGTCAAGGCATCACTGTATTTAAAATGAAGAACAATTTTAATTGACGTAAACTTCCCATTATTTCAGCTGAAGAGATAGGCAAGTGAATTAAGGTTGTAGTTGTATGCCTTCAAGTCGTTTCAGACTTAGGGTGACATAAAGTCTAAAATTTAGAGCAGGGGCCTGGTAAATGACCTTGGAGGGCTGCATCTGGCTTGCGGGCCTTAGTTTGGGAACTCCTGCTACGAAGTGATGAAACTGTCTCAGTCTTGCAGCAAGATTAAAACTTAACTAGATAAGTGGTTCTCAACATGTGGTTCCCCATGTGTTTTGGCCTACAACTCCCAGAAACCCCACCCAGTTTACCGGCTGTTAGGATTTCTGGGAGTTGAGGGCCAAAACATTTGGGGACCCACAGGTTGAGAACTACTGATCTCGATAAATAATCTCATCTAGGGCACTGCTTCTTAAACTTTTGTTCCTGATCCCCTTAGCTCAGTTTTGGGGTCCCAAAAATTGGCAACAGTAAAAGTTTTCTGAATGTTTTAGAAGTTTATGCAAATCTGTTGTGTAGTACAAAAGGAATTGATACTTTTAAGAAGCCCAGGTCTAGAAACCATATATCTGGAAAAACCTACATATTTCAAAATCTTGTCTCAAAAATAAAATGTTGGGAACTGCCTGGTATTTGTCCAATATAGTGAAAGCCATTTTTGAGAAATTGATAAGTTATAGTGCCAAGACCCTGTACAGAGAAATTGGTTACAGTTGTGCTACAGTAGGACATGAAGAAGCCCCTCATTTCTGTTGCACTGATTAACCTTTTGGTTTCAAGAATGGCAAGATGGTGGGATGGTTGGAAATAGGAACTTAGAACAGATGGAATTATGTTGAAATGACTATAATGCCCACCCAAATTTCTTTCACCTGAGGTTTGCCTGCGGCACTGAGGCTCACAAATAGAGCTAAAGGGCAAAGTTCATTAAATACATACTGTGCAATTTAAAATCCTTGTTGTTCTGCCCCCATCTGGTTGGGACCATTGTACTTTTCTGTATTTCATGTTGGATAGAATCATAGAATCAAAGAGTTGGAAGAGACCTCATGGGCCAGGCAGGTAGCTGAAATTCTCATGGTGGTTCGCAAAAAGGCCTTACTGGTGCATTATTTAAACTGTTATGTTTATTCATATCATGATCTGATCACCATACTCAATATATCCCATATGCATGGGGGTATTGGGCTAATGATACAAAAGGTTTGCTAGGCTAGACCCTCTTTCACTCGGACTCAGCCCCCCCCCCCCGTAACTCAGCCCCCCCCCAAACCCCCCCTGAAAAAAATTCAGCCCCCCCCCCCCCCCGGAAATGAAATCCTGGCTACGGCCCGTCATGGGCCATCCAGTCCAACCCCCTGCCAAGAAGCAGGAATATTGCATTCAAATCACCCCTGACAGATGGCCATCCAGCCTCTGTTTAAAAGCTTCCAAAGAAGGAGCCTCCACCACACTCTGGGGCAGAGAGTTCCACTGCTGAACGGCTCTCACAGTCAGGAAGTTCTTCCTCATGTTCAGATGGAATCTCCTCTCTTGTAGTTTGAAGCCATTGTTCCGCGTCCTAGTCTCCAAGGAAGCAGAAAACAAGCTTGCTTCCTCCTCCCTGTGGCTTCCTCTCACATATTTATACATGGCTATCATGTCTCCTCTCAGCCTTCTCTTCTTCAAGCTAAACATGCCCAGCTCCTTAAGCCGTTCCTCATAGGGCTTGTTCTCCAGACCCTTGATCATTTTAGTCGCCCTCCTCTGGACACATTCCAGCTTGTCAATATCTCTCTTGAATTGTGGTGCCCAGAATTGGACACAATATTCCAGGTGTGGTCTAACCAAAGAAACATACAGAAAGGCAAACTGACCTAGTACAGTTGGCCTTCCACATTTATAAATTTGACATTTGCAGATTTGATTATTCACATATTTGATTAAAATATTCTCTCTAGAAATTTCTAGCTCCTTCAGTATGAGTCTATGGTTTTTCTCATCTGACCATAGAATTGTGCTGGACAGCCTGGAGGTTTTTAGGGAGGTGGACTCTCAAGATAACAAAACAGCAATTGTTTTATTCACAGGCTTTCCCTTTCATGGAAGTCCTGTGCCTCCAAGCCTAGCAAATGTGTGGGGTTCACTATATACAAACAAGAGCTGAAAAGGTGTGTGAACAAAAATTCAGCATACTTCCGTACAAGCATTTTTTAGACCTGACTTGTAAAATGTAATAGTGGACAAAACCTGTTTTATAGTTTGTCCACATTCTGGAACAAGTTCTATTTACATTTTATAGAGTTCTTTGGAAAAGAAACATATTTATTACCTATATTTAAAGGTGTGATTAGCCATGAGAAAGCTTAACACCTGAATTATGAACCCTCAATTACCTAATATGCTATATTTTGTGCCCTTAATTTGCTGGAGGGACATGTGAAGTGTGAAAGTGTTTCATCTGTATCTTGTCAGCCCAGACTGGAGACTCGGTGGCTCAGAAAGGCTGGGTAGGAAAGAGGAGGATATGTTCTATTGTTTAGTTTTGTCAAAAGCTTGTGTTCCTTCAGTTAAAAGAAAAATAAAATGGGCTCTTGGGATATGTGTCTCTTTCTTCCCACCCACTCCATTCATGAGCTTTCTCTGAGCTCTTGAAACAGGAAACCTTGAAAAAGTAGAAGTGTGGCTGTAATTGGGATTATTCTATTTTTAGTCCATCAGCAAGCTGTCTGCTGCCCTATCCATGTCCCAGCAGAAGTGTTACATAACTGTGACTTAACCCTATCTCTCTGCGGCTGCATTAACTTCTCCTTTCCTTTGAACCTTGCTTTCTTTTCTTTTTTAAAAAATGCCTGTACGTATCTTAGTTGTTAAGTGACAGGAATATCACACAATACCTTTATAGTAGTCCATATCTGCATTGGGAAATTTCTGAATGAATGTTAACCATTCATTCATTTTTATTATTTTATTATTTTTGTAAATGAGTGAACACAGCAAGTTAACTAGTAACAAGTTCTGGCACACTGGATATTGTACTGCTTCCTTAATAAGGTGACTGTAACTTGTTCAGACTAGCATTGTGAACTACAAAAACATAGCAGGCAATTGCCCTTTATACTTATGAATAAACCTAGAACAGTGATTCTCAACCTGTGGGTCTCCAGATGTTTTGGCCTTCAACTCCCAGAAATCCTAACAGCTGGTAAACTGGCTGGGATTTCTGGGAGTTGTGGGCCAAAACACCTGGAGACCCACAGGTTGAGAACCACTGGTCTAGAAGGTTTCATCAAAAATCAAACTAAACAACCGAAGTCATCTTATCTGCAGGTAAATCTGAGTATTTTACTTTAGCTCTTTATTTTAAAAAAGGAACAACCCCTTCATTTGAGTAGATTGGTGAAATGCAAGCCCTTAGTCCATCCCAAAAGAACTTAAAAGAAGTATCAACCTCCTTTACTTTGTCTGCCATAGTGCTAGTTCTGTCCTTTCTGAATATCGGACAATGAAATAGTAGGGGCAGTTGGCCACTAAGGTGGCATTGGTGCTTTCCCCTCTCCACAAAATGACCCTTAACCTATTTATGGGTTATATCAAAACCCATAATTTTGGTCCTCAAATCTGCCCTAGACCTGTGTATACATTGAAGTTCTCTGGGTGTCTTTTTCAAGAATTCAGTTTCTTCTGGGGTTAATACACAAATCTGGATGGGCGTGGGGAGGCACTCAAAGCCTGGTTATTTTCCAAAGTATAATAATGAATCTGAGTGATGATTTAAGCTGGGTCGCTTCTGTACCATAACACTGTGCTATTATAGAAGTGGCAGTAAGAAGAAGAACCAAGAAAGGGATGCTGATCCCTCAGGAGAGTTGAGAAAGGATGCTTTTGTAAGTCATGAGTGAACCTTTGGGGGAGGGGTATTTCCCTGAGATCCCCCAGAAACAAAACAAAATAAACCTGAAAGATCCCAAAAGTCTATTCCTGTTTATGTTAAACTGGGTGGAGGGATCCAACCTCTTCATTTCAAGGTGATTTGCAGAGGTTGCATCCCCCCCATTCATTTATTATTGCATAAATGATTCAACTAATCTACTTAAGGTTGGACTTGCACTAGTATTTACATTTCAAAGTTTAGTTCAAGTGCCACATATATGCAAAGCTGATATGAGAGGAAGGAGTCGTAAGGGGTAGACAGTTTGTATTTTGCAAGGAACAGTGTTCCATTTCTTATTGCCTTCTATATGCTCATGGAAACTTACATGTAGTTTAGGGAAATTTGTGTGGCATGTTTAGTAAGAATGACTACTACAAACATGTCACTAAGTATTGTAATCACTTGCTCCATGTTGTTCTAGGAAAGCTAGATTGTGGGTGTTCGAATTGAAATTTTCAGTTTTGATGGAAGATGTCCTGAAATTTGCCATTCTTGAATAAGATGAAACTTAAGATTTTTCATTCTGGCCCAAGTAAGGTAACATATTTGTAATGCATCTTTGTTCTTGTGATCACCCATCATACTAAATAACCACTTGTAAACTTTTACTGAACTGTTAGGAGTTTTTGAATATTTTTAATAAATAAATATTTAGTGGCACTTTCTATGCTTCTCTGAGACATACCTGATAACATGAACTTTTCTCTTCAGAGTTCTTCCTTGTGTGTTGTTCTCTTGACTCATGAAAAGCAAGGTGCCAAACACAGAGGTTGTTTCTTTTAGTGCCTCCAAAGCAATTTTGACTATCTTCATTTGAGATCTCAAGGCTACCTCTTGGGTACCAATGTGAACATTGCTATTCTGTCTGTTTTAGCATCTATCCCATATATTCATGTATAAATCTAGAAATTTTAGAGTAAAAATCGACCCCCAAGATCTGGGTCAACTTATGCTTGAGTCCATGTGACTACTGTACCTTAATTCTTTTTTTTAAAGGAACTATCCCCTTCTTTGAATAGAGTGCCAAAAAGACTATAGCTTGGTCTAGCGCAGGAGAACCTAAAAAAAAAAAAAACACTAACCATCTCTACTCTCTCTGCTGTGGTGTTGCTTCTGGCCTTTTTGAATGCCTGGACAGGGAGATGGTGACAGTGGTAGTGAGAGACAGTTGGCCCCTGAAGTCAGCACTGGTTCTTTCTCCTCTTTGCCCCAATACATGCCTTCAACTTATAGATGAAGTTGACTTATGCATGAGTATATACAGTAATCATGAAAATAATTCTTTTCTGCTTTACTGGCTTCTCAGATTCAGAAATTCACCTGCTTATGGAGGCTATCAGCTTCCTGTCATTCACCTTCCTGCAGAACATGCTGCTATCATGTCACAGTTTATGCCAGTATCTTAAAGCAGCTCCCATTACCAATACCATGAGAGCCATCATACTCAGGTGCTTACTGTTTTCTCAGATTCTATATCTAAAATGAAATGAGCATTAACATCCCATGGTGCTGTTGGACACAAATAAAAATCCTCAGTTAAGTCTTGCATGTACAAGTGCATAGTTCCTTCTTTAAAATAGTGGGCTAGAGAGCTGCATTGTCTTAGCACAGCTAGGACTTCATGTTCTTTGAATTAATGCCTGCTGTTTAGTTCTGCTCCTCAAGTTTTATCGCTGTTTGTTCCTGTGTGTGCAATTACATGTACTTGCAAAGTAAGTGTGCAAGCACTTCCAGAGCCATCAGTATATATGCTTTATAAAGTTCACTCACTGTATGCTAAAAACTATTTTGGTCTTGTCAGGTGACTCAAGTATCTGTATCTTGAACTGTAAATAGCAGAATTTACAAATGTTTAATTTAATATAAAAATATTCCTTCTGCTACTTAGGAATTGAATCTCAGACAGTGATCACCTAGAATCATAGAATCATATAATTGGAAGAGACCTCGTGGGCCATCCAGTCCAACCCCCTGCCAAGAAGCAGGAATATTGCATTGAAAGCACCCCTGACAGATGGCCATCCAGCCTGTTAAAAGCTTAGCTTAGCTTATTAGCATTTGTTATCAAAAAGTAAATAAATACAAGGTGTGCCAGTACATTTAAGATATGTAGATGATATTATATTAGTAACAGTAAATCGCAAAGACTTGAAACAACTGTTGAGGAAAATAGAGGAAGAAAGTGCAAAAGCAGAGTTGTAGCTTTGAGGAGAACAAAAATGACTACAGATTATTTAAATAACTTTAAAGTAGACAATGAAGACATCAAAATAAAGACTTTTATACCTTGGCTCAGTCACTAATCAAAGTGGAGACTGTGATCAAATTATCAGAAGAAGACTAAAATTGGGAAAGGCAACTATGAAAGGAAAAAAGCCTTAAGTGTGAAGTTATACCAAAGAATAGAATACCAAAGTCAGGTTCCTCTGTGCCATTTCCAATTTCTATGTTTGGTTGTGAAAACTGGACAGTGAAGAAAGCTGACAGTAAGAAAATTAACCCATTTGAAATGTAGTGCTGGACAATTGCCATAAAGACAAATAAATGGTTTCAAGAGCAAAACAAGCCTGAACTTTCCTTAGAAGCCAAAATAATTGAACTGAAACTATTATACTTTGGACATGAAATGATTTATTAGAAAATTGCCATAGATGGTTCTTATTAAAGTAGACAGCAGTAGGAAAAGCAGAGGAATGCATTACAGGAGGATAGATTCAATCAAGTAAGCCATGGCCCTGAGTTTGCATTCCTGCAGTTGCCATACATACAACTTGATGACAATTAAAAACAACAAAAATACATATTGCAAGCTCTACAAATAATAGGTTTGCTAAGTCGCTGTTCCAGAAGGAAAATGAGGAAGGAATGGGTGGTAAATGGAAATAGAATTTAGGTACACAGGTTTTGGGTTATTTGCAATACTTAATTAGCAGTCATTTTTATTGTACATTTTCCGTGTGCGCAATATTGACTGAAAATGTAAGTGGAGAAGACCATTTTCCTCTTTGAAGAGATGAAAGTGAAACAAGTTTTCAAAGTTGTAAACGAACTACATCCCCTGCTTATGGTTCTCATAAACTGCAAAAAGTAAGAAGAGCACTGAGATGCTTATTACTGATAACATGGAAACAATGTGGCAAATATATATTTATACTTAAACCAGTCTACAGTATAACAATTAAACTCTGCATTTGCTTTAGGCTTCTTTGTCAATCCCACTGCTCCAATCAGTTGCAGAATTTTTTGTCGAATTAATATGTTTTTATCTTCAATTTACATATTCATAAAAAACATTGAAACAAATCTATATGCATGGATATCTCCATGAACCAATACAATGTTTCCTAACATCTATACAATATTCATGTCGGTTATGCTCTCATCTTCTCCCATCCCTCCCAATTTAGTGACTTCCTGTCCCTTGGGTTGTAGACATTCATATATAATTTTGTTCTTCCTTCCTATTACATTGTTTTTCTGTTCTTCCTTCTGGCCTAGTATTTATTATTTCTAAATTCTATACACAGATTCTAACAGGCTAAATTATGAACCTTTCTATTAAAAACGTTTCCATCATTATTTTATTAAAACATAGTTTAGAAATGGTTCCCAGTCCTTGCTAAAGTTTTTTTGTGTTTTTTCTTCGTTCGTCATTGCTAATTTGTAAATTTATGCTATTTTAAAGACTTTAATTATCCATTCTTCTATTGTATGGAAGTCTACCTTCTTCCAGAACTGTGATTATACTGTTCTTGCTGCTATGATCATGTAGTGCAATACTTTGCAGTTTGTGTATCTATATATCTATCTCTGTATATTATGTATAGGCACCTTCAGTTGCCTTTTGGTGAACCCATGAATTTCAGATGGTTCCCTTAATCAAGGAATACTTAGAAGTGATTTTTCCAGTTATTTCCTCTGAAATATAACTTACAGCAACTAGTGTTCATTGGTAGCCTCCCATCCAAGTATGAACCAGAGCTGAGTTTGCTTAGTTTCTACAATCAGATGGGATCTGATAGTGCCTTTAGGGTACTGCAGTTATATATCTATATACAGATCTGTTTAAATAATAGTATCTAGGTTCTGTTTACTAGCAATATAAAGGTTGTTGAAACAGTACAATAAACAGGAAGCAGAAAATAAAATACAGTTGAGGAAAACCATTTTAAGCAGTAGATCAATTGAAAAAGCAAGACAGTAATTTCTGTATTGCTTTTTCAATTGCTCTACTGCTTAAAACAAGAAACATTTAATTAGCCTTTGAAAAGTAGCAGGTTTGCCCTTGACAAGTTTTCTAGAGCAGTGTTCTCAATCTGAGAGTCTGGGGGTGGGATCAGAGGGGTTGTCAAAGACTATTAGAAAACACAGTATTGTCTGTTGTTCATGGGGGTTCTGTGTGAGAAGTTTGGCCCAACTCTGTCGGTGGTGGGGTTTCAGAATGCTCTTTGGTTGTAGGTGAACTATAAATCCCAGCAACGACAACTCCCAAATGTCAAGGTCTATTCTCCCCAACTCCACCAATGTTCACATTTGGGCATATTGATTATTCGTGCTAAGTTTGGTCCAGATCCATTATTGTTTGAGTTTACAGTGCTCTCTGGATGTAGGTGAACTACAACTCCCAAACTCACGGTCAGTGCCCACCAAACCCTTCAGGTATTTTCTGTTGGTCATGGGAGTTCTGTGAGCTAACAATTCCATAGTTGGTGGAGTTCAGAGTGCTCTTTGATTGTAGGTGAACTATAAATCCCAGGAACTACAGTTCCCAAATGACAAAATAATCCCCCCCCCCCCCTCAATCTCACCAATATTCAAAATTGGGCATATTGGGTATTTGTGCCAAATTTTATCCAGCGAATGAAAATACATCCTGCATATCAGATATTTACATTACATTTCATAGCAGTAGCAAAAGTACAGTTATGAAGTAGCAACAAAAATAATTTTATGGTTGGGGATCGCCTCAACATGAGGAACTGTATTAAGGGTCACAGCATTAGGAAGATTGAGAACCGCTGTTCTAGAATAAGCAGCTCTATAAATTAGGTACCATAATGACTCAGAAAAGTTACATATTGAACTATAGTCCCCAGAAAAACCATAATCAAGGTGATGTGAAGGTTCTGGTAGTTGCAGTAGAAAATAAATTCCCCAAGCCTTGATACAACTACTGAATATAGTGAATGAACTATTGATTAATGTTAATGTGTTTATTTTCTTTGTTTAAACATGGGTATCCTGCTCTTTCATCCACCATGACTGTTTACTCTGGCGAAGCTTACACAGTACAATAAAATGGCTATTAAAAAGCCACTAGACAAAAATAATATGTTTCTACCTGATTAGCCAGTAAAATAAAATAGCATGTATATTTCATAGTCAAAAAGTATTGAGGAAGCACCACTTTAACCTTAAGTCAGAAAGCCAGGAGATCAGAGACAAAGTGGCAATTCATCAATAGAGAATTCTGTAATTCTGGTGCTACTGTTGAAAATGACTTGTTCCATATGGCCACCATCACACTTCAGGCAGCAGAAGCATGTGAATAACAACCTCTGAAAATATCAGTGTTTGATTATTTCATATGGGAAACAGTTGATCTTAAGAGATAGTAATCCCAGAATATTTGAGATTTTAAAGATGAGAGTAAATACTTTGAATTGGGCTGAGAAACCAACTAGAAACCAATTTAGAACTGGAATATTTTTTCTAATTTCTTTGAAATCCATTAACCATCCAAGCATTCTGGACTAGGGCCTCTTACCATGCGATCCAAAGATCCTGGAAAGTCCATGTATAGATTCTGCACACACAAAACTCCCTCTCCTTTTATTTCCTTCCTGTTATCTTAGATTCCCCCCCCCCCCCACCATAGTGAATTTTAAGCTACAAATTTAGCCTTTTCAAGTATCCATTATAACTTTTCACATTTTAGTCTATCTAAAGAAAATCAGTTTCTACTACAAAAAAATAGTACACTTTGTGTACATTTTTGTGTATATATATTTTTCTGGAGAGATTCCATAGCTTTAATCAGATTTTTCACAGAAGGTCCATCACCCAAAAATAGATACATATTCCTTGTCTAGACCAATAAAGTTTTCAAACACTGGATGCAGATTTATAAACCAGACGGTTACAAAAAAATACCATACATGGATTTTGCATACACCATAAATGGCTTTAGAAACTTATTATTTTCCATGCGATGAGTTCTTCGAGTAATTGATGCCCATATCCACAACAATAATGAATAACTAGAATATGTCTTAGAACAGTGCTTCTTAAACTGTTGGATGTGAGAGAGCTAGCATTTTTCTCCAGTGGTCCAGAGACTGGCACAATCTTGTTTTGGTGTTCCCTTCTTTCTTGGAAATTATCCAAGAACTGGCAACTGATGACTCATAGACTGCCACCAGCCAATGGAGTGTCACTTGGAGTGGCATTGTCTTAAAAGCTTTTCAAAAAACAAAATATATTGTATTTTGAAGAAGCTATATAATTTTTATTTATTATTGTTATTATTTTAAAATTTATAAAACATTATTTTTCTTAGCCTCCTTGTGCTTTTTGACTGCAACCAATAATTCATCAGGCCAACATTCCATAAATGGTTCAAGAACTTGTGCAAGAATCAGCGGTCCTAGGAATGAAATTATTTGGTGGTGCGTATGCCCTTGGTTCTATTTGAGCTTGGAGTTCTGTTTAAAAATGGCCCTCAGTATGATGTTAACCACTGTCGTTTCCTGTACCTATAAGGAACTTGTGTGGGAAACAATGTAAACTGAAGTTTGAGTTACCATTTTTCAGAAGTAGGCAGCCCTTTGTAGTAATCCACAGAATCCCTGTGGTTATTAAACTGTCTTTTGTAGGCATACTGATAGGTAATCATGCCAAATACAGGTGAATTGGGGTGCATGTGAATTCAGCCCTATGTACATGATGCTGGAATCATGGTGACATGCCAGTTCTCATTATCTGATTTGTTCCTTACCAACTTCACCATGTGTGAACCAGTTCCGCTCTATGATCAAAGAGGAAGAAGCAGCAAAACTTAACTTCAGCGTGGCTCATGCAGCAGAGCCTCTGTATTAAGCATGTTGTTTCTTGTATTGACTTGTTTCATTGTTTAACCAGAATCTGGATTACGGGCATGTCTTTTTGCTTTCTTGATAATGAAGAGATATCAATATGTTTGCTTATTTGCCTTCTGTCCTATCTGGACCTGCCGGTTCTTGTTGAGCAGGTCAGTCTGTGGTGATTTCAGTGCTCGGTTACTTTTCAGTCCAGTCAATGGATAAAGTGTATTTCGGAAATTTCTGTTGGTGATCTAATTACCCTTCCCCCCTCTTCCCTGCAGGCCAAAAAATGGCCAACCTATATGTTGGAGGCCAAAACGTGTTGTGCTTTTTAAATGATACATTTTGTCAGTCTACAATTGCATGCAGATCATTCTCCATCTCTCTGCAGATTTCGGTCCTTTTCAGACAAAATCTGAAAAATTCTCAGGGATGCAGCTTTTTGGCCAATTATTGGAATTTCTATACCATCTTTTTAAAAACAATCATGGCTCATTGTCTGTGTTTGACTTCAGCAGTACACTTCATTTCTATACTGTTTGCACTTTCAGCATTAGACTGCTGCTGATCTTCTTGACTTTACTTCCATGCTGAGAAGAAAAGTAGACATTCTGTAATACTGAGGAAGGGGGTGTGGAAGATACTGCCTTTTGAAACAGCAGTCTTCCCAACTGTTTCTGCACAGGAGGACAAAGGCAGTTATACTTCACAACTGACTACCCTGTCTCTTTTTAGATTTCTAAAAGGAAATAATTACTGGACCTCCCAGTGATAATTTGGGGCCAAACCACACAGTTTGACATGAACCTTATCACAGTTAGGGGCCTGCCCAATAGTGACTGTTTGAGAAGTACATTGAGATATATATTCTGTGGCCAAGTGCAAATGTGCTTTCACTTGAATGTCTGAAATAATTTGGTCATAGATGGGTACCGCATGTCTACTTAGATCCTTCGTTCTAAATACTGTTCTACCAATACTGTTGCTGGCATTCTCTTATGTTACAGCTCTAAAGAATGCTGTAGTACCTTTTACCCTATAATTTGTACATTACAGGTTGCACCATAGTTATGAATAAAGAAATATGTGGGCACATTTCATTTTTGGGAACAGTTTGTGCTTGTAAGACATGTGAAGGCACGGCAGTCATTTTCTTCTGGCGCAGATGTGTTCTAGTCTTCCTCAAATGAAGGATCTGGGGAACTCTTGCAGTCCTGATTTTTGCAGAGAGTCATTCTTTCTGAGATCTGTATCAGGGAGTTCTATATTTGTTGAAAGTTTTTGAATGCAAGCCCTATACAAAGATTTGCCATGCGTACTTCAATTTTTTTTCTTCTAGGTTTTATTTACATTGTTTTGCTTTTTGTTTTGTTTTGTGTGATAGCATTAATTATGGTTCTTAGTTTCTATTTACTTGTTTTTGTTTATTGATACAATAAAGTGCTATTAAAAAGATTTTCCTGGCAAAAGGCAGCATTCAGATATCCAAATGTCAGTCCCCAGTCTCTTACCTGGATTAATTTGGTGTGCCATTTGACACAATGAAGGCAAATCCATATATATGAACAACAGAGATATGCAAATGTGATTTTTTTTAATGGGAAAGAGCAGACAGTGTGAAATGTTAGTTAGACATAAAGGGAATTCCACCAAAATTCTTGCAGCCATGGAAGTGCCTTGTACTCCTACCCTGTTCTTCTTGTTTGCCTTTCCCTCCCATGCATTTTGAGCTCTGGAAGTTTTGCAATTGTTCTTGCATGCATCTGTGCCCAACAGATGTCACTTTCAGGCAGTGAAGTATTCTAAAATAGCTCTATAAAGAAAAAGGAAAAAAAGGAACAGGGGAAGAATCACTGGATATAACAACAGCAATGAAAGCAACAACCCAAAGAGCAGTCAAAGATTTCCAGGGCAAAGTATAATACTACCCTGTGTTTTTGTTTAAGGGCAATCTTCACAGGGTTTGTTTATTTTATTTCTATCACTTGTTCCTACAGACCAAAGAATGTGGTCTTTCATGTAATTGTTCTCATTCATTGCTCCTCACGCTGCATCCTTTTGTCATGCTCATTTTCCTTAAGTGTCCCTAATGGTTTCTTCTCAGTTTCGGGCAGCCCTTTTAACCTCAGGATAAGTTTATCAATAGATCGGAAAGGGTTAACACATGGCTAGTTCTCAGAGGATCAAATATCCAAAGCCTCAGGAACATTTTGGAGGGAAAGCATTTGCCGCTCTTAGGTCCTGCCATGTTGAAGTGATTAGCTGGGGGTTTTGAAACTTTTCCTAAGGCCCAAACAGCCCTGCCACTGCCCTAGACCTGCAGAGTCACTGACATCGAAATTCTAGTTTTGCTTGCTCCTGGGAAAAAGATACTCCATCCTTTCTTCCTTGCTCCTACTTTTTTGTCAAAATGGACTGGAGTAGAATGGAGACGTTCTCAAATATTTTGCAGGTTACACAAGTAATGGAAAAATTAAAAGGCATGCATGCCTGTGTGTGTGTGTGTGAGAGAGAGAGAGACGCTGTCTTTTCAGAACTGAAATGCCCTTTTCTGTCGTTCCAAATAGAACAGTAAGAACGCTGCACAGCTCATTGCTTTTTCTCAAGGACTGGAATAGCAATGATAATAATCATCTTTTTGTTTGCTTCGTTTTCTGTCAATGGAAGGAGGGGGAAAGGACATGCACATTTGTTTCTCTTTTGAGCTGTGCTTATCTCACCTAAAAGAGTTCACGTAGTTAGTGTAACGATAAAGGAGCTGCAAGAAGCTGATGCTGCGAACATAAGGGGAAAAAGAGGAAGCTTGGAAGTGAAGCAAAGAAGCCAAGGTGAGGAAGGGAACACGAGGATATAAATAACTTGGGTGCTTAGCCCAGGGAGTGACTTTCTCTCTTGGTTTGTCCAGCCCTGGCACTGCTGGCATCGGCTCTCTGGGGAGAGCTGCAATTCTGCTGTTAAAACACAAGGAGCAGCGTGGAGAATTTTGAGCTGCGTCACACAGCTCAGAGGGGGAGAGAGGGAGTGAGTGAAGGAGAGCAAGCTCTGTCGATAGGTCTACTAGCAACAGCCTTGCTGCAGCAAGACAGAGAGAGAGAGAGAGAGAGATCAGGAAAGAGAAGTAATAACAACACGGGGAAGCATAGCTCCTTTACCTCTCCGGCATCTTCTTCTATGGCTTTTCTTACCAAAAAAGAAATATTACTTGCCAGCTTGTTCAGTACCAGCAGATTTCGTCCAGCAATGATACCAGAAAGATGCAACGCAGTTAATCCCGCCGGGAAGGGGGGGTCAGGTGTAGGAAGGGTTAATAGGAGGAAAATTCTCGAATGTTCGGTGCTGCGGCGGAGCAAACAGAGGGTTGAGGACTGCATACAGGTGTAGACGAACAGATCTTATGGTTCCTTTTGCCCTACGTACGTATCCTTCGATCGAGGGTGGAGGTGGGGGGAGTTATTGAACTGATTGTTTGGTTGTGTTATATGTGTGTTTCGGAGAAAGGTTCCTTTTCGTCCCTGGTCCCCCAAACTTTCTGCCTCATTATTTTTCGGTGTCTCAATAATGTTACTGTGTCCTGCGTCAGATCATCGGCATGAAAGCACAGGTTGGAAAATGCCACTGCGTAGTTGCTGATGCAGCTTTGAGGAGAGGAGGAAAGGAGAGCAGGACTTTGCCAGTGTTGCCACCAGTACCCTCTGTTCCTTTTGTCCCACTTTTAATCCAGGGCATAACAAAGAGTTGGCAGAAAGGTGAACCAGATGAGTCTGGATATTTTTTAAAGCTGAGAAGCCTGTATCTGCATAGTTCAGAAAGTGGCAAGTGATGACGCAGTGATCCTTTCCTGGCATGTTTCTGGATTTTTCAAAAAGCACCAGGGAGGGCAGGTACACTGTAACTCCCTAGAGCAGCTGAGGGAAGGTCTGAGTTAGGAAGGGGAGATAGCCTTGAGCAATTAAATGTCATCCTTTTGGCGTTGGAAAGTTGTTTACCTTGCTCTCTCCGTGTCTCCATGTTGGCAGCCTTCCAGCTCACATGTGATAGTCTTCCCTGTACTGCTGCATCATTAACTGAGTGCCTGAGCCGGCACATGATTGGCTGGGGAGGGCTCTCCTTCTAAACACAGATTTCCATTGGAGGAAAAGCCCCTGGCAGGTGAAAAGCTGCCTCCGATTGGCTGGGGTCAGGATATCAAATCTAAATGTTCCATTCCTCTTGCTTTAAAAGGGGTTCAGAACACTTTGTGACTTAAAATATTGTCTGTTTGCTTTTTTTCCCCTCCCTCCACCACCTCCTCTTTCTCTCCACCTCCCCTCCTTTTCCTCCCTTGTTTTGGAACGTGTCTGTGCTCTTAGAGCTAGCTATTTTTAAAAAAACACAACCAAAAAAAGAAGCAGGAACTTGACTATTGTGGATTAGTTTTATTACTGGTGCAAGTGACGCAGAAGGAAAAACAAATATTCTGTGACTTGGGTTGCATCAGTGACAGGCGTATTTCCGGCTGCTGTGAGACCAGCCACGATGACGTGACATTATTATAGGCTTCAGAGGAGAAAACAAAAAGAGACTTTTGCGGTGTCTACCTCTGTCTGTGAGTGGAAAAAACTCAAGCCATTTATTTCTGTTGCAAACTCTTTGGGGCAGGGAGAGTCCCTCTCACTGGTGTTTCTGTAAAAATCCAAGCAGAGCTATACCCTGAAATGTGTCCTAGTTTACATCAGTTTAAATGCAAAGCCAGGGTTGTTACTGGATTGAATGGCAACAGAACTTAGTGGTAAGAAATAGGTGGGTTGATTTCTCTCTTTTTGGTTTTTTAAAATGAGGCAACTGAGATTTCTAAGATGGCTGGGGAAAGATATCTGGGCAGTCCAGAAGAATAGAATCAGATCAGTTGGGAAGAAAGTAGCGGGCACTAGGCATTTAGGGTGAACAGCTAAAGGGGGCATGGTGTTTGCTTTAACCGTTCAATGAACTGTGTCCTCACCTTTTCTTTCTGAGTTGTCCCTAAGCCAATTTCAACCAAAAAGAAAATAGGTGATTGTGTTCTGTAAACTTAAGATCTATATTCTCTTCTCTTTGGAGCCTACATTGAAATTGGGAATAACTTGCATTATTTCAAACCATGGAAGGATTTATTTCTTGTGGTGCTTTCTCATAAAATGCTCCAGCAAGTGGAAGGTTTTATGATGGTATAAGGATTCATGTGGGTGACTCACTGGCACCGAGAGAGTCAAGTGCAGAGCCAGTCGTTCGACAGCAGTTTGCTGGCTTTGGTACCGAATCAGATGCATTTTGATTCTCCATCTTGATTTCTTTTTGAGTATTCTGTCTTCTCAAGTGTTGTTATAAGATGTGTACTTGCCAGCAGGCTTTGAAAGCCCCAAGAAAAGCGATTGCGCATAGTCTGTTGTTCTTATTCACTAGCTAAAACGGGGAAGGAGTAATACCAGGAAGCCATTTCTAGTGACAGACGTTATATGGAATGGAGAAAGAAGGAGACGTGGCAGATAGACCCTGCCCATTCTGTTGTTTCATACTTGCCTCCATGTTTCTTTTATGTTCTCCTTAGCCAATTATTTTGTTTAATGTGAAATTCTCTCATTCTAGGTGCAATATCTCCCCCCGCTTCCCAGTGAGCCCTTGTCCTGCAGAGCTCTCTTCTCCAGGGCAGTCTTGCATCTGTCCTGCAGTGCTAGATCCATAGAGAAAGACGTACTGGAGACACAAGTACAGTGACTGTTCTGGGGAAGCAATGGATGTTGGCTGAGATCGTGATTATTTCCAGCAGGAACAAGGAAAATACAACGCAGCTGGGTAGGTCATCAGTGGTCTGGGTTAAAATTCATTTTTACCGACGCCATCTAATTAAACATTTTTGTGTGTTATAGGGATGGCCACTAGGGGTTGCATATCTCCTTCTTAACACCTGGAGTTCTGTTATGGCGTACCTTATTATATTGGGGGTGAGGGGTGCGTTGGTGGGGTTGTCTGGATTTGTAAATGAGGAATACAGATGGAACATTACTTTGCCTTACTTAATTCTACAGAATCAGTAATGTTCTGAATATCTAAGAGAAAGCTTTGGAGATTTATTCCTGGTTTCTGTGTTTCTTGCCAAGCCTGAATGTGTTTGTTTTTCATTGTCGTTGTTTTAGAACTGGATTAGTTCTTGTTAACATATGCTACCGCAAGCAATAGCTGCTCATACAATGGCTATCTGAATATTTGCGATATAGAGACTATAAGGCATTACTTTTCTTTTGTTTCATAGGGAAAGCAATGGTTGTCCGTCCTGTGCAGCTGGAGTCATTAATACAATGGCATCAGAGGTAAATGAGCTTGGCTAATATATGTGTTTGAAATGTACAGAATTTGTGTGGCTCCAGGTTTTTTTTGGCTTGGATTCATGACCTTGAGCTAATTTGTTGATTTTTGCTTGCCTGTGTTTTCCATAAAGTGGGCATGATATGATCTGCACCAGAGGGAAGTTGAGAACTGTAGGATATTTTTCATATTGCTGTTTTTCTGAGGCCAGAATTCTCCCTAGTAGCCCTGGGACCATTCCATTGCATTAGCACTCCACAATTTGGGTGAAGTACACTGAGCCTCACAGTAGACAGGACTATGAGTCAGGAACAACTTTTGTTTATGATTTTGTTGGTGTCTAAAGGAACAGATGGGCATGATTCCTAATGTTGCTTTTTTCCTTCCCTAGTTTTCAGTTGTGACGCAACCGAGTTTGACTTTGTTATTTCCTTGAGAAGGTGGAAGACAGGAACAAAAACAGAGGGATATTGAGAGAGGAAGAAACTGAAATCAAAAGCCCCCATATTAAAATACATTAATCATGATCATAGTGTCTGTGTATGTTTTTTTTCCACCCCAGCTAATAGCAGAAGAATATAGCTGGAGGTAATGGCACCCCTGGCCATTTTGTTCTTGGCAGAGTAGATTCAGAGCTTGCAGTACTGCTGCTGTTAATTTCCATGTTGTATTTAAGATAAAACCAACAGTATAGGGCTTTGTGTCAGCTTTTTCTGATGCTGCAAGGAGAATAGTCCTGAGATCTCTCTTCCTGCCTTTCTTTTCTAATAGACTGTCAAAAAAAGTATGCTTATAAAACATGATCCCACATCTTGAGCCCCACAGTAAAAAAAAACTATGACGCAGTCTCTCTGAGTGATTTTAAACTGGTATCTGGTAGTCATTTGGTTGTTTGGGTGTGGCCTTTATCTATGATATTTCTCTCCTGTCCCTCGGTGAGGAATATGAAAAGAGAATCTGTTATGGCTATTATTGATGGATGGGCATGAACATTCAATGCTTATTTAGAGGGACTGCATATCACTGGTGCTTTTCTGGATGGCAATGGAGAATCGTTTCTTTGCAGGATCAATATTTAAAAATAAAAAAATAGATTACCTCAATTTCATGAAGAAATCTTTCTTAGAACTACTGCTTCTTCTTACAGAGTTGCTTGCCAGAATAGGAATGATGCCACGTAGTTGCTTCAGTAGCCATTTTGCTGCATCACCATCTACCTCTAGCGTATTCTAGATTATGTTTACTTGTGATTCAGACATACGATTAGGAGAAATCCCTTAATTTTGAGATGAACTCTCTCTTCTGCTGTAGTCTAAACCCCAAATATAAATTCATACGCATGTTATATTTTGGTTAGAATTCAGTCTGCCCTACAAAAATGCAATAGTTGCCTGAGCCCAAATTAATCAGATTAACCTCAATCATATTGTTTATCTATAGTGTGCAGTTCCTTGTACTTTCTTGTGCAACTTTGCATGTTCACTTTGCCATATATTAAATAGATACTAAGCTGAGAAAGATCATCGTTTTACTCTAGATGGAGTCTCCAACATTAAAAGAAATTGATAGTGTGAATGAACAGTAATGTTTAAGGATTTGGGGACTGTCATTTTGTTCCAAACAGTAAAAAAGTATGTGATGATGGGAATGACCAATCCCTTCAGAAAACTAAACAGAAGTCCCAAAGTTAGATTCAGAAATGGCTGAACTTTTTACTCCCAAGTGGAAAGTCTTTGACTTTTCAAACAGTAGTTATGGGTCGATTTATACTTATATCTGTGTTCTTACATAGATGTTACGAATCTGAAGGTGCAAAATGTGTTTTCTTCATGATTGCTATTATCATATTTATTGATTTTTCTCCTCTCTGTAAGGATGGAGCCCTTATTATCAGAGAACTGACAATAAGTCTAGAGTTATCCCTCTATCCTTTGATTTTCTTTTGTTTCCCCACCCGTAATGTCGCTGCCAAAGAAGCAGAAAGACCCCTATATCTAATAGATTTCTTGTCCTTTCTACTTACTACTGCTACTATTTTTCATTGCTTTGCAAAATGACCAAATCTCTTGTCTCTACACCAGTCCTTTGATGGCACTTGGTGGCAAAGCTGCGTTTGTAGTCTCTGGTGCTGCTTGTTAAAAGCTGACTCTGCAGAGCAGAAGCAGATGAAAATCTCTAATCTAAATGCGTCACACCATCTTTCTTGAGTATCTGTGTTTGGGGAACTCCTATCAGCCACCGTTGGCCTCACATTTGATTCTAGCTAATGTCAGATCTGCTGAACTGAAGGAGAAACATGTGAAGTATAGTGTTTGGTGTTGACTTGGACTGTGCATATGTTTGGAATAGTATTACTTGAGTTCTTGGTGCCTTTCTTATTTGTTCAGGGAGCTGGATTAACCATTCCTGGTATTTAGTCACAGCTCTAGTCTGAAGTAGCAAAAAATCATTGCATTTCGTTCAATTTATAATATGTGTTTTATAGATGGCCTAATGATGAGGTCTATTGCATCATTCTGTCTAGGGCATTTCCATTGCATATGCGGTTCAGGCCTTGGTCCAGACACCCATGGCCATAGGAGGAGACCGGGCCCCTCTCATCTACTCTATTTTTCCATGTCTTGAAGTATATCTGAGCTCGGGGCAGGTATCGTGATACTCTCTTCTGCATGCTAACTATTCAGCAAAAGGAGGGTGGCATCTTAGGAATACTTTTGCTATTTGCAGATCATAGCCTTGGGTCTAGGCTGCTTTTTATTTGTAATGACAGTATAAGACAGTTTCAGGGACTTTGCAGGCTTGCATTTTTAAATGTTCAGTTTGTTAGAAAATAAATGAACTAGACTTCTTATATAATTATTGGGTTGAAGGCCAACATTTCTAAAGAACTGGTTCTGTGTGTCCCAGGGGATTTTGACTTCGTGTTTTATGAAAAGTAGATTTTTATATTCCACATGGCAAATGGCTTTTGATATAGCATGGAAGAAACCCCATAGAGAACGTGCTCGAGCCCCTGTTCATACCTAAATACTCTTTCGTATCCTAGCAAATTATTCCTTGTTTTTCATTAGTTACAATTGGCTTGTTTCAAAAATTCAGTGCACCTATTTTGAATTTATATTGTGGATAATGCACTAGGATAAACATATGTGCTGCAGCAGAACATAGCAATGGCAGCTCTTCTGCCTGAGCTGTATCATTCCTGCCCATGCCATCGCCCATCTTCTTGATGCTCAATGAACCTGTGCAAAGAGGAAGCTTCTCTTGCCACTGCCTTTATACCTCTATTGGATGCAGTGAGAGTTTCAATGCGGCAGTTAGAGGGAGATCTGATTTCTGTACCACGTAACATTTGAGGTATCTTCTACTTCCTTGCAGTCAGCATTATAGAAAGGTTCCCTGTCTCCCACATGCTTCAAAATCCTGAACTTGACCGAACTTGATCGAAAGAACCCTCACCACTCTTTCTTACTGTTATTGCTTGTTCATACCCTCTCCCAAAGTATACAAAAGGAGACGAGAACAAAGAGTAGGATAGGCAACTCCACTAGATGAAGATTTGCTCAAAGTAGAAGGGCAGGTGAATTGACAAATAATGGTGGACTGCAAAAATTGAAACTGGCCCTGCTTATTAGCGGAAACCATAATCAACCACTAATTAGGACTATCGTTTTAACCATGACATGAAACTGGAACTCAGGGTAGATTTACTGGTCTTTGTATGAGGAAACTGGCTAGCAAGAAAGAGGGAACCAGCTCTGCTGGGTTTTTTTTAAAAAAAGAGATTTAATGATATGTGAGCTTTCATGTCAGCAAGTTCTTTGTTCTAGAACATGGCACAGTTAGAATATTCTCCAAGCAAACTATTTTTGGCATTGTTATCATAAGGAAAGTAGGGACCTGCAGCAAAAATAAGACAACATCATAGCACACGGTGCCTCACAGGATGCACAGATAGGACTCCCAAGTAACTCTGATTAGAAGAATAGCAGTGCTGTCCTGGTTTCCAAAGAACAGAGGGCCCCAGGGATAGGAAGATAGAGAGCAGACAATTGGATAGCAGATTACCTGCTATCTGAAACTTTCATTTTGAGATACTGGGGGCTGGAAAAATAAAAAAAAGTTTTGCTTTCTCCTGTACTTGAATTCTTAGAACCTCCAAGTTCTTTCTGTTCTAAAAAAGTGATTTGTGAAATTTGGTAAATTCTTCAGATATGGAGAACTGAAATGAAATGAACTGAAATTCTCACTCATCTCCTCTGACCAACTTCAATAAATCAGAAAGAAGTGGCAACACTAATTCAGCACAAATTTTGTATTTTTGAATACTTTTAGATTGAAATTTAGACTTTTGAAATGAAAATGTCAAAGCATTAGATCAGTGGTTCCCACCAGTGGTCGGCAAGATCTAAAATATGGTCCACGGCCTCACCATTACTACACTGTTGCAACAAGAGCAACTGGTCTCACAAAACCCTCTTTTAGTGCCGAGGATTAATAAACTAGAGCCAGTGTAGTCTAACCAATGCAATTTTCTGACTCAGCACCCCAAAAAACTAAACTGAATCTAAAGTTGGCCAAAAACCAATTCGTAACCCCTTTGGTACTAATGTTGGAGACTGATTCCTGGTCAAAGTGGTCTCTGGTCAAAATGGTCCCTGGTCAAATGGTCCCAGGTCAAAAAAAGGTTGGGACCCACTGTGTTAGATAGACAAAATCTGTCAATTTTGGCTTCTTTGCTTTAAAGTGGTTTATTGCACTTCAGTTCTTTCTGTTCTAAATATGAAAATGTTTGTGAATTTTGGAAAATTCTGACTAAAAAATGAGGGATGGGGAAAGATTTTTGAAACATAAGAAATAGAAAATATGTTATTTCTCCTTGACTGAAACCTACTCATGTAGTATAAGGATTGGAATGTTGTTTCTGTTGTTGTTTTTCATCTTGTGCCTTGCATCCTTTTGAACTCTTCCCCACCATGCATTTTCCTTTCTGAGCATCAATTTTACTCCTTCATTTTTCCTTTTCTCTTTTATCCCATTCTTACCATGGTTTCCTGTGGCTCCTATAAGAAACAAAAATATATTGCAAAGTGCACAGTAAATCTTTCTCTTGTTTAAAAGAAATGTGTCGATGGGTTTCTGCACAGAATCCTTTTACGAATACTATGTAAACTAGCCACACTCCATAATAAAAGAGGAATTCCAGGCTCCCATATTTAAGTAAAGTAAGTAAAGTAAAGAAAATAGAGAAGTGCTACATGTCCAATCCTATCCCCATGTGTAGTTAGAAGTGGCTGGATAATTCTTTCCCAGAAACTGTTTAAGAAGACTGTTGACAGTTGCTGATGGTAACTTTCTTTTATTTCAGTAGAATTTCGCCTTTTGGTGAAAGAGAGAGGAGGATTTTGGAAAATCATGACTTGGGCATTCAGGACACCCAAACACACACATGCACACACATTAACAGCTTACAGTGTAAACAAAACACATAACAATGAACATTTTACAAACACATAACCTCACCACCAGGGCCTGAATAAGTATCATTTCCTTTGCTAAAATTTAAGAGTCAACCAGTAAACAAATGTCATATCCAAAATTCCTGATCAACAAAGTTGTATTGTTTTCCCTTATCACTCTCTAAAATATATTTAATAAAAACCAACCAATATGAATCAAATTCTGATCTATTAATTCCTCCCTGAACACCCTCATTTCCATTTATAGTTTATCATTTAAGGCTACATTCCATACCTCCCCATACCATATTTCCAGCATGAGATTGGATACTTCCAATTCCTTGCAGTGATAAGTCTCGCCACTGTGAGTAAAATAATCACTGGTGCTTTTTTTTAGGGCTGGGCGGTTTCGTTTCGTTAATTCGTAATTTGTTAAAAATTCGTAATTTTTTTTAATAACGAAGCGATAACGAACCATTCTGGAGCAACTTAAAAACGATACGAATTTTTAAATTCGTTTCGTAAATGCTTCGGATTTGTTATGTATTCGTTTCGTTATCGGTTTGAGGTCATTTTGTTATTATTTCCGCATGTCTGAGGCAAGTTTTATAGTTGTTTTTTGTTTAATTAGTGAAAAAAATTATAATATCACACCAACAGTCAACAACAGAGGGAGAGGGAAGCTTCAGAAATTCCCCCTGTCCCATTTGGAGGTTTTTTAGCGTATTGCGCGGTCGCGTCCGCCATTAACGAATTGATTCGTTATTTTTTCGTATTTGTTTTGTTAATGTGTCGTAATTTTTTTAACATTTACGAAATTTCGTAAATATCAAACTTTTTAAAAGAAAAATTTCGGAATTCTTTTAAATATCGAAACGCAAAAACCCCCAAAAAACGAATCGATTTTAGAAACAAATTTTTCCGTTGTTACCCAGGCCTACTTTTTTTCCCTTTCCAAGTTCAGCTTTGTGGTATCCATTAGTAATGCTAGCCTAGCATCTGAGGCCATGTTTAATGTTACCTATTTCCGTATACTGTTCCAAAAACCCTTCAGCTGGGGGCATTCCCACCATAAGTGAAAATATGTCCCTTTGTGCATGCGTCAACTCCAGGAGAGGTTACTTTGCTTGCTGTCCATCTGGTGTAATTTAACCGGTATGGTATGCCATCTCTATAAGACTTTATACACATTTTCTTTTAATCTTATTGACAGATTCTTTACCAGTCTCCACTTTAGAACCCTTTTCCAGTCAAGATCCATCAGAGGCCCTAGATCTCCTTCCCATATCTTTTCTAACAACTTCAACCCAATTTCCTTGCCTATTAATCCATTATATATTTTCCCAATTAATCTTTCCCAAATATTTCTTGCTTTTAAAGTTTACTTAACCATTCTTCATATTTATTTAACTCTCTACATATGGGATTTACTTAACCAGTCATTTTTCAATTCATATAGCTGCTGCCTGTCAAACCAATTCAGGATACCTTGCTGCATTCAAGACAAGTTGCGACAACAGTTTTAAGCTAGGAGATAAAACTCTATGCCTGTGTTTTTCATGTATAAGTAGCATAAATTTATATCACATACAGTTTACTGAACAAATACTAACCTAGTTTTGCTTTCCTCTCCCAGCAGTGTCTTGCCTAATGGATAATCTGTCCTAATGGGACACAGTATTTGAAGAGAATTACTTTTGATAGTTGGAACCCTATCTATACTGATGTAAAATGACATTTGCCACTCAATGGCGCCATCACAAACTGATGGGGTAAGGCACAGATGGGCATACACTTGCTTTTTATGAAATTTATACTGTTTTTTAAGAATCGGCTACAGATTCTTACTAATACTGAACAAAATCAGTAGAGAAATTAGTCCAGCCAAGAAAGAAAGAACACATGCATGAGCATAATCTATGAGTCACTATTATGTAGTGGTTTGAGTGTTGCGCTAAGGCTCTGGGAGACTGGGGTTCAGAACTCTTCTCAGCCTTGATAATCCCGTAAAAGTTCACACTTTAGCAGGCAAAAGCGATATCCTCTGAATAAATCTGACTGGGAAAATCATGTGATGGTCATCAGTTGGAATTCATACATAACAACCATAAATCATCTGTTGATAACTATTAATTGTTAGATTAATTGTCTGTTAAGCTGTGCTACATGTCTTCCCTTCCAACTATATCCTGGTCACATCTTTAATGGAATTCATTGTACAATGTATGCTGCTTTGGACTGTAAATGCTTTTTTTCTAACTACAGTAGAGTATATTTTAAAGACAACAGATTCTTTCTGATCTTGGAAGCTAAGGAAGATCAGCCCTGGTTAGTACTCAGATGAGAGACTGCCAGTGAATACAAGTGCTCTAAGTTATATTTCAGAGGAAAAAAACTGGCAAAATCATTTCTGCATATTCCTTTCCTAAGACAACCGTATGAAATCCATGGGGTCGCCATAAGTCAACTGGCGAATTGAAGGCACATACACACACATGATGTAGAAGTAGCTGTATTTTGAAGTTGGTCAGCATCTTAATTTAGCTTCATTGGAATAGTTTCCGAGAGTCTCCGTTTCTAAGTGATTAATCTTTAGATCAAGCTGAACTTTTATCATTTACTTCTGTCAATGGAAGAAAACAAATTTGAGTTCCAAAGTGTTTTTATTGACTTAAGCTCCAGAGAAGTGAATAGAACAGTGGAAGAAACTAGTCTTAAGATTATAAGGCCTATTGATAGTTCAAACTCCGGATCCACCATTCAATGCTTGGAAAACCAGTAGCACAAACATTGCATGGATCAAAGATCTTTCCAGTTTTATATTCCATGTGACTGTGCTTCTGCCTTAATAAAACTTTGAACTGAATTTCTATTTATCCTAACTTCTTTAGGCTTCAAATACAGGATTTACATTACCATCCTGTGCATATTTACTCAGAAATAAAAAATATGTACTCAGTGGAGCTTATTCCCAGTGAAAAAGAGTGCACAGAACTGCAGCTTTTATGTTGTAATGGTCTCACATGTCTTTTTAAAAGATGTGGGACAAATTGGGAGGTAATGAGAATGGGGCAGAAAGAAGCAGGAGACATTCCGTTCTTTCTCCATCCCCTAGTATTGATTACTTGCTCAAAAGCTTTGGCTGTCCTTATTAAGTGCAGACTGTTCCAGTCTTGACCATAATAGCTTTGGTTAGATTGAGGATGAGCAAAAAATAAGCTTTCTGCTCTGTCCCAGCAGAACCTACAAGTTTTCTTTCTTAGGCATTTGCACCAACCTCTCCTGCAGGAAGGGGAATCTTGAAAGCTTCATTCTATACTGCATGTGCTGTGTACAAGATGTATAGGATTTATTGACCCACCTAATATATATTTTTACAAGCCAATGGTAAAGGTTGTTGTCATTTCGTTCCCAGCTCCCTTGATTTTTGGTAATGTGTATTGTTTGTTATTAGAGACTTTAATTCTTATGTTAGTTTGGAGAGTTAGTAGCATGGTTTGAGGTAACCAGAAAATTATTCCTCATGAATAAAATGTTGGAATGAGACAGGCATATGTTTATTGATCCTAGGATTCACAATGAGATGCTATGTTTTCTCCCTGTTTTAGTGTTTCTTTACAGTTGCCCCTCCATAGCTACCAATTCTGTATCTGTGGATTCCACTATAAGTGGTTTGGAAATATTCCTACCCACCAAAAAATTGAAACGGCAAACTTTGATTTTTGCCATTTTATATATGAGACACCACTTTATTATTTCATTGTATATAAATGAATTTTGGTACCCACAGAGGATCCAGATACTAAGAGATACCAGGCACTGTCTGATCTAAATTGGATCAGCCCTGGTTAATACTTAGATGGGAGACCACCAGTGAATAACAGGTTCTATTGAAAATATTTCAGGGAAAGGCACTGGCAAAACCGCTTCTGAGTATTCCTTGCCATAAGTCAAAAGGCAGCTTGCCATAAGTCAACATAACAGATAGCTTGAAGGCACACATACGTTATTTTAGACAATTGTTTCTTTTTCCTATGTATATAGTAGGCCTGTCGGTTTTAGTTCGTTAATTCGTTATTTCGTAATTTAATCGTTATTTTTACCATATCCGACGTGATTTCAAAACATATTTTCAAACCCGGAAGGGTTTAAAAATATCAAAACAGCAGCCCCATTTTTTTTACGAGCTTCAGCTCGTCTCGTTAATGGGATGGAGGCTGCTGTGCTGCTGGTGCCTGGGAGCCAATCCGGTGCTCCCAAGCACCCCAGCAGTAAATGGGGCGGGCGGGGCGAAGGGGCGGCGCGAGCAACACAGCTGGGAGGAGGGCGCAGGAGCGCGCGCGCCATCCAATCGGCTCCGGCTGCTGCGCCCTCCTCCTCCCAGCTGTGTTGCAGGAAGTGTCAGGAGGAGGAGGAGGAGGGCGCAGCAGCCGGAGCCGATCGGATGGCGCGCGCGCTCCTGCGCCCTCCTCCTCCAAAGGCAGGCGGGCAGGCGGGCAGGTGGGGCCCCCACCCAAACACCTGCAGCGCCCTTCCTCACCTCCACCTTCTCTTCCTTCTCCTTCTCCTTCTTCCTGAAACGTGGACAGGGTCTGGCTGCGGGGTCTCCGAGCTCGGCAGCAAGGGCGCGCTGACGTCACTGCGCTGGCCTGGCCCGCGGAAGAGGAGGGGGAGGGGGAGGAGGGGGAGGGCGCAGCAGCCAGAGCCGATTGGATGGCGCGCGCGCTCCTGCGCCCTCCTCCTCCTCCTCCTCCTCCCTGTGCCAGGAGGAGGAGGAGGGCGCAGGAGCGCGCGCGCCATCCGATCGGCTCCGGCTGCTGCGCCCTCCCCCTCCCCCTCCTCCCCCTCCCCCTCCTCTTCCGCGGGCCAGGCCAGCGCAGTGACGTCAGCGCGCCCTTGCTGCCGAGCTCGGAGACCCCGCAGCCAGACCCTGTCCACGTTTCAGGAAGAAGGAGAAGGAGAAGGAAGAGAAGGTGGAGGTGGAGGTGGAGGTGAGGAAGGGCGCTGCAGGTGTTTGGGTGGGGGCCCCACCTGCCCGCCTGCCTGCCTGCCTTTGGGGGGCCTTCCTTCCCTCGCCGCCCTGGCCCCCCTTTGCCCCCTTTGCCTCACAGGCAGGCTTCGCGGCGCCGGCTGCCTTCAATATTCATTATTATGATTACCATGTGAGCTTATATATTAGAGTATACGTGTTATGGCTTTAGTCACGCCAATCATATATCAACGGGTTGCTGTGCGTTTTCCGGGCTGCCAGGAAACGCCCCCAGCAGCATTCTCTCCTGACGTTTCGCCCACAACTATGGCAGGCAGGCCTCCTCAGAGCTTGAGGGGTCCCCGGGAAACTAGGCCAGGGGGGCTTGTTTGTGTATATATATATCTATCTAGGCCTGTTTGATCAAGAAAAAATTTGTTTCTAAAATGTTTTGTAAATATTTACGAAATTTCGTAAATAACAAAACATTTTTTTGGAAAGTTTTGTAAATATTTTAAATATCGAAACAAAAAAACACCCCAATTACAAATCGATTTTAGAAACAAATTTTTTCTTGATCAAACAGGCCTAGTATATAGATATTTACAAGTATGTTTGCCATCTGTTGCCATTTTTGTTTCTTTGTTTCCATCTGCCTCCATCCACAAATTCTATAATCAAATCATTTGAAGACTGAAAGACTGTTCTCTTTTTCCTCCAGCAATGCCTTAGAATTTCCATTTGCTTTTTATTGTTTTACCTATTGATCCGATTGAGAATAATTTTGCACAATTTGTAAGCAATGAAGCAGTATGTGGGATAACGAAGACCTACTGAAGACTGATACTAGTTGTAGTTTGGACCATTTGTGGATGCTACTTGTTTAATCAATTAATATTTAAAAGTGGCAGAGGAAAATGATTTTATTGGTTGCTGTGGAAAGTTTAAATGTCCTTTGTGACAATTTCACAACCTCTTTTCCTTTCTTCCTCCTCCCTCACCTCAGTTTAATTATGCTGTTTTATGAATTATTCACTGGGCCTATTACCTTGTTTCTATTTTAGAATGTGGGTGCTTCTAGCCCATGCTTGACTTGTGAATGGTATCTGTCGTTTGAGCTTGCTATGTCACATCTTTGCTCCGAAACATTTTTTCTGTTCCAAGGTATTTTGTAAATAAGAGATAGCTCTTAAAATAGAGAGAGTAAAAATGTGATGTTACTAGGTGTAACTATAGCTATGATTATAATGAGGCACCAATATCCCTGGAAGAGGAGGAGGCAGCAACAGCAAGAGAATAAATTATTAGGAACATTAATAGCAGTGCCAAGTTTCCAAAGTTGAATATCTTAGTTAACCTCTTTCTTTGCTTGTTAAAGATAATTGTGCTTTAGAATGATTCATGTCACTGATCTCAAAATTCAAATTAAGAACCTCGTGGTCAGTGCAAATCTGCATGTGTGCTCCGAAGTAAAAATTTTGTAAAAACTTATTACCAAATCGACCAAAATGCACTAATGCTGTTAATATCCAGGCTGGAAAGAACTTATGATTTTATGAAAATAAATGCAGGAGAAACGAAAACTCATAGATTCATCCATCCATGACCAAACTCTGAATGCTTTTGAATCTCTTTGTATTTTATCATGTTACTGCTAAATTAGAGTTGTCGTCACTTTTTCCTGAGAGGCTCCTCATCTCTTTTTTAGAGTAGTGGTTCTCAACCTGTGGGTCCCCAGGTGATTTGGTCTACAACTCCCAGAAATCCCAGCCAGTTTATCAGCTGTTAGGAGTTTTGGGAATTGAAGGCCAAAACATCTAGGGACCCACAGGTAGAGAACCAGTGTTATAGGGCATGGGCCTCCCCACAATTTGGATTCACTCCCTCTGTTAAACTTGTTTAGTGCAAGTGAAAGAAATTTTCATTTCTTCAACGTTTTTAAATTCATTCATATTCTGAGCAGAAGGAACTTGACATTTAAAAAACTGAAGGTGGGAGAACATAAGACAGATACATTTTCACATTCCAGATCAGAAGAAAAATCCCATTGAGTTTAGTCCTACTTATATCTTAGTAGCTTATTTTCTCTAGCCCTGGTACAGTTATGGCTAGGTTTTCTATGTTATCTCCTCAAAAAAGTTTTTCTTCATATCTGGCAATCTGTTTATTTAGTGTTTTATTTATTAGTGCTGCACTTTCCCACTCTTGCCACCTTCTGAAAACCAGAAGTCTCTGTTTGTGCCTTTAACCAAATAAACAATGTCCAGTCACTGATTTTGAACAATGAAATAGAAGGCATGCTTATCAAATGTGAAGATGACACCAAATTGGGTCAGATAGCTATTACAGATCAGAATCCGAGATGACCTTAGCAGGTTAGAGATCTGGGCTAAAACTAACAAAATGAAATTCAACAGGGAGAAACATATGGTACTATAATTGGGCAATAAAAACAAGAGTGTGAGGCACTCTGCTTCTCCTTTAAAAGTTCTTGCTTGTGCCTTTAATGATGTAGAGCACATGTATCATTTTACATTGGACTACAAGTCCTATATTCCTCATCATTAGACATGACTATAGTTGACAGGAGTTATGTTACAGTGATACAGTAACATCTGGAAGGCTACAGTTTGTTCTGTTTATTCAAGATAATGAGGTTTTAATTTAGATGCAAGGTTTATGTATATGATGTTAAAGCCATAAGTGCTGTTGGGTAGCATGGTGGATAATCAAAAGTGATAGGAGTTGTCATTCAATAACACCTGGGGACCCAAACTGGGTACAAAGGAAAGAGCACCAATAACTCTGTAAATAAATTAAATCTTGTGCTCTGTATCCACAGTTTCTCCATCCATGGATTTAATGGCTCTTTGAAGGCAACCATAAGGCTGATGTGGTCTTTGATAAAAATGAGTTTGACATTCCTGATCTAGACTAACAGATTTGGGGTTAAAATATGGTTTTCTAACATCTGTGTGCAATGGTTAGGTAGGATTATTCATTTAAAGCAATAACATGCTTCAAATGCACAAGAAAAACACAGAACTCTCATATTGGGGTATATCTACACTGACCACTTAGCACAAACAGGCAGTGAATAAGCTCCATGGCAGCTAAACAACACGTGAAGCTGATTGGGTTAACACAGGCCAAAGCTACTTAACACAGTCTTTAACAGTGTTTAACTAAAGTTGTGAGCTGCTCCGAATTCACTTCCAGAATCCGAAGAAAACTTCAACTTTGGGCCCATTAAGCAATTGGGCCAGTTCTGAGATGGAACCAGCCACAACTCTTTACATGGCTATTTTGTGTTCCCCAGGTTAAGCAGCCCAGTGACATGGTCTGGTACTCATTCCCCATCCCCAGTCCATGACCAGGGGAATCCCTGGACATGCTGGCCAGGAGGCACAATATGACTTGTGCTGTTTGCTCATTGCTTGGAGCAATGCTGGTGAGAGCAACAAGGTGATTGTTGAAGGGATGAGGAAAAGGTGGGGTTGATTTCTCCCCTCCCATTTTACTATGGGGCCCTGGGTGATATAATTTCAAATGGTGAGTACCCAGAACAACCCATGATACAGCCACTAGCTGCCACAACAAGGAAAATAGGAGGGGATGGTAAGTGTGACCATCTGGCAACACCCAACCAATTTCAGCACTACTGGATGGCCAGGACTGCCTCTTTCCTCCACAGTGGCTGGGAGAGGTCATGGTCTTAACCAGACTTCTTCAACCTGTGGTCCTCTGGGTGTTTGAGCCTCCAACTCTCATAAGCCCTAGCCAGCTTGTTCAGTGATCAGGAATTTTGGGAGCCAAAGTCCAAAACATCTAGAGGACCACAGGTTGAAGAGGCTTTGTCTAAATCATCTCAAGAGCAATCTGGTACTTGCCATTCCAGATCTGCTCTGGGATAAGTGGTCAATGTCAATCTGCCCTAGGAGGGAGGAGGGATTCAGAATGACCTTTCTTTTGTGTTTTCCTGTCCTTCATAAAATAAGGAGATACACAAACAGGGGAAAACATTCATTTTGAACTGAACCCACAAAAATATGAAAGATGGTGCATGTATTATTCCAATGTTATATGACAAAATATTGCCACACAACTTAAAGTGCTTTATTACTTCCTTGTGGCATCTTTGTTATCGCCTGAGACTCTTTAAAATACTTGGTACTTGGTCTGCCAATGTTTTTACATCCCACAGATACTTAATGAACATTAAAATTATTTTTGGAATACTGTGGTTTGCAAAATACTTGTGTAAAAACCAAACTGATGGAAAATCCAGGTATAATTGATATTCTCAACACATTCTTTATACTATTTGACTTCAGAGTGGCAAGAAAAGTATATTGTGTCTGTTACCTTACTATAACTGTTAAAGTTTGTTATTCCTGTGCTTATTTGAATCTAAGGGCCCTTCCACACAGCCATATAAGCCAGAATATTAAGTAGAATAACCCATATTCAGTGCCGAAAACAACAAATAACAAATCAAGCAATAGGTAAAACAGACTCAATAAAATTATAAAAATAGCAAACTTAAGTAAACATGACATAATATATCATGATGATCAGATAAGGAGGGAAGCCATGAGAACAGGCTGTCAACTGGGCTCAGAATTTGGTAAATCACAACTAACCAGGTGTTATGGCAACCCTGTAGCCAAGGAGGAAAATATACAGAATATTTTTCAGTGTCGAAGCAAATAGCAAAATTCACACATTAGCTCCAGAAGTCATGATTATTCTTGCTAGAGCTAGCATCCCATCTGGCCTTAACATACATCATATCTAAGGAGTTTCCAGGTTATATACAGTTTTGGGGGCTCACTGTTAGCCATTTGGGAGTTTTCTTTTTTTCCAGATCTCATGCTACTCTTTTCAGGTTTCATATGACAGTTATAAATCTTAATGGTGGCACTTCACTCCTGGCCTTGGTTCAAGTGTCCCACAGTGGTCCCAAGTGTTGGTACCCCATGTCTTCCTCACCTTGTGCACTGAAATAGTACAAGCTACCTGCCTTCACATTTGAGCTATCCTAATTTTTTTGTCCGTCTCATTCCCCAGCTTTTCTGTTGCCTACTGCTCCTTATCTTGCACCCTGAATTAATGTCAGATTGGTATAATTCAGACAGGTACGAGTAAGTAAAATGAGAAATAGGCTCTTATTGCATTGTTCATTTTTGGAGATGTCCTTTCCAAAGGTCAAAATCTGACTAGGCTATTATGTTCCTCTATTTAGCTTCCCTGCAGTAAACAGGCTTCCACCATCTATTGCACCTCTGGGATTGCATTTAGCAAACTGACTCAGCAGTAGCCTTGGATTTGCTGGAATAGACTTTTAGCAAATGCAAAATTGCAAAACGGGAGTAAGAGAAGCTTGATTAAAGTTCAAATGCCAACTGGAAATTTGAATCATTTCCTGAGCCCCTTTTTTGCAGCTTTAGGTGATTTGAACTTTAGTGGTATTTATTTGAAAACATAAGGGCATGAAGTTTATAAAAAGTTTTCAGATTAGGAGCTATGCATCATGAGAGGCATGGTTTTCAATTATGAATTACCCATAATTGGTTGATGAAATAAACACTATAGGAAGCTTTCATATGATGGTGGAAGGATAAGTTGTGCATTTTATTTTTACTGTGCATTTTATGATGATTTTGAATATTGCTCCATTTGTTCCAATTTGCTTCTGTACATTTTAGGGGCTTTCTCTCCTGTTTTGTTTAGTATTTAAATTCTCAAGTTATATTGCTTAGAAGTATATGAATATTTTTTTTAATCTGCTCTATGAATAAATGATTCCAATAATACTTATTTCCATAATTTAATGTGCGGGTTGGAATTTTGGAGCAGATTTTAGAAGTTGCTTGGGAATGGGAAAGTGAGGGTAATACCGTATATTCCGGCATATAAGACGACTGGGCATATAAGACGACCCCCGAATTTTCCAGTTAAAATATAGGGTTTGGGATATATTCGCCATATAAGACTACCCCTCTTCCAATGCACACCAAATAAAATTTTTAAAAGCATCAGATTTGATTTCAATATGGCACCCTGGACACCTGCAGCTTGCTACGCCCTTCACTTACACCTTCCCAGTCAGGCGCACCTTCACCTCACCATCGGGACCGCATTAAGTCCACAAATCCTGATGAATGGATTTTCTTCTACCGTACTTGTACAGCGTCGCCCTTAATGCTTTCATACAGTCGCTGCATACGGCAGGGATGCAGCCATTGCCATTTTTGAGCTCCCCCCACCATATGCGGCAACCATAGAGTCTCCAATCCAATTTGAAGTTTCAGCATATAAGTCTACCGCCGTATATAAGACTACTCCCACATATAAGACGACCCTTGCCTTCTGAGAAGATTTTCTTGGGTTAAAATTAGTCTTATACACCAGAATATACGGTACTTGCCATATTTCTGAGCAGAAGTTGGAGATGGGGATCAATTCATGAATTAAAAGCAAGAACATTTTTTCTCTTTGGAAAGTTGCCCAAATCACTTAGACTTTATATAATTTTATAGGTTATGTTTACCTATTCTAATAATTTATTTGTTTATTTCAAAGTAGCAAAAGCACCTGGTTTTGAGTGGATCAGAAACTCTTTACTCCCACTACATTGCTCCTTCCACCCAGCTGCTTGCATTTTCTCTCCACTCAGCCAGTCATTCCAGTCTTCCTTTCTCATCATCCACACATTCATGCCATTGCTCATCTTCACTGGAGCTAAATGCTCCTTTTCTCTGGCTTCTCATCTAGATGTTTTTATTTCACTTCCCTCGCTCACCAGGTGCCCATTCTGTGTCTCCCCAATGATCTTTCCTTTCATCTCTTCTGCTTGTCTTCTCTTTTCTGTCGCTTTCTCCCTGGTCTTTGTCTCCTCGTAACATGTTGCCCACTTAGACCTTTCCACTGTTCTCTCTATTTATGTCATTTCAAGAGGCAGCAAGCTTGCTCTTTCTTACTCTCTCAGTCTCTCTCATACTAAACATTTTGAATTATCCTAGAGCTACAAAGAGAGTAGCAGCTTTCACAACCAGAGTATTTCTCTACTCTACCTCTGACCCACAGAAACCACCCATATGTTCTGGGAAAATAAATGCACAACATTTGACTTTAGCTTCCTGATGGATGGGGAACTCTGCAACCAGTGAGTGAAGATGACACAGCACTTCACAAACTTAAATTCTTTAAAATTAATCCTTTAATAATACAAGGTGACCTTGTAGTGTACACAACCAATTTATTTTATTTTATTTAAAACATTTATGCCCTGTCCTTCTCAACCTCTGTGGAGGGACTCAGAACAGCTTCCAACAGACAACAATTTGATGCCAATAATAATAATAATAATAATAATAATTTAAAAAAAACTTTATTTGTACCCCACTACCATCTCCCCAAGGGACTTGGTGTGGCTTACATGAGGCCAAGCCCACAGCACATCAATAAACAAAAGCAATAACAAATAATCAATGCAAAACAGTTAAAATAAAACTCAAAAACAAAAAAATACTCAATAAGCAATAAACAATAAGAATAACATACAGCATTTAAAAACCTATGGCCGGGCATAATATAAAACACATAATAAATACATCCACAAAATTAAAATAGATGTAAATATATGTACATTAAGAACCTGCTCGCTAGATTAAAATCACCTGAATTAAAATAATCCAAAGCAGTCCAATTTCCACTTACTATCCATGCCAAGTTTTCCCAGTCTTCAAGATATGGTAAATGCACACTCATAGCCGCTCTTCTTAGTGGAAAACAAATTAATACAAATATGACATTTCTATTGTAAAATTACATATATATATTTTAAAAAATACAGGGATTGATGTACATTGTGTATATAATGGGAATGACACAGGGGTTTACCAACTATTACTTTGAAATACCCCTCTAAAACAGTTCTGTGTTTAATCAGGCTTACAAAATCAATTATTTTTCATGCAAGTCCTCATAAAAAGCTGCAGATGAAAAGAAACCTTTCAAATAGAAGCTGCTCCCCTTTCTTCATTTCTCTCTTCTAAATTCAGCACATCAACTAAAAACAAAGTTTGCTTGTTAACCTCAGAAATATTTTTTACTTTGCCAATTTAATTGGTGAATTAATCAACAATATTGCCCATAATAAATTGAATAACAGTGCAATCCTATTATTTATACATAAATAATGGCTACTAGGTTCAATGGACTTTGTAGGAGGATGTGCGGAGAACTACAGCCTAAAATTGCCATAGCAGAAAGGAGGAGAAATCTGGACTCAAATCAGCAAAACAATATGTGTGTGGCATGGCTTTTTACCATTGCCCCTTTCTTTTCCTTCCATGGTTTTCCTCCTTTTCCTCCATCTGTTCATATGGGATAGAAACAATGTCAGATTCAAGGCTGGTGTAGCTTTATTACCAGTTTGGAGTAGGTATATCAAGTGAATTTAAGTTTTTACCTTTCTGCCCCAATTATTGCCCCAAGAACAGAGTGCTGGAGTTGGAGGGGAAAGGGGCTTTGGAGATTTATGTGTTTCATTTCAACTCTAATGAAAGAGCATACCTCTGTTGCATTTCCCACCCTCAACTTATACTTGAGTCAATCCATTTCCCCAGTTTTTTGTGGTAAAATTAGGTGTCTCTGCTTTTATTTGGGTCGGCTTATGCTCGAATATATGCGGTAGTTCTTTTTCACTTGCACACCTGTCCATTGCAGACATTAAAGGTAACAAAGATAGAACCAATGTCATCTCTACACCTATGGAAAATATGATTTCCAGGTATTAGAATGGTAACATGATCATGTTTGTGTTATCCTTCGCGAGATCATAGGAAGCTTAAAGCTGAACCAAAAGGTAAATCCAGAGTTTTAAACCTTGGTGTAATTATAGCTGGTCTGTTATATTCCTACTAATAATCGTATGACTTAATTATATATTGTATAACCCAATATGCTATCCTTTCCTATTTACTTTGAGCCATAAAAGCTGGTAGGAAAGCTAGTACTGGGGCAGAAATAGCAGACTAAAATGGCACCCTACATTAGAAGTATTATTTGTTTAAGTTGTTAAAGGTTACATAGATATTAATTGTACAAGCAATGTGAAGATACTAATTTGCTGTAGAAGGAAGCCTCCAACGGAAGCTGAAGATTGAGAGCTCAAGGGCTTTTCGCTCTGTGGCTCAAGGCCTGCAGAATTCCATGTGGAACAGGCTCCACTGGTTTGTGGGGGAAACAGTGACAATAGCAGTAAACAAAAGTCACAGAAGTAGCAAAAATAGCTTCCTGGAAGAATTTTTTGTTACTTCATACTTCAGTATTGCCTGAAATACCATATTGAGAAAGCCAGAAGGCATGGAGAACAAAGTTGCTTTACCTAGCTGTTTTGTTTTCTTAGTTGATGGTATTACTGACACTACTGGCAATTGCCAGGAATTACAAAGACAAATTAATAGAGAACAGATAGAGATAAAGGTTGTTTAAGGTGCTGCCATTTCAGTGGATGACAGGAAGAAGGTAGTATGATTGCCCTTTCTTCTGGTTTTTCTTACTGTCTTGATCAGATTAATATCAGCTTGAAGATGTTTCTGGTTAATTCTATATCAGTTAATAACAAATCAATGAACATATAAGACATGATAGTAATGAACAGTCATGTTTGATATATGGTAAACTCCTGGTTGGATAAATCAGACAGAGGAAGCCTCTTCTAGCTTTGACAATAAGCTTCAAAGTCTTATCAGAAGACAAGACTTAAGAATGTTAGTGTTACCATGAGTCCAAGTCCATATCTAAGAGCTATATTCATTAGTTATTGTTTTTGTCGTTATGATTATTTTTGTTTTAAATTTGCGTATTTACCAAAAAGAACAATAAAAATCTATAAACATGTATATATACATAAACAAATACAATATTTCCAATCATTTGTATAGTGATTGTAACTATGCCATTCCCTCCTCCCACCCATCCAGTTGTAGTCACTTCCCATCCTTTGAGTTAAGAGACAGTCATACAAAAATATGTTCTTCCTTCCTACTATAATATTTTTCCATTCTTCCTTCTAGCATAACAGTTATTTACAAATTATATACAAAAATTCTGACAGATTAAATTGTGAAGCTGTCTATAAAAACGTTTCCCTCTTTCTTTTTACAAAATTTCTAATTACTATTTTTTTTTACTGTCTACTATTGATGTTAAGTATGCAAGACAATGGCTCTGTTACTGTATTGACTCTGTTACTGCTTCATCACACTGGAGAGAATGAATCTACTTTAAATCTGGTTTCTGCGTCCTGCAGAATTCTGGGGTTTGTAGTTTAGTGTGATGAGGTTCTTAGTATATAGTCCCTAACACCCTCAATGTATCAGATGTGCTGGTTAATTTCTGACAAGACTGTGAAGATTCCTAGGATATTACTACTAGGAGACTACTATCAGTCATGGGGTGTATGAGATCAAGATTTCATGTATGCTATGGCAGATGTTTACTTGAGTCAACTGTTATCTGACTCCACTTATCAGGCTGGACACATTCTGGAGATGGTTGCCCATTTTGGCTTATAAATTTAATGGTAGGATGACTGACGGTGAATATTGTCAACTATTTTTAGATGAAGATTTTATTCTATTCCATCTGAGAACATCAATAGTTTGCCATTCAAGTCAGAGTTTGTTCTTGATAGACATTTCCTATTTGGTTTATGAAAAAGCAACCACCAGGAGCTCCAATTCTAATAATGTACAAGTTTTCTTGTTTCTTTGCTCTTGCCAAAAGGAGAGCCAAATGAGAGCAAATCGTCTAATTTGGAGACTATATGACTCATTTGTGATCACATACTCTCCTCTTCTTTTGTGGGATTATAAGGAGTTAACTGGAAATTCTGCTTCCATTTTAGATTAAATGTGGCTAATATTAACAATGGTCAATATTGAAGTTTTTCATCTCACTATTATTAAGAGTAATAGCAGTTTTTATGGGGTGAGATGACTCACTCAAGTACACTTAATTCCAAAGAGAATCAGAAGTTTCCAGTCTTCTCCATCTTGCTGGGAGAAATAGACATTCTTTAGGGTCACTGTAGGATGCTCTTGTGACAGCACACCATGAACAAGGCCAGTAATATCCAGTTTCCCTCCTTCACATCTATTCTAAAGGTTTTGAGAAGGCACAACTGAGCTCTGTGAGGATATTTGTGCAATTGTTGGATTTCCCCATGTACTAAAAGTAGTTCATTTTACATAGGAGAAACAGTTTTTGAGTATAACCAAGCAATTAGCTTAAGTGCAAAAGAAAAATGATAAATGCTATGGTGGTAGCCAGAAACAGTTAGACATTATTTCATAATCTAGATTCTGCAGTGAGGGTACTACCTATGATTGTAAGTATATTGGGCCCAAGATATTTTTGTGATGTTATTACAGAACCAATATCTTGGCTGCATGGATGGATGGGCTGAATATGGAGGTGGTAGAGTTGGGTGGATGCTTTGAAAAGAGGTACCAGGTATTCCTGAAAGCCAAAAGGTGTCATCCTGCATTTTTGGTACATTGCTGACGTAGCTTTTTGTCCTATTATGTCTTCTGATTTTAAGGCAAGATGGCGCGAAGATAGTTCTGAAAACTGTGCTGCATCAGATGAAGTAGCTGGGGAGGGAGTAAGGATGGGGAGAGAGGGAAAATGAGGGAGGGAGCTCAGGTGAATCCAATGTGAAAGCACCAGCTAGAATGTTAAAAGGTTTTGCTGAAAGGTCTTGATTTCAGACTGAATGTTTAATATCAAAAGCAGCACAAAAATCTGTTAAAAATCAGCAGAGATTTTATATTATGTTAGCAAACACAAGAAGGTCTAAAATGTTTCACACAGATTAAGATGCAACCAGGCAATTAGAATAAACAATCTCAAGATCTTGCAACAATAAAATAACATTTGAGTGGCACTGAAATTTCTGAGATTGGTACCAAAGTAGACTTCCGTGCAGGGAAATATTTTATAACGGGCCACTCACTAAGAATGTCTACTGAATGAATAACCACTCATTACATCTTGGAATCCAACGACACTCTTGAGTAGAGCCCCTGATGAGGATCTCAAGGGCACAGGAAACAAAATTCATACACATATACACATGGATATATGCACAACACACATATCACTCAGCTCGAACAGTTATATGGACTAGTATGACAGACATTTTGTTTTTACAATGTGAGATACAAATCTAGAGTCTTATTGTGTAGCCAAAACCAACAATGATGCCCATGGGTTAGCAAGGAAAAAGTATCTTTTCTAGCAGTCCTACTTGAATATCTCTTTTTGAATTTGGGAGGTGCAGTCAGCAAAACAATGGAATATATTTTCCTGCTGAGCAGAGTTTGGCAGCCATTCCTGCAGGAAACAAAATGGATTCCCATGCATGCAGATTCCTTTGAATAATACTTCTTGTAATCTGTAATTCATGAATCATTCTCACTTTGTAATAACTGGTGTGTCTTTCTCAAAACAAAGTAGGGGACTTTTAGAAAAGAATCTCCATTCCTAATCATTTCTGAACAATTTGTTTTTTGGCTTCAGGTAATCTTTGGATGGTGATTTATGAACACAATGTGCCGAGCAGTTGGGCATGTTAAAGTACTTCTTATTAAATTTGATTAAAACCACTTTGTATACATTTAATAAGAAAGCCCTGAAGTTATCCAGTTGGGGAATCTTTTTTTTTACAGTTATATTTCCTCAGAGGTAACCTGTTGGAAATTACATGATAGTGGTAGGTAGAGCTGAAGTGAGGTGTGGGCAGCATTCCAGTAGAACGCTCCCTAATTTTCTGCCCAGTGGGCTTGCAGATTGCAAAAAATAATATGAGAGTACTTTAAAGTGCTAAGACTCTTACTTATATGCACATGCATCTGTAAATAAGGTTTGTGGATTATAGTATAATTTCTTAAGTCAAAACAATAGGGTTATATTGGTATTTTGTGGATTTCTAGATTTTTCAGTTGGGAGGTTTTGACTAGTCTGTATTTTGTGCTAGAGAAAAGGATTGAACATTGAGGTATCTAAAATTCACCCTTAAGCAACAGACAAGAGTCAGCCTTAAGTGCAATATATTTTAATTCAGATCTATCTAGTTAATCAAAGATCATCACAACAGATTGAAATAGCATAATGTTTGGCCTGGGCCTGTCTTCAACATTATAGTTTAATCTTATCTTGAGAGGGGCTCTAGGTTAGTGGCTGTGTACTTGTTTTTCATGAACGAGATGCCCAGCCCAACATCTGCTATCAAGGTAGAGAACACCTTTATCAGTGGATCTGGAAAGCACCACCAGACAGTAAAGACAATATGTGTCTCAATGAACCATTGATCTGGCAGCATATGGTAGTCCTATACCCTCCCCATTAGTTCTACAGGTGTGACTACTCTCTCTAAAAGTACAAGATCAACAAGAGATTGGGGGGAGAAGATAAAAAATGCATTGATCTTCTACTATTTTGCTGCTGTGTCTTCTTACCCCTATGTGGTTTGGTTTTTGGTACCATGACATATTTGAGAAGTAATCATATGGAGATAGAGGAATTTGTAAGAACACAGTGGGAAAACTTAGTTCTTCCAGGCACCTTTCCATTTTGGAATGAGGTACCCTTCTCTACTTATAGCTAATAGTCATAATAATTGGCACTAAGAAGGGAATTTCTCTAGAACGTGATACAGATTACATCAGCATTGTGCTTGTGATTACATCCTAAGCAAAATGGCTGATTCAGATCTAGCTTAAGATAGCTTGATCTATGGGTAAATAATGTTGGATGCAAAAAGGTATCACCGCTTGTGTAATGTGATTGGTGAGAAGGAATTCTAGGAATCATGCCTGTCTTTTGTTTCAGTTATGTCTTTCTTTGATCTGTATAAAGCAATTTTGTTTCCTTCCTACTTGCAGAGCTCACTTTCCTATTCCAAAAAGTTAAGTTAATCCTTTGTGTCACTTTGTCTGGAAAGGGAGCATCTATGAGGCTCCTGGCTCAGGATGACTTTCATCCACCAGCTTTTGGGGCTCTTTTACTGGAATGTAGATAGCTTCTTTTGTCTTTCTCCTTTTCTATCCCAAGATGGATTTGTTGAAATAATAAATGTAACATTTTACAAGAGAATCCTGAGTACACTTAAGGTTATATTACATTCTGCTTGATAGAGATGTCAAATGTCAGTCCCTTTCCAGGTAGATGCGAATGATTTCTTCACTTTCATTAACAGCCTCACTTGTATTTTTTTAAAAGCTATAATACTGCAGTTATTGAACTTCATGGCATTAAAATAAGAACAGCCATGTGTTACTCCAGTTCTTTCTCAGTTCCGTTATATTTGCCTTTTAATAGTAGTTGGTGCTACCTGATGTGCAGTCAGATTATGGCCACCTGAGGAAAAGCAGATAGGGTTGATAGGTAAAAGAAAGCAAAGACATTAAGCAAAACAGAAGGAATTAATCATACAGTGCTTCTCAAATGGCACTTCACACTTCTAAAAAATCCAGATTTTTTAAAATTTGCAATTGCAATGCAAGGATAATTGCAAGAAAGCTACTAATGCACAACTCCTGCCTTCTTCTGTAGCTCTGTAATTGGGGAGAGGGTACTTCAGTTACCCCATTGCAGAAGGCAAGAATACATGAAGATATTATACATAGTAAAGAATCTGGCTATTTTCTAAAGCCTTGACTCTCATTGGTCTTGTTTGCATTTTGTTGCTTTATTTGGAAGTGTTGAGTTGATTTCAGTAGAAACAAGACTTTGCAAACAGCAAAACAAAACTATAACCCTAGAAAATATGTGCATGTAACAGGTGTAACAATGATTAACAAGTATTTCACTTAAAAATAGACTCATGAGTTAAATCGTGTTTTGGTTGAAAGGGCCCTGTTGAGCCCACACTTACTATCTGGTGACCTTTTAAGGTTTCAGTAAGCCATTCTGATTCACTACGGATTACTAAGTGAGAAGAAAGGGTATTATACATCTGGCATTTTTAGTTGGCCATTATGAAATATTTTGTTGAGACTATTTTTGACTCAACTATGAACCATGAATGTGTTGAAAGTGAAAGTTACTTAGCTCTAGGAAAAGGTAAATGACCTAGGACTCATTATCCTGCTATGAGCAGGAAAGAACATGAGTTGACTTACAGGTAGAAGCCTGTATTGAGCATCCCTGGCATGTTTGGTACTTTACAGCAGGGAGAACAGCATCAAAGGGGTTGAATAACCTCTGTTTCCTTGGGCTAAACAAATTAGGTGGGATGCACTTTATGACCTGTAAGATAAGAAGCAAAAACTACACCATCTCTTTAATATTGTGTGTTTCCTCAATGGGATATGGCAAACAGAGTTTTTTTAAAATCACCAAAGAGTTAAAGATTTACATAGCTATATAATTGTGTGTTAAATTTGTGAAAGAGCAATTAATCTGTGTTGTGTGTTCCTGTGTATGCACTCCTGCAAAGCTTGCTGGTCTAACTGATCCAAGAAGCTAGTCAGAACCTAGCAGATGTGATGAGGTCTGTGATGAATTCTCTACCTGTTAGGCAAAGAAAAGCCTAGAAAAGTAGGCCCAGGAAGTTTGGCAGCCATTTTGGAAAGGGTGCCGGTGGCATCCATTTTAAATTTCATTTCCTGAAGGGGGCATGCTCAGGAACAGCTTGGAGGGAAATGAGGGGAGTTAGTGATTGGCTGGGAGAGAGTGGGTGGAGCTTAACTTGGAAAAGAAAAAAATTGACTTTAAGGGTGTGTTTTAAAACTCTGTCAGCTCAGATTGAGTCTGGGTGTCAAAGAAGAAAGAGTTAGGAATTTGGAGTGGAGAAGAGAATAGTGATAGAGGCCTGAAGTTGGTCAGTTAGCTAGTAGAGATAGCTAGTGAGAAGATTTTACAGCTATTAGGGAAGATAGCTGGTGGAGGAGTGAAGAGATAGATCCAGGCTAGGACTATCTGTGGTGGAGTTTAGAATTGCTTGGTAGAGAGGAATCCTGTCAGTAATTTCTGGAGGGAGAGAAGTGTGTTAATTGTAACTAAGTTTGAACTGCTTAAAGAAACCACATGCTTTTATGTTATTACTTCAGAACAGCTAAGCTTAATGCCTGTTTTGTTCAAGTTCTCTTAAATAAGCATCATGGTTTTATTGTTCACATCATCTGTCTCACGTGTGCCTCTGTGGGTGAAGTTTTAAAAGCAATTTCCTGCAGCAATCAAAAGTCTAATGGTGGCAGCGCATATTTTAAAAGAGTAATCTTTTCAGTGCTACCTCAGAACACAAGCCTGAGTGCTAATCCAGCACACTCTTGCCTAAGATACTTCAAGTAAGCCAAGAGTTTAACTTTCCTTTAAAGTTTGGTGCGTGCCAGAGCTCTTTCAAAAGGTTTTCCGGCCAGAAGTTTGTTCCAGCTTATTACAGCTTCTGCTTTTGATTTTTAATTAGAGAAGCCACATCCTACCACAAGTCGTGTACAGCTGCTGTTTTTATTTATGTGTTGTTTTTTTGATAATGTTGTTTATCTTATTGTCTATGTGTTTTTAATTGCTTGTATTGTTGTTACTATTGCTTGTATTGTTGTGTTTGGGCTCAGCCTCATGTAAGCCACACTGAGTCCCTTGGGGAGATGGTAGCGGGGTACAAATAAAGTGTTGTTGTTGTTATTTATATTGGCCAAATAGCCTCTATCATTATAGATGGTTGTCAGTTGGTGGGATTTTATTCTCCAAATAAGTCTCAACCATTTATAAGTTGTGGCAAGCACTGGGATTTTGTTCCCAAATAAGCCACAATCCTTTATAAGGTCCACAGGAAGTTTCTAAAAACTTAGAGAATAAAGCCATTTATCTTGAGGACCCTGTATGTTCAGATATAAATCAACTTCAAGAATAAGTTGGAGACAGGTTTGGTGAACAAAATTATGGATATTGATAAGATCCATGGAAAAGATAATAGGGTCATTCCACTAAAAAGAGAAAGCACCATTACCACCTTGGGGTCAATTGCCCCTGGCTGCTGCCACCATTTCCCAGACCAGGCATTCAATAAGGACAGAAGCAGTGCCATGACAGAAAGAGTTGAAGGTCTCAATGCTTGTTTAAGGTTTTCCAAGGAAAGCCCTTTCCTTTCATCATGCAGAGAAGGAGGCAGTTCATTTTCTGATAAGAGTAATGCTACTGTACTTACATTGACCCATGGTAAGTTTTTTGAGTAGACTTATTGATTAAAATTACTAGACTTATGCATGAGCATATAGGGTAGTTATTTTATATGTCTTCTCTCCACCTGGCCTATCCATTTTGCTTTAACAGAGGCATACTATGACAACAATATGTAGTGAGGGTAGGGTCATTCTCCCAACTATTTTAATATTTCAATTTTCTTGGGAGCAATTTATTGAAACACGATAAATATATATATTCAAATAAGATGTTGCCACAATAAGGATATCATGTGGAAGGGGAGTATCTTAGCCTCCCACATTTTGGCCACTAGCCCCAGGGATGGAATAGCATTTGCATAGGAAGTAGCCACATGATATGTCCTCCTGTTATGGCCTTCCCATGACTTGCATTACTGGGACAATCCAGGAAGCAACCACAGGAAGGCTGTAACTCTTCTAGATAACTTACAAACAAGGCCGGTGAAGCATAGAGTGGGGCAGATGTAAAAAGAAAACCTATTTTTAAAAAAACAAATGAGAGAAGTCAGGTTGGCTTTAAAACTGAATTCTGCATGCTAAGTTGAGAATTGAAGGACCTTCGACAGGTTTGACCAGGTGTTGCCTCTGTCATCACTAAAAAATAATATTAAACAATGCTTCTGTTTATTATTCTGTTTCCATGTCACTGAGCAATGCTTTCTTCTAGAGAATGGCAAGAGGCAAATGTAGATACGGAGCTACTTTGACTTCATTTTCCCTGGTGGCTTCCAGCCACAAACAAGTGAACAGAGCACACAGTCCTTGTGTTTCATAACCTCTTCAGCCGGTCCTATTTCAATTAGAGGAAAAAAGAAGTACTACAGATTAGCTGTTGAAAAACATCTTACGTGGCAGCATGATGATTTGCATGTGCTGTAGGCGTCTGGGAAGGCACCATTGCCTCGTTCTTGTCGACATTTTTATATGTCCTTAAAAGGGCGCAGGGAGGAGTGAAGGAACAGGGAGTTTGCTCCATTTATTGTAAAGTAAGAAATAAAGCTATTTGCTAACAACTGTAGCTGACAACTGAAAATTGAACAAGATATTATTTTGTTCTTTTAAAATACCATGGGTCTGAAAATTTTCCAGTAATGATAAGAAGCTTGATAAAAGCATTGTGTCACAAGAGTGTGTTTCCTGACCAGAAGTTTAAAATGTAAATAAATTTGTTTCGAATTGTTTTAGTCTTGTAGATAGCTTGATTGCATTTTAACTAACTTTTTAAAGCGTATGTCTTTGCAGATACTTTCAATTGAATTTGTTTTAATTTTTCCAAGCCTCATTGAAGCTCAGGTTTGAGGAAAGAGCAGAATATACTCTACCTTTCTTAATATACTTTTTATGTTCTATTTCTTTGTGCATTTATATGATACCTTTCAGGGCTGCCCTTTAAAGGAATTATTAGCTTAAGATGTTCCTAAGAAGAATTTCCGTTGCTTGGAAGAAAGCAATTCTTCTCCAACTTTTATTTTTAAAACTTGCTACTTACAGCATTCCACCTATTATCACGCTGCATAAAGCTGAACAAATCTAGATCTCTGTCTTCTGTTTTTTAAATGCACTGTATTAAAAAGATCTCATTTTATTTTGTCTCTAATGGTACAAATTAAGACTGTTTTGGTGTTATTCTTTCACTGGGCTCCTCCCTTTTGTATTTTTAAGTTTGGAATTCTATAATTTTACAATAAATGTTATCTCGGGTTTATCTTATATTTCCCAGATAATTAAAATATCAAGTATGCCTCATTCTACATATTATTTTTGCTGTAAAAACGTATTTTTTCCTTCAGCAATAACAAAGGAAGCAGATAGAATATCCCATATAAACTCAAGTATAAGCAGAGCTTTTCATCCTTTTTTAGGCTGAAAAGGCCCCCCTCAGCTTACACTGGAGTCAAGGTTATTTATTGTTTACTCTGTTATTATTACTATTTTATTACATTTATTATTTTACTCTATTTATTATTGATATTATTACACTTATTATTTTGCTCTATTGTTATTACATTTATTATTTTATGCTATTATTACTGTTATGATTACATTTCCATTATTTTACTCTATTATTATTATTCTTATTATTTATTGCCTCAATTAATGTAATTTTACTGGTATCTATTTTTATTTGAAATTTACCAGTAGTTGCAGCATTTCCCACCCTGGGCTTATACTCGAGTCAAAACATTTTCCCAGATATATATATTCAGGTCAGTTTATACTTGGTCATATACAGTACTTTCAGTATATACACATTTTCATTCTCAGGTATCTTTATCTGAGTGCCTTGAAAAAAACTGGGTTCCCATAAGTGTTTATGTGATTAATAAAAGTGAAGCATTAAAGGATTTCTAGATAGCTGCAATTCAAGTTCTGGAATTAATAATTTGAGTGCTGAACAGAATTAATAAAAAAAAACTACATGATCTTTGGATATTAAAAAAATATAATGTCACGTCTTTTCCACATTTGATAAAATTATTGTTTTGATAGATAATTTCAAGACTAGAGATTTCCTAATTTACCTAAGAATAAATACATAATTGTTTGGCTGTTCAACAAGGGTACCCATATATCTATAGCTCAGTTTACTTTTGTGTCATCCTCAAAAGTACATCTGGCCAAAGTTGACCTGTTTTGTTTGATTTTAATCTTTTTCTTTTCTCCACGCTGGAGTTCTTTTTCCTGAAACTGAAACAAGACCAGACTATACATGCTCAGTATCATCAATTATTCTTGCTTCTTTTCATGCATTATTTCTGATAGCACTATGTAGCAAAAATAATAATGAGCATTATTCTTCCTTACTCCATAGGATGGTTCCTATAGATCATGGATAAATACTGAAGAAAAGCATTTTTGCTGAAGTGTGTAAAGGAGAAAACATGTTGCATTCCATGTCAATTTTGCGCTTCTGCTTTCACGTGGACCACAGATATTTCCCTTGATATACAAGAATGTGTTCTTTCATTACCAGTAAGTATCACACTGGAGTTCACATTTATTTTATTTTCACGCACACACATACAAACAATGCACACAGGCAGAAGAATTCACTAAGAGTGAAGTCAGAGCGTGCAGTTTGTAGATAGCAGCCTAGATATTTTAGTCAAGAATATTTAAATGACAGAGTAGAAAAAGAAATTCACCATTGAGCTGTGAAAAAAGGCATCTACTTGCTTTGCTCAGAAGAAAATACCAGAGCAATTGGTCACAAAGTACTTGAATTTTCTTTAACGTTACTTTCATTACAACATAATGGCACACAAAAATTGAGAGACACAGCCCAGTAGTTAATTTAAAAGAAGCCATTAGTGTTTCTTAATTTCAAAAGAAGTTAAGGTCGATAAAAGCCCTTTTTAAAAAACTGAATTACAGCTTGCTCAGGTAAGTCTTTTCATAATTATTCAGTGATTGAGTGAGATGAGCTCCTTAATTTATCTGGTGCATTCTGTTTAAAGAAGTCTTTGTGAACATGCTCTTGAAGTGACAATCTAATGCTGTCTTTTTCAACAAAAGGCACAGAAAAAGGGCTACTGCCTGACCTGTGTCCAGAATGCACAAAGGATAGAACAGTTGAAGTCTAAGTAGTTAAGATAGGTAAGATTTTAAAGGAACATTCCGCTTCTGCTTCTAACAGGCTTGATAGAATTACTCTAGCTACCCATTGAATCTTTCTACAGGTTAAGAATCACTTGTCCAAATTCTGAAACCCAAAATTATCAACATGGATTGCTGAGATAGTGCCAGCTTTGCTTTCTGGTGGTTCAATGTACACAAAAATTGTTTCATGCACAAAAGTATTTTAAATGTCATGTAAAACAGGGGTCCTCAAACTTTTTAAACAGAGGGCCAGGTCACAGTCCCTCAGACTGTTGGAGTGCTGGATTATAATTTGAAAAAAAAACATGAATGAATTCCTATGCACACTGCACATATCATATTTGTAGTGCAAAAAACACTTTAAAACAATACAATAATTAAATGAATAATAATTTTAACAAATATAAACTTATTAGTATTTCAATAGGAAGTGTGGGCCTGCTTTTGGCTGATGAAATAGAGTTGTTGTTGTTGTTGCTATGTGCTTTCAAGTCATTTCAGACTTAGGTTGACCCTGAGCAAGGGGCGGGTAAATGACCTTGGAGGGCCGTATCTGGCCCCCGGGCCTTAGTTTGAGGACCCCTGGTATAAAAGTACCTTCAGTCTATGTGTATAAGGTGCATATCTTATTATGCATAGAACTAAATATAAATATTCAAAAACCTGGGGGGGAAACCGAAATCCAAAATACTTTTGATCCTAAGGGATACTCAACAAGTATAGGACAAAGCAAATGTATCACTTAATGGCTCCTCGTGTTGTCTTTTTTCTCTAGTACTTAGTATCCTTCTTTGGATGTAAAGAAGACAAAAATATATGTTTTTCTGCAGACTATGGAAAGCTATGTAAGTCCTTCAACTGGGGTTTACTCCATGCCAAAGCTAAACAAACCCTTTAACTAGTTGGAACCTGCTGTATCAACCAACATTTTTCTAACTAAAGGTTCTTATGGAATTGTTTGAACTTACAGTTCTTTCATGTTATACACAGAATGTCTTATGAAATTGTTTGAACTTACAGTTCTTTCATGTTACACTTTCTAACTATCAGTGGGCAAGTGGCTAAGAGTATTACATGAGAATGCAGCAAACTATGCTTAATCTCTACCTGGGGATAGTCATCTCAAGCATTTCACATAACCAATGTTCAGGATATTAGATTTATCATAATATCTTAGGGATATCTGATTGAACTGGATCCATTAGTATGATATTAGTACATTTGACCAAGATGCAACCTCAAGCCAAGTGTGCCCAAAACATAAAGCAGGTATCATCTCTGTAACATTGATTGGTTTCTTTCTGTTTATGGTGTACAGTACTTGCAAGACATTTTGTTTCACAGAATACTTACCGCAGAAAGATTAATGTACTGGTGAGTGTTGGAGGGCAAATGCTGCCTCATCCTATACCACATCCTACCTCACATGTTGAAGCATGCTGCTTTGGACTAGCTCTATGTCTGAGTTGGAACAAGGAACAAAAGAAGATTATGTGCATGTGCATTCAAGTTGCCTGTTGATTTATGGCATACCATAATTTACTAAGCTAAAATAAGAAGTGTAGTTAAATCGTGATCACTCAATTAACTCAATTTATATATTGGACATTTCCCCTTGTTCTGCCACCAGGAAAAGATGAAAGGGTTGGTTGAATTTAGAAATCAATATAGAAATTGAAAAAGTAAAGAGATTTGGTGGGGCGGGGGTGGGGGGAATCATGGGATTTTGAAAGACATGCATGATGGATGATCTGGATGACAGAACTTGTTTTCAGAGAAAAGGGGGGCACAGTAATACAGGACAAATCAAGAGAACATTTTCATAGTTAGTATGAATAAGAGTTTTAAATTGTGGGAATGGAGAGGAAGGATTATATATTCACAAAGCAGGAAGAAATGTCATACTGAATTTGGGGAGATATTAAAATACGAAAAAAAGCTTTGAGCTCAGTGAACAGAGTGAATGTCAGGGACATCGTCAAAGGATACAAAAAGGATAGGAAGAGATCACTTGGAAGAAAGATCTGAAGCCCAGTCTTTAGACATAGAAGTAAAACATCCATTTAAAAAACCCAGAAGATAGTGCTTCAAGATGTAGGTGAAATGTTCTAGCTTAAAGCGTTAATAGAGTGCCATAAGTATAAAGGTAGTGCTGAACATGATAAGATTTGATGACACCCCTTAGAAACAGTAGAAGAAAACAATATCAAGCCGGTTGAGAAGACATCCCTAGAAACAATAAATGGAAAGGAAAGGAAGCAGATTCAGTTTAGAGGGAAAATACAAGCAATTAACAAGGAAACGTAATTGGTGACAGTTGGGGAAACTTGGACATGAAAAAAACGTAGAGAGCAAAATGCTGTCAGCTTATCAAATGCAGAATTGCAGAATTACAGAATCTCCCTGCCTCCCCTTTTTTTTCCCAGAAAAGGATGTGCTGCACTTTGCCCACTCCTATTATAGTCTAAGCATATAATTAAAGAATGAGAAATACAGGAATGACTCCCAACACAGTTCACTTTCTATGTGGAATGGATGAATTGGGTAGAACAACATGGAGATAGAATCATAGAATCAAAGAGTTGAAAGAGACCTCATGGGCCATCCAGTCCAACCCCTGCCAAGAAGCAGGAATGTTGCATTCAAATCACCCCTGACAGATGGCCATCCAGCCTCTGTTTAAAAGCTTCCAAAGAAGGAGCCTCCACCACACTCTGGGGCAGAGTTCCCCTGCTGAACGGCTCTCACAGTCAGGAAGCTCTTCCTCATATTCAGATGGAATCTCCTTACTTGTAGTTTGAAGCCATTGTTCCTCATCCTAGTCTCCATGGAAGCAGAAAACAAGCTTGCTCCCCCGTCCCTGTGACTTCATCTCATATATGGTTTAGGACATTACTCAACTCAATAAGGGCCACATATACAAAATAAAATATCCATTATGCCAAAAGGGTTTGAATCCTTGGGCATGTCACACTCTCTCAGCCTGAAAGGAAACTACTGGTAAACCTCCTGTGAATGCATCTTGCCAAGAAACTATGATAGGATCCCCATAAGTGATAATCAGCTTGAAACACATTTTGCTGTTTGATCAAGGATTGAATAGGAGAGTAGATGATGATAGGATACTTACGGGAACAACAGTGAAAGGGGGATACTCTGAGGATTTGCCCATCCTTCCAATTAAGCATTTCATGAGAAAACAATGAGGTTCTCATGTATTCTAAGGAAACAATAATGAGAGATAAGTAACAAAGAGATGAGCAGCATTGGTTCTCCCACTGATCTCTTTAAATATACCCTTCCTTGGCACAGCTTCCTCCTTTCATTTGTTCTCCCCCTGGTTCAAAGAATAAAAGACAGTCCTACATACTTAGCAGCTGTTTCTCTATTCCTCTTGATTTCGTACAATATGGACATAATGGGCAGGCAGTAGAGAAACGAAGGTATGTTTCATCATTATCAAGACTTTTGCTTCTTTGGCACCAGTTATTAACTCGACCACTATGTAATCATTTCGTATAGCATCACAAAAAGCTGCTTTTTGTTAGCAGTAAAGCAAAAAAGTCAAGATTGTTGCACTTTCTCTCCAATTAGTTGTCTTTATACAGGAACATCAAGAAGAAACATGCATAAATAAGCAATAGCAAAAGCTGAACAGAGCAGTTATCAAAATAGTAATCTATATGAATATTAACGTGACCAAGAAAAATGGGATAGAATTAATTTAGTCTCTAAATAGAACTAGCACAAGTAGGCCAACATTTTAAAAAGCAATAAGGAAGACTTTACTTTCTCAGTACTGGAACAGCACAGACTTCTATCCAATAGGAATTATGCCAAACGAATCCATAGTTGTATCCTTTGCGAGAGGAAGACACTGCACAAATCTTCAGTCTAAACTCAGTGAATGGTTGATTACCATAAATAGCTGAGCAACGTTTTTAGACCTACTTTTGGTTATCTTCAAGAGAGTATCCTCAAAGACCTATTAGATGTGCGTGCTCAATCCCTGATGGTAAACAGCTATTACAAAACAGGAGACTTGCATGGGGTGTTCTGCCTCTCCATAAGAGCGAAGATAGTGCACATTTAACTACAACAAAGCTCTTTGAAAACAATGGAGTTCATACTGGGACTTTAGACATACAGTGTTCCCTCGCTACTTCGCGGTTCACTTTTAGCGGACTCGCTGTTTTGTGGGTTTTTGAAAATATTAATACAAATATTAAATATTTATGTCCAGTGGAAGTTAGGGAGGCCAGGGACCCCGGAAGTGCAGCGGCCTGAGACACAGCAAGGAAGGCCTACCTCCCTGGCCTCCACAGACCCCGGAAGTGCTGCAGCTTGAGGCGCAGTGGGAAAGGCCTGCCTCCCTGGCCTGCTGCTGCCTGTGTGGCTCCGGAGGCTCTGCAGAGGCCAGGGTGGCAGGCAAGTGCCCTTGGGATGGGCCAGGAGGTGGGTAAGGAAGCACTGGTAAGAAAATAACATATAAAATAATGTATAAATATTAAAATTAATGTGGTGTCCCTACTTCGTGGTTTTTTACTTATTGTGGGTGGTCCTGGAATGGAACCCCCCCCCCCCCCCGATAAGTGAGGGAACACTGTATCATACTTACTCAATTCTAATGCTCACCTTTTTTTGACTAAATTACCTTCCCATAATTAGGTGTATTAGATTAGCATAATATGGTAAATACCTTTTTGTATTTCAGGATTATGAAAACTGAGGTGTGCATTAGATGCTATGGCACATTAGACTTGAGTAAATACGAGTAATTAACAGTGCTCCCAATTCGCCTGAATTAACAAAACTTCTTTATTGTTCTACACAGTAGATTACATGAAATGTAAACTAGTACTCTGTGTCAAATAGCTTCTTTTTTGGCATACCATATAAATAGCTAACAGAGGAAATGCAAATGCTCCATATGAAAGGAGGCAAACTCTTGGCATGTGTGCATGTCTGAATTTATTTTATTTAACTTCCTTAAACTAGCATGCTCATTGTTTATTACATTTTGATTTTTTCAGGTTTTATGTAGAATATAATGTTAGCAAAGACATATGTGTTTTGCTTCAATATTTATTTATTGTAATAAAAGTAGTGCTAAACCAAAACCAAAAATTTCCTTCCAGGCAACATAAATGAAAGGTTCAAACACATGGTTTGTGAAGATGGCGCCAACACAGGTGTGTGTCTTCCTCTGGAAGCTGGTTTCACATGGTGGCTTAGATTTTTCCATCTTTGTATCTAGCACCATTTGAAATCAGTGTTCTAGGAGCAAGAATTACAGCACTGGATGTGGAAAGGAACCAGAAGCAACAGGATCTTGCCACTAATGGTAAATTTTAGTTACATTCATTTGGTGTCTATGCTTTTCTGAAATTATTTTCAAGCTATAACTTTATTTGAGCTTAGTTTACAAGAACATGAAGCATTTGAGGCTAATGGTCCAACTAAGGACAAAGTATCATGGTTTCAATCCAAACAAAATCACATTATCATTCTAAAGTTGGTAGACTTGGCATCTAGAGATGTCCTCAGCGTCCCTAAACGACATTCCCCAGAATTCTGCAGGAGACTGTCACACAAAGTGACACGGTGAGAGCGTTCATTTTAGACCAGTAATGTGGTATCGTAGTCTTACTTAGAATACCCATTGAAACCGTAGTGCTTTTTTCATCAGCTTTTTTCAACATGATTAAGTCTTGATACAACCCAACAGAAAAAGGCTTTTCCACGTGTGTACATAGGTAAAGAAGAAGCTATGCCCCTAATCACTCCCTTTTCTTCCTCAAATAGATTTGAAGTAGATACGAAGTTATGCTATCCCAGTCCAAACTCACATTTTTTTCTGTCAAACCAGGAGGGTAGTGAGATGTCCCAAGCAGGAGGATCATAGGCCCCATCTGCACTGCCATATAATGCAGTTTGACTGCATTATATGGCAGTGTAGATGGGACCATATTAGGCAGGGACACCATTGGTGGTGCACGACAACAGTGTCTGCATTTTCATGACTCACCTATCAGAACATGGGCAAAAAGACATTCACCTTTTCCTAGGCATCATTGGATTGTAACATTAGGAATGGGAAGCTGATCTAATCACAGAAGACTATAGCCTCCCTCCCTCTTGGTTTCAGGAACTAAGAATTGCATAAGGCTGTAGCTTCCCTGACTTTTGCTCAATTCCCACCTTCTTGGATGGTAGCATCCAACGAGGACTACAGGAAGCAACAGGCTCCCCATTCCTAGAGGGTATGCGGAAGGGCATGAGTAGCAGAGAAGATTATACATAGCCTTTCCTAGTCTCATTCAGCTTCCTTCCCAAATTCTGCACAGGAGCTGGGTGGGAGTCACCAAGAGAGAACAACAGAATGCTGTAGTCTCCCCAGTTCTTGCTTCTGCACCATCAAGAACCTTCTCCCCACCTATGAGACAGCCTCAAAAATTAAAGTTTTTAAAGGTGTCTGAGAGAAAATTGATTATTTAAATTATTTATTAAGCAGAAGATAAACACACAGGTCAAAATTGCTTTGTGCAAAGAAGTTTATGATTGTAGGTTTTTAAGGATTAGTTATTACAGTTATTTACAATTACACATCCCACCACTATAACCATTGTCCTGATTAGAATTATTCCCTCATAAACTTCAAATGAACTGCTCCTGTACTGTAACTCTTACTTCTCTACATCCCATATCTCACTAATGGTGCATCTACACCACGCATGAGCGAACTTGAGACCTCAAGATGTTTTGGATTTCAACTTCTACAATTCTTAACAGCTGGGAAGCTGTCTGGAATTTCTGGGAGTTGAAGTCCAAAACACCTGGATGGCCTAAGTTTGCCCATGCCTGATCTACACCAACCATATAGTGCTGTTTTAAACTAGCACCAAACTGTGGCATCTATAAAATACACACCACCTGTGCTACAGGAAATAAAACACATCAAGCAAAATCTGGGGAAAATCTGAAATAAACCTCTTAATGTGTTTCAGCGAGCCTCAAAAGTAAACCACACCACATGATGAAATTGGCTTAGCAGAATTTGAAGCACCTTATAGACATCCACCAGTGCTGAAGCACTTTATAAAATTTGATTACTTCCACTGCTGTCACTCCCCCCCCCTTTTTTTTTTCACCTGGAAAATGGGTGGGGGGGATGTATTCCCTGGTGGCTGTCAAGCCACAGATACTGTACTTTCTGGAACTGGTTTGAGTTAATGTAATCACCTTACTAGTCTCAAGCCTGTTCCAGAAATGTCAATCTAATCATCCACATAGCAAAACCGTTTTCTGCCAAATCAGTTATGAATTATCCAGTGGTCAGTGAAGATGTGTCCTAAGTGACCCTAACTAACTGAAACATTTGTATTTTTCAAAAGCATATTCAAACTCTCAACCAGTCACCAGTCACTTCCAAGACTACTCCTAACAAGAGTAGCCTTGGCATATGTACTATGCATACTATACACATATTATATTTCCTTATTTTTTTAAATATCATACCAAGATTTGTATAAGTCCAGAACATCAAAGGATTCTTACCCCTTTGTGCAGTGCTTCTCACTACTAGGTGTGACACAGATGTTGTGGCACTCATGGGCACAGCTTCACTCCACTTCACCACTGATTTACTAGAGTGGTGTACCTTGACATTTTCCACCAGCTCTTACACATCCCAGAGAAAAGGAACATCCTTTCACATGGGGCAAATTCTGATATTCCTCGGGTGTAGTGGGAAAATGTAGCTAAGGTGGAAAAGCTGTTATTTCTGAGCCCCTGGCTTCTGTTATGCACCTAAAGAAGAAGTGGGTAGGAGTGAGCAACCTTTCACCCTATTCTATGACAGTATAATTATGGTGACAGAGACTTGTACTTCTAATACTATTAATTGGATCTTGTGCTCTGATTTAGATATCAGTAAGCCACTTGCACCTCAAAACAATCCTTTTCACACAGTTCGTTTTTCCAGTGTCTCAAAGTTTCTAGAAGCATTTTCTAGTGATAGTTGGTCACTTTCGTGTCAACAGCATTCATTTTTACATAATTGTAATTATTAGAGTCTATCCTCTTGATTTCACGCAGCCATGCAAATGCTAATGGATGTCCTAGAAAAAGACAGAGAAATTCAGAAAAGCACAACACATATTTGCATCTACATCAAATTAATGCATGCTTAAATAGTAGCAATAATATGGAAAAATCTTGAGTTTATTTTTGGTAAATTAAATGGCTGTTTTTATAAGATTGGATTGAATAAGTCATAGAGTAATGACCAGAATATTCAGTAGCCAGCGCTTTAGTCATACTTTATAGGCTAGGTTTTTGTTTTTGTTTTGTTTTGTTTTTTGAATTATTTCATGGTAAGTATTTAATAGGATGGATAACCTAAAATGACTGCTAATCAAGGTTCTGTAGCACTTCATCCGAATGGCCCACAAGAGCCTATTTGCAGCCAATGTGGAACTGTGAAAACGTCTCTTACACAGGCTGACCGATTTCTCTTGGTGTTCAGAGTCTTAGTTTTTGTCTAGCACCATTTGAAATCGGTTATGATGTAGGGGGAAAAGCAACTACAGTGGAGGAGTCGTATACAGTGGAGAAGTCATGCAAATTCTCAGATGAAGAATTTTGTATACAAAGCAGTGTCTTTCATACAATGATATAACTGCTGCTTTTTGTATCCCCTGCAATGTCTGTCTGAAAGGTCCACTGCCTTATGAAGTCAATTGTCTAAAATTCTCTAGTATGTTTAGCTGATAGTAGCTGAAAATGATATTTTTGTTCTACAGTCTATTAACAACATCTGGACATCAGAATAAAACCCTGCTCCAAACAGCCCCACAGTAGGACTTGTTACTTTGTAAAATGCCTTGTTACTTTGTAAAATGAGCCACACTTCTCGTAGAGGTTAGGATCTTGGAAGTCTGCACCATATTTAACACATCCCACTGATATTGCCATTTATGCTTTTGACTCCAAATAAGGTTACAGTGCTGTTGGTCTTCTCTCAACCATTTTAGGCCCAGGAGAGGGCTTGTTTTCATGAAGAAGTGATCCAGAAATAACTTCATTTCTGGATCACTTATTTTCGGGGGGGGGGGGGGGGAGGGAAATCCCCGATCTCCTGAACAAAAAATAAAATTGCCCATGGAAAAACAAAAGCATGGTAAAATTGCCCCTCGTGCTCTAAGGGACACCTGGACCAAATTAACTAGTTTCCATGCGTTTCCTCACCAAAAATATGGAAGGCCTTGTGGTTCAGAAAAACAGACATGAGGGGCATATGTGACTGTGAGCACCCGTTTCCATCCTGGTTGTTGCCATTGTTCTAAAACAGTGATTCTCAACCTTTGGTCCTCCAGGGTTTTGCACTTCAATTTCCAGAAATCCCAGCCATCTTACCAGTTGTTGGGAATTGTGGGAGCTGAAGTCCAAAACACCTGGAGGACCAAATATTGGGAAACACTGCTTCGGAACAATGGCAGCAACTACAGAAGGTCCAGGCATACAGTAAAGCAAGGGACTTGTGCTTTGTTTCCACAACGTTTACAAAGAGAGTGACGAGAGGTTAGTGCCACCTGGTGCTCTTTCATATTACATAATTATAATACTGGGATTTCATTCTAAATGCCACAGTACCATCCTATGGAATCCTGGAATTGCAGTGTAGAAAAGGAATTTATAATTTTCAGCCATAGAATTGTAGTACCTCAAACAACTACAAATTCTGGGGATTCCTCGGGATACAGTTAAATTGGAATTGTGGTGCTATCACTGTGCAGAGTGAAAGGGTCCCTGGTGTAGGAGAGGAGCACCAAACAGGTAATAGGGAGAAGGGACCCAAAAGGTCTGTTTTCTTTCTAAATAATTTAATGGTTGTGTTAGGCATGGCTATTGATAACAGTCCAGCCACATTCCTGATAAGGATAAGGAGAGCTTTCAATCTACAAGGTCATGTACGAACAGCAGCACGGTAAGATTTCAGGTGCTAAAGCCAAACAAGGTAGGTTCACTTTCAGAAGAAAGGAGGGCTGAGTCCTTAATGTTATATCTTTTGGCTACAAAATAGACAACATTGAGGAATCCATCATATTGCTTACCACGCCTACTCTTGATCATTAGTCTTTCCAAAAATAATTTTAAAGTAATTAATTACATTAAACGATATACATATATTTGCACGCGCACACACACACATATATATATGTAATTTTCAAAAGGTACCAAATCCACCTGAACAAATTTTACAGGAATAAAAAATGTGTTGAAAATAGCATTATTTTGCTATAAAATGCCATTTTTTTCAAAGTAATGTGATACATTTTGATAGTTTTTATCTGTACTTGATATTCTACTGCTAGCCAACAATCTGCTGCCACCTATAATTCATTCTTCAATTTTTATTTTATTTTATTTTATTATTTGATACCTTTTGGAAATATATTCCATTAGCATACATATAAAATACTGCACAACAACAATGGGGAAAACAGAAAAGCAAAGACAATTGAGAAATGTTGGTTGACTTATAGTAAGTAGCAAAAACAGAATCTGGCCTAGTTATTGTAAACTAGTTTCACTCAATACTGCCTGTTAGGAAGCAGGGTAAAATAAACCAGTAAATATAATATCCCAAAAAGATCTACTAGACTTGCACCCCTCAGTTAGTTATTGTTACTATTTTTATTTAAGGTTTAATTGTTTAAAATTAACTAATATATTTGTTTAATTGTTCTGATATATTGGTTTTCTTTGTTGAGATATTGACTTTATTAAATATTGTGTATCATAAGCAAGATATATAATTTTAAAATGTCTTAAATAAACAAAGAGAACTGTTCCTTGGTGCAGACAATGTTCTTGTAGAGTAACCAGTGGTCAGAGACTAATCAGTAGATTCTTTACGTGTACATAATGATCGGTGGATTCTTTACGTATACAAAATTCAGACAGAAATCAAAAATGTTCAAGCTTGATTTGATGCTGATGCCAATTTAACACTAGATGGCACTGCTGTTTTCTTTCAGTAAATAATGTATGCTTTATGGCGGAAAATGCAGTGTTTTTGCTTCAATTTGCAGAAATTCTCTCAGCACCCTAGGCTCCATTTCATGTTTGGATGACTAGCAATGCTTCCCCGCCACCACCCCACCCTGAGATATAAAAAATCCACAGCTTGGTATTTGAGAATGTCTTTCTCTATTAATATAAATAGAATCCACTATATCATCATCATCATCATCATCATCATCATCTGTATTGCTGAAGGCTTTCATGGCTGGAATCACTGGGTTGTTGTGAGCTTTCTGGGCTGTATGGCCATGTTCCAGAAGCATTCTTTCCTGACATTTTGCCTGCATCTAAGCCAGGCATCCCCAGATGTGACCTCACAACCTCTGAGGATGCCTGCCATAGATTCAGGTGAAACGTCAGGAGAGAATACTTCTGGAACATGGCCATACAGCCCAGAAAGCTCACAACAACCCAATAATAAACTGGTTTCACAGATTTTTATCAAAGTTTACCTATAGTCATACAGAAGCAGGTGTCTGTGTGCATATTTGTTAGCTTAATAAGGAACAAAGTACAACAACAACCGGGGAAGGGATGGTATTCCAATTCAATTCCACTTAAAACTCACTTATTAATGAGATGGAAGGGGAAGAAATGCTGTCCGTAGCTTCCAACATTGCTGAGGGTTGACTTTACCAAGCACCTATCATCCTGCTATCAAGTTCACTGTTTTTTCACTGCTACAAGAATTAATACACATCGATGCAAGACAGTTGCTCACTACGGTCGACCTACTGCTCAGCATGCAGTAACATTCTTTTTTAAAGGAAGTACGTATGTGAAGTAACCAACATCTTGAAATGGCATTTGAAATGAAAACAATGCCCGGTAATCTTACAGACCATTTCAAAATGTTTTGACTTGCAGTGTTACATATAAGCACAAGATACTAATCCCCAATAAAGTATCACCTGATTGTGTACAGAGTTGCATACAAGCAAAGCTTGGAATGTTACTATGATATGGAAATGGCTACTTTATTCATTTTTCCGATTTTAACAAACCATGCTTGTTACTGTTACTGCAGTCCAGAAAGGCAACTTGTAGAATCCATGGGTGCATCTCTAGATTGTAAAATGAATGCAGTTGACACCACTTTAACTGCCATGGCTCAATGTTACGGCATCGTGTAAGTTGTAGTTTCACAAGGTCTTCAGCCTTCTCTGCTGGAGCCAAAGCAAACAACAACTCCCAGGATTCCATAGCATTGAGCCATGGCGGTTAAAGTGGGGTCAACTGCATTCATTTTACAATCTGCATTAATTCTACAGTGTAGATCAGTGCTTCTCAACCTGTGGGTCCCCAGGTGTTTTGGCCTACAGCTCCTAAAAATCCCTGCCAGTTGACCAGCTGTTAAGATTTCTGGGGGTTGAAGGCCAAAACATCTGGGGACACACAGGTTGAGAACCACTGATATGGATACACATCTACAGCTGGAGCCCCTGCCATGGAGGAATTCAAAAATAATTCACCACATCACTTGTTCTAGTGAGCTGCTATTACAATGACCATTTTGTCTCTGGGGAAAATATAGGAACATTCTTGCTTCACCTAAAGACCAATTTAGATACTTCACCTTTGAAATTCTGTGAAAACTATGAATAAGAAATCCTTCCTGATTGGAACATAAGCAGGCTCCCATGTGTATGTCTCCTGCCTCAATTGCTAAGACAGTATAGCCCCATCTACCCTGCCATATAATGCAGTTATAAACTATTATATGGTCAGTGTAGACCAGACATGGGCAAACTTAAGCCTTCCAGGTGTTTTGAGCATCAGCTTCCACAATACCTAACAGCCTAATGGCAACACATTTTTTGAGCTGACTGTAAAAAAACCTCTGAGGCAGCACCTAAGATGTGGAAGAAATGTGAGCTATGGGATTTCTTTCCCCAACAAACAATTAAGGGAGAGATTGCTCCACATTTCCGCTGTAGAAACCTGGCAAGAAGGAGATGAGAAGGCGGTGTAGTCTAGTGCACTTCTTCTTAAACTATGGATCTCAACACTAAGTGGGGTCCTCATAGTTCAATGTTGGGATGATGAAAAATTTGGCAATGGTGAAAGGTTTTTAAATGCCCCAGCTTCTGCCAACCTAGCAGTTCGAAAACATGCAAATGTGAGTAGATCAATAGGTACCTCTCTAGCGGGAAAGTAATGGTGCTCCATGCAGTCACGCCAGCTACATGACCTTGGAGGTGTCTATGGACAACTCAGGCTCTTCGGCATAGAAATGGATATGAGCACCACTCCCCAGAGTTGGATACGACTGGACTTAATGTCAGGGGGAAACCTTTACCTTACCTTTTATATGAAATATATATATAACACAAAAAAAACCCCACATAGCTTAAAACATCTAACAACACCACAAGGTGCGGAAAGGCATAATTGCAGAGAAAAAGACAAATGAAAAGTGCTGACACAAAAGCTCAGTTACAAACATTGCCATCCCCATCCCTACTCACCCTTGACATGTCAGAAAAGGCTTGAGGAACTAATGCAGGGGAAGGTGGGAACATACTACACTTGACAACAAGCCTGTAAGGCAATAAACTGTTTAAGGAGGAAGAGGAGGAAGAAGAATATCCAACCCTTTCTCGTTCTTACCTCTCTGAACACGGAGGTCCAAACGGTAACCGGAAATGTGGTGGGGGCGCAGCGTTGCCTTTCCTCTTCCTCCCCTCCCTGCTTTTCCCAGCCAAGCCCCCTTGCAGGGACCCGCCAAAGAGATGAGGCACTTTTGCAGCTCAGCCTGGAGAAGAGATTTCCGGGTTCCATTTGACATAAGCGAAGGGGGCCATTTCTCAGAAAAGCTTTCAAGGTTTTTATAAACTGGCACTGGGAAAGTTAGTGGGTGCATCTGTTAAATGAACTGGGTCCCATCAACACTGTGGAATGAATGCAGTTTGATATCACATTAATTGCCAGGGCTCAAGGCAATGGAAGTCCTGGGAGTTGTGGTTTTACAAGGTCAAAAGAGTTTAGTCCCCCTCCCAAACTACAACTCCCAGGATCCGATGTGGTTTTCTTTTCAACAAGAGTATTGGGACTTCTGCCTTTACTAGTCTGCATTTTTCTTCTTGCAGAGACGATAATTTCTCAAACCTACTTACATAAAACTTTTCCCCCTCCATAACAGGGTGTGCTTAAAATACCAACAGAACCCGGAAATCAGGGCAGCGTATGGCTCTGCTAAGTTCTACCTCTGGAGCCCTCCTCTGAAAAAAGCCTTTGGCAGACGCAGCATCATTAGATAAGGACACCAAGAAAATAAAAACAAAGCACTGCGCATGCGGACTCAGCGGGGCGAGAAGCACCCGGCGCATGCGCTGAAGGAAAGAGTCCTCTGAGGTTAGTTAAGGTCGAAAGGAAGCAGTGGGCGGGGCTGAGAGACATCTGAGTGCCTCGGAAGGGGCGGGGCCATGCTTACGTTTCCATGGCAACGCTTGCAGCCAGGCTTCCGCTTGTGCTTTAAAAGCTTCCTTGTGAATAAATTGAGAAACATACACCGTTCGCACCTGGCCACCAGGTGGCAGCAAAGGATTATCCAGGCATACTTTCCTGAATACTGTATTGTCGAAGGCTTTCATGGCCGGGATCACTGGGGGGTTGTAGGTTTTTCCGGGCTATAGGGCCATGTTCTGGAGGCAATTTTTCTCCTGACGTTTCGCCTGCATCTAAGGCAGGCATCCTCAGAGGTAATGAGGTCTGTTGGAAGTAGGAAAAATGGGTTTATATATCTGTGGAATGACCAGGGTAATGTTTCAGCTGATCACCTTGATTTGCATTCAATGGCCTGGAAGCGCCTGGGGGGAATCTCTTGTTGAGAGTGAATTGATGTGCCTGATTGTTTACTCTCTGTTGTTTTGCTGTTGTAATTTTAGAGTTGTTTAATACTGGTAGCCAGATTTTGTTCATCTTCATGGTTTCCTCCTTTCTGTTGAAATTGTCCACATGCTTGTGGATTTCAATGGCTTCTCTGTGTAGTCTGACATGGTGGTTGTGAGAGTGGTCCAGCATTTCTGTGTTCTCCAATAATATGCTGTGTCCAGGTTGGTTCATCAGGTGCTCTGCTATGGCTGATTTCTCTGGTTGGAGTAGTTTGCAGTGCCTTTCATGTTCCTTGATGCGTGTCACGCTTTTTCTCTGCCAAATCTATTGCCCCTTTCCACAGTTAACAATCAGAGTCCCCTCTTCACTTTTCCATCTATCTGGAGGCTTTAGGGCCTTGAAGAGAGTTACAAACATGTGTTTATTTTTTGTTTACTTGGTTGTCTTCTTGAATTATGTAATTGTTGTTTTCAAACCATTTGTTTGCCGCTTTGAGTCCCATCCGTGGGAGAAAAGCGGAATATTAATAAATAAATAAATAAATAAGCACACTTTTACCAGTTTAGATGTAAAACGTGCATGACATTTTATTTCTTACAAAGCAACAAACATCACAATTCCAATCTGGAAGTCTTTAATTAAGTCTTTCATAAGTACAAAATTTATATTCAGTCCTATATACAATTTGTCTTCTCAACTGAGTTCTTGGAGATGAAATGCACCAATCTCACATTCCAAGTTTTATCCTTTTGTAATTTTTCAAAATTAAAAAAAAACTTGAAACTGCAGCTGAATGCACATCAGCAAAACAAATAAATTGAAACAAAACAATAAACAATGTATTGGATTTCAGTTGCAATTTTGGAAATTTAATTAAAAGAATTATAAAAAAAAATATGGCTCATTACCATTACCAGTCAGCAAAACAAAGGCTATGTTTGGGCATACAGAATAATAGTAATGTTTAGACATGTAGATTATTATTTTTTTATTTTGTATTTTTAACTGGAATTAAATTGCTTTTTTAATTTAAAAAATGGGGGGGGGGGAGGGTATGGCTGAGTTCCAGTCAGCAAAATTAGTTATGTTTAGACATATAGAATATACTAGCATTTAGACATGGATGGATGGATGGATGGATGGATGGATGGGGAGATATATATAATTTTGTAATTTTTGTAATTTTTATTTTAGGTTTTGGTTTTTTGAAATTTTTATATAAAGATTATGAAAAAATGTGATTGGGTGGAAATCAGCAAAACCATAGTAATGTTTGGACATGTAGAATTATGAGACTTTAGTTTAACTAAATGTAAAATACAAATTTCTTCCTTATAACACTCAAGACTTGAAAGCAAAGAAGCCATAAAGTGAAATGAAAAAGTTTGAGGATTTACGTTGTATCTTTAAAAATGTAGTTTAAAATATTAACCTCCCCCCCCCTCCCAAATTTGGCTGAGTGCCAATTCACAAAACCATAAGGAATAGCCATGTTTGGACATGTCAAATATACTAACATTTAAACATTTAATTTTTTTGTAGTTTTTATTTTGTGTATTTTTTCTGCATTTTTTTATTTATTGGATTTAAGTTGCATTTTTAAATTTTTATTTTAAAAATTGCCCAAAAAAGGATGGCTGAGTGCAAATCAGCAAAACTATAAAAAAAAATAGTAATATTTGAGCATGTATAATATACTAATATTTGGACCTATGAATTATTTTTGTATTTGATTTTTTTATTTTGACACTATTTTTATTTATTAGATTTTTTTTAAAAAAATAAGGAAAATTACAGAAAAAATACGGCTGAATGCAAATTAGCAAAACTATAAGGAACACTCATTTGACCATGTAGAATTATAAGAGATTGCAAGTTTCCTTTCTCAAACACTGAAGACTTGATAGCAGAGAAGCCACAAAGTGACATGAAAGCATCTGTAAAAAATGGCACCATTGTCCCACCAGCACGTAACTACTCACATCATAGTCGTGGATACACATAATTTCTTCATGTAAGGGTATGTATTAAGCTTATTAGGCATTATTGAGAATCTTCCTCAAATCAGAAGAGTCCCTGAAAACAACAATATGGATTCATGTTGTATAAAACATAAAAGCATGTTTATGTATTCACACAGATTTTTCCAGTTCAGAACAGTGTAATGTTTGGAATATATTTCTCATTCCTTTATGCTACAAAATATGAGAGTTGGCACAGCATTCATGAGGAACAGACGTCCTTAAATGTAAATCCGATTGTTAATCCAAACTGAAAGAGTTCCAATGAACCAAAGCAGTCTATACAATGGTTATCATTCTGCCAATGATTCAATGAGTTTATTTTGTTGGGACTAACAATCAATATACAAGCAATAAATATAAATAAATTTATGCTACATGTACCTTTGAAATGTTTGTTAACTGAAGAAAACAAGATTCACTTTCTGCTACAGAGATGGACAAATTAAAATCAGGCCTTCAAGTTACAACCACTTGATTATTTTATTTATTGGATATAAACTGGCCAGAGGAAGTAACTAGGAAGGCATCACAGATTAATGTTCCTCATCAGTTTCTGTAAACAAAATGAAGACAGGACTTACCTTTCTTAAAACAGAAGGAGACTCTTGCAGCCAATATTATTCCCTGTTTGGGAGATTCATGAGACTTATTAATTATCTCTTTTTATAGAATTTTTAAAAGATTTTTTTAATGATTAGCTCAGAAGAATTAAAGATTCAGAAAAATAAACAAATGCATTCCTCTTTGTAAAATTGGAATACAAATTCTAATAGGTGAACTTTAAGTTTTTTAAAAAAACCAAGTCTCATTTAGCAATTAAGGTGATTAAGTCACCAAATTTTGGGTGTGAAACTACAGTGAGCATTCTGCTTTCACAAATCAATTCTTTCAATGACAGGCATTGTTTCCCCAGAGGGCAATGCTGAGCACATCACTGGGGCATTACCTTGGGGGATCTACAATGTCCCAGTAAATATGGGGCTTCCTGGCATCTTAAAGGGTTTTACCCAAAGGGAGTAGCTGATAAAATCCCAATAAAATACCTTCCATCATGCATCCAAGCCTAAATCCTTTTTTCCTTTCACCAGATAAAATTAAATAGCTATCTGCTTTATGCCATCATATCCCACTGCTGAACAGCTCTTACTATCAGGATGTTCTTCCTAATTTCTTTTTCTGATATTTGAATCCATTGCTCTCTATCCTGGGGCCCTTCCACACAGACATATAACCCTGAATATCAAGGCAGAATAACACACAATGTTTGCTTTGAATGGGAATATATGAGTCCACACTGCCATATATCCCAGTTCAAAGCAGTTAATGTGGGATTTCATTCAGATGTGTGGAAGGGGCCCTGGTCTCCAGAGTTGCAGAAAACAAGCTTCCTCAATTCCTCAATGTCACAATTAACCCTCTGCTGTCCTACTTGAAAAAGCTGTTTTGAAAATGCCCCAGTCTCTTTCACCTTCTACTCCTACTTCCTCCATAGCTTAGTTCAAATGCTGCCAACTGAGTTAAAAATACTTGGCACTCAATTAACACAGAAGAAAACAAGGAAGAAGAGGAGAGGAAGGAACAAAATCTTGCCCTTCTCAGTAAGATCAGTCAAAAGCAAAATTGGTATTATCTTGTACATTTGCCACCTTACCAATCTGATAAATCTTCGATAATCGGCTCCTCATTTTTATTTCTGAAATGTTGAAGGAAACTATATTATTATGATGAATTAAATAATTCCAGCAACATGGAAAAGATCGTGAATTATAACAATATTAAAACCTAATAAGGAGGAGGCCCATCCAAACTCATATAGACCAATAACATTATGTATTGTAGACTATAAACTTTTTACAAAACATAAGCAAATTAGATGTTTTCAAAATCTTTGATATAGTAAACCATGAATAATTGTTTCATTGATGTGAGGAATTTAAATTTGGGGGAATGTGATATAATTAGAGAATTATATAGAAATAACCAGGCAGAAACAATAGTTAATGGTTCCAATTCAAGAATTATTAAAATTCAACATGGTACAAAGCAAAAGTGTCTCCTTTCACCAATCCTCTTTGCGATGGTGACAGAACCTTTAGCTAACTTAATTAGGAAGGAAGATCAAATTAAAGGGTATAAATTGGGAAAGGAAAAAGTAAAAGTGAATTTATATGCAGATGATGCAATGATGTTATTAGAATCATCAAAGAAATCTGTAAAGGAATTAATGCAAACATTCTTTAAAATGAGATTATTTCAGAAGTAACTATGCATATTAAAAATCAGATATTCTACATAAAAATTCAACTTGAGAAGAGTTTTAAAAAGTGCAAAATATTCTAGGGGTAAAATAGGGGGCGGGGGAGAGAAGTTAAAATACTCGGGAGTATATATTCCCCAAAATCTATATAACTTAATACATGTAAATCATAATCAATTGTGGAGAAAAATAGCAAGCAAATATATAATTGGAAAAAAAATGAATCGAGATAGTACAACCATGCTAAAGATATGTAAATTACCCAAGTTTTTGTTTCTTTTTCAAACTCTTCCATTTAATATTCCAAACAAAATAATAAAGAAATGGGACAACTCAATGAAATCCTGGATAGTTGGGGCTAACAAAAGTAGAATATCCAATCCGACATTCTACTCATCACAAAAGAGTGGAGGATGGGGAGCACCATGTTTACAAAGCTATTTTGAGGCTTTCCAACTAGTGACATTATAAGAGTTGGAACTGGGTGAGTCAAAAAGATGGCTAAGAATGGAAAAATCAATAAACAGGTGGGAAAATGGCTCATGTTTGAAGGAAAAAATAGATAAAAATGTAGTTAAGAAACTAAAAAGAGGCCCAATAGTCTCAATAAATTTCTGATAAATGAGTTAGAATTGCTTCCAATAGAAATATTAGATAATCAAAATGAACACATGGAAAAATGATAAAAAGTATAAAATAGAATAGAATAACAAAAATTAGATGCTTATTAAAACTTGATGGAACAATAAAGGAATGGGAATAGTTAAAAGGTAAGTCTGGACAAAGTAACTGGTTATAATGGTATGAAAAAAATTAGATGATCATAGAATGGAAGAGAAAGGAAGGCCCAGAATCAGACTTATACCAGATTTTAAAGTGGAAAATAGAGAGGGAGAATAGTATTGCAGGATTTATATACAAAAATAATAGAAAAACAATATAATTTCAACATTACTTTGATTGAGTTACGGAAGGATTAATTAAACAGTGAGGAGAAGGAGGTTAAAATGGATAGAATCAATAAAAAGAAATAAACACCTAAAGAAACACAATGTACATTTTTGACAAAATGGTATCAAATCCCACAGCAATTAGCTCATATAATTAAAAATACATCAAAATTATGCTGGCATATATGTGGTGGAATTGGAGGGTTTATTCATAAGTGATGGGACTGCAAAAATTTACAAAACTTATTTAAAAATTAAGAATGAGATCGAGGAAATAATAGGGAAAAATTGAGTTGAATAAAAATCAATTCTTTACCCAGGAAATAGAAATTATAGGTAGAAACGAAGCTTGGGATCAAACTATAAAATATATGATAGCAGCAATCCATGCAACAATAGCTTTTGGATGAAAGGAGCAAAGGAAATTAAAAATTAAAAATGGTTTAAATAGTTATCAGATTATATGCTACAAGATTATATCACTGAAAGGAGAACAAAATATACTCATGGATATATTAAGGTCGAATTGGGAGTCGAAATGGAGGAGGAAAAGAAAAAGAAAAGAAAAATATAAGGAACTGAATCAGACAATTTTCATGATCAAACAAATAAAATAGCATACAGAGCAGAGGTATAAGTGTTTCCAGGGGGAGGAAGGGAAAGGCAAAGGGAAAAATGGATATGTATAAGTAATAGATAAGTATAGAAATGCAATTGTAATTATTATAATGTATCTGCATAACCAAATAAAATTATATATATTTTTTTAAATGTCACAATTAACCCTCTGTTGTCCTACTTTAAAAAGCTGTTCTGAAAATGTCCCAGTTTCTTTCACCTTCTAAGGCTACTTCCTCCACGGCCTTTGCTCACTTCAAATGCTGCCAACAGAGTTCAAATGAATACAGCAGAAGGCAAGGGAGAAGAGGAGAGGAAGGGACACAATCTTGCTCTTCTCATTAAGATCAGACAAAGGGAAAATTGTTGCAGCTTCTTTCATCTTGTACATTTGCCAACTTACTGATCTGATATTACTTCAGTAGGCTTTGATGTAACTTCAGTAAGCGTCTCCACGCTTTCATTTCTGAAATATTGAAGGAAACACACTGTGTAAATGATGCATGACAGGAAGGAAGGAAGGAAGGAAGGAAGGAAGGAAGGAAGGAAGGAAGAGTTAATAATACTTACTTATTTTGTGTAAAGTATTTCCTGTAACCCCAATCTATCAGCAGCCAACAAAGCATGAGTAAAAATACTATAAGAAAAAAGGGAGGGAAGATATTTTTAAAAGAACCAACCAGAGTATTTATCTTATTTTATTACGTAGTAGCACTTTCACCAATTAAAATAAATAAAGGAGGGCTATTATTAACTTTTCCTCACATACTGTAGGACTATGTGATTTATCCCAGCACTAAACACCTTAAGATAAAAATACACGGTCAAAGCATTTATATTGTCGATTCCAAAACAAGAGGTCTTTCAAAAAACTTATAATATCAATACTTGAACTGCCCCCATTCAGTGAACGAACAAAGCAAAGAAAACATAATCCTGTGTTACTTGTCTTTTCAGCAATCTGTGTCAAAGTTTTGAAAATACAGGCTTCTCCCTGGACCTATCATTGGAAAAATAGGGGAAGCCTACAAATCCAATATTTGTAAAATGCATGTCAAGAATTACAATTACTAGATCAGACTAAAGTGACTCTCAAAATGTAAACCATCTAAAAAGGCACACCCAAAAGAAATATGAAGCCCAAAGGCAACATCGGAGTTTACCAAGAATTTCTAATCAAACATCTAATTCTAATCTCATAACAATCTCATAAAAAAGCAGAATATTCATCTAAGGAGCTGAGGTGGAACAATGGGTTAAACCCTTGTGATGGCTGAACCGCTGACCTGAAGGTCAGCAGTTTGAATCCACAAGAGGGGGTAAGCTCCCATCTGTCAGTTCCAGCTTCCCATGACGGGACATGAGGGAAGCCTCCCACAGGATGGTAAAACATCCAAGTGTCCCCTGGGCAATGTCCTTGCAGACAGCCAATTCTCTCACACAAGAAGTGACTTGCAGTTTCTCAAGTTGCTTCTAACATGAAAAAAAATCTGAAAAGTAATACATGACTTCATACGGCTTGACCTATATATGTTTTCTCAAATTAACTGAAATTAGAAACATGAAATCAATTAAAGGATTGAAAATAGAAGTCACTGTAAGTGAAGCAAAACAAATGAGGCTATTAAAGATGCTTTGAAGTGTAAAAAGGACTAAAATAATTCATTCTTCAGGTTTCATGGAACAATTTTGCTACTCAGCCAGCATTTAGATCTCATTAATCTGAAAATCAATTATTTGGATAATTCCATAAATTATTCTAAGTCAAACAAGGTTGATTTAAAATAGGAAATGCTGACAAAGCTAATGCACTAAAAGTGCCACAATAGTCTTTGTTGTTTTTGCAATACATACATACCAATTATCAGCATCACAAGGAGAAAATCTAAAGAAGGGAGAAAGTTGTGAAAAGTTAGTTTATTTTTTATAGTTTTTAAAAGTTTGCTCTCTAAAAATGGAATGTATATTAGAAAGGCAGTCTTATCTGAAATACTACATGCCAAAACATTAGAATATTTCACAGCCAATATGGTTGTAAACTCCAGCAAAGGATCACCGCCTTGTCGGGGCGCTGGAGCTTGAGCACCTCAATGATGTCATGAGTGAAACCGTGAAGGGCCACCCAAGACGGGACGGTTGTGGCAGAGAGGTCAGACCAAGCGTGATCCCTGGGGAAGGCAATGGCAAACCACTCCAGTATCCTTGCCAAGAAAACTAAATGGACCAGTACAATCAGAGATATGTCGGTATGCCATTGGAAGATGGGACTCCCAGGTCGGAAGATGGCCAAAATGCTACTGGGGAGGAGCAGAGGATAAGTTCAACTAGCCCCAGATGTGATGACGCAGCTAGCTCAAAGCCGAAAGGAAGGCTAGCGGCCGACGGTACTGGAGGTGAACGACGAATCCGATGCTCTAAAGATCAACACACCATAGGAACCTGGAATGTAAGATCTATGAGCCAGGGCAAATTGGATGTTGTTATTGGTGAGATGTCAAGACTAAAGATAGACATTCTGGGGGTCAGCGAACTGAAATGGACTGGAATGGGCCACTTCACATCAGATGACCACCAGATCTACTACTGCAGACAAGAGGAACATAGAAGAAATGGAGTAGCCTTTATAATTAATAAGAAATTTGCTAAAGTGGTGCTTGGATACAACCCAAAAAATGACAGAATGATCTCAATTCGAGTGCAAGGAAAGCCTTTCAACATTACAGTGATCCAAATATACGCCCCAACCACAGCTGCTGAAGAAGCAGAAGTAGATCAGTTTTATGAGGATCTGCAGGACCTACTGGATAATACACCAAAAAGAGACATTATTTTCATTACAGGAGACTGGAATGCCAAGGTGGGAAGTCAAATGACAACTGGGATCACAGGCAAGCATGGTCTGGGAGAACAAAATGTAGCGGGACGCAGGCTGATAGAATTTTGCCAGGAAAACTCGCTGTGTATAATGAATACTCTCTTCCAACAACCTAAAAGACGACTTTATACATGGACCTCACCAGATGGTCAACACCGAAATCAGATTGACTACATCCTTTGCAGCCAAAGGTGGCGGACATCCATCCAGTCAGTGAAAACAAGACCTGGGGCTGACTGTAGCTCAGATCACGAACTTCTTATTGCCCAATTTAGAATAAAACTAAAGAGATCAGGGAAAATACACAGACCAGTTAGATATGATCTCACTAACATTCCTAGCGATTATACAGTGGAAGTGAAGAACAGATTTGAAGGACTAGATATAGTAAACAGAGTCCCAGAAGAACTATGGACAGAAGTCCGCGACATTGTTCAGGAGACGGCAACAAAGTACGTTCCAAAGAAAAAGAAAACCAAGAAGGCAAAATGGTTGTCTGCTGAGACACTGGAAGTAGCCCAAGAAAGGAGGAAAGCAAAAGGAAACAGTGATAAGGGGAGATATGCCCAGTTAAATGCGCAATTCCAGAGGTTAGCCAGAAGAGATAAGGAACTATTTTTAAATAAGCAATGCATGGAAGTGGAAGAAGACAACAGAATAGGAAGGACAAGAGACCTCTTCCAGAAAATTAGAAACATTGGAGGTAAATTTCAGGCAAAAATTGGTATGATAAGAAACAAAGATGGCAGGGACCTAACAGAAGCTGAAGAGATCAAGAGAAGGTGGCGAGACTATACAGAAGATCTGTATAGGAAGGATAATAATATTGAGGATAGTTATGACGGTGTGGTGAATGAATTAGAACCAGACATCCTGAGGAGTGAGGTTGAATGGGCCTTAAGAAGCATTGCTAACAACAAGGCAGCAGGAGACGACGGGATCCCAGCTGAACTGTTTAAAATCTTAAAAGATGATGCTGTCAAGGTGATGCATGCCATATGCCAGCAAATATGGAAAACACAAGAATGGCCATCAGACTGGAAAAAATCAACTTATATCCCCATACCAAAAAAGGGAAATGCGAAAGACTGCTCAAACTTCCGTACAGTGGCCCTTATTTCTCAATGCCAGTAAGGTAATGCTCAAGATCCTGCAAGGAAGACTCCAGCAATACATGGAGCGAGAGTTGCCAGATGTTCAAGCTGGGTTTAGAAAAGGCAGAGGAACAAGAGACCAGATTGCCAATATCCGCTGGATAATGGAGAAAGGCAGGGAGTTTCAGAAAAACATCTACTTCTGCTTCATTGACTATTCTAAAGCCTTTGACTGTGTGGATCATAATAAATTGTGGCAAGTTCTTAGTGGGATGGGCATCCCAAGGCACCTTGTCTCTCTCCTGAGGAATCTGTACAAGGACCAAGTAGCAACAGTAAGAACTGACCACGGAACAAGACTGGTTCAAGATTGGGAAAGGCGTACGGCAAGGCTGCATACTCTCACCCAACCTTTTTAACTTGTATGCAGAACACATCATGCGATGTGCAGGGCTTGATGAATGCAAAGCTGGGGTGAAAATTGCTGGAAGAAACATTAACAACCTCAGATATGTAGATGACACCACTCTGATGGCCGAAAGCGAGGAGGAGCTGAGGAGCCTTCTAATCAAGGTGAAAGAAGAAAGCGCAAAAGCCGGGTTGCAGCTAAACGTCAAAAAAACCAAGATTATGGCAACAAGAATGATTGACAACTGGAAAATAGAGGGAGAAACCGTGGAGGCCGTGACAGACTTTGTATTTCTAGGTGCAAAGATTACTGCAGATGCAGACTGTAGCCAGGAAATCAGAAGACGCTTACTTCTTGGGAGGAGAGCAATGTCCAGTCTCGATAAAATAGTGAAGAGTAGAGACATCAGACTGGCAACAAAGATCCGCCTAGTCAAAGCCATGGTATTCCCTGTAGTCACCTACGGATGTGAGAGCTGGACCTTAGGGAAGGCTGAGCGAAGGAAGATCGATGCTTTTGAGCTGTGGTGTTGGAGGAAAGTGCTGAGAGTGCCTTGGACTGCGAGAAGATCCAACCAGTCCATCCTCCAGGAAATAAAGCCCGACTGCCCACTGGAGGGAAAGATACTAGAGACAAAGTTGAAGTACTTTGGCCACATCATGAGGAGACAGCAAAGCCTAGAGAAGACAATTATGCTGGGGAAAGTGGAAGGCAAAAGGAAGAGGGGCCGACCAAGGGCAAGATGGATGGATGGCATCCTTGAAGTGACTGGACTGACCTTGAGGGAGCTGTGGGTGGTAACGGCTGACAGGGAGCTCTGGCGTGGGCTGGTCCATGAGGTCACGAAGAGTTGGAGACGACTGAACGAATGAACAACAACATGGTTGTAAAACTATATCATTTACTATAATACATTTTTTAAAATTTCTCAGTAATTAGGAGCTTTGGCCAACATTGTGGCACAGAGAAAAGGGCTCTAAACCGCCATTGCTACTCCCCCAAAGAAGCACCAACATGTGGCCAAAATGAGCTGCATTTTGTGCCACTGTAGAAGCGCCCCAAATGCCTTCTTTCTAATTCATGCGATCAAATTATTCTCTTTTTGTACAGGAAATCGTATTAAAAAGGGTCAGTAAATTTTTGTTGAAGTCTGCTTTAAACATTTTACTAAAAAAACCCGCCTATTTCTGAGGAAAAATAAGAGTGACAGGAAATACAAGTTTTCCTACAACATCTATTTACAAATCTTATACATACTCAGAGAACAGGTTGGCATATAAGGTGTCCACTTTTTCCCCCCAATGTAGCGTATGGTAGATGGCCCTATTAATGTATAGCCAGCATTACATGAAACAACAACACTATCTCCAGGCCGATAGTGTCTTTTCTTTCCCTCTATGATTGCACCATTATAAATCGTCAGTGGAGATATGTCAGGTGATGTCGTAGCTGAAAATGCAAATAAACAATTATTAACAAAACAAAGCAAAAAAACCAACCAAAAACAAAGCAACGTGTTTGCAAAGGTAACTCATTTTATGAAAAGAATTCCTATAATGTGATCCAGATTTTTCAACCTAAGAGTTCATACAAAAGCTATCCTGGTATCTAGATTTAAGGTGTATCCTTGATTCTCTTGGATGAAAAATCCCTGATTTTCATGATTGGTGGGGATGAGAGACAGGCCCTTCTCAGTGGTGGCCCCCATCTGTGGAACTCCCTCCCTAATGAAATTAGATTGGTCCCCTCCCTTCTATCCTTTAGGAAAAAACTTAAATCATGGTTGTGGAACCAAGCATTTGAGTAGCAGACACAGCGATAATAATATAAATGACTTATGTGACCGACAATGGACAGACTTCAGATTGTGACTTTGGATTTGGATTTGTTTTGAAATTGATGTTTATAATTGATGTTTTCAACTAATAGCTTTAATTGTTAATGCTATTATAATTGTTTCTTTGACATCTAATGGTTGCCAGATGTGACCTGCCCTGAGAAGGATGGGATATAAATGTTTGAAATAAATAAATTGGCAGATTTTAATCTAAAAACATAGGTGAGGATTCCCTAATAAGATAATAACTTTTATGCAGTGAAATTCACTTATACCATCATCCCAGAACTTCATACTACCATCAAGTACCTGTTTTGCTCTGCGTTGTCTCTCAGAATGGCAATGAGAATTGATGCAATATTACTCCTTGTTACTATTTTGAGAAGGGTTAAAGAAGAATTATTTTGGATTACTGTGGGGAGTGTGGCCCACACGGGGATCAAGTGGTGTAATTGGCCCCATCTCCCCTGACCCATCCCTGCCATAAATGATAGAATGGTGGCCATAAAAAAGAGCTGCATCCATCCAAAGGAACCCAAAATCAGGCAGTGTGCCTTTTGGGGGTCTTGAGTATGTCCCCTCAACTTAGACCAACATATGTTGATACCTCAGAACTGAATATATACCTACACAAACAAGGTTTCACAGGAGGATCCCACACATTGTAGCCTAGGCATTCTGTAGTCATCTCCGTTGTGTCGTCCAGAAAAGAATTATCCTCATTGCAGATTATAGTGATACCCATTCCAATCACGTATGTAGATAGCAACATCTGTACTGTTCCATTTACAATGAATGGAGCACCACATACTTCTGGACTAACTGCAGCAAAGAAGTTTACAGAAAGTTATAAAATAGGAGGTCCATGATTCCACAAAATTATAAAAAAAAACAAGAGGCACATAACAAAAAGAAAATAGAGAAATCATTCTCAACATGTATTAATTTCAGTTTCTGACGTCTTATCAAAATTTCTTATCAAATTAACTAAAAAAACTAATGTGAATTATAACTGGAAATTGTAACAATGCTAAGTTTACACAACACTGAAAGTAAAAAGAGAAAGGAAAACATTTATAAAAGGCTCCTCCTATCTCTAGACAGGATTTTGGAACTTAGGATTAGCCACAGTATCTCAGAAAGGGGACCCAGGCCAAGAGACCATTCTCTTAAGTATCAAGACCTTCCTTAGGTTCTTGCAGCTTTACCTTTCATTAATATAACAGAAAGCACATGCTGAGAAGAAAACAAAGAAATGATTATGGAATGATACATTGGGAATTTACTGTGAAGGTCCATTCTTGCATAGGAAAAAGAGAAATCAAGGAATAGGTTGACTTTTTCTCCACCCAATTGAAGCAACGGAACATAGAACCAAATTATCTTCCATTGACTCCATAGCATCTTCATGCAGTTCCGTGCAAAAGCCAAAGACAGAACAAAAAAGGAAAGAAGAGCCTTGCTTTCAAGAGGGTGGGGCTGGATGTTCCCATCTTCTTGGCAAGAATGGGTCTTCCTAATAAGTTCTGAATGTACCATTCTCTGCCAATAGAAAGAAACGATTCCAGGAATGGGATCTACCTAACTGTCTGTGTCAGGAGGAAGAAGGCAGCAAGGAAGAAGTGACAGAAATAAAATGAAATTCGGACCACTTGCTGGCAAACTCTCCTGCCAAAGGAAACCCTCGCAGATACAAACAATATTTGGTGGAGATTAAGGTTGTGCCCAAATGTTTCAACCAACACTCCTCCAAGGAAATGAGTGAAAAAGCAGCAGATACAGCAGCAGATATGATTTTCATTTGGCAAATATTCAGCCCATTAGCTACAATAGGAAAATGTAAAGGCTCAATGTTCAGTCATTTTAAGGCATATCTGCATGAAACCTACCTCAGTTTTAGACCCCATTTACAACTGCAGGCTTGCCAAGTTTTGAAACAATTCACCTATCTATGGACTTTTTAGAATTAATTTAAGTTTAAACCATAACATTTTTAAAATAAGACAAACCGCAAAAGAGGGTTCTGGGAATTGTAGTTACTGGTTGTGTCCATTCTCTGCCAATCAAAGCAAGGCTTTTTGTTGGATGAGAAACAGAGAGAGAGAGAGAGCAACTTCTCTCATCATTCTCTGAGAGGAACTCGGAGACTTTTCAATGCCTGCCCAATGCAAGTGCTGCTGGGAAAGCGAGTTTCCAGCAGGGCCTTCTCTGGTGGAGGAGCCTAGGAAACTTTCCAAAAAAAATGAACAAACAGTGCTTCTACCAGAGAGGGAGAAAAGGATGCTGCAATAATCCCATCTTCTTCAGAAGCCCCACAGCAGACTCCTGCCTCAGGTATATCGGACTTAACTCCATCCTCTCCAGAAGTTGATAAAATCCAGTTCCATTAATCCATTTTACCAGGCTTTGTGGTTCCCTCCTCCCCATATTGGTTTCAGGTATTATATAACATGGACCACTGAATATTACAAATCATTTTTGTTCAAACCAATTTGGGCCCAAGCCTAGTGCCTCATATAAACTTTTAGGGCTCTCTAAATATCCAGTCTACATGCCATTCCCTCTCAAGTGTCACCACTAGAGGCACACATCTGCTACTTCAAGAACCAAGAGCTACAGTTTTTGTTGACACCCAAAAACATTGCTCCCATAGAAAGCTCAACTGAGAGGAATTATTAAGCATGACTGAAGAAGAGGCTGCCAGGGATACGCCTTGTCCTCTGCGCTTGCTTCTGAACAGTCTTCAAGGACCTTTTCTGCAATCTTCATTCCCTCAGCCACATCAGGGTCAAAGTCTGAACTGAGATTGGCCTCCACAAAAAGGGAACTTGTGCAGCTCGCTCTGCTGTGCTATGAGAGGCACTTCCAGGGGATGCAGCCTTGGTGGAAGAGGAAACGGAGGAGCTCACCCCAAAGACAAAAAAACTGTTGATGCAAAAGCAGGAAAAGTGGCACACCAGGCATTTCTCCCACAAAAGTTTATGTAAAGTATTTCAATGTGCCTATTGTTCCTGTAAACAAAGCTTAACCACCCCATCTTCAGATAAAAAGGCAAATTAAAAACAATGTTTGCTTTTTAAAGGCTAGCATATGTGCCCCTATTTCTTCCATATCAAAGCAATTTGCGGGGGAGGGGAGAGATCTCACAAATTTATTGTAGTCTACTGAAAAACTCAACCTGTAAGACAAGTATCATAATGAGTATAGTAGGGGAACTTATTGTGAATTATAAATTCCTTAATCAGTGAACGAAGAACCATGCAGGCAGTCCCTGTGTTAAGAACGTGATATGTTCTGTAGGTTTGCTCTTTTGTTCCTGTAAACAAAACATGTTGGAACAGGGACATTTTTAAAGTGTAACTCCAGCCAAATTATTTTTTAGCTTTGGATAGCATAGGAAAGAGTTAACACACTGTAATGCTTTGGCAGGAAGGTAATGCAGTCAGGCTGGCCATATGACCTAGGAGATGTCTACGGACAACGCCAGCTCTTCAGCTTAGAAATGGAGATGAGCACCACCCCCAGGGTAGGACATGACTAGACATATGTCAAGGGGAAACCTTTACCTTTACTTAATGTTTGGTTTGCAGTCTCTGCCCCTTTTCAGAAGATTTCCCCTCACTTTCCGTCCCCGTTACACTTGGATTTTGAAAATTGTGAATTATCATGGAAACAAGGATTGGTGATAAAGCTTCTGTGGAGATACCTGTCCTATGATAACTCTTGCAGGAGTGAGTTTCATTTCCTAGGGGAAGATTCCGCTTACTTCCTGTTGTCCTACTCCCATTTGCAATTAGGAGTTGTATGTAAGTCAGATGTTTGTAACTCAGAGACTGCCTGTAATTGATAACATTTTTTTAAAAAAAACTTACTTTTTTCACAAGTTGGTATCTTAGGGTACCAGGTACCATTCTCTTCACATCGACTAATGTAACTTCCAACCATATAGTACCCAATTTTGCATTCATATGTAACAGTCTGGCCATATGCATGAAATGAGTCTAATCCCGTTAACCTTATTCCGTGTCTGACTTCTGGATTTTTACACTTTCCCGCTGAAAAGAACATAAACATATATATTAATAAACTAACACTCTCATGCCCAACAATAGAATACTGATGCTTCTTGACATATATATTTTCTTACAAGACAGCATTTTTGCTGACTTCATTTCTGAAATGTTGGATTTTATAAATCTTGATGTTCTTTGAATGTATATTATTTTTGACTCCTGTTGAATCCCTGACATATACTCTCTTGAAAAAGTTCTTTCTTCCTGGATTCTACAATATCAGTTAGCAATGTTACAAATAAATATAATATAGTATCTTCTGATCAGAGAGACAGCATCATGTAATGGATTGAACATTGGACTACAAGTCTGGAGGCCAACTCAGCTATGGGAAATCTTTCCCAGAAAACCCATGTTAGGTTCACCTCAGGGTTCCCATAAGTCAGAAAGAACTTGAACACCTACAACAAACCCACAGCTTACTTTCTCATGGGTAACAATATTTTTTAAAAAAAACCCTATCATATTGTTTTTGAATCACTATCATAATTTCTATGTGGAAGGAAATGTGGATTGGTAAAATAGTTGGAAGAATTTGGATTTTTCTCTCTCTCTGAGGACTTCACTACATTAAACTGGGAAGTGTTTGAATGAGGAGAGGAGAGTTTTGTCTAACTCCATTTTGGGGGGAAAGGGGTGTTTTCCCAATCTTTTACCACATTGGTTTAATTTTGCTCGGCTTTTTTGCATAGTCTTTATTGCTACTGTCTCTACACAGCAGTCAATAGCAGCAGCAGACTAGGGAATACTTGCATCATTGCATAATGGCAGCCAAGCTTTGAAACTGCAAGGCTATTCAATGATAATCAAAGCCGCCAATTGCATTACTCCCACTTGCCTCTGATAAGTAGGGACCCCATCTACAGTGTAGGACCCCATCTACACTGCCATATACACCAGCTTCTGAATCCCAACAATCTGGATACTTGCGTCATTGCATAATGGCAGTCAGGCTTTGAAGCTGCAAGGCTATTCAATAATAATCAAGGTGGCCAATTGCATTACTCCCACTTGCCTCTGAAAAGTGGGGGCCGCATCTACAGTGTAGGGCCCCATCTACACTGCCATATACACCAGCTTCTGAATTCCAAAGATCTGGATACTTGCATCATTGCATATGGCAGTCAGGCTTTGAAGCTGCAAGGCTATTCAAATTGCTACATTCTCACTTCCCACAGATAATGCCTACCACTGATGTGGGTGAAACATCAGGGAATAATGCTTCTGGAACATGGCCAGACAGCCCTGAAAAGTTCTAGAGTTTAACTCAGGGGTCCACAAACTTTTTACACAGAGGGCCAGGTCATAGTCCCTCAAACTGTTGGAGGGCCGGATTATAATTTGAAAAAAAAATGAATGAATGTATCTTATTTGTAGTGCAAAAATACTTTAGAACAATACAATAATTAAAATGAAAAACAGTTTTAACAAATATAAACTTATTAGTATTTCATTGGGAAGTGTTGGCCTGCTTTTGGCTGATGAGATAGGATTGTTGTTGTTGTTGTTGTTTTGTGCTTTCAAGTCATTTCAGACTTAGGTTGACCCTGAGCGAGGGCCGGGTAAATGACCTTGGAGGGCCGCATTCGGCCCCCGGGCCATAGTTTGAGGACCCCTGATTTAACTGAACTCAGTAGGGCTTATTTCTAAGGAAATTTATCTTGAAGTGATATTATCTAAGGCCCCATCTACACTGTCATATACTCCAGCTTCTGAATCCCAAAGATCTGGAAAGTGGCATCATTGTTGCAGCCAGGCTTGGAAGCTGCAAGTCTATTCTATGCTAATCAAGGTGGCCAATTGCATTATTCCCACTTGCCTCTGATCATGATGAGATAATGCTTCTGGAACATAGCTAGACAGCCCTGAAAGGTGTTAAAATTTAATTGAACTCAGTGGGGCTTATTTCTAAGGGATTTTTTTTTATAAAAGAAATTGTTTTGGCAAAGACCTAGGAAATGGCAGTGACTGAACTCTTCCTAACCAGAGCGGATGTTTTAACTCCTCCCACAACTTTCCCTCCCACATTTTCAACTGGGAGCAACAAATGCTACTTCATTAGAAATCTGGCAAAACAAACAGATAATTGAGGAAAATCAATTTCCTCACCTCTTCCTGATACATTGAAAAAGACTTCTGCCCACTACGTTTAAAAGACTGAAAAACTACACTTGGACCCAAACTAATGTAGTGAGCCCAGTGGAGTCCCAGATTTTAAGTGTGGAACTAAGTGGAATTTAACTAATGTTTTTTAAAGTAGAAATACGTATGTTCAGGCTCTTCCAGACAGGCCCTACATCTCAGGATCTGATCCCAGATTTTCTGCTTTAAACTGGATTATTTGAGTCAACACTGCCAGATAATCTGGGATAAACAGAAAACCTGGGATCAGATCCTGGGGTATTGGGCCTGTCTGGAAGGACCCTCCAACAGCAGAATCCAAAGTCCTCCCCAACTCCTTTTTCTGCATCAGATGTCAGGCTGTGGTGGAGCAAGTTCTCTTTGAGAAAAAAAATATTAGTGGGAGCTGAATGTATAACCAGCTCTCTTTCCTCAAAGGCAGAAGTGGGAGAAGCAGCAAAAAGTTGGGGTGGGGGAGAAGGGTGGAATCTTACAGATTTAAAGGAAAAGGAGACTCAACTTGTACAAGGATAACAGAGAGAGAAGCGACCTATGTTACCTTGGAAAAGTTCCCCAACCTATGAATAGACACAAGATGTGCTTCTGATTGTGGCAAGACCTAGAGAAAGGCTTCTCCGAAGATCCCAATGCCCAGCTATCTTGTACAGGAAGTTATATCGTATTTATTCAAATCTAATGCTCACCTTTTTGGGATAAAGTAACTTCCCAAAATTAAAATGTGCATTAGATTCACATAATACAGTAATGTTAGTGCTGAGCCAAAGCAAACAAGGAAGCTGATTCAGGAGCACCTGGTGCCTCTATCAGATGGATACCATCTCTAATTACATGACCAGGGCTCAGTGCTAAGCAATCCTAGGATTTGTAGTTTGGTAGTTTGGCATCAGCATTCTTTGACAACTCCCATTATCCCAAGCTACAGCCCCCATGACCTCATAGCACTGAGCCAAGACAGTTAAAGTGGATTCATTAGTGACTTGAAAGATCAAGTCATAAAGGAGTTTTCTACTCTTAACCAGAATCTTTGTGTCTGGAAACAGACAGAGAAGTTCTTGCAACAAGAGAGTTGCATGTACCTATAAATAACCTAGATGAATAGAGGGAACCTACAGACCATAGTTGAACAGATTTTTTTCAGCAATGCGTTCTTACGTCACACCTCCAAGAAGTATCTTAGTCTTGTAAAACACCTATCCTGCCAAAGAATCTATCCAGAATATTATCATGCATGCTAGCCTCAAAAACCGCCAGGACATTCAGAAGAACCGACAGGTTCGTCCTTCATATGTCCAGTTCTTACTGTAGATCACCCAACAATGTAGTTAAAGCTGCCTTAAGCCCATAGCCAAACAAACTGTGATGGTTCTCAACCAATAATCCCTTACACCAGTGGTTCTCGACCTGTGGGTCCCCAGATGTTTTGGCCTTCAACTCCCAGAAATTGACTGGGGTTTCTGGGAGTTGTAGGCCAAAACACCTGGGGACCCATAGGTTGAGAACAACTGCCTTATACTGAAACATCACCTCTACCATCTTTCCCAAGAACAAAGTATCTAAGACTGGCCATCTGAAATTATCCAATAAGTCACAGTTGAGAGGGTTTCTGACAAAAGCTTACTGCTGCTCTTTTTAGGGATGCTGGAACCCTTCCTTGATTCAAAGTGTCAGTCGCCACTTTCTTCTCCCATTCCTTCAATCTCCACAGCAACCATTATGTAATTACATTTTGGAAAAGATCTCCCATTATGTTCTATCAGCATTACTCCCAATTAATTATGCACATATATTAGTATAGAATGTAACATACTTACATTCACAGCTGGGAAGTGAAGTGCTCCATTTCATCTCTTTTTCTTGAAACACACACTTGCTAGTTCTTTCTCCAACTAATGTAAACCTATATGCAGGAAATACCAAACTAAATTATCAACCTATTTAGAAATCTGAGTAACGCACTAGCGCAGTGTTTCTCAACCTGGGGGTCGGGACCCCTGAGGGGGTCGCAAGGGGGTGTCAGAGGGGTCGCCAAAGACCATAAGAAAACACAGTATTTTCTGATGGTCATGGGGATTCCATGTGGAAAGTTTGAGCCAATTTTATCGTTGGTGGAGTTTGGAATGTTCTTTGATTGTAATGAACTATAAATCCCAGCAACTACAACTCCCAAATGTCAAGATCTATTTTCCCCAGATTCCACCAGTGTTCACATTTGGGCATATTGAGTATTCGTGCCAAGTTTGGTCCAGATCCATCATTGAATGAGTCCACAGTGCCCTCTGGATATAGGTGAACTACAGCTCCCAAACTCAAGGTCAATGCCCATCAAACCCTTCCAGTGTTTTCCATTGGTCATGGGAGCCAAGTTTGGTTCAAATCCATCGCTGGTGGAGTTCAGAATGCTCTTTGATTACAAGTGAACTATAAATCCCAGCAGCTACAACTCCCAAATTACAAAATGAATCCTCCCTCAACCCCACTAGCATTCACATTTGGGTGTATTTGGGTATTTGTGCCCAGTTTGGTCCAGTTAATGAAAATGCATCCTGCATATCAGATATTTACGTTATGATTTATAACAGTAGTAAAATGACTGTTATGAAGTAGCAAAGAAAACAATATTATGGTTGGGGGTCACCACAACATGAGGGACTGTATTAAGGGGTCACGGCATTAGGAAGGTTGAGAACCATTGCACTAGCGAATAGAAACGCGTGGACAAATAAATTATGACTTCATGTTACACAGAATACATTCTGCTCTTCATCAACCATACTTCCAGAGCTACAAACTTCTTTGTCCAGGAAGCTGGCATTCATAGTCTGATTTGAATTTTTTAAATAAAAAAACACATGTTTCCCAAGCCCCCCAAATGCTCTCTCACAGAAACTGCCAAACGTTTTCTTTGCTCCAGCTCCTAGCTGAAAAGGTGAGACATTTATTTCATTCATTTCTACACTTCACTGGTGACTTTACCCATTTAAGAGAGATGTTCATTATCATATTGAGACACTGCTTTCAGTTGGATTCCTCTTTTATCCTGTACTGAATGATTAGTTTATGATGCAGCATTTTCAACTTCAGCAAAAGGAATTCAGAATAAAACTACAAGTGGATAAAAATGCATTTTAGCACTTGTTTAGCATCTTTATGTAGTGGCCTTACCCTGGATTACAATAATATGTAACTTCTGAGTCAATCTTGTACTCTTTCTGTTCTTCTTGAACTATACCATTTGTCAGTGGACCTGGATATTCACAAGCAGCTTCTAAAATGAAAAAAACAAACAAACACATGAGCATCATGCAGAGTATATATAGTCGAATAGCACATTATAAAATACTTAATCACTAGTAGTTTACTATCACTGAATGAAGATCCATAATTGATTGGGGGGGGGGGGTAATCTTACTTTTTACACAAAAGGGGCTCCCAGGGTTCCAGTTGCCAGTCTCATCACATCGACTAGTGGCACTTCCAATCAAGACGTAGCCAGATTTCAGGCATTCATATCCAATAATCTTGCCATAGACATTCGGTTCTCCTGTTCCTTTTATTCTTATTCCAGAATTGACTGCCATATATCTACACTCTACGGCTGAAATTAATATAAATATTAACAAATCAATATTATCATACACAAAAAGAACACTGCTCTTCCTTGATAAGCATACTTTTTTACAAGCCAACTTTTTTTTTGTGCTGATTTGATGATCCCTCTGAATTTACATTATAAACAATTTCCTGTTATACCCCTGTTATATCCCTGTCAAATGTTCTCCAGAAAACCTCTTCCTTTCTGGGTTACACAATCTCAGTAATACTACAAATAAACCTACTGGGTGATCATAGGTTTGTCTTAGGATTTCTCAAAGTCAGAAAGAACTTGAACACATAAAGCAAACCTACAACATCTTCCCCTATGGATAACAGAATTTAAAAGAATGTCCGAGACCCATTCCACCAATCTGCACAACAGCTGGTGAGAATTGTGAAATCAGGAATTAGCCATCTTTATTTCTCAGAAACTGATAGTTGCATTTGCAAGAGCCAAACTGTATAACAGCAAATCTTACACTTCCAGTTCCATTTCTTGTATAATGTAGGAATTATATTTTAGAAGAGATCTCCCATTATATTCTATCAGCATTTCTTCCAAATTATTATGTACATAAATTAGTATAAAATTTAAGATACTTACGATTACAGCTGGGAAGTGAATTGTTCCATTTAGTCACTCCTTTTAGATATATGCATTCACTAGCACTTTCTCCAACTAATCTAAATCTATATGAAGGAAACACAAAACAAAATGAAACCTGAGTTATGTACTAGCAAACTCAGAAGCATGAACCAATAAATAATGACTTTATGTTACACAGAGTCCCTTTGTCCATTCTGCCCTTCATTGACCATACTTCCAGAGCTCCGTGTTCGGGTCGGATTGTACAAGAGAAGGCAATCCTGTGGGCAACCTGGAGCCAAATCATGTAGGGCTTTAAAAGTCAAAATCAATACTTTGTACATTTGACTAAGGCTGAATCTACACTGCCATGAAATCCAGATTATCAAAGCAGATCTTATCTTATCTTCCTCTACGAACCACCAAGGATGTTAAGATCATTTGGGGAGGCCCTGCTCTCGGTCCCACCTCCTTCACAGTGGCAACTGGTGGGAATGAGAGACAGGGCCTTCTCCATGGTGGCCCCCCAGCTGTGGAACTCCCTCCCCAGTCAGATTAGATCCGCCCCCTCCCTCCTGACCAGATAAAACTCAAATCCTGGCTTTGGTATCAAGTGTTTGTGCAATAGATGGATCAACTGGGAAGATAATGTTTTAGTGGACCGCAATGGACTGATCTGGATTATGTTTTCATCTGGTGAACTGTTTTTCATTGAATGTTTATAATGATTTAACTATGTTAATTGTAACTGTGATTTTTAATATATTGCCCCCAGTGGCCAGCAGGACTGAAGACCCACAGGTCAGATCCGGGGAGAGCATGGATGAGCTCCCTCTGTCAGCTCCAGCTCCCCATGCAGGGACATGAAAGAAGCCTCCCACAAACAGCAAAAAATCTGGGTGTCCTCTGGGCAATGTCCTTGCAGATGGCCAATTCTCTCACACCAGAAGCAACTTGCAGTTTCTAAAGTCGCTCCTGACACTAAAAAAAATGGCTGCCTGTTGTACGCTGTCCTGGGCCCCTCTTTGGAGGTGAAAAGGATGGGATATAAATACTCAAAATAAATAAATAAATAAATAAATAAATCCAGATTATCTTCTTTGAACTGGATTATATGAGTCTACACTGCCATATAATCCGCTTCAAAGCAGATAATCTGGATTTGATATGGTAGAGTAGATGGCAGCCATTAGAGTGATTTTAATATGAATGTGATATGCTCATTTTTAGATGTTCCTGTAATTAGTCTGGCTGCCATGTTTTGATCTAATTGGAGTTTCCAAACTTGATACAAAGGAAAGCGCATTCCAGAAGTCCCACCTTGAGGCTACCAGCTCATGCTGTAATTCTCTTTGCTACAGTTCCTAGCTGACAATGTGAGAAATTTCTTTCTAACATATATCTACTCCCAACTGTTGGATTTATCCAGATTAAGAGAAATGTTCATTATCAAACTGAGATACTGCTTTTGGTTGGATTCCTCTCTTATCCTGTCCTGAACAATCAGTTTAAGATATGTTTTCAATTTAGCAATCTTACCCTAAATCACAAGAATATGTAATTTTTGAGCCAACGTCGTACTTTTCCTGTTGGACTTGGATTGAACCATTTCTCAGAGGGCCTGGATATGCACAAACAGTTTCTGAAATGAAAAAAATACATACATAAAGCCATGCAGGTACAGAAACAAAAATAATAATTTTTGAATGATCAGTGGAACTTTTTTTCGGAAACTATATACAGCAAAACAACAAGATCAAGAATAAAATACAATTTCCAAAGTTTATGTATCATACACAGTCTCTTATATTTATGGATTGCAACCCACACTTTTTCAAAATCTGGTGTTGGATGTTCACAATACATGACTTCAAGATTCACATGAGCATGAAATGATGTCACCAAAGACGTACCGTATATACATTTTTCGAAAGACCGGAAAAATTCTTACTTAAATGATTTGGCTGAGCAGACATTCAGGAACATTGAACCATATCCATGAGGTTAGATAATCCGACCTGTGTCTTTTCCATGTGTCATGACTATCGAAAATCAGGTTTTTTACTAAAAAGATCAAGTTGGGGAAATGGGGGCATTTTCTGATACTGGGTTGTTGTGAGTTTTCTGGGCTGTATGACCATGTTCCAGAAGCATTCACTCCTAACGTTTTACCCACATCTATGGCATGCATTCTCTTAGGTTGTGATATCTGTTAGAAACTAGGCAAGTGAGGTTTATATATCTGTGGAATGTCCAGGGAGGGAGAAATAACTTTTGTCTTCCTGAGACAGGTGTGAATGTTGCAATTAGCCACCTTGATTAGCATTAAATGGCCCTGCAGCTTCAAAGCCTGGCTGCTTCCTGCCTGGGGGAATACTTTGTTAGGAGATGTTAGCTGACCTTGATTGTTCCATGTATGGAATTCCCCTGTTTTGTAAGTGTTGCTCTTTATTTACTGTCTGTTGAAATTGTCCACATGCTTGTGGATTTCAATGGTTTCTCTGTGTAGTCTGACATGGTGGTTGTTAGAGTGGTTCAGCATTTCTGTGTTCTCAAATAATATGCTGTGTCTAGGTTGGTTCATTAGGTGCTCTGCTAGTAGTCTGCAGTGTCTTTCCTGTTCCTTGAGTCTTGTTTGGGCAATGCTGCGTTTGGTGGTCCCTATGTAGACTTGTCCACACATGCATGGTATACAACAGAGGTGAGAGGATCCCTCTTGTCCTTTGCTGACCATAGCATTTGTTGGATTTTCTTAGTGGGTCTGTAGATAGTTTGCAGGTTGTGTTTTTTGATCACCTTCCCTATGTGGTCAGTGGTTCTCTTGATGTATGGTAAAAACACTTTTTCCTCTGGTTATTTATTTATCAGGGGCAAACCAAAACAGTTGTACTGCATTAAAAAACAGACAGACAAACAAACAAACAAAACACAAAATTTGCAGACTTGGTATTCTATTAAATGTCCTTTGACCAGTAGCTGGTCACTTGGAGTGCCTCTGGTGTTGCTGCAAGAAGGTCCTCCATTGTGCATGTGACAGGGCTCAGGTTGCATTGCAGTAGGTGGTCTGTGGTTTGCTCTTCTCCACACTCACATGTCATGGATTCCACTTTGTGACTCCATTTCTTAAGGTTGGCTCTGCATCTCATGGTGCCAGAGTGCAGTCTGTTCAACACCTTCCAAGTCGCCCAGTCTTCTGTGTGGCCAGGAGGGAGTCTCTCATTTGGTATCAGCCATTGATTGAGGTTCTGGATTTGAGCTTGCCACTTTTGGACTCTCGCTTGCTGAGGTGTTCCAGCAAGTGTCTCTGTAGATCTTAGAAAACTATTTCTTGATTTAAGTTCTTGGTGTGCTGGCTGATACCTAAACAGAGGATGGGCCGGAGATGTCACTGCCTTGGTCCTTTCACTATTGGTTGCTACTTCCTGGCGGATGTCAGGTGGTGCAATACCGGTTAAACAGTGTAATCTCTCCAGTAGTGTAGGGGCGCAGACACTCCGTGATAACGTGGCATGTCTCATTAAGAGCCACATCCACTGTTTTAGCGTGAGATGTGTTCCACACTGGGCATGCATACTCAGCAGCAGAGTAGCATAGCGCAAATGCAGATGTCTTCACTGTATGTGGGTGTACCAGTCAGCTTTGGTATGATATTATTTCTAGTGCCCACTTTTTGCTTGATATTCAGGCACTGCTTCTTGTAGGTCAGAGCATAGTCCAAACTTTCAGGTATTTGGGTGTGCTGCAATGCTCCAGTGGTATTCTTTCCCAGGTAATCCTCAGAGCTCAGGATGCTTGTCTGTTCTTAAGATGAAAAACATATGTCTGTGTTTTAGATTAGTTATCTGGGTGGATCTTTGTCTTTACTCTCGTTGCTTGTTCTTGTTCTTTCAGTTCTTCTGATATCTGTGGTGAAGGATCCATTGCCTGTAGAGCCCAGTTTAGGTAGTTTAGTTCACCTTGGAGGAGGTGGGGTTCGCAGATTCTTTTTGCACAGTCTGCCAGGGCTTTAATTGGAACATGGCCATACAGCCCCGAAAACCCACAGCAACCCAGTGATTCCAGCCATGAAAGCCTTTGACCTTTTTTGATATTTCTAACTATTAACTACAGTTTGCATTGTTGTATCTATTATTTAAAAGCTATTAGACAAACATTTTGGAAACAGAACATATAAAATGGCTTTAAATAATTGGATTAATTAAATGACAAAATAAGATTTGTTACCTATACAATACCTGTCCGGTTTTGACCACTGTGACTTTTCAGTACATGTAATATTAATGACAACATAGTCAGGCTCTGTGTGACGGCAAACATATTGTATTACGAGCCCAACACGAAAACCCCTCAGGACACGAAACTCTTCTTTTAGCATAGCATATCTCATACTGGGTGGATCAGGGCATGCCCCTAAAAACAAACCAAGGCAGGCAACAACAATGCAAACAGGAGTATGAAGTCTCAATACTGTTAAGAAATAGATTACATTGTATCCCATCTGCTTTTGATATCACAAGAAGTATTAAACCGTGAGAGATTTAATTTTTTTAAAAATGTTATCTACAAGTCATTTCTGGTCTCTTCTGATGTGGGAATCAGCCATCTACAAAGATGTTGCCCAGGGAACACCCAGATGTGTTGCAATTCTGTGGGGAGGCTTCTCTCATGTCCACATCGACCAGGAAGTAGCAGCCAATAATGAAAGGACCAAGGCAGTGACATCTTTGGCCCATCCCCTGTTCGTATATTAGCTAGCATGCCAACGCTTTCAATCAAGAACACAGCATTTTATTTGAGAACACACAAATGCTGGACCACTCTCACAACCACCATGTCAGACTACACAGAGAAGCCATTGAAATACACAAGCATGTGGACAATTTCCACAGAAAGGAGGAAACCATGAACATGAACAAAATCTGGCTACCAGTATTAAAAAAACTCTAAAATTACAACAGCACAACAACAGAGAGGAAACAAACAAGGACATCTAATCACCTCTCAACCAAAGTTTGCTCCAGGCACTGTCAGGCCATTATATGCTAATCAAGGTAGTCAGTTGAAACATTGACACCTAGCTCCAGCAGACAAGAGTCCTTTGTCCCACCCTGGTCATTCCACAGATATATAAACTAGGCTTGGGCAATCCATGGTTCTAAATAGTTCTACAGTACTTACAAAATTAAAGTTCTGGTGATGAAAATTTCAAAACTCTAACAAAACTCTCAAAATTTCATTATAAATGGCAGTTCCTAATTGGTTCTGTCATAAAAATCTCCATTAATGAAATAATAATTACATTTTGAAAGTTTTGTTAGAGTTCCAAAATTTTCACCACCAGAACTTTAGTTTTGTAAGTACTTTAGAACCATTTAGAACCATGGATTGGCCAAACCTAATATAAACCATTTTTCCTTGTTCCAACAGACCTCACTACCTCTGAGGATGCTTGCCATAGATGCAGGCGTAACATCAGGAGCAAATGCCTCTAGACCATGGCCATATAGCCCGAAAAAACCTACCCAATCAAGAAATAGTTTCTACCCAACATCTACAGAGATATTCGCAGGAACACCCCAGCAAGTGAGAGCCCAAAAGCTGAAACCTGGAACCTCAACACATGGCTGATACCGAATGAGAGAGTTTCCCCTGGGCACACAGAAGACTGGGCAACTTAGAAGGCGCTCATCAGATTCCGCTCTGGCACCACAAGATGCAGAGCCAACCTTAAGAAATGGGGTCACAAAGTGGAGTGTGGTCCGCTTTAAGAAATGGGGTCACGGCATGCGGGTGTGGAGAAGAGCACACCACAGACCACCTTTTGCAATGCAGCCTGAGCCCTGCCACATGCACAATGGAGGACCTTCTTATAGCAACACCAATTGCACTCCAAGTGGCCAGCTACTGGTCAAAGGACATTTCATAGAATGCCAAGTTTTTAAAAGTTTTGTGTTTTTAAAAACATTACAACTGTACCCTTGATTCGCCTCTGATATGATAAATCAATAAATACAGACATACAATCATTTTTATTGAGTTTTGAGTCATGAAAAGTTCCCCAAGAATATGTTGCAGCAAGAACAGACAACAACAAATAGACCCTTTTGATATCCCAAAGACTAACAAATGAATTGTGGCAGACTGACATTCATAAGATTGTTGTGTTATCCTTACCCAAGAACTCTTTTCTCTTTCTTAAACAACACGCACATGGCACCAGTAAAAAAATACAAGTTAAAAAAAAAGGGGGAGGGGGGAGAGAGATAGTTGTATCATAGCATTCAGAATCAAGTGCAAATCAAGAGGGGGGGGGGGTTAAAATGTGGCACAAAAGCAATATTGTTACTGTTTTCCCAAACAACTATGTGAGTGAGATGTAAAACTAGATATACATGGCAAAATTGGGTTTTAAGAGAAGGAAGAAAAAAATTGATCATTATTATCAGTGGGTTGTTGTAGGTTTTTTCAGGCTATATGGTCATGGTCTAGAGGCATTCTCTCCTGACATTTCGCCTGCATCTATGGCAAGCATCCTCAGAGGTAGTGAGGTCTGTTGGAACTAGGAAAAAGGGTTTATATATCTGTGGAATGACCAGGGTGGGACAAAGGACTCTTGTCTGCTGGAGCTAGGTGTCAATGTTTCAACTGACTACCTTGATTAGCATATAATGGCCTGACAGTGCCTGGAGCAAACTTTGGTTGAGAGGTGATTAGATGTCCTTGTTTGTTTCCTCTCTGTTGTTGTGCTGTTGTAATTTTAGAGTTTTTTTAATACTGGTAGCCAGATTTTGTTCATTTTCATGGTTTCCTCCTTTCTGTGGAAATTGTCCACATGCTTGTGTATTTCAATGGCTTCTCTGTGTAGTCTGACATGGTGGTTGTGAGAGTGGTCCAGCATTTCCATGGAGAGGAAGAACTCAACAGGTTCCTGGACCATCTGAACAGCATCTAATTACCTCTCAACAAAAGTTCTTTGCCCCTACAATAAGAGATATTCTTTGGCCTGTATTCTGACATTAGTGATAAAGTGATGGAGCAGGAAGGAAATTGTTTTGGGTGGCTAAAAATCAATGAAGTCTGATAATATGTTTCAGGACTAAGGGAGTGTCTACGGCAAGCGTGGGCAAACTTGAGCCTTCCAGGTGTTTTGGACTTAAATTGCCACCATTCCTGACAGCTTCAGGACCTTTTTTCCTTTGTCCCCTCAGCCACTTAGGCGCCAAGCATGGGCAAACTTGAGCCATCCAGGTGTTTTGGACTTCAATTCCCACCATTCCTGACAGCCTCGGGCCCTTTTCTTTTCCCCCTTAGCCGCTTCAGCGCAAACTTGAGCCATCCAGGTGTTTTGGACTTCAGCTCCCACCATTCCTGACAGCCTCATGCCCTTTCCTTTTCCCCCTCAGCTTAAGCGGTGGGGGGGGGGGGGGGGGGAAGGGTCCGGAGGCTATTAGGAATGGTGGGAGTTGAAGTCCGAAACACCTGGAGGGAGGGCTCATGTTTGTCCATGCCTGCTATTTAAGGTTATATATAGATCATTTGGAAGACAAGGGATTGCGGCAGCGATTTCTCTAGACGGAGCCCAAGGAAATCCTTCTTTCTGCGAGCCCAGAAGGGAAGGGCAACGGGATGAGACTGAGAGGGAAAGGCCCGGAGGAGGAGCCGAGGCGCGCACTTCCAGCCAAGAGCGGAAAGGCAGCGCAGCCAGAACCCACCCCGCGCGGCCCCGGCCGAGAGCCCCAGCAGGAGCAGCAGGAGCAGCAGAGGCAGCCTCGTGGCCCCCAGGCCCTGGGCCCACGAGGACAACAGCCTCAAGCGGCCCCGCATGGCGTCCCAAGCGAGAGGAGGGAGGGTGGGCTGGACGCGCGACCCCAGCCAGCGGAGAAGCCTCCAAGCGCCCAGCCCGTTGACAACCGACCACCGGACTCTAGAAAAGGAAGGCACAACCGGCTTGTGATTGACAGGCCGTTGCCAAGGAGATGGGCAAAACACATCACAGGTCCGGGGGGGGGGGCGGGGGGAGGGAGGCTTCCCAGTGGTTTTCTTATTTTTTTTACATGACTTCCCATTTCCATTCTACCTATAATACATATAATATATATTTCCCTAGCATAGGTACCTACCCAGCGATGTCCAGGTTAGGTCTTTTGGAATGATAAATATTAGATTGTTTTGGTTTTTTTTAATGAGTTGTCCCAAATGCATATGGATGGATGTGAGTAAACTACAAATCCCATAATCCTCTGTTATTGTCTCCCAAACTTATAATGGTCATTTATTCATTTATGGGATTGTGTAATAGCTAGTCTATCTTAATCTTTGTTTTAACCTTCGTTTTTAATTTTTGTGGTTTGAAATTTTACCTTGGTATTTTAATGATGATATTTTAAATTACCTTTTAATCAGGTTTGAATGTATGTTAGTTCACTATTATGGGAGTCTTAGGATAGTGATTATTGTCTACTTGTGTACATTTTTGTTTTTGTCTTTAATGTTGATACAGTCAGTGGACTAATCAATAACATTGCTTTGCCTTTGCTTTGCCTTCATTTATTTATTTATTTATTTCGGTTGCTTCTACTCCGCCCTTCTCACCCCGGAGGGGACTCAGGGCAGCTTACAAAAGCAAGGCACAATTCGATGCCCGCATCACATAACAGCAATAAGACAAATAACATCAGTTAACAGAAAACAGCAATTCTAGTAATAACATCAATTAACAGAAAACAATAATTATTGTAAAGCAAAAACAACCATAAAACCAATAAAAGCAATAAAACTAATACAAACCATTTCTCCTCATTGATGGTCAGCGTTTCGCAATCTCATAGTTCAAATTCCAATTCCACAATTGTCAGTCCTATCCATCTGGTTGTCCATATCTTTCCATTTATCATACCAGGAGCAAACTAAGGGTGCAGTTGAAATGTATTTAAAAAACCAACAAAAATCCCCACAAAGTTTGAAAACTTGGCATTATACTAAATGTCCTTTGACCAGGATCTGGCCACTTGGAGTGCCTCTGGTGTTGCTGCAAGGTCCTCCATCATGCACGTGGCGGGGCTCAGGCTGCATTGCAGTAGGTGGTCTGTGGTTTGCTCTTCTCCACACTCGCATGTCATGGACTCCACTTTGTAGCCCCATTTCTTAAGGTTGGCTTTGCATCTTCTGGTGCCAGATCAGAGTTTGTTCAGCACCTTCCAAGTTGCCCAGTCTTCTTTGTGCCCAGGGGAAGTCTCTCATTTGGTATCAGTCATTGATTGAGGTTCTGGGTTTGAGCCTGCCACTTTTGGACTCTTGCTTGCTGAGGTGTTCCTGCGATTATCTCTGTCAATCTTAGAAAACTATTTCTTGATTTAAGACGTTGGCGTGCTGGCTGATATCCGAACAGGGGATGGTCTGGAGATGTCACTGCCTTGGTCCTTTCATTATTGGCTGCTGCTTCCCGATGTATGTCAAGTGGTGCAATACCAGCTAAACAGTGTAATTTCTCCAGTGGTGTAGGGCGCAGACAGCCTGTGATGATGCACTATGTCTCATTAAGAGCCACATCCACTGTTTTAGTGTGGTGAGATGTGTTCCACACTGGGCATGCATACTCAGCAGCAGGGTAGCAAAACACAAGAGCTGATGTCTTCACTGTATCTGGTTGTAATCCCCAGGTTGTGCCAGTCCGCTTTCGTATAATTTCGTTTCTAGCACCCACTTTTTTGCTTGGTATTCAGGCAGTGTAATCGGTTAAATACATATAAGTAGAAAGCATATTTTATGGTGGCAAGGCTACAGAAGCAAATTGATGAACCCAGGAGGGAATTCAAGATATAACTGAAAAGGAATTTAGAATTCCTGCCTATCCAGCTGACATATGGGGAAATGCTTGTTGGTTTGTGGGTTGCTGCTGCTACCATCCAAGAATGACTTTCCACTTTGAGTGGAAGTACTTTCACAACAGCTATTTGTGCTTACCCACAGCTGGAATTTGATTATTTGGACATATATTGTTAAAATACCACAATCCTTTCATTCTATGACACATTGTTTTTCCCATATACACTTTTCTAAAAATGGTGTACTGTACATCTTAGAATCATGTGTTCTATATATATATATATAAAGCTTTTTTCAGTACTGTTCCATTATACGGACGGGGGGCACTAGGTGGTGAAAGAGAAGAACAGTCCATTTTATTGGGGGAGATGAGTTAAAAGGAGGAAAATCATTTTCCCCGCTAGATTTGTTCCCTCCCCACTTCCCATATCATTAACGAGGGTTGTTTCTACCACAGAGGCATGGGTAAGGGGAATAGCAGGAAAACAGGGGGAAATTGTTTTCCTCATTCAACCCACCCTCCACCCCCATAAAATGAACTATTATTCTCTCTCTCTCTCTCTCTCATGCCTCTGGTGGCCTCTGCCGGATAATGGACCAGTATTCTTTTTCTCTGTTGGTGATAGTGAAATTAATACGCATCTTACAGTCAAAGGCATTTCAAAATCAAGGAAATACAACAATTTTTATTTTGTATTCATGTTAAATCAGTCAACAGATGTACAAATACAGGATAAGAAATTTGACTCGAGCAGCAAATGTGTGAAAACACACAATAAGGATAAGAAAAGCATTATAGACCATAAGCAAAACTAAACCAACAAAGTAATATGATGCAAAAAGCCAATGCAGTTGTGTCTTGATTCCTTATCTAGATCAAGGGAAGGAACAGTAGTAGTCCTGCTTTGCTCACAGTTCACCTGGAATACTATGTTCAAAAATAATTACAAACTGAAACATAGAATCATTGAGTTGGAAGAGACCTCGTGGTCCATCCAGTCCAACCTCCTGCCAAGAAGCAGGAAAACTGTATTTAAAGCACCCCCCACAGATGGCTATCCAGCCTCTGTTTAAAAGCCTCCAAAGAAGGAGCCTCCCCCACACTCCGGAGGATGATTAAGGTGATAACATTTTTTGAAGCTAAAACATTTGGATACGTTGGGTATAATTAGACAGAAAAGGAGCAGGGCTGTTTTAGGCCGCAGTGCAGCTTTCTGTAAAGTAGAGCACCTGTGTTCCTAATGGTTGTGTAAAGGAGTGAAATTTAGCAGATATCACTTGCTAACTGCTTGTTTTCAATCTATTAAACCTTATCAGACCTAGTTTATTTCTTGCTTTAAAAATAAACCTGTCTGCTACTCAAAACATCTGTGGGGGAAGGACATAGTGGAATTTCCCTTCTATTCTCCTAGGAGCATGAGTATTTTGAATTTTAAAAATAAGCTGATATGGAAAATGAACAACACCTATTATATTGTGATGTAATAAACTATAGAAAACCTTTATTTTTGTATAAAAGCTATAAATGTTTCACCGAACATACTATAACATTATATTTATTACTACTGGATGCCAGTGTACATTTCATGTTTCATTTACCTAATTTCAAATATATCTCTAATGAAATACTGTTCAACTTCTCATCGCTAGCTCTAAAATATGTTAATGAAATAACCTGGAGGTAATATCTAATCCCAGAGTGATATTTAAAACTTTCTAAAATAAGATTTGCAAATAAATAAATAAAAGAGAGAGAGAGAGAGAACTCAGCTATAGCATAATTGCCAGCTCTTTTGTATTTGCAATTTCTCATCACAGAAAGTCCACTAAATACATCTGGGATAGATCATAAATAGACTTTTTGATAGTCTGATACACATCTATCAGAGTCTGTAGGAAAAGCCATCCCTTTGCATGAAGATTTTTCTGAGCTTTTAAAAACTAATGAATTCAATTACTCTTTTTAACACATTGTGTTGTAATTATGAAAACTCACTGTCACTTATTATGCTACCTGTTATCATTAGATTAGTTTTTTTATTAGTGTTTTGTTAAGGACTAATGTCCATTTGCTAATCAAAACATAAACAGTTCCTATCAAAATGTCTAAAAAAATGCTAGAAAGGAAGAAGAAGCCATTAACTTTGTTCTTTCTTGTTATTTTTGCAATATTGCTTGTTCTCCCCTAATGCTGCTAGATTCAGGTAACTGCATTTCTCCTATATATATATATATTTACTTTAAGTTCAGTAAATTGACTGATTGACTTGGCTGTACAGACGAAACAGGCCCTTTTCAAAAAGTGTAGAGTATAGCAAGCTGTTTATCTTTAATATACGTTAGCTTTGAATATGAAGCTAAGCAGATGCTTGCCAGCAAAGGAAATAATTTCTACCTGTAGAAGAAGGAAAAAACATTTACAATAAGAATTTTTGGAAGCACACTGCATTTTAAACTCATATTGCAAGTTTTGTATTTGTCAGTGCAGAGCAAAGCTTCTTAAACTATAAGTCACGATCCCAAGTGGGATCGCAATGCTTCAGGTTTTGGAAAGGTAGTTGTGATGGGACAGAAAGGAAGTGAGGAAAGAGGCATCCTCTTCTGAGCTGAACAGTTTTCCCCTGGAAACTTATTGCCTCTGCTTGCATAACTGCTTCTCTCTCTCTGTGTGTGTGTATGTATGAATATATATATATGTGTGTGTGTGTGTGTGTGTGTCACAGAATCCTTCACTACTGACAATTGTGGCCTGATCTAAACCATTCATTTAATGCAGTTCAAAGCTAGCTTCAAACTGAGGTGGCTGGACAATGAACGTCCAAGAAACCAACATCAGTGCTCTCTGTTCTATGTAATCATTATCTAGACCTCAAACTGGTTCCAGGATTTCCTACGTATCTGTTAGTGTGAACCAGTGATGTAGTGATAAGGAAAATGTAATGGCTGTGTCTTCATCTCCTTCTGTAGGCCCTTATATGAGAATAATGGTAACGGATGCCTGCTTTAACACCAATGTTCTTTATCTCTGTATGAAGGAGGTAACCGGATGGGGATGTTAAGAAGCACTAGACATTTTACTCCAGTTTGTCATTTACACTGTCATACGTACAATTATAATTTATGTAATCTTTGAAAGGCAAACCGTATATTTAAAAAGAACTTACCTACATGAAAGAAGTACAGTTTTAAAGAACATGATGCTGTATATACTTTTTAATACTACTAATCTCCGGACTTCCTGAATGTGAAAACAGAGAACATTGGTAGATATAAGCAAAATTATTTAGGCATTAAAGATTAAATTAGAATAACAAATCATTTCCATATAGCATTAATGCAATAAGACTAAGGTAACTGCAGTTTCACTTACCCTTGCTTGGGGGAAATGGGTCTCTATAGGAATTCACAAGGTTCTCCAGGTGATTCTATGGCATGCTTCCCTCAGAAGTTACTACAGAGATGTGTTGCAGGGTTTAGCAAATTACTAGAGAGGATACCTCTCTAGCAATCTCTAGGTCCCCCAATGCAACTCTGTTGTATGCTGGGACTGGAAGGCAGGTAATTTAATGGTGTACAATTATCTCCATGGCTTCAGATAACTGCAGTCCAACTGGAAATGAATACAGCAGTCCTACTGTATTTAAGATGATTACAGTCTAATTCGAAACGTTTTTCCTTACACAGAGATCTCTATTTAAAAATATGTACATTATACTGTCACACATTAATTATTTTATTTTGATGATAGTACCTCAAAATTATAACTTCACAACAGTCATAATGGGAGCAGTAAATACCTTTGAAAGGAAATAATGCATTTTAACCAGTTTAGAGCAGAAATTGTTTTGTTGATGCACTCTTTCTGTCTGCAATCATACAATAACTGTAAACACAACTACCATGCCTTAATTGAAGAAACACTATTTAATATTTTTCTAATTCCTTTTCAGAGTAAAACATCAAAACTAGAAGACCCTTTAAAAATCCAGAAATGAGTGAAAGGGAGCCTTTCTACTAATATTTAATGATTAATGACTGCATTTTTAAGTCTTATGTAGGGAGAGCCAAACTGGGCCTTGCACATGGACAAGGTGCTTCCACACATGTGTTGGGGATGGGATCAGCCATTACTTCTTCCAGTTATAACCTCTTCCATCCTAAGAGGCCACAGGGGCTACCTGCCCAAATTCAGGAAACACGCTGCAATAGATGCACTTTGGTCCCTAGATTTAGTCCTGTTCCTGCCCAAATAGGGATTATACAACTGAAGATTTATTTTTAAAGGTGGAAATCTACTTGCTTGACAGGTAGCATTATTAATGTTCTTTTTGCAGCACTTTACTAAGAAGACATAAGTCAGGGGTGTCAAACACATTTTTACCGAGGGCGACATCAGCCTTATGGTTGCCTTCAAAGGGCCATTTGCAATTTTAAGAATGTATAAATATAACTCTATTGCTCTGTCATTGAAAGCCTCATGTGTCGGATTCAGCCTGCAGGCCTTGCATTTGGCATGTGTGGCATAGCTCATCCTATCCTATTTGGTCAACACTAAAGAGTACATCTTTTAAACATAGAGACAAACTTTGTATTGATAAGCATATCAGATAGTAATTAAAAATGCAAAATATATGCAGAAAATCAGATAAGAAATGGCTTACCATTTTCTGTAAAGCATTTCCAATACCAGAAACAGAGCAATAAACACTAAGACTTAAAGAAGAGAAAATAAAACAGTATGTTAGCCAAAATATTAATGAGACTAAGAAATGTTATGCTGAAGGTTAAAGGGGAGAAGTTTTAGGAATAGTATTCAAAATATTATTAAAGAGATACAGGACAATCTGCTTCATACTTGAATATCGCAATAAAATACAATATAGCCTGCCATTGTGTATTAACTAATCTATTTTTGAGATAGTTATGTCTACACATGGGGATTTCACCCCCCCCCCCTTTTTTTTCTCTCAAAAATAAGAACCTATATGAAACAGTTCAAATTTTTCCTTGTGAAAATACTGGCTGTTACTCCTTCAAAAATTACAACTGCATTTCATCTCTTCTTCACGGTCTCATCCCAATTTCATCAGCACTATTGCTGAGAAGTCTTAACACTAAGCAAAATTTATGAAAAACAAAACAATTGCTTTCAGATGTTGGACCAAAAGAGAGGAACAAATGGTGGAGAAAGATGTGAGTAGCAAGCTAAACTCTGAAGGGAAAGAGGGTATATACAGTTAGTGTTTTATCAGATTTAAGAATATGCTAAAAAGATTATTGAAGTAAGTGAAGCTTAACTTTGGCAAATGTCCAGTCTTCTGTGATCCTGGGTTCAGTATTAATATATATATATAAAGACAAATATTAAACTTCATGTGAAATTTATGATAACATCTTCACGCTTCTTCTTAATGTATGTATGTATTTATTTATTTATTTCGTATACTTCTATCCTGCCCTTCTCCCCACAAGGGGGGACCCAGGGAGACCTCACATAGGCATCAACAATGCTTGCAACATATACATCATAAGAATACAATTAAAACAGTAAAAACATCTTTAAAACATCATACAAATCAGCCAATAAGTTCATTTAACAATAATATTATAATGCCAGTAAAACCAAAAATCAAACCCAAATTCCTTTTCCTATTGTCACTGTCATAGAATCAAACACCTTGCCCAAGAGCCAGGTCTTCAGTTGTCTTCTTAAGGACAGGAGGGAGGTGGCCAACCTGATGTCCTTAGGGAGGGAGTTCCACAGGGGGCCACTGCCGAGAAGGCCCTGTCTCTCATCCCCATCAACTGCGTTTGCGAGGGTAGTGGGATCAAGAGCAGGGCCTCTCCTGATGATCTTAAGCTTCGTGATGGTTCATAGCAGGAAATACGTTCAGACAAATAATCTGGGCCAGAGCCGTTCAGGGCTTTAAAGGTTAAAACCAGCACTTTGAATTGTGCCCGGAAGCTAATCGGCACCCAGTGGAGCTGGCGCAACAAAGGAGTAGTACGCTCCCTGTACACCGCTCCAGTTAACAATCTGGCTGCCGACTGTTGGACTAATTGAAGCTTCCAAGAAGTTTGCAAAGGCAGCCCCACGTAGAGAGCATTGCAGTAGTCTATTCTGGATGTAACCAGAGTGTGGACCACCATGGCCAAGTCAGACTTACCAAGGAAGGGGCGCAGCTTATATGCATACATACCTGATATTAGTAGTGTAAAAAAAGCATCTAAAAGAGAGAAAAACATTTTGATGTGCAATTATACAACAAATGCTTTATACTAACTTCAAAAAAGTAATAAAACTTGAAGTCACAGCATGAAAAAAACTATTCACTGATGTAGCTCATCGTGAATATAGTTATATTGCTAGAAGACATTTTTCACTTATTTTGAAAACTGCATCTTAGTTTTGAATTACCATATTTTCTGGAGTACAAGACGACTGGGCACTTAAGACAACCCCCAACTTTTCAAGTTAAAATATTGAGTTAGGGATATATTCACCGTATAAGAGCCCATTTCCAACACAATTTTATTGATTCGGTAACAATGACTCCCAGAATGCCTCAGCGAGCAAGTTCAAGGCACGCTGCTGCCTAAGGCTGCTGGGAGTCGTAGTCCAGAGGTGCTTCCTTGGGCCTGGTGAGCCCAGTGATCTTCGGAGGATTCTGCCGGCTGCTCAGGTGGCCTTGCTTCCTTTCTTTCTCTCCTGGCTGCCAGAAAATAGTGTTGTGGGAGGATTTGGGGGGCCTTGAAATTAGAGCAGGGAGAGCGGCGGTGGAGGTGGGGACAAGTCCCTTAGCAGCACAGCTTGAGGAAGAGGGAGGGAGGGAGGGAGGGAGGAGGAGGAGGAGGAGGGAGGAGGGCGAAGGAGGGGGAGGGAGGGCACAGGGAGGAGGAGCACCAGGCCCGCTGGGCTGCCCCCGCTATTCTCCCTGTTCTAATTTCAAAGCCTTTCTCCAACTCCTACAATGTTGCCATTTCCAGGCAGCCGGGAGAGAGAGGAAGTGCACTCGATCGGCTGGCAGAAGCCTTCAAAGGCCACTGGGCTCGATGTCATATGTTCTGCAGTTGATGGTGCTTGGTGATGGGTTAATGTATTAGTTCTAAAGGGTTTAGTAATCTTTAAGTGAGTACATGGGTGAAAGCAATTAAGGATGGAGGTATGCAAGAGATAGGTTGCAGCTGGGTGTTTCTGGATATAAGGAGTGAGCCTTGGAAATGATCTTTGTGAGAAAAGTATTGTCATATTTTGGTGGTGGATGCTGCTGGTTTTCTCCCCAGGTCTGTTGGATTTTCGGTATCCTGATCTGTCTCCTGTGATCTTGGAACCCTGGAACCTTCGGACTGGCTTTTGACTACGGTATAGACTCTTGATCCCTGGACTTTGTTTATTGAACTCTTGGTGTTTGATCATTGGACTGGACCCTTTGACTACAGTGTAGCTTTTGCTATCAGTTTTTGTTTATTCTGTGGCTGAGTGCTATCTTTATGCTTTATATTTTGATCTATTAAAACAGCCAGAACGTAAGTGCTGTTTTAATTAAACTGTTTTATATCAAACTGGGTTTTTGTTTAATTTACCTCTGCTGAAAATAACAGCAGAGCCCTGGCAACATGACACTCGCCTAGGCCCAAGAAAGCCGATCGGCTTCCCTCTTTCCTGGCTGCCTGCATAGCGAAGTGGGAGGAGCAGAGAAGGGCCTTGAAAGGAGAGCGGGGAGAGCAGCGGCAGCAGTGGGGACAAGACCCTTAGTGGCGTGGCCTGAGCAGGAGGGACGGAGGAGGGAGGAGGAGGAGGGAGGGGGGCAGAGGGAGGGCGCAGGGAGGAGTGCCAGGCCTGGTTGGCTGCCCCTGCTGATCTCCCCCCCGCTCTCTTTTCAAGGCCCTTCTCCAACTCCTCCCACATGGAATCACGGTGGAATCACAGCAACTGAGTGTTATTTTTGCACCTAACTGCTCAGATTCCCCAACAATTATTATTATTTTACTGACACAAAACCCCAGTATGCCACAGCAAATGAGATATATATGCTGGATTTCATATCATAAAGTCACAAGTCGAACACTTCCCAAGCCTCTAGGACTGTGTGATGTATTTTTGAATGATGCGCACAGATCCTAGTAAGGTGGCCTTCTGAAGTTGACAGATCATGATTTTGTCAATGTTTATTGTTTATAAATGCCGGCTGAGATCTTTTGGCACGGCACCCAGTGTGCCGATCACAACTGGGACCACCCGTACTGGTTTATGCCAGAGCCTTTGCAGTTTGATTTTGAAGTCCTAATAACGGCTGCGTTGTTGTTATAGGCCCTTGTTTGAGAAAAAATAGGGACATCAAAATGCAAATCCATCTTGCACACAAATGATCTGATAATATTCATAGACTTTATACATACTCAGGTAACACCTTGGATGTACAGGCAACCACTTCCCCCCACCAACATATCGAATTTCACGTGGACCATTTAATGCATAGCCAGGTTGACATTCAACTGTAATGTTATCTCCAGGCTCATAGATTTTTTTCTTTCCATGGATTATTTTTCCATTATGAAGAAAGAACTTAGAAGTGTCAGGTGAAGTTCTGACTGGAAAAAAGAAAATATTAATTAATGCCAGTTGAATTTAATAAACCCTTGTAATTAGTTCAATACTAAAAAGGATTTACTACAAGAGAAATGTACTTCAATAAAATCAATGCATTTTATCTACACTGTCCAAGGAACACGCAAAATCCACTTCTCATCTTTTGGTATTCCCCCACTCTGTCAGCTCCAGCTCCCCATGTGGGGATATGAGAGAAGCCTCCCACAAGAATGGTAAAACATTAAAACATCTGGGCGTCCCATGGGCAACATCCTTGCAGATGACTAATTATCTCACACCAGAAGCGACTTGCAGTTTCTCAAGTCACACCTAACATGAAAAATAAAAACCCTCCCATTATTCTTGCCATTTGAGGTCCAAGAACATTACATCCTGGGTTTCTTGGATATGAGTAGATATCAGATACTATGATCTTGGCAAGTCTTCTGCAACCCTGACCAGATTTCGTTATTATTGAGCATGTCTCCTTCAGGTGTCCTGAATGGGTGAGTTTGGAGAACACATATTTGCCAAGGCACTTTTCATTCCTGGAAGGTGGAGCCCATCGTGTTGTTCTATCTGTATATTTCAGGTCAGATAGCTTCCACCAAGTGTAAGATTACTGACAAAAAAATAAGGATTGATGAAGGAACTCATTAAGAGGAAGGAGAAGTTTTCTACAAAAATTGAAGCATCATATATCAAGGAGATGAAGACAGATGCATGGCTCAAAAGAAATGCAAACTATGTGGGAGTTCTGTGGAAAGGAACCGTTGTGAAAAAGTAAGCAGGGAGGCAAAAAGTGACAGGAGGGAGTAGATCCTGTGCCCTGAAAATATGAGGTAAAGGGAATGTGTAGGCAGAGTGGGGTTGATGTATGGGAGAAGTACGGGTCCTAAACAAGAAGGAAAACTGGATGCAAAGGAACAGCTTTGTGTTTTGTGACTCAGGTGGCATTTCTTCCTTCTGTTCAAGTGTTTGAGATGGCTCCTTGTCTGTTAGCCTCACTAAGAACAACCATTTATGACATTCCAACAGCAGCTGTTTTATGATAGTACCAATGATACATTGCCGTTATTTCAAATATCTCTCACTGGTTCAGAAAGGCTAAAGACTGCTGTTTTAGACAGTGAGAAAAAAACCTGCATATAGCTCTAAGTGAAACAAAATATGAACAGACAGATTTGGAGTCATACATACGGAAACAAGGCTGTACATTAGGTTCCCATATATTAAAGCCGTCACATGTTAGAGACATCTCTATGGTTTCATCGGGGAAAGAATAGTTTGGCTTGCAGTATACAGCAATGATGGATCCAATATGATATTGAAGCCTCACTGGCTCTACCATCCCATATGGGAGTATTGGAGCACCACAGAAATCTTTAACAACTGTAATGAGAACAGCAACAGCTGAAAAAAAACAAGCTACATTTGGGGCAGATATTATTTTTGGAGATTATTTAATCTGCATGTATACCTGCCCATTAGAAACAGAAAAAGGATGGAACATCCAGACTTTTCTTAGTAGACAGTTCCATAGTAAGTGAGCTTTTACTGAAAATGCTCTATCTCACCCTATTTACCAATTGAGGTGAGAGATCACATTACAGGGTCTCTGTTAAGATGTTTGGCCAAGATTACATAGAAGGAACTAGCCCTTCTAATGCCCTCGGCCAACTTGTATACAATCTCTTTGCCCAAATGTTATAGGGTTTTGCATATGAAATTAAAATCTTGAACTGGGGTTGAAAGCCAACCAGAAATTAGTATAGTTAAAACATTAGTTTCCACAGGGATCTCTAGAGTATATCAAGTTGCAGTCTTGCATCTATATTTTGCAGACTGCCATCTGTTTCTCAATTTGGCTGTTCTTTTGTCTTCAATTGTCTCCTGATTCTGTTGAATACTTTTACATATTGAATTAATGTTTCAAGGATGGTCTATAACCACAAATGCCTCTCATTATTCCACAACTAGTCCTGAATCATGATCCCAGTTCAATATAAAGAAGTTTCCAGAATACACCCCTAAATTATATCAGAAGACAGATAAGAGTCATTACAACCGATGTCATCTTACAATGCTGAATCTATCCCCTATCAGCTATATATATATATATAAGCTGATAGGGGATAGATTCAGCATTGTAAGATGACATCGGTTGTCATCTATATCTCTATCTATCTATCTATCTATCTATATATATATAGTCAATGGCACAGTTCCAGAAGGTAATAAGGAAACATAAATGATAATTAAATGCTTTTTAAAAGAAAAACTTACTTGTTTTACAAGATGGCAATGTGGGATACCAGGTATTATTGTCACACTGAATGAAATAACTTCCAATCATGAAATATCCAATGTTACATTCAAATGTCACATTGTCACCATCAATATATAACTGCTTGAATCCACTTATTTTTGTACCATGCTCAACAATGGGATCGTCACACTTTGACGCTGAAAACAGATGTGAATATTTTTACAATCTACAGCAAATGGAAAATTGAATTCATGCTTACCTTTTATTCAGAACTATATTCTGCATCAACTCTTTCAAAATTCTCTACTATGAAATTCAGCTAGATCCAAGATGAGAAAGCAAAGTACTAATGAAATCTAACTAATGCCATGAATGCTTACGTGTTTGTCAGCAGAAGGAACAAATTGCTTTGAAGAGAATGTCATACGGGTATTTCCTCCAAGTTTTCATGTGTCAAAAGGGATACATAATTGGAACAATATTTTAGTCATGCCTGTATCAGTCAGAGGCACAAAACTGGTTTTATGTGTGAGTTAATGTTAGCTTTGCCCTCCTTGTTTTTCTGTGTAACAAAGAACTGTCATCTAAAGAGATAAGAGTTGCAGTATTTTACTCTGACTCTAGCCCAACAATATGCCTTTTCTTACTCTGAGAGTTTTGAATGTATATACCAAAAGGTGACTGGCTGAAACAGAACAGGGATTCTGCTTGGGTGTGCTCCTGGATTCAGCATTGACCCTTGAAGCTCAGGTGTCGGCAGTGGTCAGGAAGGCTTTTGCACAATTAAAGCTTGTGCGCCAGTTGTGCCTGTACCTTGAAAAACTAGATCTGGCCATGGTGGTCCACGACTTGGTTACATCTCAGATGGATCACTGCAATGCACTCTACGTGGGGCTGCCTCTGAAGATGGCTGAGAAATTACAAGTGGTACAAAGAACAGTGGCTAGGTTATGAACAGGAGCTAACTACAGGGAAAATACCACCCCGCTGTTAAAACAGCTTCACTGACTGCCTCTGCATTTCCGGGCCAAATTCAAATTGCATGTTATTACCTACAAAGCCCTACACGGCTCAGGTCCAGCCTATCTGTGTGACTGCATCTCCTCCCTATGAACCGGCACGGGCTGTAAGAGCTGTTGGGGAAGAGTGTCTCACGGTCCCACATTCATCACAAGTATGGCTGGTGGGGATGAGGGGAAGGGCCTTCCCAGTGGTGCCCCCCCCCCCCCAGCTCTGGAACACCCTCTCCAAGATTAGACTAGCTCCCACACATTAACGACTTTTAGGAAACAACTGAAAATATGGCTCTGGAAGCAGGCTTTCGAAAATGGCTAGTTGTAATCTAAGTGATGGAGGTTTGAAACGAGACTAATTTTAACTGGATTTTACAGCCTTTTTAACAACAGTAGGTTTTGTGAGGTTTTTAGTGTATCACATGTCTTAATTATTGTTAGGGAAAACTATCTTAAAATAGCAGAGTATCCAAAAATCAAACAGGATACTAAAAGCTTGAGTATGAGCTCACAGAAAGCAAAGCATGAAGTATCATGTGATGTGGTTGTGAAGAATTTAGAGCTTAGGCAGAGTCCAATCTTAAAAATCACAAAAGGTTTATTTACAATAATAAAGAACTAACAACATTTCTTCATGGTAGAGAACTGGGTCTGAGCTATTCTAAGACCCATCTCTTCTAAGGTTTCAAAAAGAGGGGGGAAAGACCAATCACTACATCTCTCTGACACATGCAGAGAGAGATCTCAAAGCACACACAACATACAAAGATATAAAAGGCTAAAGTCAGATTCAAAAGGCTAGCAGTAGAAAAGTATCCATTTTAAACAACTCGTCCTCTTTGAGGACTTGAGACTTGGGCAGTTTGGGATTGAACTCCAACAATTATAACTTAGTTTTATATTTATGATTGATGTTTTGCGCTATTATTAACATGGTTTGTGCTTTATTTTTTCTTATGTATCATGATTTGTTTTTCTTTTGATTTGCTGTTTTAGTTTTAACATTCTCTGCATTGTAAATGTGATTATTATTATTTATATTGTTTTCCTTGTTGTGAGCCACTTCGAGTCCCCTTGGGGAGAGGGGGCAGGATGTAAATAAAGCATTATTATTATTATTATTATTATTATTATTATTATTTTATCTCCCATTCTGCTACTCAACAGTTTCCATACCTGAACTAGCCAGAGGGCAATGGCATTTGTTAACTATTGGGCAATATGCCACTTTTGGCACTGTAGCAGATTATCTTGGTTGTCTTGGTCAGCTATCATTAAGTTTAGTAGCCATTTGGTATTGTTTTAATGTGGCTATCTGTAAGGTTTTTTTTTTTATTTACTATTTCTATACACCACCCTCTCTCACCCCGAAGGGGACTCAGAGCATATTACAAGTAGGCAACAATTAAATATCGCATAAACAGACATACAAATAAAATAAACATATACATTAAAAACCATAAAGTTAAAAAACATATAAACATTAAACCAATTATTAAAACAACACAATCCAAAATTATAGTCCAAAAGCCGTTGCAGTCGTAATTGCACTTATTCTGTATCCACTTATTGCACTGAAGTAGTCCAAAAGCTTGGTCCCATAGCAACATTTTAAGTTTATTTCTAAAGGTCAGGAGGGAGGGAGCTCATCTGATTTAGCTGGGGAGGGAGTTCCACAGCTGAGGGGCCACTATTGAGAAGGCCTTGTCTCTCATCCCACCAACCTCACCTGCGAAGGAGGTGGGACTGGGCACAGAGCCTTCCCAGATCTTAATCTCCAAGGTGGTACATAGAGAGAGATATGTTCAGACAGGTAAGCTGGGCTAGAACCATTCAGGGCTTTAAAGGCTAAAGGCAACACTTTGAATTGTGCTTGGTAGCAGACTGGCAGCCAATGGAGCTGATGTAGCAGGAGAGTTGTATTCCACTATTTTTAATGTGAAAGCTATATTGAGTTGCAGACTTCGGGAAAAGGCAGACTATAAAATGAATGAATGAATGAATTAATGAATGAATATTTATTTATTTATTTATTTCGGGCATTTCTACCCCGCTCTTCTCACCCCCTGGGGGGACTCAGGGCGGCTTACATCCGGCACAATTCGATGCCAACAATTACAATAAAAATGCAATAACAAAAAACACAATAGTTAAAAACATACAATTAATACAATATCAACTAAAAAGCCGATCTACAGCCCGCGTTTATCGAGTTCTAAAATCCGTCAATCCATTTAGCATTACCATAATCCTTTCCAACTCTAGTCATCATTGTCTTGTTACCTTGTAAATATGCAATTTGTACAGACTTTCTTTGGATGGACAGTATCTGGTGTATTTTTCTTATTTATTATAGTTTTGTTCATATTCAATGACGCTGGCAAATAGAAAATTAGAAAGCTGAAAATTTCCACCGAAGAAGCCCAGGTATGAAGCAGCTATGTAAGTAAGTCCTGCACATGGCTGTCTTGGTTGCTTACCAAGTAGTTCTTTCACTGCTTATTACAACAGATACCCAGTTAACCGGAATTCAAGCAACCAAACCTCAAATACTTTATATTTTTTAAAAGCTGTTTTTATAATTCAGAAAAACTGGTAAACTGTGTTAGAAAAACTGGCAAACTGTGTTAGATTAGGTTCATGTAGTCTCTATTTGTCTTAGTTTGCTATTAATTATTGCATTTCAATATTCATCTCAATATTAATGTTAGGTTATTACAGAGTTTATGGTTTGGAATAGTATGGAGTATAATATTAGTTAGGCCTATCTTTATTCGTTATTCTCAAACAAACAGCTCCTATCCCCAGCTGTTGTTTAGCGACGTTTACATATATTGTTAAAATAATTATTTATTTTGTATTTATTTTAAGGCAAACAAAAGATGCAAAAAAATGGGATAACCAACATCCAACTCGAGCAGTGAAGATGAAAACACATGTTAGGAATCTGGGAGCTCAAAATTAAAATAAGTCAACACAGTTGTTTGATGCAAAAAAACCCAATGCACTTGTGTCTAGATCAGTGGCTCTCAACTTGTGGGTCCCCAGGCGTTTTGGCCTACATTCCCAGAAATCCCAGTCAGTTTACCAGCTGTTATGATTTCTTGGAGTTGAAAGCCAAAACATCTGGGAACCCACATGTTGAGAACCACTGGTCTAATCAAGGGAAAGAATAGTTGTAGTTCTGTTAGGTCACACTTCACCTGGAATACTGTTTTGAATATTAGAGTTCAAGAAGTATTTACAAACCGAAACATGTCTAGCAGAGAAGGATCAAGGAGTTAAACGATTTGGGGGGACATTTTGACAAATTGGGTATTTTTCGACAGAAAAGAGGGAGGGGCCTCAGAGCAGCTACCTGTAAAGTATAGTACTCATGTTCCTAATGGTTGTTTAAAAGAGGGGAATTTAGTAGATCTTGTTATCTGGTTGCTTTCAATCTAGCACTCCTTATTAGAACTGGTTTATTTCTTCCTTTGGAAATAAGCCTATCTGATGCTCAAAACATCCGAGGGAAAGGGACAGTGAAACCGCCCTTCCATTCTCGTAGAGAAGTGGTTCCCAACCTTTGGTCCTCCAGGTGTTTTGGACTTCAACTCCCAGAAATCCCAGCCAACTTACCCGCTGTCAGGAATTGTGAGACCTGAAGTTCAAAACACCTGACGGACCAAAGGCTGAAAACCACTCAACCTTTGTGTCACAGAGGCACCAGGTATTTTGAATTTTCAAAATAAGTACAAAAAAGGAGGCAGTCTCTAAGGCCTAATTTGGAATGTGTGCAGCCTCAACTGTCCTCTTCAACTCACTGTCAGTTTAACATATGCCATTTTGCAAATCACAAAAGTGAAAAAGAAATCTATGGGAAGGGCTTCTGGTGGTCACCCCATCCACCCTAAAAAAACACAATGATGGTTTTGATATTCCCAGGTATTATCAGTATACCTCCTACTGAGAATATCTAAGAAAATCAAAACCAGCTGTGTGTCATATGAAGCCCACTCAAGAATTAAAGTAATTTTTTTTAAGGAATAGCCAAGTAAACATCATTTTTTCATCTTAGATTAGCACATACTACAAGTTTATCACAATGGGCCATAAAAACCTGCCTTGTGTGTCATATGAAGTCCAGTCTTGTTTTAATCTTTTGAAAAAAGCCAAGTAAATATCATTCTTGTATTTTAGAGCAGCACATACCGGTACAAAGTTCTTCTATTGGTGACCAAGTATTATTTCGGCACACAGTGTATCTTCTCTTTCCAGGAATCTTTACAAAGCCTAATTTGCAGGTATATGTAACAAAGAAGCCATCTGTAAAAGGGCCTGGACCTAAGCCACGTTTAGGTTCAGAATAAGCAAATTGAGGCAAGTCAGCAACAGTGCAGCTACCTAAGAATTGTTCAAAAAATATAACAAAGATAAACACCATATTCAGTCTCTTTAGTGCATTATCTAAGATAGGTTATATGCCAAAATATAGACAATAAAAGTCTATTTTCAAAGTAATAAAACCTTGTAAAAAAATAGATGGACAAAAAGTACATTAAATGCCCAGAATAAAATGACCCAAGGGGAGGAGTCAAAGAGCGAACATTCCCACTAACTTCTGCTTGATGTGGGAGGGAAGCAATTTGCAAAGAAAAGCAGGTTTTGGGTCACAACTCTTTTATTTATTTACTAGCCCTCCCCTGCCATGTGTTGCTGTGGCCCAGTCTGGTGATCTGGAAAATAAAGTAATGAGAAAGTGTTGGTTTCTAATATATGTAATGCTTTTATGCTTGTGGGTAAATAGTATTTCTTGCTGTTTCTTTATCAGTGTTGATGTGGAGATTGTGTGGTTTGCCTACTCAGGATCATGCAAAATATATTTGTCCTTCTTTAGGGATCCCTTTCAAATCTATGATACTATATCTGTGTGTGTGTGTGAATCATATATATCTATCTATATCTATGGCTGGATGGCTCTTCGTTAGGAGGCTTTGATGTTTTCTTGCCCTGGTCAAGGGAATTGGACTGGATGGCCTTAAGTATTTTCTGTTGGTTATGGGGTTCCTTGTGGGAAGTGTGCCCCAAATCTGTCATTGGTGGGGTTCAGAATGCTCTTTGATTGTAGGTGAACTATAAATCCCAGTAACTACAACTCCCAAACGTCAAGGCATAGTTCCCCCAAACTCCATCTGTGTTCATATTTGGGCATATGGCATGTTCGTGACAAGTTTGGTCCAGATCCATCATTGTTTGAGTCCACAGTGCTCTCTGGATGTAGGTGAACTACAACTCCCAAACTCAAGGTTAATGCCCACCAAATCCTTCTAGTGTTTTATGTTGGTCATGGGAGTTCTGTGTGTCATGTTTGGTTCAATTCCATCATTGGTGGAGTTCAGAATGCTCTTTGATTGTAGGTGAACTAAAAATCCCAGCAACTACAACTCTCAAATGACAAAATCAATTTTTTTTTAGTGATGGTTGCTCCTTGGATTAGTAGGTGTCTTGTGGCCAAATGTGGCAGCAACTCGCCCAGTGGTTTTTGAGTTATGTTAATCTCACAAATGAACATTACATTTTTTTTAATTTATATAGATTTACCATATTTATACCCTGCCTTTCTTAAGCGACTGAGGAGGATATGGCCTGAGGCTGTTAGAACTGTGGAAGTTGGAAGTCTAAAAAATCTGGAGGGCCCAAGTTTTGCCATGTCTGTGTTGGAGGGAGGGAGGAAGGGAAGAATGGTTTGAAGAAAGAAAATGGAGAGGTGGAAGAGAAGGAGAAAAGTAGGGGGAAGAAAGAAACAAAGCAGGTTTATTGTTGCTAGGTGAAGTAACTGGGAGAGGAGAGTGAAGAAGACTAGTGACCAATATTGGGGGTGGGAAGAACGAGAAAACGAAGGGGAAGAAAGGAGGGGTGAATGAAGAGAATGGAAATATGAGAATGAGGGAAAGGAAAAAAAAGAAACGGGGGGGGGATTTAAAAGGGAGAGAGGTGTGGGTGAACGAATGGGAAGAACGAAAAAAAAGACAAAAGGACAGAGGGAGAAAGGGAAGAAGAAAACCGCCACAAAGGAAATCCCAACCCAGATTGATCTTCGGACTATGCGTATATGACACAAAATGTAGCTTGGGGTTTTGATTCGGATGATAAATTGGGTAATTCACAAAATGCAGTTATTCCAAAATATATAAAAAGGAAACACGTCTGGGCCCATGCATTTTGGACAAGGGCCACCCTGCATCACCATCCACACATCTCCAGGTGCCTCTTAAACTTCGGGCGACCGCAGAGGGCCCCCTTCCTTTTGATTTCCCGACCACCGCGACGGGAGCCTTTCCCCGCCATTTTGGGCCGAGGCTTTCGGTCCAGGAAACCTCGCCTCCTCAGGGTTTGAGCTGGAGGTGGCGCCTGGGAGGGGGAAAAGTGGCTTCAAGGGAAAGGAGCGGCGGGGTGTTTTACCGACTCCCGGAGGGAAGGCCGTCAGCGCCACAAAGCACAGCCATCGCCGGCCCCACACAAGGCCGCGCCGCCATGACTGTTGGGGCATGTCGCCCTGGCGGCGCCGAAGGCCGCGAATGCGCATGCGTGTGGCGCGCGAAGGAGCCAGTGCAGGCGCCGAATATCGGAAGTGCGCATGCGTGTGGGGAGGGGGAGGTATCCGGAGAAGCGGGAAGGCAGCGGAGGCTATTACGCCTCCTGCCTCTAGGGGGCGGGAATTATAGCGTTGCAAGAGATCTATGGGAAGGGCTTCTGGCAGTCACCCCACCCACCCTAAAAAAAAACACAGCTGGTTTTGATATTCCCAAGTATTCTCAGTCTACCTCCTGCTGACAATACCTAGGAAAATCAAAACCATCTGTGTGCCATATGAAGCCCACTCATGAATTAGAGTAATTTTTAGGAATAGCCAAGTATACATCATTTTTCATCTTTGAGTAACACATACTATAAGTTTCTTGCACTGGGCCACAAAAACCAGCCTTGTATGCCATATAAAGTCCAGTCTTGTATTAATCTTTTGAGAAATGCTAGGTTCTGTAAATATCATTTTTGTATTTTATTTATTATTATTTACGGCATTTATATGCCGCCCTTCTCACCCCAAAGGGGACTCAGAGTGGGACATACCAGTACAAGGTTCTTCTATTGGTGACCAAGTATTATTTCGGCACACAGTGTTTCCTTTCCTTTGAGGAATCCTTACAAAGCCTAATTTGCAGGTATATGTAACAGGGAAACCCTCTGGTACAGGTTCTGGAACTGAGTCATGTTCAGAATAAGCAAATTGGGGCAAGTCAGCAACAGAGCAGTTACCTAAGAATTGTTCAGAAAATATAACAAAGATAAACACCATGTTCTGTCTCTCTAGTGCATTATCTAAGACAGGTTATATGCCAAAATATAAACAATAAAAGTCTATTTTCAAAATAATAAAATATATATGACGGACAAAAAGAAGTACATTAAATGTCCAGAATAAAATGACTCAAGGGGAGGAGTCAAAGAGCAAACATTCCCACTAACTTCTGCTTGATGTGGGAGGGAAGCAATTTGCAAAGAAAAGCAGGTTTTCGGTCACAACTATTTTTATTTATTTATTTACCATATTTAGACCCTGTCTTTCTCAACCCTGAAGGGACTCAAGGCGGCTTTACACATAGGCAACTTATTCGATGCCTTAAAAATATAAAATTAAAACAAACATTTAAATTAAGATTCCAATTAATGCACATTAAAACATTACATCCATTATTAAAACCATGCCATCCACAATAGTAATCCGGGGCCATTCTATATCCTTCCATTGCAACTTTGCAAATGTTGATGGAATTTTAAAGGACTTTCTAAACTTGAAATCAGAATTAAGGACCTCAAATATACAATAACCAAATCCAAACAAATGTTAATATTCACAAAACAAATTACCAAATAGAAAGATACAAAGGGAAGGGAGAGAAGATACAGTACTACAGATTGATCAAAATTATCAGCTTAAAAGGCAAAGACAACTAAGGAACCAGAAAAAAGAAAAACAAGTACCTGTAAATTCCTATAAATAGACTGTATAAGCAGACATGAGTAAAGCAATAAAGAGGAAAAACATCTTCAGACTAAAAAACAAAGAATTTCAAACAGAACTAGAGATAAAAAGATATTGAAGCCTTCAGGTTTTGCTCAAACAGCCAAGTATAGTTGTCTGAAATGTAAGAGAATAAAATGTTTATACATATGGCTTCAGGATTTTGTTAAACAAACAGAAGTTACAAAGAAAGTCATTTCCTTTCTCAATATATTACTGTTGCACTTGCTCAGAAACATTACTGAACTCAATCAGGATTTTTTCCCCAATAAGCCTTATCCCAATAAATATGAGTACAGGGCTCCAGTCTAAATGTTCTTCTAGGGCAAAAATTCACACTTGTAAAATAAATACACAGGAAAAGAACTGTTACAGTTGCAAAAGGCTTTCTGAAGTCAAGTGGGAGTCCATTTTAGAACTACAGTTGAATATCCTTTGCACCAGAAGTATACTGGATTTTTGAATGTTTGCATATTATTATGAGGTTTCTTGAGAATGAGATCCATGCCTAAACACAAAATTCAAATGTTTTATATACATTAGCCTTAAGATAATTTTATATGCAATATCTTTCATAATGTTATGCATGAAACAAAGTGTGTACACTGAACCATCTGATAGTGAAAGTGTAACAATTTCAATAAGACAATTTTGGAGTGCTTCAAATTTCCAGATAAGGGAACACATCTGGTAACAATCTTTGCTGACAGCCGGGGGTGTCCATTCAATTAATACTTGACAACAAACCATCTTTCAATGTCACACACAGGGAAGGACAGCCTTCAAGAGGTTCCCTTCTTACATCCAGTCTATCTCCCTTTGGACGTTTTCCCACCAGCATTATAGAATGGAGACTATCGTCTGCCAATTGTCTGATCTGCTCCAGCAGAGTTCTGGAAAATATAGTTTAGGCAGCTGAGAATTCTAAGGGCTTCGAGGCTCTACCAGGAATTTCCCAGAATTCTGCAGAAGCAACTCAGACAATTGGCTCTGTTGTATAACACTGGTGAAAAAAACATCCATAATCTCAGTACTGAAGAAAGTACGTAGGGCATGTAAGATGTGGGATCCTGGAGTGAGCCCTATATAATTTTAGTCAGAAATCCAAAACGCTCCCAAGTTCTACACATAGATGTGTGAGACCACACCTTTCCATTCTGATGGTTCAATGTGCACAAAATAATTTCAAATATATAAAAACATATCTCAAAGTATGTATGTTGGTTTATACTGCAAAGGTTCCCACATGGTTTGATGGAACTGAGCTAGACTTGGTGCACCTGCCCTTCAAGATCCAACTTAAAATAATGGCAAGGGTTAGACTGAAAAAAACATCCCTTTTGGGCACAGAGATCAAGTAAAGAAATGGAATGAAGCAGGTTGGTTGTATCTAGGTGAAGTGCCCCCTCTGTAATGTGAAAGAGGAGTGAAGGTGACAGGGATTAGAAGCAGGGAAGAACAAGAAAACAAAGGGAAAGAAAGGAGAGAAGGAAGAGAATGGAAAGAGGAAAGGTGAGAGTGAAGGAGAGGAAAAGAAAGGAAGAGAAAGCTTGACTGCTACTAGATGACAAGTGTTAGCGCAGGAATGGGCAAAGTTGAGCCCTCCAGGTGTTTTGGACTTCCAACTCCCAAAATTCCTACCAGCCTCAGGACCCTTCCTTTTCCTCCTCAAGCCCTTTAAGCAGCTGAGGAGGAAAAGGAAAGGACCTGAGGCTGCTAGGAATTGTGGGAGCTGGAGGTCCAAAACAATGGGAGGGCCCAAGTTTGCCCATGTCTGTGTTAGAGGGAGGGGGGAAGAAAAAGAAGGGAAGTATGGGGGGAAGAATAAAAACGGAGGAGTGGAAGAGAAAGGGAAGGGAAAAAGTAGAGCGAAGAAAGAAACGAAGTAGGTTGGTTGTTGCTCGGTGAAGTGGCCCTCTGTGGTGTAACATGGAGAGGACAGTGAAGAAGATTGGTGACAAGTGTTACGGGGAGGAAAGAACGAGAGAAAACTAATGGAAAGAAAGGAGGGGAGAAAGAAGGGAATGTAAAGAGAAAAGGTGAGTAAAGGAAAGGAAGGAGAAAGCAATGGAAAAGGGGGGAAGAATTTAAAAGGAAAAGAAAGAAAAGAAGGCAGGTGTGGGTGAAAGAATGGGAAGAACGAAAGAAAAGACAAAAGGACAGAGGAAGAAAGGGAAGAAGAGAACAGCCACAAAGAATATGCCAACCCAGATTGACCTTCGGACTATGCGTATATGACACAAAATGTAGCTTGGGGTTTTGATTCGGATGATAAATTGGGGAATTCACAAAATGCAATTATTCCAAAATATATAAAAAGGAAACACGTCTGGGCCCATGCATTTTGGACAAGGGCCACCCTGCATCGCCATCCACACATCTCCAGGTGCCTCTTAAACTTCGGGCGACGGCGGAGGGCCCCCTTCCTTTTGATTTCCCGACCACCGCGACGGGAGCCTTTCCCCGCCATTTTGGGCCGAGGCTTTCGGTCCAGGAAACCTCGCCTCCTCAGGGTTTGAGGCTGGAGGTGGCGCCTCGGAGGGAAAAAGTGGCTTCCAGGGAAAGAACAGGAGCGGCGGGGTGTTTTACCGACTTCCGGAGGAAAGGCCGCCAGCGCCACAAAGCACAGCCATCGCCGGCCCCACACAAGGCCGCGCCGCCATGACTGTTGGGGCATGTCGCCCTGGCGGCGCCGAAGGCCGCGAATGCGCATGCGTGTGGCGCGCGAAGGAGCCGGAGCAGGCGCCGAATGTCGGAAGTGCGCATGCGTTTGGGAAGGGAGGGTGAGGTATCCGGAGAAGCGGGGAGGCAGCAGAGTCTATTACGCTTCCTGCCTCTAGGGGGCGAGAAGGTTGAGACTCCCTTATTCGAAATGCTTGGGGATTTCTGAATTTTTGAATACCTGCTTTTGCATCACTCCCTTTTGAGATATCTAAGAGAGGAATCACAGAATCATAGCGTTGTAAGAGACCGCATGGCCATCTAGGAAAAGCACAAAGCCTCCAGCCTCTGTTTAAATGCCTCCAAGGAAGGCGCTTCCATCACACTCCGAGGCAGAGAGTTCCCCTGCTGAACAACTCTCACCATCAGGAAGTTCTTCCTAATGGCTTCAAGTGGAATCTCCTTTCCTGTCCTTTGAACCCATTGTTCTCAATCGCTGTCTCCAGGGCTGCAGAAAACAATCTTGCTCCTTAGAATCATTGAGTAGGAAGAAACCTCCAGTCCAACCCCTTGCCAAGAAACAGGAAACTCGCATTCAAAGCACCCCCAACAGATGGCCATCCAGACTCCACTTAAAAGCCTCCAAAGGAGCCTCCTCCTTCTTCCTTATGACATCCGTTCATATACATGGCTACCACATCTCCTCTCAATCTTCTCTTCTGCGGGCTAAACAGCCCCGGCTCTTTAAGCCACTCCTCAAAGGGCTGCGATGGCAATCATTTTAGAGACTTGATGCCCAAACTGCAATCCAAAACTCACTTATTTCTTGCAAAGTGCCAATACAGCAATTTATCCTGAATAATGAGGTTTTAGTTTAGAAAAAAAAACCCATACTGCTGCTGCTATTATTACAAAGGCTGTATGGCCATCTGTCTGAGGTGCTTTGATAGTGCTTTTCCTACATGACCTCTTGGGAGCTCTTCAAACTCTGCGATACTATGATTGTGCCTTTCCTGCATACAGAAGAGGGTTGGAGTGGATGGCCCCTTGGGATCCCAAGCCAGCATCCACTAACAGCTGAAGTAAAGGGAAGGCAGTACATTGTGTAGAGCAAGCATGAGTTAACTTTGGCCCTCCAGTTGTTTTGGACTTCAACTCCCTGAAATCACAGCCCGTTTACAGGCTGTTAGAAGTTGTGACAGTGGAAGTCCAAAATACCTGGAGGGCCAAAGTTTACCCATGTCTGATATAGAGTGAATGCAGTTTGATACTACTTTCAGTGTTTTCTTCATCAGCGCTTCCAGTGGTTGTGTTCTGGACTCCTTCTCCAGCAGGAATGAAGGAAGCAGATCTGGTTGAAGAATGAATGCAATCTGGCACCTCTTGAGCTGCCAAGACTCAATGTTAGAGAATAGCTCTGGGTAGGCCCGTAGCCAGGATTTTGATTCGGGGGGGGGGGGGGGGTTGACTCTGAGTGAAAGAGGGTCTACCCTAGCAAACCTTTTGTATTGTTACCCCAATCCCCCCATGCATATGAGATATATTGAGCATGGTGATCAGATCATGATATGAATAAACATAACAGTTTAAATAATGTACCAGTAAGGCCTTTTCACAGACTACCATGAGAATTTGGTGGGGAGGGGGTGAAGCCCCCCAAGCCCCCCCCCCCCCCCCCCCCGGGCTACATGCCTGGCTCTGGGAATTGTAATTTTGCACGATCTTTAGCCTCCCCAAACTTCAACTGGGGGTGTCTCTGGGGTGCTTTCCTTTTCCTTCCTTCAGTTCCTGTTGTACCCAGAGACACTCCCAGATAGAGGCACCTGCGTCTTTTTCGTCTCCCAGGAAGTCGGAGGTTTTTTAATACACTTTATACACATAGGCTGAAGATAATATTTTTAATAATATTTCTGTTCATGAAACCAATTTTGTGTACATCAAACCATCAGAAAGCAAAGGAATCACTTTTTCTGACAAATAATGTATACACAAATTGATCTCAGACAAAGTTTAAGGAGGTATTTGCTGAGTGGTGCATATGGAAAATGGAAGACACATAAATATTGTAAATAAAACATATAAAACACTTATTTTTTGTACAAAAGCTAGATATTTACATAACATTATATTTATCTCCCTTGGATACCTAATTTACCCATCTAAAACAGTTCTCCTAATTTCAAATACCATACATCTCTGACAAAATATTGTTGAATATCATCATTATTAGCTTTGGAAACGTCCTTGCAGATGGCCAATTCTTTCACATCAGAAGCGACTTGCAGCTTCTCAAGTCGCTCCCAACATGAAAAATAAAACTAGCTTTGAAATATAAATCAATGAAAGAACCTAGAGGCAATAATCTAACTCCAGAGTAATATTTAAAGCATGCTAAAATAAGATTTGAAAAACAAGTCAGCTATAACATAATTGCCAGCTTTTTTGGGTTTGTAGTCCCTCATAATAGAAAGTATATTAAATATGTCCTGGGTAGTTCATTAAATTGCTGTTTTGATAGTCTGATATTTATTGTTGCTTATACACATCAGTCAGAGTCCATAGGAGAAACTATCCCTTTGAATGAAGATTTTCTCTGAGCTTTTAAAAATAATTTATTACATTATTCTTTTTAAATTATTGTGCTGTGATTATGAGGACTCACTGTATCACCTTTCATGCCACTTGTTACTTCTGCATTAGTTTTTCTTAAGCTTTTTCTTAGGAACCGATGTCCATTTGGTAATCAAAGCACAAAATAGTTCCTATCAAAATGGCTAGAAAAAATGCTAGAAAGTAAGATGCCATTATTCATTCCATTCGTAAAGTAACTGTTCTTCCTTGTTACTTTTGCAATGTTGCTTGTTCCCCCTAATGCTGTCAGGTTCCGGTATTTCTTCTAACGTAACTTGTTATTCAAGCTCAGAGAATGAACTGGTTGATTTGGCCATATAGACAAACCGGTCCTTTTCAGAAAGTGTTGAGTATAGGACATTGTCTCTAACATGTAAGCTTTGAATACAAAGCAAGACAGATGGTTGCTGACAAAAGAAATAATTTCCACCTACAGAAAAAAATGCAAAAAAATTATAGTCATCTTTAGAAGGACATTGCAATTTTAAATCATATTGCAAGCTTTGTATGTGTTCGTCTAGAGCAAAACTTCTTAAACTATGAACCCCACCCCAAATCAGCTCGCTGTGACTTTATGTTGGGGTCATGACATAGAAGAACATAGTTTTCTGTCAAGACAGAGCCACCAGAAAGGAGGCAAAAGAAGGAAGGCCGGGTTGGGGGGGGGGGGGAAGCATCCTCTTCTCAGCTGAACCACCCCCGCCCCCGGCTCCGAACCTTCTGTTGGTTAATTTCAAAAAAGGAAAAAAGTGTTTAAAATATAAAACAGCAGCAGTTTTAGCAGATCAGAAGCTTCTTGAGCACAGCAGTAGAGCAAATGTATGAAGAAGGTACCAGGATGGGGATATTAAGAAGTACTAGACATTTTACTCCAGTTTGTCATTTACACTGTTACATATGTACAATCATAATTTATGTATAAGGATATACAATCATTGAAAGGCAAACATTTTATTTAAAAAGTACTTACCTACATGAACGATGTGTAGTTTTAAAGAATATTGTACTGTATACTGTTCTTGATACTACCGATGTTCTAATTTCCTGAATGTGAGAATATTGTCAAAAGATGAACAAAAATATTTAGATTTTAAAGATTAAATTAGTAGAAGAAATCATTTTCACATAGCATTTTATTTATTTATTTATTTATTTATTTATTTATTTATTTATTTATTGTGTTTGTATACCACCCTTCTCAGCCCTCAGGTGATTCAAGGCAGTTTTATTTTTAATACAGTAAGTCTAGGGCAATTGCGGAACACATAATCTGCAGTTTTGCATACCTGCGTACATAATCTCTCTAGGAAGGCGCTGAACAGACTGCGCTCTGGCACCACGAGATGCAGAGCCAACCTTCAGAAATGGGGCTACAGGGTGGAATCCTCGGCATGCGAGTGCGGAGAAGAGCAAACCACTGACCACCTGCTGCAATGCACCCTGAGCCCTGCTACATGCACAAGGGAGTACCTTCTTGCGGCAACACCAGAGGCACTCCAAGTGACCAGATACTGGTCAAAGGACATTTAACCAACTACCAAGTTTGCAAAATCTGTGTGTTTTGTTTTTGTTTTTTTAAATCTGTGTGTTTGTTTTGCTCTGTTAGAAATGTAATACAATGGTATGGTTGCTGATGACACGATAAATTAAAAAATCTCTCTAGGAATTCATAAGTTCCTCCAGGTGATTCTATTGCATACTTACCTTGGAAGTTAACCCAAAGATGTGTTGGAGGGTCTAGCTACTCCATGGTATGCTGGGACTGGAAGCCAGATAATTTAATGGTGTAGAGTTATCTCCAGCTAACTGCAGTCCAACTGCAAGTGTAGCCCTTAGGAATACAGCAGCCTTACTGTATTTAAGATTACTACAGACTGATTCACAATATTGCTGATACAGAAGAAGGTATTGTGAAGCATGTGAGCTATTTTCCAAAGTGATAATTATTAATTGTGTATAGACGAGGAAAACAGTTCATATTTTTCCCTGCACAGAGATCTCCCAACAGGAAAAATATGTACATTACACTGCCACACTTTAATTCCACATTTATTTTAATGAGAGTACCTAAGTGTTATAACTTCACAACAGCCATGATGATAGCATTAAATAACTTTGAAAGGGAATTCACTTTAACAGAAGTCTTTTTGATAATGTACCTTTTTCTGTCTGCAAACTATAAACTCATAGCTATCATGTGTGAATTGAAGAAACAGTATTTTAAAAAAATTCAAAATAAAATATCAAAACCAAAAGAATCCAACAAACAATAAAACAGAAATGAGTGAAAGGGAATGTTTCTATTAACATTTAAAGATTAGTGACTAGAGTGACTGTAAGGCTTATATAAGTGGGGATCCACATTGGGCCTTGCATATGTACGAAGTACTTCCACATATGTGTTGGGATGGGATCAGCTATTACTTCTTCTAGTTATAATCTCTTCTATTCTATGGGGCTATAGGGGATAACTGCCCAAAATCAGGAGGGGACAGTCAGCAATATGTTTGAATTTAACCTCGCACTGCTCAAGTTTGCAGTCCTCAATGAGAAGCAGACAGAATTAAGAAATGATTTTTTTTAAAAGGTAGGCTGCAGGAATCCCTTCTCCCTCATTTCTGAATGCCTGTTGTTGTGTCTCTTGTCTCACTCTATATCTTTTTCTGATGACGCAGAATGGAATTTCTTCAGGATGCATGTTCCTTTGTTTTAAGACCTAATGGTCATTCATTCACTCCTTTAATCTATTCTGTTCTTTTCTGCCTGTGTGTCTCTCTCTAGTTGTGTGTGAATGAGAAAATGTAGTCTTTAGAAATTTTTCCTTTTGTTTGAACTTAGAAGTAATGGAGTTAGAGAGAAAGCTCAGGCTTTATTTTATCTCAAGAAATATAGTTCTTATGTTTTAATAAACCTTTTGAAATTTTTAAGATTGAACTCTGTATTTCCTTCCTTAAAATCAAGAATTCTTAACAGCCACATTACATTGTTTTCTGATTGCTGTGAATTAAATGCTCTATCGAGTGTTCTTTTTGTTTTTTAAATGGGGTTGTTGCTTTGGGGAAATTTCCCTAACACTTTGGTCCCTAGATTTAGTCCTGCTTCCACCCAAACAAGGATTATACAACAGAAGATTTTGTTTAAAAGGCAGACATTTACTTTGTTTGAAGGGTAGCATTAATTTTGCAGCACCATGCTGAAAAGTCAAACTCATTTTCACTTAGGACGACATCAGCGTTACAGCTGTCTTCAAAGGGCCATCTGCAATTGTAGACTGTATAAATGTAATAATGTCACCTTGTCATTGAAATCCTCACATACCACATAAAATGAAGTGCTGGGCCAGATTGCGTTTGACACATGTGGAATAAGTGGTCCTATCCTATCTATCAGACTAACAGTCAAGAATACATCTTTTAGACACAGAGATAGCCTTTGTGTTAAGCATATCAAATGGTAATTAGAAATGCAAAATATGTGAAGAAAAATCTCTTAAAAAGAAGTCTCTTACCATTTCCTGTAAGCCATTTCCAATATCAGAAACAGAGCAATAAACACTAAGACTTAAGGAAGAGAAAATAAAACAGTATGTTAGATAAAAACATGGATGATAAGAAATATCATGCTCAAGGTTAATAGGAAGAAGTTTTTGTTAAAGGGGTGAAAGACAATCTGCTTCATACTTAAATATTGCAATAACATACAATACAGTGGTCTTCCATTTAAGACTAACAATATATTTGATAAGCCAACAAAATCAAACTTTGTAATCATCAGAAATGAGAGTAGCATAGTTTAAATCAATTTTTATGCTGATTTAAAATATGTCTTTATTTTTTCCCATCATATCAACTTTTTAAAATATGACGAATGGTACATTACTGGACTACTGTAAAGTCTGCACATTTCACATCATATTCATGTAACACAAACCAACAAGTATTTTTCATCAGATACAATGTTAGGTCATTCTTATAGAGTTTTTTGCATTGAAGTCAGATCTGTGGCTTTTCCCCCTCTATTACGTGTAGTATTTGCAGTGAGGCTAATTGAATAATTAATGCATTTATGCACTGATATCAATTAGATTTAGTTGATATCAGTGCGTAAATGCATTAATTATTCAATTAGCATCATCATAAAAACTACATGTGATAGGGAAAAAATAAACACAGATCTGAATTCAGCGCAAAAATCTCTAGAAGAATGACCTGAAATTATATCTGATGAAAAATACTTGTTGGCTTGTGTTATCTATTTTTGAGTTAGTTATATCTACACATGGAGATTTCCCCACATTTTTAAAATTTGAGATCCAATATGAAATAGTTCATTTTTCCCTTGTGAAAATCTCAGATATGACTACTTCAAAAATTGGAAGTCCATAGATTAACTGCAGACCATAGATCTTTTCTTTGGCACCTCAGGCTCTGTAGAACAGTCAGCCACACAGCCAGAACTGCCCCCCCCCCCCACCTCAATCTAGGTTTCATGTCCATGTCCAAATCTCTTCTTCATTGTCTCATCCCTGTCTCATCAGCACTATTGCTCGGAAATCTTAATACTTAGCAGGATTTTAAATTATACCTCATTCAAATTTGCGATTGCTTTCATATTTAACAGTACAGAAAAATGGTGAGAAAAGATCTGAGTAGCAAGTTAAACTCTGAAAGGAATGAGGGTATACACAGTTGGTGTCTTCCTCATCAGAATTAAAGAATAAAAATGTGCTATTTTAAAAAAATGAAATAAGTGAAGTTTAAAAACGCTTAACTTTGGGCAATATCCAGTCTTTTGTGACCCTGGGTCCAGTATTAGTATATTTTAAAAAATGATAAACATTGGACCTATATGTGAAACCTATGATTACATCTTCATGTTCCTTATATGAATACATACCAGTTATTAGTAGTCTTAAAAAAGCATCTAAAAGAGAGGAAAAGTATTCTGACATGTTAATCAATTACACAAATGTTTTATACTAATGTCAAAAAGTATTCAAACTAGAAGACACCTCAGAAATATACTATTCAATGATGTAGCTCATTGTGGATGTAGTTGTACTGCTAGTAGACATTTTTCACTTATTTTGAAAATTGCAGGATGGATGCTGTTGAATTTCTAGTGCATGTTTTTCAATTATTTTGTGTCACTTCTTGAAATCAACTTGAAATCAACTTCTTCCACCAGCTAAAATGCTCAGATGCCCACTTCAAATTACAATGGCATAGGGGAAAAGTTGAAGAATGAAAAACTAAATTGAAGCCTCTACTGCTCCCCACCTTTTTTCAGCTAGAGTGAGAAGCCTCACCTCAGGATCAATTTTTTTCAGATCTCCATCTCTAGCAAGTTGTGGGAGAAAACCATCCAGAGACAGAACTGCATCTAATGTCTGGATGATACACCAATCAATCTGTGGAACAAAACTGCAAGTGGGAGTGATAGGGAAGCAATGCTTCTCATAACTGATCAGCCAAGTTCCCAAAGAACCCTGGTTGATTGTGTCATTCCAATAAGGCCATAGTATTTTGAATCCTCCATCTTTATAGTCTACTGTTTAAACTCTTACAAATCCAGATAGTAAAAATAAGATATCATAAAGTGCTTCTACACTATACTATAATCCAGTTTGAGACAAGTTTGAGTGGGACCAGTTTCATTGTGTGGCTGATCAGACTGCCACACCTGGAACTGGGTTGAGCCCAAAAACAGAGTACATTTGCCACTGAACCTGGAGTCAAACCTCCTTGCAGGCTCCCCACCCCCACACCCCCAATTCCAGAAGAGATGTGTATTAGTACACTGGATACAAATTTGGGGGGGGGGGGGTGACAGCAGTGGAAGTAATCAATTACTCCTCCCAGGAAGCTGAGTAACCACGGTCTTGGGACCTTGTTCTTCAGGTCTCGTTTGAGGGGCTTTACTGTGCATCAGCATTTCTTGCAGCCAATTTCACCCTGTATCTGGAATATACTGGCACCTGCTGCCACATATCTTTTGGCTGAAATTGGGACTTTTCAGAGATCTTCTTTAATGCACTATATACCTTTAGAAGTGCACTGCAGTGGGCACTGGTGGTATGCATGTATGGCTACCACAGTTTCAGGTAATCTGAAAGCCAAATTAAAGTGTAAGTGTAGATATTATTTGGAAGAAAAAACCCAAAGTGACAAAAAAGCCAAATTCATCTTACACACAAATGTTCTGATATATTTACAGACTTTATACATACTCAGGTAACACCTTGGATGTATAGGTAACCACTTTCCCCCACCAACATATCGAATTTCATTTGGCCCATTTAATGCAAAGCCAGGATGACACTCAAGAGTAATGTTATCTCCAGGCTCATAGAATTTTTTCTTTCCTCTGACTATTTCTCCATTATAAAGAAAGAACGTAGAAGTGTCAGGTGAAGTTCTTACTAAAAAAAACAAAAAACAAAAAACATTAATTTGGTTGGATAAGATAATGGAGATAAAGGACATGGACAGATTTACATTCTTGTTAAAGAAAAATACCGGCAAAGGCATGAAAATGACAGACTGAGCAATCTATGAAGAATATTTAAAAACGAAATACTGATTAACAAAAAGAAAGGGAGAATTTGGAATAACTGAAATAAGGGAAAGCATTTGTTTGTTATGAAATGAAAATTAATAGAATGGAATGAATGGAAGAAGAACGGAAGTCAAGAAATTTGTAGTCCCGTCCCCCCCAGCTCTCTTCCCTCCCTCTTCTACTCATTGCTTTTCTTTTCCCCTGTTCCCTTCCCTTCTCCTTTCCTTCTTTCCTTATATTTTCCTATTTAGGTATCCCCTTTCTTCTTTTTCTTTTGTTTTACTGTAATTATTACATTTCTTTCAATAAAAAAAATCTTTAAAAAAACATTATTTAATTATACATAAAGGATAAATGTGATTTTTTCTCTCTAAAACCACAGTTGGGTTTAATAAGCCCTTATAACTAAATCAATGTTCTAATGATTTACTACAACAGAAAAGTTCTTCAGTGAATCCAATACATTTCATCCGTCTACAAGAAGCTTGCAGAATCCACCTCATTTTTTGTATCCCCTACCCTGTCTATTATGCTTGCCATTTGGGCTCCAAGAACATTACATCCTGGATTTCTTGGATGAATGTAAGAATCAGGTACTATGAGCTTCACAATTCTTCTGCATCTCTCAGCAGCTTTCCTTACTATTGAGCATAAGTCTCCTTCAGATGCCTCGAATGCATGGATTTTGAGCACACAAATTTGCAATTGCACTTTTCATTCTTGGATGAATGCTGGTCAGATAGCTTCCACCAAGTCTATGATTTTTGGCAAAATTAAGTATCAAGAAGCAATGGTTGCTTACCTGTAAACGTGCTTCTTTGAGTGGTCATCTATGAAATTGGGACATATGGTATTTCCTGCACTTGCGCAGTCAGAAATGCAATCCTCTCGAAAGCTTCAGATACATTTTGGTGGTAGCCCTGCCCACTCTCTACAGAGTATATAGCTGGTGGGAGGGGCTACTGCCTCAGTTCCTCCACTGAATAGAAAAGCTCAAAGAACCAAGGCATGACAACAGCAGGGAGGATGCGCAGAGATGTGCAAATTTCACAATGACTACTTGAAGAAACACGGTTACAGGTAAGCAACCATTATTTCTTCATTGTGGTCTCTGTGAAATCGTACATATGGTAGACTAGCAAGCGACTAACCTCGACTAGTGGGCATTATGCCACTGAAGAAAAGGGGACTGCTCTGCTAAAAGCCACATTTTTCCAAGATAGGACATCAACCTTGTAGTGTGTAACAAAGGTAAGTGGGGTAAACCAAATGGCCACCTGACAGACATCGTTCAGGAGAATGCCCCCCCCCTTCCAAAAAAGCAGGTAGCCATGGTTCTAGTGGAGTGTCCTTTAATCTGCCCAGGTAAGTCATGATCAGCCAATTGGTAAGCCAAACAGATTGCCGAAACATTCCAAGAGGAAAACCATTGAGAGGAGACTGGGAGGCCACTGGTGTCCTTCCGATACTTCAAGAATGTCCTAGGAGACTTCCTGAGTCCTGCTGTCCTATGCACATAAAATCCCAAGACCCTCCTAACATCCAGAAGGTGAAGAGACCGCTCCAGGGAAGCGGAAAGATTCTGGGGAAAAAACTGGCAGGATTATATCCTGAGACATGTGAAAGTGTGAGGCTACCTTAGGCAAAAAAGCTACGTCAGACAACCTTGTCCGTTGCTACTATTTTTGCGCATAGTGCTAGTGAGATGTGTGCTCTCTGGGTAGATGATCACTACGTGCAGAGGTAATAGCATTGAGAAAAGCTCCATTACATGAGAGATAAAACATGTCCATCAAAGCTAGAGGTTCGAAAGGAGGCTAAGTTAAGGAGGAGAGCACAACTTTCAAACTCTAGGACAAGGCCAAGGTGGCAGCGGTAGGCTCACATTCCCACAGCCCCAAAGAAAAAGCCTCACCAAAGTCTGAAAACCTTGAGGGGAGACCCACTTTCATTCTGTACCAAGAGATGGCTGCAAGGTAGCATTTCAAAGAGGAAGGGGAGAGGCCTGCATCTGAAAGGGGAAACCAAAAAGTCCAGGTTCATGGGAGTTGGCGGTGAAACTGGGTCAGCTCCCTTTTGAGTAACAAAGGCCATAAATCAATATCATTTGTAAATGTAAGAGTGCTTAGTCAAGGCTCTTTGTGATGCACCTATAATTGACCCCACAGGTTGTGACAAGAGTAGGGCCAGATCTGACCTCACTGGTTGAGATGGGGGGGGGGGCAAATCTGCTAAGCCACCAAACAGAGGCAGTATACATCCGGGTGGAGAACTGGAATCCCCTGGAATGAGAGATCTGAGTGACCTGACAGATGCACAAAGTCACCCTTGGATATCTCAAGAAGGGTAGAGAACCATGGTTGACCATGGGGCAATGACAATGCAGTCCGCACTGTCCACTTGCTGTTTGGCCACTACCTGAGTAAGAAGAGGAATTGGTGGGAAGGTATAGAGGAAGTGGCATCCCCATACAAAGAGAAACATCCTCTAGTCATCATGCTTGGCTCCGAGTCCGGTGAGCACAGTAAAGGGGAGATTTGGTGTTCTACTTTGTTGCAATCAGATCTACCTCGAGGTTGCTCCATTGTCCGAATAGGGAGCACACCTCATCTGGGTGAAAGGAGCACTCATGATCTGCTTGTGGTATCCTGCTTAGGTGAGCATTTTCACCCTCAGGAATGAAGATGTGGATCCCTTTGCTGATGCACCAATCCCAGAGATGAAGGGTAATTGTCAGAAGAGGGATAGAGTGTGTTTCACCCTGTTTGTTTATGTAGAATTTTGTAATGGTATTGTTCGTGAGGACATGAACCACATTCCGTTAATGATGGTTCGAGCACCCTTAAGGTCTTCTTGACTACTAGCAGTTCCAGATAGTTTATGTGGCTGGTGGCCTCCACTTGGCCCTTGAACTGTGAAGCCCCTGGAATGGGCCCCCCAGCCCCGAAGGGAGGAGTCTGTAGTTAAGGTTCTGGAGGGGTTTGACCACCTGAAAGACCTGCACACATGTTTCTCTGCTTGGTCCACAAAATAAGCAACAGACAAACCCCAGGTGAAATTGAGAGAGGGGTTAAAGGGTCACCAAGAAGGGAGTCAAAGGGACTGAGGAACCAGGCCAATAGGGGTTGAAGTTGGAGCCGGGCATAAGGCATCACTGCTGTAGTTGAAGTCATGTGGCCCAGCATGGCCTGGACATGCCTGGCCAATATCCATGGTTCCTGTAAGTCCTGGCAAACAGAAGACCTGAGGGCAAGGAAATGATCGCTCGGGAGATAGGCCATTTGTGCCCCCGAGTCCAGAATACTCCCAATAAACTGGATATGATGGGTGATACTATTCTGGACTTGGTGGGCTTTCTTCTTGTTGATAATAAGACCTAGAAACTGAAGAAGACACAATGTGAAAGAGAAGTTGGATTTTCAATCTCGCCACCAATAGCCACTCATCAAAGTACAGATAGACTGTTCTGCCACTGAGGCAAAGATGTGCTGCAATGGCAGCCATACACTTGGTAAAAATACAGGGAGCCATTGTGAGATCAAATGGCAAAATGTTAAAGCAAAAGGCCTGATTCCCTATCATGAAGGAAAGAAATCTACAGTGTTCTTGCCAGATAGAAATATGAAAATAAGCATCCTTCAAATTAATGGTGGCAAACCATACATCTTCATTTAACAGAGGAAGGATAGAAGGTGACATCATTCGAAAGTTGTGGGAATTGATTTATTGATTAACGTCCCTGCTGGCCCCCATCACGTTTAAGGACTAAAAAGTAATGTGAGAAAAACATAGCGAAAACTCTGCAGGTACCTGATAGCACCCTTCTACAACAAGACCTGGACCTCCTCCAAAAGAGGTGGGGAAGAAGGTGTAACTCATTGACAACCCACAATGGAGTATCTACAGAACTCAATGGAATAACCAAATTTTCAGAGCCCATGCATCTGAAGTTATCTTCCGCCAAGCTGAGGCAAAGGCAACAGTCTAGAACCAAATGCAGGAGACTTGCCAACTTGCTCCACAAGGGAGGCAGTCAAAGGGGTACTGAAAAACACAACAGGGGAAAACGACATTTTCAGGCAGTAAAAACGAGAAGAACAGAGGGTATCATCTCGGACAGCTGAAATATAGCTAAAAACACCATTTGGAGCCAACTTGCTGACTTGCCTTACCCTGCTGGCAGTTCTTAAAGGGGAAGTTTCTGCTTCCTCGGAGCAGGTAACTTGGTGTGCTTATCAGGGTGGGATCTGCCCAATCACCAAAGTGTCCATGATAGATGGTGATTGTTGGCTGCCATCTTGGTTTTGGTTGGTAGGAAGGTTAAGATGGAAAACTGATCTTATGGGCCATCTAATGCATCTCTTGAATATCTTTAAGCCTCATATCTATCTCAGGATTAAACAGCCCATCATTGTGCATCGGCTGGTCCTCTGCAATAGTGCATCCCTCTTTGGAGACACCTGAAGAACGCAGCCATGCATGCCTCCGGATAGAAGTTACTGTGGTGAAGAACTTGCCAGCTGAGTCTGCTGGGTGCTTAGCCACGTCCTTTTGTAGCTTAATCAGGTCTGTAGCTTCCATCTGAAAGGTCTTAGCCCGTTGCTATTCTTCCCGAGGGAGGTGATCAAGATAAGGGGCAATTTCATACCATAAAAACATTTGATACCCCCCCCCCCCCATATATGGCCAATATATGGGCCAAGCAAGTAAACAGACCAGCCGACACATGTACTTCATGAAGACCATTTTCTTACTTTCTCTATCAGATGGGCCCGAGAAAGATTTTTTAGATCTACGAAGTTGGGTTACGTCAACAACGACAGAATTAGGCTTAGGTGGGTGAGCCACCCACTCTGTAGATGTAAGGTACACACAGTACATGTTGTCTATACAGCTCAAAACTGCTGGGACGCTGGTTGGAGCAAGGTCAGGCAACCTGGAAAGCTGGAGAAGACAACAGGGGCAGCATGAGAGGCGCTGGTGAGTGTTGCTGTTCTGAGGGAAAGATGGGATCCTCCACTGGAGCAGGTGCTTTAGACATAGGCAAGTTTAAGGCTTGTGCCAGGCACAAAATCAAGGCCGAGAAGTTATTGAACTCATTGGAGGAAGGCAACTCAGATTCAGAGTCATTAGACACATCTGGCGCTTCTAGAGTGCTATATGAAGAGTCAGAGCCATCATTAAGTTCAGCTATATATGGTGGAGGAGGGAGCAACGAGTCCTGAATGGACAAAGCTTGGGTAGGTCCCTGCAGAGTTGGCAGTTCCAGGAGAGGGGGGCATCAAGGTGGCAGCAGAGGGTGGAAATATTGAGGTGAAAGGGCCAGCACACTAGGTTTGCAGCACAGGTGGGGCAGAACATCTAAAATAATAGTAACATCCCGAGGGTTGTTACAAAGGTTAGAGACTGCGTTTTTTAAACAATGAGAAAATTCAATGAGTGCATATGGCTGTAAACCAGCTCCACTGGTTGCCAATTAGCTTCCAAGCACAATTCAAAGTGCTGGTTTTGACCTATAAATCCCTATATCAGTGGTTCTCAACCTTTCTAATGCCGTGACCCCTAAATAAAGTTCCTCATGTTGTGGTGACCCCCAACCACATTTTCGTTGCTACTTCATAACAGTAATTTTGCTACTGTTATGAAATGTAATGTAAATGTCTGATATGAAGGATGTATTTTCATTGTTACAAATTGAACATAATTAAAGCATAGTGATTAATCACAAAAACAATATGTTTGGGGGAGTGTGGGCAACGGATGATGGGATGTGAAGTACCTTCAACCGATGCAGCTCTGACTTCCAGAGACCACAGAGACACCCCCCCCCCCCGAAATACAGGCCAGGACCAAACTTGGCACACAGAACCCTAATGACCAACAGAAAATACTGGAGGGGGTTGGGAGGAATTGATAGTGAATTATGGGAGAAGTAGTTCACCTACATCCAGAGAGCACTGTGAACCCAAATTACTATGGATCTGGACAGAACTTGGCACAAATACTCAGTATGCCCAAATCTGAAGACTGGCGGAGTTTGGGGAAAATAAACCTTGGCATTTGGGAGTTGTTGGGATGTATAGTTCCCCAGCCATCAAAGAGCATTCTGAATTCCAACAATTAAATTGGACCAAACTTGGCCTGCAGAACTCTCACGACCAACAGAAAACACTGGAGAGATTTTGGGAAAATAGACCTTGGCATTTGGGACTTGTTGGGGTGTTTAGTTCCCCAGCCATCAAAGAGCATTCTGAAATCCAATCACAATTAAATTAGATCAAACTTCAGTTGTGTGGAAGGGGACTGGGTTATTTGAGGCCCCTTCCATACAGCTGCATAAAATACACATTGAAGTGGATTATCTGGCTGTGTGGACTCAGAAATCCAGTTCAAAGCAGACAATGTGGGATTTCATTCAGCTGTGTGGAAGGGAACTGGGTTATCTCGGTCCCTGTTCCTTCGCTCTTTCGCTTGCCTTGCAACCTCTTCTCTTCCCTTCAGTCTCCTCTCACGCTGTTGCTTTCCCCATTCACCTCGCGCGGAGGCCATTGGCGAGAGCGCAAGGCAGGCGACGAGGGGCTTCTGGGACGGCAGGCGTCGCGCGGAGGCCTCCTCGCCTGCCTCGCTCTCTCGCCGATGGCGACGGTGCAAAGCAGGCCAGGAGGCCTCCGCGCGAGGCCTGGTGTCGTGTAAGCTCTCCTCGCCTGCCTCGCTCTCTCGCCGATGGCCATTGGCGAGAGAGCGAGGCAGGCGAGGAGGGCTTACACGACACCAGGCCTTGCGCGGAGGCCTCCTGGCCTACATCTCACCCTCGCCATCGGCGAGAGAGTGGGGCAGGCGAAGGGCGCTTCCGCGACGCCAGGCCTCGCGCGGAGGCCTCCTGGCCTGCCTCGCTCTCTCGCCAATGGCGACAGTGCAAAGCAGGCCAGGAAGCCTCCGCGCGAGGCCTGGCATCGTGGAAGCCCGCCTCTCCTGCCTCGCTCTCTCGCCGTTGGCGAGAGAGCAGGGCAGACGAAGAGGGCTTACACAACACCAGGCCTCGCGCGGAGGCCTCCTCACCTACCTTGTGCCCTCGCTATCGGCGAGAGAGCGGGGCAGGCGAAGGGTGCTTCCGCGATGCCAGGCCTCACGCGGAGGCTTCCTGGCCTGCTTTGCACTGTCGCCATCGGCAAGAGAGCGGAGCAGGCGGAGGGCGCTTCCGCGATGCCAAGTCTCGCGCGGAGGCCTTCTGGCCTGCCCCGTTCTCTCGCCGATGGCCATTGGCGAGAAAGTGGGGCAGGCAAAGGGGGGGTTCCACAACGCCAGGCTTTGCGCGGAGGCCTCCTCGCCTGCCTCGCGACCTCGCCATCGGTGAGAGAGTGAGGCAGACAAGGCGGGCTTCGCGCGAGACCTCGCTTGGCCCCGCCCTTAGGGCGGGGCCAACGAGGCGGCCTCGCGACCCCGCCGAAATGGCCAGGCGACCCCCCTGGGGGTCGCGACCCCCAGGTTGAGAACCGCTGCCCTATATGGTTCCGGCCCAGTTTACCTGTCCAAACGTATTCTCCCCTATGAACCATCAAGGACTTTAAGATCTTCTGGAGGCCCTGCTCTCAGTCCCACCACCTTCACAAGTGCATTTGGTGGGAATGACAGACAGGGCCTTCTCTGTGGTGGCCCCTCGGCTATTGAACTCTCTCCCGAGCGAGATGAGATCTGCCCCCTTCCTCTTGTCCTTCAGGAGGCTAGTGAAATCCTGGTTATGGAACGAAGCATTCCCAGAATAATGGCTGAGACTGGTTACAGAACAAAGTGAGTGACCACATATGCGGATTGAGTTGAACATGGTTTTACCTTGGTGATTTGGTATATATGTATTTTATCTATATGTATTTTAATCTTGTATTGTTGCATGATTTAACTTGTATTAGTAGCATTGAATCCTTGCTGTAAGCCGGTCTGAGTCCCTCTACGAAGGTGAGAAGATCGGGATATAAAAAGTTATAAATAAATAAATAAATAATAAACAAAATAAGATGGGAATAGATAAATCTGGACTCATACATACAGAAACAAGGCTGCACATCAGGTTCCCAAACATTAAAACCGTCACATCTTGCAGTCATCTCTATGGTTTCATCAGGGAAAGAATAGTTTGGCTTGCAGTATGCAGCAATTATGGCTCCAATCTGATACAGACTCTTCACTGGCTCTACAATCCCATTGGGGAGTGTTGGGACACCACACAAATCGTTAGCAACTGTAATGAGAATAGGAAAGGTGAACAAAACAACCTATTTTGGTGCACAGGCATTATACAGATTATTTAATGATCATGGCATTGCAAAACTGATTTTTGTTTTAGATTATGTAGAAGCTTAAACACATAAAGCAATCTACTGTTATTGATTCATGGCTAAGTCAAAATAAATTTTCTGAAACAAAAGAGAATAAAGTTGTTTTATCTAGAAACATTTCAAAAAGACCTTACTTTTTAGACAAGATGGCACTGCAGGATACCAGCTATTATTTTCACACTGAATGAAATAACTTCCAATCATGAAATATCCAATTTTACATTCAAGTGTCACACTGTCACCATCTGTATATGACGACTTGATTCCACTTAATCTTGTCCCGTGTTCAATTATGGGATCTTTACACACTGAAAATAAATACAAATATTTTTGTAACTACAACAAATTAAAAACTGCATTCTAATAACTACGTTTTGTCCTTAAATGCTATCTATTCCAATGAAGTTCAGCTAGATCCAAGAACAAAATGTAACGATTGCCAAACATCCTTGCACAAGTTATACATTCCTTTGAAGCTAATAAAACACTTCAAGGTTATACAGCTATGCCCAATTTTTTAATCATGTGCCAGAGGGACATGTAATTGAAATAATATAAACCCCCCCCCAAGTAAGTCAAGTAAGTAATACATTGTAAAAAAACAAAACCCAATGCAGTTGTATCTGGCACTAACAGATCTGTCATGTCCAGATTAAGGAAAGGAATAGTAGTATCATATAACATGGAATCCAAAATACACTTTTCTGTCCAAAATTGAAGGTTTTTTTTTAAAAGGTGTGTTTTGGAAATCGAGGGTGTCTTGGAATCACAGGTTTTTCTTAAAAAGAGGATAATGAGGGAAGCCTGGTGTCATGGGTAGCTCTCTGTCTCTCTGCAGAGGTGTGTGTCCGGGGGGGGGGGGGGGGGGGGAATCCTATTTTGTAAAAGGTGAAAGATTTATACGATCTGAAGAGAAACCAGCCAAATTCATTATAAAAACCACCCACCTGAGAGATCTTTTTATCTCACAAAATCAGGTCCTTTGTCAATGATGAATTTATCTAAATTCTCAGAATGATGCTTGCTTTTACACTCAACACTTTATTCTCATCCCCTGATGCTTTCATCTCGCAATGTAATCCAATTTATTGTGTTTTAATGTATTTTAGTTACAGGAGTTTTAGGATAGCAATTGGTGTTTATTTGTCTGTGTATCTTTGTTTTTGTCTGTTATTGTTAATATAGTAAGTGGACTTACTTACTTTGGCGATCCTTCGTTGTCTGAGTAGGATTGTCTTCCAAGATCTGTGTACTGGTGGTGGGTATGTAGGTGACTGTGGAGCCCTATTCTTGATCTGCATGTTCTCCTGCATTGAGAGCATTGGTTTCCAGGTGGAAGGCGGTCCCGGTCAGGGTTGGCTTGACGCACCTTCCTCTCTTGCCCTCGTGCCTCTTCAAATTCTACAGCATTGCTGGTCACAGCTGACCTCCAGCTGGAGCACTCAAGGGCCAGGGCTTCCCAGTTCTCAGTGTCTATGCCAGAGTTTTTAAGGTTGGCTTTGAGCCCATCTTAAAATTTCTTTTCCTGCCCACCAACATTTTGTTTTCCGTTCTTGAGTTCGGAGTACAGCAACTGCTTGGGAGACAGTAGTAAGGCATCCGGACAACGTGGCCGGTCCAGCAGAGTTGATGGCGAAGGACTATAGCTTCAATGCTGGTGGTCGTTGCTTCTTCCAGCATGGTGACGTTTGTCCGCCTGACTTCCCAAGAAATTTGCAGGATTTTTCGGAGGCAACGCTGATGGAATCGTTCTAGGAGTTGCATGTGACGTCTGTAGATAGTCCATGTCTCACAGGCGTATAGCAGGGTTGGGAGGACAACAGCTTTATAAACAAGCACCTTGGTATCCCTACGGATGTCCTGGTCCTCAAACACTCTGCCAAGGTAGCGGAAATGGTCAACATTTTCTAATGTTACACCATTAAGCTGTATTTCCAGCATTGGAGAGGGATTGGCTGGTGACTGCTGGAAGAGCACTTTGGTTTTCTCGATGTTCAATGACAGGCTGAACTTTTCGTATGCTTCTGTGAAGGTGTTTGAGTGGCTTGTGGATCTTCTTCTAAATGTGCACAGCCAACATTGTCATCAGCATATTGGAGTTCTATAACAGATGTTGTTGTAACCTTGTAAGTGGACTAATCAATAATCAGATCTATCAATCTGTGCTTTGCGCACAGATGACATTGTCATCAGCATATTGGAGTTCTATAATAGATGTTGTTGTAACCTTGTAAGTGGACTAATCAATAATCAGATCTATCAATCTGTGCTTTGTACAGATGGCTTTTTCCATCTCCAGAGAGAAAGAATGAAGCCAGATCCAGACATTTGGAAACTCCCATTTTTTTCCTTTTCTCTGTGCAATTGTATTCATTTTGATAACAATTAGCAACACTGAGGGAGACAATGAAGGGGAAAGCAGTCCAGGTGATGCACGGGGCTCAAATAAAAAGACGGTGCCCTAGATTCTAAAATTACAGAAAAATAGGGCTGCGTCTTACAATTGAGGGTTCTTACCATCAATGTTATATGTTAGTTCTGCTCTAGTCACAGCTTACCTGGAATACTCCAGTTTCCAGTTTTGAATATTATTATTATGTTTATTTATATCCTGCTTTTTCGCTGCATAAGGAGACTCAGAGCTGCTTTCATTAAAAGCATTTCAATACAATTTAAAGTCTACAAATGCACTAAAACAGAATTAAACATCAATGGTATTAAAAATCAGTTAAAATCCTTAAAACATATTCAAAGCTAAAAACCACAGCACCCCCTGACTTGATCTTAAAAACTTTATTTTTTAAAAGGCTGTCTGAAAAAAAGGGGTTTAGTCTCCCAATTGAAGGACAACAGGGAGAAGGCCATTGTGCCTTATAGAATTGAATATAATAGCTTTACTATCATTGTACATTCTACAACAAAATTAAATGCTTTCCCCAGCACACATCACAAAAACAACACACCCATCCCTCAACACTCCAACAACCACCGAACAGCCCCCAATGTCATATCAATGCAAAAACACGGAGTTCAGTATAGTTACAGCTCTAGGATAAAACCTATCTCTCAGTCTGTTTGTCCTTGTCTTTGTACCATCTAACAGATGATAATAATTCAAAAAGAGAATATACTGGTGAGATGGATCCTTAAGAATGATCTGAGCTTTCTCAAGGCTGTGGGACTTATAAATTCTTCCAAACAGGAGAGAAGGCAACCAATGATTCTCTGTGCAATAGTGGTGACTCTTTGGAGCGCCTTCCTATCTGCCGCTGTGCAGTTATCAAACAATGTACAGGTGCCATAGGTTAGTACACTCTTTATAACATAGTGGTAGAAAGTCACTAGCAGTTTTTCATTCGTTTATTGGTTCCTTAGAAGTCTCCGATAGTATAATCTCTGCCTGGCCCTCTTAACCAAAGCTGCCATATGAGTGTCCCAGGTTTAAGAAGAATTATTGACAAGCCAAAACATGTCCAGAGGAGATGATCAAGAAGGTAAAATCTATAAGGAACATTTGAATACCTTTGGTATGTTTAGATAGAAATGAGGAAATGGCTGTTTTAGGCCTTAGCAGAGTACAGCACCTATATTTCTAATGGCTGTGTAAAAGAGAGAAATTTAGCTTATCCTGTTTGCTATCTGGTTGCTTTCAATCCAGTAATCTGGTTTATTCCTTGCTTCGTAATTAAGTCGGCCCAGTGTTCAAAACATTTGAAGATAAAGAACATAACGAAATTGCCCTCTCCGGGAGGACGAGGCATTTTGAATTTTAAAAAGTACAAAAAGGGAGGACTGGAAAGGGATGTGTGCAGCCTTGAGACCTCAGATTTATAGGTAACTGCTGAGAAGGCATACATCAACATCATCATCATCATCATCATCATCATCATCATCATCATCACCATCATCATCAAGCTATTTTGGCAAAAAGCACCAGAAATTATACAGGCTATTGCCCCTACCAGCTCACTGTTAGCTCAACACACACCATTTCAAAAACAAGAAAGGAAATATATTAGAAAAGGAACTTTGGTCAAAAAGAAAAAAAAATAATAACATGGAGTTACACTGAGAATACCTGGGGCCATAAAAACTGGCTTTATCTGTCATATGAAGTCCACTCTTGTATTGATTTTTAGAGAAAAGCCAGGTAGATATCATTCTTGCATTTTAAGTAAAAATAATGTCAGGAAAAAACATTAGTCAATCGTCCACCTTTACTAAGGTTTGGGCCACAGCACCAACTGCAAAAGTGAAAAAACTGCAAATAATTCTGCAGAACACAGAACACATCTGGAATATTGTGTCCAATTCTGGGCACCACAATTCAAGAGAGATATTGACAAGCTGGAATGTGTCCAGAGGAGGGCAACTAAAATGATCAAGGGTCTGGAGAACAAGCCCTATGAGGAGCGGCTTAGGGAACTGGGCATGTTTAGCCTGAAGAAGAGAAGGCTGAGAGGAGATATGATAGCCATGTATAAATATGTGAGAGAAAGCCACAGGGAGGAGGGAGCAAGCTTGTTTTCTGCTTCCTTGGAGACTAGGACGCGGAACCATGGCTTCAAACTACAAGAGAGGAGATTCCATCTGAACATTAGGAAGAACTTCCTGACTGTGAGAGCCGTTCAGCAGTGGAACTCTCTGCCCCGGAGTGTGGTGGAGGCTCCTTCTTTGGAAGCTTTTAAGCATGAATGCAATATTCCTGCTTCTTGGCAGGGGTTGGACTGGATGGCCCATGAGGTCTCTTCCAACTCTTTGATTCTATGATTCTATGAAAGCCTCTGTTCTATAATGCTGGTGGAAAAATATCCATACTCGGAACTGAAGAAAGTACATGGGGCATGTACGGTGTAGGATCCTGGAGTGCGCCCTATATAATTTGAGTCAGAAATTCAAAATGCTCCCAAGTTCTACACATAGCTGTGTGAGATTACACCTTTCATTTCTGATGGTTCAATGCGCACAAAATAATTTAAAATATCTATAAATACATGTCAAAATATGTATGTTGGTTTGTACCACAAAGGCTCCCACGTGATTTGATGTAACCGGACTAGACTCGGTGCACATGCCCTTCATGACCCAACTTAAAATAATGGAAGGTTGGACTGGGAAAAAAAAATCCCTTTTGGGCCCACTGTTCAAGAAAAGGAACAAAGCAGGATGGTTGTTGCTAGGTGAAGGAGGCTCCTTCTTTGGAAGCTTTTAAACAGAGGCTGGATGGCCATCTGTCAGGGGTGATTTGCATGCAATATTCCTGGTAGGGGGTTGGACTGGATGGCCCATGAGGTCTCTTCCAACTCTTTGATTCTATGATTCTAAGTGTCCCCCTATGATGTAACTAGGCGAGTGAAGCTGATTGGTGACAAGTGTTAGAAGGAGGGAAGAACGAGAAAACGAAACGAAAGAAGAGAATGGAAAAAGGAAAGGTGGGAAGGAAAGAAAAGGAAAGTAAGAGAAAGCTTGACTGCTGCTATTGTGACAAGTGTTAGAGCAGGCATGGGAAAGCGTGGGCCCTCCCTCCAGGTGTTTTGAACTTCAACTCCCACAATTCCTCAGGCTCTTTCCTTTTCCCCCTCCGCCGCTTAAGCCTTAAGCGATAGAGGCGGCGCCTGGGAGGGAAAGGGTGTCTTTTACCGACCCAGGGCTCCTGGAGGGAAAGCCGCCAGCGCCACGAAGCACAGCCACGGCCGGCCCCACACAAGGCCGCGCCGCCGCCATGACCGTTGGGGCATGTCGCCCTGGCGACGCCGAGGTCGCGAGTGCGCATGCGTGTAGCGCGCGAAGCTGCCGGAGCGGGTGCCGAATGCCGGAAGTGCGCATGTGTGTGGGGAAGGCGCCTGAATGTATAAGGAGGTAGATAGAGGACACGCTCACAAAAAAGGCTAGCACAGTTCTATAGGAATACAGAAAGTATCTGTCTCTCTCTCCCACCCACGTTTTGTATACCTTTTCTTAAACAGAGGCTGGATGGCCATGTGTCAGGGGTGCTTTGAATGCAATATTCCTGCTTCTAGGCAGGGGGTTGGGCTTAATGGCGCAGGAGGTCTCTTCCAACTCTATGATTCTATCTAAAATGCTTGGGGATTTCTGTTCCCCCAATTCATCCCCCAATTTCTGAATAGCTGTATCTCTATATACCAGGCATGGGCAAACTTGGACTGGGAGTGTGGCACAGCTGACTGGGAGTCATCTGCATTAAGATCACTACTGACCAAAAGGTCATGAGTTCGAAGCCAGCCCGGGTCAGAGTGAGCTTCCGACCAATTTGTGTAGCTTGCTGTTGACCTTTGCATCCTGAAAGACAGTTGCATCTGTCAAGTAGGAAATTTAGGTACCGCTTATGCGGGAAGACTAATTTACGATGCCATAAAAATCTCCAGTAAGCATGCAAAGAATGAGGAAGTACTTCATAAGTGTCACAAATGGATGGTGAAGAGACTGCTCCTCTGATGGCCAGAATACCCTCATGAAAAAGCTGGAATATTAAATAGCCTCTGTGTGTCTGTCTATATATGTTGTGTGTGTCTATGGCATTGAATGTTTGCCATGTATATGTACATTGTAATCCGCCCTGTGTCCCCTGCAGAGTGAGAAGGGTGGAATATAAATACTGTAAATAAATAAATAATAGTGTTTTGGACTTCGACTCCCACCATTCCTAATGGCCTCACGCCCCTTAAGCGGCTGAAGGGGAAAAAGAAAGGACCTGAGGCTGTTAGGCAGTGCTTCTCAACCTTCCTAATTCTGCAACCCCTTAATACAGTTCCTCATGTTGTGGTGACCCCCAACCATAACTTTATTTTCACTACTTCATAATTGTGATGCTGCTACTGTTATGAATCGTAATGTAAATATCTGATATGCAGGATGTATTTTCATTCACTGGACCAAATTTGGCACAAATACCCGATACACCCAAATTTAAATACTGGTGGGGTTGTGGGGGGGGGGGGTGTTAATGTTGTCATCTGGGAGTTGTAGTTGCTGGGATTTCTAGTTCACCTACAATCAAAGAGCATTCTGAACTCCCTCAACAATGGAAATATTCCCTGCTGCAAGGAATAAAGCTCCCATGGAATCTTGCACTGGCTTTCTAAGGGCCATGGCAAGTAGTTATACAACAGATAGCCAAATATATGTCTTTATACTATTTTCCCATTTTGACCAAATATGACCCAACTATAGTCCAAATAGTCACGACCCCCTTTGCTGTAAGTAAGCAAGGTAGGAGATGACAGAGAGGCACCTTTCTCCTTTTCTTCCTCTGGGAGAAAGTGCAAGTTGACCGCAATTGGAGAGGCCATCAGAAAGGCAAAGGAAAAAATGGAAGGAGGTAGAAATATTCTGAGAGCAAAGCTTTAAAGCAGCGGTTCTCAACCTTCCTAATGCCACAACCCCTTAATACAGTTCCTCATGTTGTGGTGACCCCCAACCATAACATTATTTTCATTGCTTCTTCATAATTGTAATTTTGCTACTGTTATGAATCATTATGTAAATATCTGATATGCAGAATGTATTTTCATTCACTGGACTATGCCCAAATTTAAATACTGGTGGGGTTGGGGCAAGAGTGATTTTGTCATGTGGGAGTTGTATTTGTTGGGATTTCTAGTTCACTTACAATCAAAGAGCATTCTGAACTCCACCAATGATGGAATTGAACCAAACAGGGCACACAGAACTCATATGTCCAACAGAAAATACTGGAAGGGTTTGGTTGTAGTTCACCTACATCCAGAGAGCACTGTGGTCTCAAACAATGATGGATCTGTACCAAAGTTGGCACGAATACTCAATATACCCACATGTCAACATTGGTACAGTTTGGGGAAAAGAGACTTGACATTTGAGAGTTGTAGTTGCTGGGATTTATAGTTCGCCTACAATCAAAAAGCATTCCGAACCCCACCAACAACAGAATTGGGCCAATGATAGAATTACTGAGGTGTTCCTGTGAGTATCTATGTAGATCTTAGAAAGCTATTTCTCGATTTAAGGCATAGCCATGCTGGCCGATATCTGAACAGAGAATGGGCCACAGATGTCACTGTCTTGGTTTTTTTTCATTATTGGTTGCTACTTCCTGGCAGATGTTAGGTGGTGCAGTATCAGCTAGACAGTATAATTTCTCCGGTGGTGTTGGGCGTAGAAATCCTGTGATAATAATGCATGTCTCATTAAGAGCCACATCCGCTATTTTAACATGGTGAGATGTTTTCCATACTGGGCATGCATATTCAGCAGCAAAGTAGCAAAGCACAAGGGCAGATGTCTTCACTGTGTCTGGTTGTGATTCCTAGGTTGTGCCAGTTAGCTTTTGTATGATATTTTTTCTAGCACCCACTTTTTGCTTGATAGTCAAGCAGTGCTTCTTGTAAGTCAGAGCACAGTCCAGAGAAACTTCCAGGTATTTGGGTGTGCTGCAATGCTCCAGTGGTATTCCTTCCCAGGTCATCCTCAGAGCTTGAGATGTTTGTCTGTTCTTAAGATGTAAAGCACACGTTGATTGTGCTGTTGTGCACTGGGCCTGTGATAATGTCTGTTTACAGGACGCGGTGTTAACGGGATGCTGGGGTTGCCTCAGCTAAAGGGTCCCTTAGGTTTCCGAACACAAAGTTCTGTAGAGGCTCAAAGTAAGTTCAACAAAGTTCTTTATTAGGGCTTAAATCTGTGAACAAATGAATTAAATGCTTTATAATATTGAAAAACTAGTAGCTTTCTCAATCTGCCAACAAGGGACAGGCAACTGCTTGATAAACTGTTCCTTTCTTTTTTGGGGAAACCTTCTGACCCCTCCTTGGGCAATCTTCCTTTACCTTACTGGTGTGAGGCCCCTACTCCTGGCTCCAATATGCTTTATGGATAGCCCGAGTGTCCCTTACCAGATAAGGTTTTCTGTAGATATGCCAAGCTGGTGTCCTTTAGATTTTCCACGAAGGTTGTGGAACCTTTCCTTTTGCCTAGCAAAGCTGGCTGTATTTCTTTTCCTCCCAGCAAAGCTGTGAGAAATGAAGCCTTTTTGCAGGTTGGAGAGAGAAGCCCACACGTCCTATCTGTCAGGCTCCAAGCTGTGAGACTGAACTAAAAGTCCCCCTTTCCCTCCAAACCTGGGGAAAGGGGCGGATCTAAAGGCTCTAATGATGATTGATAGGTTGTTGGCCCTATGATTGCAACCTGGGGAAAGCTACCCAATTGTAAAATGCATGGCCGAGATGAATTCAAACAAACTAACAGTGCAAGAAAAAGAAATTCAAATCTCCTGGCACAGCTGTGCCAGCACATTGATCCTGAACAAAGCTTAAGAAAGTGTTTGTTCCATAGTGGAACTGGAAAATGAAAGACACATAAATATTGCAAAGTAATAAAAACATTTTAATTTTTTTTGCATAAAAGCTATAGATATTTCACCAGACATACTGTATCATTATATTTCTCTCCCTTGGATACCTATTATACATATCAGATTTTAAAACACCTGATTTCAAAAACCACACATCTCTGATGAAATAGTATTGCTCATTGCTTGTTTTGAAATATAAGTTAATTGAGGTAATATCTAAGCCCAGAGTAATATTTAAAACTTACTAAAATAAGATTTTGAAACAAAATATCAGTAGAAGCTGACAAGAGAATAATTCCCTGCTCTTTTGTATTTGCAGTCTCTCATCACAGAAAGTCCATTAAATACATCTGGGTTGGAACATAAAAGCCGTCTTTTATAGTCTGATATTTATTGTTGCTTAAACACATCAGTTAGAGTCCATAGGAAAAACTATTCATATGAATGAAGATTTTCTCTGAGCTGCTATCATCATAATCATTATTATTATCATTATTATTATACAGTATTTATATTTATTTATACCCCGCTTTATCTCCTCAAAGGGAACTCAAAGTGGCTTGACATAAAAGCTTTAGTATACAATTTAAAATATACAAAAATGCAAGCATTACAATAGAATTAAATGCAAACAGCACTAAAAAATTACAGTTAAAAATCCATCAAAACAAGTAAAAACGTTTCTTCTTTTGAAACCATTGTGCTGTGATTATGAGGACTCACTTTGCCACTTTTCATGCTACTTTTGCATTAGTTTTTGTTAGTGTTATTTTAATTAAGGTTTAAGGTCCATTTGGTAATCAAAACTTAAAAACATTTCCTATCCAAATGGCTAGAAAAAGTAAGAAGACAGCATTACTCATTGTTCTTCCTTGTTACTTCTGCAGTATTGCTTGTTGCCCACAAAAACTATTAGTTATATTGAATTGCATTCCTTGTAACTTGTTGCTTCAAGACTGGAGAATGAACTGGTTGATTTAGTTGTACTCGTATATATAGACCAGACTGGTCCTTTTTTTGGAAAATGAAGAGTATAGCAAGCTGTTTTTTTCTAATAAAGGTTTGCTTTCAATGTAAAACAAAATAGAGGATTGCTGGAAAATAATGTCCACCTGCAGAAGAAGGAAAAATAAGATTTTTAATTAATAATATTGTCGTTTTTAGAAGGATATTGCAGTTACAAACCATATTGCAAGCTTTGTCCAGAGAATGTTATTCAATTTGCCATTTGATCAACCACTTGCTCTCACCTCTACTTTGAGTAGTATTTTAACTCGTTACTCAATGAAATGACAGCATTTCATCTAAGAATACACTCACCTTGGTAATTTCAGGGGCTAATTCTGGTATATTTATTGATACAGGTAAGAATACAAATTAATTTAAACTCCTGCATGCAACAATATTTGTAGAAATGTTTAGAAATGGTAATGTACAAGCCTATAATTTGTACTTACCTTAAACTTCAGCTATTTATCTAACTCACAAATGTGTTTGTTTAAAAATCTACAAAGAAAACCCCAGCTGTGAAAGTAGTTTATGGTCAGAAGGTGGACAATTATTATTATTTGATATACAAGATTAGTACACAACAAACAAGATCACTATGCTGGCATTTTGTATTGGATCACATGTCAGACACTTCCCAAGTGTCTAGGACTGTGTGATGTATCGACAAATAATGCATGCAGATCCAAGTAGGGTGGCCTTTTGCAGCTAACAGATGGTAATTTTGTCACCATTGATTGTTTTCAAGTGCAGGCCAAGGTATTTAGGTACTGCACCCAGTGTGCCAATCACCACTGGGTCCACCTTTACTGGCTTGTGTCAGAGTCTTTGCAGTTCAATCTTTAAATCCTTGTCTCATGTAAGCTTTTCCAGTTGCTTTTCGTCAATTCTGCTATCACCTGGGACTGCAACACTGACAATCCATACTTTTTATTTTTCCACAATTGTGAGGTCAGGAGTATTGTGCTCAAAAACTCTGTCAGTCTGAATTCGGAAGTCCCAGAGTAGTTTGACATGTTAATTTTATGTCATTTTTTTCAGGCTTGTGATTCGTCCAGTTATTATTATTATTATTATTATTATTATTATTATTATCTTTATTTATACCCTGCCTTTCTCCCCATGGGGACTCAAGGCAGCTAACAATCCCACACTAAATAAGTTTTAAAAGTTGAATGCAAAGGTTAAAAAAACACAAATAGTAACACAAATAGTGGTAAAAAAAACAGAATAAAAATAAAATAGATAAACTTAAAATGGCCTTTAAAACTCTTTATCTCCCCCCCCCCCCACACACACACACACACTCAACAGTGCCATTTCCCAGTAACAAATGGAGTCTCTGTTGAAAGTAAATATTGGATTCATAATCACTTTTTAACTATAAAGCTGGCACACTGCTGATTTCAACAAAAAGATATTTCAGTAATATTACCTGTTGATATAAAAAGCAGCCTTTTATTCTTCATTCAAAGGGGTATACTTGACTGTTCTTGAACATGACTCTCTGGACCTATATATATTTTATTTTTTCCAGGAACATATTTGCTGCAGGAATGGGCAGAGAATAATATTAAGCTATCAAACAGATTCAGGAACTCTGCACCATCTTCATGCATATAGAAGACCCAGGGTCCATGGGAACTAAATTTATATGTGCAAGTGAACTGTAGGATAATATATAATACATTACTATTGTTGAAGGCTTTCATGGCTGGAATCACTGCATTGCTGTGAGTTTTCCGGGCTGTATGGCCATTTTCCAGAACTTGCTTCTGGAACATGGACATACAACCCAGAAAACTTTCCTCATGGAAACCTGGTTTCATTCTATCAGCACAGTTTCATTTAATTTAATGTTTTCTGCATAAGAAGGATTGCAACAAATCCATTCATAGGCCCCTTCCACACAGTTGAATAAAGTCCCACATTATCTGCTTTGAACTAGAATATACGGAAGTGTGGACTCAGATAACCCAGTTCAAAACAGATATTGTGGAATTTTCTGCCTTGATATTCTGGGTTATATGGCTGTGTGGAAGAGCCCTAACTAGAAGTTATTCATGCAATTCCGTATTCTAATTTTTTTACATTCTTTCCAAAGTTTAACCAGTAAATATTACATCAGGTGATAAACCAGTAAAATTTTGTTCAGAGCAAAGGAAGAAGGGATGTTGGTCAGTTTATACACTGCGGTAGCATTGACACATAAAATATAGTCAGCCTTCCATAGTAATGGATTCTGCATCCACAGATTCAAACATGCAAACTTTGCATTTTTTTAAAAAAAAATCCCAAAGCAAACCTTGATTTTTGCCATTTTACATAATATTGTTTGCCAAGGTCTATAATGGAACCTGAGCATCCTCCATTGACCCTGGAACCAAACCTCAGAGGATACCAAGAGCCCAATGTAGCATTTTCAGGAGTTTTAGAAGTCTCTGACACTCTAATTCAGGGATCCTCAAACTAAGGGCCGGGGGCTGGATACGGCCCTCCAAGGTCATTTACCCGGCCCTTGCTCAGGGTCATCCTAAGTCTGAAACAACTTGAAAGCACACAACAACAACAACAACAACAACAATCCTATCTCATCAGCCAAACACAGGCCCACACTTCCCACTGAAATACTAATAAGTTTATATTTGTTAAAATTGTTATTCACTGTAATTGTATTGTTTAAAAGTGTTTTTTGCGCTACAAATAAGATATATGCTGTGTGCATAGGAATTCATTCATGGTTTTTTTCAAATTATAATCCGGCCCTCCAATAGCTTGAAGGACTGTGACCTGGCCCTCTGTTTAAAAAGTTTGTGGACCCCTGCTCTAATTAAAAGTTCATTTGGCATAATGGCTGGGTTTTTTGTTTGTTTTTGTAGAATTGAAAGATGTTGCTGTGTTAGTCTGGATCAGTATACAAAGGGATCTTGTATCACCTTTGAGACTGAGAGAAATAAATTAATAGCATAAGCTTTCAAAGACTAGGGTGCATCTGCACTGTAGAATCAATGCAATTAACCCCACTTCAACTGTCATGGATTGATGCTAGGATTAAGCTTAATTACACTTTAAGAAGATTTTTAAAAATCTGATGGACAGTTCTGAACCACAAGATTGTGTTCTGTCTTATTAGAATTGAATTGGGATTTAATCATACTTCAAGTACATCCATTAATGTCATTGGGACTTAAGGTAGTGATTACTAACATGAAGACCCCTGTTTTCAGTAAGTTGTGAAAAATTCTGTATCCTGTTCATAGTTGTTATGGTGCAATAAAGTGTATTTTTTTTTAAAAGTCCAGTATTTCTAGTAATAAAATACTTCTGTGACTATAGCAGTTTAAAAGCAGAGCTAACCTTGCATCAAAATTCATTCATACCTTTATTTAGCCTTGCATTCAGTCTCTGTCTATACAGAAGACTAAAGTTACATTTAGATTCTTTATTTATGTGCAAAAGGTAAGAGCTCTGGTACAGTCTGAAAACTTAGGAGCTATGAATGAACCATGAATTGTTATATCTGTTATGAGCCTCTAGATTCGGCAGTTAATGTGTTTAATATTTTCTTCCACAGAAAGAAGAAATATAATTGCCTTACACTTTTTTCCGTTTTGAAACCATAATCCATAAAGCTGCAGAAATCACCAAAAGCAGGACACCAACTAGAGATCCTGTTGAAACCAAAGAGTAATTTAAATTCAGGGCTTTCTCCTTTTTCTTTAAAAAGACAACAATTCCAAATTGGCGAACTATGCCATATCAGTGCTAAAATATTAAAACCCAAGCAATTTAAAATTATGTAACATTAAAAATGATAAGTCATGACAAAACATATGCACCTAACCTAGTGGTTTTCAACATGTGGGTCCCCAGGTGTTTTGGTCTACAACTCCCAAAAATCCCAGCCAGTTTACCAGCTGTTAGGATTTCTGGGAGTTGAAGGCCAAAACATCTGGGGACCCACATGTTGAGAACCACTGACCTAATTAGATGTTGCACTGAGCTCTATAAATTTCAGAATAAATCTGCTTGGTGACAAATTGAAAGGGCATAATGTGTTCTAGTGCAACGTTTCAGTTCTTGAGAAATGTCTACCTGCAGCATGACTCTGTGATCAACGTTTGGCAGACCAAGAAAATTAACTCATATAAAATAGTTTAACTTTGTTGATTTTATGAGAGTATGATATATTTATACCAAGGATGTGCTGTCAGAAATTACTTACCAAATCCTATGGCAGCAGGAACATAGTAAGCTAATGAAGAAGAGGGGGGGGGGGGGGGAATGCAATTAGCTCATTTGCTGTGGGTAAAAAAAAGTCAATTATTTGATTTGGACTTTTTCAGCACAGATGTAGTTTAAAATTAGACAATGGATTTGGTTGATCAATTTGACCTACGTATCTCAAAAAGAATGTTTTTAAAAGTTTAATAATTGAATTAGTAACTGTTCAAGAAAGTGATGTTATCTTAAAAACGACAGCAAAGAATTGGATATGCAAGTATCAGGACTACTCTAACATTAGTGATTTTTTTTCTTTATGTAGCATTATCCTATGATTCTATCATTAAGCTGTGATTCTGAAAGACAAACTTTTTGTCAAGTTTCATCATCCTAGCTATAGAATCAGAAAAAATATATAAGGGTCCTACAAAACACCTAAAGGCCCTTCACCATTCTCTAACCAAGTGGCTCTTAACAGTGGATCTGAGGAATGGAAAACAATCAACATTATCTTTATTTTCTCTAACCTTTATCTGAAATCGAGCATTTATTTTACTTATGAATGCATATCATAAATTACATTTCATATTATAAATATAGTTGTTACATATCTTGAAAAATTGCTTAGACTCATCCACATACATTGTCTATCTTTACACTGAGGGACGGGTTTATCCCATATTCCAGAAGACAGGCAGTACATTGTTGCTGCTCCAGTAAGAAAATAGCCTGGATCACAGTAGTAAGTCACTGAGGAGCCATAAGGAAAATCTTTCAGGATTCCAGAATCATTGCGATGTTTTCCATTGTCAACCCTTAGAGGTGCAAGGCATCCTATAGAGGCGAGAAAATATTACAATACAAAATGATTAGAAAGAGAATTTTGTTGGCAGTCCTTGGACGACTGAGGCACTTTATAGGGAAAATATCTCAAATTGACAGAAAAGCGATTTACATCCTCGCCATAGACTTCTAAGAATAACTTCATTCAAAACAATTGTCCTGCACCTACAAGTAAAAGATGAACTTTAAGTAGAAATGTACATGTTGTTTGCATGAGACTAACTGTAGATGGGAACAATGGCTTAAAACAACCTTTGCACTTTGGAGGTTCAGTCCAATTCACAGAGTTTGCGCCTTCTAAAACACAGGTAACCACATGATCTCCAACAAGGGAATAGCCTGCATCACAAATATATACTACAGACTTCCCATATTTGAAATTTTTTCCAATGTACTCCCCATGGACAACTCTTGGCGGCAGAGGACAATGCATAGCTGAAAACAAAAACCAGAAAAAGTCAACTGAAAATTGCTATGGATTCCTAATTCATAGTATAATAAGATTAGAGAATATGATAGCAATACCTTCACATCGAGGCAGGGGTTGACTCCATGCTCCAGACGCTGTACAATAAATGAAGTCTTCCCCACGTAGCAAGTAACCTTGATGACAAGTGTAATTCATATATCCTCCAACATCAAAACTAGTTGAGCCATTACCATTATGGTCACCATTGGGAATAGATGGAGGAGGGGCACACTGCAGCACTAGAGCAAAACCACATGAGTATCATGCTTCTCTCAAAACAAGTTTCAAACTGAGGAACACAATGCTAACATTACTACTCCTGATGCAATCACTGTTGGTTCATTACTAGCACAGATATGAAAAAGTCATTTAATCTCTTAAGGTATAAATGAACCACCTGGACTCAATAAGAGAAAAGCTTCCATGCATAGTTCCATCATGCCTGCCCCATGCAGCTGATGAGACCTCCTGCTTTCCCCTCCATGTTGCAACTACTATTGCTGTAGCCTCAGAGGACAAACTAAAACAGTAAGGAACTGCTGAACTTAATTCCCACTCTACTATTCTCTTTTTATGTTGTGGTTTATTTAGATTGTCAGCCAAACCAACTCCTTGTTATTCTGGGGGCCTTTTAGGTTGCAGATGAGGTATAGATACCCTTAAATAAATACCATATTTCACTGCACAATAATTATACTTCCCTCCTCCCCCTTTTTTTACTGTCACACAGTGGTGACTATTACATGCTGGGAAAAAATGGCGGAAAAATGCAGCTACGGAGCTTCTCTCAGTTGCCAGCTGAGGAAAGCCCTGTAGCAGCAAAGGGACTGTCAGCAGAGGAAAGCTTCATATTTCAGAGGGGAGAGGTGTTTAGGCAGGTGAAGCCCGCACACTTGTCCCCTTTTCAGCTAAGGGTCTTTCCTCAGCTGTGACTATTAAGCAAAGAACAGCAAAATGCTAATTTTGCCACCCACCCACCTACTCCCAAAATGGGGGTGAGACTTATATGTGGTGGCAACTATTATACAATGTAATACATTCACATCACAGGAAAAAATATTTGTCCTTGTCTTCACTAAGAAGATTGGGCGTATAATGTCACTCCTGTTCTACATATAAATGTAAATGTAAACAGAGCCTCCAGGTTCTGTACACCAGTCGAAGCCATGATTATTTTGCTTGTATGTGCCTTTGAGTCATCTGTTGACTTATGATGACTCCACAAACTTTAAAGGGTCTTCTTAAGCAAGGATTCCTCAGAGGTGGTTTTGACAGAGGTCCTAAGTTAGTTTTATTCCTGGTAAAATTATTGGACAGCACATTTCTCTCATAAAACCAATCTGCATGTTATGTGCACCACAAATGAACTCACCAGTCCTGATGAGAAGACACTTACCTTCACAACGAGGGGCAGGTGGGCTCCATGAACCAGAGTTGGTGCAATATATAGTTGCCTCTCCAGTGAGAGTGTAGCCAGCCTCACAAGTGTAGCTCACAGACATCCCACTACTAAATGCTTCTACTTCGAGGTTGTTGTAAGTGCCCTTTTGGATATGTGGGGGTTGCTGACATCGAATTTCTAAAAGGAGAGACAGAAACTGAAAAAGTGACAAAAATCTTCTTGAACTCCAGTATGTCCTGAAAAACATGATCTGTGCTCAGTTGACTTCATTTCCAACAGGTCTGGCAATATGTCACTTTGCCTTCCATTCTAAAACCTGCTCAGTATGAATAGAGAAACATGAAGAAGATAGAATCTTGTTTCGGATATACTCCTGGAGAAGCATTTAATTTTGGTGTAGATGTATTTTCCTGCTATTTGGAATATATTTTTGTATTTTTAATATTGAACCTTGGTACAATATAATGGGCATGCAGTGACACAAATGTATGCTGAGTTATGGTATCTGATTTACTTCTGTAATTTTCATTTCACCCTGCTCCCCTTGCCACCTCCACCAATATTCAAGAACTTCTAAGGGTGAAAAATGAATGGCCTCACTCTCATAGATTTGTCTAGACTAATTTTCAACAGACAAAAAATTATTTAGTTTGTTGATGGCCTGTCTTGGGGCTTGTCCACACTGAAAAACATATATTCTCATTGGCACCACATTTTGCCCATTCATATTGATCCTGAAGTGACTCTGTTACTACCACTTACATCACACACCTCATGGTGAGATTGCCTTAATACATTTTCCTGGCAAACTTGCCTCTGTATTGGTGTGGTTCACAACTCTATTCCTTCATTTTTTAGCCACATGGTCATGGCCACCCTAATTTTATCCCCCCCCCCCCATCATGTGTGTACCAAGTATTACATTTCTATTTTAATTTAAAAGGCAATTAACTTTCTTGTTTCACTCATCTGTGCTAAGTATCCATGCACACATCTTCTTTTATAAAATGTTGACCATGCCAACAAACTTAAAATTCAAAATTGAAACTGGGAAAGTGCCACTTCTTGGCACAAGTGATCAGATAATGACCTGGCCCAGGTCTGTTCCACCCAACTCCTTTCCCAAACTCCATAGTGATGCTACATGCTCAAAATATCAAAACTTTTTTAAAAACTGCAGAGCAAAAGGAAAGTCTTTTGAACCATGTTAAAGGTGTTAGATGTCACAAAGAACCTCATTCCAAGTGAATTGTCAATTATTCTGAATGTTAAGATCTCAGCGACTATAAGGTGATTATAATTTTTTCTTCAGTATAAACTCCTTGATTAAGGAGAACCAAAAAATGTACAAAATCTTGTTGTTGTTGTTCATTCGTTCAGTCGTCTCCGACTCTTCGTGACCTCATGGACCAGCCTACGCCAGAGCTCCCTGTCGGCCGTTACCACCCCCAGTTCCCTCAAGGTCAGTCCAGTCACTTCAAGGATGCCATCCATCCATCTTGCCCTTGGTCGGCCCCTCTTCCTTTTGCCTTCCACTTTCCCCAGCATAATTGTCTTCTCTAGGCTTTCCTGTCTCCTCATGATGTGGCCAAAGTACTTCAACTTTGTCTCTAGTATCTTTCCCTCCAGTGAGCAGTCGGGCTTTATTTCCTGGAGGATGGACTGGTTGGATCTTCTCGCAGTCCAAGGCACTCTCAGCACTTTCCTCCAACACCACAGCTCAAAAGCATCGATCTTCCTTCGCTCAGCCTTCCCTAAGGTCCAGCTCTCACATCCGTAGGTTACTACAGGGAATACCATGGCTTTGACTAGGCGGATCTTTGTTGCCAGTCTGATGTCTCTACTCTTCACTATTTTATCGAGACTGGACATTGCTCTCCTCCCAAGAAGTAAGCGTCTTCTGATTTCCTGGCCACAGTCTGCATCTGCAGTAATCTTTGCACCTAGAAATACAAAGTCTGTCACGGCCTCCACGGTTTCTCCCTCTATTTTCCAGTTGTCAATCATTCTTGTTGCCATAATCTTGGTTTTTTTGACGTTTAGCTGCAACCCGGCTTTTGCGCTTTCTTCTTTCACCTTGATTAGAAGGCTCCTCAGCTCCTCCTCGCTTTCGGCCATCAGAGTGGTGTCATCTGCGTATCTGAGGTTGTTAATGTTTCTTCCAGCAATTTTCACCCCAGCTTTGCATTCATCCAGCCCCGCACATCGCATGATGTGTTCTGCATACAAGTTAAAAAGGTTGGGTGAGAGTATGCAGCCTTGCCGTACGCCTTTCCCAATCTTGAACCAGTCTGTAGTTCCGTGGTCAGTTCTGACTGTTGCGACTTGGTCCTTGTACAGATTCCTCAGGAGAGAGACAAGGTGGCTTGGGATGCCCATCCCACCAAGAACTTGCCACAATTTATTATGATCCACACAGTCAAAGGCTTTAGAATAGTCAATGAAGCAGAAGTAGATGTTTTTCTGAAACTCCCTGCCTTTCTCCATTATCCAGCGGATATTGGCAATCTGGTCTCTCGTTCCTCTGCCTTTTCTAAACCCAGCTTGAACATCTGGCAACTCTCGCTCCATGTATTGCTGGAGTCTTCCCTGCAGGATCTTGAGCATTACCTTACTGGCATGAGAAATAAGGGCCACTGTACGGAAGTTGGAGCAGTCTTTCGCATTTCCCTTTTTTGGTATGGGGATATAAGTTGATTTTTTCCAGTCTGATGGCCATTCTTGTGTTTTCCATATTTGCTGGCAAATGGCATGCATCACCTTGACAGCATCATCTTTTAAGATTTTAAACAGTTCAGCTGGGATCCCATCATCTCCTGCTGCCTTGTTGTTAGCAATGCTTCTTAAGGCCCATTCAACCTCACTCCTCAGGATGTCTGGTTCTAATTCATTCACCACACCGTCAAAGCTATCCTCGATATTGTTATCCTTCCTATACAGATCTTCTGTATAGTCTCGCCACCTTCTCTTGATCTCTTCAGCTTCTGTTAGGTCCCTGCCATCTTTGTTTCTTATCATACCAATTTTTGCCTGAAATTTACCTCCAATGTTTCTAATTTTCTGGAAGAGGTCTCTTGTCCTTCCTATTCTGTTGTCTTCTTCCACTTCCATGCATTGCTTATTTAAAAATAGTTCCTTATCTCTTCTGGCTAACCTCTGGAATTGCGCATTTAACTGGGCATATCTCCCCTTATCCCTGTTTCCTTTTGCTTTCCTCCTTTCTTGGGCTACTTCCAGTGTCTCAGCAGACAACCATTTTGCCTTCTTGGTTTTCTTTTTCTTTGGAACGTACTTTGTTGCCGCCTCCTGAACAATGTCACGGACTTCTGTCCATAGTTCTTCTGGGACTCTGTTTACTAAATCTAGTCCTTCAAATCTGTTCTTCACTTCCACTGTATATTCGCTAGGAATGTTAGTGAGATCATATCTAACTGGTCTGTGTATTTTCCCTGATCTCTTTAGTTTTATTCTAAATTGGGCAATAAGAAGTTCGTGATCTGAGCTACAGTCAGCCCCAGGTCTTGTTTTCACCGACTGGATGGATGTCCGCCACCTTTGGCTGCAAAGGATGTAGTCAATCTGATTTCGGTGTTGACCGTCTGGAGAGGTCCATGTGTAAAGCCGTCTTTTAGGTTGTTGGAAGAGAGTATTCGTTATACACAGCGAGTTTTCCTGGCAAAATTCTATCAGCCTGCGTCCTGCTTCATTTTGTTCTCCCAGACCATGCTTGCCTGTGATCCCTGTTGTCATTTGACTTCCCACCTTGGCATTCCAGTCTCCTGTAATGAAAATAATGTCTCTTTTTGGTGTATTATCCAGTAGGTCCTGCAGATCCTCATAGAACTGATCTACTTCTGCTTCTTCAGCAGCTGTGGTTGGGGCGTATATTTGGATCACTGTAATGTTGAAAGGCTTTCCTTGCACTCGAATTGAGATCATTCTGTCATTTTTTGGGTTGTATCCAAGCACCGCTTTAGCGAATTTCTTATTAATTATGAAGGCTACTCCATTTCTTCGATGTTCCTCTTGTCCACAGTAGTAGATCTGGTGGTCATCTGATGTGAAGTGGCCCATTCCAGTCCATTTCAGTTCACTGACCCCCAGAATGTCTATCTTTAGTCTTGACATCTCACCAATAACAACATCCAATTTGCCCTGGCTCATAGATCTTACATTCCAGGTTCCTATGGTGTGTTGATCTTTAGAGCATCGGATTCGTCGTTCGCCTCCAGTACCGTCGGCCGCTAGCCTTCCTTTCGGCTTTGAGCTAGCTGCGTCATCACATCTGGGGCTAGTTGAACTTATCCTCTGCTCCTCCCCAGTAGCATTTTGGCCATCTTCCGACCTGGGAGTCCCATCTTCCAATGGCATACCGACATATCTCTGGTTGTACTGGTCCATTTAGTTTTCTTGGCAAGGATACTGGAGTGGTTTGCCATTGCCTTCCCCAGGGATCACGCTTGGTCTGACCTCTCTGCCACAACCGTCCCGTCTTGGGTGGCCCTTCACGGTTTCGCTCATGACATCATTGAGGTGCTCAAGCTCCAGCGCCCCGACAAGGCGGTGATCCTTTGCTGGAAAGTCTTACCTTCGCAATATGGTACAGCAAGACTCCACTCTCCGGAAGCTGTGCAATATATCATTGCCTCTCCTTTTAGTACAAAACCAGGTTCACAGGTATATTTTACAAATTGTCCACTGGTGTATTTTGTTGATTCCAAGGCATTGTATTTCCCATGCTGGATATTTGGAGGTAAGGAACACTCTACCACTAGAAGCAGAAAAGCAGAATATTGTTTCAGTGCTGGAAAATATCGACAACAGAATAATGAATCAACTTTCTGCTTCAGATCACAGTACAGAACAATTCAATCATGTTTAGAGAACTACACTGCACTGGCTATCTACTTGCATTATTCTCCTATTATCATGGACAATTATGACCTGAATGATACCCAATGCAGAAGATTATATCCAATATGACATCTTTGTAGTCTAAGTAGTACAACACTTAGGGGACTTTTCAGGAATTTAGACTTACATGTCATGTATTCCAGTGCGACAGGGCTTCAAGACTGAAAAATAATTAACTACGTAGTCATATATATTGTCCGCCTTTACAGTAAGGGACAGGTTTATCCCATATTCCAAAAGACAGGCAGTAAATTGTTCCTGCTTCAGTAAGAAAGTAGCCTGGATCAGAGTGGTAAGTTACTGCAGAACCATAAGGATAATCTTCTTTAATTTCACTGTCATGTTTTCTATTAACAATTTCTGGAGGTGTGTAACAGATTATTTATTTAAAATGATTTAAGTGCTTGGAGGCTGTAGAGACTTTGCCCCCATCCACATTGTATTCTGAGGAAATTTATTGTGTAAACTGGCTACCACCAACATTACAAGGAATTTTCAGTTCTTGCTTGACCAGAGGTTTAATTAAGCTGGAATGTGCTGAATTCGCACTCAGGGCTCAGAACCCTGAGGTGACTAACAATGAGATTATTTTAAAATGCTGCTGTCACCAATCTGGAAACTCTGTTTCCCTATCTTGTTAAGAATACTTCATTATATAGAGGCACACTCAGATAGTTGTTGATGAACAAAGAACAGAGTTGTTTATTTGTGTGGACTTCAACAATACAGGCACTTAAGAATAATGGTTGCAATAATGAGATGAAGCTTATGGTTACTTTAAAAACAGTTCAATACTTAGTTCCAATAACAATTTTTCACTCCCTCAGGAAACTAGCAGACTTCCCTCTGACTAGAATTCCTAATACACCAAACAGTCCTTTCCCTTGGATCTGTTTATCTCTATACTAGCTTGTCTTCCTAATAGCTCTCAATTGTCTCTAACTAACCACTGTGGCTTCTCTAACATCTCTTCTCCTAACTCACTCTCTCCCAACTGTCTTCTTCAAAACCCAGGACCTGACTCCACTGTCAGATTTTAAAGCGCACCCTTTTAGGCAATTTTTTTTTCCGCACTCACTAAGCTCCGCTCACTTTCTCCCAGCCAATCACAAAGGTTCTCCAAATTTCCCTCCAGGCTGCTCCTAAGCTCCACCTCCTCTAGGAAATGAGTACTCTAAAATAGCTGCCTCCCTGCACCATCTCACAAAATGGCCGCCAAAATACTTGGGCCTACTACTGAGCTTTTCCCTGGCCTAAAAGGTAGGCAATTTATCACAAGGTGCAAGACACCCCATCAAGAAAACATTTAAATACAAAATCAAATTGGTTTACACCCTGCTCTCACAACTGCTAAGACTAGGGCAAGTTTCTAGTACATATTACAAAACTACTGTGCTGTTATGCAAAAAATTAAGCTCCGCTCACTTTCTCCCAGCCAATCACAAAGGTTCTCCACATTTCCCTCCAGGCTGCTCCTAAGCTCCACCTCCTCTAGGAAATGAGTACTCTAAAATGGCTGCCTCCCTGCACCATCTCACAAAATGGCTGCCAAAATCCTTGGGCCTACTCCTCAGCTTTTCCCTGGCCTAAAAGGTAGGCAATTTATCACAAGGTGCAAGACACCCCATCAAGAAAATATTTAAATACAAAATCAAATTGGTTTACACCCTGCTCTCACAACTGCTAAGACTAGGGCAAGTTTCTAGTACATATTACAAAATTACTGTGCTGTTATGCAAAAAATTAACACTGAGTAGCTATGGAGAGTGAAGACTGCAGATTTTACAAATAAATAAATAAAAGAACCTTTGCATTTTGGAGGTTCAGTCCAGTTCAGAAAATTTGAGTCTTCTAAAATACAGGTAACCTCATGATCTCCAACGAGGGAATACCCCGCTTCACAAATGTATGTGACAGTCTTTCCATATGTGAAGTCTTTTCCAATATACTTCCCATGAGCAATTTCTGGGGGTGTTGGACAATAGGTAAAAGAGCAAAGCAAAAGTGCTACCAGTTCCTCTGTTTATAACAAGCAAAGGTAAAGCTCCAGAAGTTGTATAGGGAGTATGTAGTCATGTACCAAATAAGATTTAAAGGTATTTCAATTGCTATGAGCTCATAATGTAATGCAGATAAGAGATGAATTGGTGCTGTGATGGAAAGCCAAAAGTGGCATTCTGTCTTGGTCCCCTTCCAAACTGCAAGCTGCCTTTTCTAATATAAGAAAATATCAAAAGTTTCAGTCCCATGCCACAATAACTCTATATTTGGAAATCAGCTGTTTAAACATAATTATTTTTTCCATTCATCCACAAAGTAGTTAGCTACTATTATTATTATTTTTAAAAAACCCTTCCATAGTCATATTTGTGAAGAGTAACTAAAATAAGTAGTTTGGTGCTTGAAACTGCTGGCTTATGCCACAAAATGTACTCAAATCCCATCTCTCATTGCTGATCAATTGATATTCTTCCATCATTGTTCAGAGTCACTGTGGTGTAATTTGAATCCTTAGCCTTGGAAAACTAGTGGGCAGCTCGCACCGTCTCAGCATCTAATAATGTGATGACATCCCCCCTCTAAAAAATCTTGAGGGGGGAGGAAGGATAGTGACAAAATTGCTTTAGAATTATCATAATGACTTAAGGGCACACAACAACGACAACAAAATTCAAACAATGGCATCATGAGGTCACATAACTGCAACTATCACCATAACTAAAAATTACAGTTTTTAGAACCAGTCACTTCCAAGCTCTGGAATTTCAACTCTTATTGTCTTCAAAGTGAGTACCTGGAAATATATTTATTCATTTATCTATGAAAAGTGTTTACAAATCTCTTTTAAGTGGAAATGTTTCATTCATTTTACAGACACAGGAAATATGAAAATTAAATCAAGGAACTTCTAAAATGTTCTCCCTCTTTCACTCACTCTCCTTCCCATCACCACTTCTAATTTGAGAATGAAAGTGGGAAAAAAAGTTTCAGAACACAAGGGAAGGAAGAAGTCTGAACTATTTCCTTTTACTTCATATAAAACATAAAGGTGAGAAATTTAAAAAAGGCAACAGTCATGGATTGCTAATATCTTTAAAAAATCAGGGTACCACATGTTCCAGTATCCATTCCTAGCACTGATTCATGTGACTCCACCAAAATAAAGAAGCTCTTTCTGCTCCTAATCCAATTCTGCCATTGGAAGCCTCACACTTTAGCCATTATATTTAAATGCTGCCCTCCAAGTTCAAAAAAGAGATGTAAAAAATATTTGCAAATTTCTTGGCCAAAAATGGCAAAAGGAATCTTCAGAGATGTATTTAAAATATTGTATGCAAAAAAGAAAAAAATGTGAAATTTGTACAAAGTCCCAAAATATGAAAAATCATTGCAAAACCATGGCACTGCAGATGCACACACAAGCCCATTCCAAGAAGAAAACCACACCACACACAGTTTTGGAGTTGAAAGTGGGAAATGTTGGCCACATTTTTATTGGTTGCAGCTCCAAAGAAAGAAGTTGTTGCTTGGATAGGTCAGGATCTGTACCTTGGCCAACCCGCCTATTTATCAGTGAGGTTTACCCTCTGGTCTGCTACCAGAGTCCTTAGGAGTGCCTGGGAGCAGCTGCCCTTCATGCTCTCTTTCCACCAGGGGATGACTCCAGCCAGTGAAAGCCCTTCACCACCCCAGCCCCCCTCCGAGACCCCAGTAGGGGACCCCTTAATCACTGTCCAGCTGACCCTGGAAAAAGATACCCCACAGATCTATGATCCACAGCAACTGCTCCTAAAGTTGTGGCAAAGTACAAATCTGACAATGAAGTAAAGGGTGGGATGATAGCTAGGCAAAGAGTGCTGGACACTCTTTGTTAGCATGAGTTAAATAGGACAGAGCCCAGTTCTGGAGTGGGGACTACATCTGGGTTCAGCTAGCCCATGATTCCATACTAAAAAGATCAAAATCATTGGCTGATTCTCCCTCCTTGCGGCCAAGATGAAAGGGCTTCGAGAACACTAGAAACTTCTTGTCTCACAGAAGCCACATCAGGCTACCTCTCCACTTCTGCTTGGCCCTGAGACCTTGCTACATGGCAAATTGCACACCACTTTGTTGGAAAATGCAAAACTCTCCACATATTTCTCAAATTCTTGTTCATGCGAATGAAGTATGTGAAGATGCAAATTCCTCATTTGGAAGGATACATATTCTCGGTTCAGAGATGCTTTTAAAAAGGCCTTTGAATTATCTGGTTGCAGTTTGGCATTATTCACTGCAAAAGAAACCACCTTTATTAGTGAGTAAGACACTTACGTCTACAACAAGGGGCAGCAGGACTCCACGTGCCAGAATTTGTGCAATAAATGGTTGCCTCTCCAATAAGAGTATAGGGAGGTTCACATGAATATTTCACAAACATTCCACGGGTGAACACTGAAGTTTCTTGGTTATTGCGAATCCCATTTTCCACATCTTGGGGGAGGGGACATTGTACCTCTGAAAAGAAAATAGAAAAACTTCTGTGTATACAAAAACATAAATATTTTTACCTTCAAGAAGTCAAAACAAATTGTCTTCAAGAGATTTATTTATTACACACTAAATTGTGTGAGCAACTAGGAGGCAACAGCATGTATTGAGACTGGATATCAGGTGTGTTCTTTCAGATCCCCAAAGGCTCAGTACTCTAAACACACAGCCAATAACTGAAGCTTTGCCTTGTTTATGGATACAGCAAAGTGAATGCACAAAACTATGAAAGAGCACGAAAGCTCTCCGATTCACAAACTATTTAAACCCAAGTCTGTTAACTTGGAGACAACTTTAGTTGTCAACACCGAAGAAGAAATCCATAATATCTTATTTGTATGAATCCCTAGCATGGATTCCCATGACTTGTCAAATTATAGCTCAGTTATAAAATTTACATAATAAAAATGGCACCAAAGATGTTGCCATGGATTCTAATGGAACAATTGTAATTGCCCATCTTACTTTCAATCATCACATTCTCCACTGTTCTATAAAAAGCTGAATGAATGTGAAGTGTTTCCTAAGTGTGTGTCCAGTTTGGGAATGATTTGAATTGGCCCTCAAAGGATTAGTCTTAAAGTATCAATTTCTGCACATATGTATCAAACTCACATAAACAAAACTTCTCATCTTGAAGTTCGAAAGTCACTATGGACAGTCTTGTGGTTGATAAACTTACCTTTACAGCAAGGAGTGGGGGAAGACCATGTGCCTGATTCTGTACAATAAATAATTGTTTCTCCAGTAATATTGTAACCAGGATCACATGTATATTCCACAGATATCCCACTGGTAAAGATTGCTACTTCTTGCTTGCTATGAATTCCATTATGGACATGTGGAGGTTTCTGGCACTGGACTTCTGAAAGAAGAAGAAAGAAGGAAACTCTAAAAAAATGAAATAAAATAAGAATGTGGCTGGCCAGGGGAAATCACAATTGTTACCTACATGTCTAAAATGTCCAAATTCCATGCACTTGATTTTTCCAAGTCAAAGTACACCCTTGGGTACTAATTTTGGAAGTTTCAATAGCAGGTTCCTTCCCTACATCCCCAAGTTAGAATGAAAGGTAAAATGTCCCGGATTCTGCATGATTAGCAACTTGGATAAACACAGAGTGAATGTGGGTTTTATAATGAGCACACAGCCCCCAATCACACACATCACCCCCCCCCCCCCATATTTTAGCTTCATTTGTTCTATATACCAAAGTAGCTCACTATGAACAGGATTCCTGAGCAGTTTGGGTTCCTGATTGAATGTCCATAGCAGGGGAGATTGTAACCAAAGTAAGCTAAAACTGTTGCAATTAGGAATGGCCAATTTCACCCCAAGAGTCTTCTGTTTAGATGTACCATCTGCTGCACCATCCATTGTCCAACCATTTAATCTGCCAACCCATTTTTTGTGATTTTTTTGCAGATTATTTACACATTCGAATACTTATAATAGTGTACATCCAAAAATAAAGTGTACACTTGAAGTTTTCTTCTTGCTCCCTGTAGTGAGGATGAAAGAGTGAATGTAAGTGCAAAATTAAAATCTCTAAGAAATATCAGGTACTGTATATTATATTTCAGAGGAAGGAAATGAGAGGTCACCTCTGAGTATCCCCCCTCCCCCCAAAAAAACAACAGCGATGGAATCCATGGCTTAAAAGATGGATCTCAGTAGGAAGGTGGAGAATTGTCAGATGTTATTGGATTCCTTTCAGTTTGTGAAACCCGAGGATGTGGACAAGGTACTTGGAGGAATGAGACCCACCACGTCCATCCTAGACCCCTGCCCATCCTGGCTTCTTAAGGAGGCCAGAGGGGGATTGGCCGAGTGGGTAACGGTGGTGGTTAACGCCTCCCTTCGGGAAGGCAAAATTCCAGCGAGCCTCAAACAGGCTGTGATAAAGCCGCTGTTGAAGAAACCATCACTTGACCCCACTAAATTGGACAACTTTCGGCCTGTTTCCAATCTTCCCTTCTTGGGCAAAGTCATGGAAAGCGTGGTGGCCTCACAACTCCAGGTATTCTTGAGAGACACGGATTATCTGGATCCGGCACAGTCTGGTTTCAGACCGGGACATGGTACCGAGACGGTCTTGGTCGCCTTAGTGGATGATCTGCGCCGGGAGCTAGACAGGGGGAGTGTGTCCCTGTTGGTGCTCCTGGACCTCTCAGCGGCCTTCGATACCGTCGACCACGGTATTCTTCTGGGGCGCCTTGCAGAGATGGGTCTCGGGGGCACTGCCCTGCAGTGGCTCCGGTCATTTCTGGAGGGTCGCACTCAGAAGGTGTTACTGGGGGACTCCTGTTCAGCGCCACAGCCGTTGACCTGTGGCGTTCCTCAGGGTTCCATCTTGTCCCCCTTGTTGTTCAACATCTACATGAAGCCGCTGGGTGAGATCATCCGGAGTTTCGGGGTACGGTGTCACCTGTACGCAGATGACGTCCAACTCTGTCACTCCTTCCCACCTGCTACTAAGGAGGCCGTCGAAGTCCTGAACCGGTGCCTGGCCGCTGTAATGGTCTGGATGAGGGCGAACAAACTGAAATTAAATCCAGACAAGACAGAGGTACTCCTGGTCAGTCGCAAGGCCGAACAGGGTATAGGGTTACAGCCTGTGCTGGACGGGGTCGCACTCCCCTTGAAGGCGCAGGTTCGCAGCTTGGGTGTGACCCTGGACTCATCGCTGAGCCTGGAGCCCCAGGTTTCGGCGGTGACCAGGGGAGCATTTGCACAGCTTCGGCTCGTGCGCCAGCTGCGCCCGTATCTTGGGAAGTCTGACTTGGCCACGGTGGTACATGCTTTGGTCACATCCCGCCTCGACTACTGCAACGCTCTCTACGTGGGGCTGCCCTTGAAGACGGTCCGGAAGCTCCAGCTAGTCCAGCGCGCGGCAGCCATGTTGTTAACGGGAGCTGGACGCAGAGAGCATACAACGCCCCTGCTGTCCCAGCTCCACTGGCTGCCGATCTGCTACCGGGCCCAATTCAAGGTGCTGGTGCTCTCCTACAAAGCCCTAAACGGTTCCGGCCCAAAATACCTTGCAGACCGCATCTCGGCCTATGAGCCCACGAGGGCCTTGAGATCATCCGGGGAGGCCCTTCTCTCGGTCCCGCCTGCCTCACAGGCACGTCTGGCGGGGACGAGGGAGCGGGCCTTCTCGGTGGTGGCCCCTCGGCTATGGAACGCCCTCCCTGCTGAAGTTAGACAGGCGCCCTCCTTGATGGCCTTTCGTAGGAGCCTGAAAACATGGCTCTTTGAACAGGCCTTCAGTTGAGTGTAGTGAATGAAAACGGAATGAACCAGGACTACGATTTTGCTTACGACCCCAGGACCTGACGAAGCGGATTTTTAGTATAGGTGTGTGTTATGTTGTATCTGTCTGATTAGTGTGTCTCGGATCATTGTACATTGTCTTCTTTGTTGTTGTTCACCGCCCCGAGTCGCCTTCGGGCTGAGAGGGGCGGTCAATAAATGCAAAAAAAATAATAAATAAATAAATAAATAAATAAATAAATTGGTGGAGAAATGGTTTAACAAGCTATCTTAGTGATTAAGCAACCAGTATAAGCTTTTGCAGATGTTTTTAGCACAGCTCATATGAGTTCTGTTGAGAAGTGATTTGAATAGAAGTAAGTGCAGCTAAGACTTTCACATCCAAACAAATGTTAGTGGGTTTTCCATACATCACTGACAAATATAATCCAGCCAAAGTTCTACTCCTACATACCCTTAATACATATGGGCACAGGAGGGTCCCATATTCTGTCAGATGTGCACTGGATTGTATGGTTGCCTTTGAGGATATATCCAGGATTACATTCAATTCTAACCGTTTCTGTGGATTTCTCTTCCACTTTAGATCTCATTATTTTTCCATGCTGAATTCCTGGACTCACACAGCTACTGACTGCAAAGAGGATAAAAGATTATTTGCTTATACTGTGACTCATGTGTTTTTACACATGTTAGCAGTGCACACTTCTTATAAAATTACTAGTCTTTGGGCTGCCAAGACTAAATGTGCTGCACTATACCTTGTTTGCTTTTGCACTGAGGGGCTGGCTGATCCCATGTTCCAGAAGATAGGCAGTGTATTGTTGCTGATTCATTGAGAAAGTAGCCAGGATCACAATGGTAAGTTACCAGTGAGCCAAAAGGGAAATCATTGCCTAGAATTTCAGTGTCAATTCTGCCATTGGCAATCTGTGGAGGTGCAAGGCACCCTGTAGAGAAAATATTTCAGTGCAAATAATTGGCTATCAAAAGATTGGTTTGGAAATTAGCCCTAAACACATACAAGCCTCATATTCAGAAAACAACACTGTGGCTACAAATCCATACAAGATAATTCTACCCAAAAGATGGGTTTTAATGAAATGTGTGTGTGGATAGATATAAGAGCTGTAAAAATCCAAACAAACCAAAGAACCTTTGCATTTGGGAGGTTTGTTCCAGTTCACAATACGTGAGCACTGAAAATTATCTAATAAGAGAATAGCCTGCATTGCAAATATATATTACACTCTTCCTACAGATGACATCTTCTCCAATATATGTTCCATGGACAATCTTTGGAGGCAACGGACAACGCATAATTATAAAAAAAGAATACAAGGCCATTAATACCATTTATTTAATTTACATAGTAAAAGTCCCTGAGCAAAACCACTCAAAAACATTCACATTGTGGCAGGAATGGGCTTCATGCTTTAGAGGCTACACCGTACCTGTTGGCCATAGTAATAGCTATAATTTGCATATTTTTCAATAGCAAATATGTGCTAAACTTAGATTCTCGAAGATCACAATTGGTAGATGAATAATGCCATGCCACAATTCTAAATTTACCTATCCAAACCACAGAATGAAACACAAGGACCCTCACTGTATGAATGCAAGAAAACAGTGCTGTACAAATACAGGCAGTCCCCAAGCTATGAACATGATAGATTATTTTCTCCAAGCTAAACATACCCTGCTCCCTAAGCTCTCATCTGTACTTTTCAATGCCCCATTAGCTTTGCTCCTAAGATATTGTAATGCATGTCTATGTGTGTTGAGGATTCAAGCAATGCAAACACACAAGGCAGTGATGCTTTTGAAGAATGCTTTGAAGCTTCATTGCACCAAAGATTTGCACCTAGATTAACAAATAAAGGCTGATTAAAAGGATATAGAACAACTCCATTGGTTGCTAGTCCATTTTCAGACATAAGTCAAGGTGCTGGTTAATGATATACAAAGCCCTATGAAACTTGAGTCCAAACTTCCTGAAGGACAGTGTCCTCTCATAAGAGTATGTCCATACACTATCATCTTTGGGGAATGCATTTCTCTCATGTGTTCCCACCGGACATACCTGTGAAGGCAGTGGAATTGAGAGAACTGCCTCCTTTCAGTGCCTGGGCAGGCCCAAAGAAAAGGATATTATCTTAGCTTGGATCAGAGTTGACTAGTTTGGTTAGAAACATACCTGTACAGAGAGGGGTAGGCGAAGACCATGTGCCAGAATCTGTGCAATAAATTGTTTTATCTCCTGTAAGATTATAGCCAGGATTACATGTGTATTCCACAAATATTCCACTGGTAAAGATAGCTACTTCCTGCTTATTGTGATTTCCATTTTTAACATGTGGAGGTAGCTGGCATTGAACTTCTGAAAAAAAGAGGAAAGGAGTTATGAAAAAATAAATAAAGATTCTGGCCTCAAAAAGCTTTATAAAAACAAGTCTGCTGTACTTATATATGCTTGCTGAGATGTAAGTACTCCTGACTTCAAGTGTTATACAATAATTTGATATTATGTATCTTTAAATATACTTGATTTATTCCAGTTCCTGCCCTTGGGTAGTATAAAAGGAACTGTAGCAGTATTTTTCCAATAAATGATACAGAGTTGTCAAGTGGCTAACCTGCTAGAACGGAGGTATGAAAGAATCACATAAAAGCACCAGGCCTTTTCCTTTTTATGCACAAATCTGAAAATTATAAATATCAGTGGGATGGAATTTAACTATCCCTCATACCTTTGACACAGACTGGCACAGGAGAATTCCACATGCTGTCAGATTTGCATGCAATTGTCCGGTTGCCTTTCAGGAGGTAGCCAGGGTTACATTCAAATGTAATTTCCCCTGTAGGCTGGACTAGTACTTGGGATACTGTTGCTCTTCCATTCTGAATTTCTGGCATTTTACACTCAATGACTGCAAAAGAAAAAAATGAAGCCACTATTAGATTTGATTTAGAAAAGGAATTGAGCCAGAATGGAGCGAAAGTTTTTATAAATTGATGTGCAGATGGTAATTCCCACCCTATAGGATTATTGGGCAACTGCAACAATTTCTTTAAATAATTATCCTATAAAATGAAAGGTTTTTCATTTCTTTTGGAGGAACATCCTTCAAAGTAACTGTGCAATACCTAGTGGAGAATAGAATTGTTGATCTCAAGGGAGCCAAGATTTGTTATTAGCCAAAAGGACACTGCTTATTTGCAGGTAGAAAAATATGCAGATGCAGAACTATGAAAACTTTTTTTTTACCTCGTTCACAGCGAGGGAAGGGAGGGTCCCATGTTCCATCCACTTGGCAGTAGATTTCTCTAGAGCCAGTTAATCTGTGGCCAGCATTGCAGACAAAGGTTACTCTTTGATTATATCTATAGGTGTCAGAAGGGCCATTCTCCATTCTTCCGTTCTCAACTTGTGGAGATAGGCAGCTAATCACTAAAAAGACAGAGCAAAAGTAGTGTATTTTCCCTCTATATTTGTACATTTTCCTGACAATACAGTGTTACTGACAGATGTGGCTTCTTTTGGAGAATAACACGAAATAAATTTAAGCTTTCCTGAGCTTTATCACCTCAAAGTGGACTTGTAAGAGAAGAACAAAGAACAACACACCTCCACAATATGCATGGCCACTCCACACTCCATTTAACCCATCCTTAGTAGTACAGTAGATGGAGGAGTTTCCAACAAGGGGATAACCTTCGTCACAGGTATATGTTACAGCTATCCCATAGACAAAGTTGTCTAAATTTCTGCCATTGTGCGTGCCATGGAGAATATCTGGTGGTGGCAAACATGAAATACCTAAAGACAATGAAAGTACATTAAAATGAGTATTTGTAATTTTCTTTCCAATGAGCCATTCCTTAGAACAGTCATTCTCAACCTGTGGGTCCTCAGGTGTTTTGGCCTACAACTCCCAGAAATCCCAGCCAGTTTACCAGCTGGTAGGATTTCTAGGAGTTGAAGGCAAAACATATGGGGACCTACAGGTTGAGAAGAACTGTCATACTTCTACGAGAACCCTCACTCTTTCCCCCTATTTTGAGCCCCTTTTCAGTTAGAAGGGATTAGCATTTTATGTTTGATGTTTCCCAAGTCGCTCCTGACACACAAAAGAAACATTTTATGTGTAGTTTGTGTGTGTGTGTGTGTGGGGGGGGGGGGGGGGGTTGTCAGTCTATACAGGCATGGGCAAACTTTGGCCCTCTCTCCTGATGTTTTGGACTTCAACTCCCACAATTCCTAACAGTCTCGGGCCTTTTCCTTTTCTCCCTCAGCTGCAAGGACTTTGCCTCTCCTCTAAGGACTTTGCTTCTTTTCTAAACACTTTTGCCAGTTAGACCCAGAAGGAGAGAAGGTCTAAGCTTTTTTTGTTAGTTATTAAATCTTGTTGACTCTTTGTCTAAGCATCCTTCAATCTGTTCCCTACACAACCAGTTCACCTCCCAGATAGATAGATAGTGTGGGGGCAGAAATGGAACTTATGCACGGATTTAACAATATCAAAGTACATAATATTAAAGAATATACATGCAAGATTAGTCCCAAAAGACAGCCAAACCTGAACACATGCTTTCATAGACTAAGGTGCATCTGTACTGTAGAATCAATACAGTTTGACACCACATTAACTGCATTGGTTCAATGCTATGGGTATGCATGGAGTCTTGGGCCCTGAGTTCTACTGGGGGAATGCTTTTCATGGTCCTGCTGCCATCACAAGCACAGTTGGTGTGGATGAGGGAGAAGGCCTTCTCAGTAGTGGCCCTCCCTAAGAAGATATATAGGTTGCTTACCTGTAAACATAGTTTCCCGAGTGGTCACCTGTGAATTTACACATATGGTAATAACCCGGCGTGACCACGAGGGGAAACAGATTGACTCCCACACTAATGATCTTTAGGAAGGAACTGAAAACGTGGCTATGGAAACAAACCTTTGAAAGCAGCTAATTGCATCTAATTATGGAAGTGCAATTGGGAGCATTTTAATTGGCTTTATGGTTCACATCAACAATGAGCAAGTTTAAAATGTTTTTAATGTGATACATATCTTGTTATTATTTAGTTTGGTACATTTATGAGTAATATTTGTGAGTTTATTCTCAACTTGTCTATAGGCCCCCTGGTTCTGGAATACTCTTCCCAAAGAAATCAGATTGCCCCCCACTCTAATGAGTTTTTGAAAACAACTAAAAACATGGATGTGGAAGCAGGCCATCAACAACGATTGACCATAACTTAAGTGATGGAGGCTTTCAAATTGATTCGAATACCAACTGGATTTTAACTGGTTATTAATAGGAGCTGGTTTTTGCCTCTTATGTACTGTATAATATGTTTTATTCCAGCACAAAATTTTATAATTTGTGATGTTTTGATGTTATAATTGAATATTTTTATGGCTGCTTTTGTTTTTGTATTACAATTTGTTGATCGATGTTGCTCTGGTTGCTGATTATTACTATAATTATTCTCTACAATTTTAAATATCTGATATTATTATTATTATTATTGAAATGGAAACTGAATGGATTAAAAGTAAATTATCCAACACTGCAGATATCCAGCATTGGGATGTTTTCAAAATACTAGGCACAACATAAAGAACAAAATGTTGGAAGGGCATTAGGCTATCAATTCATTGCTAGGCATTTTGTGTGAGTCATGACACTATGGAGACAAAAGGGAACCCATTCTCCCTTTCATTGATAGTATTAATTTTTTCTTCTATGTAACCATCCCAACAGAAATACATTAAAAATAATCTAGCAAAAGCACCCAGAACCCAATCCCCTTCAATTAAGTAGATTACATTATTATAAGCTTCTGAAAATGTCATTAATGCCAACTGGCCTTGCACAAGATAACTTAGTAGTGGATTATCTCACATTCATGAAAATGATCTACAGTAATCTTTTGTCACAGATTTATTGTCATGTTGCCCCAAGAGTCTGACTGCAATATGCCTTTATCTCCTCCCCCATCTTTCCCATAGTCATCTTACATATTCATCTACCATCTTCCCGAAGTCTTGAAATGCTGTTTGCAAAGAGATGAACCAGGACAAAATTGAGATCCCCATCTTTTAAGGTGTTCCTTACTTACTCTGACAAAGAGGAATGCCACCAGTCCATGCTACTTTTCGGCCTGATACCTCACACTGTCTGGAAGATTCACCAATCAGTTTGAACCTATATGAAAATGAAGCAAATATGGACGAAGAACTTATTTTTCCCATGTAAAGATATTTCACATTGAGGAACCATTGTAGTAATAATGGAACCTCCTGATACTTCTTTTAATGGCCAGTGCTGTGATCCTACCTGTTGGCTGATAGCTTTTGAGTAAGCTAGCCAGGTCTCCTTCTGGGTCATGAAGAATGGGTTTATGAGCAGTATGAAGAGAAAAAAAACAACAGTTCCATCGACTATTACACATATAAATTAAGACAAAACAATCTTCACACACAGACCACTGAAAGAAGGCATAAGTAGCTTTCATATGAAGGTGGAACCTTGTTCACATTTCCTTGAAAAAAGCCCAACTAAATAAATGATGAGAAAATGCATTTGGTTTTTGCCTTTTGTAGCTTTTTTGGCACCAAGATCTCTATGTGGGTCCATAAAAAGGTGGAAAAATAGCCATAAATACCTTCTATTACTTATCTGTTTGCTTGTTTGTCATTTAAGTTATGCTCTGCCTTTCTCCCAGAATGAGACCCAAATCAGCTCACAGAAAAAAACAACCTAACATTGATTTTAAAAATTAAAGATAAAGTTTCCACATTTAAACTGGATTCATTCTCTAGTGTGATGAAGTAGTCAGTAGGAAGTTTAACACTGCTTCTGTTCAGGATTCTAGCAACCACTCTTCCAAGTACATTTGGCTCCCCTAACAATCTGGTTTCTTTCCTCCCAACTGATATTCTCATACCTTTTAACTTCCAGTCTGGCAAAACCAGTTTTAATTAATGCTCTGTGATCTCACTTTTTCATTTGCTTTTAAAAAGAAATTTTTATCTCACTTCTGCTCACCTTTCTTCTCTGTCCTCATCTAACTTCAATTGTTGAAAACCGGGTTCCTAGTGTAAAAGTAGGCAACACTTTCACCCCGGTTGGGGGCGGGGCCTATGCCAGAAGTCACATGACATTGTACAATGTCTGGCATCAGCCTCCATACCCCAGACAAGGTGAAAATATCCTAGGATGCTGATTTCACCCCATCTGATTAGGTCGCTAGTTTGTGTGTTCTTCCTTATTCATTACTTCTGCCATTTTGACCAGTGTTCTGATGTTGGTTAGCTATTCATATGCCAGTTTTCAGTGTTGGAGGCTATCAAATAAGTGTTTGTTTATTCAAACACATGGCTTATCAAAACCTCAGATTCCATATAACATCTTCACATTATTTCTAGTTGGGCACTCTTCACCAATGCTTGCTGATAAAAGATTATTCAAATATGCTTTATCAGAAGTCAGCCCTGCCTTCCTATTCTGCTGGTCTTTATTGGCCAAGTATGATTGTCTTCTAGATGCAGAGTCTTGCTGGTGGATCTGCAAGTGACTTTAGAGACCTATTCTGGATCCAAATGGTTTTTCATAATGAGGACATAAATTTTCAGATGGAAGGTGGTTACAACAAAGGATTGCTTGACATGACTTCCTCTTGGCACATTTCTGCCTTTCCCCCTGTATTTGTGCCTCTTCAAAATACATGCATAGTGTTGGGGATTCCTCATTATCGGAAGAGGAAGGAAAGCAGGGAGGTGCTCAGGTCTTGGAGGGATAGGAAGAAGAATCCAACAATGAGGCTTTGCAGGTGCCTACTTTTTTAGAAAATCAGAGAACAGGCGGCGGTCAGCTCAATTAGCTGCTAAAAGATTGATGAGCTCATTGGGTGACACCCTAAGTCCTCCTGCATGGGGTATAAACCAGAAGCAGGAGAACTTAGCTTTTCGCTGCTAACAACAACTCTGTTACTGCCGGAACCTTCTTTGTGTTAAGGGCTTTGTGATCTGTGCCTTATTGTCTGCTGATTTTGCTGGGACTTTTTGCTGGGACTTTCATTGGTGTCTGTAGTAAGACTTCCTTGTTTTCTTTTTCAATTGCATTTGCTTATTTTGTTTGCTGGAGTAAAGCATTTTTCTTTTACTTTCAATTTTGTATTGAGGCTGTTTTAAAGAGCAAAACAGGACACATAGCACCATTGGTAGCAGCTGACTCCAAGTTAAAATGTTTGAGTGCCAGGGCTTCCCAGTACTCAATGTTTATGCCATATTTTTAAAGGTTAGCTTGTATATATGTGTGCATTTTGATTGATCCTAAGCTCATCCATTAAAAGTAGCCATATCAGCTATGGCTTATTGAAGACTGGAGAAACCAAGCAATGAGGTTTTCCTTGTATTGCAAATGAAAGGAATGTGTTATAAGACAACTTCCCCTTAAGCAGAAAGCATATTAATGGAGAATAATAAACCAAAAAGGAATAGTAGCTTTATTGCTTGAGTAGACACTAGCTATGCTATGGGATCACATATTTCCCTCTCACAGAACCTTGGAGGACTGTAACCTCTAAGCCATTTTAAAAACATGAAATATTTTTGTAATTCAAAATGATTCTCCCTTTAGAAAGCATGTAAGGTTATTTTGCCATCATTTTGTCATCTTCAATTGCCTTTCCTGAGGCTTACCCTTCATCACAGGTGTAATTTATAGTAGAACCAAAAAGAAAATCTCCTGATACAAGCAGCCTGCCATTTTCAGGTTCACCAGGATTTCCACATGACTTTCCTTAAAGAAAATAAGACAAATAACATTTTCCTCCTTATGACAGATTTCCCAAAGTAAACAAAATCAATGTTTCTGTTTATTATCATATGGTCCACCTGCAAAACAATTTTCACAGTTTGAAGATTTATTTATATTGAATTTCATAAGGACCTAAGTATCCTAAAAACATTTAATCTTGGCTGTTAAGCTCATAGTCAGCCATGATTAGCACTTGTATTTGAGGCTATCACAAATATCAGGTGTTATAGACTGTATTTCAGAAGAAGGACTTGGCAGAACCACCTCTGAATATTCCTGGCCTAAGAAAATTCCTGGGTTGACAGGTGACTTGAAGGCGCGTATACACAGGCATACGTACCCAGCCATTTGAAGGCACATACACACTCATATCCAGTGAAGAGTAGTGGTTTGAGTGCTGAACTATGACTCTGGAGACCAGGGTTCAAACCCATGCTCAGCCCTGAAAATCCACTGGGTCCCCTTGGGCAAGCCACATTTCCTCAGCCTCAGAGGGAGGCAAAATACCTCTAAACAAGTTTTGCCAAGCAAACCACATAGCTGGTTCAACCTAGGGTCACCATGTCAGAAATTATTTGAAGGCATACAACAACAAAATAAACACACACACATTGAAATCCCTGAGATTAGGACCTCTTCACACGTTGCTCCATTTTGCTGGCAATTGCAGCTCCCTGCATGTGCTCCATCCTCCCCCATCAGACGGCAACAATGGGAAAAGGCGCCCTGTCCCTGTACCCATCAGATGGGAGAAAGGGTGGCTATGTGTGTTGCTACATTGGCCTTTTCTCCATCAAATGGGGGAAAGGCACCAAAAATGTGCGTAGCTCCATTGGAGCTACCCAAAACCCACTTACCTCTCCGTCATAGGCTAGGAAGTCTCTTGTGATGCTTCCTCACTACTTTGGAATGAATGGAGCTGAGGTCAAGCCAGCGTTGTCTGATGACACTTGGCAGGCCCCATCCCAAAGAGGAAAAAGGGGCCAAAAACCTCCAGTGTGATGAGGTGGTAGGTCCTTTTTAAAAAGTTTATCTATTGACCTACCATTCTTTTCTTCTTCTCTCCCCCATAACTTGTTCAAACATTTTAAGAGACTCACGTATACAGAATTCCTGAATTTCTGACCACTCTTGATTTTGAATGCATGTAAGAGAGGCATTCCGCCCATGGTGCCTATAGTACCCTGGACGACAGATATATATCACTGTAGAGCCAATAGGAAAGGACCTGTTTTCTCTAAAGTTCTCTGCAACCTCAGCAAAGTCAAGCTTTAATGCAGGACCACAGCTGCCTCCTGCAATAAAAAAGAGAAAAAATGTTTGTCAGTATTTAACTGTGAAATCCAGGGCGCTTACAGACAGCACCCAAATCCGTGCCAAAGTGGATTTGCTCCCCCCACTCCTGCCTCCTGGCAAATCATTTCTGCATGCTGGGAGGACTGCCAGAGCAGCTTAATAAATAATAATAAAAAATGTCATAGGTGACTTTGAGGCTAAGGACACTTGCAAGCAGCTCATTTGTAAGCATGAGAGGAGAAATTGGTGCAGACCTCTCCAGGGTAAGTAAGTGCTCTCTTAAAGTGCTTATTGTTTCCTCTGTAGAATTTGAATGACAGATGAGTGGACAGATGGCTATTACATGGAAAACAACTGTGCAGGAGTGCAGAGTGTGTTATAGTACATTGGAATATACCTGTTTCTCTTGGTGGCCCTGGCACTACATCTCTGTCTCTTTCTTCCTTTGTTTCTTTCTCCACCTTCTTACTATCTGCATTGTTTGACACTGTGGTGAGCATCCTTTCCACGGCTACAGTGGGTCAGAGAGAGAGAGAGAGACAAGTAAATCTGAGGGACATGTATGATCTGTGAAAACATTTCACAAACATATGGCCTATTTTATGTCCTCTTTGCAAAAGATGGTAGAACTGAAAGTTGAGAGAACCTTCCAATTGTGCATGTTTTACTCACTTACTATACTATAATTTGAGGAGAATGTCCTAAGATAATACAAGCTGAGCATCTCCTATCTGAAATCCCAATATACCCTATAATCCAAAATGGCCCACATAGATTGCTGAGATATTAACACCTTTGCTTCCTGATGGTTCCATATACATAAACTTTGTTTTATGCACAACTTTATTTAAAATATTGTATAAAACTATCTTCATGTAATGTATATGAGGTCTATATAAAACATAAATTAATTTCAGATTTAGATTGTGTCCTATCTATAAGATATCTCATTATGTATGTATTTGCAAATACAGATATTCCAAAATTTGAAAAATACATCTGAGCCCAAATACTTTACTCTGGTCAAGAAATGTACATTTGCAGTGCGGGACAGGGGAAGACCATGTGCCTGATCCGGTGCAATAAATAGTATCCTGTCCAAGAAGAATGTAGCCTGGATTGCATGTATAAGTCACAGACACTTCATGGGGAAACATGACACCTTCCTGCTTGCTGTGAAATCCATTTTGGATATTTGGGGGTGGCTGGCACTGCACCACTGAAAGTAGAAGAGAGAAGGTTATGGTGGCAAAATAGATGAAAATATGGCTTGAAAAGCATCTCGCAAAACACTGAAACACAGATCAAGCTCCAACCAACTCCTTTGGTGTCCATTGTTAGCAAAGTTGAAACTTTATTCCCTCTACCTTTTGCTGCAGCATTCTTGTCTCAAAGGGTGTTCGAGTCCTCTAAAACAGGTTTCAAGAGTAATAGGGAGATACAAGAAAGAGGTAGATCTCTTATTCTAGTTGAAGTTGTGGAGTCCGGCAAAGGTAAGGAACTTTGCAGCATTTCTATACTGCCTTTCTCAGCCCAGATTCGATGCCACAATGGTCATAAAACTGTTATTGCCATCAGCATAGCCTTTTGCCTCACAGGAACATACAATCTCACAATCACAGAATGGTCATGCCATAATGTATTGTCGAAGGCTTTCATGGCTGGAATCACTAGGTTCTTGTGGGTTTTTTCGGGCTGTAGAGCCATGTTCTAGAGGCGTTTCGCCTGCATCTATGGCAAGCATCCTCAGAGGTTGTGAGGTCTGTTGGAAGTAGGAAAAATGGGTTTATATATCTGTGGAATGGCTGGGGTGGGGCAAGGAGCTCTTCCCTGCTGCAGTTAGGTGTGAATGTTTAGCTGATCACCTTCATTAGCATTTGAAGGACTGCCTGAGCCTGGGAAAATCTGTTGCTGGGAGGTGTTAATCTGTGCCTGGTTTTTTTCCTCTCTGTTGTTTAGCTGTTATAATTTTAGAGTTTTTTAATACTGGTAGCCAGATTTTGTTCATTTTCATGGTCTCTTCCTTTCTGTTGAAATTGTCAAGAGCTGCAAGACCAAGAAGAAGCCACGAGAGTAAAGATGAAGATCCACCCAGAGGAAAAGTGTTCCTGCCATACATCAAGGGAACCACTGACTGCATAGGGAAGCTGAGGAGGAAACACAACATACAAACAATCTACAAACCCACCAAGAAAATCCAACAAATGCTACGTTCAGCAAAGGACAAGAGGGATCCTCTCACCTCTGCAGGAGTCTACCGTATACCATGCAGCTGTGGACAAGTCTACATAGGGACCACCAAACGCAGCGCCCAGACACGCATCAAGGAACATGAAAGGCACTGCAGACTACTTCAACCAGAGAAGTCAGCCATAGCAGAGCACCTGATGAACCAGCCTGGACACAGCATATTATTGGAGAACACAGAAATGCTGGACCACACCAACAACCACCATGACAGACTACACAGAGAAGCCATTGAAATCCACAAGCATGTGGACAATTTCAACAGAAAGGAAGAGACCATGAAAATGAACAAAATCTGGCTACCAGTATTAAAAAACTCTAAAAGGTAACTCCTCTGAAAACGGTATGTTTTTATCAGTATAATTACAGGTATGGCGAGAAGGGGAAGACGCTGCTTTAGATATTAAAAATGACATGCAAGTAAAACTAGCTGAACTCTTCTTCTCTCCATTACTGTACTCCCCCTCACTTTACTTCTTACCTCCACTCATTGCTGGAGCTGGGCTAGAGGAGGAGTGCTTTGAAGGCCCATTTACCTAAGTGAACTAAGCGAAATGCACTTCTAAGAAGACATGCATGTGAGTTATCTGTGTAATTGCTGTGAAAGTTTGGATTTAGCAAGTATTCAGTATTTGATGCAACTGAGAGAGTTTTCAGAAGTTTTCTGAGGGACTAAACTGTATCCTTTTCCAAAGGCCAAGTTAACCTGATTACCTAAAAATGTAAACCACTGCTGGCATAACAGGAACGACTATTGTAAATTTGACTGTTGAATACTGTGACACACACACATATTACTTGATGTCTTATGCATAGAAGATACACTTGCCTGAATCTCTTTGTACATTTCAGAAGCAAACGTTTGGCCAGCAATATAACTGACTTTCAGCTATTGGCAAAGGGTAACTACCATACAGGTAAGTAACTTTGTGAGTTGTTTTTGTGAGTTGTCTTTATATGCATACTTGCCCTGTTTACAAGTAGGTATAGCTGGATCCCATGTGCCGTCCACTTGGCAATGAATCTCTCTTGAGCCAGATATATTGTAACCAACATTGCAATCAACTGTGACCCTTTGGCTATAAGTATAGATGTTAGATTTGCCAGTGACTATTCTTCCATTCTCTACATGAGGAGGTGGACAGTGAGTCTCTGAAAAGAAGACATGTTTTTGAAAAATAAGGAGAGGAAGCAAAAGCTCCTTTGCTGCAACTATCAGTTGAACAATTGACACAACTTGGTCTTTTGCATTCATAACATAGCTGAAATGAGAGGGGCACATGAAAACCATACCTCCGCAATAGGCACGGCCACTCCACACTCCGTTCAACCCATCCTCAGTAGTACAGTAGATAGAGGCATTTCCAACAAGGGGGTAGCCTTTGTCACAGGTGTAAGTCACAACTGACCCAACAAAAAAATTATCCATGTATCCACCACTACGCTTGCTATAAGGAACCTCTGGTGGAGGGAAGCATGGAATACCTAGAAAGAAAGACAGAAGTTTCTAAAATATTTGAGCATTTTTATCTGCTTTCAACTGAGATATTCACTGGGAAACTGCAGTGTCCAAATCCAGTAGTTAAAGTCAATGGACCGAAGTTTCATCAGTATACAAATATCACATTAAAACAATATATAAGTAATCATGAAAAATGAAACAAAACCTATACATGTTCTTTAGATATCTACATTCTTTCCTAATTATTAATAGACAACAGAGTGAATGGACATCATATGTTTTGTTCTTCCATCATATCCTACATAATCCATATCAGGATAATCATACTAATTTAACATATTTTGTAAGTGTTATTTTGATTTATAAGCACCACTTGGAGAAGATATTTTAAAATGTTGCTTGGGGGAGGAATGTTAACTAGGGTGCAATAGTAAAAGGTTTCATTTTAAGTGAGTTGATAGAAAAGATTGAATTTTAAGGCTGGGGCACGAGGGTTCAAGTTACTCAATGAGTTATAAATTTAAAATGATGTGTGAAATCATAGTTTGTTGATCAGTGTCTTCAGATAAAGTACAGTATATGGCAATTCTTTCATAGGGTTTGCTTGGCAAGATTTATTCTGGGAAGCTTTGCCATGGCTGCTTTGTTCAAAAGAGGAAAGTGGAGTTCGAAGAAGGAGGAGGAGGAGAAGGAACAGGAACAGGAGGAGGAGGAGAAGGAGGAGGAGGGTAGGGTAGGGTAGGTTAGGGTAGGGATTAGGTAGGGATGGGTAGGGTAGGGTAGGGTAGGAACAGCCATGTTTTAAGCTGTGAGAAGTTGACTGTCCAGGATCACTTACTGGGTTCCCATGGTTGAGTTGGGATTTAAATTATGATCCTCCAGAGTTCTAGTCCAACACTCAAACCAGGCCCGTAGCCAGGATTTCGATTCGGGGGGGGGGGAAGTTTTTTTCAGGGGGGGGGGTTTCGGGGGGGGGGCTGAGTCTGAGTGAAAGAGGCTCTAGCCTAGCAAACCTTTTGTATCATTACCCCAATACCCCCATGCATATGGTGGGATATATTGAGTATGGTGATCAGATCATGATAAGAATAAGCATAACAGTTTAAATAATGCACCAGTAAGGCCTTTTCGCGAACCACCATGAGAATTTCGGGGGGGGGGGGGCTGAAGCCCCTCAAAGCCCCCCCCCCCCCCACGGCTACATGCCTGACTCAAACCACTATGCCAGGCTGGCTCCTTTTAGAATGATAACAGGCACACATTCATGGCTGGGGGAAGTGAGCCCCAAGTTTGTTCTCTTCTCTCTTTCTCTCTAACTATGACCTCTTTTCTTTTTACAGAGTGCAACATTCAGAGGACAGCATGGCACAAGATTGCCCTGCATTTAGCATTTGGTAAGGGCACCCTCTGTAGAAACCTGCCTGGTTCTTTAAACCCTCAATTTAAATTCTTGAAATAGCTTACAGCACCTGGTATTTGTTGGCAGTCTCCCATCTACTCGCTTAGCTTCCAATGGAATACAATTCTTAGGAAACTGTACTGTTCTGTTAGTTTAATTGACATCAGCGGAACCCCCGGTGGCACAATGGGTTAAACACTTGAGCTGGCAGGACTGCTGGCCAATGGGTCAAATCCCGGGAGAGCAGGTTGAGCTCCCTCTGTCAGCTCCAGCTCCCCATTCAGGGACATGAGAGAAGCCTCCCAGAAGGATGGTAAAACATCATACATCCAGGTGTCCCCTGGGCAACGTCCTTGGAGATGGCCAATTCTCTCACACCAGAAGTGCAGTTTCTCAAGTCACTCCTGACACACACAAAAATTAAGATTAGTGGGACTTTCAGCCAAGAGATTACCAATTTGTTATACTGTTTTATATACTGAGCTTTGGGGAGCTGTCCTTCAGCTCCATGATTTGGCACTGAGAAATCTGCTTAGTGTTTAGTTAGCTACACAAAGAGGCCATATTTCATTTATTGATTCATTTTTGCAGTGTTATTGGTAACTAAAATTATAGTATGGTTATACAAACCTTTATGAATATTATTTAGATAAACAGAGAGCAAGGTATTTCCTACTTACGCTCACAAAAGACAACAGCGTGGGTCCACTCTACTTTTTTGTCAATAATTACACAACTTCTGGAAGAATGACCAATGAGCCTGTATCTAAATTGGAAAAAGCAGTTATTGCTGTATGCATTTCTTTCTCCATAAATGTACAGAATTTAGAGTTACATCCTTAGAAATAATTGAGAAGAAACCAGTGTTTTCATTGGTTTGCTTCATGCTTACCCTTCATCACAGGTATAGTGTATAGCTGCCCCAAAGAGAAAATCTCCTGATACATGCAGTCGGCCATGGTCCGGTTCTCCTGGATGGCCACATGATTTTTCTAGCAGTAAACGAAACAAGTAACTTTTTCCCATTTAATATTTAGATACTCTCAAGTGCAATACCAATTCAAACTTTCCTTATTCATTCATTTTGTTTAAAGGCAATACATTTACAGTAGGAAAACTTCATGCCTTGATTTGACTCATAACAAACAGTATGATACTTACTGTAGACTTCAAGCAGGACCCCCTATTAAAGATCTTTAGTGAATATTGGAATATCGATAAATAAGTTTAGGGACAGTATGAAATGAATTGTATGTCATTAATTTCAATTCGTTTGTCTCAATATAAATGTATCCCTTTTTGTGTTTGTTTCCATCCCTTTAGCGCTGATTTGTTTTGCATTTTAGAGAATATTAAGAGACTCACTTTTGCAAAATTCCTCAAGTTCTGACCATTCCTGGTTCTGAAGGCATGTTCGAGAGATCTTTAGTTTACTTCTAGCATAGCCAGGAAGGCAGGTGTATTTCACAATTGAGCCAATGGGAAAAGAATTCTTCTCTTTATATTCATCGGTGAGTTCAGCATAATCTAACCTAGGTGGGGGATTACAGCTATCTCCTGGTGACAAAAATGAGAGAGGAAAAAAATTAAGTCAGTTTTTGTGAAACTTGAATTAAATTGAATTCTGGAGTTACAGGCTAGAAGCATGGTTTCTGTGGATTGTGCATGGCTTCCAAGGGATCCCATCATGCAATACATATGCTCCACCAGCCTTCAAGAGCATACTATTTCATAGAATCATAGAATCAAAGAGTTGGAAGAGACCTCATGGGCCATCCAGTCCAACCCCCTCCCAAGAAGCAGGAATATTCCATTCAAATCACTCCTGAGAGGTGGCTATCCAGCCTCTGTTTAAAAGCTTCCAAAGAAGGAGCCTCCACCACACTCCGGGGCAGAGAGTTCCACTGTTGAACTGCTCTCACAGTCAGGAAGTTCTTCCTCATGTTCAGATGGAATCTCCTTTCTTGTAGTTTGAAGCCATTGTTCCTTGTCCTAATCTCCAAGGAAGCAGTAAACAAGCTTGCTCCCTCCTCCCTGTGGCTTCCTCTCACATATTTATACATGGCTATCATATCTCCTCTCAGCCTTCTCTTCTTCAGGCTAAACATGCCCAGCTCCTTAAGCCACTCCTCATAGGGCTTGTTCTCCAGACCCTTGATCATTTTAGTCACCCTCCTCTGGACACATCCCAGCTTGTCAATATCTCTCTTGAATTGTGGTGCCCAGAATTGGAGACAATATTCCAGGTGTGGTCTAACCAAAGCAGAATAAAGGGGTAGCATGACTTCCCTAGATCTAGACACTATGCTCCTATTGATGCAGGCCAAAATCTCATTGGCTTTTTTTGCCGCCACATCACATTGTTGGCTCATGTTTAACTTGTTGTCCACGAGGACTCCAATATCTTTTTCACACGTACTGCTTTCAAGCCAGGCATTGTCCCCCATTCTGTATCTTTGCATTTCGTTTTTCTGCCTATTTAAGAAAAAGTTATTCAAAGATAGAAAATACTTCTTTTCTGAGGAGAGTGTTAAGAATTAAGACCTCAATGTGATACAAAATGTTTATTGTGACATAAGGCCAAATAAAAGGTCTAATAATTATTTCCACTCATAATCACTTACAATGTATTTAATATACTGTACCAGCTTCCACACCTTCAATTAGCCAGTCATCACTACCATATATTTGCAATATATTATTGCATTTGCATTGTTTCTTGAACATTTGCTGTGGATCCAGTAGCCACTGGAACCTGTCTGTTACTATTACTTTGAGTAGCACTGCCTACAGAGGAAGCTCTTCATGACAAAAAGTTAAACCACTGAAAAAATGTTACATACAAATTTTGTACTATGCAGTCCTTTCTCTGCACTAGAATATTCTGTTGTAGAAGAATTTAAAAATATGTCTTGTTTTTGTTCACAGCATCCTCCAAGACAGCCAAAAAAAACATCAATAGCAGGGAGCTTGGAGGAAAAGGCAGTGTTTGTCTGTTGCAAGCTGCCTTTGGTCTCAGCTCCTGGTGACTAGTAGGGTGCATTGTAATGCTACTATGATAGTGATAGACTGTGATGCTACTATTCGACTAAGAGACTTGAGAAACACCACTATGCAAGTTTGATGAGTGACAGAAATGCAGTATAACATCCTATCACGACACAGCTAGAAATGAAAAAGCTGAATTATGAATAAAGGATTGATGCAATATGTTATTTGTGTATGAGGTTATTATGTTTTAATATGTTTAATGGTTTTTAATTGTATTTATATATCTATTGTTTCTAGTGATATTAGGTTATGTTTTATTTGATTTGTATAATGAGGCACTGAATTTTTGCTTAGATTTTTGCCGCTCTGAGCCCTCTGCAGGGTGAGAAGAGCGGGATAGAAATGAAATAAATAAATAATAAATAATAAATTTTGTTAATAAATTCCACAAAGTAGTAGGGAGAACACTCTCCTATATACGTGCCATTTTCACACACACACACAAATCAAAATTATTTCCTCCCCTCCTTGTCTTTTGTCTTCTAAAGAAATGTTTGGGACTTGCAAAAAACACATATCTCAAGGTTCTGCACATGTTCTTCCAGTGACCGGATTAAGCGAAAAAGATGAAATTCAGATTACATCTTTTCCAATTAAGAAACTCAAGGTTACAAATTCATGTTTCAGTATCCTACTTGATATTTTATAGGTGACTTTGAGGCTAAAGACACTTGCTAACAGCTCATTTGTCAGTATGAAAGGAAACGTTGGTGTAGTTGTGACCAGAATAAGTAACTGCCCTCTTAAAGTGGAATCTCCTCTGTGTAATTTAATGACACAGATTAAAAAAACAGATTGACTGTGCCATTGAAAGCAATTGTACAGCAGTTGAGAGTGTGTTACAGTAGATCACTCTGTACCTGTGTCTCTTGGTAGCCCTGGAACTAAATCCCTCTCACTTTCTTCCTTGGTTTCTTTCTCCATCATCCTGCTGTCTGCATTCCTTGAGACTGTGGTGAGCATCCTTTCTACAGCTACAGTAGATCAGAGAGAAGGAAAAATAGGTGTGAAAACATTTTACAAACATACCATATCCAATTTTATAGCCTGTTTGCAAACTATGGTAAAAAGTTGCAAGAAACCCTTGGTTTTACACTGTTACTATACTAGATTTGGAGGAGAATATTCCAAGGTACTACAGTTGAGCATTCCTTATCCAGAATTCTGAAATACTCTAAAATCACAAATGGTCTACATGACGTCCTAACACAGTGACCCCTTTGCTTTCTGATGGTTCAGTATACATAAACTCAGGAAGATCTTGATGAAGTCTTCTGCCAACAGTTGACCAAACAGGCACAGAAAAGAGATGTAGTAGTCATGGGCGATTTCAACTATCCCGATATTTGCTGGAAAACAAACTCGGCCAAGAGTACAAGGTCCAACAAATTCCTCGCTTGCCTTGCAGACAATTTCATGGTCCAGAAGGTAGAAGAGGCAACAAGGGGATTGGCTACTCTTGATCTCATCCTAACAAATGCGGAGGACCTGATCGATGCAGTCGAAGTGGTAGGATCCTTAGGGGCAAGTGACCATGTGCTCCTGCAATTTGAGGTACAAAGGAAGGCCGAAACTAAGACAAGTCAAACCCACATTTTGGACTTTAGGAGAGCTGATTTCCAAAAAATGAAGGAAACGCTGAGCAGCATTCCGTGGACACAGATACTAAAAGACAAGGGAGCTACGGATGGATGGGAACTTCTCAAGAGTGAAATACTCAAGGCGCAATTGCAAACCGTGCCAACAAAGAGAAAAAATAGGACAAGTGCAAAGAAGCCAGAATGGATGTCCAAAGAACTTCTAACTGTGCTAAGACACAAAAGAGACATGCACAAGAAGTGGAAAAAGGGAGAAATCACCAAAGAAGAATTCAAACAAATAGCCAACACCTGTAGGGAAAAGGTCCGCAAAGCTAAAGCAAAAAACGAGCTCAGACTTGCCAGGGACATTAAAAACAATAAAAAGGGCTTCTATTCTTATGTCAGTAGAAAAAGGAAAAACAAGGAGGCGATAGGACCTCTTCGAGGAGAAGATGGGGCAATGCTGACAGGGGATAGGGAAAAGGCAGAACTACTTAATGCCTTCTTTGCCTTGGTCTTCTCACAAAAAGAGAGTCTTCAACCTCAGCAAGATGGAGTGGATGAGGGATTTGAGGACATCCAACCCCAAATTGGGAAAGAAGTCGTCCAGGAATACCTGGCCGCTCTTAATGAGTTCAAGTCCCCAGGACCAGATCAACTACACCCAAGAGTATTGAAGGAACTAGCGGAAGTCATTTCGGAACCATTGGCAACCATCTTTGAGAGTTCTTGGAGAACGGGAGAAGTTCCAGCAGATTGGAGGAGGGCCAATGTGGTCCCAATCTTCAAGAAGGGAAAAAAGGACGACCCAAACAACTACCGTCCGGTCAGCCTCACGTCGATACCGGGCAAGATTCTGGAAAAGATTAAGGAAGTGGTCTGCAAACACTTAGAAACAAATGCAGTCATCGCTAATAGTCAACATGGATTTATCAAAAACAAGTCATGCCAGACTAATCTGATCTCTTTCTTCGATAGAGCTACAAGCTGGGTAGATGCGGGGAATGCCGTGGATGTAGCGTACCTGGATTTCAGTAAGGCCTTCGACAAGGTCCCCCATGACCTTCTGGCAAGGAAACTAGTCCAATGTGGGCTAGGCAAAACTACGGTGAGGTGGATCTGTAATTGGTTAAGTGGACGAACACAGAGGGTGCTCACTAATGCTTCCTCTTCATCTTGGAAAGAAGTGACGAGCGGAGTGCCGCAGGGTTTCGTCCTGGGCCCGGTCCTGTTCAACATCTTTATTAATGACTTAGATGAAGGGCTAGAAGGCATGATCATCAAGTTTGCAGACGACACCAAATTGGGAGGGATAGCCAATAGTCCAGAGGACAGGAGCAGAATTCAAAACGATCTTGACAGATTAGAGAGATGGGCCAAAACTAACAAAATGAAGTTGAACAGTGACAAATGCAAGATACTCCACTTTGGCAGAAAAAAATGAGATGCAAAGATACAGAATGGGGGACGCCTGGCTCGAGAGCAGTACGTGTGAAAAAGATCTTGGAGTCCTCGTGGACAACAAGTTAAACATGAGCCAACAATGTGATGTGGCGGCAAAAAAAGCCAATGGGATTTTGGCCTGCATCAATAGGAGCATAGTGTCTAGATCTAAGGAAGTAATGCTACCCCTCTATTCTGCTTTGGTTAGACCACATCTGGAATATTGTGTCCAATTCTGGGCACCACAATTCAAGAGAGATATTGACAAGCTGGAAAGTGTCCAGAGGAGGGCGACTAAAATGATCAAGGGTCTGGAGAACAAGCCCTATGAGGAGCGGCTTAGGGAACTGGGCATGTTTAGCCTGAAGAAGAGAAGGCTGAGAGGAGATAGCCATGTATAAATATGTGAGAGGAAGACTCTCTTTTTGATAGCCATGTATAAATATGTGAGAGGAAGCCACAGGGAGGAGGGAGCTAGCTTGTTTTCTGCTTCCTTGGAGACTAGGACACGGAACAATGGCTTCAAACTACAAGAGAGGAGATTCCATCTGAACATTAGGAAGAACTTCCTGACTGTGAGAGCAGTTCAACAGTGGAACTCTCTGCCCCGGAGTGTGGTGGAGGCTCCTTCTTTGGAAGCTTTTAAACAGAGGCTGGATGGCCATCTGTCAGGGGTGATTTGAATGCAATATTCCTGCTTCTTGGCAGGGGGTTGGACTGGATGGCCCATGAGGTCTCTTCCAACTCTTTGATTCTATGATTCTATGATTCTATGATTCTATGTTTCATGCACACCATTATTTAAAATATTACATATATAAAAATACCTTCAGTCTAATTATGTGATATCTATTTGGTCAAGAAATGTACCTTTGCAGTGAGGGGCAGGGGAAGACCATGTGCCTGATGCTGTGCAATAAATAGTTTCTTGTCCAAAAAGTATGTAGCCTGGATGGCATGTATAAGTCACAGACATTTCAGGGGGAAACACTTCACCTTCCTGCTTGCTGTGAAATCCATTTTGGATATTTGGGGGTGGCTGGCACTGCACCACTGAAAGTAGAAGAGAGAGGGTTATGATGGCAAAATAGATGAAAATAAGCTTTAAAAGCATCTCACAAAGCACTGAAAACACAGGCCAAGATCCAACCAGCTCCTTTGGTGTCCATTGCCAGCAAACTTGAAACTTTCTTTTTCTCTTCCTTTTGCTGCAGCATTCTTGTCTCAAAGGGTTTTAGAGTCCTCTAAAACAGGTTTTAAGGGTATTAGGGGGCTAAATGAAAGAGGCATACCTCATATTATTTATAGTGTCAGAAGTGAGTTGTGAGTACAGTTAACATGTATTTAAGAACACAAAGTTTAAAAACTTGGCATAGATCCCTGATTCTAGTTGAAGTTGTGGAATCCAGCAAAGGTAGCCACTAGAAGCTGACCAGTTTTGTTATGTCTAGTTTCCTTTGATTCTTGCTTCTAATATCAATTATTCCAAAAATAAATGTTATGCATCTTCAAACTTATCTTTTACCTCATGGCAGCAGCTGAATGTTTTTACAGCTTGGGTCCAGTTGAGTCACAGTACGAGTTGTAGTTGTCCAGTGCTGTTTCCCAGTAGTCTACTTAGTGCCAGCTGATTTGGGAATCTCATCTCCTGACATTATCTCTTGTTTCATTTTGCAACTTTCTAATGAATGGATTTCATGGTAAAAGGCTTTAGGAGTAGTATAACATTGTAGTATTAAAAATGTTGGTTATGGTGCCACTGATATTCTCTGAGGCATCTTGTGCCAGTGTCACCTGCCATTACTGCTTCTGCCCAGTAGATGTTTGGCACATTAGTTTGGCTCCTCAGTAAAAGCCTATCTGATATGGGAGACCCTTCTGGCATCACTGCTGCCATCAGCATAGCTTCATACCTCACGGGAGCATACACTCCCACCACAGGGTAGTGCAATAGTTTACCAGTCCTTATTTTCCTTATTTATAGTCCTCTTAAGGTGCCAAAGATACCTTTTTTATATGTTTGCAATGAACTAACAGGTCAACCCCTCTGAAAACCAAGATATTACTATCGATATATTAGCAGTATTTTATCTCCACTCCCTTCATTGCTGGAGCTATGCTAGAAAAGTAGTGCTTAAGATATCCATACCACTTCTAACCGAACTCAGTAAAATGCATACTATTTCTGTGTGTTATTGCCATGAAAGCTTGGAATTAGCAAGTGGTGGCCCCTTGACTCTGGAGCTCACTTCCCAAGGACATCAGACATGCCCCAACTCTGGCAGTCTTTAGGAGGAGCCTGAAAATGTGGTTGTTCCAGTGTGCCTTCCCAGAATAAGGAAAACTCTCAGCAATATGCCCTCAAAATGCACTTTACCATTGATTTAGGATGGACTGCATTCCCTCATCTCTCTTTGAAAACCCTATACCAGTTATATCCTACCTTGTTCATGCCCAGCGCTATTTTTAAATTTTAAACTATTACATTTGGTCCAGCCATTGGTTTTTAGATGCTTGTGTGTTACTGTTTATTGTTTATTGTTTATGTGATTTATATTAATTGTATTGTATTGATTGTTTTTGTTATTGTTTTTGTTATTGATGTGCTGTGGGCTTGGCCTCATGTAAGCTGTACCGAGTCCCTCGGGGAGAAGGTGGTGGGGTATAAATAAAGTTTTATTATTTTATTATTATTATTACTTGATGTGGTTAAGAGAGTTTTCCAATAGCCTAAATTGTATCCTAGTTAACATGGTTACCTAAAAATGTAAACTGCTCTTGGTATAATAGGATCAGCTATTGTAAACCTGATTTGCAGAGTTACACATATCCCTTGGTGCATGATGTATATTTCAGAAGATAGTGCCTTGCTAGCAATATTACTACCTTACAGTTAGTGGCAAAGGGCACTGCCATACAGGGAAGTAGCTTTGTGTGTTGTTCTCACAATATGTTGTCTTTATATGCATACTTGCCCTGTTTACAAGTAGGTATAGCTGGATCCCATGTGCCATCCACTTGGCAATGAATTTCTCTTGAGCCAGATGTCCTGTGACCAACATTGCAGTCAATTGTAACTCTTTGGCTATAGGTATAGATGTTAGATTTGCCAGTGACTATCCTTCCATTCTCTACATGAGGAGGTGGACAGCGAGTCTCTAAAAAAGAAGGTGTGTTTTTGAAAAATGAGAGGAAGCAAAAGCCTCTTTGTTGCAACTATCAGTTGAACAATTAACACAACTTAGTCTTTTGTACATAAATCATAGATGAAATGAGAAGGACACATGAAAACCATACCTCCACAATAAGCACGGCCACTCCAAACTCCATTTAACCCATCTTCAGTAATACAATAGATAGAGGCATTTCCAACAAGGGGGTAGCCTTTGTCACAGGTGTAAGTCACAACTGACCCAACAAAAAAATTATCCATGTATCCACCACTACGCTTGCTATAAGGAACCTCTGGTGGAGGGAAGCATGGAATACCTAGAAAGAAAGAGGCAGAAGTTTCTAAAATATTTGAGCATTTTTATCTGCTTTCAACTGAGATATTCGTTGGGAAACTGCAGTGTCCAAATCCAGTAGTTAAAGCCAACTGACTGTTGAAGTTTCATAAGTGTACATATGATACATTAACGCAACATATAAGCAATAATGAAAAATGAAACAAGACCTATACATGCTCTTTAGATATCTAGTTCTTTCATAATCTTTCATAGACAAACACAGCACTACAACAGATCAAATAGCCTGCATATGTTATGTTCTTCCGCCAGATCCTACATATCAGGAAAATCAGAATAATATGGTACATTTGTAAGGGGTAGTTTGCTTTATAAGCATCATCTGGCAAAAAATATTTTTTTAAATTTTGGTCAAGAGGGAAGGACTGTTGGGAACTGCTGTAGACTGTTAAAAGGGGTTTTTTTTTTAAAAAAAAAATAACATAATCAATTGTGTAGACTGAATTTTAAGGCTGGGGAGCTTGGGCTCAAGGTCACTGATGAGTTTTTACCCAGTGGGGTGAGGAGCTTCAAGCATGGTGCAATAGCTCTCCACGTTCCCTAAAGAGCCTTTAGGAGGATTTTGAAGCAAATGTCCACACATTATTTAAAATAAAGAAAAGGCCTCAGATATAGAGTTATGAGATCTGAACAAGATATATAGATATAAAGTCAAATTGTTAGAATGTAATTGTAGTTTGTTGATAGGTGTCTTCAAATGAACTACAATATATGACAATTATTTCATAGGGATATCTTGGTAAGATTTATACTGAGAAGCTTTGCCATGGCTGCTTTGTTTAAAAGAGGAAAGTAGGGGGGGGGGGGAGGAAGGGTAAGAATAGTCATGTTTAAAGCTGCATGAAATTGACTATCCAAGATCACTTACCGGGTTCCCATAGTTGAGTAGGGATTTAAATTATGGTCCTCCAATATTCGAGTTCAACATTCAAACACCTATACAATGCTGGCTCCCTTTAGAATGATAACAGGCACACGTTCTTGACTGGAGGAAGCCAGCCCTAAGTTTATTTGACTCTCTTTTTTTCTAACTGTGGCCTCTTTTCTTTTTGCAGACTGAGCACAGTACGGCACCAGATGGTCTTGTATTTGGCATTTGGTAGAGGCCACCTCTGTGGAAACCTGATTCATTATTCAAATCTTCCATTTACATTCTTGAAATAGTCTATAGCACCTGGCATTTTTAGGAGGTCTTCCATCTAAGTACTAATTACGGTTCACCCTGCTTAGCTTCCAATATCAGATAAGATGCAATGCTGTTTTCCAAAATGGCACTTTTTTGCCACTTTTGTTACGATCAGTGGGACTTGCAATCAAGGTGTTAGCAGCACATTGTACTCATTTAGATCATAAGGTCCATAAAGTCATACTTTAATCCAATGATTTGCCCCTGATACCTGCTCTGTTTTCTATTGTTGTTTTTTTCCAGTGGCACAATGTGCCGGTAGGACTGCTGACCGAAAGGTTGGCGGTTCAGATCCGGGAGCTGAGTTTGCTCCTGTCAGCTCCAGCTTCTCATGCAGGGACATGAGAGAAGCCTCTCATAGGATGGTAAAACATCCAGGCGCCCCCTGGGCAACATTCTTGGAGACCGCCAATTTTCTCACACCAAAAGCAAATTGCAGTTTCTCAAGTCTCTCATGACACAACGAAAATACTCCTCTGTTTCTATTTAGAGAGAGAGAGACCCTACTTCATTTTTACATTTTTACAGTTTTGCAATGTTCTTGGAGAATAGAAATTATACTGCGGCACAACCCTACATGAATAGTGTTCAGATCAACAAATAGCAAAGTATTTCCTACTTACGCTCACAAAAGGGAATGGCATGTGTCCACTCTACTTTTTTGTCAAAAATTATGCATCTTCTGGAAGAATGGCCAATTAACCTGTATCTAAATTGGGGGGAAAAGAAATCATGACTGTATGCATTTTGCTCTCTATATATGGAAAGAATTTAGAGTTAGATCCATAGAATTACCTGAATAGAAAAGAGGGTCTGGTCCAATAAGGATGTAAAGAATATTCAGATTTTACCTTCATCTTTGGTGAGACAATTTATGTCTAAACATTGAAAGCCTTTTTTTTTTCTTTTTAAAGCAGGAAATCATCACAAATGAACAAAATGTTCATAATCTTACCCAGTGAAAAGAACACTTCTGAAATGTCTCATCATCTTATGAGGAAACATAATAAACAAAAATCTATATTATCTGATGCTTACCCTTCATCACAGCTATACTTTACAGTGGCACCCAAAAGGAAATCTCCTGATACATGCAGCCTGCCATATTTTGGTTCTCCGGGATGTTCACATGATTTTTCTAGCAGGAAACAATACAAAACTATTTTTCCCATTTAAGATCAGGGTACACTCAGGTGCAATATCAGTTCAGTTTCCTTATTCATTCATTTTATTTAAAGGAAAGAAATTCACAATGGGGAAACTGTATGTCATGATTTCCCACATAAAAAAAACATTAAGAGAAGGTAGACTTTACGCAGTATCCCTATTATAATATAGTTAATAATAATCATTTTAAAAAGGGACTCGGTGTGGCTTACAAAACTTCACATATCATCCCATGACACATAAATACATCAATATCCATAATGGTAACAATTCCAATGTCAATAAACATAAATAACACAAAATTACAACAGTCCTATCTTTTCTAAAAACATATACATAGATGTGACAGAAAGAGCTGGTCTTTCATATTTAACAGTACAAAGATCATAGACAATATTCCTAAAAGGAGGTAAATACACAGGATTTGACGATGGGCTAGGCATACACCTTAATATATGGAGACAATATTTAAAAAAAACAAAAAAAACCAAACCCACATTCTTAATGTTGATATTTATAAACCAGTAGCTCAAGTGGTGAGATTCTCTAACCATTTAACAATAGATGATTAATGTTTGCCTTTTTATTTTGGAGATCAAGTCTTTTGGCAACATTAAGTGTATGGAAGGGCTATCCGTACAGAACACTAGTTAAATTGCACAAAATATTGATTATTAAATTGCAAATGTAGATCTATAAAATAGGCATGAAAGACAGAACAGTTTTCATTAGCTGATTATTTTGTGGGACAATCTAAAATTTCATTTTATTAAATATTAATGTCGTTTACATCAAATTTAGTTCTTTCCAACAGACATGGATACACCAAACTTGCTGCTTGCACTTTCTCTGAGAATAGAATTAGTGTTTCAAATACAACAGGAGCAACTCAAGCAAAAATGTATAACCTATATAAAGATACCCATGATCGTATCACACGGGGAACTCGCGCCCATGCCTCCGTGGCAAAACAGCAGGGATGAGGGGTGACTCTGTCACCCCGTGTGCTGCTTCAGAAAAATGACACTTCCATCATCACATGGGGGAAGCATTGCTGAAGCGGCGCAGACCCTTGCTGGCTCCATTGGAACCAGCACAACATGGGAAGGCTCCTGTGTTGTGAGGGAAGCATCAAAGGACACTTCCACTCCAGTTGTGGGCAGGGCCTCTGCCAGAAGTTCAGCAGTGTCATGTGATGGGCTGTGTGCCCATCTACTGCTGGACTGGTGGGGAAACATTCTAGGACAGGTGTAATGAGGTCACAAAAAGTGTTGCAACTATAAAATTACTGTGATACCCTAGTTCAGGGATCCTCAAACTAAGGCCCAGGGGCCGGATATGGCCCTCCAAGGTCATTTACCCGGCCCTTGCTCAGGGTCAACCTAAGTCCGAAACTACCTGAAAGCACACAACAACAACAATCCTATCTCATCAGCCAAAAGCAGGCCCACACTTCCCATTTAAATATTAATAAGTTTATATTTGTTAAAATTGTTTTTCATTTTAATTATTGTATTGTTTTTAGGTGTTTTTTTACACTACAAATAAGATATGTGCAGTGTGCATAGGAATTCATTCATGTTTTTTTTCAAATCATAATCTGGCCCTCCAACAGTTTGAGGGACTGTGACCTGGCCCTCCTTTTAAAAAGTTTGAGGACTCCTGTGGGTAGCACGAAAGATGGTCAGATTTGCTAATGCATTTCTTTGGAGTTCTGGTCAAGACCTCCAAGCTTTAAGTTAAAGTTTTAAAATGAGCACATTCTATTAATTAATAATATTTTGTTTTATTAGAAACTTGGAAAATTCAAATTAAACAAAATATATTTTAGAATTCTACTTAGCCATTCTATTCTGAAGACTATAAAAACTATATCTTTAGTAAATATCAGAATACCAATAGGGAAGTTTAGGGACTCTATGAAATGAATTGCATGTCATTAATTTCAATATGTTTGTCTCAATATAAATGTATCTCTTTTTGTGTTCATTTCTATCCCTTTAACACCATTTTTAAAAAAAGAATATTAAGAGACTCACTTCTGCAAAATTCCTCAAGTTCTGACCATTCCTTGTTCTGAAGGCATTTTCGAGAGATCTTTAGTTTACTTCTAGTGTAACCTGGACGGCAGGTGTATTTCACAGTTGAGCCGATTGGAAAGGAATTCTTCTCTAAATATTCATCAGCGAGTTCAGCAAAGTCTAACCTAGGTGGGGGATTACAGCTATCTCCTGGTGACAAAAATGAGACAGGAAAAAGTTAAGTCAGTACTTGAATAGCATGAATTAAATCAAATTCTATTTTTCCAATTTAGGGATAGAAGCATACTGCCTGTGGGTTGTTCATAGCTTCCAAGGGATCCCAGTATGCTTCCTTGCTTCCTATCTCTATTAAAAGCAGAATAATCTCAAGGAGCCATGGTCATCTACACTGACCATTTAATACAGCTTCAAGTTATATTTAAAATGCCGCAGCTAAAGTAGGCATGCCACGAAAGTGCATTGCAGCACACTTTAAGCCCAATAATACAACACAAGCAAAGTCAGGGGAAGATCCAAAGTAAAGCCTTGATTGCACATTAGCACACTGTTGTATAAACCATATCACTTGGTGAAATTGGCTCTGCAGAATGCGAATTGCTGTGCATATATACAAAGTGTATTCTGGAAGGACAGACTGGGGGAAAAAAAACATATTTGGAGAGGAAGCAATGATAGTTCTTTTACCTAAACAGGACAGAGACACAGAGTGAGTGAACAACTAAAAACTAATTTCATTAGTCAATAACAATTATAAGCTATTCGTTGAAATTTTAGCAAACAGGTTGAAATAAATTTTAGCTAAAATAATACATGAGGATCAAGCAGGCTTCCTCCCAGGCAGACATCCGAGCCAAAATGTGAGGACAGTATTAGATATAATAGAGTACACTGAACAAGACCCAAGCAGAGAGGTTGCATTACTATTTTTAGATGTGGAGAAAGCATTTGATAATGTGTGGTGGGACTATATGACTAAAGTTGGACTGCATCTGGGAAACCTGTTCTAATCCATATACTTCAGAAGGACAGAAACTCTCCAATAAAATTTAAAAGGATTCCATTGATTACTTCCTCCAAGATAAGACAGTTCAGAACTTTTGGCTTTTCAGCATTTGCCACATCACTGCCCTGAGGCTGGGACTTGTAGACTGCAACTGCAGGACAAAATCTTTTCATACCAGGAGCATAATTTATTCATTTAAGAAAAATTGAGCTATGGTAGTGACTTCAAGAAAAAAAAATATGTTTGTCCTATAGGCATACAGATAGGGGCATCTTTTGACTTATCAGCTTACCTTCAAATGCTTAAAAACAATATATTGAAGCAACAGAACTCAAAACTGTGGGTGACAAGCAATAAAGTCCCATAGTGTCAGAGGACAGTTTCTCTAAAGGGCTATGTGCCTTGTCCAAATTTTGAGGTTTTTATTTTTATCCCACAACTTTCATATTCTTGTCTGGTGAGGATGCAGGAGGGGACATTTTTGGTGGCTGCTTCCCCATTGAAAATCCCTTTGGCAGCAGGTAAGGACTCCTTTTGTTTCAATTGATGTTTCAGAACCAACTGCTTATGGGAAAAAATTATAGGAATTGATGGTTGGAAACTGAATGTTAATGGGGAAAGTTTATGGCTTTTCAGTAATCGAGCAATTGTGTGTGTTCTGTGCCTTGAAGTCATTTCTTGCTTATGGTGACCCTATCAGATTTAAAGATGTAAATCTTTTGTAAGATTTGTTTAACAACATATATATTACATACATTACATTATTGTCCTTATAGTTGCCGTCTGGCTCTGCAAAGTCTACTCTTGTTGGCAGGCCACAGCTTTCAAACCTATACACATAATAAAAGTGAGAACCTGCATGTATGTATGTGGCCGGAGTGTCCACTTACACAAACAGGCTCCCACTTCTACAAATAGCTGTAGCTCCCACTATGCAGGTAAACCCCACTTAAGATGGACCTGGATCTAAGTTGGCACACAGAACCCCCATGACCAACAATAAATACTGGAGGGCTTTGGGGGGTATTCACTTTGATTTGTGGGAGTTGTAGTTCACCTACATCCAGAGAGCATCGTGAACTCAAAAAATGATACACACATGTATGATATGTCCAAATTTGACTGGAGGTGTTCAGGACAGATAGACCTTGATTTATGGGAGTTGTAGTTAGCCTACAACCAGAGAAACTGTGAATCCAACTATGGACCTGGATCAAACTTGGCACACTGAACCGCAATGACCAACTGAATATACTGGAGGGGTTTGGGGGAACCGACCTTCTTTCTGGGAGTTGTAGTTCACTGATATCCAGAGACACTGTGACCATCATGATGATGGATCTGGACCAAACTTGGCACACAGAGCCCCCATGACCAACTGAATCTACTGGAGGGAATTAAGGGGGACTGACCTACCATGGTAGGAGCTGTTGTTCATCCTGCAGCCAGAGAGCACACTGAACCCCATCAATGATGCATCTAGCACAAATTTGCCAAACATGACAAACTTTAACTACTGATGGAGTTTCAGGGGGTTAACCTGGATTGATGTGGGTTGTATTCTACCCACAACCTTATGCATTTTGTAAAATAAAAAAAGATTTTTTTCAAATAACCTGAGCAATGCCGGGTACCCGAGCTAGTAATAAATAAAAAAGAGGGATCATTGTGAAAAAAATGTTATTGTTCTATGTCAGTCTCCATGTCCTTGATCAGGTAAAAGCTATGCTTTACCTGAAAATGCAAACCTTAAGATTGTAGACATATGGGGCTGGTGATATTAAGAAATAATGGAATCATTTTAAACGTATAAGGCTCTCTATCTTTGGGCTTGTTTGAAATCAATGTTTTTTTCTCAACATAATAAAATGTATTTCTGCCCAATATATTTATCAGAACACAATTCATTTGTCTTTACAGTAATGTCAATGTTCTAGAAGATTAACTGCTAATAAAGTGGTAACACCACAGGTAATTTCAGTATGTGAGAACCTAATGCTTACCATCCCATAGTGGAGGGAGTTATCTTTTCAATATAAGTTCACACAGAAACATGAAGAAAACTTATTAATGAGAAGCCTTTTTAAAAGGAGTAGCATAAGCAATGAGATGGGACTTTTTAGATTGCTGTATTTCCTGTAATCCACTGGGGAATTTGAGTACTTTGCTAGACTTCCTTCAGAAACGTCACTGGTGGTTTCCTCTTGCTATTGTTGTATGCTCATGCAAATCTAACATTTTGATGAAAGTAAATTGTGGTTGTTCACACTTTCTTTCCTTATTAGGCCCTGAGCTACCCTTTATAAGCACTCAAAAAACAGGTGAAAAATATACACATCATCTGTAGAAAGATCACAGTACTTCAGAATATGAATGTCAGCTTCAACTTGAAATATTAAAAGTTTGGAGAATATATGAAACCAACAACTTTTTACATTAGTATATATAGTATTCTTAAGTAATAAATGGTACACATTATCAGCAAAAAGAAATCATGTTTTTTCATCATATTCAGACATGGTAATAAAAACACAATCAGCCCCAAATATCTGAGAAATCTCTGAATGGAGAAAGTTCTTACATTGGCTGTTGCCTGCAACTATATCGACAGTACAAAAGCTGCATAAGGTCTAACAACATCACTGTGGTATACCAATTAACAAAACTGCAAAAAGAGCACAGTTCCTAAGACTGCTTCAACAAGCAAAACTGTATTCTTGCATCTGGCATTGCAGACAGATTGGCTGGTGACTGCTGGAAGAGCACTTTGGTTTTCTCGATGTTCACTAACAGGCCAAGCTTCTTATATGCTTCTATGAAGGTGTTTAGAGTGGTTTGTAGGTCTTCTTCTAAATGAGCAATGCCAGAAATACAACTTAATGGTGTAACATTAGAAAATGTTAACCATTTCCACTACCTTGGCAGCCACCTCTCCACAAAAGTCACCATTGACACTGAAATACAACACCACCTGAGCTCTGTGAGTGCAGCATTTTTCTAAATGAAGCAGAGAGTGTTTGAGGACCGGGACATCCGTAGGGATACCAAGGTGCTTGTTTATAAAACAATTGTCCTCTCAACCCTGCTATATGTCTGCGAAATGTGGACTATCTACAGACGTCACATGCAACTCCTGGAATGATTCCATCAGCATTGCCTCCGAAAAAATATGGCAAATCTCTCAGGAAGACAGGCAAACAAATGTCAGTGTGCTGGAAGAAGCAAGGACCACTAGCATAGAAGCTATGGTCCCCCGCCATCAACTCCGCTGGACCAGCCACGTTGTTTGAATGCCCGATCACCGTCTCCCAAAGCAGTTGGTCTAGTCCAAACTCAAGAATGGAAAACGAAATGTTGGAGGGCAGGAAAAGAGATTTAAAGATGGGCTCAAAGCCAACCTTAAAAACTGTGGCATGGGCACTGAGAACTGGGAAGCCCTGGCCCTTGAGCACTCCAGCTGGAGGTCAGCTGTAACCAGCAGTGCTGTAGAATTTGAAGAGGCATGAATGAAGGGCGAAAGGGAGAAACGTGCCAAGAGGAAGGCGCATCAAACCAACCCCAACCGGGACCACCTTCCACCTGGAAACCAATGCCCTCACTGTGGGAGAACATGCAGGTCAAGATTAGGGCTCCACAGTCACCTATGGACCCACTGCCAGGACACTGTACTTGGAGGACAATCTTACTCGGACAACGAGGAATCGCCTAAGTAAGTAAAGTAATTCTTGCATCTAACCCTTTCTCTTTAGGATCTAATTGAATTAACTGCCATACACAGTGCCTGCCAAGTACATTTCTTTTTCTGTCTCCGAGTCCTTCCACACAGCCATATATATATATATATATATATATATATATATATATATATATACATATATATATATATATACATACCCAAAATATCTGCTTTGAACTGGGTTACCTGAGTCCATGCTGCCATATATCCCAGTTTAAAGCAGATATTGTGGGATTTTCTACCTTAATATTCTGGGTTATATAGCTGTGTGGAAGAGCCCTCTCTCAGAGCATAGCACTGCTTATTGAGATTTATATCCTGATAACAACTTGTATCCCCAAGATACTAAATGCAATTATATCTATTGATACACATTGTTCTGAAGACTAGTGCACAAATATTATTCCTGGGCCACCTGAAACTAATAAAAAAGAAATTAACTCCCATTCCCTCTTCTGCCATTGTTTTTGCAGATTCTGTCCAAGGATTTTTCTCCCCGTGAAAGTTACTCAGAGAATAGATACCAGGAATATCATTGGCCAGTTCAACAGCACACTGGATATGTTGTACATTGCACTGACACTTTTGGCAAGCGTAAGGAAGACAAAGGGCAAAGGAAGCAAAAAAACAAACAAACAAACAAAAAAACAACAACGAAAGGAGAGAGGTGGAAGGGTGGAAGGAAAGAACTAAGCAAAACGTCATATTCTAAATTCTTACCTTGGTCTTCAAGGGTAACAGTAAAGAATGTAGTTAAAACCCACAACAGGCTTAGTGAGTAGGCAGGAATCATAGTTCTCATTCAGATCTTAAGTCTGCATGAGTTTCAGAACTCAGTAAAGATATATAATCACAGAAGAGGAAGGAAAAAAAAACAAAACAAAGAACCCACAATTAAAACTGGGGCTTTCAGAGAGGAACACCAATGTGAACTAGACTGAGAAGTACATAAAATGCTACCTAGCACTGAGAGTGCTATCACTGCAAACACGTCTTCACTCTAAATTCAGAGCAAAATTTTTCAGTATATCATGTAAGATTGATTTAACACTATGTGAGTCCCATTTCTGAAATTTAGCATCCCACATCAAACACTAAGGCTCCTTCCACACAGCTGAATAAAATCCCGTATTTTCTGCTTTGAACTGGAATATGTGGCAGTGTGGACCGAGCTAACCCAATTTAGAGCAGATATTGTGGGATTTTCTGCCTTGATATTCTGGGTTATATGGCTGTGTAGAAGGGCCCCGAAAGTGCATCCAGGCTGATAAAAAAGACTAGGAAGTCCTAGACTTTGTTTCTGTTATCTATCTATCTATCTATCTATCTATCTGGCCTGGGTAACAACGGAAAAATTTGTTTCTAAAAATCAATTCGTTTTTTGGGGGTTTTTGCGTTTCGATATTTAAAAGAATTCCGAAATATTTCTTTTAAAAAGTTCGATATTTACGAAATTTCATAAATGTTAAAAAATTACGAAACATTAACGAAACAAATACGAAACAATAACGAATCGATTCGTTAATGGCGGATGCGACCGCGCAATACGCTAAAAAACCTCCAAATGGGACAGGGGGAACTTCTGAAGCTTCCCTCTCCCTCTGTTGTTGACTGTTGGTGTGATATTATAATTTTTTTTCACTAATTAAACAAAAAACAACTATAAAACTTGCCCCAGACATGCGGAAATAATAACGAAACGACCTCAAACCGATAACGAAACAAATACATAATGAATCCAAAGCATTTACGAAACGAATTTAAAAATTCGTTCCGTTTTTAAGTTGCTCCAGAATGGTTCATTATTGCTTCGTTATAAAAAAAACCGAATTTTTAACGAATTACGAATTAACGAAATGAAACCGCCCAGCCCTACTATCTATCTATCTGCTCTGTTCATTTTGAGTGATATCATAACTCAAAATCTGCTGGACGAATTGCTGCCAAATTTGGCCACAAGACACCTACTAACCCAAGGAGTGTCCATCACTCAAAAAATTGATTTTGTCATTTGGGAGTTGTAGTTGCTGGGATTTATAGTTCACCTACAATCAAAGAGCATTCTGAACTCCACCAATGATGGAATTGAATCAAACTTGGCACACAGGACTCCCATGACCAACAGAAAACACTAGAGGAGTTTGGTGGGCATTGACCTTGAGTTTTGGAGTTGTAGTTCACCTACATCTAGAGAGCACTGTGAACTCAAACAATGAAGGATCTAGACCAAACTTGGCACGAATACTCCATATGCCCAAATATGAACACAGATGGAGTTTGGGGGAAACAGACCTTGACATTTGGGAGTTGTAGTTACTGGGATGTATAGTTCACCTACAATCAAAGGGCATTCTGAACCCCACCGATAGAATTGGGCTAAACTTCCCACACAGAACTCACATGACCAACAGAAAACACTGTGTTTTCTGGTGGTCTTTGGCAACCCTTCTGACATCCTCACGACCCCTCCCCCCCGGGGTCCCGACCCCCAGTTTGAGAAATGCTGCCTTAAGGCCATCCAGTCCAACTCCCTTCATCAGGGCAAGTATAATTGAAGCCCTCCTGACAAAGAGCCATCCAGCCATAGATATATATATATATGATTCACACACACGCACATATACTATATATATGAGAGATACAGTATCATAAATTTGAAAGGAACCCCTAAAGAAGGACAATTATATGCTTTATGTTCCAGAGTAGGCAAACCAGACAATCTCTACATCAGGGGTCCTCAAACTTTTTAAACAGAGGGTTCTTCCTGAGACCGTGGGGGAGGTTCTTGGGGCTGTGAGGGCGACCACCTCGGCTCTTGACCCTTGCCCATCCTGGCTTATTAAATCTGCCAAGGAGGGGTTGGTTGATTGGTTTGTGTTGATCATCAATGCATCGTTGGAGCAAGGGATTTTTCCATCCAGCTTGAAACAGGCTGTGGTTCGTCCACTCCTGAAGAAGTCATCCCTTGACTCTACAGTGCTGAACAATTACAGACCGATTTTCAACCTCCCTTTTTTGGGTAAGGTGCTGGAGCGGGTGGTTGCCCTCCAGCTCCAGAGCTTCCTGGATGACATCAATTACCTGGATCGGGCACAGTCTGGTTTCAGGCCTGGTCATGGCACCGAGACAGCCTTGGTCGCCTTGGTGGATGACCTCCGTAGAGGACTGGACCGGGGGAGTGTAACCCTGCTGGTCCTCTTGGACATCTCAGCGGCTTTCGATACCATCGATCATGGTATCCTTCTGGGTCGGCTCTCGGGGATGGGCCTTGGGGGCACGGTTCTATCGTGGCTCCGGTCCTTCCTGGAGGGATGAACCCAGATGGTGAAGCTGGGAGATGCCTGCTCGGACCCCTGGCCTTTGACCTGTGGGGTCCCGCAAGGCTCTATTCTATCTCCCATGCTTGAAACCGCTGGGAGAGGTCCGGAGTTTTGGAGTTGGGTGCCATCTCTACGCAGATGACGCACAACTCTACTACTCTTTTCCACCTAATTCCAAGGAGGCCTCTCGGGTGCTAGACGAGTGCCTGGCCGCTGTGTCCATCTGGATGAGGACGAACAAGCTGAAGATCAATCCCGACAAGACAGAGGTCCTCCTGGTTGATCGCAAACCAGACCGGGGTATAGGGTGGCAACCTGTGTTGGACGGGGTTACACTCCCCCTGAAGCCACAGGTCCTTAGCTTGGGAGTCCTCCTGGATTCATCGCTTACGCTTGAGGCTCAGGCGTCGGCAGTGGCCGGGGGGGCTTTTGCACAACTGAGACTTGTGCGCCAGCTGTGCCCGTACCTCACGAAGGCTGATCTGGCCGGGGTAGTCCATGCCTTAGTCACCTCTAGACTGGACTACTGCAATGCGCTCTACGTAGGGCTGCCCTTGAAAACGGCTCGGAAATTCCAACTGGTCCAACGGGCAGCAGCCAGGATGCTAACGGGGGCCCCTTACAGAGAGAGGTCAACCCTCCTGTTCAAGGAGCTCCACTGGCTGCCGTTTATTTTCCGAGCCCAATTTAAGGTGCAGGTGCTTACCTACAAAGCCCTGAACGGTTTGGGACCATCCTACCTTTGAGACCGCATCACAGTCTACGAACCCACACGCTCGCTCCGGTCATCAGGAGAGGCCCTGCTCGTGATCCCACCCGCCTCACAGGCGCGTTTGGTGGGGACGCGGGACAGGGCCTTCTCTGTGGTGGCCCCCCGCCTCTGGAATGCCCTCCCGAAAGATCTCAGACAGGCCCCCACCTTGGCGGTTTTTAGAAAAAAACTGAAAACCTGGCTATTCCAACGTGCCTTCTCAGATTAGGAACCCCACTATCAAAGCCCAGAAGCACTTTAGTAGAGTCAAGACCACTCCCAATGCACACCGCACTTATACTTTAATCTCATATCCCCCCGTCACTTTTTTCAGCACTTTTAACCCTGTACCCCACTCCAGCCGGCTCAGTTTTTTAATATGTCCCGTTGTATTGTTTATTGCCATTGTTCTCTGCTTAAACTGTTTTATTTGCTATGTATTGTATTGTTGTATTGTTGTATTGTTGTATTGTGTTGTGCTGGGCTCCGGCCTGTTGTAAGCCGCATCGAATCCCTTTGGGAGATGCTAGCGGGGTACAAATAAAGTTTAATAATAATAATAAGGTCACAGTCCCTCAAACTGTTGGAGGGCCGGATTATAATTTGAAGAAAAATGAATGAATGAAATAAGATATGCACACTGTACATATTTTATTTGTAGTGCAAAAAAACACTTTAAAACAATACAATAATTAAAATGAAGAATAATTTAAACAAATATGAACTCATTAGTATTTCAATGGGAAATGTGGGCCTGCTTTTGGCTGATGAGATAGGGTTGTTGTTGTTGTTGTTGTATGCTTTCAAACTGTTTCAGACTTAGGTTGACCCTGAGCGAGGGCCGGGTAAATGACCTTGGAGGGCTGTATCTGGCCCCCGGGCCTTATTTATTTATTTATTTATTTATTTGGAGTGCTTCTACCCCGCCCTTCTCAACCCCTTAGGGGGGACTCAGGGTGGCTTACAAAAAAGGCACATTTCGATGCCCAACAATTCACAAAGTACAATATACAATTTACAATTTAACATCAACAATTATCACTAGTTAAAACATCACATCAATACAATAACAGTAATAAAATCATCCTGTGGCCAATGCTCGCCGATTTATAATTTCATAATCCATCCAGCATTGTCATTGTCCTTTCCTGCTCTGGTCATCCTTGTCTTTGTCCGTCTGCCAGCTTACCCAAAGGCCTGGTCCCACATCCAGGTTTTTAGTTTGAGGACCCCTGCTCTACATCAACAATGACAAGAAAACAGCAAGAAATACTGTTTACCCACAAGTATAAACAAATTACATATATTAGAAACCAACACTTTCTCATTACTTTATTTTCCAGATTACCAGACTGGACCACAGCAATGTGTGGCAGGGGATGGCTAGCTTCTTATATACAGTATCCCAGAATATATTCTGCCACCTCTTGGTGCAATCAAAGAGTTTTTATACCTGCTCCCTAAATCAGATTATTTTAAGCAATATAAAACTGGAAAGAACAGGGACAAAATCTGGCATGTTTCAATCAATCCAAATGTGTTAACTGTTACATTAATTGCTGATCATTGTGGCCAATCCTGCCGTCTCTGCCTTTCTTCTCTCTTGTACAAAGCTAGGTTGGGAAGGCTAATAGTCACCAGATGAAATTCAGCATGGCTGCATTGCTGAGATTCCCTCATCTTCCCAACTATGAAAAGTAGAGGAGTCATCTTCTGATCTTGACTTTGACAACCCTACTTTAAAAACCTCCAGACTATACTTCAGTTCAGCTTTGGAGCAGAAGATGAGATTTTCTGTCTAGTTTTGAAGTATGATAGTAAGCAAAGGCTCCTCTTCAACCTGGAGAGAAGTGACCAGCGGAGTGCCACAGGGTTCTGTCATGGGCCCAGTGTTATTCAACATCTTTATCAGTGACTTGGATGATGAGCTAGAAGAAACGTTTATCAAATTTGCAGATGACACCATATTGGGAAGGGTAGTTAATACTGCAGAGGACAGGATCTGAATAACTGTAACAGATTAAAGAGCTGGGCCAAAACTAATAAAATTAATTTCAACAATATAAAATGATGCACTTTGGCAATAAAAATGAACTGCACAAATATAGAACAGGGAACACATGGCTTGAAAACAATATATGTGAAAGGGATCTAGGAATCGTAGTTGACCAAAGCTGAACATAAATTGACAGTATGATGTGGCAACTAAAAAACCAATGCCATTTTAGGCTGCATCAATAGGAATATAGTGTCAAGATTGAGAGAAGTCATGGTGTCCTTCTATTCCGCTTTGGTCAGACCTCACCTGGAATACTATGTCCTGTTCTGGGCACCATTATTCAAGAAGGATATTGACAAGCTGGAATGTGTCCATAGAAGGGTGGCCAAAATGATCAAAAGTTTGGAATCCAAGCCCTATGAGGAATGGCTTAGGGAGCAAGAAATGTTTAGCTTGGAGAAAAGAAGGCTGAGCAGGGACATGATAACTATGTTTAAATATTTGGAAGGATGTCACATTGACAAGGGTGCAAATTTGTTTTCTGCTGCTCTGAAGACTAGGACACAGAACAATGGATTCAAATTGCAGGAAAAAGAATTCCATCTGAACATTATGAAAATTTGGCTGGCCATAAGAGCTGTTCAATAGTGGGACTCACTGCCTTGGAGTGTGGCAGAGGCTACATCTTTGGAGGTTTTTAAATAGAGGCTGGATAGCAATCTGTTGGGAGTGCTTTGATTCTGTGTCCCTGAATGGCAGAAGGTTGAACAGGATGGCCCTTGTGGTATCTTCCGACTCTATGATTCTATGTGATCTGCCACAAGGTTTCTTGTGTGAATGCACTGTTTTGCACTGTGTTGTTTGAACAAAGGATCTGGTTCATTACCTTGGGAAAGGAAGCTCTGAATTTGTGGTACAGCAGCAAACAGGTGTTGATTGTCACAAATGTCATGTTGGCTACAATGACATTGTTGCTACAAAATAAGAAAGAAAGATTTGCCGGTTTTAGGGGCCTGATCCACTCATTTTGAGAATAGCTGACATTTCCACACAACCTGCATTGTTTGCTGAGTTCTGTCATTTATGCTATGCTAGAAATGTTTTGATTACATACAGTATCGGACTCTCCTAAATAACAAACAAGCTCTCACTGCATTCTGTACTGGTTATATAGACTTCAGATAATTATTACCATGTATGCTCATGCACATGTTTGTAATTTTCTGCTTAACAAGGTTCTATAAAATATTGATACTGGGAATAAACTTTATCTTGCCCAGTGCTATGAGTAGATTGGACTAAAAGTTGTGCTGGGACTTTGGGGCAAAGACCCTTGGGGCAAAGTTATTGCTTGTTATCTGTTTGCCTTCCTGCTTAGTTTCAGGACACATTCCTGATTGTTGTCTCACTTAGGAGATACAGAAGGGTTAAGGTTTCAGTCCTACCCAAAAATTAATTAAAACTGAACTCGTCTTACGTAATTTGGTTACTCCTCCTTCCAGCTTTAACATGGTCAAAAACGAAAATGGCAGGGACCTAACAGAAGCTGAAGAGATTAAGAGATGGCAAGACAATACAGAAGATATGGATTCAGATGTTATCCCAATGCTATGCCACCAATATATGTGGAGGACCTGTGTGTTTTTAAATCCACACACTCAAGGCGAACCCAAAAATCTTCTTGCAGAGGGCCCCTTTATTCAGCCCTCCAGACCGCTGCCACCAATATATGTGAGGGAATTATTTGATTAATTAATCAAAGGTTGAAGACTCAAATGCTGCCACCAATATAGTAATATTCTGAGGAGTTTTTACTATAGAATCAGGCTACCACCAAAGTCAAAAGGGTTTTTTAGTTTTCTTGTTTGACTAACATATTGAAAGTAGCAGGATAGTACTGAATTCGAACTCAGGGCACAGGACACTGAGGTGGATATTATTGAAATTCTTCTAGGTAGTTGCTGCCACCAATCTGGAAACTCCGTTTCCCTAATTTGCTATGGATACTTCTTCAAACAGAGGCACACTGAGACAGTTGTTTGTTAACAAAGAACAAAGATGTATATTTGTGTGGTTTTCAAAAACACAGGCACTTAAGCGTAACAGTTGCAAGAATGAGATGAAGCTTATTTGGTTACTTTAAAACAGTTCAGTACTTGGTTTCCAATAACAACTCTTAACTCCCTCAGGAAACTAGCAGACTTCTTCCTGACTAGAATTATTTTACTTCAAACAGTCCTTTTCCTGGGATCTGTTTATAATCACTAAACCAGCAATTCTTCCCTAATAGATCTCTGAACTTTCTAACTAACTCTTTGGCTTCACTAATGTCCATTTTCCTTCTCCTAAGGCCCAAAATTTGAAGCTGGGTTGCAGTTAAACATAAAAAACCAAGATTGTGCAACCGATTTGATTGATAACTGGCAAATAGAGGGAGAAAACATGGAGGCCATGACAGACTTTGTATTTCTAGGTGCAGAGATTACTGCAGACGCAGACTGCAGCCAGGAAATCAGAAGATGCTTACTTCTTGGGAGGAGAACAATATCCAATCTCAATAAAACAGTGAGAAGTAGAGCCATCACACTTGCAACGAAGATCCGCATAGTCAAAGCAATGGTATTCCCTGTAGTTACCTACAGATGTGAGAGCTGGACCATAAGGAAGGCTGAGCAAAGGAAGATAGATGCTTGTGAACTGTGGTATTGGCAGAAAGTTCTGAGAGTGCCTTGGACCTTGAGAAGATCCAACCAGTCCATAATTCAGGAAATAAAGCCTGACTGCTCATTGGAGGGAAAGATAGTAGAGGCAAAGATGAAGTACTTTGGCCACATCATGAGAAGAAAGGAAAGCTTAGAGAAGACAATGATGCTGGGGAAAATAAGGAAAAAGGAAGAGGGGCTGACCAAGGGCAAGATGGATGGATGGTATCCTTGAAGTGACTGGCTTGACTCTGAAGGACCTGGGGAAGGTGATGGCTGACAGGGTGCTCTAGCGTGGGATGGTCCATGAGATCATGAAGAGTCGGAAGTGACTGAACAAATGAACAACAAAATAACATAACAGTTACCTAGCAGGGTTATGTCCACCTGCTGTCTCAGGGTTTTTGCTTAAGAGCAATGGTTGTCTGAAATGCCCCGAATGGAAAGAAAAAGCTACACCAACTGTTTGCTGACAAATGTCTATTTTTACTGTTTTGTACATTGATTTTTTTTGTCGTGTCAGGAACGACTTGAGAAACTGCAAGTCACTCCTGGTGTGAGAGAACTGGCCGTCTGCAAGGACGTTGCCCAGGGAACGCCTGGATGATTTGATGTTTTTATCATCCTTGTGGGAGGCTTCTCTCATGTCCCCGCATGAGGAGCTGGAGCTGATAGAGGGAGCTCATCCGCCTCTCCCCGGATTCGAACCTGCGACCTGTCGGTCTGCAGTCCTGCTGGCACAGGGGTTTAACCCACTGTGCCACCGGGGGCTCCTTGTATATTGATGCATAACAATAATCAGACATCTTCAGCAGAAATACCACATGTGAAACTTGCAGTCTTTTATTTAACATAGGTTTAATATTGATCAAAGTTATGTTTTATTCAATTAACAAAGTAAGGATATGTATACAACCCTGTAAGCAGTTTACAAATACAACATTCCTCAAAAACACACAAAAGCTCACAAAGGTATGACAAGCTTGTCCTCCATATTGTAAAAAGAACAGTGCTTTTGAGACACACCAATTCCAGTGGCATAATTTCTTACATCATTTTCACTGAATTATTTGTGTCCTAGAAGTGCTCTTGATTTTTTTGGTTAAGTATAAACATTGTTGTTACTTATTAAAATACACACAAACACAGAAAAATTTAGATTAGGCACGTGTTACTTTTGGATGTTTTTATGTAAGAAATCCTGAGGAGATCACAAGTACAATGGACTTTAACAGCTATGCTTTCATCCCTTCAAGAGATAAATAGGAAACAAACCCCGAGGAAAGAAACATGTGGTCTATTAAATAATCTTCAGTGTGTCATATTACAAAATGGCCATATACTTTTTAAGATAAATAAAAGCATCACTTTCTGGGTAGAGAGAATAAAAGTGCTATACAGAAGAAACAAGTGCAAATAAACAGGTGTTTTCTGATGTGCAAAATTTCTTCATGCTCCAGATGCCTCGATCTGGACAGTCAATTTCAGTAACGAAAACTATGGCTATATTTCTTCACTCTGTTCCCATTTCCAATTCTCATGAAAACTGGGAAGTAATAGGTAACCGAAAGGCTACTAGCATTCACTGCAGAAAGTCAGTGCAAGAAGATCAGGATCTTGATGGACCTCCTTTCCCCTGCATTTCCATATTTTTACTTGGGTCAGGTGTACCAGGTTGAGAGCCCCCTTTCCTGTGGAAAAGGCACACATTTTAAATTGAATATAAATACAGTTTACTAAATGGAATTTCAAAGCAATTTGTGTTTGGTTCTCCCTGTCAGAAAAAAAAGAGGAAACACACGTGATTTCCATTAAACAATACACCAATATTTTGAAAGAAATGTAAGGACAGCAGTCATACTAAAAAGAAGGGCAAAGGCTGCTGATTCTGACAGGAAAATCCAATTACACAATCCAGGGAATCAGAAGTAATCTAGTTACTGTTAGTAACTGCAGGATAGAAGCAAAGAAGAATGAATACATTAGGACAGAAATCTTTGAAATGCTTGAGGTCAGAAGTGGTTTGGATTTCAGATTTTAGAATATCTGTATTTGCATATACATATTGATATATCTTGGAAAGCTGTGTTTAATTATCATAAGTATTAGGAATACAGGTTCCATAAAAAGTTATTTGGACAATATTGCTTTGATGGTGTGAACTCTTCTACTGATATGTTTCCTTTCAAGGTGGCGTATTTCCTAATGATGGAAAATAGCAGCATTTCTTTCTCTTCCCAAATAAGAATATACTTCAGCTTTTGCAATCATCTGTCTACTTACTAGTAATAAACCTCAAAGTAGAAGCGGCTCTTTTTCCAATCTAAACCGGTACACTAGCCCACCTTGAATTGTGAACTTGAACTTTTTGGCCATGACAATAAGTTGGGCTGGATACAAGCACAGGGAATTTAACTCAAACTTACACAAGCAAACGGTCCTCAGAAAAAATCGAAGATGTATGTTGACTTTAAGATCCCTATTACCATAACTTAGAAAAGGTTGAACCTAAACATTATGGATCATTTTTTGTTTTTTTAAAAAAGAATCTTTATTATGTTTGTTTCCTTGCTCTAGCCTCATGTGTGTCTCTCCTACAAAGGTTGCTTGTGGATAATGTAAGTACTTACAAGCAAAATCATGAAACTGGTGTCATGGCTGATGGGAACGCATGTACACTACTTGCAACAATTATTGTTCTGTTCCCCGAACTAATTCTCCTCAGGTGCCCTATTCTCGGCAAGAACAGAGTTGGAAACAAAAGGTGTAACAGTAAGCAAAAAGGAAGTTAATTGTATTGAAGACCAGCACTCTTAACTCCTCCCAGGGTCAGACCAACAAACAATTACTTGATGGAACAGATGGAAGCTTAGAACTTAACTGGGTTTCTCTTGATTTCTTCGAAAGGGATCCTCTTTCTAGCCTCTTTTCTGTGTCCTTTGTGCAGATTTTACTTCTATCAACATCTCCTGTTTAAGTCTCTTTTCTTCTTCAAACTGTAGACTGGGTTCCTCAATACCTCAAACTTGTTTCCCCAAGTTTTAAACTTAGTTTCCTCAACCTTTGACATGGAAGATATTACAGCCTCGAGGCTCCCTGTCACTATCTGAATGACAAACTGCAAAGGAATGGCTGAAGAGGACTGCAAATTCTGACTTGTGGAGGGGGTGTCCTTAAAAGGGACAGAATCTAATTATGGTTCCCTCCCACAGAAAGCTGTACAAAAAGGAACTACGCCCATTCTAAATAAAAGGACAACTGAGGCTCAACAAAGAAAACAGTAAAAATATCTGTGAAGGGTGTGACACTTACAAGCCATTCACTACATTTTGATATCACAACACCACTAGAAAACTTTGATCACTGCCTATAAAGGCATTCTTGAAAATATTTCAATTGTCAGTTGACAGTCACTCTATGAGGATCAAGATCTGAAGGCTGTGATGCAACTGTCTGAGTGTCAGCTGCATTAAGATCACTTCTGACCACAAGGTCATGAGTTCAAAGCCAGCCCGGGTCGGAGTGAGCTTCCGACCAATTGTGTAACTTGTTGTTGACCTTTGCAACCCGAAAGACAGTTGCATCTGTCAAGTAGGAAATTTAGGTACCACCTATGTGTGGAGAGGCTAATTTAACAAAATTTACAAGGCCATAAAAAAGACTCCAGCAAAGCACTCCAGCAAAAAGCATACGGGGAATGTGGAAGTACTTCATCAGTGTTAGAGATGGACGATGAAAGCGACAGCTCCCCTGGTGGTCAGAAAAAAGTTAAATAGCCTCTCACTGTTGGTTTCTATCTATTGTATGTTTTTGGCATTGAATGTTTGCCATATATGTGTACATTGTAATCCCCCCAGAGTCCCCTGCGGGGTGAGAAGGGTGGAATATAAATACTGTAAATAAATAAAGAAAGGCATCACCACCAACAACTCAGTTTCCCTAACCCTGAGGGAAACTGCACTGTGGAATTAAAGCAGTTTGATACCACTTTAACTGCCATGTCTTAATGCTGCAGATTGTGGTTGGGGGAGGCACAAGCCCTCTTTGGCAGAGAATGTGAAAGACTGAAAAACTTCAACTCCCAGGATTCCACAGCAGTGAGCCACAGTAGTTAAAGTGGTGTCAAACTGCACTAATTCTATAGTGTAGGTGCTCCCTAAGGAGGAAGAAGCCTTTCATACAGCAACTGATAACTATCATGCAGAAAACAGATTTTTGTTAGTATCAGCTAAGATCTTATTAGTGTAGAAGTGATGCAAAGATCCTGCCTCCCTCTCATGTCTGAAATTTTGCCATTTCAGTGCCCATTCCCCCCTTTTAAAGAGATCTTTTGGGGGCTCTTCCCAAGTCACTTTTGCTCTAATAATTCTAAATAACTCACTGCTATCAACACGGCTGGCTCATCTTAATTGTAGTTCATTTACCGACAGGTTGAATATTCTAGCCCCAATACAGGTCTTTGCATGACCAAAGTGATTTATTTATTTATCGTGTCATCAGCAACCATTGTATTACAATTCTAACAGAGCAAAACAAACACAGACATTAAAAAGAAAAAGAAAAAAAAAAGAAAAAAAAGGGAAAAATACCCACACAGATTTTGCAAATTTGGTATTTGGTTAAATGTTCTTTGACCAGTATCTGGCCACTTGGAGTGCCTCTGGGGTTGCCGCAAGAAGGTCCTCCATCGTGCATGTGGCAGGGCTCAGGGTGCATTGCAGCAGGTGGTCAGTGGTTTGTTCTTCTCCGCGCTCGCATGCCGAGGATTCCACCGTGTAGCCCCATTTCTTAAGGTTGGCTCTGCATCTCGTGGTGCCAGAGCGCAGTCTGTTCAGAGCCTTCCAAGTCGCCCAGTCTTCTGTGTGCCCAGGGGGGAGTCTCTCATCTGGTATCACCCATGAATTGAGGTGCTGGGTTTGGGCCTGCCACTTTTGGACTTTCGTTTGCTGGGGTGTTCCAGCAAGTGTCTCTGTAGATCTAAGAAAACTATGTCTTGATTTAAGTCGTTGACGTGCTGGCTGATACCCAAACAGGGGATGAGCTGGAGATGTCTCTGCCTTGGTCCTTTCACTATTGGCTGCTACTTCCCGGCGGATGTCAGGTGGTGCAATACCGGCTAAGCAGTGTAATTTCTCCAGTGGTGTGGAGCGCAGACACCCTGTGATAATGCGGCATGTCTCATTAAGAGCCACATCTACTGTTTTAGTGTGGTGAGATGTGTTCCACACTGGGCATGCATACTCAGCAGCAGAATAGCATAGCGCAAGGGCAGATGTCTTCACTGTGTCTGGTTGTGATCCCCAGGTTGTGCCAGTCAGCTTTCGTATGATGTTGTTTCTAGCGCCCACTTTTTGTTTGATGTTCAGGCAGTGCTTCTTGTAGGTCAGAGCACGGTCCAAAGTGACTCCCTGGTATTTGGGTGCGCTGCAATGCTCTAGTGGGATTCCTTCCCAGGTAATCCTCAGAGCTCGGGATGCTTGTCCGTTCTTAAGGTGAAAGGCACATGCCTGTGTTTTAGATGGATTAGGGATCAGTTGGTTTTCCCTGTAATAGGCAGTAAGAGCACCTAGAGCTTCGGAGAGCTTCTGTTCTACCATCTCAAAGCTCCCTGCTTGAGCAGTAATGGCATGATCATCAGCATAGATGAAACTCTCTGTCCCTTCTGGCAGTGGTTGGTCATTTGTGTAGATGTTGAACATGGATGGAGCAAGCACGCTCCCCTGAGGCAGGCCGTTCTTCTGTTTCCGCCATCTGCTTCTCTGGGCCTGGAACTCAACAAAGAAGCTCCTGTTTTGTAGCAGGTTTCCTATGAGGCGGGTGAGGCGGTAGTCCTTTGTGATATTATACATTTTTCTCAGGAGGAGGCGGTGGTTCACAGTATCATAGGCTGCTGACAAGTCTATGAAGACAGCTCCTGTGATCTGCTGCTTTTCAAAGCCATCTTCTATGTGCTGATCCAGAAGCAACCAGAGACCAAAGTGATTACAGTCCTCCATTTTGACCTCATACACTTACCTCTGATTTACGGAGTGTCGACTGGTTACAGAACAGAAGAGGATGCAGTGAAACCCGGAAGCACAGACATGTTCACACAGCCACAGAAAGGATACAAGGAAGCAAAGGCAGTATAACTGGGGCTCACTCACCCCCGAGATCTTTTGTACAAAACAAATGAACCAACTGCTATAGCAAGAGCAAGAATTCCAAGCACAACACCTGGGAAAGGAAAAAGAGAAAGAGAAAGAAACTCAGTGATATCCGGTACATAATGGTAACAAGACAAAGTAACAGGGTTTTTTTCTGTCCAGGAAGAACCCAGTGTACCACTGAAAACTCCCAATAGGAGCTTTAAGAAAGGTTTAAGGCAGTGGTTCCCACCCTGTGGTCCGGGGTCCACCAATGGTCCTCAAGAACTAAAATATGTTTTGCGGCCTCACTGTTATTACACCGTTGCAATGAGAGTGACTGGTTTTGTGAAACCCTCTTATAGTGTCAAGGCTCATTAAATATGGTTTTCTGTGGGCAAGCAGATGGTGACTATTGGATGGTGTATGTTCTGTATCACAAACTAGAGCTAATGTGGTCTACCCAATGCAATTTTCTGAATCAACACCCCCAAATAACCAAACCAAATCTAAAGTTGACAAAAAAAACCTTTGGTACTAATGTTGGAGAGTGGTCCCTGGTCAAAAAAAGGTTGGGAACCACTGGTTTAAGGCAAAACATCCAACCAGGACGAGACTGTATTATATTAAACATAGTCTTCCTGTTAAACTGATGGGAAGTAAAAAACGGTCTTCTTTTCAGGGAGGGAATGCAGAGTAACCTGGCAGAGAAATGATTGACTATGATGCTGAAGATGGAAACCTACTTGTTTGAATATTTCACGGAAAGTGTGTCTAATGTCTAACTTGCATCTTGTGTCAGATGCAAGTTGCCTTCACAGCAGAGCCAGGAAGTTTCTCATTATGTATTCATTAAGCTGTGCCATTTTTAAACTCCTCTTAGCAGCCCAAGCAATAATTTAATGCAAGTAACAGCTGAAGTGCTGTCCAGAATTTTTCAAGGTACAATAAAACCACTCAAGTACATTAGTTCAGTTACCTTGTAATGCTGGGCACAACAGGTTGTCTGCCAAGACAGACAGACACACAGACAGACAGACATATCTTAAACCAGAAACTGAACATTCTTTTTAAAATCTCTATCCACAGAACTGGATTTGGAGCCACCTTTTTTGCATCCTCAATAACTCCTGTTAAAAATATTCACAATTTCCTCCAAATGTGATTTTTCATGGTTGCATCACGAAATGGTTTGATAAGAATAGACTCATAGTATTCAGTTTTCTAAAGTTAAATTCCATCAAGAACTACCATATTCACTATATTAAAATTTCTAGCACTAGAAATACTTACCAGTGACAATTGCTGGGATATTGCTACTTCCTAAAGTGAAAGAGAAAAAACAAAAAGATGAGAAAATTGATATTTAAACAGCGTGCAGGAGGGATCTCCAATCTTTCTCTAGCTGAACCGAGGTTTGGCCTTTTTCAGCTATTAAAAACAAGTGTCATGAAGATTAAAGAGATAATCAAACTTTCAGATGTTTTCTGCCTTTTTTTGAATTTGTCATTTCAGAAATTGTATTTTTAGTTGTCAAAAGGCCAATTGCCACAGCAATATTTATTTACCATATTTATCCCCTGCCCTTCGCAACCCCAAAGGGGACTCAAGGTGGCTTTACACATAGGCAACTATTCAATACCTTAAAAACAACATGCAATTAAAATAAACATTTAAATTAAGATTAAAATTAATACACATCAAAACAGTTAAAACATTACATCAGTTATTAAAACCACACCATCCACAATCATAATCCAAGGCCATGCCAATTGTCATTGCACTTCTCCGAAGGCAATAAGTGAAGGCATAAGTGAATTGTTTGCGCAAGGGGAATAATTAATTCAAGAGACAAGCATGCTTAGACATTCTTTAGAGTCCTAAATAAACTGCCAACACCATGTCTACATTCACCACTGGACTGGAGAAAATGCCATCACTTCAGGCCTCTACTTGGTAGCAAGTCCCATTTAGTTCAGTGGGACTTACTCTGAGTAAGTGGGAACAGAATAGCAGCCTAAAATGTGTTGCTGAAAAACATTAGGGTTGGTGCTCATCTCCATTTCTAAGTCGAAAATCCGAGACACCTCCAAGGTCATGCGGCTGGCATGGCTGCATGAAGTGCCGTTACCTTCCCACTGGAGCAGTACCTATTGATCTAATCACATTTGCATGTTTTCAAACTGCTAGGTTGGCAGAAGCTGGGTCTAACAGCAGGAACTCACCCTGCTCCCCAGATTTGAACTGGTGACCTTTCAGTCAACAAGTTCAGTTGCTCAGTGGTTTAACCCACTGCGCCACCAGGGGCTCCTGTGTTGCCTATTAGAAGTCCAAAAAAGATGGCTGGTTTGCTACCACCATCATTTAGCTTTACCTGATTCATCACTAGGAACTGTTCCACCTGGACTCTGTGTAGATCCTATAAGAAAAAGGGAGTTTTGGGGTTAATGACAAACAGCACAAGTTTAAAAAAGCAAAACAGGGGGAGGGGGAATCACCAAATAAAGAGAGACCCCCTATGCAGAGAAAAAGAATGTGTAAGTTATGCAGAGGTGGACAAAACCTAAGCGAGTGCCAAGATCTTTTATATCAGCCCCACCATCCAAATGTACCATTTGGGTCCATTAGGATACAGCCTACCAAGGTCCACTGGATGGCCCTCTATGGCCCCATAACCTCCAACCACTGCCCATGAATCTTCATTTCATTTATCATAACAGTTAAGAGATATTGGATAATAGACATGCACTGTAACAATGCTTGGGTCCTTGAATACAATTTGAAATTTGAGAAAATGCCATGGGTTCCATCATCATAGATGGACAATTGTTGTCTGCTTGGGACTCAAAATAAGGAATTTTATGGGTTCTGTCATTGAAGGTTGGCAGTGGGTAGCCTGTTTGTTACTCAAAAGAGGTAATGTGCCCAACGCATAAAGGCTCAGGTGAGATCAAGATCCACATGGCAAACCATACCTTTGCCCCTCAAAACTCAACAAAATGATTGCACTTGCACTGTAAATATCTCCTCCCACCAAAAAAACCCCACCAAAAGACAACACAATGCTACAAACAAGATGGACACACCACAAGAAAAACTGCACAGAAAAAAAACACAGACATCAAAAATTACAGCAGGTAAAAACAAGTCGCCCTACATCACTCCCTGCTACTGCATGTTCTGTGCTCAGAAATTTCGCTTCTCTTGGTTCCCACTGCTCTCCCACTCCATTAAATGCCTCCTGTTCCTTTCCTCACACATTTATTCTAAAACTCAGTGGCTGCTATACTGGCTAGGGTAATGTAGTAAGCATTACTCCTGATACCTATTGAGGTCACCATAATAAATCTTAAACCCCTTTGCTAGATTTCACTAAAGTAGAGACATTGATTCCATTAGATTTATTTACATACTGACTTACCATTTAAGAACTGATTCAATGGGATTAATCTAGTTGGGAATAACCAAAAGGTTTCTACCCAGTGGAACCTCTACTTAAGAGCATCCCACCTTAAGAGCATTTTGAGTTAAGACCCATGGCTCACCTGGGTTTTGCTTTGACATAAGAGCTATGTTTTGAGTTAAGCGCTAATGCCAGAGGAAGCACTAGCACAAGTGTACAGGGCTTTAGGGCTTCAAGGGAACAGACTCCGTGACGCGTGCTCTTGTCAGTTTTGGGAGATTGCTGTCTGCTTTGAGAAACTTTGGGTTAGTTGATTTTGTATAGTTTTTAATCCTGGTATGTTTAGTTTCATGAAGAGAGGGAGAAAGAAAGAGCAAGAGAGGGAGGGAGGCTGGAATGAATACAGTATGAAGAAAATTGATGCTTTTGCCTCATTACTTTGTGCTTCCTTGCCACAACTTTGTGCTTCTACCATTGTACCACAACTTTGTACTTCTACCATTTTAAAGTTGATCTTTCTTTTTTATTGCTCCATGTGAATGTACGTTTTATACATTGTTTGTTATTTATAAAGTACATTTTCATATTTTAAAACACATAATAAAAATGGGGGGGGGGAGTTCAGGGGCGGAACCAATTAATTGTATTTCAATGGGAAATTTGCTTTGAGGTAAGAGCATTTTTAGTTAAGAGCTTGGTCAAAGAATGAATTAAACTTTTAGTGCAAGGTATCACTGTATTCTATTTTGGAGACAAGGTCAGGATATATCAATGTACTTGTTTACCCTTGATTTACATTGTATATATATATTTCTTTCTATTTTTCCTTCTCTCTCTCTCTTTCTCTCTCTCTTCTTCCCTCTCATTTTTCCTAGTAATCATAATTTTCAAATCTAGTAATTTTTAGAAAGGCATTTTGGCTGGACATGCTAGAAATCAAAACTTTAGTCTCTATTTGCCTGGCCAGGTTGCTTTCTCACATAGAGACTTGGGGTTTCTAGAGAAAGAAAACAAAAATGGAAAGCAAGCCAAAGGCCAATCTTTGCAATACATGGTGTGGCAAAGCCATTTTAAAACAAACTAAAAATAAAAAAGGAGAAGTAAGCAACAGGATTAAAGAAGGGCTTCAGGTACATATTTGGCAGGCCTAAGGGACAAATTTGCATCCCCAGCACTTATTGCAAACTGTACCAGATCTGATAGTGCTAATGTATGCAGAATCAAAATAAAACTTTGACACCAAATGTCAGGGGAAAACCTTTACCTTTACGTTAACAGTAAACTCAAGACGGTTGAGTCCAGCTAGATTTCCGATAGAAAAAGGAGCCCTCGTGACGCAATGGGTTAAACCCTTGTGCTGGCAGGGCTGCTGACCAAAGTTCAGTGGTTTGAATCCGGGGAGCTGGGTGAGCTCCCGTCTGTCAGCTTCAGATTCTCATGTGGATACATGAGAGAAGCCTCCCATGGTAAAACATCTGGGCGACCCCTGGGCAACATCCTTGCAGACAGCCAGTTCTCTCACACCACAAGTGACTTGTAGTTTCTCAAGTCACTCCTGACATGAAAAAACACAGGAAGAAAAGAACAAGAGGGAGGTGTCGACAATCACAAGAAAATGCTAAGGTCTGCCAAATCACCAAAATCATTTTGGACAAATTGAGGATAAATTGCCCAAAACACAGCCCTGTATAGGACAAGATATGAAGACCTACACCAACACTGAAACTTTAGTTGATAAAGACGAAAACAGAAGCATGAAGGAAAAGAAGAGCGCAATTCTGGTCAGAACTTTGAACAGGAGTTGTTATTTTAGGAGGACAGATATAAAGAGCAAAACCACATTGCATATCTAACGGTTCAGCCACTTCTGCCCTGCCATGTAGCTTTGACCTAGCAACATCTCTCCACAATAACCTCACACAATGAGGAGAATACCCATCGTAATATCCTCCAGTTAAAACATATAGGATACCGGGTAAAGGAAAGACTTTGCCCAAAATTGCACATTGCTGCCATTAAGTGCAGTTCATGCTTGAACAGATGCCACTTGTCTAGTTTTGAATAAAGTACATTCACTCAGTCAAATTGATCTTTGAATTTAAACTTAGATTTTATCACTATGAATGATTTTAATATGTTTTAATCTTAGTTCTGTGTTTTTAATACATGTGTTTTAATGGTCTCATGTTTAGTGTATGTATTTTAACTCAAGCTTTGAGGAGAGGTGGGTAACAAATCAAATTGACCTCTATTACTACTGCTACTATCTGTTCACATACAATACACTACGAATCACAACACAGAGACAACACAATCCACTGTGAATTTTGCTCAGGGTAGCAAAATAATCTGGTAACAAGCAAACAGAACACCATTAAAAGTAAAAGCAATTGTTTACCAGCTTCATTGGTAATGATTTCTTCTGTGGTCCCAGAAGTTGGTCTTACAGTTGGCCCTAGAGTTGGCCCTGTGTAACAAGAGACAGGTACTTACAGGTCTTGGCTGCTCATTTATTAATGGCCTCTTTCAACATTCAGGAATCACAGAAGTCCATATGTATAAGCTGCCATTCTTGAGAGGTTCACCCAGACTGGTTTCTTTTAAGACGTGGTCTTTGGAAAGTTAAACCATCTATATATATGACATGACTATTCTATTTATGCATGGAGACTGCCTTACTACAAAGTGCAGCTAATGTATTTGGCTGTCCCTAAAAATACCTACTGGCAAAACATCAGTTTAAATCAAGGCAATCTTAACTTAATTCAACAGGATGCTGTGGAAAATGGTTTATCTGTGAAATATACCTTACAACCAATCTAACAAAATAAGACAAAATTCAGCAAAATTCAGTAATGCATTCCAAGATACAAGGTTCCTTGAAATACATTAATTGCTGGGGGCAATGAAGGGCCAACAGAATTATTTTTCTTCACATTGAATCATTACCATTCAGATCTTTACTTGGTTAATTTGGAGAATAATAATAATAATAACAACTTTATTTATTTCTCTCCCTATCTACCCTTGGGGAAACAGGGCAATTCACAACAAATAGCGGCAACCTTTCAATGCCGTAAAGCGCAACCAAAAAACAATAACATAAATCAAATAAAATATATTAAACAAGAACATAAAATAGTGGTAATAATTAGGCAACACATAACTATTAAAATTATATCTTAACAAATAAGCATTTAGGACACCACTCAAAAATTAGGGGCTAATAGTAATTAAAACATAACATTTTAAAAGCCTGAAGAAAACCATTTCCATAAAACGCACTAATTACTGGCATTTTGTCAAGTTTTTGGTCACTTATTATTTTTTTGATACGAAGGTACAGAATGAAGATGTGGCTACAGAATACCACTGTGTTTATTTCAAAGTGGAATCATCATTATATTTATTTACATCCTGCTTTTTCCAGACTCAAAATGCCTTATGACGATTTTATAAAAATACAAAATTCAGAGTATAAAGAAGTTAAAGAATAATTAAAGTATAAAAATGTTAAAATCATGTAAAAACATAAACCATTTAAAGTAACAAATATAACACCCAGCACAATATACAAGCCTGGTTTCTTCTTTCTTAACTCACCAATATCTCCTCCTCCTCCTCCACCACCGCCACCGCCGCCGCCACCACCACCACCACCACCACCACCACCACCTCCAGCAGTGGTGGTAGTTGTAGTTGTAAATATACCTAGCCAAAGAAAGAAAGAAAGAAAAAGGAACACAAACAATGCAAGTGATTTGATTAGAGCATGGGTCCTCAAACTAAGGCCCGGGGCCTGGATACATCCCTCCAAGATTATTTACTTGGCTCTCACTCAGGGTCAACTTAAGTCTGAAATGACTTGAAAGCACACAACAAAAACAACAACAACAACAACAAATTTGTTAAAAAAATTCTTCATTTTAATTATTGTATTTTTTTAAGTGTTTTTTTTGCACTACAGTGTGCATAGGAATTCATTCTTTTTTTTTTTCAAATTAAAAGCCGGCCCTCCAACAGTTTGAGGGATTGTAAACTGGCCCTCTGTTTAAAAAGTTTGAGGACCCTTGGATTAGAGGGATGTCATGTACCCAACTTCAAATTCTTTTAGTGGTTCTCAGATTTGTGATACACCCAACACCTCAGTTGTGACTTCCAAACACTTTTGGTTTTGGTGGAGCCAGGTCCCCTTTGCCATAGAACAGCCCCCCCCCCCTTCTTAGAAAGCATTAGGTTGTTTGGCAAGACTGAGTAAAAATGGGGGTGGGAGAGATGGGACCTATATGGCTGCATCTTTCCTCCCCCCCCCCCTCCTTTTTTTTTTTTTTTTTTTTGCTTTCCACTCCCATTTTAGCCCTGTACAGAGAGGGAGTTTGAAGTCCAAATGGAACATTTCAGAATGCAAATGTTCTGAAATGTATGTGTGTATAGTAAGATACCTACCCTTGACACAAGTTGGAAGTTCAGGATGCCACTGATTGTCAGCACCACATTTGACAAACTGACTTCCTACCAGAGTGTGGCCAGCATGACACACAAATTGTAAAACGTGGTTATACTTGTATGTAGGCTGAAATGGACTTGTTAGCCTTCCGTCTGCAATGCTTGGTCTGGGGCAATTGACCACTGGAAAGGGAAGAGAAGATGCATGGAATAAGAAAGTGTTTGTATCCAATAAGTACCTAGAACCTTCAATCTGAAAACAATTAAACACAATCCCGTGTGTTTTAAAATCTACCATGTATTGCAATGTACATATACAAGTTACTACCACTGCAGCTGCTTTTCTATGTGTTTCATAAAGTCAGAGAATGGTGAACTTATTTTGCAGTGTAATTATTTTAACCCAAACTGGGATTTCCTCCTGTATATTGCTATTACTCATGTTCACCCCACTTGGGAAGCCCCCATCCAAGGGGCTTTGGGGCAATATTTATTCAAACACATTGAGAAAATGAGACTAGCCCAAGATCATTCACCCAATGTTTACAACTACGTGGGGATTTGGAGCCTATCTCTTGGAAACCTGCTCCAACATTCAAATCACTATACCGCAATAGTTCTGTATGCTGCCTACTGTATATAGGGCTCACAAGATGAAATGGATCCACTCCATCTATGGTTGTATGATGATAACTGTTACATGATGTTTATCTTAACTGTGGTGCAGAAAGGAAAACTATGGAATTATTATTATTATTATTATTATTACTCCTGCTGCAATGGCCACAAAAGTCCAAATGACCTACTTGAAAAAGGAACACATTTCAGTAATATCCTCACACCACTTCAACAGAAATTTTTGCAGACACACTGAAAGTCATGACACGTGCTTAGTTGGGAGCCCCCGGTGGCGCAGTGGGTTAAACCCCTGTGTCAGCAGGACTGAAGACTGACAGGCTGCAGGTTCGAATCCGGGGAGAGCGCAGATGAGCTCCCTCTAACAGCTCCAGCTCCTCATGCGGGGACATGAGAAAAGCCTCCCACAAGGATGGTAAAAACATTTAAACATCTGGGCGTCACCTGGGCAACATACATGCAGACAGCCAATTTTCTCACACCAGAAGCAACTTGAAGTTTCTCAAGTTGCTCCTGACACGTAAAAAAAAAAACAACAGTTTGGTGAATAACACCATGGCCAATATTTTTACTTCGGTAGTTTTGTGCAATCAAAGTGATGTCATGTAAGATATCAAAACATGCATGCCCATCACCTTTACATTCCGGTGGCGGTCTATCCCACTTTCCGTTTACGCCATCTGCTGCAACACTACAGGTAATACTTGGATGTCCAATAAGGGAAAAGTCTTTGTGACAAGTGTAGGTTACCACTTGGCCTTGCACATAGTGATCAAGACTTATGTCACCACTGTGATCTCCATTGGCAATTTGGGGAGGGCGACTACAAGGGATTCCTGTGGAAGAGAATCATTATCAGTGGTTCAGGTACATTAGAACTGTAGACAAAGCAATTAGAGCACAGGTAGGTATCTGCAAAAAAGGGCCAATTTTCATTCTCCACCCTTCCTGCCAGTGGACCCAAATCTATTTAAAAAATCACAGCATGTTTTTTTTTTGCCCCCAAACTATACAAAATGTTTCAAATCTACAATCAGACCCTCATTTTTATTTGATTATTCGCAGATTATTTGCTGCCATATCTGCTGCTGCCATTTTAGTAAGGATTGTAAGCCTCCCAAGAAAAATGGCATAGGTCTGGAGAGATCAAATACTGGCAATGTGGAAATGACAATGAAATCCACTGACGAAAACACTAATGAGCATAAATGAACAGATGATCTTACTTTCACAGTACGGAGCACTTCTCTGCCAGCCAACGTCTCTGCCTGAAGTCAAAACACATAGAGAAGTCTTGGCCCCCAGTAATCTGAACCTAAGGAGAGAATAATCTTACATTTTAGTGCACAAGAGGTAAAAAAACAAAAACAAAACAAAAACAGAATGCAAATACATAACATCATGAATCCATTGGGCTTAGTTTTCTGCAAGCTCATTAATATTCTAACATGTTTTCATTCTCAGCCCCCTCCTAAAAAAAATAAAAGATTATAAAAACAATAGCTCTTCAGTACAACAAAGGAATAAGAATTTATGAACAGTAGGATTATAATCAGTTCAGGAAATCTTTTAAAGAGATCTGAGCAATAAAAGTGTGAGAGCGTCTTTGCTTGGTGATGAATAAACAGAGTACCAGAACAAGAAAAATATTCTATAGGGCACCATGACAGAAAACATCTGTTTTATGGTTGTTTGTTACTAACTCAGGCGCAGATAAACTATGAATTCACATAATTACAGGAACTCCTGATGGCGCAATGGGTTAAACCAGGTGTCCTCAAACTAAGGCCCTCCAAGGTCATTTACCCGGCCCTCGCTCAGGGTGAAACCACTTGAAAGCACACAACAACAACAATCCCATCTCATCAGCCAAAAGCAGGCCCACACTTCTCACTGAAATACTAATAAGTTTATATTTGTTAACATTGTTCTTAGTTTTAATTATTGTATTGTTTTTAAGTGTTTTGTGCACTACAAAAAAGATATGTGCAGTGTGCATAGGAAATCATTCATGTTTTTTCAAATTATAATCTGACCCTCCAACAGTTTGAGGGACTGTGACCTGGCCCTCTGTCTAAAAAGTTTGAGGACCCCTGGGTGCCTTCCCAGAATAAGGAAACTCCCAGCAATATGTCCCTCAATGCACTTTATTAGTGATCTAGGAATGTTTTCTCACTCATTCCTCTCTGAAAATTCGATCTTAGTTATATTTAACCTGGTCATGCTCAGCATTATTTTATAATTTTAATTATTACATTTGGTCCAGACATAGGCTTTTAAACGTTGCTGTGTTACTGTTAATGTTTAGTGCTATTTTCTGTTTATGGGTTTTATTTTATTGTTATGTATTATTGTTGTTATTGTTTTTACTGATGTGCCATGAGCCTGTCCTCATGTAAGCTGCACCAAGTCCCTTGGGAGGTGGTAGCGGGGTACAAATAAAGTTTTATTGTATTATTATTTATTATTCTTGGTTTGGGGGCTCTTAATTGTTAAGAGTTAGCCAGCCATGCTTGCCCAAAGAGTGTAGATGAGGAAAAGGAAAAGGCATTTCCTCCAATCTGTGCCTGCTCTGGGTGGAACAGCAGATGGCTGAGATCTTGTTCTTCTTCTCTAGGTTGTGTATCTACGCTCAATTTCCATTGCCATTATGCTCAAAAAGAGAGCAGGAGATAGGAAATGGATGAGCGAAACAGTATCTATAAAAAGTCCTTTTGAGATAAGTAGGTTTTTTTATTTTCAATTTACATATTTGTAAAAAAAACAATGAAATAAATCTATATACATGTATATATGAATGAACCAGTACAATACTTCCTAACATCTAATTTTATACATTAGTATTTGGTTAAACTCACCCCTCCTCCCACCCATCCAAATTAATGACTTTGGAGGCATTCATATATAATTCCGTTCTTCTTTCCTATTACATTGTTTTTCTATTCTTCCTTCTGGCCTGATATTTATTATTTATACATTCCCTACACCAATTCTAACAGGTTAAATTATGAAGCCTTCTATAAAAACTGTTCCTTCTTTCTTTTTTAGAAAGTTTAGAAATGGTTCCCAGTCCTTGATAAAACTTATTTTGTGTGTTTCCAAAAGACTTCACAACCTCTTAGGATACCTGCCATAGATGCAGGTAAAAAGTCAGGAGAGAATGCTTCTAGGACATGGCCATACACTCTGCAAAACCTACAACTCCCAGCAACTCTGAACAACAACCCAGTAATTCCGGCCATGAAAGCCTTCGGCAATACATTGTTTTTGACTTGTACATCATTGCTAATTTGGGCTCCAATTGTATCTTTGATTGAAAAATGTCTTGTAGTGTTTTTTGTACCTTGTTCCAGAATTCTCTTGCTTTTTTACAGGGCCACCATATGTGAAAGAAAATTCCTGTTCTTTACATTTCCAGCACTTGTTGTTGCTTCCCTTATACATTTTAGCTAGTTTTGCGGGGGTCAGAAGTGTTAGTGGACAACACGTTGAACATGAGCCAACAATGTGCTGAAGCAGCTAAAAAACCCAATGTGATTTCGGGCTGCATCAAAAGGAATATAGTGTCTAGATTCAGGAAAATAATAGTGTCTCTCTATGCTGCTTTGGTTAAACACCACCTGGAATACTGTAATTCAAGAGAGATACTGACAAGCAGGAACATGTCCACAGGAGGGCAACTAAAATAATCAAAGGTCTGGAGACGATGCCCTATGAGGAGTGTCTTAAAGAGCTGGGTATGTTTAGCCTCCAGAAAAGAAGGTTGAGAGGAGACATGATAGCCATGTATAAATATGTCAAAAGATGCCATAAGGAAGAGGGAGCAGGCATGGTTTCTGCTGGCCTGAAGACTGGAACTTGGAGCTATGGGTTAAAATTACAGGAAAGGAGTTTCCACCTGAACATTCCTGAACAGTGGGACTCTCTTCCACAGAGTTTGGGGGAAGCTCCTTCCTTGGAGGCTTTTAAAGAGGCTGGATGGCCATCTGTAGAAGTCTTCTCAATTTCATGCTTCCTTGTTTGTTTATATAGTACGTTGTTATGGTATTGTTGGTGCACACCCACATGAGTTTCTCAAAGGATTTTAGTGCTTTGAACACAGTCAGCACTTCCAAGTAATTTTTTATAGTGCTTGACCTCTAACTGAGACCATCGATCATCAGCGGTTAGTCCTCCACAGTGAGCCCCCATACCATCATACAAGCACCTGTGGTGATGGAAATTGAAGGTTTTAGGGAATGGAATGGGACCCTTATGCAGACATTGTTGGGTTTTTTTCTACCATGTGAGCGAGCTTTGAATTTGGTCAGAAATCACAAGTCATTTCAGATGAGAATCTCAAAGAAGTCAAAATGTTGAAGAAACTGAACCTGCTGAGGCCTCATGTGAAGTCATGCCAAAGGGATAACTGCTGTAGTTGAGGCAAGGTGTCGTGGCAGGATTTGAGTGTCTTTGGCACAAACTCTTTTGTGTTTCTGACAGAACAGCACTGAGCCTTGGAGATTTGTAAATCTGTCCCTTGAAAGAAAGGCTCTCTCATTGAGGGAGTCGAACAACATCCCCATGGTACATTGGGATCAAATGAGATTTGTCCTTGTTCAGAATTATGCCAAGATTGTCCAGGAGACCCAGAATGGATTCTATGTGCTGCAGGAGCTTCAATGTCTAGGGAGCAACAATTGAGCAGTCATCAAGGTATGGATATGTGATACCTCTGATTTGAAGGTAAGCTGATTACCAGCACCATACACTTTGTAAACGTGGGGATCTATAGCCAGGATGAAGTGTAGAACCTAAAACTCAAAAAGGTGTCTAAATTCAATCAGAGTTGGAAGCTGCTCCTCGAGAGTGGAGAGTCCACAATCTCTCCTTCAGAATGCCCTTCAGTCTCTGTCATCTCTTTTTAGAGAGGAGGAGGTGAGCAATCTCCGTGTGGTTGTTCAGATCTTGATGGCTTAGAAACTTCCACCACCTCAGGCTCAAGTTCAATTGCAGGCTGAAGCCTTGCCCTGGTAAGGGAACAACTGCTTGATTTTGTGGTCTTCTTTTTCCCAGTTTCTTGAGACGGTTGCATCTCTGGGATCACCATTTTCTCACATTCCCTATGTCCAGATGATTCTTTGTGCTTGTTCTATTTTGAAGAGGTTACTTCTTCCATGGACCTCTTAAGAGATGCTTTCATAGATGAGGCATAGGTTGTGTCAGTACCAAGGACTCTGAACTCAAAGATTGGGACCCTTTTGAATCCTATGAAGCTCTTTAGACTGATTTCAACGTAGATGGCTGCACCATCAAAGGCGATGGAGGAGACAATTTTTTTTAACATGAGAGGGCATGTAGACAAGCCTCCCACTTTTTGTGTGGCTGGAGTATAAATGCTTGTTATGGAACACAGGACTGCACAATATGATCTTCCTCTAGGCACACAAGGCATTTAAAATGTCGATCTGTGTCAGGCATTTTTCCACTGCAGGCCTCACAATGAGATTATCGACCTTAGAAGTAGATGATCTGAAGAAAATACCACCAAAAGAATTATAAGTTTAAAAAAGAGTTTAGCCAAAAGCTCAGGGAAAATCTCACAAAAACCAATGAATATAAGACCCAGAGAAAAAGAAAGGCCTCAGCTGAAGAAAAGCACAAGGTTCCTAGAAGAGGCTGCAGTGAGAATGAAAAGGAACTGAGGGTGGTGGTGGCAACCAGTGCCTTACTTGCACTCAAGAGAACGGACAAGGTTATTGTGAAATATCTTCTGCCTAGTGATCCTAGAAGGTTTTGAAGAGGCTTTTTGCAGGTGCAGAATACATGTGATTCACAGAGACAATGATGAAGAAACTGCAAAAAATGAACAGAGGTTCTTTTCTGCCCTCTTCTATATGAAAAAATGCAAACAATGAATGGCTTAGATGTAAATACCATCTATAAATCTTTTAATATATTGCTATCAAGCCCCTTATAGAAGTTTTAGACATATTTGTTAAAACAAATAACCTGTAACTCACCCAAAGTCACAGTAAAAAGTTATTTCATCGCCAAGTTGGATACTGCCTTCAAATCTGCCATTGTTTATAGTTGGAGGCCTGCACTTTTTTCCTAGAAGAATTAGAACAACAATTATCTCATGGCGTCCTGATTTGTAGAGCAGAGTGAACATACTAACCAATGTCTGAGAAAGTAGTCTATTTCAGATCTTGACACTTCTATCACATTCAACTACAAGTGACATGCATATGAAAGAACAACTGCCACCCAGAACTTGATGCTGATCTGACCTGTATTACAGAGTCCTGTTTGGATAAGACTTTGGGGTGGGGGAGGTTATTATCTTTCAGCTCTGCCCACCTGCAGCAGAAGACAAGACCTGAGGGCAGAGGAGTGGAGTTGCAGTGGTCTATTGAGGTTCCATCCCCTGATTAGGTTCTGTGTCCCACCGTCTACAGCATTTGAGCGTGTATACCCAAAGGAGTGTAGATAGAACAAAACAGGGATTCTCTTGGTGTACCATCCACCCCACTGCTTAACAGTCTCCCTCCCTGAGCTAGCTGGGGTGAACTTGGAATTGGCTACTAGTGCTGTGACACTTCAACATCCATGCTGAGACTTCCCTTTCAGGAGTGATTCAGGACCTCATGACCTCCATGACAACCATGGGTCTGTCCTGAGTGCTATATGGTCCTACTCACACTGCTGAGCACACTCTGGACCTTGTTTTCTGTGCAGGATGGGATGATAGTATTGGTACTATAGAGGAACTCTCCAGTTCTGTTGTCATGGACCAATCAGTATCTGAAAAGGTTTAGACTTGCTGGGACTCAATGTCTCTGCAGGTGTGGAGGACCGATTCGAATGGTTCCTTCCAGGAGGCCAAAGAATCCAGATGGATTCCTGATGGCTCTTGGGGATTTTCCTGCCACCTCAACAGACGATTCTGTCAAAGCTCTGGCTGACCTCTGGAATGGGGAAATGGCCAGGGCAGAGGACACAGTTGGCTCCGAGTATCCCCTCTTACAGGTGGAGCCAAACCAGTCCTTTGGTTTTCCTGGGAACTGGTGGTGATGAAGCAAGTGAGATGGGGGACTTGAGGAATATTGGCGGAACACTCAAAAGGAATCTGACCAAACGCTGGTTAGAGCATATTTCAAAGCCTACTCCATGGCAATGAAGACAGCAGATAAATCATTTGTTGCTGCCAGCATTGTGTCTGCAAAGAACCACCTAGCTGAACTGTTTCAAGTGGTCAAGGACTTTTAAACTGATCCTCAAGAACAAAATGCTGACCATTTAACAGCTCCCTGTGAAGAATTTGCACAGCACTTTGCAGATAGAATTGCTCAGAGTACCAAAGGGGGCAGTTTTAGTGTTTCTGGTCATACACATTTGGACAAGTACACATAGTGCAAACGATGAAGGAATACTTCAGACACAGATAAGTAAATTCATTTTAAAATTATTTTAGTCACATTTCGTTATGAAAAGGAGCCAGTACTTTTTTCCCAGCATTATCTGATGGGGAGCAGGTGGGGGGATATGACTCCATGGTCAAAAGAATAAACAAATAAAAGTTGCTTGCTATTGGACATTGGCCAAGAACAGGGAAGCCCAAATAGGCTTAACACAGAGCTGAATAAGTGAAATCACATGGAAGCAGCTGACCTACAGAAATCTAGAAAGTTAGAAATAGATCAGACGTATCAGTTTTTAACCATTAAATCTTATCAATGCCAGCTGGGACCTGCAATTAAAATATTCAATATATTTTCACCTCCTAATATATGTGTATCAGGCAATCCAGACATATCCTCCATATCATGTTGTATGTTTTTATAATGGTGTGTATTTCAGGTACATATGATTTGACTTTGCTGTACCCACCTCAAGCTGTTAGGAGAGGCATGTAACAAAATTTATTATTATTATTATTATTAACTACTATCCCCACACCTGATTTTTTTATTTTTGTCAGTAAAGAATGACAGCTAGCATTCAATACCAACTAAGCATGCCTAGTTTTCATTAGCCTATTTTTTATTAATCCATAAATACGTGTATTTTTGTAGTTCTGAAGACATCAGAGAACCATCCCTTGAATTTGATGCTAGGAAAGACAGTGCTCCAAATATTCATTCTCTGCATTTTAAATATTTGGATCTTTCAGAAGTTTTAATCAAGCTTTCATAAAAACCACTGCTGCCTGCAAAATTTATTTGATTTTATTTATATACTGCCTTTCTCCTTGTAAGGTAGCCAAGGCAGCTGGAATCATGGAATAAATATACTCACCTTCACAAAGACTCGATTCTGATGACCACTTAAAATTGGACTGACAACGTATAATAGGTCTTACTCCAGATTTGAATTGATAACCTGGGATGCAATCATATCGCAGAACTGTTCCAACAGGATAGCTGGCTTTCGCGGGTCCATCCCTTAATGTCGCATGGGGCTGCCTGGCTGGAGCGGGACAATCACCTGCAGATAAAGGGAGGCAGAAGTTTTGTGGAAAGGTGAAGGATTATGGCTAGAAGCAGAACAGTCTGCTTAACGTATCAAGTCTTTCAGTATATTAAGTAAAAGAAATTTACTCCTTCGAAGGGAAATTCACTCCTGGAAGAATTATCATGGGGAAAAGGTGTATTCTCAATCTTCGCTTCCACAACAAGCCGATTTTTTCAAAACCCAATTATCACAGGGACAGGAAGTGAGGTGGAATTTTCTGAATAGGGGCAAGAGCAAGACAAACACCACGGGGATGTTAACCCTTCCCTGTGCTATCTAAACTCATAGAGAGAGAGGGAGGGAGTTACACATAAAAATGTACCTGTTCCAACTTACCAACAAATTCAACTTAAGAACAAACCTACAGAACCTATTTTGTTTGTAACTTTGAGACTGCCCGTACTACTATTACAATGTGTTTTATGTAGTACTTACTACTTACTACATGGACTGTAGTACTATTACTCCATGTAGTCCATGTACTACATGGACTGGATGAGGGTTATTTTGTTAACTTGGAGACTGCCCGTACTACTATTACAATATATTTTATGTAGTACTTACTACTTACTACATGGACTATAGTACTACTTACTCCATGTAGTACTTACTACATGGACTGGATGAGGGCTATTTTATTTGTAACTTGGAGACTGTCTGTACTACTATTACAATATATTTTACATAGTGCTTACTACATGGACTGTAGTACTCCTTACTCCATGTAATACTTACTACATGGACTGGGCTAATAAGTTGAAGGTAAATCCAGACAAAACAGACGTACTCCTGGAAGGAGGATCAGAGTGTGGGATTGCAGCCTGTGCTGGATGGGGCCACACTCCCCCTAAAGACACAGGTTTGCAGTCTGGGGGTGGTCCTGAACTCAGCTGGCCCTGGAACCCCAGGTGTTGGCAATGACCAGGAGCACCTTTGCAGAATGAAAACTTGTGCGCCAGCTGTGTCCATACCTTGAGATGCCAGATATTATAGAAAACAAACGACATAAGCATAAATAAAAAGAAATGACATGAGCTGAAGTTACCATGGTTAATGCTTCACAACTTTATGAATCTGTAGTGACATTGTGGAAATAGAATGAAATCCTTTTAGTGAAAGGGCGGCATATCAATGTCGCAAATAAATAAATAAATAATATCAGTAATGATAAGCTCCCGAGTCGAACTATTAGAACCTGTGAAAGGCAGAACTTAGATGGGTTATTTTTTGGCTTACAACACACTGAGTTGACATGGAGAACCAAGAGCTTCTGAGTTGAAGCCTAAAACACCTGTAGGAAGGGCCCAATGGCTGGTCTACACGGAATGATGCAGTTTGACACCACTTTCACCACCATGGCTCAATGGGAGTTGCAGTTTGGGGAGGTACTGGCTATTTTTGACAGAGGAGGGCTCCTCCTCCTCCTCCTCCTCCCAGGATGCCCTAACACTGAGCCATGGGCAGTTCAAGTGTGGTCGAAGTGCGCGACTTCTCCAGTGTGGATGCATCCAAGAGGATGGTCCTTGCCTTGCCTCTGGCTCATCCTTGGCGCCATCCTTACCCACCCTGGACTTCGGAGGGCAGCCAGAGCAGGAACAACAGAAACTCAGCAGAGCGGACGGGCAGGAGTGGCATGGAAGCGGCTCAGGCCAGAAGAGGTCCTCCTGAAAGCCCTTCCAGGGTGGAGGATGGAGAGGAAGGACCCCGCGCAGCCTCTCTCTCCTCCTGGGCTTCCGAGTGCGACGTTGTGGCTTCGGGGAGCCCAGCCACGCCCGAAGGCGCCCCCTGGCGGGCAGGGAAGGAACGGCCGGCGCGCCCGTTGACTCTTCTTTACAGCCTCTCTCTCTCTCTCTCTCGAGGCGGGATGCAAGCGTGCGCGCTCCCGAGAGGAGAGAAGGAGAGTGAGAGCGCGCGCGCACGCTTGCATCCTGACTCAAGAGAGATGCAGAGCCAAGAGCAGCAGAAGGAGGGAGGGAGGGAGAGGAGAGGTTTGGAAATATGTAATATTTAAATATTTAAATAAGGGGTGTGTGCCATGGCTTGGATATATATATATGTATATATATCCAAGCCATGGCACACACCCCATATATATATAATCCGTGGATATCTATTGCCTGGGACAATAAGTCTAACAGTCTGCCTTGGTTAGACCACACACCTGGAATATTGTGTCCAATTCTGGCCACCACAATTGAAGAGAGATGTTGACATGTCCAGAGGAGGGTGACTAAAATGATCAAGCATCTGGAGAACAAGCCCTATGAGGAGTGGCTTAAGGAGCTGGGCATGTTTAGCCTGAGGAAGAGAAGGCTGAGAGGAGACATGGTAGCCATTTATAAATATGTGAGAGGAAGCCATAGGGAGGAGGGAGCAAGCTTGTTTTCTGCTTCCCTGGAGACTAGAACATGGAACAATGGATTCAAACTACAAGAAAGGAGATTCATTAGGAAGAGCTTCCCGACTGTGAGAGTTGTCCACCAGTGGAACTCTCTGCCCAGGAGTGTGGTGGAGACTCCTTCTTTGGAAGCTTTTAAACAGGCTGGATGGCCATCAGTTGGGGTGCTTTGGATGCAGTTTTCCTGCTTGTTGGCAGGGGGTTGCACTGGATGGCCCATGAGGTCTCTTCCAATTCTATGATTCTATATATAGGCTCATCACACCAGATAATGAATCTGTTTTCTGCCTCCTGCAGAATTCTGGAGTTTGTAGTTTAGTGAGGCTGTTAAAGGCTCCTCCCTAAACTTGTGTGTGTGTGTCAGGAGCAACTTGAGAAACTGCAAGTTGCTTCTGATTTGAGAGAATTGGACATCACTCAGGAGTCACCCGGATGTTTTGATGTTTTATCATCCTTGTGGGAGGCTTCTCTCATGCCCCTGCAAAGGGGAGCTGGAGCAGATAGAGGGAGCTCATCCGCGCTCTCCCTGGATTCGAACTGCTGACCTGTTGGTCTTGTGAGCCCTGCCGGCACAAGGGTTTAACCCATTGCACCACCTAAACTACAAACCCCAGAATTCGGCAGGAGGCAGAAACCAGTTTTAAAGTGGATTCATTCTGTAGTAAGGCTTGTATTGTTGAAGACTTTCATTGTTGTGACCGTGTTCCAGAAGCATTCTCTCAGACAAGAAACAATCAGGGCCAGCAATCAACAATCGGGAAGAAACCACAATAATGAACAAAATCTGGCTGCCAGTATTAAATAACTCTAAAATCATAATGGTAAATAAAGAACAACGCTCAAAAACAGGGGAATTCCAGACAAGAAACAATCAGGGACAGCCAATCACCTCCCAACAAAGGTTTTCCCCAGGCAGTAAGAAGCCAGACCATGAAACTGCTTGGCCATTAAATGCTAATCAACGTGGCCAATTGCAACATTCACACCTACCCCAACAGACAAGAGTTCTTTTTCCCACCTTCCCAGATATATAAACCCAATTTTCCTAGTTTCCAACAGACCTCACAACCTCTGAGGGTGACTGCCATAGATGTAGATGAAACGTCAGGAGAGAATGCTTCTGGAACATGGCCACACAGCCCAGAAAATTCACATCAACCCATCTATGGCTTGATGTCCACAAGAGCCTGATAAGTCTACCATTCAGTTGCGGTGAGTTTTCCAGGCTGTATGGTCATGTTCCAGAAGCATTCTCTCCTGACATTTCTTCCACATCTATGGCAGCCATCCTCAGAGGTTGTGAACTCTGTTGGAAACTAAGAAAATGGGGTTTATCTATCTGTGAAAAGTCCAGGGTGGGAGAAAGAACTCCTGTCTGTTTGAGACAAGTATGAATGTTGTAGTTGGCCACCTTGATTAGCATTTAATGGTCTTGTAGCTTCGAAGGCTGGCTGGTAGGCTGGTAGGAATTGTGGGAGTTGAAGTCCAAAACTCCTTGAAGCCAAAGTTCGCCCAGGCCTGGTGTAGATGCATCCTTCAGTTTAGATTAATGGGGATAGAAACCATGGATGGGCCCATCTATATATATAAATTTGTTAGGGGCATCCAACGAGGAAACAAAACTCAAAAACCCCCCAACGAAACTTAACCAAAATTCCCATGCCCATAACACAACCCACAAGGTACAAACATATCTACTCAAAATGAAAAACAACACAACAACACACTGACAAAACGGCAAAACAACAAAACTCAAAAAAACCCCAACGAAACTTAACCAAAATCCCCGTGCCCATAACACAACCCACAAGGTACAAACATATCTACTCAAAATGAAAAACAACACAACAACACACTCACAAAACGGCAAAACAACAAAACTCAAAAATCCCCCAACGAAACCTAACCAAAATCGCCGTGCCCATAACACAACCCACAAGGTACAATTATATCTACTCAAAATGAAAAACAACACAACAACACACTCACAAAACGGCAAAACAACAAAACTCAAAACTCCCCCAACGAAACTTAACTAAAATCCCCGTGCCCATAACACAACCCACAAGGTACAAACATATCTACTCAAAATGAAAAACAACACAACAACACACTCACAAAACGGCAAAACAACAAAACTCAAAAATCCCCCAACGAAACTTAACCAAAATCCCCGTGCCCATAACACAACCCACAAGGTACAAACATATCTACTCAAAATGAAAAACAACACAACAACACACTCACAAAACAGCAAAACAACAAAACTCAAAAATCCCCCAATGAAACTTAACTAAAATCCCCGTGCCCATAACACAACCCACAAGGTACAAACATATCTACTCAAAATGAAAAACAACACAGCAACACACTCACAAAACGGCAAAAGAACAAAACTCAAAAAAAAACCCAACGAAACTTAACCAAAATTCCCATACCCATAACACAACCCACAAGGTACAAACATATCTACTCAAAATGAAAAACAACACAACAACACACTCACAAAACGGCAAAACAACTGAGCATGCGCATTGGCGCCCAGCCGCAAGTTCCCTGGCGCACGCACATGGCCTTCCGGCCAACGTTCCCTCTGCGGAAACCATGCCCACTCCAAGCCCCGCCGCGCCGCTTCCCGCACACACACACACCCTGCCGCACACACACACGCAACCCCACGCTCCATCACTCCCCCCGCCGCCGCATACACACACGCAACCCCACTCCCCCCGCCGCCGCACACACACACGCAACCCCACTCCCCCCGCTGCTGCACACACACACGCAACCCCACGCTCCATCACTCCCCCCGCTGCCGCACACACACATGCAACCCCACGCTCCATCACTCCCCTGCCCCAATCTTACCTCCTTTTACTTCACGCCACATCCAAACCCCACCCCGCCCCTTCCCGCCCTGTCAAAATCTAGGAAAGACAGGAAGGAAGGAAAGAAGGAAGAAAGAGAAAGGGAGGTAAAGAAAAAGGGGGAAGCAGGAAAGTTAGAGGAAGAAGAAAAAGAAAGAAAAGGAAAGATGGAAGGAAAGAAAAGAGAGACAGCAGAAGAGAAAGAAAAAGGGGGAAGGAAGGAAAGAGATAGAGAAAGAAGAGGAGAAGGAAAGATGGGAAGGAAGGAAGGAAGGAAGGAAGGAAGGAAGGAAGGAAGGAAGGAGGGAGGGAAAGAGGGAAGATTGGCCACAGCAACACGTGGCGGGTAAAGGTTGTTATTTCTATTATTATTATTATGCTATTGTTCCTATGAGACCCTTTTAGGGGGAATGGGAGAGGTGTCAGGTCCCGGAGGCAATGCATTGCATTATTGTTATTGTTATGATGGTGGTGAAATAAAAGGAAATAAAAAGTGAAAGAAGGAAGCAAACAGGGAGGGAAGAAAGGCAAAGGAAGAAAGGGGGAGGGAACGAAGGAAAGAGAGAAGGATGAAACCAAGTAGTGAAAGAAGGAAAGAAAGAAAGAGGTAGAGAAGGAAGAAAGGAGAGAAAGGGGGAGGAAAAAGGGGAAGGAATAGGTAGGTACCTCTCTTTCATAATAGTCCAGATATCTACCTCAACTTTGATAAGTTTTACTATAGGCCACAGCAACGCGTGGCAGGGCACAGCTAGTTCTATATACATCTGTGTTTTTTTTGTTTCAAAACCCACTGAATTAGATGGACTCCTGTCTTGTACCAGTGGATGAAGTAATGTTCCCCATTCCCTTAAGGTCAACATAATTCCGAAACAACTTGATTCGCACAACAATAACAAATCATGATCATACATCAATCCCAAACTCTTTGTTAAAGCCTCCCTTTTCTAGTGTGGGCAGGTCCTAATCCCAGTAGTTAAATATCGGAACAATTTGAATGGGAGCAGATGGTATTTACTGTTAACGGTGAGAGGAATGCCAAAACCGGAATGATATTATATGTATTTCTACTGTAAGTTTATGATTGTTTTCTAATTGTGAACAGCAAACACAAGGCCGTTGCCACTCAGAATACAGTAGAGCATTAGAAAGTGACTAGTACTTTAGCACTGACCTCACTATTTGTCTTGGAAACCAATTTTTTACAATGTATCTTGGGATGCAACATAAAATGTACACTATATAGCTCAAGGGAGCAAACTCAAGTGAATGCAGTGATATTTTGTTTTCAAGCCATTTCTAGTTTTATGCCTTCAAAACATTTCCAGGAAGCCTATAACAAAGTTAAGTGGCAAAACATTTTCAGTAGGGTTTGCCTTTGCCTTCCTCTGAGGCTAAGAGAGTATAACTTGTCCAAGGTCATCCAGTGGGGTTATATGACCAAGCAAGAATTCAAACCCTAGTCTCCAGAGTAATTGTGCCAACACTCAAACCACTACACCACATTGTCTCTCTGCAGAGGTACTAACTTCTGAAAAAAAATATTGGTAGCATGGTTACTATTAGTATTGAGTGCCTTCAAGTTATTTCAGACTTATAGCAATCCTAAAGCAGATCTGTTACGGGATTTTCTTGCCAAGATTGGTATTGCCTTCCTCTGAAGCTGAGAGGGTGTGACTTGCCCAAGATTGACTTGTGGGTTTCCATGGCCAATCGGGATTTCAGACTCTGCTCTTTTAGAGCAGGCATGGGCAAACTTGCGTCATCCAGGTATTTTGGACTTCAACTTCCAGAAATCCCAGCCAGCTTACCTGCTGTTAGGAACGATGGTAGTTGAAGTCCAAAACACCCGGACAGCCCAAGTTTGCCCATGCCTGTTCTAGAGTTTAGTGTCACTAAACTCTAGACTATCACTACACCACACTCGCTCATGGACAGGATTACACTATAAATTGCCCAATTGAGTTCTGTAAAGGTTATGGCTCACGAAAATGTTATTTGTACATGACCTTCTCTGAAGTAGCATGTAAATATGTAACCTCTGCTTTTTTCCCCCCACATGATGGCATATGTGCAGAAAAACCCAAAGTGTGAACTTAAGTGTTTCTAGCCTCTTTTACAGTACTGGCTCTAACTTTAAGAGATGTCACGTGAATCACAATGTCTTCATGCTGATTAGCTGTATAGCCATGTACATAACTACATCAAGAAAATACATATTATTGAATGCATGGAGAAGACTCTCCTAGTTTGAACCTGTCATTGTAATATTCTTCTATGATAAGAAATTTCCCACTTCTGCATTACAATATGTGCTTGGAATGTGAACAGATACATATGGTATGAAAGTTAGAATTACTATGAATTACTATGAATTACTATGTTGAGTAGAAGGACTAAGAAGAGAGGGAGCTGGCTTTATTGCTATATGTATATAGTTTATATACATATGTGTATGTGTGTGTTGTCAGGGGTTCTATGCAGTCATTAAACTCCTGTTCTTGTGGAAATGACTCTATTAGTTCTGGTTAAGGAACCAGGTATCCAAAAACACAATTGAAGTGGTCTTCTACTCAAACAACAAAACACAGAGAGACTTTTATTCTTTCCCAAATAAACAGGAAAGCTTTTCTTTCTCCTTTGTTGCAGCAGTATACAAAGAATATACAATATACAAACTTTACAGTTTCTTCTTCCTCACTCCTCACAGCAGCAATTCTCCAAACCACCATTTCCCTCAGCAACTCTCATCAACCCTCAACAAACTTAGGGCCCTTCCACGCAGCCCTATATCTCAGAATATCAAGGCAGGAAATCCCACATTATCTGAGTGTAGATTCAGATAACCCAGTTCAAAGCACATATTGTGAGATTTTCTGCCTTGATATTCTGGGATATAGAGCTGTGTGGAAGGGCCCCCACTCAGTATAACTACAACCTATATATTTCTCCCATCGCATTAACCACCACACTCTAATTACAGTGACATAACTCTTTTACAGGAGGTTAGGCCAGAGGTATTAACTCTGCTATCACTTAGAAAATGTCAGGTATTTTCCAAATCCTGATACACACATACCTCCAAGTTTATATTCATCTCATTTATGTGAAGAAAAAAACCCATGGAAATGCCTTCTCAAACAAATGCTCAGTTGCAACTAAAAGACTAACGTGTAACTGGAAAATATTTATTAATCACTAGCTGTGCCCTGCCACGCGTTGCTGTGGCCTATAGTAAAACTTATCAAAGTTGAGGTAGATATCTGGACTATTATGAAAGAGAGGTACTTACCTATTCCTTCCCCCTTTTCCTCCCCCTTTCTCTCCTTTCTTCCTTCTCTACCTCTTTCTTTCTTTCCTTCTTTCACTACTTGGTTTCATCCTTCTCTCTTTCCTTCATTCCCTCCCCCTTTCTTCCTTTGCCTTTCTTCCCTCCCTGTTTGCTTCCTTCTTTCACTTTTTATTTCCTTTTATTTCACCACCATCATAACAATAACAATAATGCAATGCATTGCCTCCGGGACCTGACACCTCTCCCATTCCCCCTAAAAGGGTCTCAGAGGAACAATAGCATAATAATAATAATAGAAATAACAACCTTTACCCGCCACGTGTTGCTGTGGCCAATCTTCCCTCTTTCTCTCCTTCTTTCCCTCCCTCCCTCCCTCCTTCCTTCCTTCCTTCCTTCCCATCTTTCCTTCCCATCTTTCCTTCTCCTCTTCTTTCTGTATCTCTTTCCTTCCTTCCCCCTTTTTCTTTCTCTTCTGCTGTCTCTATTTTCTTTCCTTCCATCTTTCCTTTTCTTTCCTTTTCTTCTTCCTCTAACTTTCCTTCCTTCTCCCTTTCTCTTTACCTCCCTTTCTCTTTCTTCCTTCTTTCCTTCCTTCCGGTCTTTCCTAGATTTTGACAGGGCGGGAAGGGGCGGGGTGGGGTGGAGTTTGGAGGTGGCGTGAAGTAAAAGGAGGTAAGATTGGGGCAGGGGAGTGATGGAGCGTGGGGTTGCGTGTGTGTGTGCGGCAGCGGGGGGAGTGATGGAGCGTGGGGTTGCGTGTGTGTGTGCGGCGGTGGGGGGAGTGGGGTTGCGTGTGTGTGCGGCGGTGGGGGGAGTGGGGTTGCGTGCGTGTGAGGCGGTGGGGGGAGTGATGGAGTGTGGGGTTGTGTGTGTGTGTGTGGCGGCGGGGGGAGTGGGGTTGCGTGTGTATATGCGGCAGCGGGGGGAGTGATGGAGCGTGGGGTTGTGTGTGTGTGTGCGGCAGGGGGTGTGTGTGTGCGGGAAGCGGTGCGGCGGGGCTTGGAGTGGGCATGGTTTCCGCAGAGGGAACGTTGGCCGGAAGGCCATGTGCGCGCGCCAGGGAACTTGCGGCTGGACACCAATGCGCATGCTCAGTTGTTTTGCCGTTTTGTGAGTGTGTTGTTGTGTTGTTTTTCATTTTGAGTAGATATGTTTGTACCTTCTGGGTTGTGTTATGGGCATGGGAATTTTGGTTAAGTTTTGTTGGGGTTTTTTTGAGTTTTGTTCTTTTGCCGTTCTGTGAGTGTGTTGCTGTGTTGTTTTTCATTTAGAGTAGATATGTTTGTACCTTGTGGGTTGTGTGATGGGCACGGGGATTTTTTTTTCTAATTTTTTATTGGTTTATCACAATTATTACATACTATTGCATTTTATACATCAACCTCTTTAACATGTTGTTTTGTTGTTTTACTTTGACATTTCCTCCCCTTTTCTCTCTTTTTTTCCCCCCCTTTTTTTCACCTCAGTGCTCCCCTCCACCCGTCTCAAGCCACATTTCTTACATTTCATCTGTCCAAAATTTCATTTCTTCTTGTGACGGTAATTTTCCTTCCTTATTTTTTAGTCCATTTACCACAAATTTTCCCCATATAGCATCAAAATCACTTTGTTTCCATATACCTTTTTTAACCTTTAATATACATGTCAGTTTATCATTTAATGCTATTTTCCATGCTTCCTTATACCACTCCTCTATTCGTATATTCATTTCTTTTTTCCAATTCCTTGCTATGAGCAGTCTTGCTATAGTTAGTAAGTTTGTTATCGCTTCTTTATCCTCCTTTTTCAGTTGCTTATTGGTATATAATGATAATAAGGCTATACTAGGACTTTTGTCTATTTTCATATTCATTATAATTTCTATTTCTCTAAATACCTTCTCCCAAAAATTATTTACATATTTACATTGCCACCACATGTGTATATATGTTCCTGGTTCTTTACACCCTCTCCAACAATTTGTTGAATTGTTTTTATTCATATATGCTATTCTTACCGGTGTTAAGTACCACTTCCATATTAACTTGTAGTAATTTTCTTTAACACGTATCGATAGGTTTTTTAAATGTCTTTGTCCCCATAACTGTTGCCACTCTATTTCACTTATTTTTATCCCTAAATCCTCTTCCCAAATCTCCTTAAGGGTACTCTTTTTTATTTTCACATCCTTCATTTCAATTAGTATCTTATAGATTTTGCTAATTATACCTCTCAAGTTTTCATGTTCTTCTACTGCCCTTCCCTTCTGTATTATTTGTTCGAATTGATTGAGTTGGCTTCCATTTCTATTATTTTTTTTCCAGTTTATTAACCATTGTTCTAGTTGTATACAATGAAACCATGATAATTTTATTTCTTTAAATTCTTCCAACATCCTTTCCCTCTTCATTTCCACCTTCATCCAATCCCCTATTCTATCTAAATTTATTTCCCTTACCTTTTTATCCATTGCTTTTTTTAAATTTTTTGGGAATTTCTTTTCCATCACTATTGGGGTTATGATTGATCCTTCCTTTATTAACCTCCCCTTGTATTTATTCCATACTTTCAGTATGTTGCTCAGCATTGGGTTTCTGATTTCCCTCAGTTCTTTTCTAGTAAGCTGTTTAAAAAATATATTCCAAGTTTCATCTTCCACTTTTCCTGAATCATTACTAAGCCAATCTATTCCCTCTTTTTTAACCATTCCTTCTATAACCAAATTTAATCTACTTGCTTCATAATATTTTTTTATATTAGGTAGTGCTAATCCACCCTCCTTTTGCGATCTATACCATAACTGTTTGTTTAGCCTGTTTCTTTTACTTCCATTGCAGTACTTATTAATCATTTGTTGCCATCTAGTTAGCTCTTCTTCTGTGATTTGAAGTGGTAACATTCTAAATATAAAATTTATTTTTGGAAGTATTTTCATTTTTACTAATGCTATTCTTCCAAACCAGGATAAATGTATACCTTCGTACTCTATTAACTTTTTCTGAACTTCTTTTCTTAAAGTTACTACATTTACTTCCTCTATCTCTTTTAAATCCTTAGTTATTATTACTCCCAAGTATTTTAATTTATTCTTAATTCTTATTCCCATTTTTCTCTGTTCTATAAATTTTTTTTCTTCTTCTCTTGTATAATTGAGTAGCATCATTTCTGACTTGTTCCAATTAACTTGTAAACCCGTTGCTTTCCCAAATATCTCCAAATGTTCTTTTATTCTATCTATTTTCTCCACTATATTTTCTATAAATAACAATGTATCGTCAGCGAATAAGCTCACCTTCTGTTTCTCCTTTTTTCCTAATCCTTCTAAATTTTTATCATTCCTTATATTATTAGCAAAAAGTTCTATCACCATAGCAAATAATATTGGGGACAAAGGGCACCCTTGTCTAGTTCCTCTAGTCACTTTTATTTCATTTGTCACTACATCATTTATAGTTATCACTGCTGAGTTCTTTGAATAAAATTGTTTTAGTACTCCTTTTATTTTATTTCCCATTCCAAATTTATTCAATATTTCCCCTAGTGTCTCCCATTCCACACAATCGAACGCTTTAAAAATATCTAATGATAGTATCCCTGCTTTTCCCTTCCCCTCTTTAACCCAATGAATTTTATTTAGTGCTCTCCCTATCAAATTTGACATTTGTCTTCCTTTTATAAACCCACACTGATCTTCTTTTATGTACTTATACATACATTTATTCATTCTATTAGCTAATATCGCGGACAATATTTTTGCATCCTGGTTTATTAATGATATGGGCCTGTATGACCCTGTGTCTGTTAAGTCTTTGTCAGGTTTGGGTATTAATATTATTAATGATCTCCTCCATGAATCGGGTATTTTATCTCCCTTCATTATTCCATTATACAATTCCAATAATTTTGGGGTTAAAACTTCTCTAAAGCTTTTATAATATTCTGTCCCTAGACCATCCAGGCCTGGGGCTTTTCCTACTTTTAATTTATTAATGACTTCCTCTATTTCTTTTTTCTTAATAGGTTGATCCAATAGCTCTTTATCTTTCTCCTCCAGCTTACTCTCCCAATTTTCTTCCACGTATTTCCTAATTGCCTCTATGGGACATGCTTTAGTTTGATATAAGTTTTCATAAAATTCCTCAAATACTTTCAGTTTTTCTTTCATAGCTCTACATAATTTACCTGTTTTATCTTTTATCGTGTTTATCATTCCTTCCATTTTCTTTTTCTGTGTTGATTTAGCTAGGATCTTTGAATTCCTATCACTAAACTCAAAATATTCTCTCCTTAAATAAATTAAATTTTCTTGTACTTCGTCTATTTCCATTTTATCCAATTCCTCTTTTTTTGCTCTTAACCTAGCATAAATTCGTGTATCTCTCTTTATTACATATGCTTTTTCAATCTCTTCTATTTCTCTTTCTAGATTCCTTTTCCTTTCTTCTTGCCTTCTTTTTAAGTTAATTGTCTCTTTTATACATAACCCTCTGGTCACTGCTTTCATAGTATCCCATAGGACTCCTTTTGTCACCCCCTTTTCGTTGAAGCCCCATATTTCTTGCCATTCTGCTTGCACTTTATCTACTATCTCTTTATGATTTAGTATTCTTGTGTTTAACCTCCACCTTTTCATTTTATCATAATCACATTTCAACGCAATCTCAATTGAAACCAAAGCGTGATCCGAAATCTTAATCATACCTATATCAGCATTTAGCACTTTACTTGTCATATTCTTGGAGACAAAAATATAATCAATTCTTGTATACACCTTGTGTACCGATGAATAATATGTATATCTACTTTCATTCCCTTTTACCAATCTCCACACATCCTTTAATTGCCATTTATTCATTACTCTGCTTAAATCCGTTGTTTCAATATTTCTAACTTTTGATGCTATCGTAGTTTTATCCTTCTTTAAATCCATACAGCAATTACAATCTCCTCCAAATATTACATTTTGTTGATGATAATTCTCTATTTGCTCTAGCACTTTTTCATAAAATTCTTGCTGTTTCGCATTTGGTGCGTATACATTTACTAATACATATTTTTCCTCCCCTATTTCCCCATATATTATTATATATCTTCCCTCTTCATCTTTCAATACCTTGTTTATGACAAAATTACATTTCTTTGCTATTATTATTGCTACTCCTCTTGACTTTGATGACCCAAAAGATGTTTCATAGTTCCTTATCCAACTCGACTTTAGCTCACTCGAGCCCCGTTTATTTTGATGTGTTTCCTGTAGGAAGATGGCGTCTGCCGCGTCCTTCTTCAGTAGAGATTCGATTCGCCTTCTCTTAATTACCGTCCCCAATCCCCTCGTGTTAAGCGTTGAAATTCTTAATTTATTGGACATCATTTCCCTTTCCCTTTAAAAGCTTTTTTGTGGCTTGAAACAACGTGAACCCTTGACCCTTTCCCTCCCCTACCCTTAGTCCCCATTCCCCCCTCCCCCCCAATCCCCCCACTTCCCTCTTTCCCCCCTTCCTCCCCTTCCAATCTTCGGGACTTCTCGTCCCAATCATGGCCCCCGGCCTTCCCAATTGGGGAGGGGGGGGTGAAGTCATCCTGTGGCCCAGAGTCTCCCTCCCCCCGAGTGCTCATTTTAGATAAAAAATAAAAAAGAACGTTGTTGCAGTGTTTAATTTCTTCTTACATCTCGATTCCTCCAACGGCACCAATTAATTCCTCCAATTCTCCTCCATCCGGATCCTTTTCCTCCTCCTCCTTCCGATCTCTTTCTTGTCTTCTTACTATTCCAAGCTCCTCCAGTAATTGATAACCTTGTTCCAATGAATCTATTCTGTATCTCTTGCCTTTCCATTGGAACTTAAGAAAGATAGGGTATCCCCAAGTATACAAAATTCCAGCCTTCATTAACTGAATCGTGATAGGCTTCATTGAGTATCTCCAATTCTTGGTTTCTGGGCAGTAGTCGTTAAATATCTCCAATTTTGAATCACCCATCTTTAGGTAATCAGGATTCTTCTTAAGTATTTTCATCAGGTCTTCCTTCTTTGCAAAATTATGGAATCGAATTATTATATTTCTGGGTGTTATTTTATTTCTTCCAGCCGGGAGGCGATGAACTCTCTCTATATCCAATTCTGACCAGTTCAATACCGGCGTAATCTTTTGCAGCCACTTCAGGATTTCAGCTTTCAGGTCTTCTTTTTTATTCCCTTCTGGATAATTTTTAATTATTGCATTGTTCCTTCTTTGATTGTCTTGCATATAAACAAACTTTCTTTCCATATCTGAAAGTCTATTTTCATTTTGTTGTGTTTGCCGTTTAAGTACAAGTTGTTCCTGTTTGTTTTTTTCAATTTCTGCTTTATTCATTTGTATTTCTCCATGTATTGTTTTCAAAGTTTCTTGTATTGCCTGGAATTTTTTATCTGAGCTTTTTCGTTCCATATCCAACTCTGATTTCATTTCTTTAGCACTGGTCAAGATATCTTGTTTTAATAGCTGAGTCTCACTTTTGATCAGATCTGCTATTTTATTTAACATTTGACTATTGCTCATTTCTTTCTCTGATTTCCCCGGTTCTTCCCTCTCACTTCTTCCTTCTGATCCAACTGGTTTTGCAGTTAGACATGGCAATGGTGTTTTAAGCTGATTACCCTTTTGAAGGGGAGGGCTGCGTCTAACTGCACTCATGTCTTTAGGAAGCTGAGGAGCCTGGGGAGCCTCAAGATTTTCCAACCTGTCCAATCCAGTAAGCCTTGTAAGCCTTGCAAGAGATCTGTCTGAGGGCTTGGTACGTTCCCACAGAGGGTTTTTTGGAGTCTCTCTTGGTGTGTCTTTCCCTTGGTGTGTCTTCCTACTCCTACTCATTCAGTCCATTCAGTCATTCAGCACTGTCCAAAAATTTCCAACCAAATATGTCTTGTATCACTTGCAGCTTTCCCCTTATACCGAGGGATTTGCTTTAACTGATAATAATAACTCACTCCTTCCTCATAGGAAAGGCATGCCTTTAATCATTGCTTTGGTCATTGCTTTTGCCTTCCAAATCATTTAATCCAGTCTCTCCAAAAGTTTTTCTTTAAGTAGGAAAGCTTATGACGCACTTGTAATTAGAAGGTTAGTTTCACTTTCGGCCGAAGCCGGCCAGCCAGCTTTCCAGAGTTCATAAATCAAAAGCAATTAAACGGTAGTAATTTACCTTTAGACTCCTCTTTTTTCAGTTCCTTAGACACACCACACTTTCGCCTCTTTTCCAGTCCATAAAGAGAAATCCTTGATCCATTTATCACTGCATTCTGATCTTTTTGCTCGGGAGCTACCAAGAAGACGTCTTCTACACAGCCATGGTGGCTCCTCCCCCGGGCACGGGGATTTTGGTTAAGTTTCGTTGGGGGAATTTTGAGTTTTGTTGTTTTGCCGTTTTGTGAGTGTGTTGTTGTGTTGTTTTTCATTTTGAGTAGATATGTTTGTACCTTGTGGGTTGTGTTATGGGCACGGGGATTTTGGTTAAGTTTCTTTGGGGGATTTTTGAGTTTTGTTGTTTTGCCGTTTTGTGAGTGTGTTGTTGTGTTGTTTTTCATTTTGAGTAGATATGTTTGTACCTTGTGGGTTGTGTTATGGGCACGGGGATTTTGGTTAAGTTTCGTTGTTGTTTTTTTTAGTTTTGTTGTTTTGCCGTTTTGTGTGTTGTTGTGTTGTTTTTCATTTTGAGTAGATATGTTTGTACCTTGTGGGTTGTGTTATGGGCATGGGAATTTTGGTTAAGTTTCGTTGGGGGATTTTTGAGTTTTGTTGTTTTGCCGTTTTGTGAGTGTGTTGTTGTGTTGTTTTTCATTTTGAGTAGATATGTTTGTACCTTGTGGGTTGTGTTATGGGCATGGGGATTTTGGTTAAGTTTCATTGGGGGAATTTTGAGTTTTGTTGTTTTGCCGTTTTGTGAGTGTGTTGTTGTGTTGTTTTTCATTTTGAGTAGATATGTTTGTACGTTGTGGGTTGTGTTATGGGCACGGGGATTTTGGTTAAGTTTCGTTGGGGAAATTTTGAGTTTTGTTGTTTTGCCGTTTTGTGAGTGTGTTGTTGTGTTGTTTTTCATTTTGAGTAGATATGCTTGTACCTTGTGGGTTGTGTTATGGGCACGGGGATTTTAGTTGTTTCGTTGGGGGATTTTTGAGTTTTGTTGTTTTGCCGTTTTGTGAGTGTGTTGTGTTGTTTTTCATTTTGAGTAGGTATGTTTGTACCTTGTGGGTTGTGTTATGGGCACGGGGATTTTGGTTAAGTTTCTTTGGGGGATTTTTGAGTTTTGTTGTTTTGCCTTTTTGTGAGTGTGTTGTTGTGTTGTTTTTCATTTTGAGTAGATATGTTTGTACCTTGTGGGTTGTGTTATGGGCACGGGGATTTTGGTTAAGTTTCTTTGGGGGATTTTTGAGTTTTGTTGTTTTGCCGTTTTGTGAGTGTGTTGTTGTGTTGTTTTTCATTTTGAGTAGATATGTTTGTACCTTGTGGGTTGTGTTATGGGCACGGGGATTTTGGTTAAGTTTCGTTGGGTTTTTTTTTAGTTTTGTTGTTTTGCCGTTTTGTGTGTTGTGTTGTTTTTCATTTTGAGTAGATATGTTTGTACCTTGTGGGTTGTGTTATGGGCATGGGAATTTTGGTTAAGTTTCGTTGGGGGTTTTTTGAGTTTTGTTTCCTCATTGGATGCCCCTAACAAATTTATATATATAGATAGACAAAAATGTTCCGGCTGGTCCGAAGCTCTTTGGGTCTGAGTGTGAATACAAGTCTACATATCAAGGTCTCCTGTTCATTCTACGGCGGGAAATATTCCACTGGGGATATGAATCAACTATGCCTGTCTTTATAGTGGGTGGACTGCACCAGGAATTGAATACTTAGCTGAATCAATGTCTGAATTGAGACTGTTCTCCCAGCTCCACTGATAATCGGATTCAAGTATTTTTTCCATTTTATTTATTTAAATATTTTATTCCCTATCTCTCGTGAAAAAACTAACATAGCATAAATTGGCAACTTTGGAAACAATTTGCAAAAACAATAAAATAGCCATAAAACTCTGCCCCACTGAAGCAAGAAAGTAAGAAACAATACAAAATATCTGGAAAGGGTAGAGGGAAATCAGCAATAGCAAGCATTTATGCCCAAATGTCTTCCTCAAAAGTAAAGATTTGAGCATCACAGGAAAAATTGAGATTGTAAAGGAGGAAGTGAAGCCAATCTCAAGAAGGAGATGAAAAACATAGGCATTCACAATGAAAGCCCAACCCTAACTCATCTTCAGTATTTAATTATTTAAAAAATCTCCAGATATTTCAGAGAATATGTAATTTACATTAAGCCATTTGTATTTTCTTGCTTTGACCAACTTACTCATGTGGAAAATTAGTTGCATTATCTACCCTCCATAACAATATATCGAATGAGTTCAAAGCCAGTCCAGTGATGTCGGCATCAACGTGACTAGAACATTCTCGGTAATCATACAAAAATAGTAGTTCTTTCCTTTCTGAGCAGCTACTGTACCATGCAAGGCAAGATAAGATAAACGAGTAGGGTTTTTCAACATTTATCTTATTACCAAAACCACTTCCTGTACTGCAACTACTGTTATCTCAAAACTTTGGGGAGAGTACATTTGTTCAAAATGACATGATACAGAGTGATGTTGTTTATGTGCTTCTGTTCAGTGTCACGAAACCGTTCTGATGTTTTGAAGACTCAATACAGTTGTAAGACCCTTCCACATAGCCCTATATCCCAGAATATCAAGGCAGAAAATCCCACATTATCTGAGTGTGGACTCAGATAACTCAGTTCAAAGCAGATATTGTGGGATTTTCTGCCTTGATATTCTGGGATATAGGGCTGCATGGAAGGGCCCATAGTTAACCATCTGTAGTGAGGCTTTCACCTCAACTGCTGCTGCTGACCGAATTCAGTTTAATTTGTTTCTTAAAATATTTACATCTCTTATTGTGACATAGGAATACCCTGTACTACAGAAAGCAGATTTTTATATAATGTTCCCCCCAATGGTACAATAAACAGATTTTAAGCAGCAGAACAGCATGATGGAGTAGGATAAACTTGGCTAAACAGTGATTCCCCCCGCTTTCCTACCCTTGGGATGAAGTCCTAAGTGTCCTGAATTCATTTAAAACAGTGCAAAGTATGGATTAAACGAGAAAGATAACCAAATACAAGACAGCCAAATACACTGGAAAAATGAAATACATAAACTTTTTTTCCGTGTCAGGAGCGAATTGAGAAACTGCAAGTTGCTTCTGGTGTGAGAGAATTGGCCGTCTGCAAGGATGTTGCCCAGGGGATGCCAGGATGTTTTGATATTTTACCATCCTTGTGGGAGGATTCTCTCATGTCCCCACATCGGAAGCTGGAGCTGACAGAGGGAGCTCATCTGTGCTCTCCCCGTATTTGAACCTGAGCCCACATGATTCAGATATTCATGCTATCAGTATAGACAACAGAATTTCTTAGACATCCTTTATTTTCAAACAGCATAGATCTAGTTCTATTCAAACACACAGAGGTTACTCAAATGATGTGGATCCCTCACGGAGTTCCTTCTAGGCTTCTTTTTCTTCACATGAACCAGGTGATATTAAGCCTAAGGGAACAACATTGATCCATCCAGTCACTTATCATTGGAGAAGCCTTCCAAAAATAATGTAATAATAGTTTTAAAATGGGAAGTGACCAATATCTGTCACAGTAAGCAATAATGCAGTATGTGCTGACCTCTAAATTATATATAGTTAATGACAATGTTCTCTTTCAATTTAAGGGAAGGACTAATGGCACAATTTCCTCTTGGCATATTACACATACACAAATCTGTTTCTGTTCAGTACGCAGCATATTTTTAACAGTAATTTGTTACATGCTATATGTGAGGAGGAAATAATAATAATTTATTTCCTCCTCCATCTCCCAAAAAGGATTCAGGGTAGCTTACAGAAGCACATACAAGTGCCATCAATACCTAAAATACAGATAGGATTACATCAACATATTAAGCCAAGGGTCCTCAAACTAAGGCCTTGGGGGGGGAGGGGGCGGGGCGGATGCAGCCCTCCAAGGTCATTTACCCGACCCTCGTTCAGGGTCAACCTAAGTCTGAAACAACTTGAAAGCACACAACAATAACAACAATCCTATCTCATTAGCCAAAAGTAGACCCACACTTCCCATTGAAATGTTTTACCAGCCTTGTGGGAAGATTCTCTCATGTCCCCACATGGGAAGCTGGAGCTGACAGAGGGAGCTCACCCCACTCCCTGGATTTGAACCACCGACCTTTTGGTCAGCAGTCCTGCTGGCACAAGAGTTTAACCCATTGTGCCACTGGAGGCTCCTGGTCAAGATAATAGAAGTTACTAATGAGGAAGGTCACACAACCTAGAAAGGTCTGCAGGAGTTCACTTTTGCCTCAGCCTGTTGGGAAGGGTAAGATTCTTCTTCTGTTTCTCTGACCCAGTTAATTAATTGTGCAAAAAATGACTTTTTCACTCTGAATTAAATTTACAACTATTGAAATAAGATGAGGATAAAGAAAGAAAGTGAGGAGTAGAGAGAGAAACCAGGACAAATCTGCCAAATCAGAACATTTGAAGGGTATGATGCAGATTCAGTATCCTTCCAGTACATCATTTTGGCATGTGCATGTGGCCAATCTTTAAAATAGATTATTTTTTTTTTAAAAAAAACCAATCTAATCCCACCTACATTCAATTATCCAGATGGAATTTGATTGAGAGACACCAATTCTGCTCCTCACAAAACAAGATGTGAAAAAGAGACAAAAGCTGTATCTGCACTGTAGAATTAAAGCACTTCGAAAGCACTTTAACTACCATGACCCAATGCTATGGAGTCATTCAAAAGTAGTTTTGTAAGGTCTATAGCCTTCTCTGCCAAAGACTGCTGGTACCTCTCCAAACTACAAATCCCAGGATCCCATAGCATTTAGCCATAGCTGTTGAAGTGGTGTTCTACATTAATTCTACAATGTAGACACAACCTAACAAAGGAAATGTGATAGAAAAGATTTGTATTCAAAGGCTAAAGTGTTATATTTTAAGAGAAAGTTTAAACTGCAAAGTTAGAGAGATGTGGGAGTAGAAGAAGGAGTAAATTCCTGTCTAAGGAGTTAGCTAGGGAGAAAGGACAAAACAAAGGAGGCTGCAATTTAATCATAATGAAACAATGGCAGAGTAAGGATGTCAAGAGGGCAAATAATGAAAAGTAAGAAGGGGTGGATGAAAAGATGCTGTGAACACACAGGCTTAAAAAAATAAAGGTCAATAGGAATGTTTGCATGATGGCAGCTACAGAGCATCTATTCAATGTGCAGCTCTTTTAAAGTCATGATTGCCACATCTCCTTGTACCACCTTACGAGGAGTTCACACCACAGTTACTCTCCATGCCAACTTTAACTCGGTTTTTCCAAGAGATTGAAAGTGGCACAGTTATGGTTCGGCTTTCTTCTGTAGACTTCAGACTCATCACTTTCTCCTGCTATTGTTACATACATTTTAGGGCAGTGGTTCTCAACCTGTGGGTCCCCAGATGTTTTCGCCTTCAACTCCCAGAAATCCTAACAGCGGGTAAACTGGCTGGGATTTCTGGGAGTTGTAGACCAACACACCGGGGGACTGACAAGTTGAGAACCAGGGCTATAATAGCTGTAAAGCACTTGAAGACTCTTACGTTGACATTTTGGAGGATCTGGTTTCCATTTAACTCCATCTCCCTCTAGGACACACTGGGCTGAAGATGATCCATTTAATTTGTACCTGAGGAAAAGAAAAGAGCAGGTAGCACATTTTTATCTCAGTCTGCTGCAGCTCAGTTAGGAGCCTAGGTAACGGTAAAGGTTTTCCCCTGACATTAAGCCCAGTCATGTCCGACTCTGGGGGTTGGTCCTCATCTCCATTTCTAATCTGAAGAGCCAGCATTGTCTGTAGACAACTCCAAGGTCATTTGGCCAGCATGACTTCATGGAGAACTGTTACTTTCCCACCTGAGCGGTTTCTGTTGATCTACTCACATTTGCATGTTTTCAAACTGCTAGGTTGGCAGAAGCTGGGGCTAACAGTGGGAGCTCACACCGGATTCAAACCTGTGACCTTTCGGTCAGCAAGTTCAGCAGCTCAGCACTTTAACCCACTGTTCCACCAGGAGCCTACACATTTGTAAAATCTATTTCTTTGTGGAAAGAATTGAATGCTGACATGTGCGAGTCCCTGTCTATAACAAATGCACTTGAAAAATGTACTTTGATGACTAACAAAGAATACATGGCGTGTTCTAGCATTATTTTCTCCTGACCAGAGATGCAGGTGAAACATCAGGAGAAAATGCTCCTAGAATATGGCTATAGAGCCCGGAAACCACACAACACCCCAGTGATTCCAGCCATGAAAGCCTTCAACAATACAACAAGGAACTATGCCAAGTTTTCTATGCTTCTGTTAGAAACAGACTCAATTAAATTGTTTTCAAACTTTTAATCTGATTTTATGGCTTTTAAAACATGGCAATAGACATTTTTTTCTTTTATGTTGAAAATGGCAACCTTCTACAAGCCTCCTATTCTAGTTATTTCTTATATATATAATTGTGATTGCTTAATATATTTTATGTATATATTGATATGCAGTTTTCCTTAACTATATGTTGTGGGAGGGGTTGCAGACCATGTGATCAGATCCGGCATTGTTCAGGAGTCAGACTCCATTTTAGAGACAGCATGCTTCCAGAAGCCATTAGACTTTCAATGTAGAAACAGTAAAGTTTAGAAGTCAGTAGAAACAAAACGCTTGAGATAACTCACTCCATGAGACTCCATTAGACTCTCAGAACAGAGAGATGCTTTTGGACTTTGGACTGTTGATTATGAGAAAGATGCCCTGTGTTATCTGCATGGAGAAACTACTTCAAATTCTATCCATAACTGGACTGATAAGCAATGTACCTGTAGGCTGAATACATGAAGTTTGTGAATAACCCAACTATATTACTTTTAAAGAAGTCTACTTATTTTTGTCTCGAGAGAGATTTAAACCAGGATGTTTTAAGAGAGAGTAGATATTATATATGTATGTTTTTATGCATTGGCATATCTTTGTCCCTAGCAGTTCAAAGAGATATCTAGGTATATCAGTTTAAAGGCTGAGAAACCTAATTGCATTGCATGAATACCCGTGGATAATTACCACTAAGGAGAAGGTTGACTCAAGCAAGTTTCTAACTCTTCTCCGGGAGATTCCTGATTTTCCCAAAATGATGGTGAATGCCATTTTCCAAAAGGCTATGGCATCATTTTTTCTAAAAAGGTTATGATTTCTAACAAGTTCATGCCTTTCCAAAGATCATATTTTTCCAAAATGTCATTCATCTAACTCATTTATTTTAATGGGTCTGCTCCAAACATGACTAAGTCAGGATTTATTCTATACATTTTACATCAGTTGCTTTAAAAAATAGCCAGGTCAATACTCACTCTTCCTCACAGATGAAGTTTACTTTTGCTCAATAAAGGAGGTTAGTTAGAATAACAGTGTCATCGTTTTCTGGTTTGCCTGGATCACCACATGATTTCCCTAGTAGAAAACCAAACAAACAAACAAAAAAAGCACGTAAGCACTCAGATTTTTTCAATGTAATGTAACAAAGAGCCAAGTACAATTAAAATCACTTAGTTTAACAACTTTAAAGGCTGTCAAGGGAGAATGTGTTTCCATTTATAATCAGCACATGACAAAATTTAATGTAAGAGACATGTACCTGGGATTATACTACCCAGTTTAAAAGCAAATGAAATACATTATATAGAGATGTAGATATAGATATATATTAGATTGTTCACATTTTTTTCAAAACAACTTATTTACTGAGTCCGTACCCTTATATTATAGGCTAGGCTTGAAATTAAATGAGATAATAAAATACTAACCTTCACAAAAAACTGGGAGTGCTGTCCAGGTATAATTCGTAAAGCATGTCATAGTAGGACTGACCCCAGGGATGGTGTTATAACCCGGACGACACGTATAGGAAGCTTTGGACTCTGCGGGGTAGTAGGTGTGGATATCCTTAGGGTTTATTCTAGCAAATCTGGACCTTGGTGGGTTAACACAGCTGCCTGGCAACAAAAGGAAACAACAGATAAGAAAAGTATGCCAGTAGCAAGGGCTATAGAAGTTAGGCTTCACTTTTTGCATAAACCACCATGTGATATACTTAGTTAGCATAACTTTTTAGCCAGTCACAACATTGTCTGTTCTAGCTCTCCAAACATGTCAAAATGAAACATGTATTGGGTGAGCTTATGATGGTACAAATGCTTGAATAGCTCAAAGCCTCTTGCCAATTGATTACGGAATGGCCTTAGACTCTCATCCCTGGATGGTGTGTTTTAACATTGGAATGCATTTTAATTATGTTTAATATGTATTAAATCTAATTTATTTTTAAGTTAACATTGTATTTTTTAAGGCACTGTTTAGGTGCTACATGTAAGCTGTCTTGAGTCTCCCTTGGGGTAGAGAAAGGCAGGATATAAATAAGGTAAAGAAATAAATAAATGCTACAAATACCTCTGCATCCATTTTACTTCACCTTCTCTGTGTTCCCTTGATTTTTTCCTTTCCTCTTTGCTACTCTGCTTCTGAATATGCATGGCCAGTGTGGAACACATCCCGGCACATTAAAACACTGAATGTGACTCTTAATAAGACATGCCACATTATCACAGGATGTCTATGCCCTACACCACTGGAGAAATTGTACTATTTGAACAGCCTTGAGTCACCTCTGGCTGAGAAAGGTGGTATACAAATGTGGTAAATAAATAAATAAGCCGGTAATGCACCACCTGATATCCGCCAGGAAGTAGCAGCCAATAATGAAAGGACCAAGGCAGCGATATCGCCAGCCCATCCTCTGTTCAAATATCAGCCAACATGCCAATGCCTTAAATCAAGAAATAGTTTTCTAAGATCTACAGAGGTACTCTCAGGAACACCTCAGCAAGCAAGATTCCAAAGGTGGCAGGCTAAAACCTGGAACCTCAATTCATGGCATGGAAGACTGTGTGACTTGGAAGATGCTGAACAGACTGCACTCTGGCACGATGAGATGCAGAGCCAACCTTAAGAAATGGGGCTACAAATTGGAGTCCATTACATGTGAGTGCGGAGAAGAGCAAACCACAGACCAGCTATTACAATGCAGTCTGAGCCCTGTCACATGTACAATGGAGGATCTTCTTACAGCAATACCAGAGGCACTCCAAGTGGCCAGCTACTGGTGAAAGAACATTTACTATAATACCAAGTTCTTAACTTGGTTTGTGTTTTTAAATACATTATAACTATACCCTCAACTCGCTTCTGACACGATAAATAAACACATTTTCATTTCCTTACCATTTACATACAACCTAGGCACTACTTTGATGAAAGATGCCCTATTTGCTAAACACTCTTTGCAGCTTGTTCTGTTCTGTTTAGCCTGAAGAAGAGAAGGCTGAGAGGGGATATGATAACCATGTATAAATATGTGAGAGGAAGCCACAGGGAGGAGGGAGCGAGCTTGTTTTCTGCTTCCCTGGAGACTAGGACGCAGAACAATGGCTTCAAACTACAAGAGAGGAGATTCCATCTGAACATGAGGAAGAACTTCCTGACTGTGAGAGCCGTTCAGCAGTGGAACTCTCTGCCCCAGAGTGTGGTGGAGGCTCCTTCTTTGGAAGCTTTTAAACAGAGGCTGGATGGCCATCTGTCAGGGGTGATTTGAATGCAATGTTCCTGCTTCTTGGCAGGGGGTTGGACTGGATGGCCCATGAGGTCTCTTCCAACTCTTTGATTCTATGATTCTATGATTCTATGATTCTAAGAAGGGCAGGAAGACTTACGTTCGCAAAACTCCTCGATGGAGGTCCACTGTGAATCTGAAAGGCATGTTACAATATCCAGCTTCCCATAGATATTATAAAAACCATCCAGACATTTGTAGGTTACTGACTGCATGTAAGAGAAGCTTTCTCCGAGAAATTTTTCATCTGGAACGGTGTTGTTCAATTTTGGTGGAGGTCCACAATCACCTTAAACAGGTAGAATATTGACATTAATCACTGCATAGCTGATTTGTTTTTCAAATATTTTATAGATTTACACTGAGCATTACCAGAAAAGTATGGCATAACTATATGCAACATATGCAAAATTCATGCAAATCTTCATTAAATGGACATGGATGACAATTTATAAATTATTCCAAGCACAAAAACCTTTTACTAATAATCAGTATCACACTTGCCTCAGTCACACTTGCTTCAAGCAGACAAAAGTTCTTTCTTGCACCCTAATAAAAGGCAATGTTTGTATTTATGTATGTGGATATGTATGTATGTGGATATGTATGTATGTAAGTATGTATGTATGTATGCCCACTCTACATCCTGGTGTGGTTTGGAGGAGGATGGACCATGGACAATGGGACTTGCATATTGGAGTTGTAGTTCACCCACACTCACTGAACCCAGCTGACATTGGATCTAGACTAAACTTGGAGCACAGACAAACAATGCCTTTCTCACATAACCCGGGCATCTCCGGGTCCCCAAGTTAGTATGTATGGATGTATGTATGTATTTGTGTATGTGGCACCTTTCTGATTGGCTGCCACTTCCACAGGCCACTACAACCTCCACGAATGATAGATCTGGGTCAAACTAGGTACACATAACCCCCAACCCACTTTACGTCCTGGTGTGGTTCTGGGGAGGATGGACCATGGATTATGGGATTTTCTGTCCTTTCAATCACTTGGGCTCCTACAAACCACTGTGGCCACCACCAATGACAGATCAGTACCAAACTTGGCACAAAGACCTCCCATTTTATGTCCTGGTGTGTTTGGGGGGGGGGGGGGGGAATTGGACCACAGATGATGGCACTTGAAGTACCTTGACTCACTTCTGAGGCCACTGTGACCCACACCAATGACAAACTTGGCACACAGAGCCCACATGACCCACTTTACATCCTGGTGCAGTTTGGGGGACCATGGACAGTGGGATTTGCAGTACCTTCACCTGATTCACTTCCCACAGAACACTGCAGCTCCCACAAATTACAGACCTGGACCACACAGACACCCCCCCCCCCCATGACCCACTTTACATCCTGGTGCACTTTGGAGGGAATGACAGACTATTGATGATGGGATTTGCAGTACCTTCACTCACTTCCAAAGACCACTGCGACCCACACCAATGACTGACCAAGACCAAACTTGGCACACAAAGCCCACATGGCCACTCTACATTCTTGTGTGGTTTGGAGGAGGATGGGCCATGGACGATGAGACTTACATATGGGAGTTGTAGTTCAACTGCACCCACTGAACCCAGCTGGCATTGGATCCAGACTAAACTTGGAGCACATACAAGCAATGCCTTTCTCAAATAACCTGGGCACCGCTGGGTCCCCAAGCTAGTAGATAAACCTCAGTTTAGTTTCCAACAGACCCCTCAACCTCTAAGGATGCCTGCCATAGATGTGGACAAAACGTCAGGAGAGAATGCTTCTGGAACATGGCCATACAGCCTGGAAAATTCACAGCAACCCAATCAGTATCTCATTCAAACCGACAAGTTTCAAACATAATGAAAGAAAAATAACCTGAAATAGAGGCCAGCATTTTTTTCTAAAAACAAAAATATAACTAGGCAACATTTTGGTTCCAAGGCAGCAAACAATATAGGTATTGTTGTTAACATTACATCTTTTCAAGTAAAGAATTTATCCCTAGACATCAGTTTTAAAAATCTAATTTCCTGTTCAGCAGTCTGACATCTTTCTTCTGCAAATTATTTGCAAGGGTGGTGGCAGGACTGAACCAAGCTTCCTTGGAGAAGACCTGGCTATTTGACTGAAACCCAAGGGTGTAGTTGTAATGCTGAAATCAGTTGCTCTAAATGAAAGTTTCCATAGCCACACCTACCATGGAGATCTAGGGAAATATGCAGGAAAGCTGTGCTGATTTATATCAACAAAATAAATCTAGCAGTTCTCATTACTAGTTTGCTACTTTATTACAACACACAACTGGTTTCCACATCTAGACTACTCAATACAAACTGGCTTTATTCCTACTTTTTGAAACATTGATTGTTTATATATTGTGATTTTTTTTAACCAGTTGCTTGTTAAAAACCAGCACCCAGGCCTCTTTATTACTCTTACTCACAATGAAAAAAGTGTAATTTCCACTCATTATAACTTAATATTTATTATTTCAAACACAACAAGATTAGTACACAGCAAACAAGATCACTATGCTGGTTGTTGTATTGGATCACACATCAGATACTTCCCAAGTGTCTAGGACTATGTGATATATTGTCAAATAATGCATGCAGATCGCAGTAAGGTGGCCTTTTGCAGCTGACAGATGGTAATTTTGTCAGCGCCGATTGTGTTTAAGTGCAGGCCAAGGTCTTTAGGCACTGCACCCAATGTGCTGATCACCACTGGGACCACCTTGACTGGCTTGTGCCAGAGTCTTTGCAGTTCGATTTTTGAATCCTTGTATTGTGTCATCTTTTCCAGTTGTTTCTCTTCAATCTCGCTGTCACCTGGGATTGCAACATTGATGATCCATACTTGGTTTTTTAACATGATTGTGAGATCATGTGTTGTGCTCCAAAACTAATAGTTATTATAATTATATTTATTTCTATCTCACTTATCTCTCCCTCAAAGTGGTTTAACATAGAAGCATTAGTATAACCATTTCTTTTGTTGCTTGATGCTTGTCTATTATTGTTATGTTAGTTTTATGCTTTTAAATTGCATTTTGTTATTGCTCTGCTTTTAATTGTATGTTTCCTGGGCTTGGCCTCATGTAAGCCGCTCCGAGTCCCTTTGGGGAGATGGAGGCGGGGTAGAAAAAAAGCATCCTTAAGCATCCTGGCTCAATACTATTCTGGGATTTGTAGTTTGGTGAGGTGCTAATGATTGTTATACTGATGTTATACTGATGTTTAATTATTTATGTTACAATTGCTTTTAATTTGAGTCGCCTGAGGGCTGAGAAAAGCGGTATATAAATAAAGTAAATAAATAAATAAATATCTTTTGGGCAGAGAAGGCTAAAAACCATGTAAAACGACAACTCTTAGGATCCCATAGTAATGAGCCAGGGCAGTTGAAGTGTCATCAAACTACACCCAGGCAAGAAATCTTCAGAGTTGGTGTTGCCAATCCTCCTTCTGAAATACAGCCCAGGCACCTGGTGTTCAACTGGTAGCCTCCCATCCAAGTCCTAACCGGGGCTGACCCTGCTTAGCTTCACAAGATCAGAGGAGACCTGGTGTCATGAAGGCGCTTCGATACTGACTTACCCCAGATCCCGGAGAGCAGCGACAAGAGACCAAGGAGCGTCCAATTGTGGCGGGAGAGTGAAGGGCTCTCCATGTCACTTGGGGCTCCCTCGAGGGCAGCGAAACGTAGCCACAGGGTCCCAACCCGGGAGGGGAAAAAGCAGGATGCTCTGGGGGGAAATGGGGGCAGGAAAGCCGGCTCCAAGCGGCGGCAATTTCCTCCGTCCCGAGGAAAGACGACCGTGGGTTGTGCGCCCTCCACTTTTCACTACTTCTTCTTTCAGTTTCCCCATTTCCGGCAGTTTTTTTTTTGTTTGTTTTGTTTCACCCTATAAGAGCCAGATGGTGCCTGGGCTTCCAAAAACGCCCCCGCTGCTTGTGGACGTGGGCTTTTGCTGCCTTTTGGGACGAGGCAGGCACTCCTATCCCGCTCCCTTTGCTGCCTTGGTGGTCTTCCCCCCTCCCTTTAAGACTGATCTGTGAGCTGCTTAAAAGCCAAGGAAAGACAGGTTTTTAAAGGGCACCGAGGAGGGGGGACGGGGACGTGGGGACGGGACTGAAAGAGGTTTCGGCTCTTGCTTTTAGGAGCGGACAGCGTTTGCTGAAGCTCTCCATCTCTGCTGCTTTATTGCATCTACACAGGTGTTATGGTGGGAGTTGAAGTCCAAAACGCCAGGAGGGCCAAAGTTTGCCCATGCCTGAGCTACATGGTTGAATGAGCAGTTTGACCCTATTTGGGTTTGTAGTTTGGAGAGACACCAGCTCTCTCTGATGATGATGATGATGATGATGATGATAATAATAGAAACAACAGGAAAAGCTGACACGATATGAGGATTTAAAGATCGAACCACAAAGACTCTGGCACAAGCCAGTCAAGGTGGTCCCAGTGGTGATCAGCACACTGGGTACAGTGCCTAAAGACCTTGGCCTGTACTTAAACACAATCGGTGCTGACAAAATTACCATCTGCCAGCTGCAGAAGGCCACCTTACTGGGATCTGCACACATCATTTGCCAATACATCTTACACAGTCCTAGACACTTGGGAAGTGTCCGATGTGTGAACCAATTCAATAGCCAGCAGAGTGTCTGCTTTGGACTCATCTTGTTGTGTTTATAATAATAATAATAATAATAATAATAATAATTATTATTATTATTATTATTGAACACACAAAAATACTGTGGGACTTTCGAATCCAGACTGACAAAGTTTTGGAACACAATACACCAGACATTCTGATTGTGGAAAAGAAAAATAATTGGATTATTGATGTCGCCATACCAAGTGACCATCTCATTGAGGAAAAATAACAGGAAGATCTCAGCCATTATCAGGACCTCAAAAGCAAACTGCAAAGGCTCTGGCATAAACCAGTCCAGGTGATCCCAGTGGCCATTGGCACACTGAGTACTGTGCCAAAAAATCTCAGCCAGCATTTGGAAACAATAAACATTGACAAAACCATGATCTGTCAACTGCAAAAGGCCACGGTACTTGGATCTGCATGCATCATTCAAAAATACATCACAGAATCCTAGACACTTGAGAAGTGTTCGACTTGTGATTTTGTGATACAAAATCCAGCATATTGATCTCATTTGCTGTGACATACTGTGCTTTTGTGTCAGTATAATAATAGCACTTCTGTAGTTGTTTTGCTTCCAGTTGCCTTATAGGCCATGCCCTGGTTGCTCAGCAGTGGGTCCTGGTTCCTTGTACCCACTTGTTCACGGGTGCCCAGGAGAAGTACTCACCATGGTCCTTATCCTGGACGACGACCAAGCCATTATAGACTTCTTTAGAGTTTGTTTCACCATATTTAAATGGGTTGGATGCACTTAGTTCTATTTCTCAGTTGAGACCACTGTGACTTGGTTGAACCTGCTGGTAGTTTACACTACTGCTAGCACAGCTTGCAACGTGCACTTGGCATGAACTTAAACATAATCGGCGCTGACAAAATTACCATCTTCCAGTTGCAAAAGGCCACCTTACTGGGATCTGCACACATCAGTCGCTGATACATCACGCAGTCCTAGACACTTGGGAAGTGTACGAAGTATGACCAATATAACAGCCTGCATAGTAATCTTGTTTGCTGTAAACTCATCTTGTTGTGTTTCAAATAATAATAGCACAATACTCCTGACATCATGATTGTGTTAAAAAACCAAGTATGGATTGCTGATGTTGCAATCCCAAGTGACAGCAGGACTGAAGAGAAACAATGAGAAAAGCTGACAGATACGAGGATTTAAAGATCGAACTGCAAAGACTCTGGCACAAGCCAGTAAAGGTGGTCCCAGTGGTGATCAGCATACTGTGTGCAGGACCTAAAGACCTTGGCATGCACTTAAACACAATCGGTGCCGACAAAATTACCATCTGGCAGCTGCAAAGGGCCATCCTACTTGGATCTGCACACATTATTCTCTATACATCACACAGTCCTAGACACTTGGGAAGTGTCTGATTGGTGATCCAACATCCAGCATAGTGATCTTGTTTGCTGTGTACTAATCTTGTTGAGTTTCAAAGAATAATAATAATAAGGTAAAGGTAAAGGTTTTCCCCTGACATTAAGTCCAGTCATGTCCAACTCTGGGGGTTGGTGCTCATCTCCCTTTCCAAGCCGAAGAGCTGGCATTGTCCATAGACACCTCCAAGGTCATGTGGTCGGCATGACTGTATGGAGTGCTGTTACCTTCCCGCAGGAATGGTACCTATTCATCTACTCACATTTGCATGTTTTCAAACTGTTAAGTTGGCAGAAGCTGATGCTAACAGCGGGAGCTCATGCCGCTCCATAATAATAATAATAATAATAATAATAATAATAATAATAATGATGATGATCGGAAAATCAGAAATCCAGAAAATCAGGAGGAAGAGGACTTCTGCAAGTGAAACAAATGATAGAAGAGAAACATACACTGGCAGATTATGTGAAAGGCAGTAAAGAACCAACATTGGTGGAAGTCAATAGTAGAAAACTACTCGAAGTGCAAAAGACAAAGAGGGAATAATGTAAAAATACAATGCGAAGCAGAAGGGAAGACTGGCAAAAGAAGGCTCTCCATGGACAATTCCAGGGAAAAATTAAGAGCAAAATTGAAAAGGAAAAAAACATTGATATGGCTCACAAATGGAACTTTGAAAAAGGAGACAGAGGGCCTGATTTTGGCAGCCCAAGAACAAGCCATTATAATCAATGCCATCCAAGCCAGAATTGAAAAGTTGACGACAGATCCCAAGTGTAGACTCTGCAAGGAAGCAGATGAAACGATGGATCACATCCTCAGCTGCTGCAAGAAGATTGCGCAGCCAGACTACAATCAGAGGCATAACACCATTGATGATCCATTGGAACTTGTGCCACAAATACCATCTACCTATGACAAAGAACTGGTGGGATAACAAGCCTGAAAAAGTTACAGAAAATGAAATTGTCAAATTACTCTGGGACTTCCGAATTCAGACTGACAGAGTTTTGGAGCACAATACTCCTGACCTCACAATCATGGAAAAAAACAAGTATGGATCATCGATGTTGCAATCCCAGGTGACAGCAGGACTGACGAGAAGCAACTGGAAAAGCTTACACAATATGAGGATTTAAAGATAGAACTCTGCAAAGACTCTGACACAAGCCAGTAAAGGTGGTCCCTGTGGTGATCGGCATATTGGGTGCAGTGCCTAAAGACCTTGTCCTGCACTTAAACCGAATCAGTGCTGACAAAATTATCATCTGTCAGCTGCAAATGCCACCCTACTCAGATCTGCATGCATTATTCGCCAATACATCACACAGACCTAGACACTTGGGAAGTGTCCAACGTGTGATCAAATAAAAAAGCCAGAATAGTGATCTTGTTTGCTGTGTACGAATCTTGTTATTTATCATATAATAATAATACATTTTATTTATTACCCACTCTCCTGATGGCTTGAGGCGGGGTACAACAAATTAAAAAACAAATGAACATAAGAGTACAATAAATTACATAGATAAACACCACACACACACAATTTAAAAAAATTATTTATAGCTTGGGTACCCAACATTACCCAGGTTATTTGAAAAAGCCAATTTTTAATTGTACAAAATGCATAAGGTGTTGAGTGAACTACAACTCACACCATGCCAGGTTAACCCCCGAGAAACTCCATCAGTACTTAAAGTTTGTTATGTTGGGCAAGTTTGTTCTAGATGCATCATTGGAGGGGTTCAGTGTACTCTCTGGCTGCAGGATAAACTACAACTTCCACGATGGTGAGTCAGTCCCCCTCAAACCCTTCCAGTAGATTGAGTTAGTCATGGGGGTTCTGTGTGCCAAGTGTGGTCCAGTTCCATCATTGGCGGAGGTCACAGTTTATCTGGTTGTGGGTGAACTACAACTCCTAGAAAGGAAGGTCAGTTCCCCTCAAACCCCTCCAGTAATAAAATTTCAACATAGCAAGTTGAAGGACCATTAAGTATGATTAATTATTTTTCTGAGTAATGCTGATTCTTATAGCTACTTTCCCAATGAAGTATAAATAACTGATTTAGAAACAATGGCCTGACAAGCCAGAACTTCCTTGTTGCGGTTCAATATAATCTGAGCTCTTTGGCTTCGCAAACTTATTTTGGAATGCTTTGTTGTGGGTGTTGCCACAGAGAAAGTGTTTCTGTGGAACTACTCTCTTTTTGGCACCTTCTTCTGAATGCATAACCACTGCTGCTATGTACATGTTTGTGGGATATTACTTACAAAGAGAATGAAAGTTTCACTCAATGCCTGGAACCTTTTATTCAGTATTCATTTACTTTTGACAAGTATCCTCAGATAAACAGTTTACTTTCCACATGCTCTTCATCTTTTATTCATTTAACAAAGTACAAATCTGTAAAATCAAATATGGGATTTAAAAACAACACTATTTACAGAAACACACACCAAAAAAAAACCAAACCCTTGAATTTTACATGCCTTGGCTCCAACCTCTCCCTTTTGAGATGTAATTATTTCAGTGATAAAATTAGATTTCTTCACTCTGTTTCAATTACAGTTTTACAACATAAAGCACATATTCGTTGCTTTAAAATATGCAATACAGAATTGATATCATGCACATATAGTTTTACATTTTGAAAACACAGGAGAGAAATAATAAATGTTTAGCTATTGCTCTGTATGAGAAGTCCTGAAGAACTGCGGTGGATTTTGCTATGTTTGCATGCCTCCTGAGATCTTGACCCAAGACTTGAAAAAAAGAAATAGATGCTTTGTAGCCTTCAAGACAGGTAATCCAAAAGAGCCCATGATACTTCCATTGTAGCATTTCCATATGTGTTTAAGGATAACAATGTGCATTCAATGTAGAAATCTGTCCAGCCCCCACTTCCTCTTGGTTAGTCCTATGTTGAAGTGTAGGACCACACATGCTTTCATGTTCAAAATGCTTTCGGTTTGTAGATTTGTGATCTGTGTAATTTGAAAATGGCCAGCACTCTCCACTCAATCTCCATTTCCAGTTCTTAAGCGGAGAACTACTGAGATTCAATTATCAGGAATTCACTCCAAAGCAGATCAAGGTCGATGGCTTTCCTTTTCTTCTTCTACAGCATTGTTAGCTGAGACCTTGTCATAATTATCACAGGGCACTTCTGAGTCATAAAGCATATAAAATGATTGCTGGATCCATTTTTGGGACAATGTAAAATTATTTTTTGTTCATGAAGTACTGAGATGCCACAGATGTATGCGTTTTATAAAGGCAATGATAGTAGCAATCAGAACTATAACACCAACCACAGATACTGAAGAAAAAAAGAAAAAGGGCACACAGTGAAATGCAGTACAAGACAGGACACGTTATATTCAGAGAGACCCAAAGTATCAATACACTGACACAGTATATTCAAAATAGGTTTGGGGGGGGGGGGGATGCAGGATGAAAGCATAGAACAATTAAAATATGAAAAACAAAAATAGACATCTAACATTGATGGGGAGGGAATCTCTCATTTGCTCGGAACAGATACATAAGAAACAAAGAAGCAGATAATTTAACTCTAACGTTAAAGACCATGCTTCACATATGTGAACAATTGCTCCAATTTTCTGATTCTGAATCTAATATTGTATACAAGTTGCTTTCATAGCAGAGATGGAGAGAGGATTCTCATTGACAAGCATCCTTGAAATATGGAGTGTATGAATATATATATGAGTATGTGTGCATGCATACACACACACACACACATATATACACACACATACATATACAGATAGATAGACATACAAATAGATAGATAGTAGGCATGGTTAGGTCCAGTCAGAATCTTCATCATTCGGATTAAATTCGGATCAAATTCCTTTTTGAAGCGATTTTGAAGCGATTTGGGAACCCAGAAGTATCCTTGCCATTTCGAAGCCACTGTTGCCATCTTTTTTCTGACTCAGAAAGTGAAACAGAAAAGACCCAGCATTTGGAGGCAAGCAGCAGCTTGCATGCTGGGATGCTTGCCTCCAACCAATGAGGGGAAACCATGTGGGGAGGGGCGGGTTTCGGCATGGTATGTGTGCCTCATGGGCTCATTGCCAGCCAGGGACGTGAAAGGAAAGGGACTAGGGCAGGCTGCTTGGGTAGGAAAGGTGTCACGCCACTGCTTAGCAAGGGAAGGACAGGGTTGGGAACAAATAATTTCCTTGGGGAACCACACAAAATACAACTAAGGAGCCCCCTTTGTCTGTATGGGTTACACGTTGTACTTTTGGGAACAAGAAATCTATAATCTGCTAAACATTTCCTTGAGGAAAAACAAAACTCCACTTTGGAGCACCCTTTCTCTGCTTGGGTTTCAAGTTGTACTTTTGGAAACAGGAAATCTCCTAATCTAATAATTTCCTTGGAGAAACATAAAATCCCACATTTTCTGCTTTGAACTGGAATATATGACAATATTGTGGGATTTTCTGCAGATATTGTGGGATTTTCTGCCTTGATATTATGGGTTATATGGCTGTGTGGAAGGGCCCTATGAACAACAAAATTAATGTACTATGAGCCATGCTACCTCAAGAAGACCTGATAAAAGCATCTATTAAAGGCACTTTACATTAGCAGAAGGAATGGCCGGGCTTCGGCCTGACTAAGGGGCTCTTCCACTCCAGGTCTGCCTCGGCTGTTAATGCGGAGAAGGTGATACATTCGCCAGACGGCCGTGTCACCTCCTCCTCCTCCTCCTCCTCCTCCTCCTCCTCCTCCTCCTCCTCCTCTGCATTAACAGCCGAGGAGGAGGAGGAGGAGGAGAGCTGAAGAAGGCTGAAGCCTGGTTGTTCCTTCCTTCCTTCCTTCACTTTCTTTCCCTTCTATTCCCCCCTCCCTTTCTCATTCCCCTGATCCTTTCCTTCTTTCCTTCCTTCACCTTCTTCCTTTCCTTCACCTCCTTTCCTCCCCTTCCCTCACTCCTATCATTTTCTCCTTTCCTTTCTTTTCCTTCTTTCATTCACTTTCTTCCCTTCTTCTTTCCCTTACTCTTTCCTTTCCTTTCTTTACCCTCGCTCCCTCCTTCCCTCTCTTCTCCCTCCCTTTCCTTTCCTTTCCTCCCTTCCTTCCCCAGTTTTGGGAAATGTCACCTTGAGCCAAAGTTGCCAAAAATAGGTGAAAAGGCGCCCAAAGCTTGGCCCCAGTCAGTCCCCACTTTCTCTCCACCTTTTCAGTCAAGTTTGTCCTTGTTAAAGGATTAGGTTGCCTTTTGGTTACTCCTCCATGTATAATTTTGGGGCTGGAAATGTCTCCAGAAAACCCAACAGGGAAGACGTCTTGGGGGGGGGGGGGGGGGGTTGAATGGGGCCAGATTTAAGGTGGATCACAAGGTAAGAAGCCTGTCCCCATGTGGGCTCATTTTGCGGGGTTTCATTGACAGCCGAGGCAAGCCTGAAGTGGAAGAGCCCCTCATCAGGCTGAAGCTCGGCAGCAGGAGCCAAGCAAAGCACCTCTGGAGGGGCTTCAGCCTGACTGAGGGGCTCTTCCACTCCAGGCCTGCCTTGCCTGTTAATGCGGAGGAGGAGGAGGAGGAGGAGGAGGAGGAGGAGAAGGCAACAGGCCCTCCAGCAAGTGTATTGCCTTCTCTGCATTTTTTTTCCTACTGTGCATGTGTGTCTGCCATTAACGAAGTATTCTGAAGTTTCAGAAATTTTGGAAAGTTCTGATTTGTTTTCCAAAAAAACCAAAAAAACCCCAAAAACCAGAATATGAATTCCAAATCGAACCACCAGCTACAAAAGTGAGTTTTGAACCATTTTTTAAAATCAAACAAGCCTAATAGATAGATAGAAATAAATGCTCTGTTTGTTTTTAGTGGCATCATAACTCAAAAACTGGTGGACGAATTGATGCCAAATTTGCCCACAACACATCTACTAACCCAAGGAGTGACCATAACTCAGAAAAACACCAAAAATCACAGTGGCAGGGACTTAAAAACCCCAGAAATCTAGAATACACTACAGCGCATGCACGCAAATGACTTGTTTGACCTTGCCCCCCTCCTGCGTGAGAGAAAACAAACTAAACAGCTCTCCCACCTCTCTCGAGAAAAGACTGCAGCTGTCCCCAAAAGGTAAAGAAAGAACTGTATCCAAATGAGATGTGTTTTGCTGTCTGTGCCCCTGTTAAGAAGATTTTGCCTTATTTCTGTCCTTGTAACAGCTGCATTTTGAAAAAAAGCTTCACTGGAGACTCCTTTTCCCCATAATAACTCTTCCCTTCTGATGACTTGATTTCTCTCACTTTCTATTGTCTCGCTCCCATTCTTAACTGTGAGTCGTTTGTAAGTTGAATGTTTGTAAGCCATGGACTTTCAAACATCCTGTACTTGATTTCGGGCCAACTATTTACTTTTTTAACCAAAGTCAATTTTAATTTCTGTGCATACAGTATGGTGAAGCACATTTTGCCTCATGCACCTGCACTCAAAGAACAATTGCTAGAAATAGCTACCCTTTCAGCAATTCTTCAACAAATTCTTCAATGGTTTAGACCACAAAATTGAGAGATAAAAGGGCAGAAAGCATCAAATGTTCTATGCTCATTCCTATCATATATTAAAGTACAAGAGCAATAGATATATATTTTTATTCTATAATAACTTACCCACACCAATTCCTGTGGTTCTGGCAGTTCCTAAAATGAAAGAAAGGAAATAGGAACATGTTTCCAGCTACATTTAAAAAGAGTGAAATATACAGTCCCTGTCTTACTAAATTGAACAAAAGAACAGCTTTCTTGCTATAAATGTTGCAACACGTTGCAGCAGCTCCACTGGCTGCTGATCTGCTTCTGGGCTAAATACAATTGCTGGTCATTACCTTTAAAGCCCTAAACGGTTCAGGTCCAGGCTATTTGACTAACTACATTTTCTGCTACAAACCAACTCAGGTACTACGGTCATCAGAGGAGGCCCTGCTTTCGGTCCCACCCCCTGGAGGAAACGAGAGAGAGAGAGAGAGAGAGAGAGAGAGAAAGAGAGAGGGCCTTTTCTGTGATCTTCCCACACCTCTGGAACTCCTTCCTTAAAGAAATAAAGATGTTCCCCTTCTCTTTTCTCCCTCAAAAACAGCTGAAAACCTATGCTTGCTCACTAGCATATGTATAGGAGGAAGATTAGATGAAGAGAGACTACATAGAGAGACTATCCATGCACATATCTTTGAACCTTTGTTGGCTTTTGTAAATTAATTCAGATGTTTTATATTTACATTTTATATTAGTGATAATTTTTGATAGATTCTGATTTTATTTAAGTCATAGATGTCATGTTTAAGCTGTCCTTTTATATGGGGTAATTCTGGGTTATTACATTTCTACTTGTTATTGAGGCATTGAATGTTTGCCTTTTTGTTTGTTGGAATCTGACCTAAGTCGTCCAGGGAAGATAGAGTGGAATATAAATAAATAAATAAATAAATAATAATAATAATGATTATTATTATTATTATTGAAATATATGCACTGTGAGAATTCAGATGTACTGCCAAATATAATGTGCACTTTCATTAAAATATTGTGATGACTATCATAAAAATAAAGAATGAAATGAAGTTTTATCTTGCTTTACCCTCTGACACTTTAGAACCATTTTGGAAAATTCCTTTTTGGTGATAGGAAAAAGTCAACTGATAACAGCATAGTGAATTTTTAAACATGTACATCAGCTGAAAAGACATTCCTTGATGCTCTAAAAGGTCTGGAAAACTATAAATGAAACTGCTACATGCATGATTTGCCTCCCAAAAAATCAGCTCTTTAGATTAATACAAGTATATGTGAAAGCAGGTCCTAATTAGTTCGGTGGAACATAGTGCAGGAAATTGAGCTATAAAATATATTGCTAAAATTATTTCATAGAAGCAAAGCTTAAGTTTGCATTGACAATGTCTGTGAATTACGAGCAAGCCAACCACAGCTTTTTATCTAGGTGCATATTACACACATACCAAATTTAGTTGTGCACAGAAGCCTCAGGACAAATAATGAGAATTAGTAACTTAATTGCCTCCTCCAGTGGCCCCACTTTCATGTCTATTATTAGAATAGTGTATATTATTAGAAGAGTGAACATAAATACAGAAACAAGATTATTTGTCACCCCACTTTTTAGCTTTACCTGATTCATTTTTAGTAAATCCTTTAGCATGACTCATGGTAAATCCTGTATGAGAGAGAGAGTTAGTTTTATAAAGCACAACTCTATAAAAGAAAAGTTTCTATATACTATACAGGATTGGACAAAGCCTGATGGAATTAGAGAAATATAGTTTCGAAACAAAAGGAAAGAAACAAGATTGAGAAACGTTGAGGAGAGAAGAACAAGAAATGTGTTCCTCTCAATTCCTAGGAAGTGCCTCATAAATACCTCTGAATTTAATGTGAGTCCAAGGTGTATTCTGCAGAATATAATCCCAACAAATCCAAGATGTCAACCCCCCCCCCCCAAAAAAAAAAGAGAGTAGATCAGCTGCATTTGTGCTGACTCCAAATTCTTTGCAGTTTGCGGATGCTAGAAGTTATTCAGAACTTGATTGGACAGAAACCGATTCCTTAATATGAATTCTATTAATTAATGTTTTTTGAAAAAGAAGAAATCACTTAAATGAAATTATAATTAAATTTACTGCAATTTGCAGTGGGGGTAGGGGGTGTTCTAGGACTGGGATTCTTAAACTACTCCACTTGGGATGCCTTTCGGTCTGATAATTTTTTATGTGACCCCTGGTATATAAATATAAAAATAGATATAAAAATCAAACATTTACTGATAACAAGTCAGCATTTGCAAAACTTTCTAAACAGGTTGATTTTTCCTTTTTATGAAGTACAGCTGAAGCATCCTTTACAACAGTGGTTCTCAATCTGTGGGTCCCCAGATGTTTTGGCCTTTAACTCCCAGAAATCCCAACAGCTGGTAAATTTATTTATTTATTTATTTATTTCTTGCATTTATTGACCGCCCCTCTCAGCCCGAGGGCGACTCGGGGCGGTGAACAGCAACAAAGAAAGACAGTGTACAGTAAAACACGACAATACAAACCAGACACATACAACATAACATATACTTATACTAAAAATCCGCTTCGTCAAGTCCTGGGGTCATAGCCGAAATTCGTAGTCCTAGTTCATTCCAGTGTCATTCCAAGATACACTCAGTTGAAGGCCTGCTCGAAGAGCCATGTTTTCAGGCCCCTACGAAAGGCCATCAAGGAGGGCGCCTGTCTAACTTCAGCAGGGAGGGTGTTCCACAGCCGGGGGGCCACCACCGAGAAGGCCCGCTCTCTCGTCCCCGCCAGGCGTGCCTGTGAGGCAGGCGGGACCGAGAGAAGGGCCTCCCCGGATGATCTCAAGGCCCTCGTGGGCTCGTAGGCCGAGATGCGGTCTGCAAGGTATTTTGGGCCGGAACCGTTTAGGGCTTTGTAGGATAACACCAGCACCTTAAATTGGGCCCGGTAGCGAATCGGCAGCCAGTGGAGCTGGGACAGCAGGGGCGTTGTATGCTCTCTGCGTCCTGCTCCCGTTAACAACATGGCTGCCGCGCGTTGGACTAGCTGAAGCTTCCGGGCCGTCTTCAAGGGCAGCCCCACGTAGAGAGCGTTGCAGTAGTCGAGGCGGGATGTGACCAAAGCGTGTACCACCGTGGCCAAGTCAGACTTCCCAAGATACGGGCGCAGCTGGCGCACGAGCCTAAGCTGTGCAAATGCTCCCCTGGTCACCGCTGAAACCTGAGGCTCCAGGCTCAGCGATGAGTCCAGGGTCACACCCAAGCTGCGAACCTGCGCCTTCAAGGGGAGTGCGACCCCGTCCAGCACAGGCTGTAACCCTATACCCTGTTCGGCCTTGCGACTGACCAGGAGTACCTCTGTCTTGTCTGGATTTAGTTTCAGTTTGTTCGCCCTCATCCAGACCATTACAGCGGCCAGGCACCGGTTCAGGACTTCGACGGCCTCCTTAGTAGCAGGTGGGAAGGAGTGACAGAGTTGGACATCATCTGCGTACAGGTGACACCGCACCCCGAAACTCCGGATGATCTCACCCAGCGGCTTCATGTAGATGTTAAACAGCAAGGGGGACAAGATGGAACCCTGAGGAACGCCACAGGTCAACGGCTGTGGCGTTGAACAGGAGTCCCCCAGCAACACCTTCTGAGTACGACCCTCCAGAAATGACCGGAGCCACTGCAGAGCAGTGCCCCCAAGACCCATCTCTGCAAGGCGCCCCAGAAGAATACCGTGGTCGACGGTATCGAAGGCCGCTGAGAGGTCCAGGAGCACCAACAGGGACACACTCCCCCTGTCTAGCTCCCGGCGCAGATCATCCACTAAGGCGACCAAGACCGTCTCGGTACCATGTCCCGGTCTGAAACCAGACTGTGCCGGATCCAGATAATCCGTGTCTCTCAAGAATACCTGGAGTTGTGAGGCCACCACGCTTTCCATGACTTTGCCCAAGAAGGGAAGATTGGAAACAGGCCGAAAGTTGTCCAATTTAGTGGGGTCAAGTGATGGTTTCTTCAACAGCGGCTTTATAACAGCCTGTTTTAGGCTCGCTGGAATCTTGCCTTCCCGAAGGGAGGCATTAACCACCACCGTTACCCACTCGGCCAATCCCCCTCTGGCCTCCTTCAGAAGCCAGGATGGGCAGGGGTCTAGGATGGACGTGGTGGGTCTCATTCCTCCAAGTATCTTGTCCACATCCTCGGGTTTCACAAACTGAAAAGAATCCAACAAAATCGGACAAGCAGGTGCTTGTGTCACATCCACGGAGACTGCATCTAATGTGGCGTCCAGCCCAGAGCGGATCAAAGCGACTTTGTCTGCAAAGAACCGAGCAAATGCTTCACAGCGCGCTGCCGAATTGTCAGGGCTCCCACCTGAGATAGGGGGAGTTAAAAGACCTCTGACAACCCGGAACAACTCCGCCGGACGGTTTTTTGCAGACGCAATAGTGGCCGCAAAGAAAGTTTTCTTTGCGGCTTTTATTGCCGCGGCATATGCCCTTAAAAAGGACACAAACCGTGTTCGGTTTGACTCGCTTGGGTCCGAGCGCCACACGCTCTCTAGAACCCTCTTCCTTCGCTTCATCGCTGCCAGCTCCTCAGTAAACCAAGGGGCTGGTTTAGCTCGGTTACTTGAGAGGGGACGTTCCGGAGCGATCTTGTCAATAGCCCTGGTCATCTCCCCATTCCAGAGAGCGACCAAGGCCTCGACATGATCACCTACCACGGTGGCGGGAAACTCCCCAAGAGCCGTCAGGAATCCATTCGGATCCATTAGCCTCCTGGGGCGGACCATCTTAATGGGTCCTCCACCCTTGCGGAGGTTAGGGGGCGCAGTAAGCCTAAATCTAATCAGGAAATGGTCGGTCCACGGCAACGGAGAGATGGACAGCTCCTCCACACCGCCACCCTGCTCCCATCCCTGGCAGAAAACCAAGTCCAATGTGTGTCCAGCACAGTGGGTGGGGCCAGTTATTTGTTGGGACAGCCCCATGGTTGCCATGGCGGACATGAAGTCCTGAGCCGCACCTGTGAGGGTTGCCTCGGCGTGGATGTTGAAGTCCCCCAGCACAAGAAGCCGTTGGGACTCCACCGCCAGGCTCGAGACCACCCCCGCTAGCTCAGGTAGGGAGACTGTAGTGCAGCGAGGTGGACGGTACACTAGCAGAATCCCTATTCTGTCCCGGTCACCCACCCTCAGGTGGACACATTCAAAATTTGTGGTCTGCGGGATGGGGCTCCTGGTTAGATGGATGGTATCTTTATAGACCACTGCGACCCCGCCTCCCCGTCCTCCGGCTCTTGGTTGGTGTTGCACGGAGAAACCTGGAGGACAAAGCTGGGAGAGATTTACGCCCCCCGCTTCATCCAACCAGGTCTCCGTGATGCACGCCAGATCTGCCCGCTCCTCCAGGATTAAATCCTGAATCCAAGTTGTTTTTCCGTTGACAGACCTGGCGTTCATCAACACCACCTTCAAGCCAGAGGGCACGCTCACCTGGTTACACCAAATTGCCTTAGGAGACCTATTGGGAATAGTTAATTTGGAAAAGCGGTCCGAATTAGGCCGAATTCGAGGTCTCCTTCTCCCGCATCTCCTCCTTCCCACCACGACCTCTATGGGGGCCCCTCGGCTAGTGGAACACCTCCCCCCCTCCATGCCGCAGTTATGAGCCATAAGATTTCTTCCTCCTACGCTTGTTGTTAGGTTTATTGGTTCTTGCCAGCATCCCCCCTTCCCCTCCTCCCCCCTCCCCACCACACCTTCAATCACGGGCTCCGGGCCACCTCCTCTTCTGCCCCCTCCGCTGCACCAGAGCAACAGAAACAGTACACAAAGGGGGGCAGGGGACCACATGGGTAGCAGCGATACGGATGATAGTCGATATTCCGACTGCTTCAAAAGACCAGTTCTTAAAGTGCATAGATTTCAGGAGCAGTCCGTCGGTGAGCGTAAATGATCATAAATTACTTAGCAGTAACACACATTCAAAGGCACATTAATAAAGTGCTAGGTCTAAAGTGCTCTACTTAGCGATATAAAGTGCGGCACAGAGGGACAGGGAAGGGGCGAAAGTGCTGGTGCAATCTAGCAGCAGATGGCAGGCGCCTAGGTGCTCTAATTCGTTCTTATTACAATAATGACAGATGGCAACAAATGACTACCAGGAAAGTGCTAGATGATATTATACGACTACCCTTTATGGGGTGATAATGATGGTAATTAACTAAATATTGCTATGACCCCGGTGAGACTCTAGACGGTTGGTAAACCAGCGGATAGGCTTCCGGAGTTGATAACTCGGGGGTGGGGCAGCACAGATGGTCAGACACACTCTTGCTCAGTACTAGCAGCGAAGAAGCCAGCTTAAGATCTACACAAAAAGCCAGGTGCTACACTTTGCCTGAAAGGGCTGAACCCAGCAGAGGAGCTCCGCAGCACCGCAGCGGCCCAGCGGAGGCAGTAGCCGCGGCCTGATGGAAGAATGGCGGCGGTAACCCCGGCAGCGGCAGCCGCGGCCCGGTGGTGGAGGCGGGCCTCCGCAGTGATGGTTCTGTAGAGCAGCTGTGGCTCAGGCGGCAAGCCTGCAAGCCTCCAAGAACTCGGCGCTGGATCTTCCTCCCAAACTCTCTCCACAGCTCTCTCCTCGACTGCTGGCGCGGCTGCAGCGGCAGCAAGCGGGTCCAAGCTCCCCAGGCCCTCGTAGGAGGCGGCCGAGGTCTCGTCCGGCAGCCCAATGGCGGCCGCGGCCTGGTAACTCGGCCGCGGCCTGGCCCCCGCAGAGGGGCGTCAGCAGCTTCGTCCAGTCTGCGATGGTAGCTCCAGCAGCCTGGCGGTAGCCACGGGCGGTAGCGTCGCAACGGGGCAAAGTCCCTGGGGGTGGAAGGCCTCTACAGCAATGATTTGGCCTCCCCGGCCTCCACGCGGCGTCTGCCTCAGCGCCCGGCCTCCCTGCGGTGGCAATGGCGGCCTGGTGGGAGGAGCGGCGGTGGCTTGGCCTCCTCGGCCCCACTCGGCGGCGGCGGCGACGGCGGCGGCGGCTTGGCCTCCACTCGGCCCCCTCCTCGGGAGAAGGGGCGGCGATGGCCTGGCCTCCTCGGCGGCTTGGCCTCCACTCGGCCCCTCCTCGGCAGAAGGAGCGGCGGTGGCTTGGCCTCCCTGCGATGGCAATGGCGGCCTGGTGGGAGGAGCGGCGGTGGCTTGGCTTCCTCGGCCCCCACTCGACGGCGGCGGCGACGGCGGCAGCGGCTTGGCCTCCACTCGGCCCCCTCCTCGGGGGAAGGGGCGGCGGTGGCTTGGCCTCCCTGCGGTGGCAATGGCGGCCTGGTGGGAGGAGCGACGGTGGCTTGGCCTCCTCAGCCCCACTCGGCGGCGGCGGCGGCGGCTTGGCCTCCACTCGGCCCCCTCCTCGGGAGAAGGGGCGGCGGTGACCTGGCCTCCTCGGCGGCTTGGCCTCCACTTGGCCCCTCCTCGATAGAAGGCAGAAGGGGCGGCGATGGCTTGGCCTCTTCGGCCCCACTCGGCGGCAACGGCGGCGGCCCGGCGACGGCGAACCAGTCCGGCGGCGGCCCCAGTAAAGGGCAACGGCAGCGGAGGTAAACTGGCTGAGATTTCTGGGAGTTGCAGACCAAAATGCCTGGGGTCCCACAGGTTGAGAACCACTACTCTACAGTGCAATCATGGCACAACATATTTGTGTAAATGTTTAAAACTGCCACTAGGAGGCTTTCAGGAATCTTTTACTGTTGTCACATTTTGGGACTCTAACATTGAACAAAGGGGACCACTTGGGGTCTGGACCCACTGTTTTAGAAGCAGTGTACTAGGGAACAATAAGGGGAAAGCTGTTGTGTTTTCATTTGCAGCATTGTTTCCCTTGTTGCTTCATTCCCTGACATCCTTTCTACCACATGGCACTTGTGGCAGTGAGTATATGTAGCAAAGAACAGGACAGGGAGAGCAGAAAGAGTTAGCCGGTGGCTTGCTACCATGTTGCAAAGGCATGAAGGAGAAGGAGATGTCTATCAGTGTCAAAAAATAAGAGAGAAAGTGAAAGAGGGTGAAGAATGGAGTACAACAGTCAGGGAAAAGGGAAGTGGAGGAAGAGAGCCATGGTGAGAAAAACAAGATGAATGAATCATGCAAGCATTGGAAACATGGAGAAGAAGAGAGGGCAGATGGCACAGGGAAAAGACAAAACAGTAAGCCAAAAAGGCATGCTGAAATGTGAGTGAGAAATTAAGAAAGGTGAGGAGTAGCAAAGAAGTGGGTATAGGGTGGTGTTCATCTGGACAGGTGGGTACCGGAGACGGAAACCAGTGGGCAGCAATTGTTTACCAGTTCCAGGTTTAGTGGCTTCTTTGTTGGATGGTTTGTTATCTGAAGTTGGACTTTTGGTTGGTCTTGTTTGCCCTGCATAACAAGAAACAGGCGTTGACTTTCAGATGCTGGCACCACTTTCAGTATACTAGGAGTCAACAGGTTTTTATATTTGTGAGGGATTGACCCAAACCAGTTTTCCTCAGAGTATCTTTGGAACTGAAAATGCTTCTAAACCAAGGGCTTGCCTATACCAACTTGAAATCCCATACAAACCATAAATGGACCATTGATGGTTTTCACAACACACAATAACTCCCATTGAATATCCCAAGTTTGTGTGTGGGTGGGTGGGTGTTGTTAAACCACCTTTGCCCCATTTTTTAGAAAGTTGGAGCATACCCTAAATTTGCTTGAGTATCCCAGGGCTTCAGAGTAATCTGGACAGCTGGATCAGGCCCAATCCATTCTGATCTGCTGTCCAGATGAACACACCAATATTAATCAATGGAGGGAAAAGGGATGGAACATATCCATGTTGCCATTACAACCATTCCTACCCAGTTATAGAGTTTTGCCTGAGATGTCAGGACAGGGCAGCTCCATGACTGCATGGAGGAGAGGAGATAGCTTCCTTGATTGAGTCTATCCATTCATTTCAGTAAGCTTAATACAGATATCAGCAAGAGTAGATTTAGGGCTGTGTACAGCTCCTCAAGGCTATTTTTTCACTCCCAATATTACTCCTTTTTCTTATAAAAACACATGTTGCCTATGGTAGATATCTCTTAATCCTAGAGTCTACACTCAGCAATTCACTCTAAAAATAGGCTTCAGGACCTCCACATTCTGTTCAATATAAAAGAATCCACTTTTCAAAAGCAGAAAGTGGTATCCAGTTTGTTCTGTTTTCTTTTCTTTTCTTTCTCTCTCTCACCATGTGGAGTACATTGTACAATCTCCAGATTTGACTAGGGGTACATCTACACTGTAGAACTAATGCTGTAGAACAAATGCAGTTTTAACTGCCACAGCTCAACTCTTACGGATATTTTCTCCTCATCTTCTTCTCCCCATGGAGTACTCTTAAGAGAGGACTTCACATCTCTCAACCTTCCAAGACGTAGCTAGCTTAGTTTAGTTCCCTGAGTAACTTTCCTATTTTATAATGCAGTTCCTACAATAACGCTTAGTTTCTCTCTCCAAGCCATTTGCATTTTTGCTCCTTAAATCAAGATCTCTAACTGCTAAATGTACTCTAATATCTCTCTGTAGCAGCTCCAACCAATTTTCTGAAAGGTTGAAGCCGACACAGCTGCTGTTTGGGTTCTTCCAGATGTCCAGATCTTGCAGCTCCAATCCTCTGCTGCTTCAGAAACACTATGTAACATAATTTTGGTTCTTGGGTTATAAATGTCATTTCCTAATTGGTTGTACCATAAAAACATGGAAGCAATTTATTAAATTGCAAAAACTTTGTTTTTGTGAGATATTCCCGAAGAACATTTTGCTATAGTATTTCAATGAATATCTCATAATCCCAACCAATTTAACATAGTTTGTGACAGCCACAAAAACAAAGTTTCTGGAGTATAACAACTACTTTCAAAGTAAATACCACATAATTAAACAGGAAATTACACTTTCAAACCAGAAACAAGTTTTTTTTAATTTTGTTACATAGTCTAATATAAGTGGGTTTCTGCTAGAAATAAGCATTAGAATCATTTTACGTTGACATTCTGGGGGTTGTGATTGCCATTCAACTCCATCTCCCTTCAGCACACACTGCACAGAAGACAATCCAACTAAGATGTACCTAGAGAAAAGGGGGGGGGGGGGTGAGGATGAAAAATGAGTATTCTTATCTTATTCTTCCATAGCTTCTTTAAGATCCTATATTTGTTTAACTTTTTTCAGTTGCAGATCATTTTTAAATAAGTTGGACTTATAACACCATGGCAAATGTGAACAAAAGAAGTAAAAGAGTATGCCTCTTCATGTTCTTAGCATTTATATCATTTATTCTAACCAGCACAAAACAGCTGCCATGAAGGCAAAAAGCAGTGCCCCAAAGCTTTATGCTGCCCTCACTGCTTCACAGATCCTAAAAAGGAGCTCAGTGTGCCAAACACCTATGTATCATGGATTACCCAGCAGCAAATGGTTGGGTTCTATTTTTGGGTGTTTGGGAAATGTCTGAAAATAATCATCTCATTGGGTTCACAATTTATCTCTATGTAATGGGTACCCATTGTGATCCAGTTTGTGTGTCTGAATGCTAGTAAAAATTACAACATCCCGGTTGATCAACACAATTTGTCAGGGTAATTAACAAAATCAGTCTAGAACAGTGGTTCTCAGCTTGTGGGTCTCCAGGTGTTTGGGCCTACAACTTCCAGAAATACCAGCCAGTTTACCAGCAGTTAGGATTTCTGGGAATTGAAAACCAAAACATCTGGGAGCCCACACGTTGAGAACCATTGGTTTAGAAGCTTACTGCAGTAGATGCCAATTTTACAAGGAAAAAAATAGTCTTAAGAAGACTTGAAAAGATAGAGCTACTTCCATTATTACATTTCTCCTTTACAATAGAATCATTTAGAAATGAACCTTCAGACCTTCTTAACCTTCCTTAATTTTCTTGTCTTCATCACTAGTCTACTGCAAGTAGAAAAACAAGGGTTGAATTTTGAAAATTTTCAAAATTATCTTCCAAAGTGTTTTCTAAAAACAGTTGTTAGACGATGGCTTTGGTTTGGTTTTATTCCAGTCTTGATTAAGACCAGATCTAATCCATACATTTAAATCACAATGAGGTTTTTAAAACAGAGCTTAGCCAATACACACCCTTCCGCACAGATGAAATTTACTTTTGCCGAAAACAAGAAATCGGTTAGAATAACAACTTCGCCATTTTCGGGAGTTCCTGGATGACCACATGATTTTCCTAGCCAAAACACAACATTGAGAAGAAACATGCAGGAATTATAAAGACAGTGCATTACTGGACAAAAAAATTAATTTCTTCAGTATTCTGGCCCAAGTTCAAAGGACCACAAGGAAAGATAAACACTTCTTCCCTTCTTGTGAACAAGTGCTGTAAAATGTTAGAGAAGTTGCCCTTCAAGCTGAAAGGAGTTTCTTTACACACACACACACACACACACACACACCCAATCTCAGTAGAATATTCACAAATCAACGAACCATATTTGTCCTTTTGGGTGTAATTAATAATGAGTTAAAGGCATGTAAGTCTTTCAAAGTTATCAATTTCAAATTTAAGGCAGTCATTTTATTTGCAGGTTCTGCTGCATTTTATGAATTTTAATGTTATTAAGTTTTATGTGTAATTTTTGTGTTAATTTATGTTTTCATTGTTTTATTTATTTAGTTATTTATTTATTTACTACATTTGGCAACAATTTGATGCCAGTGCTTTACAGCAAAATTAAAAAATTAAAACAGTCATAAATACTTGTCTTCCATGCTCGCATTGTATATTTTATGCGTGCGGCACTTTGGGGTGTTTTGTGAGCAACCCCAAGTCCCTTTGGGGAGATGGTGGCAGAATATAAATAAAGTTTATTTACTATTATTAAATGAGATAAATGAATTGGTTTTGTTTACATTTTTCATGAAATTGGTACTGGCTCTTGGTGTTCCTTTGGAAACGTAATTCTTCTTCAAAATAAACTACCTGGATCAATATTCTCAGAATTCCGATCAATTCCATTTATTCGGGCATTTTACCCTGTGTTTTTGCCTCAGTCTGAGATGCTTGGAGCAGTCATATCCAGTCAATAAATTCAAAATTACACATACCATGGCATTTCTACTTTGTATAACTGGAGTGTGGAGAGTGAAAAAAGCCAGCAGGAAGGAAAGCAACTCGTTTCAAATGTGGTGCCCAAATCAACATCTTTAGATACCATGGGCTGATAAAATAACTAAAAAATGAATCCTAGAGCAAATTAGGTTTGAAATCTCACTAGAAGCCAAGATAATTAAATTGAGATTGTTGTACTTTGGCTATATAACATGAAGGCAGTCAGAAAAGAGGAAGATTACAAGCAGGTTGATTCAGTCAAGGAAACCACAGCCCTGAGTTTGCAAGACTAAAGAAAGGCAATTGCTGATTGGAGTTCTTTAGTCGCTTTTGGTGGGATATAAATAAACATAACAACAACAACAACAACAACTCTTGAAGGATTCTCATTCCTACGGCCCCCATAAGTCAAAATTGATTTGATGGCAAACAACAACTACAAGTGTGTCCCAAAAGTCTCCATGCATAGGGGAAATTAACACTCATAATTTATATTTATAGTTTCATGTTTATTATATTTAAAAGCCATGGTGTACAAGGAAAAGATTAATAACACAGATCATTTAAGGAAAACCTTCAAAATGTATTTACTTGCATAACAACAGATATGTTGTTATGTTGTCCCACCATGAGTGGGAAAGAAAACTTCACGTGAGTGTAGAAAAAGGCGGCCAATATGCAGAGAATATTTTTAAAAAATCCTGTATGTTGTAATTAAGGATATATTTAGCTACAATTTCCCATTTTTCCTATGTATAGTGACACCCTGCATAAACAATAATAAAACCAAACTATAAGAGGAATTCAAATACAAAATGAAAACAAAAAAGATATAAACAAAACAGATTATGCCAATCAAATGAGAAGGAAATAAAACATACCGCTTTTCTGTAATCAAACCACTTAAGTTTCTCAAGAATATAGTCCACAACTTCTATGTATCTTATCAAAAAACCTTATGTACTAAACATGATACCGTTTTGAAATTAGCTAGAGGCCAGAATGCTGTGGAAGTCTCATAGCTAATTAAAGTAATAGGATACTGACCTTCACAAAAAACGGGAAGATTTGTCCAGGTATGATTACTCTCAAGGCAAGTAACAACAGAACTGATTCCAGGGATCGTGTCATAACCTGGGCGGCAGACATAGGTCACTCTGGTCTTTGCAGGATAGTAGGTCGCTAAATCCTCACGCCGTGGTCTAGCAAATCTGTACCTTGATGGAGTGTAGCAGCTGCCTGGGAACAAAAGGAGGTAGAGAATCTAACAGATCCTGTGAGCACAGTGATTCCAAACCTTTTTTTTTTAAATCAGGGACCACATTGATTTTTGTTGTTGTTAGCAGGGACATAATAAACTGTGTCAATCTAAAAATAAACTTTAATCAAAAATGTTAACATAGTCATTAAACTTAATAGCAATATGAATATGAATTAATATTAAAAAGAACATTTTAATAGAAAATTAAAGTTGGTTTGCATCAATGTGATTTTTGAGCTTGCATCTTCTTTACAAGTTGGGTAATCCTGGGGCTAATGTTATTGCTCAAAGCTACACGCATATCATCACTTACTTTCAATTGATTCCTGGGCTTGTTTTTAATTACCTATATGCCTATAATATCTATGTCTATAATAATAATATCTATATGCACATATAATAATATGTATACATCTATAATAATATTAGCTATATAATATCTATAATAATAATATCTATATGCCTATAATAATATCTATAGGTCTGTAATAATATCCGTACATCTGTTGCCCGTTTTTGCTCGAAAGATGTTTAGCCCTGTGCTCCTTCTATTTTTTATCAGTTTTATACTAATTCATGCATTGCTTTGAGTCCCCCCAGGGGTGAGAAAGGCGGTATATAAATACTGTAGATAATAATAATAATAAAATTTTGGTATGAAATAAAAATAGCATCTATAATAATATCTATATACCTTTAATAATAATATTTGTGTCTATAATAATAATATCTATGTTGTTCATTCGTTCAGTCGTCTCCGACATTGCTCTCCTCCCAAGAAGTAAGCGTCTTCTGATTTCCTGGCCACAGTCTGCATCTGCAGTAATCTTTGCACCTAGAAATACAAAATAATATCTATATGCCTATAATAATATCTATATGTCTATAACAACAACAGCAACACCGATATAATACCTTTGAGCTGGGTTATATGGCAGTATGGACTCTGGTAACCCAGGGTCCTTCCACACATCCATATAACCCTTTGGCCTCGAGGAGACTGAAAAGGGGCCTATATTAGGTTGACGGAGCCCCCGGTGGCGCAGTGGGTTAAAGCACTGTGCTGGCAGGACTAAAGACCAACAGGTCGCAGGTTCGAATCTGGGGAGAGGCAGATGAGCTCCCTCTATTAGCTCCATGCGGGGACATGAGAGAAGCCTCCCACAAGGATGATAAAACATCAAAAATCATCCAGGCATCCCCTGGGCAACGTCCTTGCAGATGGCCAATTCTCTCACAACAGGAGCGGTTGCTCCTGACACGACCAAAAAATAAAATAAAAAAAAATAGGTTGACACTTTGCCATGTCAGTTGTGTACTAAAAGCTTAGAAACCAGCTCTTCCTCTTTTCTTTCTTTCCCATTTCTCCACAATGGGCCACAGCAACGTGTGGCCGAGTACAGCTAGTAAATATATACCGCTCTATCTCCCCTAGGGGACTCAGGGCAGTTTCCACATGGGCAAAATAACACAGAGGACATAGAGAATAAGCAAAACATAGGCATAAAATTATTAACACACACATATACATTGAAAACATTTAAATGTTTTGCAAACCGTATTTTAGTTCTTGCAGACCACAGGTGGTCTGCGGACCATAGGTTGTGAATGACTGTGCTAACAAGAACTATAAAGAAAGTTTCCACTTTGTATAAGAACCAGTATATGGCATATTGGCTCATAGATAAATCAGTTAGTTTCAATTCCAGGCTCTTAGACTATGCAAAAGGATGCATGTGACAATTTGACAATGGTACAGTATATAAATAGTTTAACGCCTTTATGCTCTGGATAGCTCTGCATTCCTCCTGAAGACACTTGGCTGGAATAATATTTTAATTTTAATTAATTTTAATTAATTGTTGTCATTTTCACTCCTACATCACCTTCTCTCAATCATAACAAGTAAACGTATTGTCACCTGAATAGATAATGTCCATGGAAAAAGCCCTTGCTGGACTTTCTACCACAGCATGGGCTACCTTCCTTTATTCCAAACAAGCTGTCCTATGCAAATATAGAGAAGCAACAAACACAGCAACAAGACAAAATCGATATCTCTTCTGAAGAAGGACCTTCTATTTTTACAAGAGTGTCATAAGAGATTGGGGGACAGTACTCCATTATAAATCAGGTCAGGTTTAAAAATCTAGAGATTCAAATTGTGCTGTCGTACGCTGGGCCTATGCATTAGACTGTAGACAGGACATAAATTCTGTGTGCCCAACGGGATGCCGGGGCTGCCTCAGATCAAAGACCCTTAGATTCCCCCAAAACAGAGTCTTTAGATTGCTTAAAGGTTCAACAATGTTCTTTATTGATGAAAACAAACAGGTACTTTAAAGCTTTCTTAACAGTCTATTGGCTTTTGCAATCTTGTTCACTAGGAACAGGCACTATCTTCATAACTGTATACTAATTAATGGGGAAATCCTTAACTTCTAATCTGGGCAGTCTGTACTTGCCTCTGTTGGCGTGGAGCCCCTGCACCCGGTACCAACTGCGTCTGGCTTCTGCGAGCGACCCTTACCAAGCAGAGCTTTGTAGACTTCCAGGGGAAAAGAAGGAGTTCAGGTTTTGGTGATGGCTGGCCGAAGTCCTTCAGCAAAGGAGCTGTAAGGCTGTATGATCCTCGGCCAAGCTGTGGGGCTGTATCTCCCCGGCCAAGCCGTAGGCTGTATATCTCCCCGGCCAAGCCGTAGCAGACGAAGCTTTCTACAGGGGCTCTTGGTATTATGTCCTGCATGGAAAGCTTCTCTGTGTGGACTGACCCAAAAAAGGCTCCTATTCCCTCCAAAAACCCCAAAAGGGGACGGGACCAGGGAACCTAACTATAATTGACAGGTGGTTTGCCCTATGATTGCAGCCAAAAGAAGCCACCTATCTACAGAGTCCCTGAAACTTAGGACTGCAACAAACATTCAATGCAAAGCAAACAAAATTGGAGCTCCTGGTGCAGTTGTACCTGCACACAAATAGAGCACGTGGTTGGCGATTTTAATTAAAAACACAAGTGGAAAAAGTAAAAAGGGATTCAGAGGGGAGGTAGGTAATGATAAAAGGAAAAATAGGAAAAATTAGAATTACTCTGGTTTGTATATATACCCCAAACAAAAATCGGAAAAGATATATAAAACAAGTATTTAGAAAGGTGGATAAGTTTGCACAAGGGGAATTGTATTGTGCAGAAGATTACACCTTGGAATTAGTATCAACAAGGCAAAATATCAATAGGAAGTTAAATATAAGAGAATACAACATGCACGATCTATTAGAAGAGGAATTGGAGAATAATAGATCGACATATTATTCAGGAAGACATGATATATATAGAAAAATAGATTATATTCTGGGGGAAAATACAAACCAATCAGTGATTTTAGAGGCAAAAACACTTCCAATATATTTGTCAGATTATACACCATTAAGAGTAAAAGTAAAATTAGAAATAGAGAGAAAAGAAAGAACCTGGAGATATAATACAATTTTAAACAGTAGAGAGCAAGAATATGAAACGATAAGGAAAGAAATAGCCAAGTATTTTGAGACTAATGATAATGGACAAGTAACTAAAGATATAATTTGAGATGCAAGCAAGGTAGTGATAAGGGGTCACTGTATAAGTTTAGGGGCAAATCTCAGAAGGAGATGGAAGAATGAACAAGATAAGAGACTAAGAAATAGAAATCTTGCAGGACAGACATAAAAGAACTAGGGATAGAAAGATCTAGAGAGAATTAAAGGAGAAGAGAAAACAATTAGAACCTTTAGAGGAAAGGAATATAATGCAAGATGCTCAAGAAATATCATATTTTTCTGTTTTTCCTCAACAACTACATGACGCTGGGAAATATAAAATTACTACAGTACAGTATACCTTATTACAGTCAACAAACCATAAGGCAATGCAATAGTTACATACATCTTACATATATGTAAAAGAGATATTACTAACACTCCAGCCTTAGATTGTTATCCCTAGAACTAAGAATAAGAGTAACTTGTTGTACAACATGTGCAAATTTCTTACAGGTAAAGTTACACAAGTCCTATCTATCTATTAATAAAAATGTAATATATAAATTAAAATGTAATGTTAGTTCGTGCTACCATCAGAACTCAAAAACCACTGGGGGAATCGACACCAAATTTGGACACAAGACACCTAACAGTCCAATGTATGTTCTCCACTCAAAAAAATTGATTTTGTCATTTGGGAGTTGTAGTTGCTGGGATTTATAGTTTACCTACAATCAAAGAGCATTCTGAACTCCACCAATGATGAAATTGGGCCAAACTTAGCACACAGGGCTCCCATGACGAACAGAAAAAACTTGAAGGGTTTGGTGGACATTGACCTTGAGTTTGGGAATTATAGTTCACCCACATCCAGAGAGCACTGTGGACTCAAACAATGATGGATCTGGACCAAACTTGGCACGAATATTCCATATGCCCAAATATGAACACAGATGGAGTTTAAGGGAAATAGACCTTGACATTTGGGAGTTGTAGTTGCCAGGATTTATAGTTCACCTACAATCAAAGAGCATTCTGAACTTCACCAATGATGGAATTGAACCAAACATGGCATACAGGACTTCCATGACCAACAGAACACACTGGAAGGGTTTGGTGGGCACTGACCTTGAGTTTGGGAGTTGTAGTTCACCTACATCCAGAGAGCACTGTGGACTCAAACAATGATGGATCTGGACCAAACTTGACACAAATATTCCATATGCCCAAATATGAACACAGATGGAATTCGGAGGAAATAGACATTGACATTTGGGATTTGTAGTTACTGGGATTTATAGTTCACTACAATTAAAGAGCGTTCTGAAACCCACAAACGACAGAAATGAGGCAAACTTCCCACACAGAACCCCCATGATCAACAGAAAATACTTAAGGCCATCCAGTCCAACTCTCTTCACCAGGGCAAGAAAATGTAATCAGAGCCCTCCTGACAAAGAGCCATCCCGCCATAGATATAGATAGATATGGTTCTATCTATATCTATGGCTGAGATATAGTATCATAGATTTGAAAGAGACCCTTAAAGAAGGACTATGATATGTTGCATATTCCAGTGTAGGCAAACCAGACACACTCCACATCAACACTGACAAAGAAACAACAAGAAATACTGTTTACTCACAAGCATAAAGGAATTACATATATTAGAAACCAACGCTTTCTAATTACTTTATTTTCCAGATCACCAGACTGGGCCACAGCAACGCGTGGCAGGGGACAGCTAGTATATAATATATTTTACTTCAGTTTCTTTTTCTAAACAAGTAGTGAAATAATGAGGATTAATCCTATAAATGATTAAAGCTTACGTTGACAAAACTCTTCGATGTCGCTCCATGTTGAATCGGAGAGGCATGTTGTCACATCCAATTTCCCGTAGATATTATAAAAATTATCCAGACATCTGTAGATGACTGACTCCCCGGGGCGGAAGCTTTTCCTCTCAACATTGTCAGAAGGAACAGCATTTTTCAATTTTGGTGGAGGCCCACAATCCCCTACGATGAACAGGAAATATTCAACTCAAACAGTGCATAGCTGGGTTTGATTTTCAATATTCTTTTAATGGATTGATACTGAACCATAAGAGTGAAGCACGCCATTTATGTATTGCTTTTCAATACACATTCTATGAGCTAAAGATGGGGATCATCTGGCCCTCCGGATGTTCCCGGGGGGCCACTCTCAGCATCCCTAGCCTCAATGGTGAGGAAAACTGGGGTTTAACAGTCCATCACATCTTAAGGTTGGGTGGTGTGACTTTTCCAGGCTATATGGCCATGTTCCAGAACCATTCTCTCCTGACGTTTCGCCTACATCTATGTTTCGCCTACATCTTCAGAGGTTGAGGGGTCTGTCGGAAACTAGGCAAGTGGGGTTTATATATCTGTGGAATAATGTCCAGGGTGAGAGAAAGAACTCTTGCCTGCTTGAGGCAAGTGTGTATGTTGCAATTAGCATTTAATGGCCTTGTAACTTCAAAGCCTGGCTGCTTCCTGCCTGGAGAACCCTTTGTTGGAAGATGTTAGCTGGCCCTGATTGTTTCTTGTCTGGAATTCCCGTTTTTTTTAGTGTTTCTCTTTATTTACTGAGTTTTTTGATACTGGTAGCCATATTTTGTTTATTTTTATGGTTTCCTCCTTTCTGTCAAAATTGTCTACATGCTTGTGGATTTCAATGGCTTCTCTGTGTAGTCTGACATGGTGGTTGACCTAAAATCACAGAACTGATCTATTGAATAAGTTTGCTGGAACAGTAGTAAGTCAAAACTTGGAGCCAACAGAGTATATGGTTTGAGCATTGGATTAAAAGTATTGGGGTGCATTTCCACTGTAGAATTTATTTATTTATTTATTTTATTTCAAAGTTTTATATACCGAGCTTCTCACCTCATAAGAGGGACTCAGCCCGGTTTCCAACCATAAAAACACATACATTCGGTAAAATATCAAAATACACATTACAATAAAACATTAAAAAAGCACATATATTTAAAACCACAGTGGTCAGTCATCATACTAAAATCGAATATACACTGTCTTCCATCCAGATCATTGTCTCATTCTTCAAAAGCCTGTCTCCATAACCACGACTTCACCAATTTACACTACCATTGCTCAATGCTATGGAATTATGGGAGCTGTAGTTTGCACCAGCACTCTTTGCAGAAGGCCTTGTAAAACTACAGCTCCCATGATCCCATAGTTTTTAGCCATGGCAGTTGAAGTGGTACCAAACTGTTTTAATTGTACAGTGTTGATGCACAATGGGACACCAAAGTTTGACTCCCCACTTGTCCATGGAAGTCCACTGGGTGTCTCTGGACAGGTCACACTCTCTCAGCCTCAGAGGAAAGCGATAGCAAAACCTCTTATGAAAAAAATCTCACAAAGAAAACCCTGTCACTGAAAGTTGGAAACACCCTCATGGCACACAACAAAACAACATTGATATTCCAGAACAGGATCTTCCAGAAACAAACCTTAGTTGGACCATGCAGTTTCCTTATAAAGTAGAGATGAAAGTGGAGAGAACAGCCTTTTTATATTTATTAAGATGATCTGAATAAAAGAGATTTAAGACAGGTTAGCTGCACATTTCTACCAGCTGTTAGGAATTGTGGGAATTGAAGTCCAAAACACCCAGAGGGTCAAAGTTTGCCCTTGGCCAATCTACAATGTAGATTTAATGCATCTTGACACCACTTTAACTGCCAATATTCAATACAATGGAATCTTGGGTGTTCTAGTTTTATAAGGTCTTGCGCCTTCTCTACAGAGTGCTGGTGCTTCACCAAATATACCATTCTCATGATTTCATAGCATTGAATTTTGGCAATTAAAATAGTGTCAAACTGCATTAATTCTACTGTGTACATTCACCTTTGTTTTTAACTTACCTTGAATTTGGGAGAGCAGTGAGAAAAACACCAAGAGCGATGGGTCCTGGATGGACCACAAGGAGTCCAGCATCGCGCACGTTTTCTTCTCCCTAAACAGCCTTTTCAACTGATGAAGGATTCCAAGAGTGGAATTCCCAGACTGGAATGGAAGGTACACTGATGTACCTTCTCAGCCCAGGTACATCAGTGGCATACATGAAGCTGAACCTCAATAAATAATAAAATAATAAAACTTTATTTATATACTGCTTTATCTCCCCGAGGGGACTCAGAGCGGTTCCCAGGTAACATCACAAAACATACAAAGTAAAACTACATAACCATAAGATTGACAAAACAATATAAGCATAAAAATTGTCACCATAACACACATATATTAAAAGTAATCCTGCCTGTTCAAGGCAATTAAAAAAATTAAAAGGCCAGGCCAAGATTTGTGCAAGCCCAAATATTTGGGGCCCCGGGAATTAGCTGCAAGGCTATGGCAGGCAACAATATTAGGTACAGGTCTGTGGCTGTTCATTCCGGGGCCGATTAGAAGTGATCTGGGTAATTGGTAAGGAAGAATAAGGCCGCATTCGACAATTAGAACTGGTCATTTTCAAGGCTTGTTGAAACCACCAGGTCTTCAAGCTCTTATGAAAGGAGGGGAGGGATGGGGCCTGTCTTATTTCCCTTGGAAGGGTGTTCCAGAGGCGGGGGGCCACCACTGAGAAGGACCTCTCTCTCATCCCCACCAATTGTGCTTGTGTAGATGCATTCGGTAATCAAATCACTATACAACACTAGCTCTTTACACCTTAATTCATTGCAGAAGTGTTACTATCATCTAAAGAATCCTTATTTGCATATGTATACTTTCATATGACCAGGCACTTTAAAGCTTTATTTGCTGGCTTTTGGTAATTCTGTTATGTGGTCATTTGTAGCATCTCAAGCCACAAGTTGCATTTGTAAACAAAACATTTACAATATATATATATATATATATATATATATATATATATATCAATAATTACAATCTATCCATGTTTGAAAATGTTGTTCCTGGTGAAGAATAACCGCTTTGTTGATATAGACAAAGACACCAATCTGGATTCTGCTCCTTGTAGATGTGAGGACAGGGGACTTTCTTAGACAACTCTACTTACAAACATGTTGCCACTACATTACTGTGTTTTGAATGGCTGTGTCAATTTCAAGGATATTCCATTTTATTTCCTTCTCCTCTGCTTTTCCAGCAACCCCACATCCTGCATGTATTTGGAGGGATTTTGCACTTCTTCCCCCATATAATATTTTCTCCATTTCTGCAAACCTTTCACTAACATTTTCTAATGCATCCTCTCCTGCCGAAGCATTGATTGCTGTCAAGAAAACTTATCATCATGTATGTCAAGCAATGTGATATTTGAGTTTAATAGCAGTCAAGCTGGGTCTCAGTCCAGAGAGGAAATCAGGGTACAAATAATAATATAGTAGCAGCAAAGGAGTGATTAACTCAGGACCTCATCATACTAGAGAACGAATCTACTTCAAATCCGGTTTCTGCCTCCTGCAGAATTCTGGGGTTTGTAGTTTAGTGATGCTATTAAAGCAGTGGTTCTCAATCTGTGGGTCCCCAGGTGTTTTGGCCTACAACTCCCAGAAATCCCAGCCTACCAGCTGTTAGGCTTTCTGGGAGTTGAAGGCCAAAAACATCTGGGGACCCCAGGTTGAGAACCACTGTATTAAAGGTTCTTCCCTAAACTACAAACCCCAGAATTCTGCAGGAGGCAGAAACCGGATTTGAAGTTGATTTATTCTCTAGAGTGATGAAGTACTCAGTCCCTCCAGTAAAGGAGTAAGGTACTCCTATGATTTCGCCTTCTCCTTCCCTTTCCTGTTTAGATTGTATAAAGCATAAACTGTTGTATCGTTTAGTATCTGTAGAATACTTTAAAGGTTTTAGACTATGCAAAAGTGTTAAATATAATCTGGGTAGTAACATACAATGATAGCCAGCGTAGTGTTGTGGTTTGAGCACTGGAATACAACTTTGGAGACATAGATTCAAATCCTTGCTTGGCCGTGGAAGAACATTGGGTGATCCTGAGCAAATCACATTTTCATAGCTTCAACGGAAGGCAAATGCAATTCTCCTCTGAACAAATCTTGCCAAAACAAAACAGAACCCCAAACTGTTAGTTAAACTTGAATCTTCACAAAAAAAAGGTAGCATACACGCTGCATTGCATGAAATGCTGGCATGCAATTATGGTACTATTTTTTATTTGATCTAAAAGTTGTTACTTAAGAGAATTGTTGCTGCACATTTCATCCTTCAGGTGGAATCTAACTAGACTACAAACTCTAATGTTTATTTAAAGTAACTTATAAGGCTGTGTCAGGCATCTGTAGTGATGGATTTCTATGGAACCATTCAAGTGGAGAATAGCAAATGCCTTGTTGCTACGTACATGATTTCAACAGAAGGAAAGCACACTTAATAGTTTGTTTTATTAAACACACATTTAATTTTGACAAATGCTCTCAGGGAAACAGTTAACTTTCTGTATAGCCTTCATGTAACATATTGTACAATTCAATATGAAAATTGCAATATTGACCTTACTTCCAAATACACCCTTTTGGATTTAACAAGCTTGGGCTCAGTTACATATTTTTTGGCATGATTTCAGTAGGTTACTTAACTCAGGATTCCTCCATACGGGGTAACTGTGTTGGGAAATTGCAGTATTTGTTGCAGTCTTCCTTCCTTCCTTCCGGTCTTCCTTCCTTCCTTCCTTCCTTCCTTCCTTCCTTACTTACTTACTTACTTACTTACTTAATCTAATGAGTGTATTTTCAATTCCAAGACATTTTGACACAAAAAGTACAGTAAGACCTCAGTATCCATGGGGAAATATGGTTCTGGCTGGACTGTGGTTACTTGAAACTGTGGCCATGACTGAGCATTAAATTAGCTAACAACAGCCCCAGCATATCATAGAATAGTGCTGGAGGATCTAGAGATTCCCAGAGAGAGATTGTATCTAAAACTTTTCTAGATTCTCCCACACAGCTCTAACACAACATACAATCACCAGGAAAACCTAGCAAATTCTTAAAGCGTCAATTTTTCCTCAGGCGCACTTCAATGGAGCCACAGATACAGATTCTGATGAGATAAAATACAATAAGATATAAAGATCTTATTATATTTTATCTCCTTTTTAATAAGCCACTGCAGTCAAAAAAGCCTGCCAAAAGAGAGGAAGGAATGGCTGAGAAAACAACAAATGTAAAAAAAGGCACAAGCTGCTTATATTGGAAGAACTCACTTCCTTCAGATTAGTCTGGAAGTGCGCCCCATCTGAATGAAATTTGTGTCTTACAAAAACACTTCATTTACTAACAATACATCTCTCTCTCTCTCTCTCTTGCTTATTAAAACACACAAACACATTATTTACATGAGACATATTTTTTACATATTTTTAAAAAACAAGAGATAAGTCAAAGAGGCTCATCGATGGCTCTGCATGAGAAATCTTGAAGAATTCAGAGGAAGCATGAATTTGAAAAATCTATAATTTTCATGAAGAGAAGTAAACAGAATAGAGCCTTGAGGGGAGAAATGAATTGATTTGAATTATCGAAAGCCTCCTATGGTTCCTGACAAAATCCCATGGCAATTTGCACTGCAACATCTTTATCTACTTACGATAAGTTAAAGCATCACTTCTTCAATGGAGAGACATCACCCTTCCAAGATCCTCCATTAGAGTCTTATACCAAAAATAATAATTAAAAAATCCGCAAGGGGAGAAGTGCTGAACTGTTGAATGCAGAAACACTGTGTGCAAAAGAGCAAGCTCTTTCTTAAGTCCAAACATTATTTTATACTCCAAACACATCTTAATCGGTATAGCCAATGTCAACAACTTTCAAAATAACTTCTTCATTAAATTTCCACTTCCAGTTTGCAAGGAAATAATTGACAGTTGATCATCAGCAGGAAGCCAGCAGGTGCAAGAGTTTATGGCAGAAATCCAGTGCAAGCACATCCAGGGCCTGATAGCTTCATTTTTCTTCCATTTCTACCTCTTTACGTGATACTGCATGGTAAGGTTTTGAAGGATTAGGAGGGGTATCACTTTGCCTATAAAAAAAGACACATTTTTTAAAATGAAGGTCTCTAGATAAGGCATCGGCAAACTTTGGCCCTCCAGGTGTTTTGGACTTCAACTCCCACAACAGCTGGTAGGAGGGCAGAAATTTACCCATGCCTACATTACATCAATAGGCTTTTGTAAAGAACTGAAAGGTATGCTGATCACATGAAAACATTTTGGTGTTAAGTATTTACCACTGAATCTTATGAAATTATTGCTGGATCAACACTTTAATTGACATTCACAAAAGTTTGCACTTATATCTAGAATACAAAAAGAGAAAATGATGTGCACAATCCTAACCCAAGGAAGGAATCTCTTATATAGACAGAAAGAAAATCCTTTGAATAGTAGAAATATTTAAAGTTAAAGTGAAAGTTGAAAGTGCAATGACCCAGGACTGTTTATAGACAATGGCTATGTCTTTGTGAGATATGGAATGTTATTTTATGTGATGTGTTTAATAATGTTTAATGTTTTATCAGGGGAGGGTCAATTTTGATGTTTTATACTGTTTTTTATCGATGGTATTGAAGTGTTGCCAAAACTGTGAACCACCCTGAGTCCCCTTCAGGGTTGAAAAGGACGGTATATAAATACCACAAATAAATAATTAATTAATAATTCAATTTTGTGCTAATCAACCTAATGTGACCACCTTGTGGCCTTTCCCTAAGTCCTGATCATCTATATAGAGCAGGGATCCTCAAACTAAGGCCCAGGGACCAGATACGGCCCTCCAAGGTCATTTACCCGGCCCTCACTCAGGGTCAACCTAAGTCTGAAATGACTTGAAAGCACACAACAACAACAATCCTATCTCATCAATCTAAAGCAGGCCCACACTTCCCACTGAAATACTAGTAAGTTTATATATTTGTTAAAATTGTTCTTCATTTTAATTATTGTATTATATTAAAGTGTTTTTTTTCCAAATTATAATCTGGCCTCCAACAGTTTGGGGGACTGTGACCTGGCCCTCTGTTTAAAATTTTTGAGGACTCCTGATGTAGAGGTTAGAATATATCAATTTTAATGTACTAATAACTGAGGAACAGAAGAAAACTTATAAGACAGAGTAAAGCAGACACACATGCTTGCTCAAACAGTCTGAAAAAAGTTATAAGGAAGAAAAAATCATACCTTGGCAACTCACCCCTTTTTAAAGCAAAGTAGTTTTTTGCTATATAGAACAAATCCAGCCACCACAACTATAATAGCAGCTAAAACTCCTTGAAGAAAAAACAGAAAGAAACTCATTGTGCTGGAAAAATTAAGCTTTGTATTGTTCAGGCAGAGCCCAATGTACTGTTAAGACTCTTTACAGACAGACGGGAAGAATGACAGTGATATATAGTACATTTTGTACATATAATTACTACCCTACTAACAAACAGATTAGTTCAATTAATTTTTAGATTGTTTGGCAATAAACAAACCTGAACAAGAGAGTTAAAAGAAAATAATTAACAAACAATCAAGAAAAAAGGAGAAGAAAAGAAATATGGAACAAGACAGAAAACACAAGAAGATGGATCAAGAAGATAAGACTATTAAGTTTAATAGAAGATAATAAAATTCCTCTTTGATATGGAGTATATATCAAACTTGCCAAATTTTAGTATCACAAGTAATGAGTTTGGATAACAGAGACCAAGAATTGGATGTAACACAATAAAATGTTATATAATGTTTTCCCCTTGCCCTCTAAACAGTTTTCCTCCTCCTCAATTTACTAGATATTTGTTAAGATTTAATTTACTAACACTATCACAAGTATCCCACCTGCTCCCTTTCCCTACCATACCCTCTGGAAGTAATATCTTGAAATGACTAATAAAAAAATTACACACACGCACACACACATACACAAAGGTTCTTTACAGACAGAGCTCCAACACAGGCTTGAGACAAATCCTCCAAGCACGATCAAATTGGATCATAAAGTACAAATAACTTCTCAAAGTAACTTGGTGGCAGAACCATGCATTTGCTCAGGAACCAGACTGACAGATATTGGAATTCAGCTCTGAGTATTGTGGATTTAGTGCCTGAATATGCTAAAGGTTTCTTTTTAAAATTCTGTTTCTAGTGTCTGATACATGTTGCCTTCACAGCATATAGGAATCCTCTGATGTGCAAGTATCTCAGAAAAAAGATACAGAATCCTAGAATTGGAAGACCACAAGAGCAAGTCCATCTCCATGTAAGAACTCACAATCAAAGCTCTCTTGACTGATGGCCATCCAGTCTCTGCTTGAAAACTTCAGAGATGGAGCCTTCATCAATTTCCAAAGCCGCATATTCCACTGTCAAACAGCTCTCAGCGTCAGGAAGTTAATGCTTCCTGTAGTCTGATTCTGTTGCTCCATGTCATAGTCTCTGGAGCAGCAGAAAACAAGCTTGCCCTCTCCCAAATAGGACATCCTTTCAGATATTTAAACATAGCTATCATGTCCTCTATCAACCTTCTCCTTTCTAAGCTAGACAAACCCAGAACCCTACGATGATCCTCACAGGGCTTGGCTTCCAAAACTTTGGTCAGTTTGTGTGCCCTTCTTTGGACACATTCCAGTTTCTCAATATCCTTCTTGAATTGCGCCCAGAACTGGATACAGTAGTTTCAGATAAGGTCTGAACAACTCAGATATATCTATATCTATGCCTATAATTTGCTCATTAGCATTAAACTTTTTAAGCAGCACAAGAAATCTTTTCAGTGTAAGTAGCAACACAGTTTTTCAAAAATGTTCTAGATACCATGGAATTCATCACTCAAGGAATTCTATAATGTTGGATTCAGTAAGTCTATAAGCAGGTAATGTATATTAACCCTGAAACCCAGATCTTTTAAAATAAAAAACCCAAATTCCTCCAGTGGGACTCAGAATCAACAGTTCTTTGTTCAATACTTGGATCTCAGCCTGGGAGAAAAAACCCCCGGTATAAATTTAATAAATAAAAAATAACAATGACAATAGCTGTCTATTGAAATATATCATTAAAGAGTTACTTACCAATGACAATTCCCACAATTGTGTTACTTCCTAAAGTGAAAGAGAGAAAAAAATAGACCTTATGTTTCAAGGTATGGTCAGCGCCAGAGAAATGTAATCTCTCTTTCTAGCTAGGACCTGGGAATTGGCTTTGTTGCTATAAGAAAAATATAACAATTCAGGTTTATTCCCACAGTCTTGATGTGGTTTCTTTTTTAAAAAAGATAATGGTTAGTTTTGGTCAGAAAACAAAATTAGTTTTCTTATTACTTTTGTTGAAATTTTAGAGCCCTTTCAAAAATCACAGTACAGGCAGCCCCCAAGTTATGAACAAGATAGGTTCTGTAGGTTTGTTCTTAAGATGAATTTGTTTGTATGTCAGAATAGGCACATTTTTAAGCGTAATGCCAGTCAAATGCACTTTGGATAGCATAAAAAAGGGTTATCACCCCTGTGATGTTTCTTTTGCTGTCTGTTCCTCTGTTCGGAAAATTTCGCCTCACTTTCTGTCCCTGTGACAATTGGATTTTGAAAAATTTGGCTTGTTGTGGAAACAAGGATTGGTGAGAAAGCTTCAGTGGAGACACATTTTCCCCATGATAACTCTTTCAGGAGTGAATTTCCCTTCTGAGGGGTAGATTTCTCTCACTTCCTGCTGTCTCATCCACATTCTTAACTGTGAGTTGCTTGTAAGTCGGATGTTTGTAACTGCCTGAGCTTTTTTAGTAATGAGGAAAAGACTACTGATACAGCACTCATGAATTGTTTGAACACGATAAGCTGTCTTAAACAACTTGAGAATGACCCTTAGCTGGACAAATCTTTCTTGCATCCTTTGAGGCCAAGGAAAATCTACATACATGTCATTCATCTACATACATTAATGAACTAAACAAAACAGGAACACATCAAAACCTATAAATTTCTATAGCTCCACCAGACTTTAAAAGAAACAACATTAAATCTAGAAGGGCAGTGGGACTTCTGTGGGGTTACAGCAAACCCAATACAATTATTTATCCACATAAGCACAATGTGCATGTCAAATTTCATGGTATGCCGGTGTTTCAAGGGAAAGCATGAGATAAAGAAACTGAACTGCCCCTACCAGTGGCTGCACTGTTTTGTCTATGAGAAAATCACAATCAGATTATCGGGTTGCTGCCTCACCTGGTTTATCTTCACCTGGTTTATCTCCAGGATCTGGACGCTGTGTAGATCCTGTATAAAAGAGATATTTTTTTAAAAAATATGTTAACATTTTGGGATTTACAAAAAATGCTATGGACATTTTAAAAAATACATCTGGAAAGAAAGTTTCCATAGGAAGAAAAAGATTCATAAGTTATTGGTAAATACAGTATTGCTACATAATGTTACTGTGTACTAAACTGCTTTTTCTGTTTATTTGTTGTAAAACATGATATTTTGGTGGTTAATCTGTAAAATCATAACGTAATTTGACAATTAATAGGCTTTTCCTTAATCCCTCCTTATAATCCAACATTTTTGCTTATCCAACGTTCTGCCGGCCCGTTTGTACTGGACAAGTGAGACTCTACTGTATCTTTTGGTTTTCACATGTATGTACGGAATTGAATTTTGCCTTTATGTTGGAAACCGCTTTGAGTTCACTTAGGGGAAGAAAAGATACAAAAAGAAAGAAAGAAAGAAAGAAAGGACAAAAAAGAAAAGAAAAAAAGAAAAAGAGGCATTGGAAAAAGTAGCATAAAGAAGCAAAAAGCACAAAGCCTTTTATCATATAATTTTTCACAATTTATTTATTTTCCTATTTTTATTGGGAAGTGTCAAAAAGGAACAATCAGCACTACAAACAACTTTTAGACTATAAAAGCCTTCTATCAATGACTTGGTTGCATTTGACCAAATAATGAGTTTCCTCAGCTTTATTGCAAAGTAATATAATGCCCCCTTCACCTGCTCATTCAAAAACGCACTGAAAGGTTGACTGGAGTTGGAAACCACAAAATATAAAATAAACAAGAAAAAGGGAGAGGGACAACCTGGTTTTCCAAGCTTTGTGTTTCTTAACTCCTTTGACCACGAGATGCTTCCTGCTGCCTTCTGAAACAGTAAGAGCCCCTCCCCGCCCCTTTCTAAAAAGGCATTTTAGCTGGACAGGCTGGAAAGCAAAATCCTCGCTCTGCCCTATTCCTTTCCCACAAATGCCTCTGGTTCCCATGAGGGCTGAGGCATTCTGGAGAAAGGAAAAAGGACAAGATGGCTTAAGTCAAATCAAATCAAATCATTTATTTCGGACATTGACCAGCACAGAAAATAGTCACATTTTCATACAAACTTGGTATGTTTGGTACATTAAAAATATAAATATAACGACTGAAGCACAATATGGGTGAGGGAGCAGAAGGGAAGGGGAAACAGGGTAAAAACATACAATGCCCAGATCCATCACCAAATTGTAGATTCAGAGAAGAAGATTACTGGACACACAGTTAACTTTTGGGACTAGTCATTCCCTGACGGATTTTGTATGCTGCTGCACAGAACTTTGCAACATTGTAGGTTGTAGCTGAATTAATATCTGCAATGAATTAATATCTGCAAAGCTTAAGTCTAAACTTTGCTTTACTAAAGGTAACCAGGCTATGTTAAACTTAAAAACCAAACAAAATAGAGATGGGAAGACAAGGACCTCTGACACCACAATCAGACTGTCCTAGGGCAGAAGTGGGCAACTTTGAGAGAGCTGGGGCCGTGTTTTCATCCCTAGTATCTGCTGCAAATTGTATCAAGCCTGAAAGTACCAAAACATGCCAGGGCAGGAGGGGAAGGCAGATATATGACATACCAAACAAGGAAACAAGATGTGGGTGACTCTGCATTTCCTGTTTCAAGGCTTTTGGTAGGGAGGAACTTGTCAGCCCTTTCCCAACACACAAACACACACACACACACACACACACACACACACACACAGCCTGGCTAAATATAAAAGCATTATTCATGAAGGATTCTATCAGTAGAAAAACTGAAGTTTAGCCTGAATTGGGGGAGTATCAGAGTATATTTGAAAATGCATGTATGCATTTTGCCCTTTCTATCCCAGTGAAGTGAGAACTAGACACTTACAGAATCAATATTTTCTTTAAACGATTCATTTTAATAACACACCATTAACAGATGCTTCAATTTCTCTCTCAAGCTTTCCTGTAATATTATATACATTTGTTTCATTTAGCACTCATTCTACAGCAATATATGTAGTATCCCAGTACCAACTACTACAGCATTTCAGCCTTGCTTTCCCACACAGTCCAGAAATTTGCAGGGAAAATTGTAGCTTTAAAATATACAGGTTTCCCCATTATGTATATCCATCACAGTATCCTTCCACTAAGATTACAGAGTATTGCCTGGAATGATAGCATTGTCAAGCATTGTCATGCTGGTGCCTGTGAGAAGGTCTAAAGATATGGACTCCTTCTCTCCTCTCCTTCAGGAAGAAACTCAAGTCTTGGCTTTTGGACTGGAATTCTGGACTATATTTGAATTTGCAGACTCAGACTTGGTTGTGTTAATATTTTAAGGGTCAATATTTAATGTATTTTATTACTTTTTAAATGTATTTTATTGCCTTTATAATGTATTTTATTGCTGTTGACCTGTTCATTTTAATTGTTGTGCTCTGTTTCTTTGTTGGCATCAAATGACTGCCAATTGTAAGCTGCCCTGAGTCCCACTTTCAGGGTTGAGAAGGATGGGATACAAATAAATAAATATTTGTACAAAACATTGTTTTTTCACTACATATTTTAAAACTAAGTGTCTTGAGATGTAAAGCACAAAAATTACATATCCATTTGTAAACAGCTCTGGGAATTTGTAGCAAAAGACAATATAAGAATACCTCAATCAACAAAGTTTCTAGATAAGTTATTTTTATGTCTCTTCAACCCCACTTTCCTGCTCGTCCTCTGTCTAGCTGGGAAGATGTGAAGGAGGGCTGGAAAACAGCTTTTCAGTAATAGGTTGCAATAGTAAACAATGCAAGAAAGCCTGAACTAAAAAAGATATTTCATTCTAGCTAATTCTACTGTGTGCTGTACACCTGTGTACCAAAGGGAAGAAAATGGTAGCTGCCTCCAAAACCTCTTACTGAGCATGCACAGACAACAAAAGACTGCAAAAAAGTAGCAGAGAAGCCTGGCTCAGCTGCTACACTTTGTATGCTACCAAATTAAGAAAACTGGTGGATGGTGGAAAGAAAATGATCACTGGACGTAACTTAAGAGAAGCCTTGCAAAAAGTTAAAAATATTTTTGTTCACCTATTCAGGGATTACCCGACTAGACCTATGTATTGTTCATTTAGAGTAAAATGTTTGCTTTATTTGCTATCACTATTTCTTCCATATAATTCAGGCCACAGCCACCATTTTTTTCTGTTAAATGCTTTGAGATATATCTACTTCCTTAACTGAGACATTCCTGTACAGAATTTCTATAAAAACCAAAAATACATCAATACAAATATTAATGCAATTCTTTACCAGTTTCTTTGGTAATGGTTTCTGTAATGGTTTCTGTTGTTGTTGTTCCTGGGCCTGGTCTTATGGTTGGCTTTTCTGGCTCTATTGTGTAACAAGAGACAAGTACAGATTTTCAGATTAGTGATTTCTTTTCACATTCAAGAGTCCACGAAGTCCCTATGGACTATCATTAATAACAGTTTTCACAAGATGATTTCTCGTGGAACACTGTTAAAATGTTTCTAAATGGTTAAGTTATAGTTATGGCTTACTTCAAACAGGGATGCTGATAACAGAGTGACTTGGAGCTTTCTCAGTTGAGGTCAACTTGGGGCTACTAATAATGACAACAGTGTCATTAAACTTTAAAAACTTGGAGAGTTAACAGAACAGAAATATTATTTTTGTTTTATAGAGTAATATTTACTCTCTACTTGCAAAATGGGAAATTATAGGCTACTTTTATTTCTTTTTTTGGAGAGTTTAAAAGTATTATTTTTTTAAATAAAATAAAATAAAGGTAATCAATATGACCATGCAGAAGAGGAAGACATTCAAACAGGTCTAACAGACCAGTGAGTGACCATCACTCATACCCCCCCCCCAAAAAAAATCAGCAGAAAGAACTTTAACCCCCCCCCCCAAAGCTAAATGATTATACAGCACAGCACATGCACGAAAATGACTCCCCCGCCCCATATGAGGGAAAAGAAAACAGTTGTCCCAGCTCTCCTTTGCCCATGCCTGTGCTACCATCACATCAGAAGGCTGTGGTCCTCAGTGGGTGGCCTTGGCCCATAGCAGTTTGGCCCCCAGTCCTGTGACTCCAAAGACACAGGCAGTTGGGAGAAATGACAAGAAGACCTGAGAGTGACATGAGGGTACAAAGAAAGTATGTGGGGGTGGGGGGTGGGTAGTCGCTCACCTCAAAGATGAGTGACCAGAGAAACTTTGCAAGTGGCTCAGACCACATCTCAAGCCTGGGCCACTTTCCACAGGTGCAGCAGTAGCCGCCTTGTTGTCTGTCTGTCTGGCCACAGGTCCCACACACTTCCGTTTAACCCCTCGCCTGTCAGACCTGGCCCAGGAGACAGTCCTCCTCCCTCCCTGCAAGAAGGCTCCCACAGATGTCCAGTGTAATAACTGTAGAGCCCTTGTTCTCCAGAGGGCAGGGACACACCTCTCTCAAGTGCTGCCTTTGGGCCCAACTCTTTTCTGGCTTATGTCTAGAGGGAAGGAATCAAGGAGGGAAAGTGGAGGGGGGGGGGAGAATTATTATTATTATTATTATTATTATTATTATTATTAACTTTATTTGTACCCCGCTAGCATCTCCCGAAGGACTCGATGCGGCTTACACAGGCCGAAGCCTCAGAACACAATACAACAAAAACATAACACAACAATAAAACAAAAGCAAATCAAAATAGTTAAGCAGAATAACAACACTAGTAACAATACATCAGGACAGTTAAAAACTGGGCCGGCCAGAGCGGTGGGTACAGGGTTAAAAGTGCTGAAATGGCAGGAGGAACATAGGATTAAAATAGTGCGGTGTGCAGCAATCTTATTTATACTAAAGTGCTTCTAGGACTTGGAATGGGGAGTTCCTAATCTGAGAAGGCACAACGGAACAGCCAAGTTTTTAGATTCTTTCTGAAAACTGCTAAAGTAGGGGCCTGTCGAAGATCTTTTGGAAGGGCGTTCCAAAGTCGGGGGGCCGCCACAGAAAAGGACCTGTCCCGTGTCCCCACCAAGCGCGCTTGCGACGTGGGTGGGATCACGAGCAGGGCCTCCCCAGATGACCGGAGTGAGCATGTGGGTTCGTAGATGGAGATGCGGTCGCACAGGTAGGGTGGTCCCAAACCGTTCAGGGCTTTGTAGGTGAGCACCTGCACCTTAAATTGGGCTCGGAAAATAAATGGCAGCCAGTGGAGCTCCTTAAACAGAGGGGTAGACCTCTCTTGATAATGAGCCCCGGTTAGCATCCTGGCTGCTGCCCGCTGGACCAATTGAAGTTTCCGAGCCGTTTTCAAGGGCAGCCCCACGTAAAGCGCATTGCAGTAATCCATTCTAGAGGTGACCAAGGCATGGACCACCCCGGCCAGATCCGCCTTCGCGAGGTACGGTCGCAGCTGGCGCACAAGTCTCAATTGTGCAAAGGCCCTCCCGGATACTGCCGACACCTGAGCCTCAAGTGTGAGCGATGAATCCAAGAGGACACCCAGGCTGCGGACCTGTGACTTCAGGGGGAGTGTAACCCCGTCCAGCACAGGTAGCCACCCTATACCCCGATCCGGTTTGCGATCGACCAGGAGGACCTCTGTCTTGTCAGGATTGATCTTCAGCTTGTTCCTCCTCATCCAGATCGACACAGCGGCCAGGCACTCATCCAGCACCCGAGAAGCCTCCTTGGAATTAGATGGAAAGGAATAGTAGAGTTGTGTGTCATCTGCGTAAAGATGGCATCCAACTCCAAAACTCCGGATGACCTCTCCCAGAGGTTTCATGTAGATGTTGAAAAGTATGGGAGACAAAATAGAGCCTTGCGGGACCCTACAGGTCAAAGGCCAGGGGTCAGAGCAGGCGTCTCCCAGCTTCACCATCTGGGTTCGTCCCTCCAGGAAGGACCGGAGCCACGACAAAACCGTGCCCCCGAGGCCCATCCCAGAGAGACGACCCAGAAGGATACCATGATCGATGGTATCGAAAGCCGCTGAGATGTCCAAGAGAACCAACAGAGTCACACTCCCCCTGTCCAGCTCTCTGCGGAGGTCATCCACCAAGGCGACCAAGGCTGTCTCGGTGCCATGACCAGGCCTGAAACCAGACTGTGACTGATCTATGTAGTTGGTATCGTCCAAAAAGCTCTGGAGCTGGGAGGCGACCACCCGCTCCAGCACCTTACCCAAAAAAGGGAAGTTTGAGATTGGCCTGTAATTGCTCAGCACCGTGGAGTCCAGGAAAACTTTTTTGAGGAGTGGACGAACCACAGCCTGTTTCAGATTAGATGGAAAAATCCCTTGCTCCAACGATGTATTAATGATCAATACAAACCAATCAACCAACCCCTCCCTGGCCGATTTAATGAGCCAAGATGGGCACGGGTCTAGAGAAGAGGTGGTTGCCCTCACAGCCCCAAGAATCTCTTCCACAGTTTCAGAGAGAACAAGCCTAAAAGAATCCCACAAAATTGGACAAGCAGATGCCTCCGTCACCTCTTCTGGCACTGCGATGAAATTGGAGTCAAGCTCAAGGCGTATCTGAGCAACTTTACCTGCAAAATGGTGTGCGAAATCGCAACACCGAGCTGCCGGGTCGTCAATGATCCCCTCCGCCACCGGTGGATGAAGGAGTTCTCCCACAACCCGGAACAGCTCCGATGATCTATTTGCTGCAGGCGCTATACGGGTGGTCGTGAATGATTTCCTGGCCACCCGAATAGCCACGGAGTATGCCTTAAGAGAGGCTTTAGCCCGTGCTCGATCAGACACGTCCCGAGATTTCCTCCATTTGCGCTCTAGCCCCCTTCTCGTATGCTTCATTACAGCCAGCTCCCCGGTGAACCAGGGAGATGGCCTGTCACGACGCAACGAGATGGGGCATTCGGGTGCGATCGTATCTATCGCCCTGGACATCTCACTATTGTAGAGAGACACCAAGGCGTCGATAGAATTGCCAGGCTCCAACGCAGGAAGAACCCCAAGATTCCTCAGGAATCCGTCCGGATCCATCAGTCTCCTAGGGCGGAGAAGGACGAACAGAGGGAGGGAACGAAAGAGGGAAAGAAGGAAGGAGGAAAGAGGGAAAGAAGGAAGGAGGAAAGAAAAGAGGGAAGGAAGGAAGCAGAAAAGGAAGGAAAGGTAGAGAAGGAACTAAGGAGAGAAAGTGGAAGGGAAAGATTAAGGGGGGAATGCAGGAAAGAGGTAGAGAAGGAAGGAGAGAAGGAAAGAAAAAAGAGAAGGAGGAAAGGAAAGAGAGAAAGAAAGGAGAGAAAGAGGGAGGGGAGAAAGGAAGGAAAGAGAGAAGGAAGGATGGAACCAAAGACCAAAGGAAGGAAGGAAAGAAAGAAAGAGGTAGAGAAGGAAGAAAGGAGAGAAAGTGGATGGGAAAGAAAAAGGGGGGATGGAAAGAAAGGGGGAGGGAAGGAAGGGGCGAAAGAAAGAAAGAGGAGAGAGAGGGAAGGTTGTTCACAGCAACGTGTGGTGGGTACAGCTAGTTTACCAATAAAATTAATCAAAATACAAATATATTTTACTAGATTAGAACAGGTTAAGTCACATTGAAATATAACTAGTCTACACTAAAACAACAGTAGTAACTAATGTGACGAACATCTCTGTGAATGGGAGGGGATAATGACTCTTTCTCAAATAAATCCAGATTTTAGTCTAATATTCAGTTTGTGAAATGAAATGGTGGTCTAGATGTGACAAGAGCCCACTCATGCCCATGGTCATAGATTTTGCATCCCAGGCTATTCTATGTTAACAGAAAGATAAGGAAAGGATCCAAAGTAACAGAATTCCAGTATGGAGCACCACTGTGTTGTCCCAAAGAAAATATTTTCCACCCCCAAAACTGAGGGTTATGTGCTTAAACGTTTAGACCAGAAAATGACAGTGTAGCTGACAGGCATGAAGTGGATTCCAAATCCTTTTTTGCAGTTCTCCAGTTGATTCCCTTCATTTCTAAAACTTTGAAAAGACCTTTTCCTTAGAGAAGATTGGGAAAAACTTTGCCATTATGATAAGCGAGACCTCAGACCCATAGGAAGCTGTTTTGAAAACCAGGTTACTACCTAGGTTTCTTTCTTTTGAGTTTTTTTTTATTTTAAAAGTCTCCTTGACCTAAAGCAGCTTGGCCAAAGGTTATACAAAAATTTTCCCTTTACTGCCAGAGAGTATGAAGAGATTCTGGACTAAAAGCAAGACAATAATATGGAGTAGAAGTTCCTGGGTCTGATGGCACCTGTATGAAGCCCCTGGGCCTTAGTAAGTTGCCCATCCAACCTAGCCTTGCAAAGGCAGATAATTTAGCATTCATATGCACCCAAGCTTGTATGAAAACAATATAGGCACAGAAAATATTTACCTATGTGACACTTTGGAAGTTCACTCCATTCACTGTCAGAATTGCATGTAACAAACTCAGGTCCCCGCAGAGTGTAGCCATCGTTGCATACAAACTGCAGTCTCTGGTTATACTTGTACGTAGGCTGAAATGCACTTGTTAGCCTTCCATTTTCAATTTGTGGTCTGCTGCACTCAACAGCTGGAAAGAGAAGAATGCCAATGAATAAGAAAGTGTTTGTATCAGATCAGCTCATGGCACCTTAAACTTGAAAACCATTGAAAATAATCAACCTGCAGCCATAATGAAATGCAATGAATAGTGCTCGCAAAGAACCAGTTTCATTCCCATTAATTGAATTAATGAATGCTATAGCATACACAAACACAAAGAATCATAAAGTTGGAAAAGACCACAGGGGCCATCTAGTCCAACCCCCAGCTATGCAGGAAAAACACAATCAAAGTACCCTTGACAGATGGCCATTCAGCCTCTGCTTAGAAGTCTCCAAAGAAGGAATCTTGATTACATTCCGAGGCAGTGTGTTCCACTGCTGAAAAGCTCTCATGGTCAGGACGACAGAATCAGCTTTCCTGTAATCTGAACCCATTCCTCAAAGGCCTAGTCTCCAAGGCAGCAGAAAACAAGTGTGATGTGTCTGCCATGCCTCCAGAGACCAATCTCCTCTTTGTGCCCACTGGCTTCCTTCTTTCCTGTCACATACGATACACCACAGCTTACAGTGCAACACTAGTCTGAGGACTAACACTTTGAGTAGGACTAGGAGGTTTTAAGTAAAAAGTTTGACCCCTAAGTCAGTATGAGGTATTCCACTAGATGCAAGAGGAAAAATGACTTTCCTTATAATTTTACATTTGATATATGTAACATTTCCTCTCCTCTTCCCACAAACATTTCTCATATTGGTCTTCGCAATAGCCTCCCCAACCTCTCCACCAACTCAACTTTAAATTGTTTTAGGTGCTATATCTCTACCATTCCACAACCTAACTGGCTCACCAAAGTATCATTTCTTGACATTTTTTGCTTACCAGTTATTGCCATTAAAATATGCTTTTTCAAGGTACCTGTGTAAGTTATTAATGTTGTTGCTGTATCTCGACATGTCACTTTAAGACACAGAATGATTGTCATATGTTATTTTATACTGTAATTATTTCATCCCAAAGAAAGATGTCATTTGCTTAATCATTGCAAAAAATGCACTCAAGAAGCAGTGGACTAAAGCTCTCTCAACCCATCTCCATAGGATGACAATGACTTTTTCATTTTTGTTGCTGCTGTATTGTAAGAAGGAAAGCATCTCTATTCTGTTGATCATGCCTGCTCTACCAGACACAAATGCCCAGATGATGCATTTGAAAGAAGCATCACATTTAGTGGGGTATCCTCACTACTCTGCTACACTGTTTGCAGTCCCATTAAAGCCAAGATAGGCTTACACTTGGTGGATTATGCTATTAGACCTTGCAATACTTTCATTCCAATATTTCTGTGCAATGAAAGTGATCTCACATAAGATATTACCAATCAATCAATCAATTTTATTTAATGCTTAGACCATGGGTCTTTTGCATACAGAACGAACAAGTAAGTATATATAAACCCAATTATAAAATGATAAAATGCCAAGCAATGCAACATTAAAAGTACTACATAAACTAACTCTTGCATAGTTAGAATCCATGCAAAATTCAATATGACTGAAGACTGAAACAAGAGAACTTTGAATAAAAGCAAACACACAATGATTAGATAAAAGAATCCCCAGCACAGTCAACTGCAATATCAGTAATTAAGATATTAATCCATCACCTTTACACTCGGGTGCAGGGTTATCCCATATTCCTTTTTCAGTATCTTTTTCAACTACACAGGTAATACTTGAATTTCCAATGAGGGAAAGGCTTCCATCACAAAAGTATGTTATCACGATGCCAACAGTATAAACATCATGTCCATCTAAATTGTGTCTTCCATTGTTAATAACAGGAGGACGTACACACTGGATTCCTGTAAAAGACAATTAGTAGTTCAAACACACATTATAATGCTTTTAGATCTCTCAGCAGCTTTTGATACGAAATCGTTGCATGTGGGGAAACAGTATTTCTTGTTGTTTCTTTGTCAGTGTTGATTTAGAGATTGTCTGGTTTGCGTACTCTGGAACATGCAACAAATAATTTGCCCTTCTTTAGGAGTCGCGTTCATATCTATGATACTATACTATCTGTCATATACATATGTGTGTGTGTGTGAGAATCAAAGCTATCTATCTATATCTATGGCTAGATGGCTCTTTGTCAAGAGGGCTTTGATTATGTTTTTCTTGCCCCGGTGAAGGGAGTTGGACTGGATAGCATTAAGGCAGCATTTTTCAACCTGGGTGTCAGGACCCCCGGGGGTGTCGGGAGGAGGTTTCAAAGGGGTCGTCAAAGACCACCAGAAAACACAGCATTTTCTGTTGGTCATGGGGGTTCTGTGTGGGAAGTTTGGCCCAATTCTATAGTTGGTGGGGTTCAAAATGCTCTTTGGTTGTAGATAAACTATAAATCCCAGTAGCTACAACTCCCAAATGTCAATGTCTATTTCCCCCCAAACTCCATCTGTGTTCATATTTGAGCATATGGAGTATTTGTGCCAAGTTTGATCCAGATGCATCATTGTTTGAATCCACAGTGCTCTCTGGATGTAGGTGAACTAAAACTCCAAAACTCAAGGTCAATACCCACCAAACCCTTCTAGTGTTTTCTGTTAGTTATGGGAGTCCTATGTGCCAAGTTTGGTTCAATTCCACCGTTGTTGGAATTCAGAATGCTCTTTGTTTGTAGGTGAATTATGAATCCCAGCAACTACAACTCCCAATTGACAAAATCAATTTTTTTGAGTGATGGTCCCTCTTTGGATTAGTAGGTGTCTTGTGACCAAATTCGGCGGCAATTCATCCAGCAGTTTTTGAATTATGATGTCACTCAAAACGAACAGAGCATTTATATATATACTAGCTGTCCCCTGCCACACGTTGCTGTGGCCCAGTCTGTGTATATGTATTTTGTGTGTGTATATATGTGTGTGTATATATTTGTGTATATGTGTAAATATGTTGTTTTGTGCATGCATTGTAATGTATTTTTTATTTTTTTTTGGCTTTTTAGTCTCTTCTGCTGTGTTTTTCGGTGTTTTTATGAGTGATGGTCACTTGTTGGCCTGATATATGTATTTTGTCCAAATTTGGTGTCTATTCGCCCAGTGGTTTTTTATTTATGTTAATCATAAAGACACGGACAGTATTTTATTTATTTTTATAGAATGTCTTTAGCAATGTTCCTTAACTTTTTTAATGCCACAACCCCTTAATGCAGTTCCTCATGTTGTGGTGACCCCCCTACCATAATACTATTTTCATTGCTCCTTCATAACTGTAATTTTATTAGTGTTCTGAATCATCATGTAAATATCTGATATGTAAGATGTATTTATGTTGAAAGTCTTCGACTAAACATTGTATTTCTGTTGTTATAAATTGAACATAATCAAAGCATACTGATTAATCACAAAAACAATAAGTTTGGGGAGTATGGACAATGGATGATGGGATTTGGAGTACGTTCAACTGATTCAGCTCAGACTTCCACAGACCACTACGACCCTCATGAATGACAGATCCAAACCAAACTTGGCACACAGAACCTTCATGGCCAGCAGAAAATACTGGAGGGGTTTGGGAGGAATTCACCATAATAGAATCCTAGTGTTGCAAGAGACCTCCAAGGGCCATCCAGTCCAACCTCCTCCTGGCATAAGGGAAAAGCACATCAAAACTCTCCTGATAGATGACCATTTAGACTCTCATTATTATTATTATTATTATTATTATTATTATTATTATTATTATTATTATTAATTCCTTCCTCCCTTCCTCTCTCCTTTCCCTTCCTTTCCTCTCCCATCCCTGCCTCCTTTCCTTTCCTTCCTCTTTCTTTCCTTCTACCTTTCCTTCCATTCATATTCTTCTCTTCACCAGTCCTTTTCTTCCTTTCTTCTCTCCTTTCTTTCCCTTCCTCCCTCCCTTCCGTGGCAGTTTGTAAGGGGTTTTAAAGGGGGTTGGGGGTTGGTGGGGGGGAGGATGAAAGGTTGGAAGGGGGAATGTGGAGCCCGACTGGGGGAGTTGCTGGTCTTCCCATAGCTTGCATTCTCCCTTCACCCAACGGGTCCCGAGGGGGGGAGGGGTGTGTGCAGCCACTCGTGCAGCCAGACTTGCCTTGCAATCCTCCAGTTTTGTGGGGAGGGTTGCCTGGGGGCCACATGGGTCTCAAGGAGCCTCTATGGTGGCTGGGGCTTGCCTCGCCAAGCTTCCACACCCTCCGTCTCTCCTTCCTTCCCTCTTTCCTTTCCTCAATCCCTCCCCTCCCCAAAACAAAGAGGACTCTGCCTTCCTGCTTGGAAAGGGACTCCATGGCGAGGCTTCTCTTCCCTCATAACAGTTGATGCGTCAGCCTTCTCGCGTGCTGGGGAGGGGTTTTTTTTGCGCATGCTCTGTGAGGTATTTTTTGGGGGGATTTTAAAGTTATTCATTTTTAAGATTTTTTTATTTGAAAGACATAGATTGGATTCGAATGTGTTTTACTGCCAAATTTGGTGCCAATTTGTCCATGGGTTTTTGAGTTCTGTTAATCCCACAAACGAACATTACATTTTTATTTAGTTAGTTAGTTAGTTAGATAGATAGATAGATGATAGATAGATAATCTTTGTACCATGTATATTATTATTATTATTATTATTATTATTATTATTATTATTAACTTTATTTGTACCCCGCTAGCATCTCCCGAAGGACTCGATGCGGCTTACATAGGCCAAGGCCTCAAAACACAACACAACAATACAACAGTTAAAGCAATATTAACAACAAGCAATAAACAATACATCAAGACACTATAAAACTGGGCCGGACCAGAGTAATGGGTACAAGATTAAAAGTGCTGATGTGACAGGAGGTATGTAGGATTATAGGGTAAGTGCAGTATGCAGTGTGCAGCAATCTTAGTTCTACTAAAGTGCTTCTGGGACTTGGTATTGGAGATTCCTAATCTAGAAAGGTACATCGGAACAGCCAGGTCTTCAAGTTCTTTCTAAAGACTGCCAATGTAGGGGCCTGTCTAAGATCTTTTGGGAGGGTGTTCCAGAGTCGGGGGGCCACCACAGAAAAGGCCCTGTCCCGTGTCCCCACAAAACGCGCTTGCGATGCAGGCAGGATCACGAGCAGGGCTTCTCCAGATAAACGAAGTGAACGCATGGGTTCATAGACGGAGATGCGGTCACACAGGTAGGCTGGTCCCAAACCGTTCAGGGCTTTGTAGGTAAGCACCTGCACCTTAAATTGGGCTCGGAAAATAAACGGCAGCCAGTGGAGCTCCTTGAACAGGAGGGTTGACCCTCCTGTAAATCTGGGAAGTGGAGTGAGCTTCCGCTGTCAGCCTCAGCTTCTGCCAACCTAGCAGTTTGAAAACATGCAAATGTGAGTAGGTCAATAGGTACTGCCTTGGCAGGAAGGTAATGGTGCTCCATGCAGTTATGCTGGCCACATGACCTTGTGGGGATATGAGAGAAGCCTCCCACAAGGATGATAAATACATCAAATCATCCAGGCATCCCCTGGGCAACGTCCTTGCAGACGGTCAATTCTCTCACACCAGAAGCGACTTGCAGTTTCTCAAGTCACTCCTAACACGACAAAAAAAAATTAGAATCTTAGAATCATAGTGTTGGAAGAGACCTTGTGGGCTGTCTAGTCCAACCCCCTGCCAAGAAGCAGAAAAATTGCATTCAAAGCACCCTGACAGATGGCCATCTAGCCTCTGTTTAAAAGCCTTCAAAGAAGGAGCCTCCACCACACTCCAGGGCAGAGTTTCACTGTTGAACAGCTCTCACAGTCAGGAAGTTCTTCCTAATGTTCAGATGGAATCTCCTTTTCTGTAGTTTGAAGCCATTGTTCCACATCCTGGTCTCCAGGGCAGCAGAAAACAAGCCTGCTCCCTCCTCCCTATGATATCCCCTAACATATTTATACATGGCTACATTTATACAGTTATACATTTATACATTGTTGGAATCCGCCCTGAGTCCCCCTGGGGAGATAGGGCGGAATACAAATAAAGTTGTTTTTGTTGTTATTGTTATTTCTTATATTGATTGCAAGACCATTAAGACTTCTGCAGGAACTACATGCTAACACAGAAATGAGGGTCAAAGTTGGCAGAAATGGTTCTCTGACAGAAGCTTTTACAACAGGGGAGTAAAACAGGGATGCTTACTGGCCCTCACACTTTCTAACATCTATACGAATGTTTTAGTGCCTTGTTTAGCTAAAACCGACTCTTCTTCACCAGTAATGAGGAACAGAAAGATCTGCATCCCAATGTATGCAGACGATCTAGTGCTAATTTTCCTCTCTTGGTTGGATCTTAAACATTTCTGAAGGTTTTCACTACCAAGAGGAATATCTGTAAATAAATTACTCCAAAGCCAAGGTTATGATTTTTGGCAGACACTGCCCCAGGTATAAATGGTCTTTAGACCAACATGCGATAGAACAAACCCATCTATTCAAATATCTAGGCATTGTTTTCAATGAATTCCTTTCCTAGAAATGCCACAGGGAAGCAGTGAACCTGAAAACTGAGGAAACAATAGCAGATCTGATGAAAGTTTTCTATACTCAGGGATGTTAGCTAACTGAATCTGTTCTAAAAAAACTTTAGTAGTTTAGTAGTTTAGTGTTGGTGAGGATGGTATATGGTGCAGAAATCTGGGGCCTAGATGATAAAATTGTAAAATCTTGGACATATTACAGAACAAGTTCCTCCAAAAACTTTATTCTCTTCCAACTGGAACTCCCGCAACTGGATGGCCATCAGTAAAGACAAAAGTAGAGTATGCCCAATGAAGATACTTTAAACAAATTGCCATTCTACCGAGTAAATGTCTTCCGCCATTGCGTTACTTGGAAATAAGTAACCATCAACATTGAAAAAAAATCAGAAAATCTCCTACACAGCTACAATCTCTCCAATTTGAATTCTGCCTTGGACATAGTTAAGCAGCAACTAAGAGACTGGCTATTTTGGACTGATTCAAGAAGGGTTCTGCAATCAGCCAGGAGCACAAAATTCTCCTCATATTGAAATCCGAACATTTTTGAGCCAGATATCTGATTAAACTTAAGTCATCCTCCTCAGCCCCCCCTCGAAATTCTCAGGGTGGTCTGTGAGAAGGCCTTACTGGTACATTATTTAAACTGTTATGTTCATTCATATCATGATCTGATCACCATGTTCAATATATCCCATACGCATGGGGGTATTGGGGTAACGAAACAAAACGTTTGCTAGGGTAGACCCTCTTTCATTTAAGGCTACGGGCCTGGTCCTCCTTAAGAATTGCCTTCATTGAACTGCGATTCCAAATAATGCCCACTGCAGTATTAGATGGCCATTACCATAATGTGCCATTGGAATAGGGAAGGGTGTATAGGAGAATTATGGAGGCTCCCAGTTGCTTTTCATTTATGCTTCTAGGCATCAACACAACTTTGTAGACATATAGAGTAGTACTGTATAATAGGTATTGATTTATTTAAAAGCCTAGGTTGGCAAAATGATTTGCAATATTGAAATGTACTGAGACAAACATGAGCAAGATCAAAGAAATAGAAATCTTACTGTCACACAATGGAGGGTCTGTATCCCACTGAACACTGCTTTCAAACACAATACAATGAGCAGTCGTCGCTCCAATTGGTTTGTACCTAAGGAAAGAGAGACCTTACATTTTAAAATAAGGAACAAATATGTGTCTCCTACGTAGTAGGTTAATTGAGATCGTCTATGTCCCACTATCTATTGCTCTGAGGGCCTCTTACAGAAATATAAGATGATCAAACTAACAGTTCGAAAAAGGTACACACAATACACCAGTGAGAACATATCAGAAGACAGATTAAAACATGTTGGGGGATTGGTTGGTTCTTGGTCTAGTACTCTAAAGACATAGGACTGTGTGCCACTGGAAGCTCTCTGTGGAATATTTTTTTCCAAAAGGTACTCTAACTGAAAAGGTTTGTTCTCTATTTACTCCCTGTCCTAACTGAGATAAGTACTAATGAGAGAATTAGCATAAATAAAACTGCAACACAGCCTCCTGTTACAGATCATGAAACTTCCAGCCTGGAGTGCCTGAGCATACAGTCATACATCTTGATCAGAATAGAAGGAGCATTGGCATGTAGACCCACAGAACGCTGTGGATCAGCTCTAGAGGAAACATTTTAATTGCTCTCGAAAGGAGGACACTGCTCCACAAAATCGGCTAGGACTGGATAGAGATCAACAGAGGAGGGTAATCGTGGTATTTATTTATCGTGTCATCAGCAACCATTGTATTACAATTCTAACAGAGCAAAACAAACACAGAGATTAAAAAGAAAAAAAAAGAGAAAGAAAAAAAAACCACACAGATTTTGTAAATTTGGTATTTGGTTAAATGTCCTTTGACCAGTATCTGGCCACTTGGAGTGCCTCTGGGGTTGCCGCAAGAAAGTCCTCCATCGTGCATGTGGCAGGGCTCAGGGTGCATTGCAGCAGGTGGTCAGTGGTTTGTTCTTCTCCGCACTCGCATGCCGAGGATTCCACCCTGTAGCCCCATTTCTTAAGATTGGCTCTGCATCTCGTGGTGCCAGAGCGCAATCTGTTCAGCGCCTTCCAAGTCGCCCAGTCTTCTGAGTGCCCAGGGGGGAGTCTCTCATCTGGTATCACCCATGAATTGAGGTGCTGGGTTTGGGCCTGCCACTTTTGGACTCTCGCTTGCTGGGGTGTTCCAGCGAGTGTCTCTGTAGTTCTAAGAAAACTATGTCTTGATTTAAGTCGTTGACGTGCTGGCTGATACCCAAACAGGGGATGAGCTGGAGATGTCTCTGCCTTGGTCCTTTCACTATTGGCTGCTACTTCCCGGCGGATGTCAGGTGGTGCAATACCAGCTAAGCAGTGTAATTTCTCCAGTGGTGTGGGTCGCAGACACCCCGTGATAATGCGGCATGTCTCATTAAGAGCCACATCCACTGTTTTAGTGTGATGAGATGTGTTCCACACTGGGCATGCATACTCAGCAGCAGAGTAGCATAGCGCAAGGGCAGATGTCTTCACTGTGTCTGGTTGCGATCCCCAGGTTGTGCCAGTCAGCTTTCGTATGATGTTGTTTCTAGCGCCCACTTTTTGTTTGATGTTCAGGCAGTGCTTCTTGTAGGTCAGAGCACGGTCCAAAGTGACTCCCAGGTATTTGGGTGCGCTGCAATGCTCCAGTGGGATTCCTTCCCAGGTAATCCTCAGAGCTCGGGATGCTTGTCTGTTCTTAAGGTGAAAGGCGCATGTCTGTGTTTTAGATGGATTAGGGATCAGATGGTTTTCCCTGTAATAGGCAGTAAGAGCACCTAGAGCTTCGGAGAGCTTCTGTTCTACCATCTCAAAGCTCCCTGCTTGAGCAGTAATGGCACGATCGTCAGCATAGATGAAACTCTCTGTCCCTTCTGGCAGTGGCTGGTCATTTGTGTAGATGTTGAACATGGATGGAGCAAGCACGCTCCCCTGAGGCAGGCCGTTCTTCTGTTTCCGCCATCTGCTTCTCTGGCCCTGGAACTCAACAAAAAAGCTCCTGTTTTGTAGCAGGTTTCCTATGAGGCGGGTGAGGTGGTAGTCCTTTGTGATATTATACATTTTTCTCAGGAGGAGAAATCGTGGTATGGAGCAAGAACTACCCCATATTTGCTCTCTTTTTCTCCCCAGCCTCCCACACCTATTTATGCATTTACCCATCACCTACATTTAGGCTTAGAAAGCCTATTTGCACTTTGTATCTCCCAGAATTTCAGTTGAAACAAAATTTGCAGTATTTGCTATCAGTTAAACTTGCCCCAAATGGAAGCCTAAGATCTTCCTAACTAGTTAAGGATAACAAGTCCCTGGAAAATATAAGGAAATTTAGTCTCTCTTTCTAACAGAATGTAGTAAGTTGTAATGTGAAGCGGGGGAAACACGCAAAGAAAACATTCAGCTAGGCAGTCCTCCTTATCCATTCAATTTATCTGACGGTAAGACATATAGAAGTGACTCATCTCACTTATATTGATGCTGCCAATTATGATTTTTTTAAAAGAAAAATTGATTACAAGTTGTTTTTAAAGTATTTTTTACCTTTAGGTTGGCTGTAAATAGGTGTAAATAAATATTGTTCGAAGTTTAGCACTATCTATAAATATTTTAAGAATTAACATGTGGGTATCAATCCTATAAATTGCTACAAATCACCTGCACTCACCCTGGGTCACAGAAATAGGTTATAGTTGCACCAAGCTGAAGGTCACCTCTTATTCCGCCATTCTCCACAGTTGGAGCCCTACAACTTCTTTCTAGAAGGAGAATTAGAATTAGTTGTCCTAATTCTTAGAACAGAACAAACATGCTTACAGATCTATTTCAGATGTTTAGAAATAAAATATATTTCACAAGCCAGCAATCTTTCAGAAAGAGAATCTGGCTAGACATCCGTATTTTCAAGGAGGTCGTGTTTCACTGAGATCTTGTGAGCCACCAATGGCGGGTTTTATTAACAGTTCTTGCGAATTCTTTGTATGTAGTGATACATTTTAAACTGTAAAGTTTAATTCTCCACTCAGTTCTACTTTTGCTTTATTAGCAAGAGGTTTTTCTCTTAAATTAAATTAACGTTTAGTCGACTATTCCCTGTCACTAAAAAATAGCATGGCCTGGTATTGTCACACTACTGCCTGAAATTATTATTAGGATTATTAGGAGTAACTACTACTTCTGTCTTATCTTTTTTTTTTTTTACCGAGCCCCCGGGGGAGCAGTGGGTTAAACCCTTGTGCCGGCATGACTGAAGACCAACAGGCTGCAGGTTTGAAGCCGAGGAGAGCATAGATGAGCCCCCTCTATCAGCTCCCGCTCCCTATGCAGGGACATGAAGAGAAGCCTCCCACAAGGATGATAAAACATCAAAACATCCAGGGCATCCCTTGGGCAACGTCCCCGCAGACGGCCAATTCTCTCACACAGTTTTGCAAGTCGCTCCTGACACAAAAAAAACCTTTTTTTTTAAACCCAAACACTGATTTTTTTTCTTAAACTTTTTGAAGAATTTGGACCTTTTTCAGCCTGTGGGCAAAATACTGAGGGATAAGAAAGCAAATAATTTAGTATGATTAACCAGCTTTATATAGTCTCTAAAGATATAAAATGGTGTATTTGAGCACGCTTGCAATTTCGAATTCATAAAAAAGGAACAGAAAGAAAAATGCTGAGTTTTTCAGAGACATTTGGATCTCTGTTCCAACATTTCACAAACGACCAACATTATTTGCAAATGCAGAACACAAACAATTACCTTCACAAAATGTAGGAGTGGTTGACCATTCTGAACTTTCGAGACACTTAATAGTAGGGTTTGCTCCACTTATATATTGATAACCAGGGATACACCTATACCTCACGGTAGTCCCAACAGGGTAGGAGTCCACTTCAGTCATCAAAGTAGCATGGAGCTGCGCTGGAGGAGCAGAGCAGTCCCCTGCAGATAATAACAGAAAAGGGGTTTTTGAAAAGGGGCGGTTAGACAAAGGGTTAGGATCACAGAACCCTGGATAACCCAGTCTCATCCTAGTCTCTTGAATGGACCACATTCTTGCCAATTTTTGGAGTCAATCATGCAGATTTTAAAAATTCTACACAACTTATTTTATATATTGACAGCATTCAAATGGGTGAATTTTTTTGAAAAACTGTATTTGAATTATTCTACTGTATACCGTATTATATATTCCTACTGTTCTGTTTTCTCCCACTTTTCTCATTCAGATTAGCTTCCCCAAAAGCTCCCTTTGTTTTTATTATGAATTTCTATTCATAGTCCTTACCAACTGTTCCCTCTTACTAGGCATTTAGTGTTTTTGTTAGGAAATTACTTTTGCCAACTCCCACAGCCTATCCATTTCCAAGTCTCCCTCTGCTGTTCTGCTGCCTTACCCATACTAGTTTCATGGAAGCAGTAGATATTCATTTTTGTGATTGAAAGTGGGTGCCCCTACATTAGAAAACCATCACTGTGCCTCAGGTATTATACTTTCAATGGATTACACGCTAAACAATCCTGAAACATGATCCTTAACAATCTCTGTAGCGTAGCTTTTTTGCACCATGCTATACTGAGCAATGAAGCACCATCAAAAAGACAGGGGCCAAATAGGTAAAGTTTGTGTACAGGCAGTCCCCATGTTACTGACAAAATAGATTCTTTAGGTTTGTTCTTAAGTTTAATTTGTATGCAAGTCGGAACAGGCAAATTATTTAAGTGCAACTCCAACCAAAAATACATTCTTTTTAGCTTTGGATGGCATAGGAAATGGTTAACATCCCTGTCATGTTTGCTTTTCTGTCTGTTCTGTGCCCATGTTCAGAAGATTTCACCTCACTTTCTGTCCCCGTGATAACTGGATTTTGAAGATTTGGTTTATTATGGAAATATTGATTGGTGAGAAAGCTTTAGCTGAGTCACCTTTTCCCCATGATAACTCTCCCATTAGTGAATTTCCTTTCCGAGGGGTAGATTTCTCTCACTTCTTATTGTCTCACTCCCTTTCTTAACTATGAGCCCCTTCAGGGAGAGAGGGTGGGTTATACTGTAAATAAAGTTTTTGTTGTTGTTGTAAGTCAAATGTTTGCAACTTGGGGACTGCTTGTAAAGTGGTCTCAAGCTGCATTATTTCTACAGTGTTGATTCACCCTCTATGGCATGCTATGGGATCCTGGTAGTTTGAAGAGGTACCAGCATCCTTTTGCAGGTAAAGCTAAAGACCTTATAAAAAGACAACTCCCACAATTCCATACCATGGAGCAATAGCAGTATAAGTGTTGCCAAACTGAAACAATTCGACAGTGCAGTAGATGCACCCTTTGGATGTGCCTTCACTTCAAGTGGCATTCAACTGGACTATCACAACTAATTATTCCCATTACAACCTGCCTTTATCGATAGACTAGCTTGGGTACTTGGCATTGCCCGGGTTAGGTCTTTTGTAATGCTATTTATGAGAAATAGTCATTGTTTGGTTTGGGTTGTATTAATGGTCACATGAGAAATAAATATGGCTCTCTGGATGCAGGGTCTTAGGATGTCGGTGAACTACAACTCCCATCATCTTCTGCTATGGCCCCACCAAACCCCTTTAGTATTTAAAGTTGGTCATGATGGGTATGTGAGCTAAGTTTGGTTTAAGTTAGGCATGGGTAAACTTTGCCCCTCCAGGTGTTTTGGACTTTAACTCCCACAATTCCTAACAGCCTATCGGCTGTTAGGAATTGTGGAAGTTGAAGCCCAAAACACCTGGAAGGCCATTGTTTGCCCATGCCTTGTTTAGATCAATCATTGGTGGGGTTCATGCAGCTTTCTAGATGTGGGAGCCATCCTAGAAAATGCATACTGAGATAGATAGATAGATAGATAGATAGATAGATAGATAGACAGATAACACAGAAACATAGTTTCACTTTTAGTATATACTGGAAGTCCCCGAGTTACAAACATCTGACTTACATACAACACATAGTTTAGAAGGGGGCAAGACAACAGGAAGTGAGAGAAATCTACCCCTTGGAAAGAAAACTTACTCCTTAGAGAGTTATCATGGGTAAAAAGTGCCTCCACTGAAACTTTCTCACCAGTCCTTGTTTCCACAACAAACCAAATTTTTCAAAATCCAATTATCACTGGGACAGAAATCTTCTGAACAGGGGCCCAGACAGTAAAAAGAAACACCGCTGGGGTATTAACCCTTCTATATACTATCCAAGGCATGTTATATATATATATATATATATATATATATATATAGAGAGAGAGAGAGAGAGAGAGAGAGAGAGAGAGAGATGAATTTGTATTTCAGTTGGAACACAAACATTTTTAACTGTCATTCCAGCTATACATATACACACATGTGTATGTATGTCAGCTGGAACAGGAACATTTTTAACTGTCACTCCAGCTATATATGTATGTCAGTCGGAACAGGAATATTTTTAACTGTTATTCCAGACAGATATACATATAGATAGATGGAGTTACACTTATTTATTTATTCCTTTATTTAAGTAGATTTTCCCCTGGCTTTTTCCCCGCACCAAGATGGGACTCAAAGCAGCTAACAATACAATAAGAACATAGGTAAAGGTAAAGGTTTCCCCTGACATTAAGTCTAGTCATGTCTGAATCTGGGGGTGGTGCTCATCTCAATTTCTAAGCCGAAGAGTCGGTGCTCTCCATAGATGCCTCCTAGGTCATGTGGACGGCATGACTGCATAGAATGCTGTTAAGAACATACAAAGTAAGAAAAAATTAAAAAGATGAAAATCCGATCAATTCCTTAAAGTAACCTGATTAATCAAACCCTATTTACAAATACAACATATGTATATATATAAAACATTAACAAACCCCATTGGGAGCCAAGTTCCTGTACTGTTGGGATTCTAGAGCAGGCATGGGCCAACTTAGGCCCTCCAGGTGTTTTGGACTTCAACTCCCACCATTCATAACAGCCTCTGGCCCTTTCCTTTTCCCCCTCAGCCGCTTAAGCCCCCCGGTGGCGCGTTGGGTTAAACCGCTGAGCTGCTGAACTTGCTGACGGAAAGATTGGTGGTTTGAATCTGGGGAGCGGAGTGAGCTCCTGCTGTTAGCCCCAGCTTCTGCCAACCTAGCAGTTCGAAAACTTGCAAATGTGAGTAGGTCAATAGGCACTGCTCCAGTAGGAAGGTAACGGTGCTCCATGCAGTCATGCCGGCCACATGACCTTGCAGGCGTCTGCGGACAATGCCGGCTCTTTGGCTTAGAAATGGAGATGAGCACCACTCCCCAGAGTCAGATTCAAGTAGACTTAATGTCAAGGGGAAACCTTTACCTTTATCCTAAAGTTATTAGAAAATGTCCTCCCCCAAAAAGGAAGTCTCACTCCAGTTGTGTGAAGGAATGACATATAAGGAACACATCTTGGATGGAGGGCGATTAATAAGTAATTAAATGATGATGATGATGATGATGATCTATTAAATACTGCAAATTTTAATATAAAGTCTACCAGCATAGTTTTGGAGCCCCCAGTGGCGCAGAGGGTCCTCTACAAGTACACTTCCTATCTCACCCAGGGTTTTAATTTTTGAATATTTTCTCTTGCACATTTGGCCCGCCCTTTGTGATTGGTTTTTGTTATGCTATTTTGCATTTCTATTTTATTTTGTTGCATTATGTATTTTGTTGTGTTTAATTTTCTATTGTTTTGTATATTATTTTGATGTATTATTTTTGGCCTTGGCCTCATGTTAGCCACCCTGAGTCTCCATTGAAGAGATGGTGGTGGGGTATAAATACAGATTATTATTATTATTATTAAAGTGCTGAACTGCTGAACTTGCTGACCAAAAGGTTGGTGGTTCGAATCTGGGGAGCGGAGTGAGCTTCTATTATTATTATTATTATTGTGCTGAACTGCTGAACTTGCTGACCAAAAGGTTGGTGGTTCGAATCTGGGGAGCTGAGTGAGCTTCTATTATTATTATTATTATTATTATTGTGCTGAACTGCTGAACTTGCTGACCAAAAGGTTGGTGGTTTGAATCTGGGGAGCGGAGTGAGCTTCTATTATTATTATTATTATTATTATTATTAAAGTGCTGAACTGCTGAACTTGCTGACCAAAAGGTTGGTGATTTGAATCTGGGGAGCTGAGTGAGCTTCTATTATTATTATTATTATTATTATTATTATTAAAGTGCTGAACTGCTGAACTTGCTGACCGAAAGGTTGGTGGTTCGAATCTGGGGAGCAGAGTGAGCTTCTATTATTATTATTATTATTATTATTAAGTGCTGAACTGCTGAACTTGCTGACCAAAAGGTTGGTGGTTCGAATCTGGGGAGCTGAGTGAGCTTCTATTATTATTATTATTATTATTATTGTGCTGAACTGCTGAACTTGCTGACCAAAGGGTTGGTGGTTTGAATCTGGGGAGCGGAGTGAGCTTCTATTATTATTATTATTATTATTATTATTATTAAAGTGCTGAACTGCTGAACTTGCTGACCAAAAGGTTGGTGATTTGAATCTGGGGAGCTGAGTGAGCTTCTATTATTATTATTATTATTAAAGTGCTGAACTGCTGAACTTGCTGACCAAAAGGTTGGTGATTTGAATCTGGGGAGTGGAGTGAGCTTCTATTATTATTATTATTATTATTATTATTATTGTTAAAGTGCTGAACTGCTGGACGTGCTGACCGAAAGGTTGGTGGTTCGAATCTGGGGAGCGGAGTGAGCTTCTATTCTTCTTCTTCTTCTTCTTCTTATTATTATTATTAAAGTGCTGAACTGCTGAACTTGCTGACTGAAAGGTTGGTGGTTTGAATCTGGGGAGTGGAGTGAGCTTCTATTATTATTATTATTATTATTATTATTATTATTATTATTAAAGTGCTGAACTGCTGAACTTGCTGACCGAAAGGTTGGTGGTTCGAATATGGGGAGCGGAGTGAGCTTCTATTATTATTCTTATTAAAGTGCTGAACTGCTGGACTTGCTGACCGAAAGGTTGGTGGTTTAAATCTGGGGAGCGGCGTGAGTTTCTGCTGTCAGCCTCAGCCTCTGCCAACCTAGCAGTTTGAAAACATGCAAATGTGAGTAGGTCAATAGGTACTGCCTTGGCGGGAAGGCAACGGTGCTCCATGCAGTCATGCTGGCCACATGACCTTGGAGGCGTCTACGGACAACGCAGGCTCTTCACTTAGAAAAATTGAGATGAGTACTACCCCCTAGAGTCAGACTCAACTAGAGTCAAGGGGAAACCTTTGCCTTTCTTAGAGAGAGAGAGGGAGAGGGAAGGCACACTCTATCAGCAAGCCCTACCATGCTCCCCTTATGAAGGCTGCCACGCCTCCTTTGAAGGAGAGAGAAGGGGCCTGGGCGCCTGCTCTCAAACACCCCCAAATCCTTACCGTGAGCTCCTGACAGGAGGAGGAGCGGCAACAAAAGCAGCAAAAGCAGCGACCAGGCCGGGCCCTCCATGCCTTCAGCTCCCCCCTTCTTCTCCTCTTCCTCCACTTTCGTCCGAGAGCGGCTCAACGGCAGCCGGGCGGGGCCTGCGAAGCCGACTGCCAGGAAGGCGCCGCCCATGCTGCTCTTCCGGGAAAGCGCCCTGGCCAAAAGGGACTCCTCCGCGGGAGTCTCTGCTTCAGAGTGGGTGTGGCGCGCCCCGGTGACGTCACTCGCTGCGCCTCCTTCCTTGCTTCCTTCCTTCCTTTCTCCAGGCCTCCCTCCTGCTCTGGTTCCAGGACCTTCAGCTTCCTCTGCACCTTCCCTCTTTGGCAGACAAAGCTGAAGGCCTTGTGGAACCACAACTCCTGGGCTTCCATAACATTTGAAGTGGTGTAAAATGCCATGGAGTCTACCATGTAGTTTGTTTGTTGTTTTTTTTGTCGTGTCATGAGTGACTTGAGAAACCACAAGTCGCTTCTGGGGTGAGAGAATTGGCCGTTTGCAAGTACGTTGCCCAGGGGACGCCCGGATGATTTGATGTTTTTATCATCCTTGTGGGAAGCTTCTCTCATGTCCCCGTATGAGGAGCTGGAGCTGATAGAGGGAGCTCATCCGTCTCTCCCCGGATTCGAACCTGCGACCTGTCGGTCTTCAGTTCTGCCGGCACAGGGGTTTAACCCACTGCGCCACCGGGGGCTCTTACCATGTAGTGACACAACTTTAACTGCCATGGCTGAGTGCTATCAAATCCTGGGATTTTTAGTTTGGGGAGGCACCAGCACTTGAGGGAGTTTTAAAATGGAATATTCATGGATGCTTCAAATGATTGTAAGTCCCATCTGTCTGTATTTGGATTTGATTAGACAATTCCCTGGACTTAACTATGACCCAAGTCATACTACTTACTACTTTCCTCAATGCCAGAGATACAGCTTAATGGTGTAACATTAGAAAATGTTGACCATTTCCGCTACCTTGGCAGCCACCTCTCTACCAAAGTCAACATCGACACCGAAATACAACACCGCCTGAGCTCTGCGAGCGCAGCATTTTTCCAAATGAGAGTGTTTGAGGACCGGGACATCCGTAGGGATTCCAAGGTGCTTGTTTATAGAGCTATTGTCCTCCCAAACCTGTTATATGGCTGTGAAACGTCGACTGTCTACAGACGTCACATGCAACTCCTGGAACGATTCCATCAGCGCTGCCTCCGGAAAATCCTCCAAATTTCTTGGGAAGACAGGCGGACAAACGTCAGCGTGCTGGAAGAAATAAAGACCACCAGCATTGAAGCAATGGTCCTCCGCCATCAACTCTGCTGGACCAGCCACGTTGTCCGGATGCCTGACCACCGTCTCTCAAAGCAGTTGCTCTACTACGAACTCAAGAACGGAAACAGAATGTTGGTGGACAGGAAAAGAGATTTAAAGATGGGCTCAAAACCAACCTTAAAAACTCTGTCATAGACACTGAGAACTGGGAAGCCCTGGCCCTTTAGCGCTCCAGCTGGAGGTTAGCTGTGACCAGCAGTACTGCAGAATTTGGAAAGGCACAAATGGAGGGTGAAAGAGAGAAACGTGCCAAGAGGAAGACGTGTCAAGCCAACCCCGACCGGGACCACCTTCCACCTGGAAACCAATGCCCTCACTGCGGAAGAAGATGCAGATCAAGAATAGGGCTCCACAGCCACCTACAAACTCACAAGAATTCTGATCCTGGAAGACTATCCTACTCGGCCAACAAGGGATCACCTAAGAAGAAGAAGAAGACTACTTTCTTATCCAAAGCTTTGCACCTTACTACTTTCCTATCCAAAGCCTTAATTCTCCAGTTGAAATTGTTATTTTGCTTCTTTATGGCATATGCAGAAAGCAGCAAAATAAAATGACATACTTATTAGACCTACCTTCTGAATTTTGGTGCACCAGACCGCCCTCCTACAATGAGACTTGAATTATACTATTGGTTGTTTCTGATGCTTGCTTTATTGTTGTTATAATGTTGCTTGTGTTCTTTTAAATTGATAATTGATTTTGTACATGTTTTAACTGTCAACTGGGCCTGGCCCCACATAAGCTGGCCCGAGTCCCATCGGGGAGAAAAGTAAAGTTATTATTTTATTATAACTTTATATACAACTGTTTGAAAATGCAGTGTAAAAGACATAGGAACCTGGAACGACTGAACAATGAGATGGATAATGTTTTTAATTAGAAGACACAAATTGCTTATGTTTATATTACTTTTGTTTGGTTTTATACTATATATTAAAGTTTTAAATGTTTAATGATGTTCTTGGGCATCGAATCATTGCCTCTGTAAACTGCCCTGAGTCGCCTGAGGCCTGAGAAGGACGGTATACGAATATAGTAAATAATTAAATTAAATTAAATATTATTATTTATAGAGGCATTTGTCTGCACTCCATGCAGTCATGCTGGCAATGTGACCTTGGAGGTGTCTACAGACAACACCGGCTCTTCGGCTTAGAAATGGAGATGAGCACCAACCCCCAGAGTCGGACACGGCTGGACTTGATGTCAGGGGAAAAACTTTACCTTTTTACCTTGACTGTGAAGTGAAAGAACTGCTACAGGGAGGTGAATTATTCTCAGGTTGATAATGGACCCAGTGGAATACAGAGCAGTCATCAAGTTCCTTTATTTGAAAGGCTGCACACCAAAGGAGACATTTGATGAGATGAAAGAGGTTTATGGCGATGATTCCCCATTGTATGATGTAGTCAAGAACTGGCATCGTCAATTAAAATATGGTCGGACTTCGGTGGAAACTGCCCCAATTCCAGGGCGGCCCCACTCTGCTATTAATGAACACACCTTTCAACAAGTGGAGGTCACCATTTTTGAAAATTGCTGCGTGACCATTCGCCACCTAGCCCAAAATGTCAAGATTATTGTGGAGTCTGTGGGGAAAAAAAATCATGCAAGACCATCTTCACATACATAAGGTATCCACTCGCTGGATTGCCCAGCTGCTCACACCTTTTCAGAAGCAGGAATGAGTCAAATGCTCTCAGGCTCTCAGAACCAGGAGGACTTTTTCAACAATCTATCTATCTATCTATCTATCTATCTATCTATCTATCTATCTATCTATCTATCTATCGTGTCAGGAGTGAAACAAACAGTTGTATTGTATTTTTTAAAAACAAAACAAAGTTTGTAAACTTGGCATTCTATTAAAAGTCCTTTGACCAGTATCTGGCCACTTGGAGTGCCTCTGGTGTTGCTATAAGAAGGTCCTCCACTGTGCATGTGGCAGGGCTCAGGTTGCATTGTAGTGGGTGGTCACTGGTTTGCTCTTCTCCGTACTCGCATGTCATGGATTCCACTTTGTAGCCCCATTTCTTAAGGTTGGCTCTGAACAGAGCGCAGTCTGTTCAGTGCCTTCCAAGTCGCCCAGTTTCCTGTGTGCCCAGGAGGGAGTCTCATTTGGTATTAGGCATTGATTGAGGTTCTGGGTTTTAGCCTGCCACTTTTGGACTCTTGTTTGCTAAGTGTCTCTGTAGATCTTAGAAAACAATTTCTTGATTTATGTCGTCAACAGACTGATCACACAGGATGAAAGCTGGGTCCATCACTATGATCATGAGAATAAAGTCCAGTCGATGCAGTGAAAACAATGGAAGCATCATGACTCACCACCTCTAAAGAAGGCATATGTCCTGCTTCTGGCTGGCAGGGTCATGCTCAGAGTATTTTGGGACTAGCACAGTACTGATGGATTTCCTAGCAAAGGGTACCATGATCACTGGGGCATACTTGTTGTTCATTCGTTCAGTCGTCTCCGGCTCTTCATGGACCAGCCCACGCCAGAGCTCCCTTATACTGCGGAAATTGAAGGAGGCCATCAAAACCAAGAGCTGTGGCATGCTCACTCAAGGTGTCCGCCTTCTGCAAGACAGTGCACCAATTCAAAACTCACATGTTGCCCAAATGGAAGCATGCTCATGTGGCTTTGAAATTCTACCTCATCCCCCTTATTCACCCAACCTTGTACCATCAGACTTCCATCTCTTTCCAACAATGAAGTTATTTTTGAATGGCAAGTGTTTTTCAGATGATGAGACTCTGATTTCCGAAGTCATAACGTGGATTTTGGAGCAGGCTGTTGACTCCTACAAGTCAAGTGTTTACAGTTGCTTAAAAAGATGGGAGAAGTCTGTGTCCCTAGGTGGCACCTATGGAGAGAAGGACTAATAACTGTACCAAGCTTTCAGTCCACAGGAAGTGGGTCAGGGGAAATCTTTAATGAATGCCCCTCATATATTTGAAACAGAAAAGTAGATAAGACTGACCCACAGATGCTTTGTAGTTAAGTGCTCAGGGTCAGAGACATGAAAACATAACTGTGCTATTGACCTGCTTGTTAGAGTTATAGAGATCCAATGAAAATCTGTATTAGCCAGCTTAGACCAATGGAATAATTGATCTTTGAACACCAATCAGAATGTGTTTTTAATTTTCTGTTAAAGTGATAAAAGCTTTGCAACCCTGTTGCAGGGCGTGACAAACCTTTTTTGTGTAGTGAGCACACTGTTGCCTTACTACTTGGCACGCAATATAAGCCTTTGTAGTCCGAATCCAAGTTGTGGCATCTTCCTTGCACAGCTGTCTGGGGCCTTTAGGGGACTCCTGAGCTCGTGCAGAGTTTATTTGGAATGCTCATGAGCCTGAGTCCCTACACACTCTTTGACAGAGAAGGCTTAATAATAATAATAATAATAATAATAATTATTATTATTATTATTATTATTATTATTATTATTATTATTATGCTGTGAGTTTTCTGGGCAGTATGGCCATGTTCTGGAAGCATTGTCTCCTGATGTTTCACCCACATCTATAGCAGGCACCCTCAGAGATTGCGAAGTCTGTTAGAAGCTAGGCAAGTGAAGGCAGGAAGCAACCAGGCTTTGAAGCTGCAGGCTTTGACTTCATGGACCAGCCCATGTCAGAGCTCTGTTGGCTGTGGCCATCCCAGCTCCTTCAAGATCAAGGCAGTCACTTCAAGGGTAGCATCCATCCATCTTGACCTTGGTCGGCCTCTCTTCCTTTTTCCTTCCATTTTCCCCAGTATCATCTTTTCCAAGCTTTCCTGTCATCTCATTATATGGCCAAATTACTTCAGCATTGCCTCTAATATTCTTCCCTCCAGTGAGCAGTTGAGCGTTATTTCCTGGAGTATGAATAGCTGCAAGGCTATTCAGTGCTAACTAAGGTGGCTAATTGCAACATTCACACTTGCATAAACAAGAGTTCTTTTTCCCACCCTGGACATTCCACAGATGTATAAACCCCAGTTGCCAAGTTTCCAACAGACCTCACAACCTCTGAGGATGCCTGCTAGAGGAGAGAATGCTTCTGGAACATGACCATATAGCCTGGAAAACTCACAGCAACCCAGTGATTCCGGCCATGAAAGCCTTCAACAACACAATAATAAAACTTTATTTACACACCATCCTATCTCCTCGAAGGGACTCAGGGCAGTGAACAACAAAATTAGCAAACATTCAATGCTATACAACAGAAAAACAGAAAAATCACCATCCCATGTCAAACCAGCACAGATCCATATTTAAACCAAAAATAAGAGTCACTATATATAAGAAATAATACATCACATTTACAATTCCAATTACTATGTTTTTATGTTTTGTGCAGCATTGAATATTGCCAGTTTGGAAGCCACTCTGAGTCCTCTCTGGGGTTGAGATAGAGCGGGGTAAAATACAGTAAATTGATATCTATATACATAATAAATGTATGTGTGTATGTGGCTGGGGTACCCACTTCCACAGGCAGTCTCTCACAAACAGCCTCAACCCACAGTTCTGAGGAGCCACCAAAAGCCAATGACATTTCAGGTTATAGCGAGCACCATGAACATGTAGCCCAAGCCCTGCCAATGTTCTCCCCAAACACCATACTGCCCAGCACCCAAGGAATGCTTTCATTTGGGGACAATTCCATCCTAAATTTTACGGGTTTCCTCCACCCATGACGTGAATTGTCGTTCAACCAAAAGGCTTTTTCAAATAACCTGGGAAACGGCAGGTATCCAAGCTAGTAAATAAATAAGAACCAATAGTAATCTGTCAAAAACTTGTAAAACTACAACTCCCATGATTCCAGAGTATTGATCCATGACTGTTAAAACTGGTGTCTAACTGCATTAATTCTAGTGTAGATGCACTCCTGGATAGTAGTAGGCATTCGGCAAGCCCATCTATCCTGCATTTGGTCTTGATTCCAAAAAGCAATTCTAGTTAGTGGCCATCAGTATAAACTAGGCATACTGGCCCATCAAGTCTAGAGACAGGTGGCTCTGCCCAGAGCAGCAGGGTGAGGCTTTTCTAGCTCAGATGGCCACCAGCCATGATTGTCAGTGCTGTACTTCCCAGAACCTTCCATCATTCTGAAATACCTAGCCAAGTATTGTATGAACAAAGAAAGAAACATTTCCTCTTTTCATTATTTCTAAACAGTACTTTTATAGAACTCTCTTATTTAAATAGACTCCCAGTGTTTGTATTGTTCCTTTTTCTACTTTGTGCAGCAACTAATCTCATCAGTTAAGTCTCTAAATCACTCAGGCAACAGGCAGCAGAAAACTTATGTATTGCCTCCCTGGGAGGAAAGCAGGAAGCTTTTGTCTTGATATTTATTTAACCTTGCTCAGTTGTGGTCAGCAATACAAGGTTATTAGTACACTAGAAGACCAGAAAGTGATCAGTTATATAAAGGGTGTTTGCTTTTTCCAGAAAGTCTTATGATCTCATGGTAAATCCAAATTAGGATAGTTCTCTTAATCATTTTTCGCTTCCTGGGAAATTTGATTTGAACTTGAACTCAATAATTTTGGGGCCATTTTTTTACCAGATGCAACTCTCTTCTGATATCATGCTTCAATTAAGTAGATTTCCCCCCCATTATCTTTCTTCATTCTCCAATTTATACAACCATGTATTTAAAAGCTAGAATACTAAGTTGTGTATTTAATGATATCCTTCTGGGCTTCAGGATCTTCTCTAGTTCCTTCATAGATGCTGTTCCAAGACTTCATCCTCTTCTGATTTCTCGACTACATTCTCTGTTTGGAGTGTGATCTGGATTCAATGTTGGCTGGGTTCAGGGCTCTCTGGATAAAGGTAAACTACAACTCCTAAAATCAAGGTCAATTCCCACAAACCCCTGCAGTATGTTCAGTTGGACAGGGGGCTTCTCTGTGCCAAGTTTGGTCCTGGTCGGAATGCAGGTGGTGGTGGTGGGGGGTCACAGTTTATCTGGAAGCAGATGAACTACAACTCCCAGATTCCCAGGGCAATCACCTCCAAACTCCACCTGTATTCACAGTTGGACATGTTGGATCTGTGTGTCAAGTTTGGTCCAGATCCGTTATTGATGGAGTTTAGAGTGCTCTGGGTGCAGGGTGAATTACAACTCCTACATGGATGTAATTTAGTCCTCCCCCAAAGTCTTCCAGTATGTTCTATTGGTCACCAGGTTTTTGTGTGTCATGTTTTTAGTGCAGATCCATCACTGATGGGATTCAGAGTGCTCTGGGTGTAGGGTGAACTATAACTCCCATACAAGTGGGTCAGTACTCCAAACCCCTCCAGTTTGTTATGTTGGTCATGTGGGTTTTGTGTCCCAAGTGTTGTCCAAGCCCATCATTCAAAAGGGTCGCAGTAGTCTCTGGATGTGGATGAAAGTACTGCAAATCCCATCATTCATGGTCCATCCTTCCCCAAACCATGCCAGGACATAAAGTGAGTCATGGGAGGGGGGGGGGGGGGGTCTGTGTGGTAAGTTTGGTCCAGGTCCACATTGGTGGGGTTGCAGTGGTCTGTGGGAGCCAAAGTGAAAGTACTGCAAATCCCATCATCCATGGCAAGTGTGGTCCAGATCCATCATTGGTTGGGTTTACAGTGCTCTCTGGATGTAGGTGAACTACAACTCCTATAAATTATGGCCAATTCTTTCCAAACCTCTTGTTCAGTTGTCAATCAATTCCTGTTTGCTGTGTGACATAGGAAATGATAGGAAAGGGTTAAGGGAAAGCAGTGGGCAGAATCATGAAATTTCCACACTCATGGAAAGAGAAAGGAACCTTGGGATGTCCATTCTGGAGGGAAAATAGAACATCTAGGATGAAATTGTCCTTGAATGAAAGCCTTCACTTGGGTTGCAAGCAGTATGGTGTTTGGGGAGGACATTGGCAGGGGTTGGGAGACATGTTCATGGCACCCGCTGTAACCTGAAATGTCCTTGGAGGGAGTGCTTTGGTGGTTCCCCAGCATTGTGGATTATAGTTGTTTGTGAATGCGGGAGGCTGTCTGTGTAAGTGGACATGTCTGCCACTACACACATTTTCACTTTTATTATGTGTATAGATAGATAGATTGCATATCAGGCCAATAAAGTGCTTTGGCATGCCTTTTTAAAAGAGAAATCAAGTTTCTCATAAGATGCACAATCAAGGGCACAGATTGGTTTTCATTTGAAACTTTTGGGTGTTTTCAAATGCTCAAAGTATGTTTCAAATATGACTTCTAGTGCTTCTTTCAAATGGCATTTCATGATGCCTATATGTAAAAAAAAAGGAGAAGTTTTCATTTTATCACTTTGATAGCATACAAGATCAGTGTAATGATTCAATTATTGCTACAGTCCTTAGTGCTCCCATTTTTGGGGACCGGGGCATGTATTGCACCTTTTGAATCAATGGGTGATTGTTTTATGTGTTTCTTAGCAGATTTCTGGATTTCAGTAGATACTGTATTTGCATCTTGAAAGAAGTTTTCTGAGATACCACCTCTTCTTGGTGTTTGTTTGGTTTAATAAAGGAAGCCACAGCCCTCAGTATGCAGGGCCCTCCCTTTCATAGAGTTCCCATAAATATAAGCTGTCTTCATGGAAAATAATAATAAAATCTCATCTGCTGGGAAGGAAACCATGAACCATGGAAATTCCCAGCAGTAATCTAGAAAATGCAGTCTCACGGCTAAAGTTCTTTGCTTATTACTAAAAGTAGAGTGCATTCATTAATTTCAGACAAATATACATGCCAATTCAAAGCTCTTTTGGCTTTTCTGAGTGGGAGTTGGACAGACCCATTCCTTGGAGTCAGTCCATGTGTCCAGTGGAGAATGCAGAGCTATCTCTGGCTTCGGAATAAATGGGAAACATCATTGCTTGCTTTCTAAAGTGAATGAAGATTAGTTTCTAAACTGAATTTATACATTTATAAGGCTATTTAATATTCACAACATCAACAACATCAATGTACATTCCTCTCTTAATCTGAAAAGAAAGCCTTCCCTGTTTATTGAAACCAAGCATTTATACTTTTCCTTTTCACAGCAACGCAAGTACACACATTAGAATAGTGTTTCTCAACCTGGAAGTCAGGACCCTGGGGGGGGGGGGGGTTCACAATGGGGTTTCAGAGGGGTCGCCAAAGACCATTAGAAGACACATACTTCTGATACACTTAGAAACCCTTTTGGCAGCGAAAGCTGAAGATCTCTCCACCTGTGCTTCTTCTTTTTGGTATTGGTGAATTACAACTCCCAGAATTCAAAAACAGCCTCCACCCCGCAACCCCTCTAGTTGGCCATGTTGGCCATGTAGGTAGTATGCCAAGTTTGGTGAAGGTCCATTTTGGGCTGGGTTCAGAGTGCTCTTTGGTTGTAGGTGAACTATAAATCCCAGCAACTACAACTCCCCAATGTCAAGGTCTGTTTTCCCAAACTCTACCAGTGTTCATATTTGGGCGTATTGAGTATCTGTTCCAAGTTTGGTCCAGATCCATCATTGTTTGAGTCCACAATGCTCTCTGGAGGTAGGTGAACTACATCCCCAAAACTCAGGGGAAATGCCCACCAAACCCTTCCAGTATTTTCTGTTGGTCATGGGAGTTCTGTGTGCTAAGTTTGGCTCAATTCCATCGTTGGTGGAGATCAGAATGCTCTGATTACAGGTGAGCTATAAATCCCAGCAACTACAACTCCCAAATGACAAAATCAACCTTCCAACCCCACCAGTATTCAAATTTGGGTGTATCAGGTATTTACCAAATTTCATCCAGTTAATGAAAATACATTCTGCATATCAGATATTTACATTACAATTCATAACAGTAGCAAAATTACAGTTATGAAGTAGCAACGAAAATAATGTTGTGGTTGGTGGTCACCACAATGTGAGGAACTGTATTAAGGGGTTAAGGCATTAAGAAGGTTTGAACAAGAACTTGGCTGATTTAGAATGAAAACTACAATAAAACTTATAAAACACTGCAATAAGCAGAGAAAAAAATTAACAATGGAAATGAGCACAAATAATGGAACCACATCAAAAGCCACTTAAAAAATGCAATGGTTTTTGGACCATAAACAGCCCCTCAAAAGAAAATACTATTTTGTGGAAGACAATAAAAGGGGGATGAGAGACATAAGCCACCCTTGTGATGGAATTCACAGACCTGGGCACAGATTTCAAAAATAGGCACTCCCTGACTTGAGTATATTATTTAATCATGCAGAATATTTCAGAAGCTATACAACTACACAGGGAGATTACTGTTTTCTTACTTTAGACTGACTTTCTCTGATGGAAGATCACCTATATATTGATAGTGACATGTCTAATGTGGCCAAAGCCAATCCATTGATGTAATTATCTCTATGACTACTGCGTTCTTGGTGAGTCATGCTAAAAGGAAGTCATAATTTCCTTTCTGAGGAACTGTTTCATCATCCAGAGGCAGGCAAGGCAAAATACAAAGGTAGGGTTTTGTTTTCTTTTTGTAATCATAAACTGCAACCTCATCCTCGTCTTTATTTGCACTGTAGTTCTCCATGCCTTTCAAAAGAATGAGGAAACTTAGAGAGTTTCCACAAAAGCCAAAATGTTCAAATCCCAATTAACACAGGGATAGAAAGTGAAGGGAAATCTTCTAAATAGGGTCACAGGGGCACAGACAGAAAAGTTAACAGCACAGGAGTATTAACTCTTCCCTATGCTATCCAAAGCTTGCTTTACACGCACACGCACACATACACATTGCTTCCAGTGTATCATGAAGCACAGATGTGGTCCATGGAAGGGGTAGCAGAGTCGTGAAAGCTAAAGTGGCATCCAGACATTCTTGCGGGCCAGTCCCGTGAGAGCATCTAGACACCCACCCCAGAAAGCATGCACTTTCTGGGGTGGTTGTGGACAGGCCCCCAGGAAAATCTGCATTTTTAAAATGTGGATTCTCCTGGAATAAAGGCCTGTCTGGATCCGCCCCAGGTGATTTCTCATGTGTCCGGTGATGACACCTGATGGGAACATATCACTCTTAGCTCAGTTTGTATATTTTGTTTCCTGTAGACACTGTGCCCCTATCTTCACTGCTATAAAATCCTTTTTTCTGAATCCAGATTATCTGCTTTGAACTGGATTATTGGCAGTCTCCAAGTTACAAACAAGTTATGTTCTGTAGGTTTGATCCTAAGATGAATTTGTAAATCAGAACAAGTACATTTTTAAGTTTAACTCCTGCTATATATGGGGGTTTTCTTCATTTTGAGAACAGGTTGGGGGAGGGGGGAAGAATTGCCTGAAAATGGTTCAATTAAGAATTCAAGGTGATTGGGGGAGGCTACATGTGGACCACTGCTTGTACTTTCCTTACTTTGGACATACAAAGGTGGGACAAAAAGATGTGAATTTCTGTTGATCAATTATAAAATAAATCCCCTGATTCTGTTCTCTAGCTCAGAACTGTTTAAACCTTTTCTCCTCATGACCTCTTTCTGTCCAAGACATTTTTACATGACCCCTGGAATACAGGTATATAAAATAGATATAAAAATCGGACATTTACTGATAATAAACCAGGATTTGCCAGACTTGCTAAACAGGTTGGTTTTTCTTTTTGTGCAGGACAGCTGAAGCATTTTCTGTAGAGTCCACTGTAAACATTGCACATTGTTGCTAAGAGATTTGTATAATTGAGTGGCGTTCAGAGACCTTTGACTGTTGCCAAATATTTCATGTTCTGGATAGAATACCTTTAAATGTAACATTCATCCTCTGGCGCATGTTGTAGGAAAGGTACCACCCTGATAAAACTAAAATACTCAACCTTGTCTAGGAGGAGAACTGTAATTCTCCTAGAGAGGAGAACAGGCACTATGTAAATAAGGGGCACATCTTCACTGTTGAATTAATGTAGTTTGACACACTTTCACTGCCATGGCTCAATGCTAAGGAATCCTGGAATACATACGTAGTTTAGCAATGTTTGGTAGCAAAGGGTAAAGACCTTGTAAAACAACAGCTCCCAGGATTCCATTGCCTGGAGCCATGCCAGTTTCAGTGATGACAAACTGCATTAATTCTACAAAATAGGTGCAGCCAAGGGCTGGCAGAGGAATCTAACGTGGTGTGTTTGTAGCTGCTGCAGTCTGATTCAGTCCTCAGTACATGTAAAGACTCATTATGCTGGGTAAACAATTAGAAGAACAAACAATTTAACCTCCATATAAAATGCAGATTCTCAATGAAAACATTTACACAACCTCCTAGAAACAAATCTTATCTCCCAGGTAAATAAGTGCCACCTAACTGGCGTTTATTGCAGTACCACGCAGTTATAAAGACTGTATTATATCTTGAATAATGTTACATTGAAAAAGAGCTGTACTGGCTTTTTAGGAATTTATTTATGATGCATATTTAACTACTTAATGCCATTTGAGGAAAGCAATCTCCCTGTGCACACAACAAGTTATTTTGGGAGAACAAATGGGGCATGGGGTGGGGGCGGGGTGGTGGTGGAGAGAATCAACTTCTTCCAAAGCACAAATTTCAAAGAAAATTCTAATCAACAGAAATAATATATAAATCTACAATTACAGCAAGTAATTGTAGATTTATATATTATTTCTATAAAGAGGGGATATCTTCAGGTAACCTAATATCTCTTGTATAAATCTACAATTACAGCAAGTAATTGTAGATTTATACGAGATATTAGGTTACCTGAAGATATCCCCTCTTTAAACTTTCAGAACATTCAGATAAAATTACTGTACTTACTCATGTGTTAGTTGAGGGTCAAAACAGTGGATTTTTATATGACCAATGGATGTGTCAAAGGTCATTTTATGGAGAGCAGAAAGTACCAATGCTGTTTTAGGGGACTAGCCAACTCTGACCACTGCCACTAGCATTTTCTAATCTAAGCACTTAAAAAGGCCAGAAGAGGAGCCATGGTGGAGAGATTAGAGGGGGTCAGTGGTTAATGTAAATGCTCCCTAAAGACTAAAGTCTAGTTCAGGGGTCCTCAAACTTATTAAGCAGAGGGCCGGTTCATGATCCCTCAGATTGTTTGGGGGGGGGGGGGGCGTGCAACTATAGTTTCTAAAAAAAAAAAAATGAACAAATCCCTATATTGCACATATCTCATTTGTAGTGCAAAAATACCTGAAAGAACAATACAATATTTAAAATTAAGAACAATTTTAACCAACATAAACATACCAGTATTTCAATGGGAAATGTGGCCCTGTTTTTGGCTGATGAGATAGTCGTTAATTGGGATTGTTGTTGTTGTGTGCCTTCAAGTCGTTTCAGACTTAGGGCAACCCTACATCTAACGTTTAGGGCAGGGGCCAAGTAAATGACTTTGGAGGGCCGCATCCAGCCCACGGGCCTTGGTTTGGTGACCCCTGCTCTAGTTTTTCACCTCTGTATTACAGAAGGAAATATTTCCCTTTTTTTAAATAAGAGTTAAGATACCCTACTCAGATTGACCCACTGATAAGTTGATCCAGGTATTTTGGGTTAATTTTAAAAATAAAACATTTAGACTTATACATGAGTATTCAAAGTAATCTAAATAATGCTGACAGCCAGGGCAGAGCATGAAAGGCTGCCAACTTCATTAGGGGACACAGGACAGTCAATATGGCTCTACCCCATTACGACTGCTTTCTGTCATCTGAACTAGCTGGCATTATGCTTTGCCTAATGCTAAGTTTGAGAATTAAGGATAAATCAACACATCTTCCAGAACACAGGTGTTGTAATACACAGGTGTTGTCTTAGATCTTCATATAATCAACAGAGAAGCTAATACAAACATAACAAAAGAAAAATGTGACTTGGCTTCTCTGCCAAAAATGTCTTAACACAAACATCTTTAATGACCACACTTTGAGTTCCTCAGAACTATTCTTCAAGCCACTTTCGCTTTAACAAGAATGTTACAGTCACTTTAGTCTTTGTCTGTGAAGCAATCGGGTTGATTAGAGGGTAAGGCAAACACAGCATGAGCAAAAGATGGCTTGTGCTTTCCCATGTGAATGTCCCTCTTCCATACACAGAAATAGGTCCAAGAGCAGAAAAAGCTCCTGCGTGTCCAGTGATTCCAACGAAACATGTCCTTAAAAAAAGCCAAATGATAACCTGCACCAATAAAAAAGGAAAAGGTAGATGTAAAGCTAAAAAAATTCATATATTAATTCTGTGCACTTCAAAGGAAGGAAGGAAGGAAGGAAGGAAGGAAGGAAGGAAGGAAGGAAGGAAGGAAGGAAGGAAGGAAGGAAGGAAGGACAGAAGATAAGGTGACAGAAGGTAAAATAACAAGAAAATAGTAATATAGTTCAGGAGGATATATCTTGAGATTGTTTATTAAAAATGTTTAATGTGAAAAAAAACCCCTAAGAAGTCACAAATAAATCCCTATGTAATACACTAAAATAACCAGTAAATGCATCTCACTCAGAATTTGTAAACATTTATGACATTCACATGATATTAAAAAGTAATGGGTTAAACTATAGAAAATTAAAAATGTAACAAAGCAATTTTAATGTAATTCAAAAAGTAGACCAGGTATTCAAAGAATCCAAATTAGTGGCCTATATCCAATTATTAATTTGAACTTAAGTTGACACCATTAATCAATAGAGCGAACAAAAATGTTGAATTATTACATCTCTATTTATTGAATGTATCTACTCTAGTCTGGAATAAGTTGAATTTAGATCAATGCTAGTATCCAAAGAATATGGTGTTTTTCATGTTAAGTGGAAAACATGAATGCCTATATTTTAAAAATATGTCAATGAAACCAAAATATGTTTCATTTCTTTTAGAATAGAGGATGCCCCTCTGCCTTCATAGGACTAAAGAAATGAACATTCTTTGCAGAAGTCAAAGAGATCTTGGCCTTGGCCCTGGTCATGTCACATGGAAATAACTTGAAGGCACATGAACTACAAATCCTCATAGCTCTATTTTTTTGAGGTGCTAGAACATCTGTGATGTAATCTGTAACCAAAATAATGCAGAAAGGCTGGGTGCACAGTATGCACTTTCCCTCTAGAGTTACTAATCACAACTATATATGATTTACAATAATACACTGACTGTCAAAAATAAAAGCGTACCTTTCAAAGCCCAAATTAGGTGTGTGCTGTTTCTTACTGGAAGACCAAGTTTCACAAAACTACAAACTTGGTGGCTTCTTGATTCAAATCATAAGATCTCAAGAGAGAGAAAAGAGGAAATTGAGAACAGAAAGTAAAAGTTGCTCCTACTGTGAAAAGAGCAACATATATTTTCAGATTTCAACAGATGAATACTGAATTAACACATGCAAGTGGTACATTATTATTATCTATTGCTCAAAAACACTCTACATGTGCAAAGCTATTATGTGTTTAATCTTACTATTTTTTCCATACGCTTTTTAATGTATTTTGGAAGTGAAGATTGAAGAAGGGATTCTCCTCTGTAGCTTCTACATATGTGAACGAAACTACCTAGGTCTTATAAAAATGCCAAATAGGTTTATATATTCTGACTAGGGGTCACGGTAGCACAGCGGGTTAAACCGCTAGCTGCAGGAAAGCTGCTGACCAGAAGGTTGGCAGTTCAAAGCTGTGAGTTGGGGTAAGCTCTCGTTTGTCAGCCCTAGCTCCTGCCAAACTAGCAGTTTGAAAGCATGCAATGCAAATAGATCAATAGGTACAGCCTTGGCAGGAAGGTAAAAAGGTGCTCCAGGCAGATATGCAGACATGTCAGCAACACAATCGGAGAGGTCTATAGACATCAGGATCCTTGACATGGAAAATGAAACAAGAGCCCCTCCCCATGGCCAGAGTTGGATAAAGGGGGAGGCCTTAACCTTTGTCTGTTTTGTGTGTCAATGTTCATTGTGTATGTAAAAAGACATTGAATGTTTGCTGCATATGTGTATTGTAATTCGTTCTGAGTCCCTCCGGGGAGATAAAGCCGAATATAAATAGTGTGTGTGTGTGTGTGTGTGTATCTTTCTTTCTTTCTTTCTTTCTTTCTTTCTTTCTTTCTTTCTTTCTTTCTTACTGGGATCAAATTCATAGTGGTTTCATAATAATTCTATTTCAATACTTTACCTTTTTTTCTTTTGCCACAGAATGAAGCCAACAATGACAGCAGTGCAAAGAACAACTAGAACTGGAGCTACTGTTGGATAGGACAAAGGGGGAAAAACACTTGATAAAAAAAGTAAAAATAAAACATGATAGTAAAGCTAGGAATGAAAAACTATTGGCTATTTCATCCTCGTGTGCAAAAATGGGGAATATGTATAGTTTCTCCCTGCTATATGAGAAAATGAATATTTCTGCAGTTTTCACCCATTATCCATTCTGACATTCACATATTAAAAATTAATGGCTTAAACTATAGAAAATTAAAAATGTAACAAAGCAATTTTAATGTAATTCAAAGCAATTTTAATGTAATTGAAACTCTTCATTCTGAAGAGTTTCAAAAAGTTATCCCAGGCAGAAACACATATTATTTATAGCACAGAGGTGAGAGATTTCACCTTGTAGACACACATTATAAATTGCTTTGAGAAATTATTCTGATGTACAGTCGCCTTTCAATAAATATTGCCAAGATAACCCCATGTCAGAGTCAACATGTGTCAGAGTCAATTTGCAAATACATAATAATAGTGATTTTCTGCCTTGATATTTTGGGTAATATGGCTGTGTGGAAGGGCCCCAGGTTTCACTGATTCTGCTAGATATTTTACTCTGAGATAATTTCAGAGCAAGGCATTGCAGCTGATCTGAAGAGCTATGACAGGACTTTCCCCAATGAATCAGTCTGTAGGACATTCCACTGCAGCTTTCCAACTTCATTGAATATTCCATGAACCAAGCCATTGTCTTATGACTTTATCACATGAGTCTGAATTGTGGCAGGATAAAAGCCTCTTGGGATGAGACTTACTGTGCAATGTTGTGTCTCTTCCTTAGCCGTACTGTGCTTGAATAATCTCTTTTCATTGCTGGGAAAAAACCTATCAATGGATCCATTACACTGTTCTTCCACCACTCCTTTCCTTGTGTAATAACATCCTTCCGCTGATATTGCGAAGCACAGGAAGGACTTGCAAGAATGTCTCCACTGTGCATTCTTGCAAATCCTTCCTCTTCTTCCTTTGCAATGACACACGAAGACAAAAAAGAGGGGGAAGGAAAAAATTAGGAAAAAAAACCCAGCATACATGTGCTGGATAAGGTAAACACTGGTCAGAAGTGAGGTTGTATGAAAGACTGTCTGCAGGTATTAGCATAAATGAAGTGCTAGCTTTGCACAATTGCAACAAGAGGGAAAAGTGACTGTATGCTATAGCAATGTGATTGTGATAAGATAACAGGCCAGTGTGATAAAGCTCTTACTTTCAGTGATTGCTTTTTAATATTATTATTATTAAACTTTATTTGTACCCCGCTAGCATCTCCCGAAGGACTCGATGCGGCTTACAAAGGCCAAGGCCTGAACACAACAACAGCAAAACAATAACAATACAATTCAAAGCAAATTAAAAACATAAGCAATAAGAAAACATTACATCATTATGCAATAAAACCAGGGCCAGGCCAGTGATGGGTACAGGTTAAAAAGTGCTGGGTGTGGCAGGTGGTATGTTGGATTTCTGGGCAAGTGCAATGTGCAGAGAGTCTTAAACTCTAATAAAGTGCTTCTGGGACATAGTGCTGGAGGTTATCCTAATCCAGAAAGGCACATCAGAATAGCCAGGTCTTCAAGTTCTTCCTAAAGACTGCCAACGTGGGTGCTAGTCTTTCTGCCTGAAAGCAGACGGGAGGCATAACTAGTCACCCCTTCCGATCTGCCGTCTCTGGAAAGGAGCAGTCTTTGCCTCTGAATGTGTTGGATATAAGCATGATTGCGAAAGAATAAATCACTGGTTATCTCCCACCCCAATAATTTGGTTCAAGTAACTTACTGATACCAATCATGTCTCCAAGCTGTAGTCCTTAAAAATAAAATAAAATAAAATAAATATCTTTAATCCAAACTGATGTAATGCCTAACATTTAAAGGCATATGTATACTGAACAGTTATTGTGCAATTGGACCTGTTACTTAAGTAACTATAATTTCATGTGGACCAAATTGCTACAACCTGATCCATATGGAGAAGCACACACACAGTTATTTTTTTTTTTTTTTGGTAAGAATACCTGATTAAAAAGACACACAAAATACAAATCCATTTTTCAATTAAATACAGTAAATAAAAACAAATCAAATTAAAAATCAAAACATATTGCTTTTACTGCTAAAACAACTGAATAACAGATTAAATTAGCATATTTATAAAATTAAGAGAAATTGGACATACATTATCCCAGCCATAACCATTTGGTTTTTCCAGTATTTATATATAATGTAATCATATATAATTTATTATACTGACAAATATCTCAGTGATCTTTTTTCATGGAATCAGAGATGCCTATAGCATTTGATTCTTTAAGCTGTGTAATTTATTTATTCTCTATGTCCAACGCCTCCTAGAGTTCAATGTACTATGCTACTCTTTCAAAAAAACATTAAAAACTCAGCTGTAAGCATTAATCTTGCCTTGCCTTCTGTAGAACAAGGCCACTGTCAGGATTATTTTAACATATTTAGAATGAATCTTCATTCAAAAAGCAGCTAGACAATCAATTTATTTTGAAAATGTCCACATCCAGGCTCTAAAAACAGCATTTTATTTCAACTCACCTGTAAAATTATCTTCTTTTTCAGTTGGCCTTTTTGTGAGAAGTATGGATGTGGTTCGTGTCGTAATGACTGCAATACACACAATATGAAATTGTTATTTAAGAATTATTATACTGCAATTCAGAATGGTTGTACTGCAATTCAGAATGGTAAGAACCTTCCTGAAACTTAAATACAAACTACTGCAGTCATGTTTAAGACGTTTCCTGCTTCTTGGGAGGGGATTGGACTGGATGGTCCATGAGGTCTCTTCCAACTCTTTGATTCTATGGTTCTATGATTTGACACAGAACTCTCCGAAGTTGCACTATCTCTGAAAATAGTGTAATCATTTCAAAACAGAAGACACATTAGCACAGAATCATTGCAGCCTCTGATCAGACAAAGTTGAGAGAAGCAGCACATATTTGTAAAGCTTATTCCAAATCTAGATCCATCATTCAATATCCACATTGCAAATGAAATGTTGGTAGGAGCTAAGACCATAGGGGCACAAAGAACATGGCGACGAAGAAGAAACAACACTCCTGAAGCATGACACAATTTGGAGAAATACAATTTTTTGCCCTATGAAGATTTTTCGAATATTAAGGGATGAGAGGGAAGATTTTCTCTCCCCCCCCCCTTTGTTTCTTAGGGTCAAAAGAATACAATTAACAGTTAAGAAACTGAACAACCTTGTACATTTGTTGTTGTTTCCCACTTATGGTAACTTTATCACAGGGGATTCTTGACAAGATTTTTGCTTTCTTCTGAGGCTGAGAGAGTAGGGTTTGCTCAAGGTCACCCAGTGGTTCTCCATGGCTGAACACAAATTCAGTTCCTGGTCTCCAGAGTCATAGTCCAGTGCTCAAGGCATTACAGCATACTGGCTCAGCAACTTTTTTCATAGAAGAATGTTCTGCTGAGTTCGGCTGCCTTGCATCCAAGTATGTAGGCACAGGCTTTTATCCTATACTGTATATGTTGCTCTAAAGGTGACTATATTAATTTAAACACCAATAAAAACTGTGCCCAGAAATGCTATGTGGAACACATTGAAAACAAATGGAAAACCCATTGAGAAAACATTTCTTTCTTATTCAGTACAGTTTGCAGTATCCAGCCAGTAATAAGAAGAGTAATGCGTCATTACACCAAATCTTCAGAACACAGAAAACGCTCTGCATATTATATATATGGTGCCCATTTAGTTCAACAAGATGGTTCTGTGCAAGTAAACCTTTGGAACTTTTGAAAATGCAGCGTAGTTTTTCTTTCTAACTTAATTCACAGTCTCTACCTGAGAAAATACTGTAGAACTGAGGTTCAGAGATATTTGTCCAGTTGTGAACCTTTCCTATTTTCTCATTACTTTTTCAATCTTTTTTCTTTTAGGAAAACCGATTCGGGAGGAAAAGAAAGGAAAGTGCACATTTAGTTTTGATTTGTACCATTGGGAGCCATATTTCTGAAAACAACCTAAATACTCCTCCAAAATTAAGTTTCTCAATTTGTCACCAATGATGCTTAATAATCAGCTGGCATAAATCTACCAGTAGTTCCTTTAGCAGCAGCATTGTTACCTTGTTTTTCTGTAGGGCTGGTTAACTGGTTATATGAACAAATATCTTAGGACCTTCCACACAGCTATACAAACAGAATATCAAGGCAGATAATCCACAATATCTGCTTTGAAATGGAATATACATATATAGTACAATATAGTAATAATTAATACTGATATTGTGCTATGCTAATAATATAATAGATTGCATGTATATATATTTTGTAAGCCGCTCCGAGTCCCCTTCGGGGTGACAAGGGTGGCATATAAATGCTGTAAGTAAATAAATAAATAAATATCTGAGTTCACACTGCCGGATAATCCACTTCAATGTGAATTTTATACTACTGTATGAAAGGGGCCTGAGTGATCTTTATATTGCAACTTAAAGGGAAGACTACAGCATCTGATTCTTCATGCTGTGTAATTTGTTTATTCTTTATGTCCAACGCCTCCTAGAGTTCAAGGAACTATGCTACTCTTTCACAAAATAAAATTAGAAACTCAGCTGTAAGCATTATTTTTGCCTTGCCTTCTGTACAACAAGGCCACTGTCAGAATTATCTTAATATCATTTGAATTTATTTTGAAAATGTCCACACGCAGGCTCTAAAAACAGCATTTTCTTGCAACTCACCTGTGAAATTATCTTCTTTTTCAGTTGGCCTTTTAGTGAGAAGTACGGGCGTTGTAATGGCTACAATAAACATTATAGGTAAATGTTATTTCAAAATTACTGAATTGTCATTCCCAGTGGTTGCATCATAATAAGAACCTTCCTGAAACTTAAGTGCAAGCTATTGCAGTCATATTTAAGAAGTTTGACACAGAACTCCCCCAAGTTGCACTTTGAAAAGGACACCATCAGTTTCAAAACAGAAGACACATTAGCACTGAATCATTGCCCTCTCTGATCAGACAAAGCTGAAAGAAACAGCACATACTGTATAGCACACAATTTTGTACGAGTACAGCATATTCAAAATCTAGCTCAATCATTCAATATCCACATTACAAATTAAGCGTTTGTGGGACCAAAGACCATAATGGCACAAAACACATGGCGATGCAGGGAATACAAAACTGCTGAATCATGACACAGTTCTGAGAAATTCAACCTTTTTGTCCTAAAGCAATGGTGTCAAGCTTGTAGTCCTTCCGATGTTTTCGACATCAGCTCCCAAAACTCCTGGCCATTGGACAAAATGGCTAGGGCTCCTGGGAGTTGGAGTCCCAAACATCTGGAGAATTTCAAGTCTCATACCAAACATTTAAAAAGCTTTTTTCAAATAGTGAGGGATCATGACAGGGTTTTCTTGACAAGATTTGTTCAGAGGGTTTTGTCTTCCTCTGAGGCTGAGAGAGTTGACTTGTTCACGGTCACCCCATGGATTTCCATGGCTAAGTGAAGATTCAGACCAGAGTCACAGTCCAATGCTCAAAGCTCTGCATCAGGCTGACTCTGTAACCTTTTACATAAAAGCAGTTTCTGCTAAGTTAAGCTGCCTTACTTCCAAGTATACAGTCACAGGTTTTTATCCTACATATACTACTTTAAAGGTGCCTGTATTAATTTAGATTAAACACCAATAACAACTGTGCTCAGTAGTTTTGGAGATCTATCCGGCTATGTGGAACACATAAAAAACAGATTTTAAAAACCCACTCAATGTCTCTTCTCTTATGCAATATAATAGGCACAGTTTTAAACATCCAGCCAGTAGTAATGATGCAGAAGAATACTCTGTACATTATATATATATATGGTGCCTATTTCGTACAACAGGATGGTTCTCTCTAAGTAAAGATTTCAGCCTTGTGAACTAGCAGTATAGGTCTTCTTTCTGACTTAATGACAGTCACTGCTTGAAAAAGGGGGAACTAAAGTCTATAGAATTTTTTCCAATTGCAAAACACTGTGCTATCTCTTATATAACACCTCAAAATATCTTTCACAGGAGAATGTCAATGCCAGAATTTATTCTGCTAATGCATCCTGGGATGCAATTCCATATATTTTGAAGATGGGATTTCTAAATGTTTGTAAAATAATTCTTGGCTTTAACTGCAAACATTCACTTTGGCTAAACAGTTCCTCAGGCCCCATATTATCTACTTTGAACTGTATTATACAGCATTGTAGACTCATATAATCCAGATTATCAAAATAGATAATCCATCCTAAAACACTACATACCTGCCATCTAACCATTATTTCTCCCAGTAGCATTTGTTACATATAACAATAAATTTATTTGAGTCTATACATGTTACTTTTGGACAGCAGGCATGACAGCACTTTGGATGTTGAACTGGACTGAAAACGGCTACATGGTTTGATAACAACGTTTTAAATTGTTTTTAACTTACTATTTTATTTATTGTTTTAAATTGCTGTTATATTTGTTATATTTGTTTGTACATTGCAGCATCGAATTGTTGTCGGTGTAAGTGGTTCTGAATCCCCCTTGGGGGTTGAGAAGAGCGGGGTAGAAAGGTTGGAAAAATAAATAAATAAATAAATAAATACTTTAAAATAATTTCTTGTTGCTGCTTTTATATATACATGTGTATTTAAAGTATATTTGTACTTTAGTGATTTGTCATATTGCAAGCCACATAAAAATAAATCCGAAAAAATGCATTTTTAAAAAATCTTTTAAACAAAGCAATAAGCCCTTGGACGGTCTAAAATGATGTCTTTCAGTTAATCAACAATAATATGTTTTTACCTTTACATTCAGGAGTGGAACCTCTCCAGACTCCAGTTAAATTATTTTCAGTCGTACAATGAATAGAAGACTCTCCAATAATCAAAAAGCCAGGGTCACAGTGATATGTTACTGTTGAGTTATAAGTAAAATTTCCAGTACTATTTCCATCGTGTGATGCATTAGTGACATTAGGAGGAGAAAAACAAATGATTTCTGAAACAGAGAAAAATAGTTCAACAATACCACCTAAAGTTATGGTTCTGTATTTTTGCTAAAATGCCTAAATATCTGATTCTAAGGGATCTGATTAACTGTTTTGAGCTGGATTATATGGCAGTGTAGACACATATAATACACTTCAAAGCAGATAATCTGGATTCAGAAACTGGATTATATGGCAGTGTAGATCTATTTTAAGGATCCAGGCCTTCTTCTTAATAAAACTGCGATTGCTTGTATTTTGTGATTTGGCAAGGAGCACTGCTAATAAAAAAGCACGGCTTTTTAACTTGTATGCAGAACACATCATGCGATGTGCGGGGCTGGATGAATGCAAAGCTGGGGTGAAAATTGCTGGAAGAAACATTAACAACCTCAGATATGCAGATGACACCACTCTGATGGCCGAAAGCGAGGAGGAGCTGAGGAGCCTTCTAATCAAGGTGAAAGAAGAAAGCGCAAAAGCCGGGTTGCAGCTAAACGTAAAAAAAAAACCAAGATTATGGCAACAAGAATGATTGTCAACTGGAAAATAGAGGGAGAAACCGTGGAGGCTGTGACAGACTTTGTATTTCTAGGTGCAAAGATTACTGCAGATGCAGACTGTAGCCAGGAAATCAGAAGACGCTTACTTCTTGGGAGGAGAGCAATGTCCAATCTTGATAAAATAGTAAAGAGTAGAGACATCAGACTGGCAACAAAGATCCGCCTAGTCAAAGCCATGGTATTCCCTGTAGTCACCTACGGATGTGAGAGCTGGACCTTAGGGAAGGCTGAGCGAAGGAAGATCGATGCTTTTGAGCTGTGGTGTTGGAGGAAAGTTCTGAGAGTGCCTTGGACTGCGAGAAGATCCAACCAGTCCATCCTCCAGGAAATAAAGCCCGACTGCTCACTGGAGGGAAAGATACTAGAGACAAAGTTGAAGTACTTTGGCCACATCATGAGGAGACAGGAAAGCCTAGAGAAGACAATTATGCTGGGGAAAGTGGAAGGCAAAAGGAAGAGGGGCCGACCAAGGGCAAGATGGATGGATGGCATCCTTGAAGTGACTGGACTGACCTTGAGGGAGCTGGGGGTGGTAACGGCCGACAGGGAGCTCTGGCGTAGGCTGGTCCATGAGGTCACGAAGAGTCAGAGACGACTGAACGAATGAACAACAACAACTGCTAATAAGCTCCAAGATGATATTTTAAGGCACATTTGTTATTCTGCTCAACCTTCCTTTGATTGATCCATACCACCAGAAAGCCCGTGTTCAAGAGTTGTGACACTCCTAAGGGGCATTACAGATATGACTGAGAAGATGCCAGGAATCATACTAACATTCCTCAAGTCAAGCCATTATTGATAGCAATGGGAAACAATACGCCAGATATGTATTATTTATAAAGTGTCCTAATAGCTAGGAACTGTATGGTGCTTATGTGAAAAACAACAAATCCTGTCCAAAACATAACATATTTTAAGGAAATCAAACAAAAAAAAGGGGGGGCATATGAGATCATGATTGTTAAAGGTCTCGAAATGAGATCTTTAACCATCACTATGTTTGAAAACCACGTTTTCAGACATAGTTTAAAGATCAAGGACAGTATAAATTGAAAGCAGCGGGAGAACCTTACGTTGGCATTCTGGAGGCTTTGTTTGCCATTCAACACTGTCTCCCTTCAGTACACACTTGGTAGAAGGTGATCCAATTAATCTGTACCTATAGGAGGGAGGGAGAAAATAAGAGCGAAAGGCATATTCGGTTCTCATTCTCTCTTGGCTTCTTTAAATTCCTATGTTGTTGTTTTTTTTAAAACTGATGGGTTAAGAAATACTAAGTCATTTGTTTATGGAAATATGAAATGCAACTGTGTAAGAGTTAGTGTGCACAATCACTGCAGCATTTACCGTGGTGTAGTTGTATCTAGATTGCAATCAGTTTTGGGTAAAGTAAAGGTAAAGGTTTCCCCTGACATTAAGTATAGTTGTGTCTGATTCTGGCGGGTGGTGCTCATCTCCATTTCTAAGCCGAAGAGCCAGCGTTGTCCGTAGACATCTCCAAGGTCATGTGGCCAGCATGATTGCATGGAGCACTGTTGTATGGAGAGCAATTTTGGCTACCGCATATTCTGGCATATAAGATGACCCGGCGCATAAGACGACCCCCAACTTTTCCAGTTAAAATATAGAGTTTGGTATATATTCACCATATAAGACTACCCCTCTTCCAACGCACACCAAATTATTTTTTTAAAAGCATCAGATTTGATTTCTATATGGTAATTTTTCTATTACTGTACCTCTTTATCTGCCTCTCAGATCTTGCACATGCGCACCTGCACTACTTCACTGCAGTCTTCAGGAGCAAGATCTGAGAGGCAGAGGAGGAGGTACGGTAATAGGATACAAGGGCAGGCCAGACAGGTAAAAGAGGTGTGTTTGTCTGGGCCCAAAGCCACTCTATCTCTTTTTTCCATAGCCCAGACGCCTGCAGCTTGCTACACCCTTCACTTACACCTTCCTGGTGAGGCACCCCTGCACCTCACCATCGGGACCACATTAAGTCCATGAATCCTGATGAATGGATTTTCTTCTACCGTACTTGTACAGCATCGTCCTTAATGCTTTCATACAGTTGCTGCATACAGCAGGGACACAGCCATTGCCATTTTTGAGCTTCCCCCACCATATGCAGCAACCACAGAATCTCCAATCCGATTGGAAGTTTCAGCACCCACTCTATAAGACGACTCCTGTGTATAAGACTATTCCCATGTATAAGACTACTCCCATGTATAAGACTATTCCATGTATAAGACTACTCCCGTGCATAAGATGACCCCGCGTATAAGACAACCCCTGACTTTTGAGAAGATTTTCTTGGGTTAAAATGTAGTCTTATACACCAGAATATATGGTAGTTCCTCCCATTCCAAATCTTTATCTACAATAAAGTCAGGCCAATTCATTATTACGTAGATGGGATATGTACACAGGGAATTACTATGGCAAATACAGGGCTTAACTCTTAAAAAATTGTAAAAGAGCATGGCTGACAATTTCTGGAAGAGGTTGACAAGTTCTGACATTGGAAAAACCTTACCGAACAAGGACAAAACCTTACTGTTTAAGCTCACTTGGCCAAGACGGAATACTTTATAAGCCCCATGTATCATAATTTTCTTTGACACTACAAATATTTCTGATATATTTTCTTAGTGTCCACAATTTTCCCCATCTCAACTGACTACCACAGTTGGAATCTAGTAAAGATTGGTGGTTCCAATCCACAGGATGGGGAAAGCTCCTGTTGTTAGCCCCAGCTTCTGCCAACCTAGTAGTTCAAAAGCATGCAAATATGAGTAGGTCAATAGGTACCACTCTGGTGGGAAGGTAAAAGCACTCCATGCAATCATGCCAGCCACATGACCTAGGAGACGTCTATGGACAACGCCAGCTTTTCACTTAGAAATGGAGATGAGCACCACCCAGAGTGGGTTAAACTGCTGAGTTGCTGAACTTGTTGACCGAAAGGTCGAAGGTTCGAATTTGGGGAGTGGTGGGAGCTCCTGCTGTCAGTCCCATCTTCTGCCAACCTAGCAGTTTGAAAACATGGAAATGTGAGTAGATCAATAGGTACCGCTCCAGCAGGAAGGTAACAAAACTCCATGCAGTCATGCTGGCCACATGACCTTGGAGGTGCCTACGGACAACACTGGCTCTTCAGCTTAGAAATGGAGATGAGCACCAACGCCCAGAGTCAGACACGACTGGACTTAATATCAGGGGAAAACCTTTATCTTTACTAGCATAGTTTTGTAAAAAAATGTCCCAAATAGTATAAAGCATGAAGGACACTCAAGTGGAATGATTCAGATATTTTTCTCTATGCTTCATATTCTCCTTAGATCAAGAATGGGGAAACAGTTTGCAATGCCAATCCAAATCATCTTGCTTTGTTCACCTTGCTTGAATCACTCTTTGCACTCAAAGGGGAAAAAACACTTCAAACTTCAGTGGTGTGCCTAGAAAATATTCTTGTAAGTCAATAAACATCAGACCATATTAGTACATTATTCATGGCCAAGGTGGGGGAATTCAGGTACAAAGCAATTTTGTTTTATCTCTTTCATTACAACAGTGGTTGCATGACTTAAGTCTGTAACTAACGCAGCCATGGGCAAACTTCGGCCCTCGCGATGTTTTGGACTGGAATTGTGGGAGTTGCAGTCCAAAATACCCTGAGGGCCGAAGTTTGCCCATGTCTGAACTAATCCATACATTTTATATAGAATTTAAGTTTCTCAGCTAACAGATCTAGCTGAATACACACCCTTCCTCACAGATGAAATTTACTCTTGCCGAATACAGGAGATTAGTTAGAACAACAACTTCACCATGTTCCGGTTTTCCTGGATCGCCACATGATTTTCCTAGTGGAAAACAACATTATGCATTAACATACTAGAGATACTATATAAAATGGCATTAATTGATAAACAATTTAATTCATTCAGTATCTTCATCTCAACAATTTAATATTTTCAATAAAATGTTTATTCAGTAAAAGGTCACTAGGAAAATTTAAAACTTCCTTTCTTCCTTTGAAGAAAACTTCAATATAGACAACAAAATAAGGTTTCGAAACAAAAGACACATTCTGGGATAAAATAAGAAAAACGGATATGAAATTAATAAAGAAAATATGCCAACAAATATTAATATGGACCACCGAAATCGAACAAGTAAAACACACTATGATAAACTGGTTGGATGATAAACTGGTCGGGAGATATAGGCTGATCTATACCCTTGACAGATTGGGAAGAGATCTAAAAAAATAACATATACTTATGCAACAGATCTCAAAGAGAGCTGGTATAATTTTTTTTACAGATGGTACTTAACCCCAGGAATAATAGCAAAAATAAGTAAAGGCAAAACAAAAGATGTATGCTGGAAATGTGAAAAAGACAAAGGCAACTTTAACCACATGTTGTGGAAATGCAGGAAAGTTAAAAAAAATTGGCATCAAATTCATAAGAAAATAGAGCTGATCTTAAATTTAACCCAAAATCAGAAACTCTACTACTGGGGATAGTAGATTTCAAAATGGAAAAGAATACGGATAAGTTATTTTTTTTTATCTAATATAAGTGGCGAGAGTGACCCGAACCAAATTATGGAGAACTAAGGAAATACCCACAGTGGAACAGTGGGCGATAAAGGTTATGGACATAATAAATATGGACATACTGACTCAAAAAAATTTCACACAACACAACAAAACAAAACAAAAACAGATTGGAAAAAATTCTGGAATTTGTAAAAGAAGAAAACAAAGAAATATATATCAGAAATTTATGGTTGAAATTCAAAAGAACCACCAAGACGAAATTGTTGGCAAAAAAGATAAGAAGTATATATTCCTCTCCCTGCCCACCCTCTCCCTTTTCCCATCCTCCCCTCACACCTTATTCCTACTCTACTTTCTCACTTTCCTACTTTACCTCACATATACCCATTGTTCCCACTCTTTTTATGTAACCAATAAGAAAACAATAAAAAAATTAAAAACAATACCACCTAAAGTTATGGTTCTATATTTTTGCTAAAATGCCTGAATGTCTGATTCTAAGGGATCTGATTAACTGTTTTGAGCTGGATTATATGGCAGTGTAGACACATAAAATGCACCTCAAAGCAGATAATCTGGATTCAGAAACTGGATTATATGGCAGTGTAGATCTATTTTAAGGATCCAGGCCTTCTTCTTAATAAAACTGAGATTACTTGTATTTTGTGATTTGGCAAGGAGCACTGCTAATAAGCTCCGAGTTGGTATTTTAAGGCACATTTGTTACTCTGCTCAACCTTCCTTTGAGTGATCCACACCACCAGAAAGCCCATGTTCAACAGTTGTGACACTCCTAGGGGGCATTACAGATATGACTGAGAAGATGCCAGGAATCATACTAACATTCCTCAAGTCAAGCCATTATTGATAGCAATGGGAAACAATACGCCAGATATGTATTATTTATAAAGTGTCCTAATAGCTAGGAACTGTATGGTGCTTATGTGAAAAACAACAAATCCTGTCCAAAACATAACACATTTTAAGGAAATCAGACAAAAGAAGGGGGGGGGGGAATATGAGATCATGATTGTTAAAGGTCTCGAAATGAGATCTTTAACCATCACTATGTTTGAAAATCACGTTTTCAGACATAGTTTAAAGGTCAAGCACAGTATAAATTTAAAGCAGTGGGAGAACCTTACGTTGGCATTCTGGAGCCTTTGTTTGCCATTCAACACTGTCTCCCTTCAGTACACACTTGGTAGAAGGTGATCCAATTAATCTGTACCTATAGGAGGGAGGGGGAAAATCAGAGCGAAAGGCATATTCGGTTCTCATTCTCTCTTGGCTTCTTTAAATTCCTATGTCGTTGTTGTTTTAAAACTGATGGGTTAAGAAATACTAAGTCATTTGTTTATGGAAATATGAAATGCAACTGTGTAAGAGTTAGTGTGCACAATCACTGCAGCATTTACCGTAGTGTAGTTGTATCTAGATTGCAATCAGTTTTGAGTAAAGTAAAGTTAAAGGTTTCTCCTGACATTAAGTATAGTCATGTCTCACTCTGGGGGGCTGGTGCTCATCTCCATTTCTAAGCCGAAGAGCCAGCGTTGTCCATAGACATCTCCAAGATCATGTGGCCAGCATGATTGCATGGAGCACTGTTGCATGGAGAGCAGTTTTGAGAAGTTCCTCCCATTATAGAACTTTATCTACAATAAAGTCAGGCCAATTCATTATTACATAGATGAGATATGTACAGAGGGAATTACTTTGGCAAATACAGGGCTTGACTCTTTTAAAAAATTGTAAAAGAACATGGCTGACAATTTCTGGAAGAGGTAGACAAGTTCTGACACAGGGAAAACCTTACTGAACAAGGACAAAACCTTACTTCTTAAGCTCACTTGGCCAGAGACAGAATACTTTACCAGCCCCATTTATTGTGCATCCTAGAATTTTCTTTGACACTACAAATATTTCTGATATATTTTCTTAGTGTCCACAATTTGCCCTAACTCAACTGACTACCATAGTTGGAATCTGGTAAAGGTTGGTGGTTCCAATCCACAGGATGGGGAAAGCTCCTGTTGTTAGCCCCAGCTTCTGCCAACCTAGCAGTTCAAAAACATGCAAATATGAATAGGTCAATAGGTACCACTCTGGTGGGAAGGTAACAGCACTCCATGCAATCATGCCAGCCACATGACCTAGGAGATGAGCACCACCCCTCAGAGTCAAATTCAACTAGACTTTATGTCAAGGGGAAACCTTTACCTTTACCATAAAGTTATTAGAAGACGTCCTCCAAAAAGGAAGTCTCACTCCAGTCATGTGAAGGAGTGATGCATAAGGGACACCATCTATAAATACTGTAAATTTTAGTATAAAGTATACAGTGGGTTCAACTACTGAGTTGCTGAACTTGTTGACCGAAAGTCGCAGGTTTGAATTCGGGGAGTGGTGGGAGTTCCCGCTGTCAGCCCCATCTTCTGCCAACCTAGCAGTTTGAAAACATGCAAATGTGAGTAGATCAATAGGTAGCGCTCCAGTGGGAAGGTAACGGCACTCCATGCATTCATACTGGCCACATGACCTTGGAGGTGTCTACGGACAACACTGGCTCTTCAGCTTAGAAATGGAGATGAGCACCAACTCCCAGAGTCGGACATGACTGGACTTAATATCAGGGGAAAACCTTTACCTTTACCTTACTAGCATAGCTTTGTAAAAAAAAATGTCCCAAATAGAATAAAGCATGAAGGACACTCAAGTGGAATGATTCAGATATTTTTCTCTATGCTTCATATTCTCCTTAGATCAAGAATGGGGAAACAGTTTGCAATGCCAATCCAAATCACCTTGCTTTGCTCACCTTGCTTGAATCACTCTTTGCACTCAAAGGGGAAAAAACACTTCAAACTTCAGGGGTGTGTCTAGAAAATATTCTTGTAAGTCAATAAACTTCAGACCATATTAGTACATTATTCATGGCCAAGGTGGGGGAATTCAGGTACAAAGCAATTTTGTTTTATCTCTTTCATTACAACAGTGGTTGCATGACTTAAGTCAGTAACTAACGCAGGCATGGGCAAACTTCGGCCCTCGGGATGTTTTGGACTGCAACTCCCACAATTCCTAACATTTTATATATAATTTAGGTTTCGCAGCTGACAGAGCTAGTTGAGTACACACCCTTTGTCACAGATGAAATTTACACTTGCCGAATACAGGAGATTAGTTAGAACAACAACTTCACCATGTTCCGGTTTTCCTGGATCGCCACATGATTTTCCTAGTGGAAAACAACATTATGCATTAACATACTAGAGATACTATATAAAATGGTATTAATTGATAAATAATTTAATTCATTCAGTATCTTCATCTCAACAATTTAATATTTTCAATAAAATGTTAATTCAGTAAAAGGTCACTAGGAAAATTTAAAACTTCCTTTCTTAGAATCATAGAATCAAAGAGTTGGTAGAGACCTCATGAGCCATCCAGTCCAACCCCCTGCCAAGAAGCAAGAACATCTCATTCAAAGCACCCCTGACAGATGGCCTGGTTGTTCTCAGTAACCACGCTCTGAGAACTTCAGAACAGTTGTTCTAAGAACTGAATTGATTTTTTAAAAAAAAGATAGTAATAGAAACTAAGAAGAAACTCAAATATAGCCAACAGATCATCAGTGTGGGCTTTTGCTACTGCCTAGCTACTAATATAAGTCATTAATGGCAGCTCCCAAATATCTATTAACAATCTAAAAATTAATATGAAACAAAATCAAATATTTAAAAACAGATTATGCACTCAGGAGCTGCAGTGGTGCAATGGATTAAACCCTTGTGCCGGCTGAACTGGTGAACTCGGCGGTTCAAATCCAGGGAGCGGGGTGAGCTCCTGTCTGTCAGCTCCAGCTTCCTATGCGGGGACATGAGAGAAGCCTCCCACAGGATGGTAACACATCCAGACATCCACTGGGCATTGTCCTTGCAGACGGCCAATTTTCTCACACCAGAAGCAACTTGCAGTTTCTCAAGTCACTTCTGACACACACAAAAATGCACTCAGATAAAAAGCTGATAAAAAGCACACTATTCCTCTTCATGATTTTTTAGGAATCTCAAAACAGACATCAGTAAATATTTCATAAAAATAGAATATATATTGAATATCCTGTCCTTGTGAAGATAGTTGTAAAGCCCTAGTGACAGCATTTAGATAACTGTGACCGTTTTGAAGTTAATGGAGATAATAAAATACTGACCTTCACAAAAAACTGGGAGCGCTGTCCAGGTGTAATTATCAAGGCAAGTAATAACAGAATCGATCCCAGGGATGGTGTCATAACCTGGGCGACAGACGTAGGTCAATCTGGTCTTTGCAGGATAGTAAGTCTCCATAACCCCATCCTTTATTCTAGCAAATCTGAACCTTGGTGGCACAGGGCAGATTCCTGGCAACAAAAAGTGACAGAGGACCTAACAGACTCTACTGGCAAAGAATATAAATGAAAGAGTTCACTTTTTCTATAAAGCAATATTGTGACACACTTAGCGCATCTGCGGTATTAGCCACACTTCCAAATCCAGAGGCTCAAACTAGTCAAAAGGAAAGATGTGACTTGTGGTCAAAACGATGCTTCCCAACAGAAGGCAACCAGATCATATTACAAATCAGGCATGGTTCAAAGCCATGATACTATGAATACAGTTGTACTCCTCCTCATAGTTGCCATGACTGTTTCCTTGTTTATCATATCGTGTAGTTTATTTCCAACTTAACCCATACTATTAAAAATATGTTCAGGTTAGGATATTTATTTATTTATTTATTTATTTATTTACCTACCTTATGTATATCCCACCTTTCTTGAGGGGGACTCAAGGCAGCTTACAATCGGACAACTAAATAACTAAAGCACACTGTGCAATCATCCCTCCACATCTGTGATTTAGATTTGGGACCTCATCACACTGAGGTCTTTTCCCACTGTAGTACACTTCATTTACTGTTAAAAGACGAAGAGGCATGGATCCCATCACACAATGTAAGTTCACTTCCAGCCGTAACCCATAGAATCATAGAATCAAAGAATCATTGAGTTGGAAGAGACCTTGTGGGCCATCCAGTCCAATGCCTTACCAAGAAGCAAGACAATCACGTTCAAAGCACCCCCAACAGATGGCCATAATAATAATAATAATAATAATAATAATAATAATAATAATCCTTTATTTATACCCCGTTACCATCTCCCGAAGGACTCGATGCGACTTACAAGAGGCCGAGCCCAAATACATCAACAAAACAACAACAACAACAACAAAGCAAAATAAATGAACTCATAAAACAAAGCAATAAACATTAACAAAACATCACGACGCATTAAAATCTGTGGCAGGACCAAATGTAGTAGTTAAAAAATTTAAAAAGTGCTGGGCATGACAAGGCAAGAAGAATAGGTAATTAGAGGGGGATGGAGCGTGCAGGCATCCTGGATCTCTAGTAAAGTGCATTGCCTGGAGTTTCCTTATTCTGGGAAGGCACACTGGAACAACCACGTTTTCAAACTCCTCCTAAAAACTGCCAAGGCTGGGGCAAGCCTGATGTCCATGGGGAGAGAGTTCCAGAGTCAAGGGGCTACCACCGAAAAAAGCTCTGTTCCTCGTCCCCACCAATCGTGCTTGTGATGCAGGTGGGATCGTGAGCAAGGCCTCTCCGGATGATCAAAGGGGTCGTGTGGGTTCGTAAACAGAAATGTGGTCACGCAGCTAGGTGGGTCCCAAACCATTTAGGGCTTTGTAGGTAAGCACCTGCACCTTGAATTGGGACCGGAAAATGAACGGCAGCCAATGGAGTTCCTTGAACAGGAGAGTTGACCACTCCCTATAAGGAGCACCAGTTAACATCCAGCCTCTGTTTAAAAGCCTCCATAGAAGGAGCCTCCACCACACTTCGGGGTAGAGAGTTCCACTGCTGAACAGCTCTCACAGTTAGGAAGTTCTTCCTAATGTTTAGGTGGAATCTCCTTTCCTATTGTTTGAAGCCATTGCTCCGCGTCCTAGTCTCCAGGGCAGCAGAATACAAGCCTGCGTTCTCTTCGTTTTGACATCCTTTCAAATATTTATATATGTCTGTCATGTCTCCTCTCAGCCTTCTCTTCTGCAGGCTAACCATGCCCAGCTCTTTAAGCTGCTCCTCATAGGGCTTGTTCTCCAGACCCTTGATCATTTTATTCGCCCTCCTCTGAACACATTCCAGCTTGTCAATATCTCTCTTTCATTGTGGTGCCCAGAATTGGACACAGTATTTGAGATGTGGTCTAACCAAGGCAGAATAGAGGGGTAGCATGACTTCCCTGGATGTAGACACTATACTCCTATTTATGTAGGCCAAAATCCTATTGACCTTTTTAGCTGCAACATCACATTGTTGGCTCATGTTCACCTTGTTGTCCACAAGGACTCCAAGATCTTTTTCCATTCCCCTTCATCTTCGAAATGTACTTTAAGCCCCTCCTTCCTCCATCACATGGGGGTATTGGGGCAAGGTGTGTTGGCACCCTGTCCCTTCCCCCAACGGACAGCATTGCCGCGTTGCCATTTCCTCATCAGATGGGGGGAAAGTCCAAAAACCATGGGTAGTTCCATCAGGGTTACCCAAAAGTCAATTCTCTTGCTATGGTGGTGAGGAAGCTGGAATGCAACACATCCTCACGCAAAGATGGGACGGGGCCTTGGCCTGCGTCATCTAATGGGATCCATCAAGAACTGTCACTGTAGTGTTGTAAGGGCCAAAAGCTCCTTGTGTGATGAGGTGGTAGGTTTTCAAGTCTGACTCTACAGCCAACATCCTCTAGTTATTTTAGAGATTTCTAGAGAGATTTTGGTTATAAAAGAAAAATCAAATACATTTTATTCTGTTGTTAAAATACTGTTTTAATCTGGACTTCTGTACACTTTAACAGTGTTCTTTCATTGTAATTCCCTGTCTTTTGTGAGCTGCCTTGAGTCCCAGGAAGGATGTAAGTAAAGTGATGGGTGGATGGACCATCCCATGCAGAGTCATTGGAGCAAACCGCTCTGTGAAGAAAGATATCAGGACCATATCATCTGGGGATGATGCAATGCTCTCCTTCCCTTGGGTCTCATCTGCAGGGACAGCAGCAAAGATAAGCAGGCAGTTTCCAACTAGGCTTCACCTGATAAAACTAGTGACGTCTGATTCCAGTACAGTTGTTGGAACAAGACCAAATGCCCTTTTTATTCAGGCAGGCTTTAAAGCAGAAAGTTTTTCAGAACGAATCAAGGGTTCCCATAAGGTGTTTCAATTGTTTAAAACGGTTTTTGCTTGTTTAATGCTATTCTAAACATCTATATGTTTAATTTCAGTTTTGTAGGTTTAAAATTGTATTGTTTTCAAGGTGGTAAGCTGCTTTGTGTCTTTATCAAGACAAAAAAAGCCACTGCTGATGGCTGTTATTTGTTTATTTATTTTATTTACTATATTTATACTGCACCCTCTCTCACCCTGAAGGGGACTCAGAACGGCTTACAAGTTATATGTATATACAATATATTATATCCTTAGCATAGCACAATATTAGGATTATATATTACTCGACTGCAGTGGTTCTCAACCTGTGGGCCCCCAAATGTTTTGGCCTTCAACTCCCAGTTGCTTTTATCATTGTGTAGGCCATTATTGGAAACTTTTCACCCAAATAATACGATATACATTTTTTTAAAATACTCAAGGAATACATTAATAGCATCACATGGTAGACCTTTTCTGTCACTGCTGGACTTCAGATTGCTAGAAATACTGAAAAATGCCAAGCAATCACCCTGATATCAATTGCTTTTGTTTTATTTCTTTTGTTGTTAACTATTCTGGGAATCTATTCAAAAAATAATGTCAGAGAAGCCTACCAATATATAAACAAAATACCATAGCTATTTTTTTTTAAGCAACATTAATTCATTATATATGTCTGCCTGAATCATATATAAGAAGTCAGTATATGTTTTTTATGGTACGTAATTTAGGGGGGAAAGTAAATGAAAAAATTATAACGTACGTTCACAAAACTCTTCGATGGAAGTCCAAGTTGAATCAGAGAGGCATGTTGCAACATCTAGTTTCCCATAAACATTATAGAAATCATCCAGACATCTGTAGGTTACTGATTCCATAGGGAGGAATCTTTCAGCATTGTTCAGAGGGATAGCATTGCTCAGTTTTGGTGGAGGTCCGCAATCCCCTACAATGAAAAAAATATCAGTTTAATAGGTAGGCTGGATTTACATTGAACTTTGGTCTTAAGGTGCATCTAGATTGGACAATTAATACAGTTTGACCCCATTTTAACTGCCATGGCTCAATGCAATGGAATCTGGGGAGTTGTATTTTAAGAGCAAAGTCTTTCACTTTCTAAAGAGGGCTGGTGCCTTGTAAAACTACAACTCCAACGATTCCATAGCAGTGAGCCATGGCAGTTAAAGTGATGCCAAACTGCATTACGTCTACAGTGTTGATCAGGTATGGGCAAATCTAGGCTTGGGGGCCGGATGCGGCCCCTTGGGCTCTTTTCTCAGATTCTCCTCTCTCACACCATTATTATTATTATTATTATTATTAACTTTATTTGTACCCCACTAACATCTCCCGAAGGACTCGGTGCGGCTTACATAGGCCAAGGCCCTCAATAAAACAACAGCATAACAAATACACAATAAAACTCAAGCAAACCAATAAACATTAAGCAATAAACAATAAAACATTAAACAATAACATCATGACACAGTTAAAACTAGGGCCGGGCCAAATGTAATGAATAAAAATTAAAAGTGCTGGACATGATTTAGGGTAGGTGCAATGTGCAGGCAATCTTAAATCTCTTCCTTCCATCCTTCCCTCTCTCCCTCTTTTTCCTTCCTTCTTTCCTTCCCTTTTGTCTTTCATTCTCTCTCTGCATTAGCCCTTTATCCTTCCCTTTCTTCCTTCCATCTTTCTGTTCATCCCTTTCTTCCTTCCTTCTCTTTTTCCTTCCTCCTTCCCTCCTTCCTTCCTTCCTTCCTTCCTTCTTTTCCACACTTTCATCCTTCCTTCACTTTTGTCTTTCCTTCCTTTCCTTTTTCCTCTCTCCTTCCCTCTCTCCCTCTTTCTCCATCCTTCCCTTTTGTCTTTCTTTCTTTCTTTCTTTCTTTCTCTTTTTCCTCTATCATTCCCTTCCTTCCATCCTTCTCTTCATCTCTTCCTTCCTTCTCTTTTTCCTTTCTCCTTCCTTCCATCCATACATCCATCCTTCCCTTTCGTCTTTCCTTCCTTCTTTCCCTCTCTCCCTATTTCTTTTTCCATCCTGCCCTTCCTCTTTTTCATCCTTTTTTCCTTCTCGCTTTTCTTCCTTCCCCCTTCCTTTCTTCCCTTCTTCCCTTCCTTCCTTCCTTCCTTCCATCCATCCATCACCAGGTAGCCAGTCCTTTGAGCAGGGAGCTCTAGCATTCGTTCCCCAAATTAGAAACTTTGCCCATGCCTGGTGTAGATGCACTCGGTGTCTCTGTCTCATGGAAATATTTAATCAGGAGGTCAAGGGTAAAGCTATCTCATTGAACCCTAAAGTGTTTTTTATTCTGTGTCAGGAGCGACTTGAGAAACTGCAAGTCGTTTCTGGTGTGAGAGAATTGGCTATCTGCAAGGACGTTGCCCAGAAGACGCCTGGGTGTTTTTTTAATGTTTTACCATACTTGTGGGGGACTTTTCTCATGTCCCTGCATGGGGAGCTGGAGCTGACAAAGGGAGCTCTCCCCGGATTCGAACCTGCGACCTGTTGGTCTTCAGTCCTGCTGGCACAAGGGCTTAACCCATTGTGCCACCGAGGGCTCCCCCAACCCTAAAGTGAGGCTTGCCCATGCCATTGTCCTTGTATCTATGGTTGAGGAAGCTGGCCAGAGATGGAAGCTGTAGTAAGAAGATATCAAAGTCGTTGGAAATGTAGTGCTGGTTAAGAATTCAGCAGATACAGTGGGACAACTTAAAAGACAAGGGTATTTTACAGCGTTCATTCCACATTGTAGCAGCCTTGGGCAACTTTGGTCCTCCAGGTGTTTTGGACTTCAACTCCCACAATTCCTAACAGCTGGTAAGCTGTTAAGAATTGTGGGAGCTGAAGTCCAAAACACCTGGAGGACCAAAGTTTGCCCAGGCCTGGTGTAGATGTAGCCACAAGCAGACCTGAAACCCCAAGGGTGGGTCCACACTGTAGAATGAACACAGTTGGACATCACTGGAACTGCCCTGGGTCAACACTATGGCATCCTGAGAGCTGTAGTTTGGGGAGGCACCTGTACTCTTTGGCAGGGAAGGGTAAAGACCTTGGAAAACTGCAACTCACTGAGCCATGGCAGTGAAAGAGTGATGCCAAGCTGCTTTCTTTCTACAGTGAAGATGCACCCATAGCCAGTCGACTTATAGAGCCGCTTCCCTCCCCCCAAATCCATAGGGCTTTCTAAGTCTTAGAATGGCTTACCTTGAATTCCGGAGAGCAGTGAAAAAAGCCCCAAGAGCGTGGGATTGCTGGGGGAGAGAAAAGACCCCAACATGATGAACCCCCTCCCAAGTGAGGAATGAGCCCAGGAGAGAGAGAAGGGAGAGGTGGGAAAGGGAGGGAAGAAGGGAGGAAGCCCACGCCCCGAGTGTTTTTCGGGAAAGCCCGACCCACGGAGGAGTGAGGGATATTTGCGAGACTGTGGTATGCAGGCGTCAACCTTTCCTCCTTGCTCCCCCTTCCTTTCCGCCCCTGTGAGTGCTTCTCGCTCCCTTTCAGAGGAGGAGGGCTTTGGAGCCCCTTCCTTGACACCCAGAAATGATCATGCCGTTTGACACCCCCTTGATCTGCCCATGGCTCTATGCTAAGACTCCTGGAAGTTGGTCTTTAGTGAGGCGCCTCTACTCCTCGGCAGATAAGGCTCAAGGGTCAGCTTAGAATACTACAACTCCCATGAATCCATAGCATTGAGTAATGGCAATTAAAGTGGTGTCAAACTGCATTAGCCCTACAGCAGTGTTTCTCAACCTGGGAGTAGGGACTCCTGGGGGTCACTAAAGACTATCAGAAAACACAGCATTTTCTGTTGGTCATGGGGGTTCTGTGTGGGAAGTTTGGCCCAATTCTATCGTTGGTGGGATTCAGAATACTCTTTGATTGTAGGCGAACTATAAATCCCAGCAACTACAACTCCCAAATGTCAAGGTCTATTTCCCCCAAACTCCACCAGTGTTCCCATTTGGGCACACTGAGTATTCATGCGAAGTTTGGTCCAGATCCATCATTGTTTGAGTTCACAGTACTCTCTGAATGTAAATGAACTACAACTCCAAAACTCAAGGTCAATTGCCCGCCAAACCCTTCCAATATTTTCTGTTGGTCATGGGAGTTCTGTGAGCCAATTTTGGTTCAATTCCATTGTTGGTGGAGTGCAGAGTGCTCTTTGATTGTAGGTGAGCCATAAATCCCAGCAACTACAACTCCCAAATGTCAAAATCAATCCCTCCTAACCCCACCAGTATTCAAATTTGGGCATAACGGGTATTTGTGCCAAATTTTTGTGCCAAATTTTTGTGCCAAATTTGTGCCAAATAAAAATACATCATGCATATCAGATGTTTACATTACGATTTATAACAGTAGCAAAATAACAGTTATGAAGTAGCAACGAAAATAATTTTATGCTTTGAGGGTCACTACAATATGAGGAACTGTATTAAGGAGTCTCGGCATTAAGAAGGTTGAGAAATACTCCCCCATTAGAATAGATGCATCCTGAGATAAGTTTGCAAACTCACAGCAGAGCACACAGTCCTAATTTTAGACATGGGCTGTATCCCACACTTCAGAATTATAGCAGTTCGACACCACATTCACTACCAAGGTGTTCTGGAACCTGTAGTCTTATAAACTACATACATTTCCTTTAAGGTAAAGGTTGTCCCCTGACATTAAGTCTAGTTGTGTCTGACTCTGGGGGTTGGTGCTCTTCTACATTTCTAAGCCAAAGAGACGGCGTTGTCTGTAGATGCCTCCAAGGTCATGTGGTCGGCATGACTGCATGGAGTGCTGTTACCTTCCCACCAGAGTGGTACCTATTGATCTACTCACATTTGCATGTTTTCGAACTGCTAGGTTGGCAGAAGCTGGGGCTGATTCTACGCAGACCTATATCTACACTGCCATATAATCCAAGTTCTGAAGGCAGATTAACTGCATCAAACTGGATTATATGGCAGTGTAGATTCATTTAATCCACTTTGTTTATTCATCTATCATATCAGAAGCAAACTGACAGTACAGTTGTAATGTATTTCAAAAACACAGGTTTTTGAAACTTGGCATTATACTAAATGTCCTTTGACCAGTAGCTGGCCACTTGGAGGGCCTTTGGTGTTGCTGTATGAAGGTCCCCCATTGTGCATGTGGCAGGGCTCAGACTGCATTGTAATAGATGGCTTGTGGTTTGTTCTTCTCCACACTCGCATGTTGTGGACTTCACTTTGTGGCCCCATTTCTTAAGGTTAGCTCTGCATCTTGTGGTACCAGAGCGCAGTCTGTTCAGTGCCTTCGAAATTGGCCAGTCATCTGTGTGCCCAGGAGGGAGTCTGTCATTCAGCAGCAGCCATGGCCTGAGGTTTCGGGTTTTAGCTGCCATTTTGGACTCTCGCTTGCTGAGATGTTCCTGCGAGCACCTCTGTAGATCACAGAAAACTATTTCTTGATTTAAGGCATTGGTATGTTGGCTGATACCCAAACAGAGGATGGGCCAGAAATGTCACTGCTTTGGTCCTTTCACTATTGGTTGCTACTTCCCAGTGGATGTCAGGTGGTGCAATAACGGCTAAACAGTGTAATTTCTCCAGTGGTGTAGGGCATAGATATCCCATGATAATGAGGGATGTCTCATTAAGAACCACATCCACTAGTGTGATATGTTCCATGCTGGGCATGCGTACTCAGCAGCAGAGTAGCAAAGTGCAAGAACAGATGTCTTCACTATATCTGGTTGTGATCCCCAGGTTGTGCCAGTCAGCTTTCGTATGATATTGCTTCTAGGATCCACTTTTTGCTTGGTATTCAAGCAGTATTTCTTGTAGACCAGAGCAAGGTCCAGAGTGACTCCCAGGTATTTAGGTGTGCTGCAATGCTCCAGTGGGATTTCTTCCCAGGTAATCCTCAGAGCTCGAGATGCTTGTGTGTTCTTAAGATGAAAAGCACACTCCCATGAATCCATAGCATTGACTAATGGCAGTTAAAGTGGTGTTGAGCTGTAGAACAGATGCACCTTCAGATAAATTTGCAAACCCACAGCAGACACTTTGGGAACAGTACTTTCCTTCATTCAAGGAAGATGTATCAATGGAATGTCTGTGAGGTAACTTTCTCTCCAAGGAGACCAGAGCGGCCGGAGCAGAGGGTTCCTGCGAAGGCCGGAGCGGCGCTGGGTGGGCGTGGCCAGCGGCGCCGGGTGGGCGTGGCCAGGGAAACGCTTGCGCCAGGGAAACGCCCACCCAGCGCCGCTCCGCCCATCGTGGGAACCCTCTGCTCCGGCCGCTCTGGTCTCCAAGGAGGCAGGTAAACTACAACTCCAAAGCCTTTTGTAGTTTACCTGCCTCCTTGGAGACCAGAGCGGCCGGAGCAGAGGGTTCCTGCAAAGACCGGAGCGGCACCGGGTGGGCATGGCCAGGGAATGCTGGCGTTCTCTGGCCATGCCCACCCGGCGCCGCTCCGACCATCGCTGGAACCCTCTGCTCCGGCCGCTCTGGTCTCCAAGGAGGCAGGTAAACTACAACTCCAAAACCAAAGGACACTGGCCACCAAACCCTTCCAGTATTTTCCATTGGTCATGGGAGAACTGTGTGCCAAGTTTGGTTCAATTCCACCGTTGATGGGGTTCAGAATGCTCTTTGATTGTAGGTGAACTATAAATCCCAGCAACTACAACTCTCAAACGTCAAGATTCTATTTCCCCCATACTCCACAAGTGTTCACATTTGGGCATATGGAATATCAGTGCCAAGTTTGGTCCAGATCTATCATTGAGTCCACAGTGATTGATGGAGGCAGGTGAACTACAATTCCAAAACCAAAGGACACTGCCCACCAAACCCTTCCAGTATTTTCTGTTGGTCATGGGAGAACTGTGTGCCAAGTTTGGTTCAATTCCACTGTTGATGGGATTCAGAATGCTCTTTGATTGTAGGTGAACTATAAATCCCAGCAACTACAACTCCCAAATGTCAAGATTCTATTTTCCCTCAAACTCCACCAGTGTTCACATTTGGGCATATTGAGTATTTGTGCCAAGTTTGATCCCGACCCATCATTGTTTGTGTCCACAATGATCTCTGAATGTAGGTGAACTACAACTCCAAAACCAAAGGACACTGCCCACCAAACCCTTCCACTATTTTCAGTTGGTCATGGGAGAAATGTGTGCCAAGTTTGGTTCAATTCCATCATTGGTGGGGTTCAGAATACTCTTTGATTGTAGGTGAACTATAAATCCCAGCAACTACAACTCCCAAATGACAAAATCATATTTTTTTTTGAGTGAAGGACATACATTGGGTTGTTAGTTGTCTTGTGTCTAAAATTGGTGTCAATTCGTCCAGTGGTTTTTGAGTTCTGTTAATCCCACAAACAAACATTACATTTTTATTTATATAAAAGTGTGGGTTTTTTGATTTTTTGGGGGTTTTTTTGCACTGCAAATAATATATGTGCAGAGTGCATAGGAATTCATTCATGTTTTTTTTCAAATTATAATCCGCCCCCCAACAGTTTGCGGGACTGTGACCCGGCCCTCTGTTCAAAACGTTTGGGGACCCCTGATCTAGAATGTATTTTTTTACTTCAATAAATATTTTGGAACCTAAAGTTCTGACCCTGTAATCCTTTGCCATCTTAAGAAAAGAATCTTATCCCAGTTTCACCACAAGTTTCTGCTGGTTATGGTACTCTGCTGTATTTTATGGTGGAATCATCCCGACTGAGAGTTATTTTTGAGCCTAACAGCTCAGATTCCCCAACAAATTATTATTATTATTATTATTATTATTATTATTATTTCACATAGGCTCAGAAGTTTCTCCTTACATTCATGCAACACACCTACACACTGCAGCCAACACACTAATGTGTTGTGACATACAGTTTGGAAAGCTCTGCCATATCCCTTGCACATTTCTAGTAAGTTCCTAAAGTTCTGCGGTTTTTTCCCCATCTCCTACTCCAGTCCCTGCCAGATTCCAAGTTATAAACATGAATAGTTCATCCAAAGTGGCAGACAGCAGGGTGGGTGAGGAAACAAAACAGTATTCTCATCCTGTGACTCAGCATGCTTAATATTATGCAGTACAGGAAATAAGTCTTTAAAACAACAGCTATCTAAATTTTGCTAATGTCAGACTGTATAAATAACTCCACCCATGAACTGGGGAGGATTGTCAGAGAAGAAAGGTTGTAATCACAAAATGACAGTATGCAATGTAGAATTTCTAAACTTTACCCTAACCTGTGTGTATGTATGGGTGAGGCGCTCTAAGCGTATACTGTATGTACTCATGATCCTACTTTGTAAAACTTGCCATAAAACTTAAACTCCAAATAAATTTAAGATTGCCACAAATTATTAGTTGGTGGAGTGAAGTTCAGAGTCAGAGTTCCTATTTTGATGTCATCTATTTTATATGTCATAATAAAAGTGGAACTCTAGGAAAACATATTTAGCCTTGCTTGGTAAACCGCATTGGTAAACAGCTCAGTTGTGAGTGTTCTCCTTTCTTCTAGCAGACATGCCATTTGCATCCACTAAATTGGTACCACATAGCAGAGAATGCAAGCTCAATTTACAAGAGATAGAAAAAGAGAGGAATATAGCTTTGGGGAAGTGACTGGCAAAATTCTGTAGCATAATATCATATGTTAATCAGTGACTCAATGTTATTTGCATGTCTTTTATATAAAGGTGTGTGTGTGTGAGAGAGAGAAATGTTTTCTTGATTAAGCTATAGGTGACCTGACAAGGAATAAAGAAATGGGCTTATCTCTCCCTTTTCTGATTTCACTGCTGTCTTTAAGATCAGCTTATAACTAAACTGGGTTTCACAGTCCAACAGATGATGTGGAAATACACCCTGCTCCCAAAACAGAGCATGCTTTAAAGGCCCGTGCGTTTGTTCCTTCTACACCAAGGCAGCAGCACAAAGAATGTTTGGCTCTTCGTTTTATAAATTTAGAGTAGTTGTTCTCCAACTCTTATGCTCTGGATGATTTGAACTTCAGCTCCCAGAAACCTTGGTCTGCTTGGCCCAGTACTCAGGGGTTCTGGGAGCTGAAGTCCAAAACCAGTTGAAGGACCAAAGTTTGAGAAACTTTTGATGTGCTAGGTTCCAGGTAAAAGGACCTTTTCCTGCTCCTCACCATGAAGCCGGTATTCTTTTGTTTGTCTCCCTATAATGGTTTTTTCTTGGCAAGATTTCATCTGAAGAGGTTTGCCATTGCCTTCCGTTGAAGCTGAGAGAGTGTGATCTGCCCAGGAGCATCCAATGGGTTTCCATGGTCAGATGATGATTTGAACCCTGGTTGGTATCCTGGAGTTCCTGTCCAACACTTAAACTACTACATTGCTCTGGTTCTGTTCTTCAATGTACTCAGTGGGAAAGTAATATACAGTATTTTTAATTTTTAAATATAATTTCCTTTTGGGGCTTTGGAGCTACACCTGTAACTGAGCGCTTTTCAAAAATAGCTTCTAAGCTGTGAAATTCAAACCCCACCCTAATTTCAAACATACAGTACTTTGAGTTTTGTGATAGCTGCAGAATACTTGTTCCAAGTATTGAGAAACAGCCTTCTTATCTTAGATCAAAACTCCTTGGCTAAACATACATCTTTCTGGAATGGAGGCAGTCCAGATTGCAAACAAATCAACGGATTGGCAAAAGTGGGAGAGAAACTTAAAAGTCAGTTCTTGTGGGTTTTTTCGGGCTATATGGCCATGTTCTAGAGGCATTTCTCCTGACGTTTCGCCTGCATCTATGGCAAGCATCCTCAGAGGTCTGCTGGAGCTGGGAAAAAGGGGTTTATATATCTGTGGAATGACCAGGGTGAGACAAAAGGCTTTTGTGAGTTGGGCTAGGTGTGAATCTTTTCAACTGACCACCTTGATTAGCATACAATGGGCTGACAGTGCCTGGAGCAAACTCTTCTTGAAAGGTGATTAGATGTCCCTGCCTGTTTTTCTCTCTGCTGTTTTAATTTTCGAATTTTTTAATACTGGTAGCCAGATTTTGTTCATTTTCATGGTTTCTTCCTTTCTGTTGAAATTGTCCACATGTTTGTGGATTTCAATGGCTTCTCTGTGTAGTCTGACATGGTGGTTGTGAGAGTGGTCCAGCATTTTTGTGTTCTCAAATAAAATGCTGTGTCCAGGCTGGTTCATCAGGTGCTCTGCTATGGCTGACTTCTCTGGTTGAAGTAGTCTGCAGTGCCTTTCATGTTCCTGGATTCTTGTTTGGGCGCTGCGTTTGGTGGTCCCTATGTAGACTTGTCCACAGCTGCATGGTATACGGTAGACTCCTGCAGAGGTGAGAGGATCCCTCTTGTCCTTTGCTGAACGTAGCATTTGTTGGATTTTCCTGGTGGGTTTGTAGATTGTTTGTATGTTGTGTTTCTTCATCAGCTTCCCTATGCGATCAGTGGTTCCCTTGATGTATGGCAGGAACACTTTTCCTCTGGGTGGATCTTCATCTTTACTCTTGTGGCTTGTTCTTGGTCTTGCAGCTCTTCTGATGTCTGAGGTGGAGTATCCATTGGCCTGTAGAGCCCAGTTGAGGTGGTTCAGTTCATCTTGGAAGAGGTGGGGTTCACAGATTCTTTTTGCACGGTCTGCCAAGGCTTTGATGGTGCTTCTTTTTTGACTTGGGTGATGGTTGGAGTTTTTATGGAGATATCTATCTGTGTGTGTGGGTTTTCTGTAAACGGTGTGACCCAATTGTTGATCTGGTTTGCGGATGACTAGGACATCTAGAAAAGGCAGTCTTCCTTCCTTTTCTTTTTCCATAGTGAACTGGATGTTAGGGTGGATGCTGTTAAGATGTTCCAGGAACCTGTTGAGTTCTTCATCTCCATGGCTCCAAATGGTGAAAGTGTCATCCACATATCTGAACCATATAGTGGGCTTTTTGGTTGCTGTTTCAAGAGCTTGTTTTTCAAATTGTTCCATGTAGAAGTTAGCTATGACTGGGCTGAGAGGGCTCCCCATAGCTACTCCATCTTTCTGTTCGTAGAATTCATTGTCCCACTGAAAATAGCTGGTGGTGAGGCAATGGTGAAACAGCGCCGTGATGTCTTCTGGGAACCTCTGGTTGATGAGTGCCATGGTGTCTGCAACTGGGACCATGGTAAATAGAGACACCACATCGAAGCTGATCAGTTTGTCATTTGGATTTAGCTTGAGATTGCTGATTTTTTCAATGAAATGGGCTGAGTCCTTGATGTAGTGTGTTGTGAGCCCAATGTGGCTTTGTAACTGTGCAGCAAGAAATTTGGCTAAGTCATATGTGGGGGACCCAATGGCACTCACGATTGGTCTGAGTGGGGTGGAGTCCTTATGGATTTTGGGGAGTCCATAAAGCCTGGGTGGAAGGGCTTCCGATTTACATAACTGCTGTCGTATGTCGAAGTTGACTGAGGAGTTTTTAATTAGAGTGTTGGTTTTTCTGGTTATTTTGGAAGTTGGGTCTTGCTTAAGTTTTCTGTATATAGTAGGGTCCAGGAGTTTTTTGATCTTCTCCTTGTATTGCTCTGTATGCATGATGACTGTGGCATTCCCCTTGTCTGCTGGCAGAATGAGGATATCAGCTGCAGAGGATATCAGCTGGCAGAATGAGGATATACGCTGCAGAGACACAGATACCATCCCACAATTCCTCGCAGCCAAAAGGACTTTCAAAACACCACAGGCTCACCGGATCTATGACCACCTGGAACGCAACCTCTTAAGAGAGAGAATCCACACCATCCGCAAGGAACTCGCAAACACAGACAAGGAACTGCTGCATCTCCATATCAATATCAGCCAGAAGATGAATTCCCAGGACTGGGACAAAATAGACAATCTCACTTACAGGAAAATGGAGAAAAACATGGCTGTCCACACCAACAGACAAAAACAAAAATTCCACAAACGACAAAAGCAACAGCCGAAACCAGAACTGAATACATCACGGACCATCATCAACCTGACAGACAGACAACTCTCTGAAGACCAAGTATCCATACTAGCGAAAGGAGGAAACTTTGCTGTAACCGCCACCAGGATCCCAGTAGAAAACATCATTGCCAATGTCGAATCAGCAATTTACCGCCTCCCAGAGGAGGAAGCAGAAGAAGTACGAGCGGAAGCAGCAAGGATCCTGAAAAAGGCAAAACTCCCCTCCAGTAACATTACTAGGAAGGAAAGAGAAGCCATTAGAGACCTAAATTCAGATCCTGATATCCTCATTCTGCCAGCAGACAAGGGGAATGCCACAGTCATCATGCATACAGAGCAATACAAGGAGAAGATCAAAAAACTCCTGGACCCTACTATATACAGAAAACTTAAGCAAGACCCAACTTTCAAAATAACCAGAAAAACCAACACTCTAATTAAAAACTCCTCAGTCAACTTCGACATACGACAGCAGCTATGTAAATCGGAAGCCCTTCCACCCAGGCTTTATGGACTCCCCAAAATCCATAAGGACTCCACCCCACTCAGACCAATCGTGAGTGCCATTGGGTCCCCCACATATGACTTAGCCAAATTTCTTGCTGCACAGTTACAAAGCCACATTGGGCTCACAACACACTACATCAAGGACTCAGCCCATTTCATTGAAAAAATCAGCAATCTCAAGCTAAATCCAAATGACAAACTGATCAGCTTCGATGTGGTGTCTCTATTTACCATGGTCCCAGTTGCAGACACCATGGCACTCATCAACCAGAGGTTCCCAGAAGACATCACGGCGCTGTTTCACCATTGCCTCACCACCAGCTATTTTCAGTGGGACAATGAATTCTACGAACAGAAAGATGGAGTAGCTATGGGGAGCCCTCTCAGCCCAGTCATAGCTAACTTCTACATGGAACAATTTGAAAAACAAGCTCTTGAAACAGCAACCAAAAAGCCCACTATATGGTTCAGATATGTGGATGACACTTTCACCATTTGGAGCCATGGAGATGAAGAACTCAACAGGTTCCTGGAACATCTTAACAGCATCCACCCTAACATCCAGTTCACTATGGAAAAAGAAAAGGAAGGAAGACTGCCTTTTCTAGATGTCCTAGTCATCCGCAAACCAGATCAACAATTGGGTCACACCGTTTACAGAAAACCCACACACACAGATAGATATCTCCATAAAAACTCCAACCATCACCCAAGTCAAAAAAGAAGCACCATCAAAGCCTTGGCAGACCGTGCAAAAAGAATCTGTGAACCCCACCTCTTCCAAGATGAACTGAACCACCTCAACTGGGCTCTACAGACCAATGGATACTCCACCTCAGACATCAGAAGAGCTGCAAGACCAAGAACAAGCCACAAGAGTAAAGATGAAGATCCACCCAGAGGAAAAGTGTTCCTGCCATACATCAAGGGAACCACTGATCGCATAGGGAAGCTGATGAAGAAACACAACATACAAACAATCTACAAACCCACCAGGAAAATCCAACAAATGCTACGTTCAGCAAAGGACAAGAGGGATCCTCTCACCTCTGCAGGAGTCTACCGTATACCATGCAGCTGTGGACAAGTCTACATAGGGACCACCAAACGCAGCGCCCAAACAAGAATCCAGGAACATGAAAGGCACTGCAGACTACTTCAACCAGAGAAGTCAGCCATAGCAGAGCACCTGATGAACCAGCCTGGACACAGCATTTTATTTGAGAACACAAAAATGCTGGACCACTCTCACAACCACCATGTCAGACTACACAGAGAAGCCATTGAAATCCACAAACATGTGGACAATTTCAACAGAAAGGAAGAAACCATGAAAACGAACAAAATCTGGCTACCAGTATTAAAAAATTCGAAAATTAAAACAGCAGAGAGAAAAACAGGCAGGGACATCTAATCACCTTTCAAGAAGAGTTTGCTCCAGGCACTGTCAGCCCATTGTATGCTAATCAAGGTGGTCAGTTGAAAAGATTCACACCTAGCCCAACTCACAAAAGCCTTTTGTCTCACCCTGGTCATTCCACAGATATATAAACCCCTTTTTCCCAGCTCCAGCAGACCTCTGAGGATGCTTGCCATAGATGCAGGCGAAACGTCAGGAGAAATGCCTCTAGAACATGGCCATATAGCCCGAAAAAACCCACAAGAACTGAGTGATTCCGGCCATGAAAGCCTTCGACAAACTTAAAAGTGCTACTAGAAATCTTGGTCACATCAAGTTTATTTGTTTCCTTCCCCATCTCCCCTTAGGAACTCGGGGCGGCTAACAACATGGATGGCAGCCATTCGATGCCACACAAATACACAAAAATACAAATTCACAATAAATCAAAAGCAAATAATAATAAAACAATTCATCATAACTAAGACATAATAGCAATCAATGAAACACAACTTGCAGTGTTTAAAACAGGATTAAAAACTCAGAATAATAAATTAAAAGTCATATCTGTCTTCAAAGTCCAGTCGATAAACCATTCATTGTGTGGGGGCCAGATATTCAAACATTTGATTCTCCATAAGCCTGGGAGCATAGGTACATTTTTATTGTTTCCTGAAAGAGGAGAGTGTGGGGGCCATTTTAATCTCCCTTGGGAGAGAGTTCCAGAGGCGGGGTGACTACAGAAAAGGCCCTCTCTCATCTCCACCTGCTGGATTTGGGACAGGTGTGGGATTGAGAGGAGGGTCTCACTTGATGAACACAGTGACCGGGCAAGTTCATATGAGGCAGATGGTCAGGTAGTCTGGACATGAATCATTTAGAGCTTTAAAGTTAACAACCAGCACTTTAAATTTCACCCGGTAGCAAACCAGTAGCCAGTGGAACTGCCATAACATGAGAGTTGTTCACTCCTTGCACTGCGCTCCAGTTTGTAACCTGTCCGCAAATCTCTGGACCAGTTGAAGCTTCCGAGTGCTCTTTAAAGGCAGCCACATGTAGAGCACGTTGCAGTAATCCAATGGAGATGTAACTAGGGCATCTACTACTGTGGCCAGATCTGGCGGCTCAAGGTATGGGGCATGTAGAGATGTGTTTATTATAAAGTGTTATTTATAATGTGTTTAAACTGTATTTATAATGTTTATTATAGAGTGTTTATTATACTGTATTTAAACTGTATTTAGGTTTTACATTTATTGCCATGGCCTAGCTGTGAGGGATAGGTTGCCATGGTGACAAGACAAAGCCTCAGAGGAGGTGGGCGGAGCTTAAGGAGGAAAAGGTTTGAAAGTGGCAGTTAAGCTCCAGTCCGGTGGAGGAGACCCGGAGAAGAGCAGAGCCAGTTAAGGGCTCTGGAAAATAGCAGAGTCAAGAAAGGACTCTGGGGAAAGTAGTTAGTCCGGTGGAAGAGACCCGGGGAAGAGGAGAGCCAGTTAGGGCTCTGTTGTGAAGCTGTGAGAATTCAGTAGTTCCTAGAATTTGTGAATATTTCTTCAGCAAGAGAGCTGAAGGTGTTACCTTGTTAGATTGCTTAGGTTAAAAGAATCTAATAGAGGGGGTCTTCAGGATTGCCAGTAAGGAAAGACTGGTGATCAGTGGTTTGTTCCGAGTATAGGGCAAACAGTGTGGACATTCACAATAGGGAACTCTGAAGTAGTATAAGCACTTCACTAAAGAAGAAGTTTGGAGAATTGTATCATCAGAAGCATGTATCTCAAACCAGCCATTTTGTAACATCAAGCCTTGTGCCAAGTTCAAATTCTCAAAACTGCAACAATTACGTTCTGTTAACAATAAATCTTGTTCTCTTTGTATTTCAAACCTGCCTCCTCCATTGCTTTTATGCTTGGTGCATTCCACACTACCAAAATCACCTCACAACACAACTAAGGATAAACAGAGACATAAACCAGCGTCTCTAAACATATTGGTGGCAGCTTAATTGATATTTAAAAGAAGGTTCCTCACAGAATATTGGTGACATTAAAGAAGATTAATACTTCCTCACATAATTTTTGGTGGCATCTAGTGAGATTAGCGCAGCTTCGTTACATTTTTGTTGACAAGCGGTGGGATTAACGCTTCGTTACATTTTTGGTGGCAGACGACGGGATTCGTGTAACAACTAATCGAGTGCCTTAAGTTTAATTTTAAAATAAGTTGTGAGGTAAAAGCTGCTGAAAAATGGCTACCAGGCGGCAGAGAAAGCTGGCTGAGGAAAGAGAGGGAGACCAAGAGGAAAGCTCGAGCTCTGGGTCAGAGACAGAGCCAGTGCCTATGACAGAAATGGCTTTTAAGTATAAGTTAGAGATGAAACGATTGGAAATGGAGGCAAAAGAAAGACAAAGAGAAAGAGAGTTGGAGATGGAGAGAGAGGCGAAACAAAGAGAATTTGAGGCAAAACAAAAAGAGAGAGAACTGGAGATGGAAGAAAGACAAAGAGATAGAGAACAGGAGTTAGAATTGAAGAGAATGGAGTTTGAGCTAGAGAAACAAAGATTGGCTTTGTCTCAAACATCCAATGATGTTCAGGAAGGGAGATCTGGAGTGGATACCCCAGATTTGACAAAGAAATTCCCAAAATTCACCAAAGGGGATGACCCAGAGAAATTCCTTATATCTTTTGAGAGATGTTGTCGAGATTTTGGGTTGGCTAAAGACAAATGGATGATATACCTAAGGCCTCAGATAAATGAGAAGCTTTTACAGATTTATGGACAGATGCCGGAGGAGTCTTGTAGAGACTATGATCTGTTTAAGAAGCAGGTTCAACAGGAATATAGATTGACTCCTGAATATTATAGATTTAAGTTCAGGACGTTGAAGAAAGATAAAACACAAAGTTTTGCTCAGGTGGCCTCTAGATTGTCTCAACTGTTTGATAGTTGGATAAAGACGTCTGAGGTAGAAGATTATCATCAGCTGAGGGAACTTTTGAAATTGGAACAATTTTTCCAATTAGTTCCTTATGAAATTCGTTGGGTGATTCAAGATCGCAAGCCATCCACGATTGTAGAGGCAGCGGGTATGGCGGATCAAATAACAACCTTGAAAGAAGGATTCAAAGGGGAAGATCTGCCAAATGACAAAAGAATAAACAGGCAGCCATTTTATTCACAACAAAAGCGCCCACAGCAAGAAAAGGGTGCTGACATAGAAAACACCCCCTATAGGAGGCAGAGTGTAATAAGACCAACTGCTCCTGAGGTAAAACGACGGTGCTTTCAATGTGGAGCATTAGATCATATAAAATATCAATGTCCCCTGTTAAAGAAGGAGAAAACAACCCTCTTTGTGAATAAAATGAAAGAAACACCAAGGGCAGAAGCAGATACTGTTTCAAAGGAGAGTTCAAGCTCAGAGCCTCAAGAGAAACAATGTCTGTTTATCCTGTCAGGCAGCCCATCTAAGGACTACTTAGAAACCATTTCTATTGATCACAAAGACAGGAAAGGACTCAGAGATACAGGTTCCGAAGTATGCATCGCGCACCCTGAAATAATACCTCAGAAATTTCAACAGCCAACCTCTGAAATAAAATTAAAAGGTTTAGGTCCCGCGATCCCAACACCCGTGGTGACTTTGCCGATAGAATATAAAGGATGGAAGGGTATGTGGGATTTTGCAGTCAGTCCTGACATACCATATCAATGTTTAATTGGAAATGATTTGGCTGAGGAGATTAAATTCTGTAAGATGGCGTGTGGGGAGAAAGAATGTAACAATGAAAGCCCTGAACAGAAAGCCCTGTGTTTTGCCATCCAACAAGATGGGGATGAGAGCCCAGAAGCCAGTACTACAGTTGCTGAGCTTGTTAAGAAGACGGGAGGAGTTGAGGAGATTCGACAGGAACAAAGAGCAGAAGAACAACCCTATAGATTTATTGCTGAAGATGGTGTTCCAAATATAAAGTCAGAAGTGTACAGCCAGAAGAGACCATGCAAATGAGGAACAAGCCCTGCAGCAGAGCCGATTCCAGTGGCTGATTATTTGAGAGCCAGTGAAGAGAGTATAGAAACAATAGGTCTGGAAAGACAAGTGATAAACTCTGAGGAGAAAGAGGAATCCTTGACCTTAAAAGATGTATTTCCTTCAGCGCCACATAAAGAAATTACCTCAGCCGAACGTTTTGACAAAGACAATAAAATAAAAGTAAAAGAGAAAGCTAAAGGAAAACAAACTCTGGATGTGACAGTAGAAGCTGATGCGAGTTCAGAATATCCAGGGGTCTTCTGTGAAACAAAGATCCATACATCTGAAGAGAAAGTAAACAGAAAAAGAAGATTTGGCCATGTGTCGGAAGAGAGATCTCCTTTATCCTTGAACGGAGAGGAAAGAGAGAATAAAAGCCAAGCTGATAGACTGACAAGAAAACTAATATACACAGACTATATTGGTGATGATAAAAAGAAAAAGCTGCAATTTCTAGCTTTGGAAGTTTGTCCAGATAGCAGTGATGAGCTTGCCATGAAGAAGGACAATATTCGTGTTCGTTCTTCCAAGGACAGTGAGTTCTCTTCAGTGCCAAGAAAAGATGCTCGAGGAATTCCAGATTATTCACTACAACCTGATGCTTCATGGAAGCAAGCCATTGTTCAAGCCCTGAAAATCGATGGAAACAGAACTGTTCCTGATAATTGGAAGGTCAGACAAAAGAAGAAACCTAAAAAGAAGAAACGAAGAAGTGGAAAAAAAGAAGCTAAAAGATCATCATAAAGAGACATTGCTGTGGACAGTTGGTCCAGTACAACCGAGGCTGTGTTTGAACCATGGGACATTGGACACTAAGACATCTATGTCAATGATCAAATGTGGGAGTTTAACTATTGTGTGGGCTATTAACAAAGTGGGACCATATGTATGGAAAAAAGTTGTGGTATGGTATATAGATAAATGTCTTATAAATTGACCAGACTAGGTAGAAAGTCAATTATATATGTTAATGAGATAGAAACACATTTGGACAAGGATATTTGATGTTGATATGGAGAATTGGATAGAGGATGATCACAGGTAGATCCAAATTATATAAAGGTAATGTATGTGTAATATAGTATAAAATAGTATAGTATAATATTTAAACAAAATGGGTATACTGTTTTATTATAGACTTATAAAATATATGATGTTATTACAGTGGTGAACTGTATATGTTTCATACCATAGATATAAGATATAATCCCATTATAATAAAGTGTGGTAGGTATATATGTTTTACAATAGGCAATAGATATTTACGAATATATGTATAAGTATAAAAATGTGAGACTTTGATACCACATCCATAGATGATACTAGAATTTCATAGGTTAAAGGTTTGTATGTATGGTAATTGAAATATACTTAACCATAATATGTTTCCCTTTCAGAATTGATATATATATATTTATTGTTAAATAATATGTGAGATTATTTTTGCTATTCTAGGATTAAGAAATATACAAAAATAATATTTCTGGGGAGGAAGGTGTAGAGATGTGTTTATTATAAAGTGTTATTTATAATGTGTTTAAACTGTATTTATAATGTTTATTATAGAGTGTTTATTATACTGTATTTAAACTGTATTTAGGTTTTACATTTATTGCCATGGCCTAGCTGTGAGGGATAGGTTGCCATGGTGACAAGACAAAGCCTCAGAGGAGGTGGGCGGAGCTTAAGGAGGAAAAGGTTTGAAAGTGGCAGTTAAGCTCCAGTCCGGTGGAGGAGACCCGGAGAAGAGCAGAGCCAGTTAAGGGCTCTGGAAAATAGCAGAGTCAAGAAAGGACTCTGGGGAAAGTAGTTAGTCCGGTGGAAGAGACCCGGGGAAGAGGAGAGCCAGTTAGGGCTCTGTTGTGAAGCTGTGAGAATTCAGTAGTTCCTAGAATTTGTGAATATTTCTTCAGCAAGAGAGCTGAAGGTGTTACCTTGTTAGATTGCTTAGGTTAAAAGAATCTAATAGAGGGGGTCTTCAGGATTGCCAGTAAGGAAAGACTGGTGATCAGTGGTTTGTTCCGAGTATAGGGCAAACAGTGTGGACATTCACAATAGGGAACTCTGAAGTAGTATAAGCACTTCACTAAAGAAGAAGTTTGGAGAATTGTATCATCAGAAGCATGTATCTCAAACCAGCCATTTTGTAACATCAAGCCTTGTGCCAAGTTCAAATTCTCAAAACTGCAACAATTACGTTCTGTTAACAATAAATCTTGTTCTCTTTGTATTTCAAACCTGCCTCCTCCATTGCTTTTATGCTTGGTGCATTCCACACTACCAAAATCACCTCACAACACAACTAAGGATAAACAGAGACATAAACCAGCGTCTCTAAACATATTGGTGGCAGCTTAATTGATATTTAAAAGAAGGTTCCTCACAGAATATTGGTGACATTAAAGAAGATTAATACTTCCTCACATAATTTTTGGTGGCATCTAGTGAGATTAGCGCAGCTTCGTTACATTTTTGTTGACAAGCGGTGGGATTAACGCTTCGTTACAGGGCACACGAGTTGTAACTGTGCAAAGGCAATCCTGGCCACTGCTGAGACCTGAGGCTCCAGGATCAGTTGAATCCAGGATCACTCCAAAGCTGCGATCCTGTGCCTTCAGGGGGATTGTAACTCCATCCAGCACAAACTGGATCCCTATTCCCTGATCCCTTATGACTGACTAAGAGCACCTTTATCTTATCAGGATTTAATTTCAATCTGTTCACCCTCATCCAGTCCATTACTGTTGACAGACACCAGTTCAGGATCAGAATGGCATCCTTGCCGTTTGGGGGAAAGGAGTAATAATGCTGGGTGTCTTCTGCATAAATATTACACTGAACTCCAAAACTCCGGATGATCTCTCCCAGCGGTTTCATGTAGATGTTAAATAGCATAGGTGACAGAATGGATCCCTGAGGGACCCCACAGGCCATTGGCCAAGGGGTCGAACGGGAGTCACCCAGCACCACCTTCTGGGTTTGATCTTCCAGGAAGGAACAAAGTCACTGCAAAAACAGTGCCTCCTTATCCCATCCCAGCAAGCCGACCCAAAAGGATACTATGGTTAATGGTATCAAATGCCACTGAGAGGTCCAGGAGAACCAACAATGTGATTTCAGTTCTGTAACCTAGTCTGAAACTAGATTGAAATAGATCCAAGAATCTTTGAAGCTGAGAGGCCACCACCCTCTCTAGAAACTTGCCCCAAAAGGGGAGATTTGAGACTGGCCGGTAGTTATTTAAATGAGTGGGATCCATCGCTGGTTTCTTTAATAAACGTTTTACTACAGCCTCCTTTAGGTTAATCGGAATTGAGCCCATTAATCAATGGCTTAATCAATGGGCAAACATCTCCCTCTTTACCTGGAGTTAGAAGCCAATCTTAAAAGATTCGTTGGAGGGAGGGGCTGGGAGGGATGAAAACTGTTCAGGTTTTTTTAAATGACTATTATGGAATTTCTTCCCCAAAGGAGCAAGATTGCCCTGATGGCATTTAGGCAGATAGTTAGGATCATTCTATTGTGTTTGGTCTTCATGATTTTGAATATTCTTTTAGTCTTGAGGCCTTCATTTTACCTTTTTGTGGTATGATGATTTTTGATTTGGCATTGTAGAACCAAAGTGCCTACTAGCTGCTAGCTAGATTATGAGCTGGGACGAATCATAGCCTGTCTATTTTAAACTGGTGTACACTGAAAATCAAACTATCAGATACCTCTACCTAGGGAGAGTGTGGTAGCAGGACAAGGCATGGACTTTGTGAATTTTGGTCCCTAAAGAAGCAAACATTATGTGCATCAATTTTCTTCTCTTGGTGAGATTCAAAAAACTGTTTGCAGAGAGGTCGTATAGCAACATTTCTGTACAGAAAATGCATGTTAATTTTGCACAGAATGAGTTCTAAACTTCAAATACTCTTTTTAGTGCAGAATTCTTTTCATTAGGGTTTCCCGGCACTCAAGAAACTTTGTTCAAGTATTTTTCAAGTAATTTCTAACATTATTTGCATCTTTTAGCTGAATTCTTCTATTGAAATGGGAAGCCATGGACTTGCTGAATGCCTATCAATGTTTGAAGTGATTCAGTACATTTGTTGAACAGTGCTAAAAATGGAGGAATAAAATGTTAGGGATCATTCTGATTTGCATAGTAATAGTTAATTTTATTTGCATACTGCTTTTCAACAATTATGTAAATCAAAATAAGTTATTTAAATACATAAGAAAACAAGTATAATACATTGTGACAAAACATTAACAAGATATAAACAAAATTCTTACAATTATTGTACTATGGAACACTTGCCTCAAGGATATAGGATCTGTAATTCAGTTATCTTGATGTTTCAGGACTGCAGCTTCCAGCATTCTTCATTATTAACTATGGCAGCTAGTACTGATGGGAGCTGCAGTCCAACAACATAGAGGTCTTCCTTTTGACTCCTCTGGCTTGAAATGGTCAGGATATACATTTGGGATAGCTAAGGCCCCATTGTCAAGCCACACTGTAGATGGCCAGATATTGTTTTCTCTTTTAAAATAAATGTCTTTATTTTAACATTGATTTGTTTCTTTTGTAGTTTTGTGTTTCACTATTGGAGGAAGAAGTTAGAATGCTTTACTGCAGAAATTTGATATCGGTTCATTTTTCTTCCATTATTTTCTTTGCGCAACACTAGACCATAAGAACCAGGAGGACCAGAATAATCGTCAGTTTTCCTGTGGAAAAAAAACCCGGATGTTTTAAATCACCTGCATATAATTAATGTTAAAGAATTTCAGAAATAACTTTCTTTTATTTATTTTTTTGAGAAAAAGAAAATAATACACATATATCCCATTCCATAACTTGCTCCTAACATTTACATGAATGAGGTGAAACACCCTTGCTTTTCTGTTATGGGAAGGTAACAGAATTTGATCTTTCCAAATGTTAATCAATCAAGTAACAATGACCAGAGATTTTGTTAATGAAATGTGAATGTTAAAATAGTTAAAATGAGAAAGTAATCCAGTAAGCACTGTCTTTTCCATGTCAGAAGCAACTTGAGAAACTGCAAGTTGCTTCTAGTGTGAGAGAATTGGCTGTCTGCAAGGACGTTCCTCAGGAGACGCCCAGATGATTGATGTTTTATCATCCTGTGGGAGACTTCGCTTGTGTCCCTGCATGAGGAGCTAGAGTTTAACAGATGGGAGCTTACCCTGCTCCCCAGATTTGAACCACTATTTTGTTGGTTGACCAGTCCTGCCGGCACAAGGGTTTAACCCACTGCACCACTGGGGGCTTCAGTGTCAAGCATTGAAGAACAAGAACAAAAGTTTATATTGAAACATTGCACTTACCTTCAACAATTGCCACACTGTTGTTTCCTAAAGAGTGAAATGAGAAGATAGGATTCAAGTTTTAAGTAACAAGGAGCACCCTTAGGGGTGCCAGCTCAGGTTTGTCCCAGGTCCCAAGGTTTCTGAGCCAAAACCTGAGGCCTAAGGATTGCTCATGGCCATGTCATTAAGCGTGAGAAATTATGTATCAACTAAATTAGTGCTCCCTTTCTCCCCCCCCTCCCTCCAGATACATTTACACTGTAGGATTAATGCAGTTTGGCACCACTTTAACTGACTCAGTGCTATGAAAGCCTGAGAGTTGCATTTTCCAAGGTCTTTAGCCTTCCCTTCCAAGTGCTGGTGCCTTGCCGAACTACCATTAGCATGATTCCATAGCATGAAGTCATTGCCATTAATGAGATGTCAAACTGCATTAAATGTAGTGTATTGATGCAACCTCCATCTCACAAATGAGTATACACATTAGGCCTGGGTAACAACGGAAAAAATTGTTTCTAAAATCGAATAGTTTTTTGGGGGTTTTTGCGTTTCGATATTTAAAAGAATTCCGAAATTTTTCTTTTAAAAAGTTCGATATTTACAAAATTTTGTAAATGTTAAAAAAATTACGAAACATTAACGAAACAAATACGAAACAATAACGAATCGATTCGTTAATGGCTGACGCAACGGCGCAATACGCTAAAAAACCTCCAAATGGGACAGGGGGAACTTCTGAAGCTTCCCTCTCCCTCTGTTGTTGACTGTTGGTGTGATATTATAATTTTTTTTCACTAATTAAACAAAAAACAACTATAAAACTTGCCCCAGAAATGCGGAAATAATAACGAAACGACCTCAAACCGATAACGAAACGAATACATAACGAATCCGAAGCATTTACAAAACGAATTTAAAAATTCGTTTCGTTTTTAAGTTGCTCCAGAATGTTTCGTTATCGCTTCGTTATAAAAAAATAACAATTTTTTAACGAATTACAAATTAACGAAACGAAACCGCCCAGCCCTAATACACATATATACAGAGAGAATACATTTTCCTTTCCAGAAATTAAGAGAAATAGGTAAATGATAAAATCCCAAGACTGTTCCTTGCATCTATTAAGGAACATTTAATCTAGTCTACTTGCTTCTAACCAGAAATCGACACATAACAGAAAGAAGGAACAAGCTAACTAAGTAAATAATACATAACATAAGCTAAGCATTTCAAATTGTAGCAAGTTGCTGCTCTCCTAGCTGCACTGAGATTGGCACACAGCTCATCCTTCCATCCAAAACTGAGCCTCCCAAAACTAGATAATTTGCACCCTTATCTCTTGTTTGGAGATGATCCAGATAAATACCTGCCACGAAATTGGAACCAAAGAATAGCTTTCTTGCAATGGCATTCAAGTTTTCCTCATGAGAACAAAGATGTACTCCCAAATTCAAGATATGGTTTATTAAAAAGATGAATATGGTCATATTTTGGTTCGAAAACATTTGGTTCGAAAACAGAATTACACTTGTTAACACCTTTTTCAAAAAATTTGTGCCATTTCGGACCACCACCACCCCCTTTTTATACATGGGGAAAAGCCAAGCAGCACAGCATGAATGGTTTGTTTGTATGAGATCAACATTTGTAACTTGAAACAGGCTTCCTCTGCTATAGAGCCTTTTCCTTCCTCTGAAGGCCAGGAAACCATTAACATGTTAATAAGCATTACAGATATGAAGAAAGAAATGCCATTTAGTTCAGTGAGATTTAATCCAGGTAAGTGGGAAGAATTGCAGTCTGAAATGTATGGATTGGGGTGATCCATGATGCTAAACTTAATTTAAACTCTGGTTTAGGAATTCTGTGAACTGATAGCCAACCAGCCATATTCCCTCCAACACATCACATATCAGGACACCAAGACAATTTGGGACTGTCCCTGTCAAATTGTTATGGTGTGTGTGTATCACATAGCATGTTATATGCGGATCAAGAATTGGGCTCCACAGTCACCTACATATCCATGCCAAGACACTACACCTAGAAGACCATAATACTTGGACAATGAGGGATCACTTAAGTAAATCTATATCTGTATCTATATCTGTATCTGTATATATAATAAAGAAGAGTGTTTGTATCGGACAGAGGAAGGGCGGAGGGCGGAAGGGCGGAAGGGATATGTGGCAGCGTTCTGATTGGCCAGCCTGAAAGTTCCAACATTCGGATTGGCTGCCGCAGTGGTGCTATTTGCATATGGTCTCTGATTGGCCAGCTTCAATAGGAGCCCCTGGTGGAGAAGAGGGTTCATGGCAGAAACAGGGCATGACAGAAGGAAATTTGCATATGGTCTCTGATTGGCCAGCCTCAAATCCAACATTCCGAGATGACAAAGAGAGGAAAGGAAAGGCCGGGGGCTGGGTCAGAACACTCCCAATACAGACCGAAATAGGCACACAGAGCTCCCATCACCCACTCTACATCCTACTGCAGTTTGGAGGAGGATGAACCATGGATGATGGGACTTGCAGTACCACCACTCACATTCTGAGACCGCTGTTAACCTTATCCAATGACTGATGAGGACCAAACTTCGCACATAGACCTCTCATGGCCCACTTTACGTCCTGGTGTGGTTTGGCCGGGGATGGACCGTGGATTATGGGACTTGCAGTACCATTGCTCAATTCATCAGACCACTACAACCCTCATCCAAATTCCAATAAATACCAAACTTGGCACACTGAGTCTCCATGATGCACTCTACATCCAGGTGCAGTTTGAAGGAGGATGCACCATGGACGATGGGACTTGCAATACCTGCACTCCCTTCCTAAGACCATTACAACTGCCAACGATGATGGATCAGGACCACAATTTACACAGAGATCCAGCATGACCCACTCTACATCCTGGTGTGGTTTGGAAGAATTTGAAAATGGATTGTGGGACTTGCAGTCACTTCACTCACTTCCTGAGACCACTGAGACCCTCGCCAATGACTCATCAAGACTAAACTTGGCACATGGAGCTTCAATGACCCACTCTACATCCTGGAGCAGTTTGAAGGACGACAGACCATGGATGATGGGACATCAAGTACCTGCACAACCCAAGACTGCTGCAAAACTCATCTAATGACCAATCAAGACCAAAGTTGGCACACAGAGCCCCCATGACCCACTCTACATTCTGCTGCAGTTTTGGAGAAGGGTGGACCATGGATGATGGAACTTCCAGTACCTTCACTCACATTCTGAGACCTCTGCAAACCTCATCCAATGACGGATCAAGATCAAACTTGGCACATAGACCTCTCATGACCCACGTTACGTCCCGGTGTTGTTTGGAAAACTTTGGAGATGGATGATGGGACTTGCAGTACCTTTGCTCACTTCCTGAAACCCTTGAGACCCTCACCAATGACTAATCAAGACTACACTTGGCACATGGAGCTTCAATGACCCACTCTACATCCTGGTGCAGTTTGGAGGAGGACAGACCATGGATGATGGGACTTCAAGTACCTCCACTCCCTTCCGAAGATTGCTGCAACCCTCTTCTAATGACCAATCAAGACCACACTTGGCACACAGAGCCCCCATGATCCACTCTACATCCTGCTGCAGTTTGAAAGGGGATGGACTTTGGATGATGGGACTTGCAGTACCTTCACTCACTTACTGACACCACTGCCACCCTCATCTAATGACTGATAAAGACCAAACTTGGCACACAGAGCCCCCATGACCCACTCTATATCCTGCTGCTGTTTGTAGGAGGATGGGCCATGGATGATGGGACTTCAAGTACCTTCACTCACTTCCTGAAAACAATGCAGCCGTTATCCTAAGACCAATAAAGACCAAACTTGGCATACAGAACCGCCATTACCCACTTTCTCTAATAACCCGGGCAACGCCGGGTCCCCAAGCTAGTATATAATAAAGAAGAGTGTTTGTTTGTATGGGACAGAGGGCGGACAGAGGGCGGACAGAGGGCGGAAGGGGTATGTGCCAGCGTTCTGACTGGCCAGCCTGAAAGTTCCAACATTCGGATTGGCTGCCGCAGTGGTGCTATTTGCATATGGTCTCTGATTGGCCAGCTTCAATAGGAGCCCCTGGTGGAGAAGAGGATTCATGGCAGAAACGGGGCATGACAGAAGGAAATTTGCATATGGTCTCTGATTGGCCAGCCTCAAATCCAAGATTCCGAGATGAGAAAGAGAGGAAAGGAAAGGCCGGGGGCTTGGTCAGAACACTCCCAATAGAGACGAAACTTGGCACACAGAGCCCCCATCACCCACACTACATCCTACTGCAGTTTGGAGGAGGATGCACCATGGACGATGGGACTTGCAATACCTGCACTCCCTTCCTAAGACCATTACAACTGCCAACGATGATGGATCAGGACCACAATTCACACAGAGACCCAGCATGACCCAATCTACATCCTGGTGTGGTTTGGAAGAATTTAACAATGGATGATGGGACTTGCAGTCACTTCACTCACTTCCTGAGACCACTGAGACCCTCGCCAATGACTCATCAAGACTAAACTTGGCACATGGAGCTTCAATGACCCACTCTACATCCTGGAGCAGTTTGGAGGACGACAGACCATGGATGATGGGTCTTCAAGTACCTCCACTACCCAAGACTGCTGCAAAACTCATCTAATGACCAATCAAGACCAAAGTTAGCACACAGAGCCCCCATGACCCACTCTACATCCTGCTGCAGTTTTGGAGAAGGGTGGACCATGGATGATGGAACTTCCAGTAACTTCACTCACATTCTGAGACCTCTGCAAACCTCATCCAATGACGGATCAAGACCAAACTTGCCACATAGACCTCTCATGACCCACATTACGTCCTGGTGTTGTTTGGAAAACTTTGGAGATGGATGATGGGACGTGCAGTACCTTTGCTCACTTCCTGAGACCACTGAGACCCTCGCCAATGACTAATCAAGACTAAACTTGGACATGGAGCTCCAATGACCCACTCTACATCCTGGTGCAGTTTGGAGGAGGACAGACCATGGATGATGGGACTTCAAGTACCTCCACTCCCTTCCGAAGATTCCTGCAACCCTCTTCTAATGATCAATCAAGACCACACTTGGCACACAGAGCCCCCATGATCCACTCTACATCCTGCTGCAGTTTGAAAGGGGATGGACTTTGGATGATGGGATTTGCACTACCTTCACTCACTTACTGACACCACTGCCACCCTCATCTAATGACTGATAAAAACCAAACTTGGCACACAGAGCCCCCATGACCCACTCTATATCCTGCTGCTGTTTGTAGGAGGATGGGCCATGGATGATGGGACTTCAAGTACCTTCACTCACTTCCTGAAAATAATTCAGCCGTTATCCAAAGACCAATAAAGACCAAACTTGGCATACAGATCCGCCATTACCCACTTTCTCTAATAACCCGGGCAACGCCGGGTCCCCAAGCTAGTATATAATAAAGAAGAGTGTTTGTATCGGACAGAGGAAGGGCGGAGGGCGGAAGGGGTATGTGGCAGCATTCTGATTGGCCAGCCTGAAAGTTCCAACATTCGGATTGGCTGCCGCAGTGGTGCTATTTGCATATGGTCTCTGATTGGCCAGCTTCAATAGGAGCCCCTGGTGGAGAAGAGGGTTCATGGCAGAAACAGGGCATGACAGAAGGAAATTTGCATATGCTCTCTGATTGGCCAGCCTCAAATCCAACATTCCGAGATGACAAAGAGAGGAAAGGAAAGGCCGGGGGCTGGGTCAGAACACTACCAATACAGACCGAAATAGGCACACAGAGCCCCCATCACCCACTCTACATCCTACTGCAGTTTGGAGGAGCATGAACCATGGATGATGGGACTTGCAGTACCACCACTCACATTCTGAGACCGCTGTTAACCTTATCCAATGACTGATCAGGACCAAACTTCGCACATAGACCTCCCATGGCCCACTTTACGTCCTGGTGTGGTTTGGCCGGGGATGGACCGTGGATTATGGGACTTGCAGTACCATTGCTCAATTCATCAGACCACTACAACCCTCATCCAAATTCCAATAAATACCAAACTTGGCACACTGAGTCTCCATGATGCACTCTACATCCAGGTGCAGTTTGAAGGAGGATGCACCATGGACGATGGGACTTGCAATACCTGCACTCCCTTCCTAAGACCATTACAACTGCCAACGATGATGGATCAGGACCACAATTTACACAGAGATCCAGCATGACCCACTCTACATCCTGGTGCGGTTTGGAAGAATTAGAAAATGAATGATGGGACTTGCAGTCACTTCACTCACTTCCTGAGACCACTGAGACCCTCGCCAATGACTCATCAAGACTAAACTTGGCACATGGAGCTTCAATGACCCACTCTACATCCTGGAGCAGTTTGAAGGACGACAGACCATGGATGATGGGACATCAAGTACCTGCACAACCCAAGACTGCTGCAAAACTCATCTAATGACCAATCAAGACCAAAGTTGGCACACAGAGCCCCCATGACCCACCCTACATTCTGCTGCAGTTTTGGAGAAGGGTGGACCATGGATGATGGAACTTCCAGTACCTTCACTCACATTCTGAGACCTCTGCAAACCTCATCCAATGACGGATCAAGATCAAACTTGGCACATAGACCTCTCATGACCCACGTTACGTCCCGGTGTTGTTTGGAAAACTTTGGAGATGGATGATGGGACTTGCAGTACCTTTGCTCACTTCCTGAAACCACTGAGACCCTCACCAATGACTAATCAAGACTACACTTGGCACATGGAGCTTCAATGACCCACTCTACATCCTGGTGCAGTTTGGAGGAGGACAGACCATGGATGATGGGACTTCAAGTACCTCCACTCCCTTCCGAAGATTGCTGCAACCCTCTTCTAATGACCAATCAAGACCACACTTGGCACACAGAGCCCCCATGATCCACTCTACATCCTGCTGCAGTTTGAAAGGGGATGGACTTTGGATGATGGGACTTGCAGTACCTTCACTCACTTACTGACACCACTGCCACCCTCATCTAATGACTGATAAAGACCAAACTTGGCACACAGAGCCCCCATGACCCACTCTATATCCTGCTGCTGTTTGTAGGAGGATGGGCCATGGATGATGGGACTTCAAGTACCTTCACTCACTTCCTGAAAACAATGCAGCCGTTATCCTAAGACCAATAAAGACCAAACTTGGCATACAGAACCGCCATTACCCACTTTGTCTAATAACCCGGGCAACGCCGGGTCCCCAAGCTAGTATATAATAAAAGAGAGTGTTTGTATCGGACAGAGGAATTGTGGAGGGAGGGCGGTGCATGTGCCAGCGTTTTGATTGGCCAGCCTGAAAGTTCCAACATTCGGATTGGCTGCCGCAGTGGTGCTATTTGCATATGGTCTCTAATTGGCCAGCTTCAAGAGGAGCCCCTGGTGGAGAAGAGGGTTCATGGCAGAAACGGGGCATGACAGAAGGAAATTTGCATATGGTCTCTGATTGGCCAGCCTCAAATCCAACATTCCGAGATGACAAAAAGAGGAAAGGTAAGGCCGGGGGCTGGGTCAGAACACTCCCAATACAGACCGAAATAGGCACACAGAGCCCCCATCACCCACTCTACATCCTACTGCAGTTTGGAGGAGGATGAACCATGGATGATGGGATTTGCAGTACCACCACTCACATTCTGAGACTGCTGTTAACCTTATCCAATGACTGATCAGGACCAAACTTCGCACATAGACCTCTCATGACCCACTTTACATCCTGGTGTGGTTTGGCCGGGGATGGACAGTGGGTTATGGGACTTGCAGTACCTTTGCTCAATTCTTCAGACCACTGCAACCCTCATGCAATTACCGATAAAGACCAAACTTTGCACACTGAGTCTCCATGACACACTCTACATCCTGGTGCGGTTTGGGGGAGGATGCACCATGGACGATGGGACTTGCAATACCTGCACTCCCTTCCTGAGACCATTACAACTGCCAACAGTGATGGATCAGGATCACAATTCGCACAGAGAGTCCGCATGACCCACTCTACATCCTGGTGCGGTTAGGAAAAAATTGTCAATGGATGATGGGACTTGCAGTCACTTCACTCACTTCCTGAGTCCACTGACTGATCAAGACCAAATTTGGCACACAGAGTCCCCATGACCCACTCTACATCCTGGTGCACTTTCAAGGAGGACAGACCATGGATGATGGGACTTCAAGTACCTCCACTCCCCAAGACTGCTGCAACCCTCACCTAATGTCCGATCAAGACCAAACTTGGAACACAGAGCCCCCATGACCCACTCTACATCCTGCTGCAGTTTTGGAGGAGGATGGACAATGGATGATGTGACTTCCAGTACCTTAACTCATATTCTGAGACCTCTGCAAACCTCATGCAATGACTGATCAAGACCAAACTTGGCACATAGACCTCTCATGACCCACTTTACGTCCTGGTGTCATTTGGAAAAAAATGGAGATGGATGATGGGACTTGCAGTAAGCTCACTCACTTTCTGAGACCACTGAGACCCTCGCCAATGACTAATAAATACAAAACTTGGCACACGGAGCCCCAATTACCCACTCTACACCTTGGTGCAGTTTGGAGGACAGACCATGGATGATGGGACTTCAAGTACCTCTACTCCCTTCCCAAGATTGCTGCAACCCTCATCTAATGACCGATCAAGACCAAACTTGGCACACACAGCCCCCATGACCCACCCTACATCCCGGTGTTGTTTGAAGGATGGACGATGGATGATGGGACTTGCAGTACATTCACTCACTTCCTGAAACCATAGCGACACTCATTCAAAAACCAATAAAGACCAAACTTGGAACATAAGAGCCCCCATGGCCAACTCAACATTCTGGTGAGGTTTGGGGAGTACAGACTATGGATGATGGGACTTCAAGTACCTCTACTCACTTCCCAAGACCTCTGCAACACTCATCTAATGACCGATCAAGTCCAAACTTGGCACACAAAACCCCCATGACCAACTCTCCATTCTGGAGCAGTTTGGAGGGGGATGGACCACAGATAATGGGACTCACAGTAACTTCACTAACTTCCTGAGACAACTGCGAGTCATATAAATAATTGATAAAGACAAACCTTGATACATAATTCCTTTCTCAAAAAACCCGGGCAGCGCCTGGTCCCCAAGCTAGTATATAATAAAGAAGAGTGTTTGTATCGGACAGAGGAATTGTGGAGGGAGGGCGGTGTATGTGCCAGCGTTTTGATTGGCCAGCCTGAAAGTTCCAACATTCGGATTGGCTGCCGCAGTGGTGCTATTTGCATATGGTCTCTAATTGGCCAGCTTCAAGAGGAGCCCCTGGTGGAGAAGAGGGTTCATGGCAGAAACGGGGCATGACAGAAGGAAATTTGCATATGGTCTCTGATTGGCCAGCCTCAAATCCAACATTCCGAGATGACAAAGAGAGGAAAGGTAATGCCGGGGGCTGGGTCAGAACACTCCCAATACAGACTGAAATAGGCACACAGAGCCCCCATCACCCACTCTACATCCTACTGCAGTTCGGAGGAGTATGAACCATGGATGATGGGACTTGCAGTACCACCACTCACATTCTGAGACCGCTGTTAACCTTATCCAATGACTGATCAGGACCAAACTTCGCACATAGACCTCTCATGACCCACTTTACATCCTGGTGTGGTTTGGCCGGGGATGGACCGTGGGTTATGGGACTTGCAGTACCATTGCTCATTCTTCAGACCACTGCAACCCTCATCCAATTACCAAAAAATACCAAACTTGGCACACTGAGTCTCCATGACACACTCTACATCCAGGTGCAGTTTGAAGGAGGATGCACCATTGACGATGGGACTTGCAATACCTGCACTCCCTTCCTAAGACCATTACAACTACCAACGATGATGGATCAGGACCACAATTTACACAGAGACCTAGCATGACCCTCTCTACATCCTGGTGCGGTTTGGAAGAATTTGACAATGGATGATGGGAATTGCAGTCACTTCACTCACTTCCTGAAACCACTGAGACCCTCGCCAATGACTAATCAAGACTAAACTTGGCACATGGAGCTCCAATGACCCACTCTACATCCTGGTGTGGTTTGGAGGAGGACAGATCATGGATGATGGGACTTCAAGTACCTCCACTCCCCAAGACTGCTGCAAAACTCATCTAATGACCAATCAAGACCAAAGTTGGCACACAGAGCCCCCATGACCCACTCTACATCCTGCTGCAGTTTTGGAGGAGGGTTGACCATGGATGATGGAACTTCCAGTACCTTCACTCACATTCTGAGACCTCTGCAAACCTCATCCAATGACGGATCAAGAGCAAACTTGGCACATAGACCTCTCATGACCCACGTTACGTCCTGGTGTTGTTTGGAAAAAATTGGAGATGGATGATGGGACTTGAAGTACCTTTGCTCACTTCCTGAGACCACTGAGACCCTCGCCAGTGACTAATCAAGACTAAACTTGGCACATGGAGCTCCAATGACCCACTCTACATCCTGGTACAGTTTGGAGGAGGACAGACCATGGATGATGGGACTTCAAGTACCTCCACTCCCTTCCGAAGATTGCTACAACCCTCTTCTAATGACCAATCAAGACCAAACTTGGCACACAGAGCCCCCATCCTGCTGCAGTTTGAAAGAGGATGGACTTTGGATGATGGGACTTGCGGTACCTTCACTCACTTACTGACACCACTGCCACCCTCATCTAATGACTGATAAAGACCAAACTTGGCACACAGAGCCCCCATGACCCACTCTATATCCTGCTGCTGTTTGTAGGAGGATGGGCCATGGATGATGGGACTTCAAGTACCTTCACTCACTTCCTGAAAATAATGCAGCCGTTATCCAAATACCAATAAAGACCAAACTTGGCATACAGAACCGCCATTACCCACTTTCTCTAATAACCCGGGCAACGCCGGGTCCCCAAGCTAGTAAGTAATATAACAGAGATTATGCAAGTTGAATTTTATGGTGTAAAGAACTGTCAAGATATACCCTGATATTTGTAAACAACAAATGCCCCCTACTGTCATCCTCCATATAAAGGGCAAGAAAGAAGTTAGGAGAAGCTTTGATAGTGGTATGTGTGCCCACGAGAATTTGGAAAATTTTACTTTTGTGGCACTTACTCTTCGAATGACCCATGGCAATGTTAGTTTGGGGATTCTGAGATTTACAATTACAAATATTTCAAAGGCATAATTTCGCAGTAATACGCCACTATTGTGAAGTTTTCCCTCTCCTGGTATACAAAGAAGGTTAGGCAAGATTATAGAAGGAGGTTGAATACCAGGACAGTATAATAAAAGATACTGTCTTCCTCAACCTGTTCCCTTCCAACTATTCTGTTCAACAGGGCTGGAAAAATGAAATATGCTTCAATCATTCATAAAAAGACATAAGTGTGAGGATTGTTCCTGCCTCTCATTTGCTTCACAAGGACACAGAATATATGTTCCCATTTTTAACCATAGGCCACACATTTAAAAAGCCCTGTCTTGCCTATTAGAATATCATTTGCTTGTTCCCACTGTCACTGTTATCTAGCTTACCTGGGTCTGGTTTATTAGTTGTTCCACTTGGTTTCCGTGTAGGTCCTGCATAAAAGAGTGAGCTTATTTTAGCTGATTTGGGCTTTATGAAAGATTTGCTTGGATAAATTATTATTATTATTATTATTATTATTATTATTATTATTCTGCTTTATTTCCCCAAAGGGGACTCAAGTGGCTTAACAGAAGCATTACTATACAATTTAAAATATACAAACATTAAAACAGAATTAAACACAAACAGCACTAAAAATTCACAGAGAAAAAAAAGTCTTCATGGACAGTAAAAAAAATATGTTAAACCCAAACAGTAACAAAGGACCATAGCAACATAATACAGTGGACTATCCATATTCATATTCTGCATCCATGAATTCAACCATATATAACTTGGATTTTTTAAAAAATCCACAAAGAAAACCTTGATTTTGTTTTTTTTTTTAATATAAATGATACTATTTTACTATATCATTGTATAATATTGGGACTTCAGCATCAGGTATATAATATATACATCAGTGTATACAACTGAATGTTGGTATCTAGTGTGTGTCAAGGATCCACTGTCTAAAAAAGAGGAGGATGAAGAACAAGAGGAAGAGGAAGAACCCTCACAATAGAGCTTTCACATCCACTATAAAAGTGATTTTAAATATAGATACATTTTAGATGCAATGATGGTGAACACATCAGGTTGAAAACATTAAAATCCAATGAGCTTATATTGATGAATCTTCAGAAGGTTGGTTTCATGTGTTGGTGGGGACTTCTGGATTGATTTGTGTTTCTCAAGGTGCTTCTCATGTCAGGCCTCTTACCAAAGTAAAGGCAGAATCAAATGCAGTTTGTGATACAGCATCGTCATCTGCTGTTCAAAAGGAAAATGACATTCTGCAAACACAGTAAGCACTTTCAGCATTCAAGCCTGTACGGTAATGGAAAATGAAAGTAAAGCAGGATGCCAACTTCTAAAATGAGGTTTCACCATGGAAAATCATTGAGATTGTTCCAAAGAAAATTAGTTTGCATCCTAACATGTAAGCCTCAATAGCAGACCAGTGATAACTCACCTGATGACTCGGTTTTCTTATCACCATTTGGCTGAATAGTAGTACCTAGTAATAGGTAGAGGAAGTAATGACTGATACAATCAATTTATTTTTTCTCTTGGTTTATCTTGATAAACTGTCATTTATCAAGGCCCGAAAGGAACAGCCCAAAGACCAAAGAGAGGGTTGGACAAACAGAACAAGTACAAAGCAGAAAGAGAATAATAATCACAAATAAACAGCTGGGGGAATGTCCCATGAGTTTAGATGTCTCTACACAAATGCCCAAAGCACTGGAAATAAATAAGGTGAACTTTTAGCACAACAAAACAGTTACAAAGTAACAGGCATAACTGAAACCTGGCGGGACTAGTCCTATTCTTGGAATATAGTAATGGAGGGATATTTCAGAGAAATAGACCAAACAGAAGAGGGGATGGAAATACTGACAAGGAATAGGAAAAAGGAAGAAATACTGAACATTTTCTTTGCCTCAGTTGTCTCCCAAGAGGAAATCAGTGCTCAACCTGAGAAATATGGATTGGACAAGGCAATAGGAGAAATGCAACAAGGCAAGGTAGTAGCCTAGGAAGACCTGTCTACTCTAAATGAATTCAAGTCTCCATGGAAAGAAGAACTACATCCGTATTGAAGGAACTGCTAGCAGAAGTACTTTCAGAACCACTGACAATGATCCTTGGGTATTATTGGAGAACAGAAGTCCCAGCAGACAGGAGGAGGGCAAATACTGTCCCTTTCTTCAAGAAGGAATAAAAGAGGACCCAAACAATCACTATCCAGTCAGCCTGACACCAATACTAGGAATAATTCTGGGGCAATTGATAAAGAAGTCAGTCTGTAATCACTTCAAAAAGAATGCTGTGATCACTAAAAGTAAACATGGATTTATCACAAACAAGTCATGGCAGATTAATCTTATCTCTTTTTAGTAGAGTTGGGAAGATGCAGGGAATGCTGTGGATGTAGCATATCTTGATTTCAGTAAGGTCTTTGACAAGGTCCCCCATGATCTTCTTGCAAACAAGCTAGTAAAATGTGGACTATACAATAATACTGTTAGGTGGATCTGTAACTGGTCAAGCAATGGAACCCAAAGGGTGCTCACCAATGGTTCCTCTACATCCAGGAAAGAAGTGACTAGTGGGGTGCCACAAGGTTTGGCCCAGTACTGTTCAATATATTAATTAAATGAAGTTTTAGAGGGCATACTTATCAAGTTTGCAGATGACACCAAATTGTGAGGAATTGTTAATACTCCAGAGGACAAGATCAGAATTCAAAATGACTTCAACAGATTAGAGAGCTGGGCCAAAACTAAGAAAATGAATTCCAATAAGGAGAAATATTGGTAGAAAAAAAAAGAAATGCACAGATACAGGATGGGTGATATCTGGCTTGCCAACAGTACATGTGAAGAAGACCTGGAGTCTTCATGGACAACAAACTGAACATGAGCCAACAATGCGATGCAGCAGCTTAAAAAACCAATGGTATTTTGGGCTGCATCAAAAGGAGTATAGTGTCTAGATCAAGGGAAGAAATTGTGCCCCTCTATTCTGCTTTTGGTTAGACTTCATCTGGAATACTGTGTCACTATGTACTGACAAGCTGGAATGTGTCCAGAGGAGAGCAACTAAAATGATCAAAGGTCTGGAGATCATGCCCTATGAGGGGCATCTTAAAGAACTGGGGATATTTTGCCTGCAGAAGAGAAGGTTGAGAGGAGACATGATAGCCATGTATAAATATTTGAAAGGTTTTCTGGTACTTTGGAGAATAGGATTCGAAGCAATGGCTTCAAATTATAGGAAAGGAGATTCTACCTCAACATTAGGAAGAACTTCCTGACTGTAAGAGTTGTTCAAAAGTGGAACACTTTGCCTCGGAGTATGGAGGCTTCCTTGGAGGCTTTTAAACTGAGGCCGGATGGTACTTTGATTTTGCTTTTCCTGCATGGCAGGGGGCTTGGGCTGGATGTCTGATGTGGACTCTTCCAAATCTATAATTCTTTGATTCTAACAGCTAATTATTAGTATCTATTTGTGATAGAACACCTCTATTTAGTTGCTCACTAAACCACGGTTCCTATGATTTCATGTTCTTTTAGATTAATGTTGAATTTATATATGAGACATTTCAGCATTAATGACTAATAGGCACCCTACATTCTATGAGAGAATTTGCTGCTTCAAAGCATGCAGTTTTACCCATTTCATTTGCTTATCACAACACCCCCAAATTACAGGGTATCAGGGAAGAGACAGAATTTTGTTCCAACATGCAAAGCTGCTGCTAATTTGAGTTGACCATGTTGGGAAAGATGTCCCGAAGGTATGGGTTTGTAGAAAGCAGTTTTATCCATTCTCACATAGCACAAGTATGCCACTTGATTGTAAAGCGCTAAGGTTGTGGAGAGTTATAAAATGATTTGAGAGTTTCTACTATAGCTTTTCAGTAGCAAATACAATGCTATAAACATTGAAAGCGTTCTTTTTTTTTTTTTACCACTGCTAATTATGTCTTTTGTTGTCTTTGTGGTTGTCTTTGTGGTTGTCTGTCTGGTTGGCCCTGTACAAGAAGAGAGAGAAAAAGCAGCTTTCAAATGTAAGCAGCAAATGCATTTATGATTTCTTTCAATGTTTTAGAGTCAGGAAGGTTTCTTCTCTTTGCAGATTCACACCAGTTTTATTCTTGTAGGACACTGTTTCGGGGAGGATCAAATGTTTTTAAATTAGTTGACATTTTGACTTGTACAGGAAAGTTAATTTATTCCAGACTTCATGAAAAATACTGACTGGTAAATCATTGTAATCATTGATTAAAATTGGGCATTTTAATTCCTTAAAATCTTATAGGACTCATCTGGATTGATCTGTAGATTTAATTTTGTCATATTTGACCTTTCCATATGTTTTTTAAAAATCTACCAAGCAGAGGGCTTTGTAATGATGCCATTCCAACAGTATAATAATACAATTATGATGTTATTGCTATCAAGGTTATTAAAAAAAAGATGAACCAATCATGGAGTAAGGGGCAGGATGGGGAAATTGGTAATAATGCCATTAATATAAAGCAAAGAATGGTATTATTAGCAACAACAGTGTGATGGAGAATGTCAGTCTACCCTCATGAGAATGGCTTCAGCAGATTTCAAATGTAATAACGCAGGATAAACAATAGTGTATGATAAGGCCCCTACTCTTGGATCATCCATCTTCTTAGTCAGGTTTATGTGATATTAACTTTTTTCCTATATGCCAACATCTTTCTTTTAACAGGCATTTCATGTCTGCCCACACTGTTACCACGATCTACTTTTCATCATCATTATTATCCACACAGAAAGTCCTCTCCTGCATTCCTACCCAAATGTGTTTCTGGAGGCAATGGCGTAGTGAGATGTATCACCCAAGCACCTTAAGCCTGTGGTAGGCTTGCAAAAAACATAGGTTTTTATTATGAATTTTCCTGGTTTTGCTTGTTTTTGTATGTTTTTTTGTTTTTAAAAGATATCTATAGATGCAACTGGAATAAGTTTTAAAAAATAAAATAACACAAAAGTTCCTGTGTTAGTTCATGACTAAAAAACAAAATACACTAGAGTCTCGCATATCCAACATAAACAGGCCGTTGGATAAGCAAAAATGTTGGACAATAAGGAGGGATTAAGGAAAAGCCTATTAAATGTCAAGTTACATTATTAGTTTACAAAACAAACTGTTTTACAACAAATCAACAGAAAAAGCAGTTCAATATACTGTAGCATTATGTAGGAATTACTATATTTAAGAATTTAGCACCAAAACATCACAATGTATTGGAACAGCTATGGATCTGGGCAGGAAGCAGACTGCGTTGGATAATACAGACTGTTGGATGAGCAAATAAGCGAGACTCTACTGTACAGCATTGGGCAATACCTTTTTTTAGAGCTAAACAAATGTCACAAAAGTGTAGACTTTTAAGTTATTCAGAATAAATAGGAGGATAGAATAAACAAGCATCGGTCTACATTTTGGACTTCAGCACATGCAATAAAATCAGAGTTCCTAGACATTTAACATTTACTGGCAGAGCCCATCAAGCTCATACCATGGATTCCAGGTATTTCGCCATTACTAAAGTGTATTTTTTCCCTATGCTTCCTAAGTCAATTGGCAATCAACTTCTTTTTTAATTCCTCATGTAGATATGTGTAAAAACATAAAATTTAGTGTGTGATGGGAATTCCCCATTGTCCGCTTGTAGTGATAACAATGACATGATTCTGGAGGGAGGAGATGGGATGGGCAGAATAGAATCTTTTCTTCTGCCATGATCTTCAGAACTGAGGAGGAAGGAAGTGCAATTTTTATTTTTTTTAATAATGTAAATGCAACAAAGTTACCTTTTGAATTGAGAAGTATCTGTACTTATAAATTGTAATATAGAATAGAAGAAAATTCATTTAATGATCTCGTGTTAAAAAATAAAACACAGGATTTCTTCAAGTAAAAAAAAAATGGAGACAGTGGAAGGAGAATGTCTTCTATGTAATTGGAAGGGCAAACAGATAATTTGAAAAGAAAGCTGTGATGCGGGTAGAAAAATCATTTAATTTCCAAATGGCATTGTGAAGCTTAAGAGGAAAACAACAATCTCCAACACTTTACTTATTGCATGGGATGAAGTCCTTGTTAGCCAGAAAATGAAAGCTAAGGTTGTCGTGCTCAGTTGGGCCTGTTTCAGAACAGTTTTTGATCTCTTACGTTGTGCAAAAATTTGCTCCTCCATGATTAACACTTAGAATTCCACATTTCGTGCATAAACATTAATGTACACACATGCCTTTCACTCCATTATTGATAGTACACTAGGTGAAGTTTTTTTAAAGACTCTACATTAAGGAATCCACAGGAACCAAATAATTTGGTTGCGCTGTGGAACAGTATGTTTACACGTTGCATACGTGCATATCTTATTACCAGTCCCAACATGTTGTAACTTACCTGAAGTCTCGTTTTTCTTATCTCCTTCTGTATGAGAGGTGAGTGTAGGGCTGGGCCGGGTGGTGACAGTTTCTGGCCAAAAAAGGGGGAAAGGAGTGTGATTTCAGTGTTTAGCTCTAAAGAGATGGGCTTAAAGAACCCCATAACACTTCTGAAATTCAAATGTGGAGTTTATTTCCAAAAGGCACCAAATCCAAAAGGAGTCCTAAAAATGAGTTATAGGTGGCAGAATTTTGTTGGTTAGGAGGAGATTATTATATACAGATCAAAATGTGTCAAATCACTTTGGTACAATGTTTGGAAAATTGCATTTTATAACAAATGAATGCACACCTGTTTTAATTCCTGTAAAATGTATACAGATGGATTTGGTTTTGGAGACATGCTCTACATATATATAACAGAAAACACATACCCTCGACACATGTGGGAAATTTAGGTTTCCATGTGCTGTCAGCCCCACAAGTTACAGAATTGCTTCCCTCCGGTTTATATCCATGGTTACATGTAAACTGTAGGGTATGATTATAGTTGTACGAAGGCTGAAATATACTTGTCAGCTTTCCATTTTCAATTTCTGGTCTGCTACACTGGACCACTGAGAAGAGAATATCAACAGTGAATGAGAAAGTGTTTCTTCCCCACCAGAATATAAGACATCAGTATGTGAGAACCACTAAAAGCAATCCTGATACTTCAGGGAGGTAAACAGCTCCATCATATTTATTCTCCCCTCCTCTTCAAGCATCAATACTGCTAAGGCTAGCTAGAATCAGGTTCAAAGGAAATGGGAAGAAATCAAGCAATTACATCTAAATTTTGTCACTAACATTGGAGATGGGAGCATCAGTGGATACAGTCGGCCCTGAACATTTATGGGCCTAAGGTTTGTGGATTTTATTATTCATAGGTTGATTAGTATGGTCTCACTACAAATCTCTCAGTCCTCAAGAGTGACTCTATGGTCAACTTCTGTATGATATGACCATTGGGTTACACCGAAGGACCTACAGATTCCTATAGGGGTGTTATTTCCAGTAAAAAGCAGCTTTTTTATTCATAGTTTTCGCCACTTTGATATGAGTCCTGCACCCCTAATTCCAGTGAATGTGGAGGCCGACTGTCTACTTCTTCAGGCAGGATTTGTTTACATAAAATACTTCTTTAATGTAAATCAAGAAATAGTTTTCTAAGATCTACAGAGACACTCACTGGAACACCCCAGCAAGCCAGAGTCCAAAAGTGGCAGGCTCAAACCCAGAACCTCAGTCAATGGCTGATACCAAATGAGAGACTCCCCCCTGGGCACACAGAAAACTGGGCGACTTGGAAGGTGCTGAATAGACTGCACTCTGGCACCACGAGATGCAGAGCCAATCTTAAGAAATGGGGCTACAAAGTGGAATCCACGACATGCGAGTGTGAGCAAACCACTGACCACCTGCTGCAATGCAACCTGAGCCCTGCCACATGCACAATGGAGGACCTTCTTGCAGCAACACCAGAGGCACTCCAAGTGGCCAGATCCTGGTTAAAGGGCATTTAATCAACTAACAAGCTTGCAAACTTTGTGTTTTGTCTGTTTGTTTTGTTAAAATGTAATACAATCTGTCTGGTTGCTTCTGATACGAGAAATAAATAAATACTTATTTAATGGAACAAGAATATCCATTACCTTTACACTCAGGTGGAGATTTATCCCACTTTCCATTTGCACCATCTTCTGCCACTATACAAGTAAGGCTTTGATCTCCAATAAGGGAAAAGTCCTTGTTACAAGTGTATTTTATCACTGTACTAACAGTATAGTGATCGAGGGATACATCTCCATTATGCATTCCATTGGCAATGTTGGGAGGACGCTCACACTGGATTACTGGGGAAGAGAATACAAATTCACAGTTCACATACACTAGAACTTCGTTGTTAGGACTGAAATTACTGTCACTAAAACACCGTGTGAAGTCTCAGCAATGTACTGTACACTATAGATGCTTTCTAATGGCAGTAAAGTCAAATCGTTTAATTCCAGTAGGAAAATTAAAAATAATTACTTTTTTCCTTTGAAACTCTGAAGTTGTGCTCCCTTATTGGATTGGGAATTCTGGAATTTGTAGTCCAAAATAGTATTTTTTCTGAGCACTGGGCAGGATTATTTAAATTGTGTTGCTAAAAGAAATTGAGCCAATGTGACTAGATACTTCTTTGAGACCCAATCAGAACAGATCATTTCCACTTCCAAAGATCCTGAGATATTGCAGATTCTCCAACTTTCAGTAGGAGACTATCAAAGAGAGATAGAGTGAACTCCAAAGAGGAAAGGAAAGTGATTTAGTGAGGCTAGAGACAGATAGCAAAAGGAACTCAGCAGAATGCCTCCAAGTCCAACTCGAATTCCATTTTAGTAAGTAAGCAAAGTTTCTCTAGACTTCTTCCCCCCTGCTCTGATTCTTCATGGTTTACAGGGGGAATAAGCCCTTGCTGGCCATCAAAAGTGAAATATCTTCTATTAGGTCATAACAGACAGCATAGTTGCTTCAACTGTTGTCCAAAGCATGCTGAGGAAGAGAGCTAGTCCTATCACTAGAAAGAGTTAGGCAACGTGTCATGGCAGGGCAATTTACAAGAAATGAACACAGTTGTAATCCATTGTAGCCTTCAAAGACAAAGTCATATTAGTTTGAAATATCAGTACTGTATACAAAGGGATCTTGTAACACTTGAGACTGACTGGGGGGGGGGGGGGGGGGCGGGGAAAGACTTGCATGAACTTCCTGAGACTTTGTCTACTTTCTCAGATGCTTGAAGGACAAGCATTCTAGACTTGTTTTCCTGAAGCTGGTAAAGGAATGAATCCAAGTCCACTATTCTGACTAGCTCTCCTCCAACGCCATCAGTACATGATCTTACAATAAGCAAATCTAAAGTGATATTTCATAATGTTCATTTTAACATTAGGATGTTTTGTATAATTTCAGGCTTTGTTTTATCTGGGTTCATGAGGGGGTGGAGTGTTGCTATTGCTATTAAGAAATTTGGCAGAGTTAGGAAGTGAAGTGATATGAAGGAGGGTGATGTGGGAGCAAGGTAACCATTTATGTGGGCTTGTCAGTCACCACAGGTAGGAGCCAATTTGAGGGCACATAACAATAACCCCATCAGACTCAGACTGAACATTGCTCACTAGCATACAGAGAGCAGGAAGATTAGACAATGAGAGATGACTATAGAATCTCTGGTTGAGAACTAGGTCATACTTGGGCTTTGCTAGTCCATGTTAGCCAAGTTGCCATCACTGGCCATGCAACCACTCTGGTCACAAAACCATCCCATACAGGGTTGTTATAGGTTTTTCGGGGTGTATGGCCATGCTCTAGAAGCATTCTCTCCTGAAGTTATCTCTGCATCTATGGCAGGCATCCTTAGAGGTTGTGAGGTCTGTAGCTCCAGCAGACAAGAGTTCCTTCTCCCACCCTGGACATTCCACAGATATATAAACCCAGCTTTCCTAGTTTCCAGCAGACCTCACAACCTCTGAGGATACTTGCCATAGATACCGGTGAAACATCAGGAGTGAATGCATCTAGAACATGGCCATACAGCCCGAAAAACCTACAACAACCCAGTGATTCTGGCCATGAAAGCCTTCGACAATGCACCAACCCACACAATTTCCAAACGATAGTTGGCTTCTGTAAATTAATGTGAATGTTTTATGTTCAGATTAATTATATAATTTTAGTTTGATTAGGTTTGATTTAATTTATTGATGTTAGGTTCTAATGTTGTTTTCATATGTGGATTTTTGGGGTTATAATGTTGGTACTTGTTTAGTTATGGAGGCATTGAATGTTTGCCATTGTATCTTGGAATCTGTCCTGAGTCCTGGGGAGATAGGGCGGAATATAAATAAAGTTTATTATCATCATCATCATCATCATCATCATCATCATCCAACATAACCATATTACATTGTGGGTGTTTTATTTTGTTCGCAATGAAGTAAAATCAACTTTTGAATTAAGCTGGATTCAATATGAGACTGTTATTACATTTTAAGTCAGGAACTAGCTGATGGATTTCAACAACAGATTCATGCTTCTCTCTCCCCCCACCCCAGTTTAAAGGAATGTCCCAATTTCTTAAAAATTGCAGGGTGACAGAAGGAATACAAATGCCTTTCATCTTATTCCATATGATGCTGCCTAGTAATTCCCATCATATATTGTTTTGAAAACAAGGCTGGCCTCACTTGAGCAATCAGTTTTCCTGCTTTAGCAAAAATTGTAAGGAGAATAAGGGTGTTGGCTACAACAATTATGGCCAATATATTGGACTTCAATTTCTAGAAGGCATGTTGGATATTGTACATGGTTGTGAGTGGCAAGAGGTAAGGACAGATATGAAAAAAGATACGGAGGTCCATATTTTTTACTATCCTAAGTATGGACAGATTAAAATATTTGCAGTACAAATGTCGTGCTAAAGTATATTAAGACAGAAGCTAACAAATTTTAAAAAAAATATCTTACTATCACACAATGGAGGGGATTTATCCCATTCAGCCCTGTTGTCTGCCAACAAAACACAAAGAGCAGTACTGGACCCCACTAAGTTGTACCTAAGAAAATAAAAAAAATACTAGATATTAGTGAACAGAAAGAGTGTGCAAACACAAGATAGCTTGTAGTGCATGATTTCATGTATTGACATCATATCTGTTGTACATTGCTGATGACAATGTCTGTGCGCATTCAGAAGACGACCTACAAGCCACTCTAAACAGCTTTGCAGAAGCATACGTGAAACTCGGCCTCTCATTGAACATCAAGAAAACCAAAGTGCTCTTCCCGCAGGAACCAGCCAATCCCTCTGCAATGCCAGAAATACAGCTTAATGGTGTAACATTAGAAAATGTTGACCATTTCTGCTACCATGGCAGCCACCTATCCACAAAAATAAACATTGACACTGAAATGCAACACTGCCTGAACTCTATGAGTGCAGCATTTTTCTAAATGAAGCATAGAATGTTTGAGGACCGGGACATCCGTAGGGATACCAAGGTGCTTGTTTATAAAGCCATTGTTCTCCCAATCCTGCTATATGCCTGCAAAATGTGGACTATCTACAGACGTCACATGCAACTCATGGAACAATTCCATCAGCGCTGCCTCCGAAAACTCCTGCAAATCTCTTGGGAAGACAGATGGACAAATGTCAGCTATGCTCCTCCACCATCAACTCCGCTGGGTTGGCCACATTGTCTGGATACATAAGGTACACCTGTGCCTGATCGCAGTCTCCTGGATGCCTGATCGCAGTCTCCCAAAGCAGTCACTCTACTTTGAACCCAAGAACAGGAAGCATAATGTTGGACAGGAAAAGAGATTTAAAGATGGGCTTAAAGCCAACCTTAAAAACTGTGGCAAGTATACTGAGAACAGGGAAGCTCTGGCCCTTGAGAGCTCTAACTGAAGGTCAGCTGTGACCAGCAGTGTTGCAGAATTAAAAGAGGCATGAATGGAGGATGAAAGAGAGAAACATGCCAAGAGCAAGGCATGTCAAGCCAACCCTGACCAGGACCACCTTCCATCTGGAAACCAATGCCCTCACTGCGGGAGAACATGCAGATCAAGAATAGGGCTCCACAGTCACCTACGGACTTACTGCCAGGACACCACATTTGGAGGACAATCATCCTCGAACTATGAGGGATCACCTAAGTACATCGATGTTTTATAATTCCCTTACATAAATATAAAATAGTTCAAAAACATTAAAAAAACAGAGAACATCATATCACAAGATAAAACATGTCCAGTTGAGGCTCAGCAAGAGGGTGAGGGATCTGGAAAGCAGTAAAAGAGATGGTAAACATAATAGTATCACATTTTAATATTTGAAGGGCCATCTTGTGGCAGGTTGAGCAAACTGGTTTCCCTTCAGTAGCAGACAGAAATTTTAAGAAAGGAGATTCAAGCTAAACATTAGAAGAACATCCTGAGAGCAACAACTGATAGAAGAAGAATAGATTATTATATATTGGATGGTATTGAAACTTCACAATAATGTAATGCTTATATTGGGTTCTCTTCCCACTGTGGTCTCTTCTGACATGATGAAATATATATAGAGTTGATGAAAAAAACATGGAAAATATATACTATATTTCTTTAATTCTAAGTCTCATTTTCTCCTAAACATTTCAAAAAGAATCACAGGTGTACCTTATGTATTTTTTGTGATAGTTGTATTGAAATGAATTCGATACAATCGATGGCATCATACAATTGAAGAAATACACTGTTTTGAAAAATATCTTTGCCTGGTGCCTCAAAAATGTAGAAGACAATGCCAGGAAATCGTCTACATTGAAATAAGCAACAAATGGCAGCCTTGGTTCAGATAAGCTATCCATTAACTTAATTTTAGTTACTGGCCTGGCATTTTAAAAAAAGTACATGCCAACCCTAACAAAGTCCCCACAGCAACAACATTCTCATTAATGAGTTTGGGTAATAGATTACAAAACTCGCACATTTCAGAGAGCTGGATTTCAACGTTTATTATTCCTGATTTCCCACCAACTATAGGAATATCAAAATAAAGGGAAAAGTGAAGGCATAGATCCATAGGGTGCTTTCGGACAGGGAACAGGAGAATATTTGCCTTAATCCTGAAGGTGGCATTTCCTTTGGCAAAATATATAGACAGCAGCAGCCCAGTGGGTAGCTATGGACAAAACTGTCGCCTGAGTGGGCAAAAAGGGGAGGCAGACCTTTGTTTTTATAGATGGTAAAGTGGGCAGAAGTAGAGTGAAATCTCAGCCTCTGTTTAGACTGTTCAACTAGTCCAACTGCCATCACCACAATGTTGCACAAGAGGGGACCGATTTGCACTCTTTATTCCTTTAGAAATTGCAAGAGAGGAGAATATATGTATTTTAAAACCTTGGGAATTTTAATTAATGCTTTAACAGATCAAAGTTTCAGTATGTCTGCATGTGTATTTGTCTCAAGACAGTCAATTATGTCTCCAACAATTATGGAGAGTTGTTGTTGTTCATTCGTTCAGTCGTCTCCGACTCTTTGTGACCTCATGGACCAGTCCACGCCAGAGCTCCCTGTCGGCCATCACCACCCCCAGCTCCTTCAAGGTCAGTCCAGTCACTTCAAGGATGCCATCCATCCATCTTGCCCTTGGTCGGCCCCTCTTCCTTTTGCCTTCCACTTTCCCCAGCATAATTGTCTTCTCTAGGCTTTGCTGTCTCCTCATGATGTGGCCAAAGTACTTCAACTTTGTCTCTAGTATCCTTCCCTCCAATGAGCAGTCGGGCTTTATTTCCTGGAGGATGGACTGGTTGGATCTTCTCGCAGTCCAAGGCACTCTCAGAACTTTCCTCCAACACCACAGCTCAAAAGCATCGATCTTCCTTCGCTCAGCCTTCCCTAAGGTCCAGCTCTCACATCCGTAGGTGACTACAGGGAATACCATGGCTTTGACTAGGCGGATCTTTGTTGCCAGTCTGATGTCTCTACTCTTTACTATTTTATCAAGACTGGACATTGCTCTCCTCCCAAGAAGTAAGCGTCTTCTGATTTCCTGGCCACAGTCTGCATCTGCAGTAATCTTTGCACATAGAAATACAAAGTCTGTCACGGCCTCCACGTCTTCTCCCTCTATTTCCCAATCATTCTTGTCGCCATAATCTTGGTTTTTTTGATGTTTAGCTGCAACCCAGCTTTTGCGCTTTCTTCTTTCACCTTGATTAGAAGGCTCCTCAGCTCCTCCTCGCTTTCGGCCATCAGAGTGGTGTCATCTGCATATCTGAGGTTGTTAATGTTTCTTCCAGCAATTTTCACCCCAGCTTTGCATTCATCAAGCCCCGCACATCGCATGATGTGTTCTGCATACAAGTTAAAAAGGTTGGGTGAGAGTATGCAGCCTTGCCGTACGCCTTTCCCAATCTTGAACCACTCTGTTGTTCCGTGGTCAGTTCTTACTATTGCTACTTGGTCCTTGTACAGATTCCTCAGGAGAGAGACAAGGTGGCTTGGTATGCCCATCCCTCCAAGAACTTGCCACAATTTATTATGATCCACACAGTCAAAGGCTTTAGAATAGTCAATGAAGCAGAAATAGATGTTTTTCTGAAACTCCCTGCCTTTCTCCATTATCCAGCGGATATTGGCAATCTGGTCTCTGGTTCCTCTGCCTTTTCTAAACCCAGCTTGAACATCTGGCAACTCTCGCTCCATGTATTGCTGGAGTCTTCCTTGCAGGATCTTGAGCATTACCTTACTGGCATGAGAAATAAGGGCCACTGTATGGAAGTTTGAGCAGTCTTTCGCATTTCCCTTTTTTGGTATGGGGATATAAGTTGATTTTTTCCAGTCTGATGGCCACTCTTGTGTTTTCCATATATGCTGGCATATGGCATGCATCACCTTGACAGCATCATCTTTTAAGATTTTAAACAGTTCAGCTGGGATCTCGTCGTCTCCTGCTGCCTTGTTGTTAGCAATGCTTCTTAAGGCCCATTCAACCTCACTCCTCAGGATGTCTGGTTCTAATTCATTCACCACACCGTCAAAGCTATCCTCGATATTATTATCCTTCCTATACAGATCTTCTGTATAGTCTCGCCACCTTCTCTTGATCTCTTCAGCTTCTGTTAGGTCCCTGCCATCTTTGTTTCTTATCATACCAATTTTTGCCTGAAATTTACCTCCAATATTTCTAATTTTCTGGAAGAGGTCTATTGTCCTTCCTATTCTGTTGTCTTCTTCCACTTCCATGCATTGCTTGTTTAAAAATAGTTCCTTATCTCTTCTGGCTAACCTCTGGAAATGTGCATTTAACTGGGCATATCTCCCCTTATCACTGTTTCCTTTTGCTTTCCTCCTTTCTTGGGCTACTACCAGTGTCTCTGCAGACAACCATTTTGCCTTCTTGGTTTTCTTTGGGACGTACTTTGTTGCCGCCTCCTGAACAATGTCGCGGACTTCTGTCCATAGTTCTTCTGGGACTCTGTTTATGGAGAGTACAATCCTCAAAATCCCAATATGAATAAAACAAAGCAATAATCTACCTGGCTTGTCTGAAATGTCAGACGTGAATCTCCACAACCAAGTAAGGAAAGCAATTAAGAATAAAGTGTAGTCTCAGTTTCTGGTAGGAGCAAGAAATCAAAGCAAATCAAACATCAAAGCCCTCTCACTTTCCCACTTCCACCCAAACACTATGTGCCTTTAAAACCACATGCCATTAAAAGAATTCTGATGAATTATATTTTCATGTTCCCTGAGCACAATTGTAATAATATATTTTGAATTTACTTGCAGGTTGCCTTGGAAAGGGTGTTATCCTTTATGACAAAATACCAAGATCTAATGGTATAAAAAATTTAAGTGTCAAATTCCCAGGAATTTTACGCAAAGTGAAGTTGTTATAGCAAGTGATCCGCAACTTACCCATAATTACAAACAAAAGTTATTTCGTCACCAATTTCGAGTTTGTCTGAACCTTCTATTTTGCCATTCGGTAAATCTGGAGCCTTACATCGCTTTACTAAAAATAAAATTAGAGCTAAAATTACCAAATACGTTTTTTTCAAAATCCAATTATCACAAGGACAGAAAGTGAGGTGGAATCTTCTGAGCAGGCACAGATAGCAAAACAAACACCACAGGGGTGTTAACCCTTCCCAGTGCTATCCAAAACTGTTTATCTTTCTGTCTGTCTGTCTGTCTCTAAATTGTAAAGAAGAAATAGTGTAAAGTGTCATTAAAAAACTATGTTTTTAGCTGCTGCATCTTCCCCCTCACCCCTACAACAAAATTGTGGTTGAACTAGAGTTGGAGGGAATAATAGTAGAATATTCCACACTAAAGAACAATGTATTCCTATAATAGCTATGTTCCTATAGCTGGGCACACAGCACTGGAGGACAATGTTGTTGCTATGTGTCCAGCTATAGAAAAGTAGCTGGTTGTTTCTTCATTTGTCTCCTGCAATATCCAAATGGCTGTGTTGGGGCAGGAATGGAGGAACTAGTGCTTCTCAACCTGGGGTCCCCATATGTTTTTGGCTTTCAACTTCCAGAAAACCTAACAGCTGGTAAACTGGCTGGGATTTCTGGGAGTTGTAGGCCAAAAACATCTGGGGACCCCAGGTTGAGAACCACTGAAAGGTCCATTTGGAGAGGTGAGGGAGAAAATGTTGTGTAGCTCCATCTGCTGGAATGCAAAAGCCCTATCCTGTGTTCATCCTGCAAAATCTACCTACAGATGACTCATACATTATATTCTCAATATTCAGGTGTCTTCAGGAAAATGAAAGTTCAAAAATGGAAACCGCTCATCTTTTACAAACCAATGCTGATTACAGAAGGCGTGAAGTGCCCCCTGTTCTCAATTATTATTGCATATTTTGTTTCAGGGACAGCATATGGGCCTTAACTATATAATTTCATCAATAGCCATGGGGGATTTTTAATTTATGCAACAACAATACATTGTGAGCTATTCTGTAAAGCTTAGCTCAAAACTGAAATCTCATGATAGATCTTAATTCTTTAATCTGATATGATGGATACAGAAATTTGATTGTATGTCTCTGTGTTTTCTTAGTACAAGATCAATAGTACTTTGCTATTGGGAGCTATGGTGTTCAGAATATGACTTCTTCACATTTTAAGCTCCCAAGATTCTACAACAGAAATGTGTATTTTTGTTGTATTATTTCTTCATTTTTGAAGACACTCAGTCTACATGAAACATTCTGATGGATAATTGGAATCTACACTAAAACTATCATTTTACATATTCAGTTGTTTATACAAAGTCACATGTTGTGCCACACTTCTACAGCTTTCTGGACTTTCTGTATAAGACACAGACTGAAAACAAATCAACAAAACAATTCTGACTGTTGTGCATATTTTGATCAAGACTTCTTGAGAGCAACATTTGTTGACATAATAAAACTGGGAAAAGATGCTTACATTCACAAAATGCAGGCGTTTGGGACCATGTTGAATCCTCAAGGCATTTAATAGTAGGAATTGTTCCAGGTATGAATTGATAACCTGGGATGCACTTGTATCTCAGAGTAGTCCCGACAGGGTAACTCTCTTTTATGTCTCCGACCAGCTCAGCATGGGGCGGGCTTTCTGGAGCAGGGCAATCACCTGGAGGTAAAGGTAGAAAGGAGTTTTTGAAGCAGGAAATTCGGAAGCCTTGGTGCTGTTTTCCTTAACAAGACATTCATCCAAATGACTGATCCTTGGAGTTGCTTTGTCAAGGATAGCAGGAATCAGACTGACTACAGAGGGGTGGCCTTTGATCATGTAGTAGACTGTACTAGGTCAATACTGAAGAACTGAAGAATGTCAAAATATTGCCCACTGGGGCATACTGAATTCCCATCCACCTCCATTACATACTGTATACATTATATGATGCACTTCTCTCAATTCCCCTCCATTCTGATCATAACTGAAGTATTAAATGCACATACAGTAGAGTCTTGCCTATCCAACCTTTGCTCATTCAATGTTCTATATTATACAACTCAGTCTGCCTCCTGTCCGGATCCACAGCTGTGTCAATACATTGCAATGTTTTGGTGCTAAATTCGTAAATACAGTAATTACTACATAACGTTACCATGTATTGAACTGCTTTTTTCTGTCAATTTGTTGTAAAACACGATGTTTTGGTGCTTAATTTGTAAAATCATAACATAATTCGAGGTTTAATAGGCTTTTCCTTAATCTCTCATTATCCAACATTTTCGCTTATCCAATATTCTGCTGGCCCGATTATGTTGGATAAGCGAGACTCTATTGTATTTCCAAATAGCAGTTTACACCCTTTGGAGTGCTTGGCATTTTTCTGAGTCCTACTTTGCTTTTTGGAATAAAAACACTATTTGGAAGAAGAGTAAACAGAATGAAAGCCATGTACAAAATGGACATACACCAACACTGCCCACTTAAGCACATACCTATTTTTCCCCGAAGTGTTAAAGTCTTTAGAAACGAAGACATAAAATGAATTTCTCTGTCATATAAATCAATCCCATAGTGCCCAATGTTTTGCCTGCTAACTATTAGGGTCCATTACCAAGTCACACTTGGCTGAATTTAACCCATTTTCTGGGAGACTTACTATCATTTTATTGGGCATAATTACACTTTGCTTTGGGAGCAAGATTAGCTTCAAAAACAGTTTACAATTTAGTAAAAAGATGCCTTATATTAGAGATAAGTGGATGTTTTATAGCAGCTTTCCCTTACAGTCCGAAGCTATTGAAGTCATAGTCCAGATTCCATGCCTTTGTCAGAGGACTTTAGCACTATTTACTTTTTTCCATACTGATCACCTGGTGTTTTGAGTCTCACTACAGAAACCCAGTATTTGTTAAAGAAAAGTAGTTTCCATGATAAAAATTAGTTTCTAGCAGCAGCTGTAGTAACAAAATAGAACGTGAAGAATTCTGCAGTTGCCAGATGGAATAAGGGACAGGGTTTTAGTGCCTTTTTGGTTGTCCAAAAGAAGGAATCTTAAAAGGTATTGCTTGCATGACACCAACAGCTACTTAAATTTCCCCACCTGAACAAGTATTAAAGGTACAGGCCCTTTTCTTTTTTTACCTAATAATCCTGATTATCTCTAATCAGGCCCGTAGCCAGGATTTTGATTGGGGGGGGGGGGGGGGGGGAGCTGAGTCTGAGTGAAAGAGGGTCTACCCTAGCAAACGTTTTGTATCGTTACCTTACCCCAATCCCCCCATGCATATGAGATATATTGAGCATGGTGATCAGATCATGATATGAATAAACATAACAGTTTAAATAATGTACCAGTAAGACCTTTTCACAGACCACCATGAGAATTTGGGGGGGGGGGGGGGGGGCTGAAGCCCCCCAAGCCCCCCCCCCCCCCCCCCCGGCTACATGCCTGTCTCTAATAGTTCAATTAGGCATTCAAAATAAGTTATAGAATCAGTCCATATTACTCTATACATCACAGAGTAGGCATCGAGGTCCCCTTCAGGGCCCTTCCACACAGCCCTAGATCCCAGAATATCAACGCAGGAAATCCCACATCTGTGGACTCAAATAACCTATTTCAAAGCAGATATTGTGGGATTTTCTGCCTTGATATTCTGGAGTATAGGGCTGTGTGGAAGGACCCTCAAACAGGCCCTATATCCCTGGATCTGATTTTTATCTGTTTATCCCAGATTATCTGGCAGTACAGACTCATATAATCCAGTTTAAAGCAGAAAACATGGGATTAGATCCTGGGATATAGGGCCGGTTTGGAAGGGCTCTGAGAAGACCCTCTTTCTTTTTCTTGTCAGACAGAGGGCCCTTAACCCAGAATATCAAGGCAGGAAATCACACAATATCTGCTTTGAACTGGATTATATGGCAGTGTGGACCCAAGATAACTCAATTCAAAGCAGATATTGTGGGGTTTTCTGCCTTGATATCCTGGGTTATATGGCTGTGTGGAAGGGCCCAGAGATAAGACCCTCTCCAGATGATTGTGGAACTCTACTGGGCTCATAAAGGGCAATAGGGTTCTTCAAATGTGACCCAAGCCATATAGAGCTTTACAGGTTAAAACCAGGACTTTGAATTTAATTTTTTATTGATGTAGGATATCACATTTGACAATCACATCACTGAAAAGTCAGGAGAAATAAACAGACGATATTCCATTAAATTCTCATTATTTTTGGTATATCCTATTCTCTAGACTTTTCCATTTCCATACATATCTATTACTTATATCAATCAGTTTAACACCCTCCCTTTCTCTTTCACTCCTACCTTCCGAGAAAGTTGTATTTCTATTTCCAGTATTATTTTAATTGATTGATTTAATTGATTGAGTCTGTTGTAGTTTCTTATATTTTCTTTTCCCTTTAACTCTGGCTATCAGTGTTTTCCATTTTGAATCCCTGTTATCATTAGAATGACTATTCATGTATTTGATTTTTCTTTCAGAAATCTAGTCCTGAAGCATATAATCCGCTCAGTATTTGAACCATTTTTTATTTCCTGTTTTCTTTGCTCTTTCCAGGCCAGGGCAGCCGTTGCTTGGGCATCTTCTATCGTATATTTTACAATATCAGTCCATTGCTCTTTGAATTCAGCCCGGAAATGAAGAGGCAGCCAATGCAACTGTTACAACAAAGGAATTGTGTGCTCCCTATAGCTAGTCCCTGTAATAACCTGGGTGCTACTCTTTGGACCAACAGAGGATTCTGAGATTATATGGCAGTGTGAGATTATAAGGCAGCTCAACATACAGTGTATTACAGTAATACAAATGAGTTTTCACCAAGATATGTACCACTGTGGCCAGAGCTGACTTCTCTAGGGACAGGCACAGTTGGCACACTAACCTGAACTGTGGAAAAGCACTCCTGGTGAAACCTGAGCCTTCAGGCGCAAATCTAGGAACTCAGACTGTGAACCTGCATGTTCAAGGGAGAGTAAACCCCATCCAACACAGGCTGAACCTCTATCCTCAGATCTGTCTTTCAACTGACTAGGATCCCTTCCACACAGCTGTATAAAATCCGCATTGAACTGGATTATATGGCAGTGTGGACTCAGATAATCCAGTTCAGAGCAGATATTGTGGATTATCTGCCTTGATATTCTGGGTTATATGGTTGTGTAGAATTGCCCTAGGAGCACCTCTAAATTAAGCTTCAGTTTGTTTGACCTCATCCAGTTGCCAGGCATCTGTTTAGCATCTCCTCCTATCGGCCCACACGAACCCTGAGATCATCAGGAGAGCCCCTTTTCTCGGTCCCACCACCATCACAAGTATGGCTGGTGAGAACGAGAGACAGCCTTCTCGGTAGTGGCCCTATGGCTCTGGAATTCCTTCCCCAAAGAGGTGCATTTGGACCCCTCCTTACTGGCTTTTTGCTCCCAGGTTAAAACCTTTCTATGGAAGCAGGCCTTCCCTGACAACCCATAGGCAGCCAGTGATTACTGCCAATGGCTATCACTGAAGGCTATCTTGGTCTGGCAAAATTCACACAGCCAAAGATTCGGAGCTTCGAGTTTTTAATTATTTGTTTACCGCTTTGATTCTCACTTGTGGGAGAAAAGTGGGATATAATTAAATAATTAATTAATAAGCACAAGAATAGCTTGCTTGAAATTTGGTGGAAAGGAGAAACAGAGTCGGGTGTCATCAGCATACTGGTGACACCTGATTCCAAAACTCTGAACTATCTCTCCCAGGATCTGATCTCAGGTTTTCTGCATTAAACTGGATTATGTGAGTCCCCACTGCCAGATAATCTGGGATAAACAGAACACTTAGGATCAGATCCTGGGATATAGGGCCTGTCTGGAAGGGTCTCCAGTGGTTTCATGTAGATGTTAAATAGCACAAAGGAGAAGACTGAATCCTGAGGGACTCCACAGGCCAATAGCCAAGGAGTCGAACAGGTATCTCCCAGCACCAGCTTCTGAGATCATCCCTTTGCGAAAGAGTAGAGATACTGAAGGACAGGGGCGGCTCATCCATTACGCGAAGTAAGCAGTCGCAGAACACTTTTTTTTTGCCAGGGGTGCAGAGGTGCCTCTGTAAATGTTCCTCGACAGCCACTTGAGGAGTGCCCCTCAGCTCACAACAGCCCTAGCAGTCCAGGGGGAGCCTCGGCTTTCTTGCCTCGCTGCCAGGCGATCCTCTTCCCAAAGGGGCCTGGCCCTTGAGCCCCGCCTAGCCCCTCTCATTCCTGCTCCACCTGGCCACCGGGTGTGCGAGCAGAGCCGGTGCTCAATCATTCTCTGCGTTCGATCCCTTCCCCATGACCGGCTCCCTTTCCCGATTCCCCGGCGCTCCACTCACCTCATCTCCTCTCCCCAATCCATGGGTGGGCCAAGGGGTGGAGCTGCCGCGCCTGGCCCGCTTCGGGTCCAGAGGCGTGTCTGAAGACCCCAGCGTGCGCACCAAAAGTAGTCTCTTCTCCTGACTTTCTCTTCAGCCATTGGGACCAAGAAAGAGAGAGAGAAGAGAGAGAACCCCTCCGGCTGGAGGTATCTCCCACCTCCGCTCCCTCCTTTGTTTTTGCGCCTACCTTCAGGAAAGGTGGGCATCTCCACCTCTCTCTCTCTCTCGGCCCCAATGGCTGAGGAGAAAGTCAGGAGAAGAGGTGACTTTTAGTGCACACGCCGGGGTCTTCAGGCACACCTCCGGACCCAAAGCGGGCCAGGCAAGGGAGCAAATGCGGCAAGTGTAGTTACTGGGATGTATAGTTCACATACAATCAAAGAGCATTCTGAACTCCACCAATGATGGAATTGAACCGAATATGGCACACAGAACTCCCACGACAAACAGAAAATATAGATCAATGATTGGTTGGGCGGGGGGCGCCAAAATACTGTTTGCTTACCATTGAAAATTACCTAGGGCCGCCTCTGCTGAAGGACAATACCTCCAAGCCCCAACCCAGAGAGTATAGATAAAGGGTCATTATTAGGGTCTCCGACAGTGTTCTTACTGTGTAAAAAAGCACTCCAGCACCTCTCCTTTTAAGAAATTAATAAAGGCAAGTTCTCAATAATTTTTCTTACTCACCTTGAGCTCCAGACAACAGAAACAGCAGCAGCAAGTAGCAGCTTGATTTAAGTGCCATCCTAATAAAAGATACAAGCTTGTAGAGGCTTCATAAAGGCAGCCAGAGAGATGGGTGGAAGAGAAAGGTAGCGCATTTGCCTCCTCTTGATGAAACTAGATCAACAGGACAGGGTGAGGCACACCTCTTGCATAAAAGGGGCGTCACCACTTTCGCAGTTAATGGAGCTCACCTTTAGTTTCCATCACTTCTCATCCATCACTTCTCATCCTTAAACCATTTCCTGGCAGGTGCATAACAAGGACCGCCCATTGATAAGAGCCTGAGCTGAGTGTGCTAGGCTCTCCCACAATAAATCAGCAATAATAAAACTGTAAAAGGAGAAGTGTAATATATATAAGAGCACATTATAGGAATGCAGTCTGGGGACTTTTTCCACATAGGAAAAAGATCTAAAAACTTCCTCTGAAGCTTGGAATCAAATTCAATCTACTGAGCAGTCGCTTTATGATCACGAGTCCATTATGGTTGTCATGCAACTAAAGAAGGGTGACAAACAATAGCAGCGATAGATAGTTATGGTCTTCCAGATGGTTTATAGCCAAGAATGGCTATCACTAGGTGAAGGGTTCTGGGAGTTGCAGTACTAAAACATCTGGAGACTCTTGAGTGAAAGTCCCAACACTAGTACAGATTGTTATAAAACCGTTCAATAATCCAGGTTTTTAACATAGTTTATTAAAAGGCAGAAAAGCCTCTTTCAGTTCCATACTTCTTGCTATAATTTCTGCTATAATTTGTTGTTCCTAGAGGCATCAACAGGTCAAATTAACATTTTTGGGTTGTTTTTGCACCAGAAGACAATTGCAGTATATGAGAAATCAAATGTTGAAGTTAAACCTATAAAGAATGCTAAGACCCCCTCTACACTGCCATATAATCCAGATTATTAAAACAGGTAATCCAGATTATCTGATTTGAATTGGATTATATGAGTCTACACTATGAGTTATGTTGGAAACTAGGCAAGTGGGTATATATATGTGGAATGTCCAGGGCGGGAGAAAGAACTCTTGTCAGTTTGAGGCAAGTGTGAATGTTGCAGTTGGCCAACTTCAAGACATTTTTTACCTATGGGGCCCTAAGGCAAATTTATCATGGAGTTTTCTAAGGATGAAAGTGTGTAACTTGCACAAGGTCATCCAATGAGTTTCCATGGCCAAGGGGGGAATTGAACACTAGTCTTCAGAGTTGTAATTGAGTGCACAAACCACCACAGTGGATCTTTGAAATAGATTGGTAATATAAATTTACAAATGTTCCAGATGAGGCTTTTATTATGCCATTATCCTCAATCACTGAATTGTACTGGAATCTATAATTCTCCTGTGCTACAACCTTCCCTTGTTTGTTCACAAATGCAGGTGCATCTACACTGTAGGATTAATGCAGTTTGATACCATTTTGAACACCATGGTTCAATATTATGGAAACATAGGAGCTTCCGTTTGGCACGTCACCCATGGTATTTGACAGAGAGACTAAATAACTTGTAAAACGGCAACTCCCAGGGTTCCATCGTATCCAAGATAAAACGACATCAAACTATAATCATTCTACTATGTAGATAGATACACCCTTATTTATTTATTTATTTAAAGCATTTCTACCCCGCCCTTTTCAACCCCTTAGGGGGAACTCAGGGCGGGGTTGTTTTTTGTCATATCCAAAAAAATCTAGCCACATGTTGCCTTCTAATTCTCTATCTGGAAATGCTCACAGTAACATGACACAACCTGGGTGAGTAAGAAGGGTTTTTTTTGATGTTATATAAATGTAATAAGGAAATATTTTCCACTTTTATGGTTCATTACCTTATGTGCGCAAAAGACAAAACAAAATGGGAAGATCCTAATAATAGATTTTTTTTTAAAGGGCACATACTGAGAGATAGAGATAGTCCATACCCATGAGTGAATTCATATATTACCCAAACTAGACAGGAATTGGCACTGTGGTGGTGTGCTGTTTTGTATTTTAACATTGTTGTTTTTTTCTTGAATTCCAACAGGTAGGTTATTGCTAGAACAAAATACATTAATATTGCAAAATTAAAACTATAAGTTCAATTGTTAAAATAATATAAGGAAATGATTTAATGAGACATAACATAATGAATATTGGATCATTTATTCATTCAAAACTACAGAAAGTAGAATTAGTTGTACAGTTATCTGAAGTTTCAGGTTGCCTGCAGTGTTATAAAATCTGATATCCCGAATTTGCATGCCAGCAGTTGGATTCTTTCGTACTTTGCCCTGTTATAATATGTTTGTAATAAAAAGTGTGATCCAAAGAGGAAGCAGAACTCCATTAAGCATGAAGTTGACTAATACTGGGAATTCATTAGAAAAAGGGTGGGGAAATGGGAGGCTTTCGGCGATTCCTCAAACTTTCTCCAGCTCCTCAGTTTAGCCTCAATAGGAAAGCATCTGTGGCTGGATCTATAATGCCCTATATCCCAGGATCTGACCTCTGATATATCTGCTTTGTACTAGGTTGTATGAGTCTACATTGCCAGATAATCTGGGATAAGAAGATACTCTGGGTTCAGATCCTGGGATATAGGACAGTATAGATCAAGCCTGCAAGTTGCCATTTGCAATTTAATTCTACCTGATCTCTCATATCTCAAAACCAAAAGGGATTCTGTTCTGCTATTCCCTAAAAATGAAATAGTAGATTTTGCTCCTCAAAGAAAAACCACAATTAATATTATCACATGCTGCTGTATTTCTTAGAATAGAGCAAACATGCAGATAAAATGTTTCAGATCTCACTGGGATTTTCTTTTGCCTGTCCACCTTCTAGTTCTACTGGTCAACATTTTAAAAACTTTGACAGCACACACATGGCACTGAATGAATGAAGGTAGGGTTGGTGGAGAAACTAGTGGAACCATCTGAATTTAGATCCAGCCTGTAGCTCTTTCAAAGACACAGAAGCACTGTCAGAGAAGTCCTAAGTATCCTAAAGGTACCACACTCCATCTGATCTTGGAAGCTAACCAGAATCAGCCATAGTTAATACCTGGATGAGAAACTGCCAACAAATACCAGGTTATATTTCAGAGGAAAGAACTGGAGAAACCATCTCTGAGTGTTTCTTGCCTAAGAAAAACCTATAATCCTAATTTCTATTAGAGAAAATAGACTGAGTGTGCATTTACCCCAGAATTTTCTAAACAGTTTGTGTTGGTGACATGCTTTTTAGACATGCATCATTCTGTGACACAGTAATTCAGTAATTCAGTGTTACTTGCAAATTAGAAGTTAAATCAACTCCTTATAAGAGATACAAATACATACATAAATTGTAATAATGATATGGATGGGAACACTGACTGGCAAGAAGGAAGAAGCGGTTTGTATCGGTTTGTATGAAATTTTATTGGTTTTATTGGTTTTAACGGGTTTAGATGCAATGTATTGTTGTTGTTGTTGTTTGCTAATTTGTTATTTTGTTTTATTGCTTATTATTGTGTATTATGTATGCTATGGGCATCGAATTGTGCCTTGGATGTGTAAGCCGCCCTGAGTCCCCTTCGGGGTGAGAAGGGCAGGGTAAAAGTAAACCAAATAAATAAATAATAAATAAACACGAAAGATCTCATGAAAAACTTGCATTTCTATATTTTTGAGAAATATATGATTTATAAGTTAACATACATTTCCAAGAGTTTTTGTCATTATTACGTCTGTGTGACACACCTTCACACTGTAGTTGACACACTAATGTGCCATGACACACAGTTTAAAAAGCTCTGATCAACACTATAGAAGTAATACAATCTGATACCATTTTAACTGCCATGACTCAACAACAACAAAACTTTATTACAGTCCATGAACAGCACCCTGGGAAGGGGAATGACTCAATGCTGTGGATTCATTGAGAGCTGTAGTTTGCTGAGGCACAAGCACTTCTAGGCAGAGAAGGTTAAGCACCTTGCAAAACTACAACTCCCATGATTCCATAGTATTGAACCATAGCAGTTAGTTATGTCCAACCTTATTAATTCTACAGATGCACCCTAAATCTCGGAAAGCTTATCTTAGGTACGACAATATCCCTTCCAATACAATTAAATGGAAAAAAAAACAGATGGACAATAACATTACATCAATGGAAAGCTTTATTGTTTTCAAGTAATCCTAAGCATTTATGCAAATATCTAAGAAGAGGAGATTGCAAAGCCACATTGTACTTGTTCTACTTGAAAATCCAACAAATGAGAAATTCTGCTTTGTGTTGACCACTCTTTCAAAGACAGAATTAATTGAAAGATCACATGCAACCTCTTTTACCCGAGGCTACTATTATGTCAGATTGCACACATGCACAAAATATGGGCATATTTGGAATATTTCAGTCATTAAAATGTCCAAGGACAAAACCGGCATGCTTTTACTTACTAAAGTATGAAACAGTGCAACAACTGCACTTCAGTGCTAAGTATTAGCTCATTTTAATATTGCATCTAAAATAGATCTACTGCTGTCTGCAGAGATAACTATAACATACAAATGCTAGTCCAGTACAAGCAAAGCAATAGTTGAATGGCTGACTGACTTTGCTTAGATACTATTAATTGCTTTCCCTGTTATCCCTAACAGTTAAGCCAGTCATTCCCAGAGTCTTAATCTAATTTACCCTTATTTTCCTATTAGAAACTACCATATTTGTACTTTGGCAGCACATCAAATGGCACAGCATAAGAAAAATTAAGCCATTGCTAAAGCACAATAAATAAATAAATAAATAATCTGGTTTCATCAGATACTAATCTCTCTTTTACATGGTTTGATTGCTTCAAGGAAAATGTCTTAACTTGATGGCTATTTTATCTCCCTTTGTAGCTGATGGAGGTTTGTCAGATGGAATTCAGAAGTACAATCCCTATATTCGTGGGAGACATGTTCTTGGACATGTCTTAACCTGTGGGTCTCCAGATGTTTTGGCCTTCAACTCCCAGAAATCCTAACAGCTGGTAAACTGGTTGGGATTTCTGGGAGTTGTAGGCCAAGACACCAGGGTGCCCACAGGCTGAGAACCACTGCACTAAACAGTGAGCCTTATCCAAATGAAGGACTTCCATCCAAGAATACTACATTTCCTCTCTAGAAAATGCCTAGAGAAGACCTATTTTGTTGGACATGGATGAATTAAATCATGAGACCCGATCCTGCAAATACAGGAGTCGTATTTTAATTATAATTTTGAATGGGATTGTGTGGTTTGTCAATGGAATTAAGGGAGCTTACGTTTAAGTCTTATTGGTAAGCCAAACTGTGAGAAATATGATTATACGGGGCACCAGGGATATTATGAAGACTGCTGGGGTTCACTGCTTTGACAGAAATGGAAACAAAAGAACGGTTATAGACAATGTCTTTATCATACCACTATTATCTTTAATCCATTGGCTTTTACAGCAGCTTTTGAAGATGGTGTCCTTTACTTGTACCCCATCCATTTTCCAGTTTTTCTGTCTTTTTTCTTACCACATAAAATTCATTAAGGAGAAAAAGTCAGAACAATCATACGGTTCTCCTAATTGTTAGCATAAGATAACTTGCAACAGGAAACTCCTAAATCTACTGTGAGAGATAAGTTAGAATTGGATTGGACTGCTTCCTTGTTGACTGGAAAGAAGACAGCACTAGGAAGAACTTTGTCCAAATAATGTCCTTGAGTAAGTCACAAAACATTTGATTGGGCCAATGTATTTATTTCTTAATAGGGTTACCATATGTTATCCTTTTCCAGGACATATTGAAGTTACAATTTCTGTACTTAAAAGTATTTGAAGTTAGAGCTGTCATAATGATTGGAGGTTTGAAGCAACCAGTTGGTAAATATGTCCTGTTTTTTTGGCCTTTCAAACAAGGTAATCCTACCTACATAGTGATTTTATTTTATGTATCTGTATATTTAGAGATATAGGAGAGATATAGCTATAGATCTATAGTATATATCTATAGATATATCAAAAGTTTATCTCTATAGACACACACAGCAAGACATACCTATACACATATTTTACTATTCAGGCACTGACCAAAAAACCATGATAAGCATAGTATTAACTTAACACTTAACAATGATATAAAAATACATTGTATTCTCTGTTTAAGGCAACAACACATCACTCACAATGGCGCAAGAATTTATTATACAAAATAAGTCATTCAAAGATCCCTGACCAGAAAGCAGCATAGCCATCTTTTGACGACACATTGGAGTGTGCTATCAAATTCAGAACATATCACCCGCATTTAAAAGATACTTGCATTACAGAAGTAGTGCTTGTCAACTAAAAAGACAGAGCCACTCTTAAGTAAGCAATCACATTCATAGGTCATCACATATAAAATATTTCACTTTTGATGAGAACAAGGGCTCATCATGAGAAACATTAATTCATAAAATTGTGCAAAAGGTAAGAGCAGCATGTTGTGCGTAGATGCAATGTGTGCAATTCTAATCACATAGAAGAAACACATAAAATCCTAATTTCTATGCTGGAATTATATATTAGGTAACTTCAGAATGGAATGTGATTATGATGTGCTCTTGGAGTCACTCGTCCTCCACCTCCAAGGGTTAGTCTCCATTATTTTTGCTTTCAATGTACACTTACTTTCAAAAATTCATGAATAATATATTCATATGTAATACAATAATTTTGATGGGCTTGATCAGCAAAAAAAAATATCTAAAAATTTAAATTAATACAAATCATCTATCTGTTTAAATACTCTCTATATAAATATATGTTATATTCCTTCACAAAATTCAGGCACAAAAGACATCACCTGCATTACATCTGAATATACGGTGGGCCATGTCATATCAGAATTCAAGAAAACTCTAGAGGTGAACATACAAATAGGAGGGAATTATATATGTCCTAAATAATTTTCAGCTCCACATCATACTCCTTGTGGCCTAAATACAAGAACCTATGGCCATGAAGATAAATGTGGCAAAGTGAAATCAATTTTGCCTTTGTTCCTAGAACTCCCTTGTAATTTGCACAGGAACAACACTGAAGACAATGAATTCATGATTAATATTCTTGAAATAAATCTTCAGAAGTATATCAGATTTTCCACCAAACAAAGGAAAAATAATAGATTTGATGAGGGTGTTGAGCAATATTGCAAGTAGTGCATTACACAAATTTAAGAGTAAGGCTGGCAATAATGTTTAACACTCACTTCATGAACATTCTGGACAATCCCTACATTGCAAATTGGTATCTAGCATGAATGGTATTATTGACATGGCAACAGAGAAAAATGGAAAAGACGGAAGGAGCAAGAGGAAACTAACAATGAATTAGCAATGTCATAAAAAGGCAACAGGCTCTATTCATGTACATCTCGGAAACTCTTTCGGAAGGTCATCAGCTCAATCTAGACTGGTCAAACATTTGCACAAACCCATACAACAAACATAAATTTGTTTTATAAACTTTCCTCAAAAGGTTTTTTTTTTTTTTGTAGGATTGTTAATAGTGGGTTGATTGAGATCTCATTTCCCCCAGGGAACTATACTTCCTGCTGGGTTTCTAAGTTGGGAGCTCTGACATTTAAATGGGCTTGACACAAGCGTTAAATCTGTAACATAAATATGCCTTATGTTTTGATAAAGTAAGCACATTTTTTAGAATTTCAAAATTTGAAGCAAGCTTACTCCAGCTTCATCTCCTGAAGTTATTTACCATGATGTCATTCTTTAGTTTTTGTAGTGATATTGTAAAACATGGCATTGGTCCAATAAATTAGGTTATCCACCATTTTTAAAACCCTCCTGAGAACGTATCAGCAAAAACTTCATTAAATACGCAAGCTTTTGATCAAATGAAGGCAATTTTCCAGTCCAAGGTAATTTTCTGAGACTTCCATGATGATTTTCCAGGAAACAATGGCATGTTTCTATACTGCTAGACCAGCTGTTTTCTAGAAAGAAATCAAATGTACATATTAAAATTATGAAATCCCAGATTCTGACGCAATTTCATCACCATTCTGGGCCATGCTGCTCCTTCTGTATTGACATATTATACAGTCATATTGGCAATACATGATACAGGCCACACTACAATATTATATTTGAAACAGTGTTTCTCAAGGCACAGAGAACTGTGCTTTCTGGGCAGAAAAAAATCTTCACATTCTGGTGATGGAAGGAGAAATTTGCTGAAATTATTTGTTCATGCATGTATTACAATAGAGATATTCCTAATAAGCTCCTCTGGTCTTTGAAAAATTATTTAGAATACATATGAATTCTGAATGATATTTCATCAAAAGGCTATTTTGAATTCCTTGCACGTTTTGCATCTTGAAAGATATGTACAAAACAATATAGCTAAAATCCTAAACGTATTTGCTGGAGAGTCCCATTAATGTATGGAACTCTACCAAGTTTAGGAGTGGACTGCAAAGACGCGAAATGGTTGCCATATGGTATAAACTAGTTGTTCTCAACCTGTGGGTCCCCAGGTGTTTTGGCCTACAGCTCCCAGAAATCCCAGCCAGTTTACCAGCTGTTAGGATTTCTGGGAGTTGAAGACCAAAACACCTGGGGACCCACAGGTTGAGAACCACTGGTATAAACCAACATTTATAGAGGTGCTTGGTACATCTTTATTTGCAAATTAATTTATATATATATATATATTGCATTCATAGTTTATCTTACATCAGGCCCATAGCCAAGATTTTGTTTCGGGGGGGGGGGGGGCTGAGTTTGGTTCGGGGGGGCTGAGTCTGAGTGAAAGAGGGTCTACCCTAGCAAGCCTTTGTATCGTTACCCCAATACCGCAAATAAAGATGCACATGGGATATATTGAGTATAGTGATCAGATCATGATATGAATAAACATAGCAGTTTAAATAATGCACCAGTAAGGCCTTCTCGCGGACCACCATCAGAATTGGGGGGGAGGGTGAAGCCCCCCCCAGCCCCCCCCCCCCAGGCTACATGCCTGTCTTACATGATTAATAAATAAACCACTTGTAGAATACAGGTTAGGTTTAAGCAGGAACCCTGTGAAAAACCGCAAATATAAATTTTGCCATCTAAAGGAATATCTAGGTTCTCCAGCTTGGCCCTAAGGTCAACCTCCACTGGAATGACCTTGGTAGTCCTATAGAGAATACTTTAATCAAATCCCTGAATAACTGAATCTGCAAAAGCCAAACTCGCAGCCATGGAGGGACAATTGCAGTACACTTGTATGAGTTCCACACCGTGTCATTTCATTTCCAGGCTTACATTGCCACTCCTTTTCTAAAATGTTGATGGTGGTAACAAGTAGCAAAGAAAACTAATGTGGCTTGGTAGCTTACAGTTACTGAAAAACTGTTTCACAGATGAAATACAAATATTGAAGACACATTAGTACAAGATGGATGTTCAGGATTGCAGCGTGAAAATGCTGATATCAAAAACTGTGGGCTTTATGACTTGCACATCTTTTATTATCTTTAGAAGTAAAATTCATCAGGAACCCCAAATAAAAGTATACGCAATATCAATTTTTATTTCCCTCTTCTGAAAAACAGCTTCTTATCCTGCCCACTCCTTCTGAACCATTTCTGGGTGCACCTTAGAATCAACATCTGATTCTGACATGGTTTATGTACATGTCACAAAGATGTGTTAAAATCAGGCAATGTAGGTTATCCATACATATCCATATTTATTATTGTTTTTGCCCAAATACTTCACTGATCTAGATATCCACATACTTTTCTTTTCACATAACTATATAGAGAGCAACCTTTGAGATCCCAGTGCACCTTTGCAAGAACTTAAAAACAGATACACTTTTCCAAATCATTTTCAATTGAAATATATGAATAATTCAACTTAGGTTCACCATAACTTGAAAACAACTTCAAGGCACACAACAACAATAAAATAACTGCTAATGCAGTGTAAACAAGTCTCAAGTTCAAGTGAAATCAAACTAGTTAGTTGTGACTATGATGTGTTTGCAAAGACCAAATTTGAACAAAACATGTAGTTTTCGTACACATTGTAGTTAAAATTATCCATACTTTCTAGTTTGAGTCTCTTATAGCTGTGCTGACAGAAAGGAAAGGAAAGCGTTTGTTTGTGTCAAATTAGCATCATAGCCAAATGAAGACTAGCAGAAGCTCCAACTTTATCAATTCTCCAACTCTCCAAAAATCCCCTCCCCCCAACAGAGGGTAGATTTTCAAATCATCTGTAAAGTCACTGAATAAATTATATTCTTGGTATTAATATCATTTTCTAGTAAACATTTAAATCACTTAACATTTCTATTCCCAGAAATGTAGGGGCCTTTCCCCACCAACATATAGCCCAGAATATCAGGGCAGAAAATCCCGCAATATCTGCTTTGAACTGGATTATCTGAGTTGACACTGCCATATCTTTCAGTTCAAAGCAGATAATGTAATTTTATTCAGGTGTGTGGAAGGGACCTAAGAACAAAACAATGTTACTCAGAGAACTGAGCAATGCATTCTTTCTTGACTTGAGAAAGCTATTCAGAAAAAGGAAACATACAACAGTGTTTTGACATGCAATATTAACAGCTTTTTCCATTCTCTCTGCTTTCACACCTGGACATGATCATATTTACGAATGCATCACCAAAAATAGTACAGTAGAGCCCTAGATACATCTATTTTCTCATATTAAATCCATCTTTGGATAACAGAAAAGTATATAAACGATTACCTTCCACAAAAATATGGAAGGTAACCAGCCTTCAATATTTTCTGTGGTAGGAAAAAAGGACCCCTGAAAATGTTAAAAACTGCAAATAATAAAACTGCACTTTGAATTGTGTCCTGAAATGGGTTGGCAGTCAGTGGATCTGCAATTGGGGAAGGGGGGGGGCATACACTCACTGTGATCAGCCCCAATTAATAGCCTGGCTGCTGCTTTTTGGATCAACTGGAGTTTCTGAGACATTTTAGATGTCAAGTTTGTAACCAGCAGCCTGTTTCCTTTTCTTTCCTCCAGCAACTGGATCAGACTTATCATAATGGAGCAGTGGAAGTTTACAAGTATAATTTTCAGTAATCTTATCAAAATACTTCTTAAAATTAAAAAAAGGACAATTATTGGAAATCAGAAGCAATAGTATTGGAGAAACACAGAAAATTTTCTCAGGACAGAGACAAAAGTGATACATTCTAGGGAAGTAATAAATCACACTGTGCAGGTAAATAATTTGCAAAATCTTGAGGGAATGTTCCACTGGAACCGTTCCACATAAAGTTCATCCCAGGCACTGAATTAAATACCCTCCCCCATTCATTTAACAAATAAAGATATTTCTCTGTTTCAAGGTAATTAAATCATGCCCATGAATAAAAAGTGCTCACACTTTCTGAGAAAGCTACCTTTCATAATTGTCGAAATAAAAGCAACTCCTATAGCTTTCACAAAGGGATTGACACCATCATGGGTACATGCAAGGAAGAAATGTCACTTCACTAATATGCAACACACAAGAACCACACACACAAAACATAACTCACAGGTCAGGAACAGCAATAATATTTTTGAATAAACAGATTTAAATTGAAAAAATAACTCGTAAAGATCTAAAATGGAAAAGGTTGATTTGTAAAGAAATATTTGCTAGGTATATTTGCTCCAGCAGTGCAGCAGAAGAAGTGCAAGCTAGGACTGTGCAAAAAGGAAGATATCGAACAGATTGGCCATACTCTATATAGGGTTGCCGGTTCCGCAAATGTATTTCTTAGGTTATTGATTTATTTATTTACCTCATTTATATCCTGCCTTTCTGACCCTGAAGGGGACTCAACAAAGGCACAATTTGATGCCTTAAATATATATAAAAATAAAACAACATATACTTTAAAATCACATAATTAAAACTATTTTAATTTAAATTGTTTTAATTAATGATAACAATTTTACTTCGTGGTGGAGGCAGATACCGGCGGTTCACAAATAGCTGAAGAGTTTGATTTATCCTTGCAAAGAGGTGGCCGGGAAGGGGGGGGGGGGCAGGCTAGTGGCATACTTGTCATATAATAGTGTCAGAAATAAGTTTATTTATTTACTTCATTTATATCCCATCCTTCTCAACCCCACAGGGGACTCAGGGCGGCTTCCAAAAAAGGCATAATTTGATGCCAAGTTCCTTGCTTTATTTTGTTCTCCTAGCGATGTCTACTCTGTGCTGTTTAACTTATCTAGCTGATATGGTTTTAAAACATGCCACATCATAGGGACTGAAGCATATAAGGGTTGTCCATGGAACTTCGATCATATTGAACATAGAGAAACAAGAGGGATTCAGTCACAAAGAGGTAGAAGGAAATGTGATATCTCAATACACAGCTGCTGATGTTATTGAAAACATCTAGTTACTTATCAGGGAATTAGATAGAGTTGAACATAGAGTTGAACTCTTCATATGACTATATTACTGAACACTTCTGCTCTTCAAAATAGGGTAAAGGCATAACCTTCCCCTCCCTCCTGAGTCAAAAACACTGGGAAATTCCAACAAAGCAGTAACTTCCTTCCTTCTGTCCTTCCTCTATTCTCAACTTTCTTCCACCATGCCTAGATTGGGAGGTGATCAGCAGCTTTCATTTATGCCAACACAAATTACATCATATTATTTATATAATATGTTTTCATATTCTTAAAGTAACAACGAGGCTAATATAACAATACCATTTTTTTCTGAAAATATTCTTTTTTTCCTGAAAAATCCTGAAAAAAGATGTTTCTTTCCCCAAGATTTCAAAATTCCCAGACATTTTGCATCTCTAAAAAAGAGCACTGAAAAACTGAATGTGTACCTGATTATTTTTTAAGTTGGCATATCATGCTCACTGGAATTAAATAGCTTTGAATATTTGAATGCCTTATAAAAATCACTGTTTGTCTATGTACCATAATGTATGTATATTTTGCCTAACCTTAAATGGATTTTTAAATGGCAAGAGCATTAATTGCTACGTTCTTTTCATGTACACAGTCCTTCCTAAGAGACATCCAAGAATCCCTTGGTGATTGCCTAATCATCATCAGAAACACCACAACACATGCAAGCTGTTTTCAGTGATACTCACAGAGGCAAGCACTTCCCGCTTGAAGCTGCAAAGGAAGAAATAGCACAGGAAAGCTCAAGCTACAGTTCAATGAAGACGCACAATGCAAAAAGCAGAAGAGCATGTAGAAAAAGAATGAAAGCAATCTTCACAAACAAGGAGATTTAATTGACTTGGATCTACAAAGATGCAAGCCAGTGAATGTTAAATGCTAAACAGCACCTGGCCTAGCATATTTACATACACAATACTTTTTAAAGTCAATTCAAAATGAGCTCTCATCTGAATTCCTGCATTAATGCACGTGGCTTTAGAATGAACTATTTGATGGAACCGCTGCTTACAAGCCCACCTTTTTAAAAACACTTATTCTGCTTCAGAAAAGCTCTGCAAAGTAAAGGAAGATTTCAGCACTATCTTTACTTTGCAAAGCCTCTCCCACTGTTTTATGTATTGGCTTCTGTCCGAAATGTATCTGATTTATTACAATGGAAAACTGGATCATAGGAAGTTGAAATCTTGATCTATCATAACATGATGTCAGGATTCTACTTTTTTGCATCTTCAGAAATTCAGCTGATAAGTATGCTTTAGAAAGTATATCCTGGAGTGAATGTAATGGGGGGGGGGGGCAAAAGCAGGGAAAGCAGCAGCAATGTTAGCAAAAAGAGGTTTTTCTTTCCAATAAACTCAAAATTATATTGGAAATCTTGGTGAGAGTTCCCAGTTTAAGGGTTAAATGTAGCAAACTGACAACTTCATCACACGTGCAAAATTGCCCATCCTAAGACAGTTTGACCTCACTTCAGGCACAAAGCCAGCCAGATCCCATCACATTACCTCAATCTACTTCCAGCGGGGCTCTATACCTGAAGTGTGGTAGTACTGTCACAACACAGGAGTCTTCCCATGCTGCATAAAGAAGAACGGGGGGAGCCGGGAGGTGATTCTTCCCCCCGTGGGATGAGGTGACGGGCAATACGAGCAATGCAGGGCGTTGGATGCCCCCACCAGATTTGCCATGATCCATGGCGAATCCCCCCACTATCTCCCACAATTGTGACCTCAATGCGATGAGGACCTGAGTGACTGTAAACTACAACAAATTGCTGCCATTTTTGTGTAATAAGTATGAAAATAAAAGCTGCAGCAGATCAGATTAAAGCTTATATAGTCAAGCATTGATTTCACAGTAGATAAGAAGTTTACTACTACATGCCCACAAGAGGACATTAATACAAAAACACTCAGGTTTATTCCCCCAGCCACTGGTTTAGGGAATCATAATGATATATGTCTACTTGCTACTGATGTAAGCATATCATTGATAGCTATCATTGACTAAATGCTATTAATATTAAAGTATGCTGTGTGTGTGTGTGTGTGTGTGTGTGTGTGTGTGTATGTGTGTGTATATATATATATATAGTGTATTGACCCCTGGTACTCAGTGATATGCCAATTGCTCTATCAAATTTCCATTTTTGTACCACCCTTAATCTATGAGATTTCCTCTTGAAAACTTCCCTTTATTTTATAGAAAAGAAGTGCTTTGTGGGACCTGTGAAAATTATTTTTGAATGTCACAGTGATTTTAAAAACTTAAGATGCATCTACACTGTAGAATGAATTAAGTTTGATTCTACTTTAACTGTCATGGCTCAGTTCTGTGGAATCATGGTATTTGTAGTTTTATAAGGTCATTAGCCTTCTCCGTCAAAGGGTGCTGGTGCTTCGCCAAAGTACAAATCCCAGGATTCCATAGATTGAGCCATGGAAGTTAAAATGGTCTCAAACTGCATTGATTTTGCAGTATAGATGGATTCTGAGATTCCCAAAGCTGAAACATTCAAAGCCATTTGGAATGTGGGGCACAGAATTTTTCAGTAAAGATTCAATGGACCTCACACAGAGTTTTTTAAACCTAATTTTTCCAGTCTGCTTCCCCCTTGAAAAGTTACAGCTAAAGGCTAACAGACCTCCCAGAGTGGGACTTGATGGAGCTCCAAAGTATTCAGCTGACAAAGGAAGCTGAACCCCTTTCAAATGATTTTGAATGGAGATAAAATGTTAGGATAGATGATTTACCACCTGAACACTCTCTTGCAGCTTTTCGCGACCAGCCCCATCTCGAGCCTCCAGGAACAGCAGCGATCCTGCTGGATTGAGAGGCTTGCTCCCAACACTGTAATTGCGAGGACGCTTTACTGTATCCGGACTGGCTAGTGGTGTGAAGCTGTTCCTTCTCATCCTTATAGGGTTTTGGCTCTTTGGAAGGTTGTTCTGATTGAAAATGGAGGATATTGTAATGAGTGAGAAACCAAGCCACACAACTCTCATTTCAAAATTAGTATCATCGAGTATTTCCGATGCCTGGCATATATGCACATCATGATATCCATACTTTTACTTGACATGGCACCCTCTGATTCAAACATAATATAGGAGTCATACTGGATCAGACAAAAGTCCAGCTAGTTTTGCATTGTATTTCCATCATGTCAAACCAGTGTTGCTGGAAAGCCCACAGACTGGGCATTAGATATAAAGAGGCACCCTGAAAATGATAGTAGATATTAGGCTTGTGCAATCCGGTTAAACCTTGTGGTTCTCTAGATGTGGTTAAGGGTTAGGGTTAGGGTTTGGTGTTCCAAAATTCGAAGCGTCTCCCGATCCATTTTTGGGGGCTTCCAGAATTTGGCTGGGTTTTGCCATTATGGCTACCGAAAATCCATTTTCAATCAGCCATTGGCAGCAATGGGAGGAGACAAATTCCCCTTCCTGTCATTTTAGGCATTGTTTGTCCTTATCGAACCGGATTAAAAGCATTAGAGTTAAGATACCACTCTTTCTGGGATTGTTTGTTCTTATAATACCTTTCTATAGCCCTCCCAGCTGGGTACTGTGTTAGTGAGAAGTTGAGGAAATGTGGGAGGGGCTAGATGGGTGGAATAGCTGTGGGCTATAAAGACCATCTTAACCTGACCAGAGTACCTATTGGAGAGCTGAATCACATTGAATGTGTACACTTGAGTCTGAAAACTAGGGATAGACAGGGGATTCTGTTAGTGTACCGTCCACCCGGCTGTCTAACAAGATCCCTGGCCGAACTGGTCTTGGAGGTGTTAATCTATCCTTGGACCAACTTTTCTTATATACTTCACTAAAAGCATTAGAGTTAACATACCACTCTTTCTGGGATCCTTTCCCTTCCATCTTTCAAAGAGACCTGGGTTTAAGAAAGGGCTTAAGAAACCCCACTTCCTGGGATCCTTTCTCCTTTCCCTTCTAGCGGCAGCCTCCCTTCCCGTATTCCACGTGTAACCAAAAGCAACCAAAAGCAGCTGGTTTTTGACAGCCACTGTTGCAGCCAAGAAAAAAATGGTGGCAGAGCCCATACTGTTACAGACAATCAAACAAACTGAACAAGCCAAAGGTAAATGTCCACTACGAATCTATGCAAAAGCCTACTAGACATACATCATGACTAATAGTCATTGATGGTTATATCTCCCACTAATTTGTTTACTCTTCCTTTAAAGCCATCTATGTTTATGTGCATGTACCCATCTGTTCACCATAGAAAGTGGCTCAGTAGTGTATAAAAATGACCACAAATGGTATCTTGTGGGGACAATGGCTAACAGTAACCAGTTTTTTTAAAATACCCAGACTTTCTCATAACCCAGTTTATTCTTCATGGTTTCTGAAGCTCATTAAAGCTTCTCTTTGGGAGAACAGAATGTTCTGTACCAGTATAGGATGTCACATAGAAGACTGAGATGGATAGCAGAAGGTAGTGGAAATGGGGCATCTCACCTTGCACAAACTACCACTAGATGCTACTTAAGCCTACACCTTCGAACTCCAGAGACTCTGCAAAAGTGTTATTATTAAGACAATCATGAACTTCTGGTGTAAAAGAATATTATATTTACTATTAAAGGATGTAGCAGGTGTTTCACCTTCCAACATCTGCAGTGAGAGACTCCAGCTCACAGCAGGAAGGGCCTCTAGATGTCCCAGGCCTCTTCCAAAGCCCAAATGGAAAAGGCTTGGCATTTATATGTTTGTCCAAGCAACTTAATTAAATAAACGTATGTACCTAGAAGCAGTTCTAGTAAAATTCATCTTCTATCTTTCATGTCTATGTGGAAAGATGAGAGAATGGAAGCTGACTAGTTTCCAAAGGAAAAGAAGTGAAATTAATTCATTCCCAGCTGTTATTATCACTTAAAATACACTATTTTATAAGAAAGAAAAATCCCTCTGCCCTTCCAGGTTGTGAATTGTTTGTGTCTATCTCTTAGTTGCCTGTTTAACAGAGTAATACAAATACCATTTTAAAAAATGCAAAAGCATTATTTTCCCTGATTAAACAGGAGCTTCTAATTAAAAGTTTTTGAAACACTCAAATATAATGAAAACATTAATGTGCATCACTACTCAACCCCCACATTTTCACTGTAATCACAATTTGTGAATCTAGTTGATAAACAATATAATAATAATAATAATAATAATAATAATAATAATAATAATAATTTTATTTCTTATATGTCTCTCCTTGTGACTTGAGGCAGGTTACAATATTGCTAAAATAATAATAATCTAAAAACATTTTATAAAATACACATATTAAAACATATTTCTATAAAAACACAGAACAAAGATTAAACATAAGACCCAAGTTTAACATTTGTGATTAAAACTAGGTAGATAGGCCTGCCGGAAGAGATAGGTTTTCAAATGTGTTTTCAATTCCAGCAGCTCATTTAGCTGTCAGAGCTCTTCCGGCAGGTCATTCCACAGTCTTGGGGTGGCTGATGGAAAGGTCACCAGTTGGGTTCTGCTGGGCTGGAGTATCCCCCCCCCCCCCACCACCACCACCAGAGTACCTAAGTGTTCGGGGAGAAGGTGATCCTGAAGGTAACCAGGATCCAAACCCAGTAAGGCTTTAAGGTTAAAACCAACACTTCATACTTTGCTTTGAAACTAATTAGCAGCCAGTGGAGTGGCTTTAGTATAGGGGTAATGTGTTTACTTCTGGGTGTTTCTGTAACCAATCTGGCTGCCATATCTGGAACCAACTGCAGTTTCCAAACTTGATACAAATGTAAAGAGCATTGCAGAAGTCCTACCTTGATGTTACCAGCACATGCACTACTAACTTTAGGTCCTCCAAATCTAGAAAGGGGTGCAGCTGGCATATCATCAGCCAAAGCTGGTAGTAAGCACTTCTGACAGTCGCATCTACCTGGGCTGACATTTGGAGAGACTGATTCAGGAGTGAAAACAGTCTTTCAGGGGGAGTGTAACCCCATCCAAAACTGGTTGAAACTCCTCCATTTCCAGATCAGAACCCTTGATAATAAACACCTCTGTTTTGTCTGGATCCAGTCTCTGTTTGTTTTCCCTCATCCAGCCCATTACCTCCTTTTGGCAATCATTCAGAGGAGACAAGCTATCTTTAGCTGATGCTTCTTTTGAAGGCATGGAGAAATAAATTGGGGTGTTATCAGCATACTGATAGCACTCTGTCGCATGCCTCCAGATGATATTTACTTGCTTTCTACATCCTCAATAAAATTCAATAATAAATATATTTTATGAAGGAAGAAAAGAATAGGGTATGTTGTTTCTGAAAAAAAATGATTGAGGAATGCTACAGGAAACCACTCCCTTAAGTTCTCGTAGGCTAACATGAATATGGTTTCACACTCAATGACCCCTTATTATGTAGGTTTATTTATTTTTCAGATATAAAATTTCTGTTATTTTTCTTAAACAAACATTAGTTCTTTGCCTTGGAGTAGAGCTGTTGCACTCAAGAGTTTACTTTGGTTACAAAAGAACAAAGGAAATTTTATGCTCTCTATAGGTGATCATCATCCTTTGATATACGAGTGTAGGAAAGTTCCCTCACAAGTACTCTGCAGACACACACTTGCCACAGGATTGAGCCAACAAAATTCTGAATCCTTATGCTTTTCTCAGTTTTCATACTATACAGTCATAATATTTAAACTTTTTTTCGTGTCAGGACTGACTGGAGAAACTGCAAGTCACTTCTGATGTGAGAGAATCAGCTGTCTGCGAGGGTGTTGCCCAGGGGATGCCTGGATGTTTGATGTTTTGACCATCCTGTGGGAGGCTTCTCTCATGTCCCTGCATGGGGAGCTGTAGCTGACATAGAGAGGTCACCCGCTCTCCCCCGATTCAAACCGCTGACCTGTTGGTCAGCAGTCCTGCTGGCACAAAGGTTTAATCTATTGCGCCACCGGGGGCTGCAATATTTAAACTGCTATAGCACAATTTTGGAGCCCCCGGTGATGCAGTGGGTTAAAGCGCTGAGCTGCTCAGCTTGTTGACTAAAAGGTCACAGGTTCAAACCCAAGGAGCGGTATGAGCTTCAGCTGTTAGCCCCAGCTTCTGCCAACGTAGCAGTTCGAAAACATGCAAATGTGAGTAGATCAATAGGTACCGCTCCGGCGGGAAGGTAACGGTGCTCCATGCAGTCAATGCCGGCTCTTCGGCTTAGAAAGGGAGATGAGCACCACACCCCAGAGTCGGACACGACTGGACTTCATGTCAGTGGGAAACCTTTACCTTTACCCATAGCACAATATTATGGACTCCTAGGTTTTGTAGATTGGTAAGGCCTTAAGAAGTTCTTTTCCTAAACTGCAAATCTTAGGATTCCATAGGAAATTGAATCAAAGTGCTATAATTCGTAAAGTTGTCAAGAAAAAAATAAGAATACAGTGCCTTTTCCTTTCACAGGAATTACATTGCAGTATTTGTCCCGAGTGGCAGGTATGTCAATACAATGCCTGAGTCAGACTGTTCTGCGCTTTTCAGCCCACACATTATTTTTTTCATGAGGAATGTTTTCATCTTTTTTTATAAATGCAGTAACATAGGGAGACCTCAAACTAATACCAGAAAATATGTTCATAATGTAATCCAACCACAGTGCTAAAAAGCAAATCTTAGTCTGCCCCTAACTTTCTCCTGTGGTTCTACCCAATATCTATATACAAAATATCTCGTCATTTTCAAATTTTCAGGATCATTTTGCTCTGTATGTGGCCTTGAACACACGACTCAGAGAGAGCAGGGGGTTAAGAGGACTGATCCCGCCTTCCCCTGTCCCCTCTCAGATTCACCCTGGTGCTTTTGCAAGCATCCCCAAAGGCAACAGCAATAACCAGGAGCACTTTTGCACTCTATGGTTGTGCCTATGACAGTAACAAGACAGCAATGATAAGGGTGGCCATCTAGTGGCTCCAAATTGGGTGTGGTGGCACTGAATGGTGTGGACTCCTTTCCACAGCAGAACAAAGGTCACCAGTGCAGACATCCTTCCATCACCACAGCGACACGGAGACTGGCTATGCGGGCTCTCCCAGTCTGATCTGGAGTGCACTCTAGATCAGCCACTGGGGGAAATGGCCCTTGTAGATCACCCTGAGTTCCCAGTGATCTGATCTTTCCGGCAAACCAAGGAGCCCGAAACAGTAGCACCTACTCATGATATTACAACTGTAAAAAAGAAAAAAAAGCATAACTCCTCTCTGTATCACAATCATCTTGTATACAGATTGCCATCTTGGCCCTTTGAGGAAACAAAGTATTACACCTCCCTGTTATGACACACTGATATGCATAACATGTATTTGTGTGAGCCACTTGAATTCAGAGATGGTATCTCATGTTTCTTAGCACGGCCGTGGAACACTCTCCCTGCAGACATCAGACAGGCGCCCTCCCTCATGTCCTTCCGAAAAAGCCTTAAGACATGGCTGTTCGAGAAGGCATTTAATTAAGTGCTATAACAATGTGGTAAAGATGACTGGAATGGAACAAGGAATATGAGATTGGTTATGATTCCACTATGAGACGAAGCGGATTATTTAGTGTAACTTTATAATTGTTGTGTTGTTAATATATTGTTTTGTAATTGCCTTTTGTAAATTGCCTTTTTATGTATGTTGTACACCGCCATGAGTCGCCCTAAAGGGCTGAGAATGGCGGTTAACAAATGCACCAAATAAATAAATAAATAAATAAATAAATAATACAAAAATACTGGCATCTATGAATTTCTACTTATTCAGTACTTTAATCTCCCAGTGAAGAGTTAACCATGACTCCTATAATAAGTGGTGTATTTGCGGGTGAAGTGAGGCTTTACTGCTCCCCTTTCTGTCACAGACCTCTGAACTGGCTGGATTAATGTTTTCTCGCATTTTGACAGTGCAGACAGGGAAGGCAAAGGTTATTCACAAAGCAAGCATATCAGTAATTAGTCAATGTTTCCCTCTATTCACTATATGGTTCACAGAATTAGAGGTAATCCAATTAATTCCCAAGAATAAAAACATGTGACTGAGTGAGAGCAAAGTCCAGATTTTGAAAGAGATGATTTATAACAACTGTGGTCTTCCCATTTTAGAGCTAATTGATGAAGTCATGCAAACAGGCTGCATTCAGAACACGCTGAGGTTTTTCTTGTTGCCTGATGCCATTAAAATACATTTTAAAGGCCTACCAACAGAAAATTAGAAAGCTCAAGTCTATTTTTTTCCAAGATCCCATCCCCCAAATAGAAGCTTAAAAGCAAAGAATATCATGCCCATTGCTATTATGTTCAAAGCATCTTGCAATCTATTTTAATAATTAAAAAGGAACTTGCGTATTGTTGATTTACTTTGACATTCTAATCAGAGAATAATGATGATAATAATAATAATAATAATAATAATAATAATAATAAAACTTCTCGGTGCGGCTTACATGAGGCCAAGCTCACAGCACATCAAAAAACAAAGGCGATAACAAATAATCAATACAAAACAGGTAAAATAAAATAAAAACTCAAAAACAAAAAATACACAATAAACAATATCAATAACAATAACATACAGTATTAAAAAACCAATATATCCATTATTTCTTCAAAAAGCAAGTTACCAAAACAGATTTAGTTTATATCAATTTTGCTTAGTGTGCCAGGAAAAAAACACACACTTAACCTCTTTCTTGAATGACCACACAGTACATCCTATTTGCATGAATATATTAACTTTTCATTTATTTTGAAAGGCTTTATACCAGTGGTTCCCAACCTTTTTTTAAATCAGGGAGCACGGTGACCAGAGACCACTCTCCAACATTAGTACCAAAAGAGTTACAAATCGGTTTTTGGTCAACTTTAGATTTGGTTTGGTTATTTGGAGTGCCAATTCAGAAAACTGCACTGGATAGACCACATCAGCTCTAGTTTCTGATACAGAACATATGCCATCCAGAAGTCGTTATCTGCTCACACACAGAAAACCATACTGAATAAGCCTCAACACTATAAGAGGGTTTTGCGAGACCAGTTGCTCTCATTGCAATGGTATGGTAATGGTGAGACCGCTAAACATATTTTAGTTCTTGAGGACCACTGCTTTATACCAACTAATGCAGTACTGATGCTAATGTGTAGGCTTCCAGACAAAGTCCCAATTATCCATTACCATTGGTTTTGCTGCCTAGGGCTGCTGGGAGTTGCAATTTAGCAACATCTCTGGAGGGCAGTGCATTATCTATATTTGCTTTACAGTGGGACATGATGAAGTCAAAGGCACAATTTAATGAAACAAACAGAGCTTGAACTAAGAACTTTAATCCAAATGCTTCAATCTAACTCAGTCCCCCTACTTTTAGCAGCATGGAAAACAAAAGACATGAGCCAGGAGTTATATATAGTACATACCGTTGTGGATGGCTTGTCTCGGTGTGTATCTACAGCTTCAACATTCAGGGAAATCATTTCTAATTTGCATCCTTCACAAATTTGAAAATGTAATATATTTAAAATTATGCACTGTTGTAAGAGAAGTACTATAATCAAAAGCAATGTCTGCTAAGAAAAAAAAATCCCAAACCATTCCTCAAAATATCAGCTCCATTTTTTTTATCATAAGAAAAACTCCAACAAGATAAAGCAAGTTTACACTTCCAGATTTATGAAAGAAAACCAAGTTTCAGGTAAAGTGTCAATTCAGTTCTTGTGGGTTTTTTCGGGCTATATGGCCATGTTCTAGAGGCATTTCTACTGACGTTTCGCCTGCATCTATGGCAAGCATCCTCAGAGGTGAGGTCACCTCTGAGGATGCTTGCCATAGATGCAGGCGAAACGTCAGGAGAAATGCCTCTAGAACATGGCCATATAGCCCGAAAAAACCCACAAGAACTGAGTGATTCCAGCCATGAAAGCCTTCGACAATACAAAGTGTCAATTCTTTACAAAATTGGTTTACAAAATTGTTAAACTGAAACTTTTTGATTTCTAACACAGGTCTGTCCTATAAATTCTTTCCTCTCTGTTGTTTCCCACAATCCATATCTACTCATATGTAAAAATATATATATTTACCATAAGCAACTGGTGTGAGTTTTAAGATGGTGTGAAGAGGGCACCTCAAATAGGGCAATTCATCTAGAAGAAAACAAGTGGGAATTACAATCAAGATATACCAGGCATGGTCCAAACTATACTATTTATTTTGTCCAGCTCTTCCAATCGCATAAATTTAACAGAACTGTAATTACAAACTTTTGTGAATGAGTTCCTCTCTTGCAGAGAAGTCTTGCAGTTAATAATAACATTATTTTTAACTGAGTTGAAGAAGGCAGTTAGCTGCATCCAGTATATTTCATTTTCCATTGTTCGTGCTTTTTCACTTTGTACTTCATCCACTGCCCCGGCCCTTAGTTATGTTATTTGCACTATCCCTTGCTCAGCCCTTATATAGCTTGATCATGCCCATGTTAGAAAGCAGGTCATTGGTTTATGTTGAACATGGCCTGATAGCAGCTATATTACAATCTGTTTTATTCTGTTATGTTTAGTGTGTTTATCTTGGTTGTTGTATTTCATGATGCTCCGATTTCAAAGTGTTTTATTTTATGGATTGTTCTGCTTTTATGTTTTATTGATATTTTCTCCCATATGTAAGCTGCCTCGAGTTAGGGGAGATAGTGGCGGGATATAAAAATAGAGTTGCTGTTGTTGTTGTTGTGTTACTGTTGAGAATTAAAATATCAATGTGATGTGTAAAAGTCAACATGATCTTATTATCTTGTATAATAATATTGATTATTTTGTGTTATCTAGTATGTTTCCCTTTTGATATATAGCATATACATAAAATCCAAGATACTGAGCAGCATTCAAAAAACATACATCCACAGTAAAAGCAAAAGTTAACAAAGGTTTTGTACAAATATAAGTAAGATTAATATTCCTTACATCTCTAAGGGTGTATCTAACTGTAGAATTAATGCAGTTTGACGCCACATTAACTGCATGGCTCAGTGTTTTGTAATCCTGGGAATTGTAGTATTACAAGATCTTTCGCTCTCAAAGAATGCTGGTGCCTCACTAAAACTACATATCCTAGAATTCCATGGTACTGAGCTATGGCAGTTAAAGTGGTATCAAATTGCATTAATTCTATAGGGCAGATGCACCCATAGAGAACAAGGATTAAATTATAGTCCAACCTACGTTTGTACAAAACCTTTGTTAATTTCTTTATTTACTACAGTTATATGTGTGCTTTTGATTTCTGCTCATTATCTTGAAGGGCCCCCTGGTGGTGCTGCGGGTTAAACCACTGAGCTGCTGAACTTGCTGACCGACAGGTCAGTGGTTCAAAATCAGGGAGCGGGATAATCTCCTGCTGTTAGGTCCAGCTTCTGCCATCCTAGTAGTTCGAAAACGGAAGGTAACGATGCTCCATGCAGTCATGCTGGCCACATAACCTTGGAAGTGTCTACGGACAACGTTGGTTCTTCAGCTTAGAAATGGAGATGAGCACCACCCCCCAGAGTCAGACACAACTAGATTTAATGTCAATGGGAAACCTTTATCTTATTATCTTGGGTTTTATGTATATGCTATCCATCAAAAGGATACCATTAATTTTATAGTACAGATGCACCTCAAGTATACCTTTTAGTTGTTACCTGTTACAATACTTATTTTACCAAAGTATACTTGCATATCTATTCCCTTCCTAGCTAGAAATCACTCACTTTAGGTTGAGAAAAAGATCTTATATATTCACATGTTGTTGGTTTTTTTTAATACAATGACTGGCAAGGACACACAAGATTCACTCCATACACTGCAGTCCTGATCATCATCCTCATTCTGTACATGGTTGCTTATTTGGTATTATGTGAATTTTGGTTCATTGTTTTTCTAGAGAGCAACCTCCCCTGTTTCAGTAAAGACATTAAAAGGACTTGGCTTCTTACCTGCACTTTTATCAAGGAAATATGCCAATAAGCATCTTATAACTGCCTGGTGAGCAATAACTAGGACATTGCCCTGACGTTCCAACTCCATGATCACAGGTTCCAAGCGTTGGACCAAATCTTGATAAGACTAGAAAACAAGAAGCACATTAATAAAGGGAAGAAAAGGATTTATCTGATTTCACAGATTGAAAAGGTAAGGTTTCAAACTATTTCGTAATAATCTAAGAAAAACTTTTGATTAAGTTATGATTACTTTTTAAATCTCTTTCACAGCCAGTGTACTTATATTCTAAAGGTTTTTACTATATTTAGCAGCTGTTGCTATAAAACACTACCCATCCCTTTAAACATATCAAATAAATATCACAGCAGGTCATTAACTGATTATAAAAGCTCCTCACTTCTCCTCCAGGGTAGCGATAAAGGTATTTGTCTTGGTCCCGAAGTGCAAATTCCTCTGGATATTTTCTTTGAATTTCTTCATAGGTCATTTCTTCACATACTCCCTGGGAAAATGGGAATTAATTCCAAAAGATTAAAAGGGAAAGAAGTGAAATGTGGCATTTAACAAACCTTGTTGGCTGCGGTCTATGGAAATGAGTGGAACTAATTGACAAAGATTATAGAAACTCTCGTTTCAGAAATTGAGGAGTGGCTTTACACTATAAAATTGGATCTTTAGACCCCTGTAATGTTGGTAACATGAGTTTATGTACATAGGACTGCAGTTATAATTTCAGAGTAGGCATTGTTCAATTCATTGGATTCCTCTTTGAATAAACAGTCAAAAAGTTATATCACACGATTTTGAAATTAAGACCAGTTATGAACCTCATTGAATATACCAATTTGATCTAATCAGCTTGGATCTTGTGACTCCTTAAATAATTTTTTTTTCTAAACAAAAAGTTTTATATTCTTATGGCAAAACAAGTTACAGGCACACTTTATTTAACAAAGCCTCTGGCAAAGTAGATGCTTTTTATAAAGCATAAATATGCCTCTTCTGTCCCCACTTTTTTTCTCCTTGGTCTCTGACCACTTGAACTTTTTTTTCCTGCAGCATCAACATTGGGAGGATAGTGAAGGAGGATTGGAGAAATATAGACTTTTGGTGGCAAGTTGCATCCGTACATATGCAATAAAGAATGCAATAAAGCTTGAGTTGGGAAAGAGCAGGATTTTAGTCCAGAAGATTCTATGTATGCTTGCAAACAATAGGCAAATTAAACACTACCAGCCTCACACTATACAGAGCCTGTGTGAACAATATACCAAAAAGGAAAGCAAAGAAGCCTGCCTCACCAGCTACCCTTGGGGTGTTAAAAAAAAAGCACAGGTTTAAAAATGTGGTCCCTAAAATGAAAACCACGAGGGGACATGAGAGAAGCCTCCCATAAGGATGGTAAAACATCAAAACATCCGGGTGTCCCCTGGGCAACTTCCTTGCAGACAGTCAATTCTCTCATACCAAAAGCGAATTGCAGTTTATCAAGTCACTCCTGACACACACAAAAAATGAGAAAAGTGGAAGCTGATGGAAGAAATCAGTGAATGCCTTTTTGAAGAAGGTTTCCATTATACAGATTCGATATCTACAATTTCACTTACTCCCACTCCAAAATAAAATCCCTCTCAGATTTCTCTGCATCTTGGAAGGGGGTTAGACTGTATGGCCCACGAGGTCTCTTCCAATTCTAAGATTCTATGATTCTATATTTGCTGTTTCTCCTTCAGTGTGAGTCTATAGTATGCTTCCAGCCCAAGTATAATCAAAATATAGGGTTGGATTATCCATCATTGAGATACCTACATGGGGTCTTGGAATATATCCTCTGCAGATCTAGGGGTTGTACTGTAGTCTTCAGAAGGCTCATAATATGAAAGAAGATAAATATTTCATAAGTCAACATAATATTATTGACTTATTAAAGATTTATCTTGTTTCATTTCACATGGGCATGCTCTTGATTTGGGATAAGAAATTTACTGAAATATATCAGTTTGCTCTTATTGTTTTGTCCCTGATCTTTCTGATTCTGGTTCCAAATTTCCTGTTAAAGAAACTAAGGTTTATCTGCATTTGGTAAAGCCATCTTCCCCCACCATTCTAGCCCAATGATTTCCCTTTTACTCACAGCATCTATCTCATTCAATATCTTCCATTGTTCATATGGTACTCCCAAAGCCTCTGCTGTCTGGATTGTTCGTTTCAGCTGGCTGGTCCAAACCTTCAGATCCACTATCTCCTGCTCTTTGAGGAACTTTTTCAGTTCTTGTGCAAACTAGGAAGAAATGCAGTACAACAGACAGATTAGAGCAACTTTAACTCTTAAGATGGAAACATTGGTCTAAGCTTGGTAACTACTCTGATTGTCAGTGGAAGTGTAGATGATGTTGATCTCTGGGAGAGCAAGACATTTCCCAAAACAATGAACAAAAAACAAAATCATGGTCGAATTCAACTGGTATCCCTGTTGTTGATGGATGTTTGATCCAGCACATAAAAAGGCTGGTAGTATTTGGGGACTACTCCAAATAAGGCAAATAAAAAGCAGAGGCCAACCCGTGTGGCCTTTGCTTTTTATCTTAAACATAATCGAATGGCAGAAAATTATTACAAGCCTCAATCTTTCTAATATACAAAAATAGGACACATCTTAAATGCCAAGAATCTCACCTGCTTTCCTCGAGTTGACAGACCTGAATCTCCCCCAATCTTGCTGACAAGGTTGCACTCACTTTCACCATGTCTACAAAGATAGATGGTGCGTGGCTGAACATGAATATTCATGAGGTAATAGACTATTTTACTTTGGATGTAATCCTGGACACGGTTGACAAGAAAGCGCTGTCCTACATTGATCACCTTAATGAAAGAACGGTCTCTAGAATGAAGAAAACAACAAAAACGTTAGGTATCATCACATCGTGACATTAGAATTTAAGAGGGTTGAATTAGTTAATGTCTTTTGCCATGTATGTGTTTTACAGTCCTAAAGCATTTATACATGATTAACTTTGCCCATGTTGTCACCATTCTGTATTTGATTGAAGGTAAAGGTTTCCCCTGACATTAAGTCTAGTTGTGTTCGACTCTGGGGGGTGGTGCTCATCTCCATTTCTAAGCTGAAGAGCTGGTATTGTCCATAGACACCTCCAAGGTCATGTGACCAGCATGACTGCATGGAGCATCATTACATTCCCACAGAAGAAGTATCTATTGATCTAATCACATTTTAATGTTTTTGAACTACTAGGTTGGCAGAAGCTGGGGCTAACAGTGGGCGTTCACCCTCCTCCTTGTATTTGAACCATCAACCAGCTAGTTCAGCAGCTCAGCGGTTTAATCCGCTGCACCATCAGGGGGTCCATATTTGATTCATCAGTCACTAAATTATGGAATACAGTAATTTGTAGAAAGTTAGGACAATGACAATCTTTCTAAACAAAAATAGGCAAGTTTAAATGAAAAGTTTTATTTATCTAGTTGTAAAAGATGGAAAGGAATTTTGTGTTGGGTGAAAGGAACTTGGTACAGAACTGCCATTTCTAGAGTACAACAGAATGGCTCTGAATGTTCTAACCAAGTAGGGCAAAATGAAATTCAACTTAATTTAACTTCCCCTCCCTTTGCAAGATGAAGGGCATCTGAAGCAGTAAGAAATTCCTGTTTGACATAATAACATTCTGCAAACCATTATGTTTCACCGCATAATAGACTCTGCTCCTCTGCTGTTTATATTTCTACTCTTGAGTCCTTCCTGATTCTTTTAAATGCCAATGGAAGGAGGTGGTAATTTTCCCATTTCATTCGGGGAAGTCTTGCGGATCAGGAAGGCCTTGGGAAACCCATCCTGGATGTGGCACAGAGAGCTGGTCTGGGCAGGAAGGCTCACTGAAAATTGGGCAAGACAATTTCTGTGATCGGTATATCTGTCGCTATAAGTTTCTCTTCCTAGTCTTGGCAATGGCCCTCTTTATGCCATCTTCAAGAATTGCACTTGCTCCCAATTTCCTTCAGAGGTGAAATCAAGATGCTGGTGTTGATCTACAAAGCCCTAAATAATTGAGACCAAGATATCTGACAAATCACCTCCACCAATATGAGCCTGACAGAAACTTGAGATCATCAGATGAAGCCTTATTGCATGGCCCAACACCTCATGAATGTATACCGGTGGATAAACATAACAAAGCTTTCTCTCTACCAGTGGCTTGATTGTGATACTCCCTATCCAAAGACATTAGGCTGGCCACATTTCTTTTAAACTTCTGCTGGACACTCAAAATAGTGGTGTTCTGCATGACATTCAATGTCTGAAATTGCTAATTTAAATCTGGATTCCAGAATTCTTTTTTATTGCTTTTAGGAGTTGTTAAAGAGGATTTAAACTTTTTTAAAGTACTGCTGTATTGTTTTAATCGATTTTTTATTTATTTGTCACTTTGGGAGCCATCGGGAAGTGGTTAGTGATGCAATCATAACCTTAAATCATTATTATAATTGCCACCATCATTTTACAGCCCACTCAATTCAACAGATGCTTTTTGAGAGACTCTGAGAACGGCTGCTAGTGATCAGAAATTCACCTTCCATCATCCCCATCTGTCGGCTTATATATGAATTCAAGCCCCCCCCCCCCCCCCATTCCTTTCCTATCCATCTTACTTGTCATAAACAACTGGATCCAGAGGTTGGTAAGTGACTTTGTAGCACTCTATTCGCTTCAGGAAGTCATCCATCACATTCTCTCGGTTTCTTTCTGGGTAGTCAGGGCTGGAGACCTTCACTTCCTGGGGGAATAAAAAAGGACTCTTTAAAAGTTAAGAAAACTTTTTAAAATATCCAAAAATAAATACTAGGGGAAATAAACAGACATTATGAAAATGTCTGTCTGCTTCTGGCACAGAAACAGAGACATTTAAATGAATGCCCTAGCATTCACTATGGGGAGAATGAATTGTTCTTCCTTTCAACTCTGCATGCAAGAATGTTCCAGTACAATCTTCACACAAAAATATGTCCCAAGACCAACAATTGAATGATTTCAAATTACTTTTCAAAGTTACAAAATTTATGTAACACATCTGTTTGTGTTAAGCTCCTATGCCTGAATAAATAGTGACTACACTCTTCAGGCACTGAATCTTCATAGATAACGGCCCAGTTTTTATAAGAAGATGTACTTTAAATGCAATTTATTTATTCTTGACATTTGTAAGCTGCCTTATAGGAAAATTCTCATACAAAATTGAATGTAAAACTATCTTCTCAAATGCAGCCTAACAGACAATAGCTAACAGAATTTGGAAATAATAATTAAAATGGCTAATTAGTTTTGTTCAACAAGAACAAAATTATAATTATATTCCATTATGATTTCAAGTTAATGAGGAATAACTCCACCCCTTTGTTGTGAAGCTGCAACACTTCAATAGCTTTTATAACCATGCCATATAGCCTTTATAAATAATGGGAGTAGATATCATATGATTTGTGTGTAGGATCATGTTTCAGTCTGCTACTTTGCACTCCATTGTGAATGCAGAGGAAGATAGATAGATGGCAGAGATCACAGATGGAAAGAGAATGTATTTTGTAAAATTCAGATGTTTCTACAAAAAAGTAGTAATTTTAGTTATACCTGAGAAACAAAAAAGTAATGTGTTACCTTTAAAAAAAACTACTTGGAATTATAATTACAACCAACTTCTTACAAGGATTTTCTAACTTCTGAACAAAACAAAACTCACAGCATGCCATCCAAAAATAAACAGCACAACTTATCTCAGTGACATGAATTATTTAAAAGGCCTCAGTAAGTAAATCTTCATCAGACCCCGAAAAGACTACAGGGATTTGTCACATGAATCTTTCTGGGAACATCTTAAAAGGCCCTTTCATTGGCAGTTATCCATCTATTTAATTGAGTGGGAGCACTCCATGTAACACCTGGAAAGATAATCTTAAATGTGTAAAGGTGATTCTAGGAGATCATGCTGTTTCAGTGGTATTTAAAATGCAACTGCACCAGAGTTAATATGTAAAATATGCACAGTGTAGATACAACAGAGCAAAGAAGGAAGATCAGTAATATAATGTTCCCATGAGATATTGTCCCATATGAAAGGAAATATTACTGGGGACAGCTTGATTCCTGCTTTTCTATAAAGAAAATGGCCACTTAATCCTGGATTATTTAACCATTAATGGTAGGCTCACTTCATGTTTTGAGAAGCTCATATCTGAAACTGAACCTAAATTTAAGAGACCTTTTTCATTTTTTCCACCCATCTACTTGCCAAATTATTAAAATCAATGGCCAAACAGTTTGGCCCACTACCACCTGGTTAAATGCACTTTATGCAGATTGAGAATAAGGCAGGGTTTCAGATACGAGTATCTTCCTGCCTTGTTTTGAAATAATATGCAAACCATATGAACCTGGGATCTTTTGCATGCAAAACATATGCTCTATTAGTGAGCATGTTGCCTTAAACTTGTCACTTGGATGAGATTTATTAACGTATGGGATACTCGTGCTTTAGCATCAAACACAAGAGATGCATTAAGTATTGAATACATCTTAAATATGATCAAAATAGAAATCTGTCCCCAGTGATACTGGAACAATGCCAGCCATTTTAATGGTTGTGAGTTTATTATACTAGAGCATTACGTGACCAATTTCCTGCGCATATAGAATACTAACCAATATATTAGCAGCAATGACTTCTGGGTCATCACAGACAGACTCCACAAAAAATACCTGTAAAAGAAAGGGGAGATGCTTAATAAAATAAAGATTCCCATATGGTAGCCTTTCCTACTTCAGGAGTCTCCAGATATCTGGATTAAAGCAGATAGTATCCTGACTATTTGTTGCACCGGATGGACAAAATATCTGGATGGCACCAAATTGCAAAACATGTTTTTATGGAAACACAAACTGTATTTACATTAATTGTTTCAATATTTCCACTCAACTTTTGTGCCTACTGCAACCATGGATCTCTAAAATTCCTATAGTAATAATAGAAGTTACTACAGGCAGTCCCCGGGTTACAAACATCCAACTTATAAATAGTTCATAGTTAAAAACAGGAGTGAGATAACAGGAAATGAGATAAATCTATCCCTAGAAAGGGAAATTCACTCCTGAAAGAGTTATCATGGGGAAAAGGTGTCTTCACTGAAGCTTTATCACCAATCCTTGTTTCCAGAACACACTTTTAAAAAAAATCCAGTGATCACAGGGACAGAACATGAGGTGAAATCTTCTGACCAGGGGCATGGATAGCAAAACAAACACCACAGGACTGTTAACCCTTCCCTATGCTATCCAAAACTATATATATACAGAGAGAGAGAGAAGGGGTGTGTGTGTTTTGGCCAGAGTTACACTTTAAAAATGTGCTTGTTCAGTCCTATATACAAATTCTACTTACAAACAAACCTACAGAACCTATCTTGTTACTTGGGGACTGTCTGTACTTTAATAATAACTAAATCTTAATTATTCATACTAATTAGACACTAGTGTAAGGGATCCAAGATGTGTCCTTATATGAATTCATTATTTAGGTATTGCATTTGTATGTTACCCTGTGTGAGATCCAAAACAAAAATATAAAAATATCCACAGGAATAAAAAGTGGATTAAAAAAAACAAATAGAATTTTAAAAAGAATAAAATGCTCCCATATAAAAATCTCCTGCATATATGATAAAGGCATGCTTGAATCAGAATCTCTTTGATTGCTAGACAAAAGAAAAACAAAAAGGGGACAGCCGAGCTTCCTATAGAAGGGTGTTCCAGAGGCTGGAGTAGCTACTGAGAAGGATCTCTCTCATGTCCTCCTCACCAAGTGAGCCTGTGATGATGGCAAAACCAAGAGAAAGCCATCTGCCAAGGATCTTAAAGTTCTGGCAGGTTTGTATGGGGACACACACTCTTTCAGATAGTCTGGACCTAACTCATGGGGTTTTACAGGTCAAGACCAGCACTTTGAATTGTGCCAGAAAATGAATTCTGTTTTGACAAGAGTGTGTTAGAACACAATCTGCAACCATGGTCTTCCAAGTTGTTTTCCAATTTTGTGTCTCACATAAATCTCCACTATCAGCTATGGGACTGATGGGGGTTGTAAGCCTAAAAAAAATCTGGCAGGCCATGTCTATGGCTTGTTCTTGTCATGAAAGCTCTTGCTCTTGTATTGTCAAAGGCTTTCATGGCCAGAATCACTGGTTTGATGTGAGTTTTCTGGGCTGTATGGTCATATTCCAGAAGCATTATCTCCAAATGTTTCACCCACATCTATGGCAAGCATCCTTAGAGGTTGTGAGGTTTGTTGGAAACAAGGCAAGTGGAGTTTATATATCTGTGGAATGTCCAGGATGGGAAAAACACTCTTGTCCATTTGAGGCAAGCGTAAATGCTGCTAGTGATCACTTGGATTAGCATCGAAAAGCCTTGCAGCTTCAAGGCTTGGCTACTTCTTGCCTGGGGAAATCCTTTGTTGAGAGGTGATTAGCTGGCCTGATTGTTTCTTTCTCCCACCCTGGACATTCCACAGATATATAAACCCCACTTGCCTTGTTTTCAACAAACTTCACAACTTCTGAGGATGCCTGCCATAGATGTGGGTGAAACGTGAAGAGAGAATGCTTCTGGGACATGGCCATACACCCCGGAAAACTCACCACAACCCAGCTCTTACTCTTGTTATAAAAGCTCTTCAACAGATAATGAAGTGTTTCATTGAACAACCACAAGCACTGGAGGCATGTGAGAAAAAGACAGAGCCAATCTTCTTCTGGAATGCCTTCTGCTACTCCTATAGAGCTGGCTGCAAGAACACTGGTTCTGAGGCAGCTTTGTAGATAAAAGGCTTATTATAGGCAAACTGGGGGTTATATTGAATGAACTGCACAACTGCTTTCCTCAGTTAACAGGAATCCCCACATTTTCTTGCCAAACTGCCAATGGGGACCACATCTTTTCATCTGCAAAGCTCCTGATGCTGCCCAGTGTAATGTCTATAGGGGCTCTTTCTGACTTTACATCAGGGTAAAGTTGCAATGAAGTAATTACCTTAAAAGAATTTTCTTTAGCAAAATTTAAAATCATGTCCCGCCTCTCCCGGGTTGTGTTTGTTGCATCAAAGACCTAAACAAAAAGACAGATTTGTAATTTAATTAAGTAGCAATTGCTATGATTTCTAGAATTGTCTATGGAATTTAGGCATCTGTATTAATACTAGTATCACTGTAAGTCACTATCTCTAGATAGTGTTCAACCTCAGCTATTGCATCAACTATACTGTATAAAAACCTAGCTAAGATCATAATTGCATGCTGAATCCTAAAGAATTTAACTACACAGAGGACTGAGTTATATATGCATTCTATTTTTAATAGGTAGAGAAATAAAAATCTCCCACTGATCTGTATATGAATCAAAAATACTGTGTGCGAAGCAGGGCTTGATCACAATTGAATCTGCATATTAAAATCATTTATTACATTTTTTCTGTCTCCAAGAGAATAGCATTGCTTACAATCACTACAAACTAATAGTAGGACTCATGTGACCCTCCTGATGCTGGTGAACTGCAATGCACAACAGCTTAGCAAAGTGGAGGAGTGATGTGAATTGCAGTCAATGTCTTATGCATGATTGGTATGGACACACAAACAAATTCATATACCCCTTCTAAAGCTTTTAAAAGATTAGTACTTTAAAATTTTGGGAAGGGGGTGTTCCATACTGACTACAGTGTATTTCCCCTATAAAACAGAAGTCCTCTGCTTGAGTCAGAAGTCTGGAAGTGTTTAGGTTTGCATGATTTTCAGCAAGTGGCTTAGCAATCCCATGCTTCAAGGAACCAACAACTGGAAACAGTATTAGGATGTATCCACACTGCACAATTACAGTACTTTGCTGTTGCTTCAACTACAATGGCTACATAGTATGGGATTCTGGCATCTGTAGTTCAACAGAACAGTTATAATTCCTCAGAGTACTCATCCAACTTCAGTATGTCACGAAGCTACTAATTCCAGAATTACATAGGTTGGAACCACAGCAGTTAAGGTGGTATGAAAATGCTATGAGGACACACATTTATTATCCAGATATTTATTCTGCTTCAAAAGTTTTGACAACATAAAAGCAATAACTCCCAAATATACACAAACAACTTCAAACATAACAAACTCTAAAAAACCACACATAAAAATGACAAAGTTCAGAAATAACATTTAAAAGCCCAGAAGAGTAAAAAAAGGTTTTGATTGGTACTTCAAAAACTAGCTTTGATGCCAAGCACACTTCTTTGGAGAGGAATTACATAAGTAAGATGTCTGCATCTGGCACTTTGGGTAGCTGTGATAGAACCAGGAACCCAACAACCAATCCTGTTGACATCTGTCTTCCCATCCTGCTTTGTTTAAAAATAACATTAGCTCAATGCTCTTAGAATTTTCTGCCGTCATGCTCCAGTTCAATGGGAAATTAAGATGATGGTAAGATTGCTGTCAGAAAGAAAGGATGCATCAAAAGGCAGTTCTCAACAGAACTCAAAAATACCTTCTCCCTGACAGAGTGATCTAAGACCATCTTTAATCCAAACACACATTTGAGAAATTCCTTTCTTAATATTTTTGACATGTATTTGTATGGTGGGAGTGCTCCTGTTGCAACTCTCCCTCCTGTGTCCTTTAAATCCAAACATGACCTATTTGTGGGGCCCAAGTGTGTACCTACAGCAATCTGGCCAGACTCCTCCATGAGATAAGCTTTCACATCCTCAAGAGCCACCAAGGCACACTGTCTGCAAAAAATATAATGAGCAATTAGAAGGATGAAAATAATTCTGAAGCTATAAGAGGCCAAACTGCCTGTGAAATCATTCAGTGAATCCCTTTTACATCTAGATTTTTATCCTTCCGTTTTGCTTTTTTAAAACCAAAATTACAGATTTCCTTTAAATTTGGCAAAACTTCAACCACTTTTGTGGCAATTCACAGAGTGGGCAGTTTAGTGCACACAATTTCTGGATTTAAAACAAGTGAAAAAGCCCTAAGGCTGTGTCCTATTACGAAAATCCTTGTAGTCTTCAAAGTGGTTTATCAGGAAGCAAATTTCAAAACAAAACATTTTTAACATTCTTGCAAAGGTATTTCATATTCATCCAACACCTTTTACATTTTGCAATCATCCACCTCATCTGTAAAATGAAGCACCAACAGCTAAACTTCATTTTAGAGCCAAATTTTAGTTTTTCTGTTATTGAAATTTCCTTTTAAAAAGACTACAATATTCTAGATCCTCAGTTCCATTACCTGGCATCCCACATCTATCAAGCTGCAATTATGGCACAAGAGCATTTAAATTCAATTCACTAGCTTCATGCAGCGCTTCTCTAAAATGAATGAGATACTTCATTTAAAAGCTTGTTTCTGAAATAATTGTGTAATTGTTTGAGTTTAACTCAAAATAAACAGTACTACAAGTCATGAGAAAGTGAAGTTGAAGTATAAATAACTGTCAGTGGCCATTGTACAAGAAATGTTTATCTTGTGTGGAATCTTGATTTCAAACTCTGAGAAATCAGGTGTGTTTTGAAACATTAAACTTGAAGCCACTGCCTTTGAAGAAGGTTCAGATATCTCCCCCCCCCCCCCCAACCCCAACCCCAACCCCAACCTGGTCAGGCAGAATATATACAACAATGCATGCTCCATGTTTCATGAATCTGAAATTAATCCCTCTTTTTATTTCCTTTACCTATTGTACTCTTTCTTACTTTTAATCTATTTTTCTTTACATTTCAACTACATCTATGACCTTTCTCTGAGGTGAAAATTACTCAGGCACAATTCAAAACTTGAGTACATCAAGATTGTCCAGAAAAGTGGATTTTCTCTCTTATAATCATCCGCCACATCCATTAAACATCAATATAGTCCTATTTTACACCGGTTGCTCATGGACAAAATGGAACATATCCAGAGAAGGGTGACCAAAATGACCAAAGGTCTGGAAGCCAAGTCCTATGAAAAACACCATTTTACTTCACCATTGTATATAATGGGAATTGAGCATCCATAAATTTTGGTATCCACAGGAGGTCCAGGAACCAAACCACAGTGCATACTAAGGGACCACTGTATTGCTTTAGTGCATTAAAAACAAAACCGCATATTGGACTATGGAAATTAATATTTAGCACTCACTTTCGAATCTTCATCGCTTCGGCATTATCATGTCTGAAGAAATCATATGATTTATATGATCTTACTGCTTCACGGCGGTACACACCTAAATTAAACACTTTGAAAAGGAAATGAAGAAAACCAGTTGGCAACTTTTAATAATAAAGCCTCATCTCAGTGACTCGAATGCCTGTCTTCATAGTTTTTGAAAGCCAAAAATATTATTAGCTAGTAAGTAACTGTAAACATTAAAGTTTTCACTTATTTACATCAGTGTGTAACAATGAAAAGCATTTGGTGCTATTTTTGCAGCCATCCCCTATAGCAGGCATGAGCAAACTTGGGCCCTTCAGGTGCTGCAGACTTCAACTCTCAAAATTCCTAACAGCCAGTAAGCTGGCTGAGATTTCTGGAAGTTGAAGTACAAAACACCTGGAGGGCTGAAGTTTGCCAATCCCTGCCACACAGGATTTATAATGGGATAATTGATTTCTGTGAATCTTCCAGAACCTGAAGGGCTATAACTCCTATTCCTTCACTGTTGGCTATTCTAATGGGAATTGCAGTCCATTATCTAGTAGGTCACATACCAACACATAATGAATAACCTTACAGCCATTCTTAAATATGGAGATTAAAAATCATAAGGTTGCTAATACTAATGTACTTATATATAATACGTAAGTACTTACTGAATATTAATATGTTGTTCCTTGCAATTCTATGAACGAAGTAGGGAAAATTCCATATGGTGAAATTAAGTCAACCTGAATTATTGACTGAGCTGTGAACATTATATTGAAAGAGCTTGCTGACTTCATTGGATTCTCAACTACATAAAGACTTCAACATTGACTTGGAGCAATACAGTCAGTTAACTTTAACTATTAGTTTAAATTTTAGAGAAGTTAAATTCTTTTTCTGAAGTACGAGTGAAACATCTTCCTTTGCACTGTCCTCTTCTTTCTAACAAAAATATCGCAATATGATATTGTTGTTATAGCATCTGACACTGACATAAGATGCTTCCTGGTGAAATAATCACAGCATCGTCAATCAAAAGATAATTAGTATCTAATCCATCTTTTACTCTTTATTATTTGCATGGCAGTATGAAGAAAGAAAGGGGAAAAAAGACAGAAGCTGTGGGAAAATGCAGCGGGGGTAACTGAAGGATACTGTTATATGAGTTCCCTGTACAATTCCATGAATGAGGCAAGCTGACTGTACAATAACAGTCTTACTTGAAAAAAATCATTAGGAAAAGAATTAAACTTTGGGAGAACTTCAAAAGGCCATAGCTTCTTGTCATAATCTAGCAACCAAAAACAAATTTCAGACTGCCACCTTTTCAGCCACTTGGATCCACTTGTATTTCCTATTATGCATTGTGCAACAATATCTTGGATGACAATAATAATAATAACAATAATAATACTCAAGAACCTTTGGTAGGCACTCCAATCCAGTTGAGGTAGCGAGTTAATTTCTTGGACACATAGGTCTTGCCCCTTGCAGGAAGGCCAATCATTACAATCAGAGTAGGGGAGTTGGTCATATAAGAGGCCCATGCTGTAAAGAAAAGAAAGAAAAAGATCAATCGCTTCTATCTGGGAAAAGGAAAAAGCTTGCAGGAGGCTAAAATAGCACGTGCCTCTCAGTATTCCTTGCACCCATACATCTGCTGCTATAGACAAGGACACTGTGTTTCTTTCTTTGACTCAATAAATGAACCATAGCATGACTGTCTCAGGTATTTATTAATGAGGCAGACTTGGCAAGCAAAAATAGCCAGTGACGAAATGCCTACAATGGTCTATCTCACTTTTAGCTAAAAATATTTCCCAGTTAAGCTAGGATCTTCTCAAGGTTAAGAGGAAAATGTTCAACTCAAGAGTTCCACGTAATATCAGATGAAACAAGTATATTTTCTGAACATGCTGAAAGAATATCTGAAAATTTAAACCAGCTCTTCATTTCATTTTTGTCTGAAAAGGCCCCAACATTCACTCTTGAACTCCAGAGGAAACTGTATACAAGCCAAGATTTAATATTGTTCAGTATTGACAGAGATTATATTATTTTATGCATGACAAAACAATATTTTGTGGGTGCTGAAAGAGATCTAGGCTTATGCCAAGTGCATCAACAATGACCAAGTAACAAAGGTTGAAGACATATTGTGGATCTTATAAATACTTTCCCAAGAAATCTGGCTTCACTATAGTCAATGCAAACATTCACAATGAGTGTAACACAGAGGTCAGGGACCATTTTTTCCTGTTAAAGGCAGCATTCTTTTAGGGGGTGTCCTGTCAGGGAGCTATATCTTGCCAGTCAAATTGGCCAGACTCAAAATCAGCCCCTTTCTTTTCCTATGTCCTCTTTCTCACTCACTGCTCCCTTTATTCCATGGTCAATGAGTTGTTGGAAAAGGGATAAATCTCTATTTGAAACCTAAATTAGTCGTAGGGGAAGTGTAGCTTGTGGAATACAGTTTCATCAGCTCTTAAGTTTCTCAAAAACCTTGAACTATTTTTTTTTTCAAATTTCTGTGGGGTTACAAATTGCTCCCATTTGGTTAGTTCTCACTCCCAGGCACCTCCAGGAGGAGAATGTTAGTGAGTTATATTCCCTCCCACATGCAACCAATAGGAATCTGTTTTTAAAAAATCAAAAATATAAATGGAAAGTAGCCTCTGGTCTGTTTTTAGTTGATTATAGCATGCTTCAGATAATCCCATTCAAGGTTGAGTAAATATTTTTCAACAACTGCATAACAGTAGCCTATCTCTGCTGTAAACCTTGAATAAAATTACACCTAGATTAAATCCTGAACTTGGCTTCTCAGATCATGGTGGTCAAAAATCCATTTGCAAAATAAAAACCACTACAACAGTTGTATCTATTCCTGGAAATGTTTGACCTTGCCACAGTCATTCATGCTTAGGTCTCCTTCACACTACATATTTATAGGAACCAGAAACTACTTCAATTGCCATGGCTCCATCCTATGCAATCCTGAGATTTCTAGCTTCAAAAAGTATTTAGAATTTTGTATCAGAAAGCTTTAATGCCTCACAACAAATCTGAAGGTTCCATAGTATGTAGTCATAGCAATTGAAGTGCTATCGAAGTGCTATAATTTTTTGGTGTGAAAGAGAATTTAGTAACATCATATTTGGATTGTTGTACCCATGTTCTATGCGATCATGGTATAGTGGTTTCTTTGTTAGACTAATACCAAGGTTTGAACCTCCTCTTGGTCAAAAACCCACTGATAAGCTTGGCCAAGAGAAATTAACGCGTATCTCAGCGGAACCCAAGGGAAGCCTGCTTTGAACAAACCTTGCCAAGTAAATCTGTTACAGGTTCACCTTAAGGTTGCCAAATGTTGGAAATGACTAGAGGGTACACAACAACCACAAGCATGCTCTATAGGTTGTGATGGTTGAAGAGAGTTTCAACCAAAATACTGTCACCAGGTTGTTGATGGCAATTAGATACAAGGAACCAGCACCTTTGTTTTACAGCAGTGTCACCATCTATTCACTGGTCAATTTCTGGGAACAATGCAAACTGCTGGTCATGACTTCTAAAGTCCTATACAACTTGGTCAGTGCTATCTAAAAGGCTTTGAGATCTGCAGATCTTGGTCCCACTACCTTTCGGTAGATATGTCTGGCGATAATGCTAGGGACAGCTTTGGTGGTGGCTGCTCCCATATTGTGGAACACACTCCCAAGGGAGGCCAGATTAGCCTGTTTTATAATCAGACAGATCTCCCTTTCTATAATTAAGATGCATGTATTATTGTCAAGGAGTGTCAAATTGTTTTAACTTCAGTTTTAATGGTTTGACTGCCTCATTGATACAGAATCACCAATGGCCGCTGCAAGTCTGTCAGCTATCATATGAAAGACACTTGAATCTCCTTCACTGGTGACATTTCTAAGGTCCATTTGGATCAATTACAAATGATCCTGCTAATTTTACAAATGAGGTAAATTCTCCTCTCAAATGACATTCAGCAGTGAGGAAAATCTTTCCCAAGATCAAAGAAAGACTGTAACATACATTATGAACCTTCACACAAGCTGGACTGGAAGTTGCAAAAGAGGAAATTTGCGTAACTTGTGATGTTTTCAGTGTGGCTTCCGCAAAAGCATTTAAGTGTGCAAGTGTCAAAAATAAGCAGACTTGCAGATGAATTTGCCCTAGTTGCTAGACAAAACAATTTTAACAAATTGCCCATGCACATTTTAGCTTCATAGTGGCAGCCTTGCAAACAATAGACACTATTGGTCTCAAAAGTAACCAACTGAGAATGGGGCAGAAAGCTTTGATGACATTGGATAGCTTGTTCACTTTCAGCCTTCAAAATGCTGAGCAAAGATAACAAGCATACAAACAAAACATTCACTAAAAAGTAGAGCATCGCTGAGGAGGAGAAAATAATCTTTTCTGGATTTCCCAGAGGTCTGATAGTATCCAAGTGCTATGCAAAATAAAACAGAATAACAACCATTAATGAAACCAGCACTCACACGGTTAAATCTCAGGATTTTTTTGATTAGCAGGGATAACTATGTGATACATAAGTCCCATTGCCTTTAGAGAAGATAGGGGAAGACAGATTTTCCAGCCATAAATGCATTGTTGCAAACACATCCTGTTGTAATGCCAAATATATTGGTGTGACTTGCTCATGAATGAAGCAAGAAATGAATGAATGAAGAAATGAAAGAAAAACAAGGTTTGAATCCCTGCTTCGTCATGCTGTCACACTGTCTCAGCCACAGAGGAAAGCAAGGACAAATCCCTTCTGATCAAATCTTGTCAAGAAAAGCCTGTGATAGGTACACCTAAGGGTTGCCATAAGAAATACAATAACAACAGCTGCACCGAAGTCTTGTTCCTGGTAGAGATTATCATGGCTAGATCTGGTTTGTTCAACCAAGCTGCTTCTATGTTGGGTTTCTTCTTGGGTGTAGAACTATTGCGACTTTTATAAGTGTCATCATTTCAGAGTTTCCTATTACAACACTGAATCATTGCCCCAAGTTAAGTACTACAAAAACATCTCTTAGTTGCCTAATGAATAACTAGATTTGTGAGAATCAATATGAGGCTAGTAGTTTAACCTCACAGAGGTTTGGGGCAAGATGGACAGGAAGGAGATAGGCTAAACTGGTTTTCCAATCTGTCTTCTGCCTTTCGGAGTTGCACCTAGATCCCTTTGTGCTTTCCATTTCTGTGACTAATGCATGTGGGACAAGCAACTATAGCCAGCTTTAGTGATCAGGAAGCCATTACTATTTTGCTACTGAAATGTTAAGCCCCTCTGGCTGAATCTCCCTTGAACTGTTAAATGTGTCTATGTGGTTTATAACCAGGCTTAATTCTCAAGGGAAGGGCTACAATTCCTACAAATAAACCAGGCTTGCATCATTGCAAGTCTTTGTCTTGCCCATGGTTTGTAGAATACCGAACTGATGTCACTGTACTGACCCTTCTTGACTTTGTATTCTTTGCTTCTTGGAAGATCTAGGACAAATAACAAGTATCAAGTACTGAGAAATATAGGTGAAAGGATGCTGGTACTGAGGCTGTTTCGTATTCTATCAGCAAGTCCTTGTATGACCCATTGTCTCCCGTTATTTTAAAAAAATCTTGAAGCAAAGTATTGCATAAAACAACAAAGCCTTGGGTAGGACTCTTAAGGGTACACAGACCTTCGAAGTGGGGAAGGGTCAACAGAAACAGAAGTCTTCCACAATACTATCAGGCAGTAGTATTTTTTATACAGCATACCCTACAAACAGGCCTTGAAAGCATTCTTCTTAAGCTATCTGATGTGAGGAACTTATATCTATGCCCACTGGGTGCAAATGTTTCTTTCTTTCTTTCTTTCTTTCTTTCTTTCGTGGACACTCCTCAGGGACTGGAGGATGTTGATGGCTTGGGGACTACGACTGATCCAGAGACCACCACTTTGGGTACCATTGCTTTAAAGTACTTATTGTCAAAGTTTATTTAGTAAGGTAAAGGTTTTCCCCTGACATTAAGCCCAGCCGCCATTAAGCCCAGTCGTGCTCATCTCCATTTCTAAGCAGAAGAGCCGGCATTGTCCATAGACACTTCCAAGGTCATGTGGCCAGCATGACTGCATGGGCCACTGTTACCTTCCTGCCTGAGTGGTACCTACTGATCTACTCACATTTGCATGCTTTTCTCAGCCCTAGGGGAACTCAAAACAATTCACAACAAATGGCAAAGATTCAATGTTGCACATCACTCAGTATAGACCAGGCATGGGGCAACTTTGGCCCTCTAGGTGGCAGGGGAATTCCAGACAAGAATCTATCAGGGTCAGCTAAAACCTCCCAACAATGGATTCCCATGGGCAGGAAACAGCCAGGCTTTGAAGCTGCAAGGCCATTGAATACTAATCAAGGTGGCCAATTGCAACATTCACACTTGCCTCAAGCAGACCAGAGTTTTTTCTCCCACCGTAGATATATAAACCATACCATAGATATATAAACATGGTATATATAAAACATACCATAGATATATAAACCCCGTTTCCTAGTTTCCAACAGACCTCTCAGTCTCTGAGGATGCCTGCCATAGATGTGGGCAAAATGTCAGGAGAGAATGCTTCTGGAACATGGCCATACAGGCCAGAAAACTCACAGCAACCCAGTGAACAATCCTTTCCTTCTTCCAAAAAGCTCTCAACACAGTATATATACAGTTTGTTTCCCATTCCCACAATCTACTTCCAGTTCTGTAATTAGAACCACTCTATGACATGGAGAAACTAGACATGAGGGGGCTGGCTGAAATCAGAGCTTCATCACTTAATCCACTTAAAATCCGTTTTTTGCCTCCTGCAAAATTCTGGGGTTTGTAGTTTACTGAGGCTGTTAAAGGTTCCTTCCTAAACTACAAACCCCATAATTCTGCAGGAGGCAGAAACCGGATTTTTAGTGGGTTTTTCCTCTAGTGTGATGAGACCCTCAGTCACCCAGAGAGATTCCCAGCTGAGCGGATATCTGAACCTAGGCTTGCTGTGTTCTACTCCAGCTGGTTAGATTTTGCATGAGACTTTGGTAAGTTAAAGTGCATGAGACTTTTAAAATGCCATTTCCAACTGGCTCATTCATTGCCCAAAGACTTAAAGTCAGGCATGGGCCAACTTGGGCCCTCCAGGTGTTTTGGACTTCAACTCCCACAATTCCTAACAGCCGGTAGGCTGTTAGGAATTGTGGGAGTTGAAGTCCAAAACACCTGGAGGGCCCAAGTTGGCCCATGCCTGATTTAAAGGCATTGGATGGATGCAGCACATAGTCTCCTAGCATCAATGGCTTTGCCCCAGAGAGGAAACCATCCCTGCCTATAAATAAAAAAATGATATTTCTGTGTTAAAATCCCCATCCATTCCAACAGCTCCAAAAGAGCCAAAAAAATACTCACAGCCTTTCTTCTCGGAGACCCGTAGGTGGGCAGGCTTGCCTCCCTGGCTCCAACTATTGCCATTGAGCTCCTGGGTCATTGGGGTCGCCTCCCCAGACATGGATGCCAAGAGGGTCGCTGGCGGTGGGGCAGCAGGGCTCCTTCTGGGGGAAACGCAGCGTTATGAAAGGCTCCGCTTCCTTCCCAGCACGAAGAGGAGAAAGCACATGCACCGCAGCCGCCTCCTGCCTCTGACGCGCTTCCACTGACGACTCAGTCTCGGGTGGGCGGCAGCCGAGGAGGAAGGGATGCGGAAGCCACGCGGGGAATCAAGGTCAAGGCGACAGGGAAGCGCAAGGCATGGATGGATGCCTCCCTCCTTAAAAGGAAGCCCAAAGGAAGGTCTCTCTTTGCCCATCCAAAGGGATCTCTGCTCCAGGTTGTGTTTCAAAGTCACCTCTGAGCATTCCCCGCCTCTGGGTGCATCCACACCACGGAAGGAACGCTTCCCTGCAGTGGGGACTTCTGGGAGTTACAGTTTTGCAAGGGCTTCAGCCTCCTCCGCCAAACTACAGCTCTCAGAATTCCATACCAATGAGATCTTCGTTGGCTTTTGCGTCGTCTCTCGAAGTCGCTTCCGACTCATCCATAGCAAGGTTTGTTCAGAGGGAGCTTCCTCAGAGCGTGGATGAGCTCCCTCTGTCAGCTCCAGCTCCCTATGCAGGGACATGTGAGAAGTCTCCCACAAGGATGGTAAAATAATAATAACAATAATAGGTAAAGGTTGGTAAAGGTTGTCCCCTGACATTAAGTCCAGTCATGTCTGACTCTGGGGTGTGGTGCTCATCTCCATTTTTTAAGCCGAAGAGCCGGCATTGTCCATAGACACCTCCAAGGTGGAGCCCCCAGTGGCGCAGTGGGTTAAACCCCTGTGCCGGCAGGACTGAAGACCAACAGGTCACAGGTTCAAATCTGGGGAGAGGCGGTTGAGCTCCCTCTATCAACCCCAGCTCCTCATGTGGGGACATGAGAGAAGCCTCCCACAAGGATGATAAAAACATCAAAACATCCAGGTGTCCCCTGGGCAACCTCCTTGCAGACGGCCAATTCTCTCACACCAGAAGCGACTTGCAGTTTCTCAAGTCACTCCTGACACGACAAAACAAAACAAAAAAACCTCCAAGGTCATGTAGCCAGCACGACTGCATGGCGTGCCGTTACCTTCCCGCCGGAGTGCTACCTATTGATCTACTCACATTTGCATGTTTTCGAACTCCTAGGTTGGCAGAAGCTAGGGCTGACAGCGGAAGCTCACACCGCTCCCCAGAATCGAACCTGCAACCTTTCAGTTAACAAGCTCAGCAGCTCAGTGCTTTAACCCACTGCGCCACCGAGGGCTCCAATAATAATACTAAACTTAATAATAATAATAATAATAATAATAAATTGCGTCGATGTCGCAATCCCAGGTGACAGCAGGATTGAAGAGAAACAACTGGAAAAGCTTACACAATATGAGGATTTAAAGATCAAACTGCAAAGACTCTGGCACAAGCCGGACAAGGTGGTCCCAGTGGTGATCGGCACACTGGGTGCAGTGCCTAAAGACCTTGGCCTGCACTTAAAAACAATTGACACTAACAAAATTACCATCTGCCAGCAGCAGAAGGCCACCTTACTGGGATCTCCACGAATTATTTGCCGATACATTACACAGTCCTAGACGCTTGGGAAGTGTCCGAGGTGTGATCCAATACAACAGCCAGCAGAGTGATCTTGTCTGCTGTGGACTCATCTTGTTGTGTTTCAAATAATAATAATAAACTACTTCATTTATACCCCACCACCATCTCTCCAAAGGGGACTCGAGGCCAAGCCCAAAATTACAATAGAACAAAGTAAAATGCAAACAAGCAAAACATCAAAACATCTGGGGATCCCCTGGGCAACGTCCTTGCAGACGGCCAATTCTCTCACACCAGAAGCCACTTGCAGTTTCTCAAGTTGCTCCTGACAAGAAAAAAAGAAAAGAGGGAGCTGGCCTTCCTCTGGGGCTGAGAGAGTGTGACTCACCAAAGGCCACTCAATTGCCTTCCCACTGATTCCAGCCGTGCTTCTCAAGACCTTTAAGATGAATCTACACCAGTGTTTCTCCACCTGGAAGTTGGGGGGTCGCGAGGGGGGTTTCAGACGGGTCACCAAAGATCATCAGAAAATGCACATTTCTGATGGTCTTAGGAACCCCTTTGGCAGAGAAGGCTGAAGATCTCTCCACCTGTCGTTCTCTTCCTTTTTGGAACCAGAGGGCGAATCCTCCCTCCTGCTCTCTGGATGTAGGTGAGCCCACCAAACCTTTCCAGTATTTTCTGTGTGGGAAGTCTGGCCCAATTCTATCATTGGTGTCATTGGTGGAGTTCAGAATGCTCTTTGATTGTAGGTGAACTATAAATCCCAGCAACTACAACTCCCAAATGTCAAGGTCTATTTTCTCCAAAGTACACCAGTGTTCACATTTGGGCATATTGAGTATTCATGGCAAGTTTGGTCCAGATTAGAGGTTCTCAGCCTGTGGGTCCTCAGATGTTTTGGCCTTCAACTCCCAGAAAACCTAACAGCTGGTAAACTGGCATTAGGAAGGTTGAGAAACACTGACCTACAGTGTTTAGTTAATGCAGTTTGACATGTTATCTGCCATGGCTCAATACTATCGAGCAGGCATGGGCCAATTTGGGCCCTCCTTTCAGATGTTTTGGACTTCAACAACCACAATTCCTAGCAGCCTCAGGCCCCTTCCCTCCCTCCGTTCCTCCCTCCCTCAGCCGCTTATGAATGTTAGAATGCTGAGGCTGGCCAATCAGAAACCATATGCAAATTAGTAGATCGAGATAGCTCATGCATGGGCCAACTTGGGCCCTCCTTTCAGGTGTTTTGTACTTCAACTCCCATAATTCCTAGCAGCCTCAGGCCCCTTCCTTTTCCCCCTCAGCCCCTTTAGCCAAGTTTGCCCATGCCTGCTATGGAGTCATGGAAATTGTATTTTTATGCCCACTTTAGGCACCAAGGTAACGGTTATGCCATTCTAGTCCATCGAGTGGGGCAGAGAAGGCTAAAGGCCTTGTAAAACTACAACTCCCTAGACTCCATAGCATTGAGACATGGCAGTTCGAAGTCCTGTCAAAAACCACAAATTCTGCAATGTAGATGCACCCCTTGCCTCCACGCAAAGGCGAGGCTATGTTGTTATTGCATTAATTACAATAGGAAAGAAGGGCGGATCAATGCCACCAAGACAACACTCAGTTATGCCATTGTAGTCCTAAGATTAGGCAACGCGCATGCGCAGAGCAGCAGTTTTTACAGTTCGGCGTTTTGTTATAAAACAAGCAGGAGTGGGACGTCACAACATTCTGCGCAGGCGCACTACAGCGCGTCATTCATTTCTTTTCCCCTCCCCTCCCCTCCGCGGATGTTTTCCCTGTGCTCCAGCACGGGGCGGTGGGAGCATGGATGTGATTGGCTGATCGGATAGAACGCGCGCGGGTACGGCGGGGACTCCACCAATCGCGAGCCCCGCCGGGAAAGGAAGCGAGGGTTGCCGGGTTGCAGGCCCCGCCCGGCGGCCATTTTTTAGCGAGAGGGAGGGGGCGGGGATGATTGAAGACCGGCCGCCGCCTTCGGGGCGCCCCATGTCCGTCGGCCGGCGAGATGCTGCGGCTGCGCTGTAAGGCCCGGAGTGGCTCCTTCGCGCTGCCGGGGCTCACGGCCCACTCCCGCCTCCGCGAGCTGCAGGCGGTGATCGCGGCCCTCACCGGGGTGCCCGCCCAGGCCCAGCGCCTGCTCCTCGGCTTCCCTCCCCGCGGCCTCGACCTCAGCGACGGAGAGCAGCGCCTCGGAGAGCTGGGCATTCACTCCGGTAAGGGGAAACGGGGGCCCCCTTCTCGGTGATTCTCCACACAGCACAATCATGGCGCCTGCTTAACTGCGGGCTCCTTTTCACTGCTGTGGCTCATGGGAGTTGTCGTTTTACATTGTGTTTTGGTCTTCTTTGCTGCTGCCTCACAAAACTACAACTCCCATGATCCCATAGCATCGAACCATGCGTTAAGGCAGGCATGGGCCAACTTGGGCCCTCCAGGTGTTTTGGACTTCAACTCCCACAATTCCTAGCAGCCTCAGGTTGAAGTCCAAAACACCTGGAGGGCCCAAGTTGGCCCATGCCTGCTCTATAGTATTGAGCCAGGGCGGATAACGTGTCAAACTGCATTAATTAAACAGTGTGATTGTGTCTATTGGTATTTTATTTTATTTTATTATCATTTATTATTTTAATGTCATTTTGATAATGTTGTCTGATGTATATGCTTTGATTTTGTTGCTGTATTATGTTGTTCGGGCTTGGCCCCATGTAAGCCCCATTGGGGAGATGGTAGCGGGGTAGAAATAAAGTTTTATTATTTTATTATTAAAGAGTCTGGAGAAGCAGGATTGGAATCTGTGAGAAGGCACAGATTAGTATTAGACTGTTAGGAATTGTGGGAGTTGAAATCCAAAGCACTTGGAGGGCCGAAGTTTGCCAATGCCAGCATTAATGTGTCAAACTACCTCCGTTTTTCTCAGTGTCAATTGGAAAGTGGCATGGATGAGAATGCAGTTTGACACCACTGTGGGATCATGGGAGTTGTAGTTTGATGAAGAACCAGTGCTCTTTGGCAGAGAAGGTTGAAGACCCTAACAATAAACTTTATTTATATCCTTCCACCATCTCCCCGGTGGGGACTCAGAGCGGCTTACATGGGGCCAAACCCAGACAACATATTACAGCAATAAAATCAAAACATATACAACAACAACAACATCAGAATACATTAATAATAAGAAGAAAAAAAACAGTCATAAAATCACATTCTAATAAACACTATCACAATAATAATAGTGGGTGGGCCACATGTACAGGATAAAAAATTTTAAAAACTGATGAGATAAAATAGGAGTAAAACATTTATGGGGAGCTCATAAAACACATAGATTTATGAGGTTGGACTTCCCATTTGGGGGGCACGAGCTCAGCAGAAAAATGTTGAGGGGTGCAAAATGTCATGGTGTGCACCTACTCACCAAAGGCGTAGCAGAAGAGCCAGGTTTTAAGGTTCTTTTTAAATTTCTAGTCAAGGGGCTTTCCTGATATCTCCAGGTAAAGAGTTCCAAAGTCGGGGAGCCACTGAGGAGAAGGCTGTCTCCCTTGTACCTACAAGACGGGCTTATGAGATTGGTAAAGGTGACCCTATAAAACTATAACTTTCTTTATTCCATAGCAGTGCGCCAATTAAAGTGGTGTCAAACGGCTTTCATTCTACAGTGTAGAACAGGCATGGGCAAACTTTGGCCTGCTGGGTATTTTGGACTTCTACTTCCACAGTTCCAAACAAATTTCCTAACAGCCTACCAACTCTTTTCAATTGTGGGAGTTGACGTCCAAAACACCCGGAGGGCCAGAATTTGCCCATGCCTGGTGTAGAATGATGCGCAGCTTAAGGCCCAGTCTCTAGTAGAGAATTCTAAGGTCCCTTCCAGACAGGCTCTATATTCCAGGATCCAATCCCAGGTTTTCTGCTTTAAACTGGATTATATGAGTCCTTTCTGCCAGATAATCTGGGATAATCAGTAAACCTGGGATTATATCCTGGGATGAAGGGCCCCTAAGAGCATGGATGTGGCCCTTGGCTGGAGCTACCACAGCTATATTGACATAAAATTGCTATGGAGAAGACCCTTTGTTGAATATAATTGAAATACAGTTGGCCTCCATATCAGTGGAATTCAAATATTCATGGCTTGAATATCTCGAGAAATATAAGCATCAACAAGCAGACCTTGATTTTCCTGTTTTATATAAGGGATGTCATTTTCCTACACCATTATATATAATTGCACTTGCATCCAAGGATGTTGGCATCCGCTGGATTTTGTGAACCACTCCATTGTAAATTGTTATACAGTCACTGATTCATCTGGACAAGAATAGATCCATTCAATATATAAGACATACACAAGCCTTGACTTTTTGTTTCAGTGGATTTACGTTGCTTGTCACTAATAGCTACATTTAGCCCCTTTTTGCATGGGTGGTGTCTAGTATTTTGAAGTTGACAATTATCACAGTGTTTTGCTTTTCATTATGAGTACAAAAACTAGAGTAGAGGTTAGTTGGATGCTAGACTTACTGGTTTGTTTGGTTTGCTGTAGGGCCGCTATAAGTCAGAAATAACTTCAAGTCACACAATAACAACAATCATCAAGTACATTAATTACAGCCAATATACACAGAATTATTGAATAGAGTGTTTTAAACATTTTAACCTCAGAATGTTTTTCTTTATTCTTATCTCAGATGCTTTGATTGTAGAACTAAGACACTCTGAGACCAAGGATTGAATCTCTGCTCAGCCATAGAAACCAATCTTGGGCAGGTTACACTTAACCTCACATGAAGATAAGAGCAAAGCCCCATTGAATAAATTCTGCCAAGAAAGCACAATAATAGATTTGCCTTATGTTCACCATTAGTCATAAATTACTTGAAGGCACCCTAACAACAAATTTCAAGTGGGGTTAAGTCTTTTTATAGTTACTCCTGTTTGCAATAGGCCTTTTCCCCATTTCAGAATCAAACTGGGTAGTAGAAATTAAATGTATTACTTTTGCTTAAGGGTCCCAGAACGCTTGGGATCTTTTTATAAATTAGCCAAATATCTAGTAGCATACACTGGCCTGTCTTTTATCAGCCCCTGTTCTAAAGCTTGAATAAGAAGATCAACTCTTAAATAGAAAACAGTGGGTGTCCCTTTTGAGAACAGGAAGTCTTCAAACAGTGACACATGTGTTTTGACATATTATAATTGCATAAAATGAGCAGAACGTTTGTTGCCACCCATTAATTAAACTTTAGAGTCTTGTTATATGTTTGTGTCAAATTCTGTCAGCTTATCCTTGTACACAGGATGAGTAATGTAATTTCTGGTCCTCCTTTGTGTTGTTAGTGCATTGGCAAATTTAACCTAGAAATAAATAAATACATAATGCCATCACATCGGTGTTAGGACTGTTGCATCACTGGGGTGGACTAGAACTCCGTAAATACATCTGATGGCTTCTAAAATGAATTAACATGTTTCAGTTCTAATATTTATGGTATTGGGTTCATTAGAAAACATGGCGGAAGTGCTCCCCATTTTAACCTAATTTTTTTCTAGGAACTTGTGAAATATCACCTCTTCTGTTACTATCCATCATTAACTCTAAATGGTATATTTATTCTCATGAGTGTTCTATTGTCTTTTAGATTATCATACTACACTAGTAAAGAGTTGGTATCCCACTTTACATTATATGGCTGCTTCTTACTGAATCCTGGAATTTGCTGTTTAGGGATCAGCTTTTGAAATTCTCAGAAAGAAAGGTCCTGGGCCTTATACTAAACTACAAACTCCATTATTCTGCAAGAGGGAACCACGAGATTTAAAGTAGAATGCCAACCCTTTAAAGTGTAGTGTGATTACAGAAACTGTCAGAATCTCAAAAAGAGTTTGAGTAGAGCCCTGTTACACTTCTGTGGGCAGGGTTTTCTGAGAGATTAACCGATAGCTGAACTGAGACTTGCCAGCGACTTTTGCCTTGTGTTCTTACTCACTGAAGTCGACCATCTATTTATTTCCTTGTTCTGTTTTTCTTGACAGGTGACACTCTTATAGTTGAAGAAGATGCAACCAAGCCCAAAACTGAGCCAGCTATAGTTACAAAACGAACTGCTTCTAATTCATTCAGGGAAGCTCTCCCAGTGCTTGCCCGGAAGGTTGTTCCAGCAGATAACTCATGTCTCTTTACCAGCATATATTATGTGGTAGAAGGTGGGGTTTATGATCCAGGATGTGCTCCAGAGATGAGAAATCTCATAGCTCAGATTGTAGCAAGTGATCCGGAATCCTATAGTGAAGCTGTTCTAGGGAAAACTAATCAGGAATACTGTGAATGGATAAGAAGAGAAGATACGTGGGGAGGTGCAATTGAGGTTTCCATCTTATCTAAATTCTATCAATGTGAAATTTGTGTAGTGGATACTCAAACAGTCAGAATCGATCGTTTTGGGGAAGATGCTGGCTATGCTAAACGGGTGCTTTTAATTTATGATGGTATTCACTATGATCCTCTTGAGCGTAAAATTCCCAATTCAGATGTTCCTCCCCAAACAATCTTTTCAGCATCTGATGACATCGTGCTTGCACAGGCTATGGAGTTAGCAGATGAAGCCAGAAGAAAGAGACAGTTTACTGATGTAAATCGATTTACACTGAGATGCATGGTATGTCAGCAAGGATTAACAGGGCAAGTGGAAGCCAGAGAACATGCCAAGGAAACGGGACACACCAACTTTGGAGAAGTGTGAATTTTCTGTGAGATTGGTCATCCCTGCTACCTCACTGATCCAGAGAAAACCTCTAAAATCCTAAATAAGCTGTATGTAATCATATGAAATCCATTCAGGGTTTGAAGCCCCCAACTTAAGTATGAATGATATGCACAGGTTTGCTGTGGTTAGTCTCAAAAGTTTACAAGCGTGTGTGCAGCGATGCTATATTTTCCAACTAGTTTGGAATGTAATTTTTGCATGTCTTAAGTACTAGGACAGCTATTGATACAAATGGCTGTCCTGACAGCTGCAAGAATCCAAGAACGTAATTCAGGAATTCCTCTGAAACACTGCTGTAGCTAGATTAAATTGTACTTCAGATTTTGGGTGGAATAAAAACTGAAGCTCATTTACTGAGTTAAGGTGGCCTCCATTCGAATTTGGCACGGTTACTTATCTCAGTCTTGTTTATTAAAAAGACATGTACACTTGTAAAATTAAACGCAGATCAGACACATGGTTGCCTCTTAAATATTGTAATCCCAAAGCACATCACTGGGTAACAGTACCATAAGTGTAAAAGAAAAGGTGTCATAAAAGCCTTTATCTTAGAAGCTTTTGTCCACAGCTTTCTTAGGGCACTTCCACACAGCCATATAACCCAGAATATTAAGGCATATAATCTGCAATATCTGCTTTGAACTGAGTTATCGGAATCCACGCTGCCATATAACCCAGTTCAAAGCACATAATGTGGGATTTTATAAGCTGTGTGGAAGGGGCCTAAGGCCCCTTCCACACTGACCTTTATCCCAGGATCTGATCCCAGATTATCTGCTTTAAACCATATTGTATGAGTCTCCACTGCCAGATAATCTGGGATAAACTGATAATCTGGAATCAGATCCTGGGAATTAGGGGCAAGTATGGAAGGGGCCTTAGAAAGAGAGTTGTTTCCAATTAGATCACACATTTTCTTAATATCGGTCTATATTAATAGCTCTTTAAACACCTGTTGGTTGTTTAGATGCTTATGTATATTTATGAAATGCCTTTCAACATTACTGAAATTATAACAGCTTCCAGTAATGTGAATGGAATTTGTTTTAAACCGCTCACTTGTATATTGAGGGTGTAGAATTTGCAGGCTTGTATTATGGCTCTCAAATTGCCATTTTCTCTTAATGTGAAACTGATCAGGAACAGTTTGATCCCAAGAAAGCATTGAGCATTTAAGAATAGCAGTGTCCCTCATTACTGCTGGTTTTCTCCCATGGAAATGGATATCCTTCAGACAAGATGGTCCTCAGAACTATACTGTTTTATGGTCAGGAATGAAGAGCCCGGTTTTGTTATTCTTTGATACCAGTTGAAATAGGTGCTCCTTGTTAAGAGCCGAAGTTCTTGATTTATATCCAGTATCATATTTAACTACTTGCTAATGGGTTGCCATTAGAAACTTGGCCACTGGAGATCTTCCGTTTTGCTTAACTCCCACAAGTTAGACTGTGTAGTTTTCAGCTGCTGAAAATAGTAACTAAGTAACATCTCACTGGTTTATATAAGCTATTTTTCTACATAGACTGTTTGGAATTGGGGTTTCAGCTGTTCTGGTATTTGCATTTTGCCAGATGTCAAATTATGGCAGCTGTAACCAGTTGAATCCTCTCACTTAAAGAGTTTTGTTTATATTCAGATTTCTTTTTATATAGACAAGTTGTACTAAATCTGTGGGCCTCCTTGAGGCTAATTTAAATTAAATTAACTTAGAGGCTATTTAAATTAAAATAACTTAGAACTAATTTTTAAAATGCAGGTGATACAGAATTTGAGATGAAAAGTTGTTGCTAGGTGCTTAAAAATGACTTTTATGAGTGTTAATGAATTAGAAATAAAGCCACATATTATGATAAAGAAATCAGACCGTGATGTTGATGTAGGTGTTATAGGTGGCTGCTATTAATGTCATAAAGTATTAGGGAAAGGATTCAATTGACTTTTCTGTAATCACAGTTCAGTTGGTATACTAGCTGGGGATAAAAATCTCATTTTCCTTTCTACACAGGAAATGTGAAAATAAAAGTTAGGATGATATAAAATCATTAGTGTAAATAACAAGAATTTGCAAGCTAAGTCGGTTTGTTGAGCCAGCATGGATTTATATTATGCAAGGGGTTTTTCGTGGTTAATAACATTATGTCAGCTACATTTTAGGATATTACTTGTTCCTTGGGTAATACTTTTTTTTGCACTGCTTGGTTCTATTTCTGGTTAGTTTTCTATGGGATGTGGTGAAATGAACTACAGTACGACTCCCTTCTCCAGGGATTTAATTCCCACAGTTTTTCCTATCCACAATCCCTGGAAGTGTTTGTGAGCCTCTTTAGGTCCTCCGGGTATCCTGTCGGCCCAAGTATCGTCAAAATACAGTGTTAATTATCCAGGGGATCTTGGAATGTATCCTCTGCAAATATGGGAGGGTATTGTATTTTTAAATATATGAAGCTCTTTTTTCTGTCATAGACAACAATAAGTATCCTTAACCTTTCAGACACCCAGTTCAAATGGATTAGCAATTGTCAGTTATGGTTAATTGAATTCCTGTTTCTAAAAGTGGGAAGTAGTTAATTGGCTCATATTGATTTCAGTATGGTGTGAGGTCCAGTGCATGTCTGCTAAGACGTACTCTATATACTTATGTAAACATTTAGGGCAGGTGTTGGGGGTATAATTATTTTGATGTGACCTATTAATTAGTTGAGGGTAATTCCTGGAAAGGGGAAAGTGCCAAAGCCACCTAGGAGGCTGTTGCCTTACTACAACTACCACTGTTTCCCCATCTAGACATTCAGAAAGGCTAGAAGTGGCACCACAATGGAGAGCACTGAGAGAGTTGATGGTTCTTTTAGGTTCTCTTGGACAAGGCTAAACTCTTGCCTTTTACCCTCTACTCAAAGAAGGGGATGGTTCCTTAAAAAAAAAAGAATTGAGGTACAGTAATCACATGGATAAGATGACCATAGTTTTTTTTTGGGCTGATTTTTTTGTCCAAAAACGTCTAGACTTATACGTGAGTATATAGGGTAAGGTCCACTTTGTCTATTAGGATTTAGTCACAGGAAACTTTAAAATTCCAACCTGTGTTACAGTGCTTAACTGAACATGGACTCCTAAGTGCTTATACAGTTTTGACTATTCTTGTGATATTTTCCCAGAAGCCTTAATTCAGGGTGGAAATTGTGTAGTCCTCCAGATGCTGCTGAACTGCACCTCACAGTATTCCCAACCATTGGCTCTGTTTGCTAGGGCTTCTGATTGTTGCAGTTCAATACAGTCTGGAGGGCTGCAAAGTTCCTACTTCTTGCCTTAACTGGACAAACTAAGTGGGGCCATGCTTCCAGAAGATTGCCTAGTTCATGGTCACTTTGGTCAAAGGGAACAATGGGTGAGAAGAATGATATGCCAGGACTTTGCTTGATTTTGGCTTAAGCAATAAATACAAAATCTATTTCCCTCCCCCAAAGAATATAAGTAATAATACTGATATTCCCTTTAAAATTGGACTCAATAAGACAGGGATCCTATGCACTTTTACAGAGGAGTCAATCCCATTGAATGCAGTGGGATTTCTTCTGAGTGGACATGCATAAGATAGCTTGTTAAAGGTTCTTAATTGTAAAATACTTCATGTGCATTAAGCTTCTCCCAGTAGGTATTGTTGCAAGTCTGTATATATTTTTCTAAGGAAAAATAGATTTTGAAATCATGCAAAACACTTGAGTTGGTTAACTGGAGTAGTTATTTAAATCATTGTTCAATATCCATGCATTTAAATCACTTGGATCTCCAAATAAATGTGTTGGAGATAAAAAAAAATGTTGATTCTAGGTATAAAAAGCACTTAAGAAAAAAATGACTGAAATGGAAGATTTTTTTAAAAAAAATCTTGAATTTATTTTGATCATGCTACTCTTATTCCATATTTGGCTCAGACTATGGGCACACTATCATGATGTGCTAGCATGTAGGGATCAGAACATTGGACTCTAAATACAAGGGTTCGCTTCCCCATTTGGGCATAGAAATCTGCTGCTTGACCTTTGGCAAGTCACACTCTCTGAACCTCCGAGGAAGGCAATAGCAAACCTCTAAACAAATCCTGTCAAGAAAACGGATAAGAGTCAACATAAGTTAAAAAAGAGTGAAAGCACGCTACCACAACAAATCATTATAGTCTTTCTTTGCCTGTTTGCAAAAAATAATCAAGCCCACCTATCTCACAAATGTACCTTATGCTGCTTGGACAGAGTTGCCATTGGAAGTCAATTTATTTTGTAAGCTTTCTATTTCTGTTTTAAACGAGATTGTACATGCATTTTGCATTTTTGCTACAATACTTTTATGTTACACTTGAAATGTACTGGGTAAAAGATTATGTTCTAAATAGCTTGCATCTGTCTTATATAGTGGAACAGTGTTGTTTGCTTTCACTTAACTTTAACAGCAGTATTATGTACACACATTATCTTTTTAATACCAGTTCAGATAAAATGTATTCACATGTAACATTGAATTGCTGAAATTGTACTTGGAGTGTTGTTACATTCATACGAAAGTGACCATCAATTGAATCTCAATGTATATAAGGCGCATAATGTGTGGAATCCTAAGAACATCTTTGTTGAGGCAGGACATTCATAAACTCGTAAACTGTGCAATAAGATAGTGATCATCTCCTGTTTATCTCTACATCTGGCTATCAAATGAAGCTTACATTTAGTTTTGTTGTTGAATAGCCTTCAATAAACCTATTCTCTAAGCTAACAGTCTATACCATAATTTGTGGGAGAGAATTCTAATGGTTACATGATGTCTAAAATCATGTTCTGGGTTACATGCACATATGTTTTATTTTGAATAAGATCTGAGGCACTATTCTCTGGCATCCTGTGTAATCACACCTGCAGATGTTATACCAGGTTCTTCAGGTGTTTGGACTTCAACTCCTGGAAATCCCAGCCATATTATTAGCTGTTAGGAATTGTGGGAATTAAAGTCCAAAACACCTGGAGGTGTGAAGTTTGCCCATGCCTGTGTTACACTCTGTGGAGGGGCATTACTGCTGCTGTTTACAAACAGAGAGCTGGGAGGGAGGAAGCAATTTAGATGACAAGCAGCTGCTCCAGACTGCAAGGGGAAGAGAAACAGCATATTCCTTTTGGGATAACATGGTTTATTCTCTTTGCAGCTGATACCGGCTTCTTCATTATTAAAGGCACATCTGTATTGACTCTTTAATGCTGTTTGAAGGCAGCTTCAATCCATGGTGTTTATATGTTTCAGGCACATTATGGGTTTTAATCTGGGATGAGGAAAGATGAGAGATACTTAATACACATCAGTGTACTTTAGTGTAAACTGCATCACAAATGAAAATGATTCAGGGATGGGTTCTCTGGTGATCCAAACATGCACATTAGGGTGTTGGGTTGGTGGGTGGGTGGCAAATCTCCCACAGCAGTGAAACCATTGATACTTTGGATCCTGGAACTTGTTTGAGGCTAGCCTCTGCAGTCCATACAAGCACCGTCCAGGCCTCAAACCAGTTCCAGGGCTCCTTTTATAATATGTATACTGAAACCACTTCCTGCTTTGCATGTTTTGCAGTGATCTCAGTGACCACCATATGTGTTCTAGGTCCCCATTCCCTTAGTCTTTCTAACCAAGCCAGAAATGTATATAGGGTTAAGCCCATATCATTTGACAGATATTGTGGTGGTGGGGAGGCACAGAAGTATAATCCAAGATAGCAACTATTGTGTGAGCTGCTCTATTAAACCAAATTACAAATACACTTGATTGGTAGTAGTATAATAGGAAGATAATGAAATCTCATTTGCATTTCTCACATTTATTTATTTATTTATTTATTTATTTATTTATTTATACAGTGCTCTATCTCCCCAAAGGATACTCAGAGTGGCTTGACATAAAAGCACATTTATTTATTTTATTTAAAATAGCTTTGTGTTTCTTTGGTAAAACTGCATTATTAAAAGCTCGTGGCTGCATACTTCATGCAAATGTACAAATGAGAATGTTTATTATATTATATGTCTTATATGTAGCCAAAGGATTATTCATATTGAATAATGTTCTCTTAGTGAGAAGATGCATTTTAGAAAATGTTAGGTATCTTTTAAAAATACTTAAATTTTAATTTGGCATACATTAAACCTTGCTCAAATCTTCTAGTTGCATTTGCAACTCCATACTAGTAAGTTATGTTCTGTTGAACATGTCCCCTTAAGTTTAAAGCAGTTATACCAGCAATAAAACATACTTGCGCATTGATATTCAGCATCATGTTCACTTGTAATTCTGCTCTCTATATAAATAAAAATGTAAAGTTCGTTTGTGGGATTAACATAACTCAAAAACCACTGGACAAATTGACACCATATTTGGACACAATACACCTATCAGGCCAACGAGTGACCATCACTCATAAAAATACGGAAAAACACAGCGGAAGAGACTTAAAAAGCCAAAAAAATAAAAAATACAATACAATACATGCACAAAACCACATATATACACATATAAACAAATAAATACACACATACACACACACAAAACATACACAGACTGGGCCACAGCAACACATGGCAGGGGATGGCTAGTTTTTAATAAATTGATATTTGATTGGAGAGGCTTGCATAATAGCTACTTAGAATGATTCCACTGTATGGACAAGAAACAAAGGGGAGGTGAAGAGTCTCTTATCAGTTTCCCCTTTTTTGTTTATCACCCAAATGGATTCAGAAAGGATGTTCTGCTCAATATTTTTACTTAGTTGATCTAGCTGAACGTGCACCTTGAAAATACCTAGAAATAAGATGATATATTCAAGGTCTTTCTTGAACTAGAAATCTAAAACTACAGTATGTCAATGAATCAAGGCAGGCAATTTGTTGGTTTATCCTAATGGCAGTGAACCCATTCAATAAATGGTTGAATGTTGAATCAACATATAGATAAATCTAATTATTTCAATAAGTCTACTCAAAGCTAACAGTATGGGCTAACTTTTGTTACTTTTCAAAGCAAGCTGATAAATGTTTTGAAGCAATTTGTTAATAGCTGTATTAATTGTTGAGCCCATCTGGGGGCCCTTACACATAGCCCTATATCCCAGATATCAAGGCAGAAAATCCCACAATATCTGCTTTGAATCAGGTTATCTGAGTCTACACTCAGATAATGTGGGATTTTCTACACGGATATTCTGGGATATAGGGCTATATGGAAGGGCCCTAGGTAAGGAACCTAAATGCGCTTAATGCACAGATACTGTATCCACAGCTATCCACTGCTTAAAAATACCCCCCCCCCCCAATTCAAAAGCAAACCTTGATCATTACTTAAAAAAATAAGGGACACGATTTTACTATACCATTGTATATAATAGGATTTGACCATCCAGGGATTTTAGTATCTATGGAGGGATAGAGGTCCTGGAACCAAACCTTAGCAGACACTAAAGTCACCCCGTATTCAGGTTTTGAAAATAGCATTTATTATTCCCAGAGGCTTAGTTAATTACAGTAGGTATACGTATCAGGTACAATTGTGCACCTGTAAATGAATAGGCATTGTACTACTTTGCCTGATTAAGACTATATACTAAAATTTGCATTTTAAACTTAGTGTTTTGCAGGAATACATTCTTTGTGAGTGTGGTTATAACTGTAGCCATAATATGACAGTAGAGGGCGTCTCAGCTATTTTATGCAGCTTTTTATATTTCTGAAAATCACAAGAGGTACTAGAAAAGTCTGAACTTACCTTTAAAGAATGTTTAGAGTTTGAGATGCAGTGTTCCAAAGTTTGCATGTCACATATAGCTCACAAGAGTCCTCAAGTGAGACTCTTAAAAGTAAAAGCAAAATGTGGAACATCAAGGACGTGGCAAGAGAAAGTTTTTTCCGTTTAATAAACTTTTTCTATATTTTTATGATAGAACCAATTAGGCAATGACATTTATAACCCAAGAACAAAAATTGTGGTTGTGTTATTTAATACACTTTTAGGTTACATTATTTTATGCTGTTGATTAAACTGATTTCGTTTTGTACATTATCCTGAGGCTGTATAATAGCAGGCAGGATATTACTACTTTAAGAAATAATAAGCTGTATACAATATCTGAAAAAGCCTTTACAGAACATCTAACGTTTGGAAAGATCTTAAAAACATATAATGTGCAATGGATGTAGGAGTGGGGGATCTAGTAAGTTTGGCTTTAACCCCCCCCCCCCCTTTAATACGTTCCACTAGGCAACACTGAAAGCAAAACAAGAGCATGCACCTGAGTTGCAGAAAAAGACAAATCTAGTTTCTACAGATTTAAGGTCTAACACTTTTTGAAATTAATCTCAAAGAGTACCTTCTTTGGAAGAATGTTATGCAGCTTTAGTTTAAATATACATTATCCCTAAATGATGTAGGAAAATCAAGGAGTACAGGGGTTTTTTTTTTGTTTTGTTTTTTTACTCCAATGAGATATCACATATTAGAAATGGTATTAGCTGATGTCCCAAGGTTAAAACAAAAATCTGAAACTTTAGTTGGTGGTTTTTCCTATCCCACTGAGAGCTCAAATTTACTAAAACTGAACTGTATGTTTACTTGAGTACAGATGCAGAATTTTTTGTGGGTCATCCTGGAGCACATTTTGCTATAGCTTTTCAATTGAGTCTCAGCCAATTCAATATAGGCCCCTTTTACACTGCCATATAAATTCCAGATTATCTGTTTTGAACTGGATTATATGGCAGTGTAGACCCGTATAATCCAGATCAAAGCAGACTAAGTGGATTATCTGCTTTGATAATCTGGATCATATGGCAGTGTGGAAGGGGCCTAAATTTGTGGCAGCCACAAAAACGAAGTTTCTGTAGTATTACAATTGTACTTTCAAAGTAAGTACTGCACAATTAAACAGGAATAACACTTTAAAACTAGGAACAGAAAATCTTTCAAATTTTGTTACATAGTATAATTGACAGGTTGAAACCAGACAAAACCAGTCTTAAAAGTTTAAAAGAGTTTCAAACTATAAACACAGTATGCAGGTTTGAATAAAACCAACCAGGCTCAAAGGGCTTTAAGAAAAAGTCGTGTTTTGATTTGGCCAGAGAATGACATTATTAGTGCCAGCTAAGCCACTAAAAGGAGTGTTTTCCACAAATGCCATAGCAGAAAATGCTCTCTCCCATTAATAATAATAAATAATAATTATTATATAATAATAATTTTGTACTGTTAGCGCTGCCACTGGCAAAATACAGAGAAGGGCTCTTCCACTGGGGAGAGTGCGGATGAGCTCCCTCTGTCAGTGCCAGCTTCCCATGCAGGGACATGAGAGAAGTCTCCCACAAGGATGATAAAACATCAAAATATCCAGGTGTCCCCTAGGCAACGTCCTTTCAGACTGCCAATTCTCTCACACTAGAAGTGACTTGCAGTTTCTCAAGTCTCTCCTGACACGGAACCCCTCTCCCCCCCAAACTGGACCTCCTCCAAGAATTGAGATCCCATGCTATGTAGGGTCTTGAATGTTATCATACCACTTTAAACTCAGATTAGAAGTTTACTAGAGGCAGTCAGTAGAGTCACTTTATGTGTTATATTGTCTCAATATGATGTTCTGGTTGAGTCTAGCTGCTCCACTTTTCCCTAGCTATAGTTTCAAAGTTCCCTTCAAGGGCTATAGTAAGAAGCCCTAAATTTGTGTCAAAGCACCACTTATGCTTGTTGCTTTACAAAGGGCTCTGCCTCAGCAGCACATATTCTGGTGGTCTGTATCCATGTTCCTTGTCTCAGGAAGTTAAGAATTGCAGCCACAAGGAATAGAAACTTCTCAGTCACATCCACTCTGGCAGCAGAGATTTGTCAGGCCCTGACATTGTAGATTTAAATGTTGACGACAGTTGGCATGAAATTTTAATATCCTTGGATATGCCTTGGCTCAAACGGTTCATTACTGTTTTATAACTGTGCTGGGTGTTTATATGGTGTTAAAGATTGTTTTTAATGTTGACATTGTTTGCCACCTGAAGTTCCCAGGAAATGAGCTTCCTGGAAAAATAAAATTTGTTGCAGGGGAGGAAGGTAGGGAGGGTGAAAATAGTAGAAAACTAAGGGAATGGGGGCAATTTTATTTAGGATAAATATATAATTGTGCTTTACTTATGTATGTACTTGAATATCGGTTTCAGTAGACTGGAATCTTATACCCCATCTACACTGACTATTTAATGTGGTTCAGACTGCAGCAGCCAGACAACAAGCTCCCCACAAAAGTGTATGAAAGAAAGTCCTTAATGTGAATTAATACTTTGTGGTTTGTATAATCACCATCTAGGTTTCAAATTGGTTCCAGGATTTCCTATGTAATCATCTGCATAGCAAAACCACTTTCTTCAATGTTATTGTTCATTCGTTCAGTCATTTCCGACTCTTCATGACCTCATGGACCAGTCCATGCCAGAGCTCCCTGTCGGCCGTCACCATCCCCAGCTCCTTCAAGGTCAATCCAGTCACTTCAAGGATGCCATCCATCTTGCCCTTGGTCGGCCCCTCTTCCTTTTTCCTTCCGTTTTCCCCAGCATGAGGCCCATAGCCAGGATTTCGATTCGGGGGGGGGGGGGGGGCGGAGTTTGTTTCGGGGGTGGCTGAGTCTGAGTGAAAGAGGGTCTACCCTAGCAAACCTTTTATATCGTTACCCCAATACCCCCATGCATATGGGATATATTGAGTATGGTGATTAGATCATGATATGAATAAACATAACAGTTTAAATAATGCACCAGTAAGGCCTTTTCGCAAACCACCATGAGAATTTCGGGGGGGGGGGGGGGGGCTGAAGCCCCCCAAGTCCCCCCCCCCCCCCCCGGCTACATGCCTGCCGAGCATCACTGTCTTCTCTAAGCTTTCCTTTCTTCTCATGATGTGGCAAAAGTACTTCATCTTGGCCTCTACTATCCTTCCCTACAATGAGCAGTCGGGCTTTATTTCCTGAAGTATGGACTGGCTGGATCTTCTGGCAGTCCAAGGCACTCTCACTTTCATCAATACCGGCCTGAAATTGTTTAGATGGGGTCTTTATGTAAGAATAAAGTCCACTTCAGATTTTACTTTGGCCAGTAATCTAACTGTGGTTCAGTGGGAACATTAACACTTTTTCCTTGTTTTCACACATATCCTCCAACTATGGCAGGGACACATCTGTCTAATCCTATTTTTCAAATGTTTTCTAAATGTCTCCGTTTCTGTTTCCTCTTTTTTCCCCTTTTTCTCCTCTGCTTCCTTCAGTTCAATGAGATCCGAGAGTAAAAGTAGTTTGCACTCAGCTCAGTACATTGCACTCTGTTAACTCAGCAGTGTGGAGAAAAGATAAGTGGCAGGGATTTTGCCCTTCTCAGTAAGGGCAAAAGCAATCTGATGCAGCCTTTTCTAGCTCGTGCATTATTTCATCTTGATGATATTCTAATAATGCTAGTTCACATGTGTCTGTGAAATGTTAGAGGGCGTGCTTATATCAGTCCAGGCATAATTCTGGCCAGGGAAGGAAGGAAACATACAAGAAAGAGGAGGAAGTGCGTGTAAGACAAAGCATGGTTAATGATAGGCCTATATTATTATCTGAAACAATCTAAATGATTGTGTACATGTTTAATAATATTTTTTTTCTTTTAAAATGATTTATTTCCAGTTTTAATAGATCCACTGTCATTTGTTCTGAGTCTGAAGTCAGATTTTGAGTGTGTTTTCAGACACCTTGTTGGAGACCTTGTAATACAGTGTCCTCTCGTATTAGCGTGTATTAGGAGTTGTACAAACATTAAACACTGTTTCAGTGAGTAATATGGAAAAAGGTGATCTTTTGATAATATAGCTTGCTTAACTGTCAGTAACAGGAAGTCATTTTGAGCATTTGCTGTTATTTTCACACCTTATACATACACCACAGACATATGCATGTCTACTCAGCAGTCATATTGAATACAAAGTAGTTGAAGTTTTAGGTGCATGTGTGCCGACCTATTTCATACAGTAGTTTACTTGTGGAACTGGAATAATTATGGTTCTCTCCTCTAATCAAGGTCCTTTTTAGTGAATTATTAAGAGAATGGAATGCTAGGCATTTGAGGAGATGACATTTGTGCGCTAGCTTAGAAAACGACATCAGACCATGGTCAAGATGGCAAAACTTATTAATGAGAAAAACATACAAATTCAGAGAGGTTGCAGCAGCTTGTTTTTGCCCGAGCCTACTGAGTGGAAGGGCAAGATTTTGCCCCCTTCTCTCCCTCAAGCTAAGTGAACCGAGTGCAGTCTACTTTTACTCTTTGAACTCAGTTTGTAGCAACTGTAAGTTGAGTACAAAAGAAGAAAGTCAAAGGAAGTTAGGCAAACTAGAACATTTTTAAAGCATCTGAAAATAAAATGAGACAACAAAGAATCAACTGAGCTTGTCCCTGTCAAATTAGAGCAGTTGCAGGGTAAAAGTTAATACTTATTTCTTAACAAGTCGCTTGAAAAATGGTCTATTTAACAAATAATGGCATTATCTAACTACCCTGTAACAATAACTATGGCAAAGCATAAAAAGGGATGAGAAAGGCTATTAAGGAAAGAAACATAGTTTATTAAAGCCAGTTGGCTTTGGTAGAGGAAGAACCGGTCATACATATTTCTGAAATTAGTATTAGCCAAAACACCCATTGCTTCCTTGATAATAGACAATGATTATTGCAATGGATCTTGAAGGTCAAGTTCCTTATAGATGAGCCCCTACTTTTGTACAAGGAAGCATTGAATAAATAAATTAAATTTAGCGAAGCTACTGTTCAGTAGAAAGTAAACCCAACTTCACAGCTGATTGATCCAATGTTTGGAAAATAAAGTTAGGACATTGAGGCCTCTTTGTCTAAAGGAACAACCATGAAGGTGCTGCAGTGCAGGGGAGCAGCATCTTATAAATTTTGCAAGGCTTCATAGATTTCTTGCTGCAATTTGCAAAGATTTTTCAATGGTTTATGTATTAAGTTTGGTAGGTTTCTCTTTTCCTTCTAGGGTGCATCTACAATGTAGAAATAATATGGTTTGATACCACTTTAACTGCTGCTGCTACTACTACTGTTGTTGGTCTTGTTGTTTCCCCACTTTTCCTCTTTAATAAAAGAGACTCAAGGTTTACTGTAAAAGTGATACAACTTGATCTTAAAAACCTCCTTAAATGCCTGCCGCCAGAAAGCTAGCAGGGAGATTTCAGCTCTGCAAGGACAGTGGGTTCAAAAGTCTGGCATGTCAAGCTCCCCAAAGGACCAAATAACACAAAAACAGGATGAAGACAAAGAACAGAGGCTTTATTCTCCTTTGACCAAAAGAGGAATAACTCAGTACAAACATACAAAAACATTTGTAGCACTCTGATAGGCATTTGAAACAAAGGACTTTGCTGCCCTGGTTGCTGATCGGTCTAGAACAGGGGTCCTCAAACTAAGGCCCGGGGGTCAGATACAGCCCTCCAAGGTCATTTACCCGGCCCTCGCTCAGGGTCAACCTACGTCTGAAATTACTTGAAAGCACAAAACAACAACAACAAACCTATCTCATCAGCCAAAAGCTATCCCACACTTCCCATTGAAATACTAATAAGTTTATATTTGTTAAAAATGTTCTTCATTTTAATTATTGCATTGTTAAATGTTTTTTGCACTACAAATAAAATATGTGCAGTGTGCATAGGAATTCATTTTTTTCCAAATTATAATCTGGCCCTCCAACAGTTTGAGGGACTATGACCTGGCCCTCTGTTCAAAAACTTTGAGGATCCCTGGTCTAGATCATGGCTGGCTAGGATCCTCTCCCTAATAGGCACAGGAATTCTGTCATTGCTGTTGATTGGCTTCAGGCATGGAGGGAAATTTAATGAATTGCCGTTGCTCAGTTTGAAGTTTTTCACTATTCTTGGTCCACCCAGGAAAGGGGTGCAGGAGGACAGGAATGTGGCTGGGTCAGAGGTAATGAGATTTGATGACCCTGACACTGCCCGGTCATAACAAGACAATGGGTTTTGACTGATCATGCAGTGGGTGCTGAGAGTGTTGGTACCTTATAAATGGGATCCCTAGAGAGAGGATCCAATTTGGCAATAGAGATGAAGAAACATTCAGAGGAATAAACTAACATCTGAAGAGAACCACGTGGCTCATCCCAGACTCATTATGTGTCTCACAGGACATTGTGAAGGGATTGGAGTTACTTCTAAACTAAATGTTGAACCATGCCCTGAGGTGTGTGGTGCACATGTAGTCCCTGTGCAACCTGTGGCATGTTCACTGAGAAGTCACCCGAAACTGTGGCAAGGGTAATTGTCAGCTCTATTGCTGATTTCACAGTTCAGTTTGGGGTCCTGGAGCCACAGCAACAGGGGGATTGCCTGCTCTCTGTAGCCAGCCCCAGTTATCAAACTGGCCACAGCTCTTTGGAACAGCAGAAGTTTCCGAACACTCTTGAAAGGCACCCCCACGCAGTGTGTGTGCAGCAACTGCACCTCTGGAATGGGTGCAGTTTACTGCACAAGTTTTAAATGTGCAAAGACATTCCTGGCCTCTGTAGAAGCCTGGGCTTCCAGGTTCAACACTGAGTCCAGGGCGACCCCAAACTGTGGACCTATGTCTTCAGGGGGAGTGTAATCCCATCCAGCACAGGCCCTTCTAAAATTACAGTTCCCATGATTCTGTAGCATTGAGCCATTTCTCTGACAGAGAATGGTAGTGCCTCATCAAACTAGAAATCCAAGAATTTTGTAGCATTGAGACATGGCAGTTAGTGATGCCATTTATTTATTCTGCAGGGTAGAGAATGTATTCATTTTGCTGTGTAGAGACACGCCAGTCTTTATGGCACCAGGACAGAGGGTGCCCTGTTGTGTTCTGCAGCCAGTAAACTAGATTAAATATTCCTTTTCCTGTTTCCCTAAACAAGTGAGTTGAAATAATATTTTAATTTCACCTTGATTTGGTAACAATTTCTTTAGAATTCTGCATATATAATTTAAAATAGAGTTGAAGGCCTTTCAGACTTAAAACAATGAGTAATAAAAAAGTTGAAGAGGAAGGATTGGTCAAAGATAATTCAGTACAAATTGGAATTCAATATGCCTCCCGCCCCCCAAAAAAAAGAAGGAAAGGAAAGAAGGAAAAGAACAAAGTTTTCTCATTTTCTCTTGTTTCTCTAAATTTATGCAAAAACATTTGAAAATTATCTAAAGAATGCAAGTTCATAGGGCAAGGGGAAAGGGCATCAGCAATCCCGGGCATGTTATCATTTTGCTAATTTGCCAATCTATTAAATTCAATCAAACTGGTGCAAAATTAATACCAATTCATACTTTTAAAAAAATGTGTAGGGCAACATGATGTAATTTTAGTAAAACTGTTAATTAGTTAAAAAAAGGAGGCTATAAATGAATTTTGCATGGTTAATCTTGTTTATAATTAAACTCTTGGTCTGAGACAAATATTATTAATATGTAGGGATACCGAAATTCAATTATTTTCATTTTATTAGAGCGGGGTGTGTGTGTATGTGGAAAGAATGGACCTTTTTAACATTCCTCTGTTACCAATCTGTAAAGAAATCCATGTTAATCTGTTCTAGAGCAATAATATAGGATGAACTACTATATTCTAACCCACATCCTAGAAGGAGCTAATTAATAGGTTGGGACACATTGAAGCCACGAGATTCTCTTCTCAGGTGTCAGCAACAAATTATGCAGAAGAACAACATGCCAAATGAAGGTGGTGCCTGCGAACACTCATGAAATACCTGAGAAGCCAGAAGAAAGGAACTGTTGTACCTGAAAATAGTGGCAGCTTGCTTCTCTGTTTGAAGTACCTGGCAGTCTCTCAAGTTGGAATGATCAGAAAGAACTGCCTTGTTTCATGAATCCATTGTTCTTCGTTGCCTAGATGATCTTTCCAACCGGCATGGGTTGCAACGTCTGCTTCACCACTGCAATGTCATTATATATGTTTCCTGTGTTTAATATTACTTGGGATGGAGAGAGAGCAACAGGCTGAGAGAACTGGCGAAAAACAAAGTAAGGCTGCATCTACATTGTAGAATGAATGCAGTTTGACACCAATTTAAGTGCCATGGCTCAATGCTATGAAATCCTAGGCATTTTAGTTTGGTGAGGTACCAGCATTTTTGGGTAGATAAAGCTAAAGACCTTATAAAACTATAACCCTCAGGATTCCATTGCATTGAGCCATGGCAGTTAAAACAGTGCCAAACTGCATTCATTCTATGGTATATATCAGGGGTGTCAAAATCATTTTTACCAAGGGTCACATCAGTCTTATGGTTGCTTTCGAAGAGCCACCGTATATAAATGTAACTATTTGCCTGGCATTGAAAGCCTCACAGGTCACATAAAATGATGCAGAGGGCTGGATTCAGCCTGTGGGCCTTACGTTTGATAATGTGGTATAGATGCAACCCAAATGTGTCCGCGATCTCCCAGGGAAGGCTATGTGTTACCAATGGGATGGATCTAAAAAAATAATTAACTGCTATTGTAAATAACACATAATGGAATTGAATTACAGCTCATCACAACTTTATTTTAATTTCAATATGTAAGTCTTTAGGTTTCTTGGACTGAATGCAGGTTTAGGCATACTTACAAATAAGTCTCACAGAGTTAAATGCATCTTATTTCTAACTGAGTATAGCACTGTAGATTCAGGGAACTTCCAAGAGTTTCATTTTGGTCATCCTGTGTTGAATACACAATAGTGGCAACTTCAAATTGTAATTCTTTTGTGCTTTTCAACTGCTGATTCCATACAAAACTCATTAAGAAAGGAAAGAAAAAATAACTACTGTGCACAGTGTCTCGAACTTACTGAAATTCTAAAGGTCTGTTTGTTGGAGCCACAATTTTCTATTTAAATCACAATGGCAGTTCCACTGTTATTACAACTGAATTTTCTGCTACTGACATTACTTCCAGGCTTTCCGGCACTGTCCAGGATTTGTCCAGTCAACTAATGAGGAGGTACGATGGAAAAACAGTAAACTGCCCATTATTATTATATTCCTTCTACTGTCAGAAACAGATATGTCAGGATTTCTTTTTTTGCCTCAGATCCAGAATAATGTGACCAGTCTTATGTTCTCTAAAACTTGATACACAAATAGTGGTTGCATTTGTCACACCTCCTCAGCTGCAATATTTCTTGTGCTGGCCTTCATCATTAGTATTTCCAACTGTCTCCGTAAACAACGCTGAAGCACTGCATGGGTTGGGATTCAGTCCATTAACTGTGGCAATGTGATTGTATTATGTCACAGTATGGTTTCAGTTTCAGCCACATGATGTATCTTTAGGACCCAACCCAAGTTGGTTAATGAAGGAAATATCTGGAATGTGAGAGCTGATCCATATATCTAACTATAAGCCATTTTCTTATTATATTCCCATTACATTGCATTTTAGTGGTAAACGTTGCATTGAATCACAAGGAACTGTGTAAATCCTCTTCACATGCAAGATAGAGTTCTGTATCATGTGTAAGATTCAGTTCCATATCACATGAAGATCATCTTCTTCACTTTAGAATTTGGCCATCAAGCAAAGGAAAATTTTAAAAAGGTAAAGGTTTTCCCTAGACGTTAACCTTAGTTGAATCCAACTCTGGGGAGTGGTGCTCATCTCAATTTCTAAGCCGAAGAGCTGGTATTGTCTGTAGACGCCTCCAAGGTTATGTGGCTGGCATGACTGCATGGAGTGCCATTACCTTCCCGCCAAAGTGATACCTATTGATCTCACATTTCACTGTTTTCGAACTGCTAGGTTGGCAGAAGCTGAGGGTAACCACAAGAGCTCAGCCCATCCCACGGATTCAAACTGCCAGTCTTCTGGTCAGCAAGTTCTGCAACTTAGTGGTTTAACCCACTGAGCCATCACAGCCCCAAAGGAGAATACTAATATCTATATCCTAGAGAATAAGCTCACCACTGTGTTTGAACATAGTAGAATTAATGCCGCTTGATACCCCTTAAACTGGCATGACTAAATGGCATGCTATGGAATCATGGGAAAGGTAGTGTTACATGGTCTTTCTCCTTTCCTATTTAATAGTACTGGTGTTTCAACAAAATACAGCTCACACAATTCCATAGCATTGCTCCATGGCAGTTAAAACGGTGTCAAACGGCAATAATTCTGCAGTGTAGATGCACCTAAGCTCTCCTGCCCACAGCTATGAATTCAATCTTGCAATGAATGGTTATGAAAGTCTGTTTGTTCAATGATAATATTGGCTGGTTCCCAGGAACTTCACTAGTGCACAATGCAAGCTAAAGCTGCAGTCTATCAATTTGTAATGAGACTTCAAATAATGACATGTACATAGGATAGGTATGTAAGAACTGAAACTTTTCCAGATCCATATATGTCACCTGTCAGCTTCTGGCGACTGCATATATTTCATGGGGTTTTCTTTGGCAAGGAATAATCATGTAGTTTTGCTAGTTCTTTCCTCTGAAATATAGCACCTGGTATTCACTGGTGGTCTTCCACCCAAGTACTAGCCAAAGTTGATCCTTCTTAGCTTCCAAGATCAAACAAGAGCTGGTGCATTTGGGGTGTTTAGGTCCATATCCCACCATTTCATAGGTGAAAGTTGAGACTTGGCCAAGTAACATAAGAATGTGGTGAGGATGGCAAAAGTTATAAATGAGGAAGAATACATAATTCAGGAGAGGCTGTAGCAGTGCCTCTCCTTTTGCCTGAACCTACTGGGTGTGCATCTACACTGTAAAATGAATACAGTTTGACATATTAATTGTCATGATTCAATACTATGGAAATGTGGAAGTAGTAGTTTTACAAAGATTTTAGTCTTCTTTGCCAAATAGGGCTGATGCCTCATTAAGCTACAATTCGCAGGATTCCGTAGCATTGAGCATGGCAGTTAAAGTGATGTCAAACTGCATTAATTCTACAGTGTCCCTCTTTTGCATTTTAATTTGCATGAATTGGTATAAGCAGATGATAAAGTGGGGAACTGGAAGGAGGGGAGAGAAAACTGGAGCATTTTAAAAACAGCTGAAGAACTGAGATAGCAGAGAATTAATTAGGACTTTCCTTGCCAAATTAGAGTAATGTGAGGCTATACAAGCAGTGCTAAATGTGCACACTAGAATAAATACAAGCAGTCTTTACACTGTACATGTATAATAATTTCAGGGGTCATGATATTTCAATATTATTAAACTATAACTATAATCCCATTTACTAGTTATGATAGTTTCATGTGCATAAGGTGCCGTCCTATAACATAACAGACATAGTATTGCAACAGCCAGGTAACATTGCATATAGTAAAGGTAAATGTTTTCCCTCGACGTTAAGTCTAGTCCAATTCCAGGAGTTGGTGCTCATTTCCATTTCTAAGCCAAAGAGCCATTGTCCATAGACACATTCAAGGTCATGTGGCCAGCATGACCGCATGGAACACCGTTACTTTCCTGCCCCAAGGAGCCCCTAGTGGCGCAATGGGTTAAACCCTTGTGCTAGCAGGACTGAAGACCAACAGATCACAGGCTCAAATCCAAGGAGAGCGTGGATGAGCTCCCTCTGTTAGCTCCGGTTCCCCATGCAGGGACATGAGAGAACCCTCTCATAAGGATGGTAAAACATCAAAAACATTCCCTGGGCAACATCCTTGCAGACGGCCAATTCTCTCACACCAGAAGTGACTTGCAGTTTCTTAAGTCGCTCCTGACACACAAAAAAAACCAAAAATCTTCCTGCCAAGGCGGTACCTATTGATCTACTCACATTGGCTGTTTTTTAACTGCTAGGTTGGCAGAAGCTGGGGCTAACAGCGAGAGCTTACCTTGCTTCCCGGATTTGAACCGTCGACCTTTAGATCCACTGCGCCATTGAGGGTTCCACATTACATATAACCATTCTGGAAAAACTCTGGCACTACACAGCAAACTCTAATAGATCTGAAGTGTGTATGTATATATGAGAAGATCAGTTCCGTGTCCTTTTTTATGGGGACAAGCCCCAATGACCAAGGGAAATATACAACTGTCTTCCTAACAGATGTACATTTGGCAGATTTATTATTGTTGTCTTCCCCTCTTTCCTACTTCAGAGGGCAGCATCTTCTTTTAATTGCAAAAACATTTCACGTTAAGAAATGTACCTATGTAAGGGTGTGTCAGTGTGTTCATAGAAAATGTTTGCCTTTTTGCTCTACACTGAACTGACAAAACCTAGAACTGAGTAAAGCATTTGTCAGGAACTCCTTGATCTTGCCTCCTCCTCCTATGGAGAACAGCTGGAGTGAGGAGTTTAGGGGAGTGTATGTGATTGGTTCAGACTCAGCAGAAGGGTGGAGTGAAGAAAGATAGAGGAGGAATTTACCTGTCTAGGTAAGTCAGTGGGAGGTCAAGAAGAGCAGGGAGAAGGCGGTGTAGCTCGTTTCGTTGTTTGAGTACACAGCAAAATACTTGGAACTGTTTCCATTTCCTAATACAGGTGAGTTAAACTCTAACTCAACTATTTACTTAGGAGGGTAAATAGTCCCTGGATTTATAAGTACAAATACCTGGCGCTTGTGCAGTCCTGCCTTTATGTTGTCTCTCTCTCTCTGTGCTATCTTCCTTGGTTTTACTCTTCAAGACATCTTTGGGCTGAGGAAGGCTTATGGAAAGATTTACAGATCTTCCTTGTGAATGTAAGTCAAACATAGTGCAAAAGCCAGCTAGGGGAATCCTTGCTGGTCACAATCCTTGTTGCTTTAAAAAAGACTTCTAGGATTTAAACCAGTGCTTTAACAATAACTTCCTTTTCTTTGCTGTCTATTCAGAATTATGAATGAACAGCAGAAACTTGCTGCTGGAATAAGAAGAGCAGGCATTCGTTTTAAGAAATAGACATGTTTGCTTTTTAACATAATTCTCTTTTTTTATAAAATGCCTTTTTAGGTGTTGGGAAAGAAAGACTGCTGTTCAGACTCTAGTAACTGGAAAATTTGACTGAATCAACAATGGTTCAATCATAAATATTTTTTAATGTGTAATGGGAGTCGAATTTTGCTTCTTATCAGATAAATGCAGGCAATTGTGCATGTTTGTAATCTGATGTTAAGTAGCTGGGATTGTGCAGATGCATATTTGTAAAGGATATCAATCAGAGGTTTGTCTTTTATGTGTAGAGAAATTGCTGTTGTCTACAGTTAAGCTGTTGGTGCATGTATGGAAGAGGCTTTCCTTGCCTCTTTTTCTGATGTGTTTTGGTAGTTGAGGAATAACAACAATGTTACATTCTCTGTGGATAAATCTGGACAAGTGTGCCCAGACAATTTTCTATTAGTGTTTATTACATTGTTTCATTTTATGTATATATGGTATTCCATCTGAACATTAGGAAGAACTTCCTGACTGTGAGAGCCGTTCAGCAGTGGAACTCTCTGCCCCGGAGTGTGGTGGAGGCTCCTTCTTTGGAAGCTTTTAAGCAGAGGCTGGATGGCCATTTGTCAGGGGTGATTTGAATGCAATATTCCTGCTTCTTGGCAGGGGGTTGGACTGGATGGCCCATGAGGTCTCTTCCAACTCTTTGATTCTATGATTCTATGATATATAGGAGTATATAGGACACAAATTCTTACTTATTAGAGTTTTGAAAGACTTGATCACTGATTTCAGTTTCTAGGGAATTACTGTGTGATATATGGGACCCCACGGTGGTGCAGCATGTTAAACTGCTGAATTGATTAACTTGCTGACTAAAACGTTGGCAATTCGAATTCAGGGAGTGGCGTGAGCTCCTGCTGTTAGCCCCAGCTTTTGCCAATCTAGCAGTTCAAAAACATGCAAGTGTGAGTAAATCAATAGGTACTGCTCTGGTGGGAAGGTAATGGTGCTCCATGCAGTCATGCCGGCCACATGACCTTGAAGGTGTCTACGGACAACACCGGCTTTTCGGCTTAGAAATTGAGATGAGCACCCCCCCCCCCCCCCAAAGCATGCATGTGTGAGTAAATCAATAGGTACTGCTCCGGTGGGAAGGTAATGGCGCTCTATACAGTTATGCCAGCCACATGACCTTGAAGGTGTCTACAGACAACGCCGGCTTTTTGGCTTAGAAACTGAGATGAGCACCACCCTCCAGAGGCAGACTTAATGTCAGGGGAAAATTTTACCTTTACTTTTACCTATATGGTTCTATCTGCATAGCTATTTTGTGAAGCTTGAAATTGAAACAAGGCTATAAATCTCTGCTAAATACAGCAAGTTGCATGACAATTATTAGCAGTTATGGAGGAAACAGTGACGTGTCCTTCAGGCCTTATCACACTGCACTGTTATAGTGCTATTATTAAACAGCTATGGAAGCATTCAGAGGAATTCTTGAGTTTGTAATTTAAAATTTTAAAATCCTCTCTGGTTGGAAATTCTGAATGTCCCTCCCTCAACTGCAAATCCCAGGATTCCATAAAATGTTGCCATGGCAATTAAAGTGGAATACTAACACTGCAACATTGTAGTGTGATAGAGTCCTCCCTCCCGTCTTGGGACGCAATCCATTTTTGGAGCATGCACTACTTCAATAGCCCATATATTGCTTTGCTAGAGATGGTAGACAAACACATTTGTGTGCTTTATTCAGTTGTTTGCAGTGCAGTTATTAGCAATTTTTGGAGAAGTGCCTGAAGGTAGTCAATAGTTTTCAAAGATCCAACAAGTTTATTTATAATTAAGAGTTTGTTTTAATTGTAAAGTGACCCAAAGTGTTAAGAAATATATAAGAGACCTGGCACTATGGCTTGACAGCTATGTGAGACATCTCATTCCTTTTTGCTATCACAGAGAGCAAGTAAAAGTTGTAGGATTAAAGAGATGCTGTACTTCTCAGAGATTCAGAATTTATGCACAACATACCTCCTTTCTGTCTGTTCTGTCCTGTCTGCCCAAAGAGCATTGAATATTTGCCACGTATGTGTACTGTGATCCGCCTTGAGTCCCCTTGGGGAGATAGGGTGGAATATAAATAAAGTATTATTATTATTATTATTATTATTATTATTATTATTATGTAAGTCTGCCTTAAAATGTTTTGTAGTGTGCTAGAATCCACTTTAGTTGGAATTTGCATTATATATCTTAACTACTTCTACAGTCTAAGAAATGACTATTTCACATAATAAGTTGTTAGTAACTTTATTCATAATATTGGATCAAGTAGAAATTGGGACATAGTGTGATTTAATAACCATTGTATAAGACTAGGAGAAAATGAAGTGTAAATCCCCACTTGCCCATGAAGCTTGCTTGCTTGGTCACCTTGGACCAGTCATGAGCCCTAGACAAACCTGCATCGCGAAAATACATGGGAATGAGAGACTCGTGTGTTAAGTGATGACCCATTGGAGGAAGAGTGAGATATAGTCATTACAATTAAGTAAATGAAATGGCAGAAGTGAAAATGAGGGAAGAGGAAAGTTTCCACTCTTACTGTCAGCTTATATTGTCATTGTTTTACAGTAACTTGGTCAAGGTCAGTTAATGTTTATAGAAGGGAGGATAGCTTTAGACAAAGCTTTCATTTTCCAGAATTAAATCTGCTTCTCTAAATTTGTGAGTTAAACAACAAACTGTGAATGCTTAAGTAGCATCTAATTTCACTTGTAATAGTGAGTCATATTTCTAAATGCCTTATGAGCTGATCTTCTGGTTTAAGGACAAGTGCCTTTAGAGCAGTAATTCCCAAACCCTACTTCTCTAGGTGTTTTGGATTTCAACTCTCAGCTGACTTTAACAATTATAAGGGATTGTGGTAAGTCCAAAACTCTTAGGCGATTTCTACACTGCCCCTATATCCCAGGATCTGATCTTAGATTACCTTCTTATTCCAGATTATCTGGCAGTTGAGACTAATATAATCCAGTTTAAAGAAGATAATCAGGGATCAGATCCTGGGATAATAAGGCAGTGAAGAAGGGGCCTCAGAAGATCATAATTTGGAAAACTGCTGTAGAGCAAGCAACTTGGTTTTAAATGTATTATTATTTTCTTCTTTTATCATAGAAAAAATTAGTAGGATCTGCTGGAAGGGGAACATGAAATTATTTAGATCCTATGACTATGTTCCGACATCAGTATTAAAACACTATTATCTCCTGTCACTAAAGGTCACAAAGGAAGTACTGGCAATCCCTGCCTCTTTCAGTTGGCTCACATATTCATTGTTGATATTATAAGGGTGGGGCACACCCTAGTTTCATTTTCTCAATATATCAAGAAAACATACTTTATTGCTTTGTCCTACACCTGTAGTTATTATCATTGAATTTTGAGTTCAGAGTGCTAGTTAATATTTAATGTCTCTGATTTGATAGCTATTAATAGCTATGCCTTTGTTAACCTCTAAAACATTCTAAACGGCAGGGCTTTGAGATTTCCAAATATCCTAAGAGTTTCGGCTTGTGTGTTTAGTCTCAATTTTTTTCCTACACTCTACCAACTTGATTTAGGCAAGTTATGCTGTGCAGTGGAACCTCTACTTAAATGTACCAATGTAAAAGCATTTTGAGTTAAGAGCTGTTGTTTGGCCTGATTTCATCTTGACATAAGAGCAGCACTTTGAGTTAAGAGCTAGTGCCAGAGGGAGCGCTAACGCCAGGATACAGGCTTTTATGGCTTCAAAGGAGTGACTTCAGTGCCCTGTGCCTCGTGCTCTTGTCTGCTTTGGGGGACTGCTGTCTGCTTTGCTCTTGTCTGCTTCAAGGAACTTTGGGTTAGTTGGTTTTGTGTGGTTTTTATTCCTGGTATGTTTGGCTTTATGAAGCGGGGGGGGGGGGGGGAGAGCAAGAGAGGGAGGGAGGCTGGAATGAGTACAGTATGATGCTTCTGCCTCTTCACTGTGCTTCCTTATCACAACTTTGTACTTCTACAATTTTAAAATTGAACTTTCTTTTTTATTGTTCCATGTAAATGTGCAGGCTTTGCCTTGCTGTTACACTGGACAACACATATTTTGTTGCCTTAAATGTGCTTCCTTGCCACAACTTTGTGCTTCTACCATTTTAAAGTTAATCTTTCTTTATTTGATTGTGCTATGTGAATGTGCATGTTACATTATTTGTTATCTATAAAGTACATTTTCTTATTTAAAAACACATAACAAAAATGGGGATGGGGGCCTGGAACAGATTAATAACAGTTCAATGGGAAAATTTGCTTTGAGACAACAGTGTTTTGAGTTAAGAGCTCGGTCATGGAACAAATTAAACTTATGTTTTAATTTTGAAAGTAAAGTAGCACATGCCCTAAAATATGAGGATCTGCCATGTTTTTGTGTAAATCCGCATTGCACAATGTCTTCCTTCTGAAATAGTTCTCTATGTTCTCTAGTGATGGCAATTTCCTTGTTCTGGATAAATATTATAAAGCTGATGTTTCCATAAAGTTTTTTTTTACAGTTTAGTCTAAAAGGAACATATAAATTGTGCACTCATTCTGAAGGAAAAGGTATTTGGTTAACTAAGGGCCATTGTTACTATTTGCAAGGGTATTGCAGTAGGGAAACAAAACATGGCAGAAATATGGAGCTACAGGGATGCAGAACATATCTGCCTCAGCTGTGTCCTAGGAGTGATACCTCTAACCTGGTAATTAAGCTTGTCTCTGCCCAACTATTACTGTGAGTGGTTATTTTCCCACTCAAACTCATAGACTGAGAGGAGAAATTGTCCGGGTCAACCCCTAAGGATATTCTCTTCCCCTCTGGAATCCTGAACCCAAAGCTGAAGTCATCCTCGCTGATCTTTCATTCTCTCTATACTAAGGATCCCCAAACTAAGGGCCCTTCCTGGGATCTGAGCCCAGGTTTTTCTTTTATCCCAAATTATCTGGCAGTGTGGATTCATATAATCCAGTTTAAAGCAGAAGACCTGGGATCATATCCTGGGGTATAGGGCCTGTCTGGAAGGGCCCAAAGGTCTGTGGGCCGGATGTGGCCCTCCAAGGTCATTTACCCAACTTAAACTTTAGACTTAGAATCACTCTAAGTCTGAAACGACTTGAAGACACACAAAAACAACAACAATCCTAATTAACTTGACTATCTCATCAGCCAAAAGCAGGCCCACATTTCCAATTGAAATGCTGGTAAGTTTATGTTGGCTAAAATTGTTCTTCATTTTATATATTGTTTCATTTTTCATGGTATTTTGCACTGCAAATAAGAAATGTGCAGTGTGCATATACATTTCTTCATTTCCCCCCCCCAAAATATAGTCTGGCCTCCCAACAGCCCGGGGGACCATGAAGTAGTCCTCTGTTTAAAAGGTTTGAGGACCCCTGCTATATACCATACACTAGACTGACAATTAACCATACACAAACCCGCCAATAACCTCATCCTAGTGCCATAATGGCAACTTCCCATGAGGACCAAGAGGAAATTTGCCCCATGGCTCTGAAGAAATTGGCTAGAACTTACACTGACAACTGGGTGGGTGCATGAGTGAAGCAAGTGTGAAGAAGCAAGGGCTGGGGAAGAGCCTCGGGTTTGTACTAGCATGTTAACTCTTCCTCATATCCTGTGTAATGATGGATGGTAGTGCATTTGACTGCCACGTCTCTCTCCCTTCTTCAGTCCCTGTCAGTCCTTGACAGTTTTGCTGGCGACACTGTCACTAAAGGTGCTGAATTAGCCACCACATAATGAATACAAAATTATAAACAAATACATATGCAATATCCAACACAGGAAAGGAAGAATACATAGGAGAAAGAACTGATATGAATGTTGTGTCCTCAGTGATATGGAATGAAGACAGTTCCTTGAGAATCCGTCTCCTTTAATGTTATTCCCTTCCAAATTCTTTACGGAAACTTAACTTTGGGGTATATGTGTTTAGAAAAGGGAACAATCCTGAATTTCTTTTTTATAATTTAATTATTTAGCTTGGATTTCTTGCTGCTGTTACAAAGTTTACAGATATGCTGTTTTTCTGTCCAAAGTGAAGGACAAGATAGTATATCCACTCCTGATTCAAATACAAAAGCTAACTGGATAGTAAATAGCACACCCCTGCCATTTTCTAGTTCTCCAAATCCAGACAGTCTAATTTGTATTTTATGAAAATGTGCATATATTCAAATAGAATCTTATGTACATTTCAATATAATATAAATTAAGCACAATAATTGTTGCGTTTGTGTTTGAAGATCTGAGATGGCCACTAAAGTGTAACAGTTAATGTGCGAAACTTGAAACAAGATAGGATGACTTTGGACCATTCAATATCTCAGAGGCCCCTTCCACACAGCTGAATAAAATCCCCCATTTTCTGCTTTGAACTGGAATATATGACAGATAACCCAGTTCAGAGCAGATATTTTGGGATTTTCCGCCTTGATATTCTGGGTTATATGGCTGTGTGGAAGGGCCCTTAGTCAAAGGTACCTTACAGAGGTTTTGGTGGAGTAAACAGAGAGGGAGAAACCCTGTAAGGTGCCCATGTACATTTCAGATGCAGTATAGATTAAAAATAAAAATAATTGTAGGACACAAATGTCTCCAGTGGTATCTTTTTCACTTCTTGCCATAAGGATGTACATGTGCAGGGCTTTTTGTACTTTTAAAAAACCCGTGGCAAAATTTTGTAAAATACCTATTATATTACTATTGTGTTTACTCATACCCTTCTGTTTCACTCCGCAAGGAGACTCAAAGTAGCTATGAAAACACCATAGGGAGCCTTGTGAGTAACACACTATTATCTGATTCACAGGGTGAATATGCAGAATAAAATGAGGGCAAACAGCAGGAATCACAGGGAAAAAAGCAAGGTATGAGTTCCTTCAAGGGTGTGTATTCAATATTTCAACTAAAAATATTCAATTATCACTGTCTTTGTCCTAATCGATTGCAATAAAAAGGTTTAATTGGCTTATCTATGCTAATGTGGGAGCCCCCAGTGGCGCAGTGGGTTAAAGCACTGAGCTGCTGAGCTTGTTGACCAAAAGGTTGCAGGTTTGATTATAGGGAGCGGCGTAAGCTTCTGCTGTCAGCCCTAGCTTCTGCCAACTTAGCAGTTCGAAAACATGCCAATGTGAGTAGAGCAATAGGTACTGCTCCGGCGGGAAGGTAACGGTGTTCCATGCAGTCATGCCAGCCACATGACCTTGGAGGTGTCTACGGACAATGCCGGCTCTTCGGCTTAGAAATGGAGGTGAGCACCACACCTCAGAGTAAGACATAAGACATGACTGGACTTAATGTCAGGGGACAACCTTTACCTTATGCTAATGTGCCTGTGTTGGTTTCCAAGTCTTTGTAAATTACTACAACTGGCATAATGATCAATATTTATAGTTTTTGCATTTTCCATTTACCAACTGAGAATGCCTTCCCACCCAAACATATGTATAATAATCTGATAATTGATGCAATACATTCTGTTATTGATGTAGTTCTAATCTACAGATCCTTTTGTTGGTGAATATCTTTATGCAATTCCAATCTATGGCAACCCTATCATGGGGTTTTCTTGGCAAGATTTGTTCAGAGAGGGATGTTTCTTGCCTTCCAGTGAGACGGAAAGAGAGTGAATTGCCATGATCACACTGTAGGTTTCTACGGCCCAACACTTTGTATTGTGACAAGTTTAGTTCACAACAATGTATTTTTATTTTGCTGGAAAAATCTGTCTTTTTCCAGCAAAATGGGAGACCTAAGGAATATGACCTATAACATACATAATTTCCTCTGCTATTAAAATAAATTGACACTTTAACCCTTTGAGCGTTGGTTTCACTACATCATTTTTATATCTGTTCTATTTTGCACAAACCTTGATTTTGCCATGTTATATAAGGGACTCCAGTTTACTACACCATTTAAAATAATTGAACTTGAGTATTCCATGAGCTGTCCTGGAATCAAAGCCCAGTGGATAGCAAGGGATTAGTGTATTTAAAGATAAGTAAAGGGAGGGTTAATTCTTACCAAATAACTTTATCACTTTTGCTTGCAGATCTATAAAAAGTCTTCAAAACAGAGATAATTTCCCTTCAAATTGCAACATTTACTGCAGGGCATTAGCAAATGGTCGTTCTGCATTTTAAATCTCTGTGAAGCTGTAAGATTCAATTATTGACTAAACCCTTAAAGGCTTGTTTCTCTTCAAACAATAGTGTGGCACTTAACATGATGTCTAACTGTTTATGACATAGGCTATGGCTCCTAGTGCAACTCCAGAAGACTTGGAGATTTTATTATTTTTTGGAAAATTAATGCTTGGAATCCTTCCCAACTAGTGGTCCAAAAGAGCCTACATTCTAGTTTATGTCCATCTAGCTGGCTAGGATGTCAACTTTAGGCTTATACAACTCTATTCTCCAATAGAGGAAAATAGCTGGAGAATTACCTGGGAGGTTAACACCACAGCCCTTATTACCTTCTGTCTGAGATTATTGCCTCACAGTCTAATGATAGGATCAATTTGGCTTTTGCCCATTTTGGTCCTGTAGCATTGATGACAAATACTCTACTAAATATATATTTATTACCATCTTATTCTCTGCCATGAGAACAGGAATACAGCTAAGTACTTCCAATGGACAACTGCCAGTCTCTAATTGGAAGTGGGATTATACTTGACACAGTTACCTATTTAGGATACTTGGTAGGACTGGTGCCTGGTATCCTTGGAAAAAAGTGCTGGATCTCCAGCTTGGTACATTACTGACACCTTCCGCGCTTGCTCTGCATTTTACATCATCAGAGGCTGGGACTGTTGGTATTTACATTTCCACAATGCTCCTCACATAGTATTACAGGAGGTTAAAATGGGAGTTAGATCTACTTACAAATAGGATGTCAGTATTCCTAAATTTGATTTTCATGCTCAACAATGATTAATTTGACCACTTTTCTCCTGGCAGTGATAATGTTCTTCAGTCTGAGGTGTTTTCAAGGACTGTTTTGGATGTGTTGTGTAAAAAATCCACATCTGGGTTCTTTGCTCAGAAACAGCATTTTCTGTGTGGAAAGTGCAACTTTTTGCATGAGATATTTCTTATAAGTAATATATGTTCAGCAAGTGTTGCTTTCTCTGAAAAAATATCCATATATAGATTTTTCTTTTACAAAAATATGCCTCTGATTCTGAAGATACTCATGAATGCAGGATTCTCCCCATCAGGTTTTCCTACCATTTTTCATCTGAAATTTTAACATTTCTTTCCATTCCAGTTTACCAGGGATTACTAGAGGTCAGTTGAGACAACTTGTTACATGATCATTAACATGATGGCCAAGAGTCTATGCCATAGTATAAATATATGTGAACACAGTTACATTGGATCTGCCAGTTGGGAAGTGAGTTGCATAATAGGCAATGAGGCTTTGAGCTTAGTCATGGTGCAAGGGACCCCACCAAAGAAAAAGGTGGGAATGAACATGTGCTTGCAGAATGAGTGTCTGCACTAGAGATTATATTTACACAACCTCTGAGAAAGCACAACCTCTTCTATAATATTTTTATGGCAGTATTCTAGCTTACAATTAGCACAGATGCGCCTCTATGTGTTAAAATGTTTCCCCCTTTAGATGTATTGGTACAATTGGTTAGCTAGATTTTTGAATAGACACACCTTTAGATGCTTTAGCACAAACATACTTACAAACTGAAATGACATCACAGCATAAACAATAATGCTGAACTTAAATACCAGTTAGCCATGTTAAGAGGAGTAGCCCTGCTCTTGGTGGATGAATTTGCAGAATGTGACATGGGGAGACGAGTGGAGCTGGAAACATGTCTTACTGGTTATAAAATGCTTGTGACCACATCCTCACAGGGCCGTACAAACAATGGAGAGGGAGTGGTAGGAAGTGAGCCAAGATAGGTGCAATTCTTACCTCTACCATGGGTTTTGTCACATAGTCCTGAGATTACTTGCTTGACCTTAAGCAAGAGTCACATTTGACCCTTACCATAAATAAGGAAGAAGAAGAAAAATTCTTACACCTGTATATTGTATTGCTTGGGATTATAACCTTAAATTATTGGTCAAACTGAGAGACACAAGGGCTAATGGAGGGATGATCTGACTGTAGTGACACATTTGAACAAAATCATGATATGGACAAATGTCACAATAGGATTAGACATCAGAGTTGTGGTGCAGAAAGGTAGACTCCCTTTAATAGAATCATAGAGTTGGAAGGAACTTCATGGAACATCGAATCTACTTTCTTTATCTTCCCTTATGTTTGAAATCCTCTCTCCCTTGTTTAGTATGATGGCCACAGTTTAGCATTACATTTGCCATGGGGCTCATTACAGATAAATGCCCTGAAGGTATGATTCAGCATAGGTTTTTACATCAAGGTTGTAAAGAATTTCAGATTAGGTCTGATCATACAGTATGTTGACTTCGATGAGTACATAATGTAAAAGTAAGTTACAGTAAACTAGGGAATAGAGAGGACAATTTGCACACATGAGAAAGGAGTACATAAGCTAAATCACAGAAACCAATGGCAATGTAACATGAGAGGAAAAGAATGTGGCCAAGAAGACATCCCGAAATGTCTACAGCAGTCATTGCAAAGTAACTTATAGAAATGAAGGCCACCAGCACATATAACAACATGGGGTTTTTTTAAAGCAATACTTTCTGACTTTCTTCTCTTGCCTGGAGGAAAAGAGCTATCTGAGGAAGGATAAGACTGTCAATAGTCACTAATCCTGATGGCTGCATCCTTATTAATTGCTTGGAAATATGAGCAGACGTGTACTGTAGGCTTCTTACAGACTTGTTATAGCCACTGCTGTTTACTGTGGAGAGGGAAGTTGGGTTAGTTAGTCCTTTTTCCAATTTGGTATGGTGAATCTTAGAATCATTTTCATTATGCAGTAAAAAAAAATCAGCAGGAACAAAGAAGGAGGCTCCCTTGGAGGGCCCTGTGTAAAATAATTTTCTCCCCGATAGAGTTGGAAATCTAAAACAGCATTTGCCTTCTTTACGGCAACATCACTCTGCTGGCTCATGTTAAATTTGTGCTCAAAAATAATCTCAAGGTCCTTTTCACATAGGAAATTGCTGAGCCAAGTGTCCCCCTCCTACACCTGTGCATTTGGTTTTTGAGGGGTAAATGTAGAATTTTGCATTTGTTTCTGTTGAATTTCATATAGAATATATATTTGTGTCCTGTCTTTTTAAATACATTTGCCTTGACATAAAGAATGCCAATTATGTGCCAGGTAAAGTCACACCCTGGCTGTTGTCCAAAACAAATAAGTGCATTACTAATAGCTGCTGACAACCTTGAAGCCTTTTGGCTACCTGCACATATTTTATAATCATCATCAATTAGTATCAACTGATTCTTTTTGTTCTCTGTCAACCCAAAAGAAAGTATTTTATTGAAAGAAATGTGGCCTAACAAGGCATCAAATATTTCTTATATCTTGTTGGCTTAAGGAAGTTATAGGCATTCTTTTATATATACTGTAAGTTGTATCTACATCTACATCAGGGAAAGGCAAAATGTGTTGCGCAGTCTTCATGTGGTCCTCCAGGACCAGTTCTGAGACACCCCAGAATGTCTCCAAATGCACTCTAGGGGTAGGAAGGCCATTTCCACCACACCTCGAAGCCTCTTGGCACACCAGGGATCAAAATATGGTTTGCAAAATTATTCAAAACAATATTTTGTCCACAAATGCCCCAAAATGTCAACTAGGGGACATGTGGTCCCTTGGGCAGACTTCGATACAGGTGAGGTCTTTTTTTTTAAAGTTTCAAGCTTAGTGAAATTGTCATCATTCTCCCAGTGGTGTTTAGGAGCAATTTATTTTATGTTATTTTTATTTTATTTTTGCAGGAATCCCAAAAATAAACTACTTCAAAATGAAGACCTTTAGTCTTCATTTTGAAGTATTGATTTTCTCAAGTTGTTTTTGGTATGCAGATTTCTGCCTTTGTTGTTGTTAACTGTGATCAAACTGAGTTTAAATTTCCCATGAAAGAGAAACCTCCAGGTCACAGCCCTACTCAGGTTTTGCAGACTGCCAAGCCTAACCCCAAGGAAATGGCAATCTGGCTAGTCCCTGTCAGATTACATCTTTCTTCTTTAAATTATTTATTGTGTTTATATTTGAGTATTTTCATTGGTGATAAATACAGGAATCATGTCAAACCAATTCTTGCTGCGTTGAGTATTATCTGGAACAGATGAGATAAAACTTAAAAGAAGCATAGTTTAAAACGATTATTTTCCAAACAACCTATTTATTTTGTGGGTGTGAATGAGGGAGAATGTTAAAGATACCTACTGCTATAACCCATTGCCGTGTAATACTCCAGTTACCAAACTCACCTTCTCAGCTTGGCAGGCTTAGGGCAAACAGCTAGCTCACCCACTGCCTCTGAATACAACCTTCATGTTTACTTATATTGTTAGTCTTGACTGTCACTGCACAAAACACCCCTCTTTTGCTCATGTCGCTGACATAAGTGCTAGGCACTAAGTACAGGCAGGAAATAACATTGAAGGTGAGAACAGAAGTCAGCAGAGCTGTTTTGATAGCTTTTACCTCAATGGTCCAAGTGATATATACTTCTTTGTACTTAGCTGCTCATAAGTAAAATGATGAGAGTTTGTAATAATCTTTTGAAGAGCCGAAACAGAACGAATGCCAATGTTACCGTTCTCCCATGCTTCTAGGATTATTCATGGGGTTGGGTGAGAAGGAAGTGCAATTATAAAGAGATTATGAAAGAGGAAAGTTCTATGTACAGCTGCTGCTGCTGCTGTGTGATAAGATGATAATTCTTCTGCTGTTCCAACTGTGCTATGCAGTCTGCTTGTATTATATTATATTTGGATGTAGTACTGGCTTGGAATGGGAATTGCTTTGTTGTGGACTGGTGATCTGAAATCAAGAATCAGTTCTCTGCACACAAAAACAACTTTTGGGGAAATATGTAGCATAATCCATGGGCTGGTCCATGAGGCCACGAAGAGTCGGAAGCGACTGAATGAATAAACAGCAATTCATGGACCAGCATTGTGCTAAGAAACAGGGGTTAGTACATACCTTGGCACAGGCACTTTGGGCTGCTAGATAATGATTCTTGGGCTGTTGCCTTTCAGTATCTGTGTCTAGTTTGCATACTCTGAACACAATTAATATGTTTACCTCCCAGGAACATGCAATGCGTCAATAGAATAGTGGTGAGAACATAACTCATTTTCCCGTCATTTAAAAATATACAGTAACATGAACATAAATGTGTTCTTGTGAAGATACCGCTATGAGGTTTGTAGAAATGAGCATACTTTAGTTCTGAGGTGAAGAATTGAGGCTTTCATGCTTTTTTTTTTAATTTCCTGCTTTTTGAAAAGTGCTTTGAGTCCCAGTATAGGGGAAAGGTGGGATGTAAATAAAGGTGTAAATGGATAAATGTAGACCTAAAGCTGTTTTGGACTGTTCGTTCTATAATATCTTACTGTTGGCTATGCTAGCTAGGGTTGATAGGAACTGTAGGGCAAAAACATTGTCATCCAGCCTTTGTTATTGACTGCAGCAAAATCAGCTTTGAATTATAGTGACCCTATGAATGAGAGGCCTCTATGTAACCCTGTCATCAGCCGCCCTGTTCAGCTCTTGCAAACTCAGAGCCGTGACTTCCTTGATTGAGTCTATTCATCTAGAATGCGGTCTTCCTCTTTTCCTACTGCCTTTTACCTTCTCTTTTCTAGTGAGTCATGTCTTCAAATGATATGTTCAAAGTATAGCAGTCTCAGTTAGTCATCTTGGCTTCAAGGAAGGGTTAGGACCTATTTGTTAGGTTGGTTGGTTAGATCAGTTTTAGCAGTTTTAGCAGCCCACAGTATCCATAGAACTCTTATCCAGCAACACATTTGAGGTGAGTTGATTTTCTTCCCATTACCTTTCTTCATTGCATATAGAAATTGGAAATATGCTTCCATGGGCAATTCTAAGTTAAGGATTCAGTTATATAGCTTGACACTTCAGGATCCTGTTTAGTTCTCTCATAGCTTCCCTTCTAAGTCCTAGTTTTCATATTCTTGACAAATGAGACTCCATTCTAATTAACAACTGAACCAAGGTATGATGAATCTTGAACTATTTCAATGTCTTCATAATGTATTACAAAGTTACGTGAATAATCTGTGGTCTGGTCATTATTTTGGGGGTTTTTAATGTTCAACTGTACAACTTTCTTTCGTGACTTTCTTCAGTGATAATTCCAAGGTGTTGCTATTTTGTTGCTGGTAGTATGATATCATCTGCATATCTTAAAGTTGATTTTCCTTCCTCTAATTATCATGCCTCCTTCTTCCAAGTCTTATCTTGCCTTAAATATAATGCATTCAATGTACAAGTTAAACAGACAGAGTGATAAAATGCATCCTTGCCTGATCCCCTATCTGGTTTCTACCAAATTTTGCACTGATAGTAGCTTTTGGTTCTAAATACAAATTATAAATCAAATGTTGTGGTGTACCCATTTCTTTAAGAATGGTTCACAGTTATTTATAATCTACATAGTCAAAAGCTTTACTATGCAAGCAGTCCTTGAGTTACAAACATCCAACTTACATATGACTCATAGTTAAGAACAGGGGTGAGATAATAGGAAGTGACAAGAAATCTCCCCTTAGAAAGAAAAAAATCATTCATGTAAGACTTATCATGGAAAAAGGTGCATAAGTTGCTGAACAGCTCACTCTATTTCTGTCAGTTTTTACTCTTGGTTCTTGTCTGTCCTTAATGCTTGAAGAGTTTAATCTTCATTCATTGAGAATTCTCTATCTTTATGGTGAATTATATATTCATTTTTATATGGTTCACTTCCAGAGTTCCTGTGTCATACTTGCTACTTCCATATCCTACCCGTGATATGCCTAAAAAGGACTTGTGGGTAGAAACCTCTGACCCAGATCCTGCAACAGTTGTTGGCAGTGCAGGCAGCTCTGACAGTATGATCAGCAACAACTCCAGTTCATCTGAAATGGTAAATATTATTTTAAAATTTCATTTTCATGAACTAAAAAGTAGGGAAGTCTTGATAGGTAATTACAGTTGGTCTTCCACATTTGCAGTTTTGACTTTTGCAGATTGAATGACAGAGCTGGAAGAGATCACAAAGGCCATTACTATGATCACTCTCCAACACAATTTGACCATAGAGTTCCTCCAGTGCAATTCTGTGGTCAAATTCTGCTGAAGGTTGGTCATGGAGCCATGCTGGAGGACCTAAAGATTCCTAGTGAGAACATCTCTCTAGGAATCTCTGGTCCTCCAGTGAATTTCTATAGTCAACTTCCAGTGGAGTTGTGCTAGAGAAGTTATATGCATAGAGTTGGCAATAATGCCACGAAAGACAGAGCTCTGCACTGCACGTCCGCCATGAGCATGAGCAAATGTATATTGTTGTAGCAGTTTTTAAATTTTTTTGTAATAAAGGCAGGGGTGATATAAGTGTGGTTGTTTTTATTCCGTGTTCAACTGCAATACGAGTGGGTTTGTTTTGTAGCATTAACTGTCAATTGAAGCCTCCAGATTTTCATACTTAATTTTCCCAGAAGGGAAGAAACAACAGAAATATTCTAGAGAATGCAGTTTGGGGAATGTGCCATAAGGAAACTCAGGTTATTTTAGACCAGTCTGCATGGTAATAAGGTTCTTTCTCTAGCGTACATACAAATAACAGACATACAGTATTTTGTACTTACAAAGATGTATTATTAAAGTACATGTGCTGAAATGCCTATAGCTTAACATAGGAGCTGGTAATCCTCAACCATCCACATATTTTGTCCTACAATTTCTATCAACACCATCTAGTAATGGTAAAGGGAGATGTTTGTAATCCAAAACATCTGGAGGGCCAGTTTTCCCTATCCCTGGTTTAAGACTATAATTTTAAGGGTGGAGTAGATTTCTGCTCATTGAGTATGTGGGCATTTTCATTATTGGTTCATAGTGTCTGTTTTATGTCATTCATACATATATGGTAAAGCTAAGAAAATCACTTCCTGTTTGAATTGAGGCTTACTACTTATGTGTTAACCACAAATTATAGTTCTTAACTGACCTCACATTCATTCATTCTGTTACATGACAGAAGTGAACTTATGCATGTAATTAAATACAAACAGGGTATTTCCTCTTTTGTGTAGGCTCAACCTTACTTGATGCCTCTAAAATAAATCTCTCCAAAGTGGCCTGCCTTTGGAAGATGCAAGAAGGGCCTTAATATGTGATGGCTACAAGGCTTGACTCTAGTTATGAATTAGATTTTTATACCAGTTGGAACTTTAGTATATTACTCTATTAAGATTAATCGGAATGAGTAACTTTTAAATCAGTGGTTCCCAACCTTTGGTCTTCTGGTATTTTGGACTTCGGCTCCCGCAATTCCTAACAGCTGATAAGCTGGTTAGGATTTCTGAGAGTTGAAGTCCAAAACAACTGGAGGACCAAAGGCTGAGAACCACTGTTTCAATTGCAAGGGGTTTTTTTTGTGTGTGCAAGTGCCAGCAGCATTTCTGACTGACAGATCAATGGTTCGAATTCAATAGGCATACCCAGATGCAAGTTAAACTAAATGAGACAAGCTATATATCACCTTCTTCCTGTGTCTTAGAGTGTTTTCTTTCTTTTTTGAAGAATGACAGCGGTTATGACTACCTATCAGTGGAGGAGAAGGAATGTCTTATGTTCCTTGAAGAGACATTAGATTCCTTGGATACCGAGGCTGACAGTGGGCTTTCTACTGATGAAGCAGAAACTTCTAAGCATCCAAGAACGTGGCCTTCAAGAGATGTTCCTAAAGGTAAGCTTGTAAGAAATTCCTGTGAGTAATTTGAAGCAGGCATGCTTCTGGGAAAACTTCATTCTTGGTTCAAAAAAATATGTGCTCATTTTCAAACTGTTTTTATTCCTTGAAATCTTGTTTATGTCTATTTGACTTTCTCCATTCTCATACAGACCCCATCAAATGTATGTAATATAACACATCCTCTCAATGTCAGTGCCATATGAGAATTGAGTCTGCTTCTCTTCTTTTGCTGTCCACATTTCTCCCTGCTGATTATTTTCCTTTCTTAAGCAATGTTGTTGCTTCCCTCCTTGCTGAGGTGCTTGTGATAAATTAAATAAAATGAAATAAAATAAATGTAAGGGGCATTACTCATTATTTTTCTCTTTCTTTCTCATCCCTTTCTTTTCTCAATGTGTAGGATTAGATCGTGAGAATCTCATAAATCATAGACAAATTGAAATAAATGGCAACAAATCTGTTTCTGATCCTGTTGACATTCCAAGTCCAGGCCATCGTAGCCTTCCAAGGAACATCACTGCCAAAAGTGTTCCAAAAACAGCCAACATTTCCCTGGTTGAAACAACAAGTTCTAAATCTGATAATCAGAAAGATCTTCCACAGATATACCTGACTTCATGGGAGTCTCCTAAAAATGAGACACTGGACATATCAAATGATCAGGTTCAGACAACCACACAATCAAAGGTTTCAGATCTGGAATCTGTGGTTATTCTACCTCCTGAGCCATTTCAGGACCACAAGCAGAGTTATTCCAAAAGAGATCAAGAGTCACCATTTCTTAACAAGGTTTCCCAGACAGATGTTGAAAGTGTGTTACCTCTTCACTTTGAAGGTAGAAAGAGTGTTGACCAAGTGGAAAGTTATGAAGCAACCCAGCAGGAACCTTCACTGGAGAAGGCAGACCTAGCAAGAGGAAACGAAGTCACTTTGAAATCTGTGTCTCCTAAAGGAAACAAGAAGAGCTTTGAACAGATGTTGGATGTTCCAGAAAATGATAAAAAACCTACACAGGAAGAAACATCCCTAGATTCCAGTCCCAAACAAGGTCCCCCCACTGCTCCAAAGCCCAGAAAACTGCCACCAAATATTATATTGAAAACCAGCAGAAGTAATGTGGTTTCATACAACATTGATCCAAACCATAAGCTGAAAGCACTTTCTCCAGCCAATGGCAGACCTAGAGCTGCAACTGGTGACTTTTCCATAGAGAAGGTACATTCTCCCCAAAAAGAACAGGAAAGAGCCAGGAGAGAAGCCCTTGAGAAGTTGGGGCTTCCACTGGATAACGAGAAAGATCTAGAGGACCATGTGGCTAAAACCTCTGCTTCCTCAAAATCAAGAGAGACATCTAGGATTTACAGTAGAGAGAATGTAGATACAGAAGACATCACTCATAATAAGAAACCTGACCAGAATCCTGCCCAGATAGGTGAGGAAGAAATCTACGCAGGTGATAAAAACATCCCAGGTATCAAACAGACAATTTTCAAATCCACCACACTGGAGCGTTCAGGTGTGGGTCTGAGTAGTTACATTTGCCCTGGCACTGAGGAGCAGAACATTAAGAACAGCAGTTCTTCTGGAAAAATGTCCTTTTTTGAAAAGATTACTCCCAATTTCATCAGGAATACCCGGCCACGGCCAGCTTCCCTTGGCATGGGGAAAGACTTTGTGGATCTAAAGGAAAACAAAGTGCATAATGATGAACTGGAGAAAAATGACAAGCGAAGATCTTACCCATTTCAGCCTGTCTCCATGTTGCCCAGGCCACCTTGCACCAGTGTAAAATTCACCCCAAAGGGAGTTGCTGAGGAGCACAGAAGGGAGGCTCTTAAAAAACTTGGCCTATTGAAGGAATAAGCTGATAAGGCAAAGAATTTGTGTTCATATGTGGATAATGAGGGGGTTTTGGGTTTTTTTGCTTGTTGTCTTCTCATTGGTTACCTGAAATGGGAGGCATTGTAGCATTGGCTGTGTGTATAGAGGTTTTGCCTGGTGGGTTTTCAGGCTTGATGAGTTTATTCACCTTCTGTAGAAGTATGTTTAGACTGTACTTTACACCAATTAGAAGTGCCTCACCTGTATAAGATGTGTGCTTGTATATAAAGGCATGCGTATTTGTATATAATAAATATATATTATTAACGGGAAAGAGGAAATGTTTTGTAATTACTAGGGCATATAATGATATTTGGACATATACAGAGGCTTATATCATGATGATGGCCATGTGGTTAGGAAGCTTTAGCCAAGACTGAATTGCAGTTATAGTTTTTTGAAGGCTCCTTTTTAAATATATGGCACTAAAACAATAAGTTGCATAAACAGAAACCAGAAGATGAGCCATGCTCTAACTATTTATTATTTAATAAATTGGCAAGAATGTGTTGGGTATAAATCTTAGGCTTTAATTTGCAAAATAAGAAGTACAGTATTTAGTAGTTCACTTACTAGCAAATGGTTAGCTAAGAACTTTAAAAAATGATATCAAAGTTGATTTTGATCTATTTTAGCTTACAGACATGCTTTATATGAAGAAACTAATGCTGAATGTTAATTTAAAATCGAAAAAATCTTTTTAGAATGACAAGTGAGAATGTGTGTTTTAAAATGATTGAATAATAAACTGTTTTATATGGGAAAATGTTTCACATTTCTTGGTTATAAGTTGAAAAAGTCAAAAAGGGCAATGAGAACTAGATATGGGACATACCGACATTATCATGGTAATCTCAATTGAAGAGTAGTCATATCCTGTCATTGCTGTCTCTAGAAAGTTTTATAACTGACGTTTGACTTATTTTATTAAATCAGTTAAGTGATATGGTAATGACACAATGAGCCCAGGTTAAATATACCAGTGCCATAATATCAGATATTCTGGTGTTAGGATTTTTCTTTCTTCAGGAAATACTTTCTCACACAATTGCTTAAGCATCTCTATATGCCTTTCCATGCTCATATACAGTATATTGTTTTATAAGAAATTCATAAAGCATGAATACCTAAACAACATGCTTGAATTTGAGTAATTTTCTTTTGTGACTACATGGTTTAGAGTTTGATTATAGATATATTGTCAAAGGTTTTCATGGCCAGAATCACTGAATTGTTGTAGGTTTTTCGGGCTGCATGGCCATGTTCCAGAAGCATTCCCTCCTGACATCAGCTCGAAAAACAACCCAGTGATGCTGGCCATGAAAGCCTTTGATAATATATCTATAATCAAACTCTAAACCATGTAGTCACAAAAGAAAATTACTCCAATTACTCAAGTGAATGAATGTGGGTCCAGAAAAGAAGGCATTGTGCAAAGGGAAGGGGGGCTCCTGCTAAGGCAGAAGGCAAAGCCTCTTTTAGGCTTGGGCTCCGTGGCTGGGCCTTCTTCCCACTCCCGCCAGCAACTGCAATGACAGTAGCATTGTTTTTCCAGGGTACAGACCCTTTCTCCCACACCCACTCATCACCCAAACCCTTTCCCCTGTGCCCCCTCACCATGCAGACCCTTTCCTCTACAGTCCTCACCATGCAGACCCTTTCTAAATATATACAGTGTCTTTGGCTGTGATCCTGTAGATCAGTGTAACTCCTCCAGCATAGACTGCAATATGGTGTAATTTATTTATTTATTTATTTATTTATTTATTTGATGCACTTATTAACCGCCATTCTCAGCCCTTACGGGCGACTCATGGCGGTGTACAGTACACATAAAAAGACAGTTACAAAGGCCAGTATCAACAACATATAACTATACGACAAATACAAACTACATAAAAATCCGCTTCGTCTCTTAGTAGAATCATAGCCAGTCTCATCTTCCTTATACCATTCCAGTTCTCATTACCGTAATGTTGTTGCTTAGCACTTAATTAAATGCCCTCTCGAACAGCCAGGTCTTAAGGCTTTTTCGAAAGGACATGAGGGAGGGCGCCTGTCTGATGTGTGCCGGGAGAGTGTTCCACAGCCGGGGGGCCACCACCGAGAAGGCCCTCTCCCTCGTCCCCGCCAGCCGTGCCTGTGATGCAGGCGGGATCGAGAGAAGGGCCTCCCCAGACGATCTCAAGGTCCTCGTGGGCTCGTAGGCCAAGATGCGGTCAGAAAGGTATTTTGGGCCAGAACCGTTTAGGGCTTTGTAGGCCAAGACCAGCACCTTGAATTGGGTCCGGTAGCAAATCGGCAGCCAGTGGAGCTGGGACAACAAGGGCGTTGTGTGCTCCCTGCTACCCGCTCCAGTTAGTAACATGGCTGCCGCACGCTGGACCAGCTGAAGCTTCCGGGCCGTCTTCAAGGGCAGCCCCACGTAGAGAGCGTTGCAGTAATCCAGGCGGGATGTGACAAGAGCGTGTACCACCGTGGCCAAGTCAGACTTCCCGAGATACGGGCGCAGCTGGCGCACGAGCCTAAGCTGTGCAAATGCTCCCCTGGTCACCGCTGAAACCTGGGGGTCCAGGCTCAACGATGAGTCCAGGGTCACACCCAAGCTGCGAACCTGCGCCTTCAAGGGGAGTGCGACCCCGTCCAGCACAGGCTGTAACCCTATATCCCGTTCGGCCTTGCGACTGACCAGGAGTACCTCTGTCTTGTCTGGATTTAGTTTCAGTTTGTTCGCCCTCATCCAGACCGTTACAGCGGCCAGGCACCGGTTCAGGACCTCGACAGCCTCCTTAGTAGCAGGTGGGAAGGAGTGACAGAGTTGGACATCATCTGCGTACAGATGACACCGCACCCCGAAACTCCGGATGATCTCACCCAGCGGCTTCATGTAGATGTTAAACAGCATGGGGGACAGTATGGAACCCTGTGGCACCCCACAAGTCAACGGTTGTGGTGCGGAACAGGAGTCCCCCAATGACACCTTCTGGGTGCGACCCTCCAGAAATGACCGGAGCCACTGCAAAGCAATGCCCCCAAGACCCATTTCCGCAAGGCGCCCCAGAAGGATACCGTGGTCGACGGTATCGAAGGCCGCTGAGAGGTCCAGGAGCACCAACAGGGACACACTCCCCCTGTCTAGCTCCCGGCGCAGATCATCCACTAAGGCGACCAAGACCGTCTCGGTACCATGCCCCGGTCTGAAACCAGACTGTGCCGGATCCAGATAATCCGTGTCTCTCAAGAATACCTGGAGTTGTGAGGCCACCACGCTTTCCATGACTTTGCCCAAAAAGGGGAGATTGGAAACAGGCCGAAAGTTGTCCAATTTAGTGGGGTCCAGTGATGGCTTCTTCAACAGCGGCTTTATAATAGCCTGTTTTAGGCTCGCTGGAATCTTGCCTTCCCGAAGGGAGGCATTCACCACCACTGTTACCCACTCGGCCAATCCCCCTCTGGCCTCTCTCAGAAGCCAGGATGGGCAGGGGTCTAGGATGGACGTGGTGGGCCTCATTCCTCCAAGTATCTTGTCCACATCCTCGGGTTTCACAAACTGAAAAGAATCCAACAAAATAGGACAAGCAGGTGCTCTCGTTACATCCACAGAGACTGCATCTAACGCGGCGTCCAGCCCAGAACGGATCAAGGCGACTTTGTCTGCGAAGAACCGAGCAAATGCTTCACAGCGCGCGACCGAATTGTCAGGGCTCCCACCTGCAGAGGCGGGAGTTAAAAGACCTCTGACAATCCGAAACAGCTCCGCCGGACGGTTCTTTGCAGACGCAATAGTGGCCGCAAAGAAAGTTTTCTTTGCGGTCTTTATTGCCGCGGCATATGCCCTAAGAAAGGACACAAACCGTGCTCGGTTTGACTCGCTCGGTTCCGAACGCCACACGCTCTCTAGTTCCCTCTTCCTTCACTTCATAGCTGCCAGCTCCTCAGTAAACCAAGGGGCTGGTTTAGCTCGGCTACTTGAGAGGGGACGTTCCGGAGCAATCATGTCAATAGCCCTGGTCATCTCCCCATTCCAGAGAGCCACCAAGGCTTCGACATGGTCACCTACCGAGGTGGCGGGAAAATCCCCAAGAGCCGTCAGGAAGCCATTCGGATCCATCAGTCTCCTGGGGCGGACCATCTTAATGGGTCCTCCACCTTTGCAGAGGTTAGGGGGCGCAGTGAGCCTAAATCTGATCAGGAAGTGGTCGGTCCATGGCAACGGAGAGATGGACAACTCCTCCACACCGCCACCCTGTTCCCATCCCTGGCAGAAAACCAAATCCAATGTGTGTCCAGCACAGTGGGTGGGGCCAGATATTTGTTGGGACAGCCCCATGGTTGCCATGGCAGACATGAAGTCCTGAGCCGCGCCTGTGAGGGTCGTCTCGGCATGGACGTTGAAGTCTCCCAGCACAAGAAGCCGTTGAGACTTCAATGCCAGGCTCGAGACCACCCCCGCTAGCTCAGGTAGGGAGACTGTAGTGCAGCGAGGTGGACGGTACACTACTAGAATCCCTATACTGTCCCGGTCACCCACCCTCAGGTAGACGCTTTCGAAATTTGCGGTCTGCGGGATGGGGCACCTGGTCAGATGGATGGAATCCCTATAGACCACTGCGACCCCGCCTCCCCGCCCTCCGGATCTAGGTTGGTGCTGCACGGAGAAACCCGGAGGACAAAGCTGGGTCAGATTTACTCCTCCAGCTTCATCCAACCAGGTCTCCGTGATGCACGCCAGATCTGTAAGGGGTGAATAGGTCCCAGGGAACTGCCAGGTCACCTTTCTTTGGTGCCCTCTCTCACTATGTGCTCTTCCAAAAAGTGACTCTGTTAAACTAACAGGCAGTATGCTGGTCTAAGGTCCTAATGTGATTCCAGGCTTTTATTATTAGCGCAACAGCAAACAATCTTCAAAACTACAAACAATTAATTAAAACCATGCTATTTTGAGGAAAACTCCAGTGTGAGACCTTTACTGGTATATTGTTCTACATAAAGTTCATAAAAACATGAATACTTTGATAACACGCTTGTGTTTGAATGTAGTCGTTTTGTGATGACAAGGGTTAGAGCTTGATTGTAGCTAGATTTGTGTGTGTGACCTGATTTTAAATGGGAGAACATAAGATCAACACATTTACTGGTTACGGTACAGGAGTGTCTTTTGAGCTTCATGTTATGTCTAGGATAATTGGTGCTAATCATTTACAAAAAGTATGAGTACAATGGACTCTGAGACATAGGAACATTGTGAGTAGAATCCCTCCAGGGGAGTACTCTTAGTATCCGTTTAAAAACAAACTAGATTATTTGATGACATTTCTAGTAGACCAGCTCAATTGATATCAATTTTCAATTTTTGCATAACATTTTATATTGGTAGTTGAATCTTGCTGTTTAAAAATAAGTGCAAATAATCTTTTGATATGTAACTATTTCTAAGATTAAAGGAAGTAGAAACCAATGTGGAAAGGAACTTGGGGTGTGTCTCCTGTGAAATGACTGACACCATGATCTTAAACTAAACATGCAGAGAGAGAAGTTTTCCTTGATTGAATGTAACTATTTCTGCTTGCATAACATTTTTGGCACATGGGTTCTTTCTGTTTAACTGTAACAGTTCATTGCAAAACCCAGAAGAGCTTAATTTTGTTCTTATACTAACCCAGGATGTTTAGTTATAGGTTATACAATGGACAATGCACAAATCTACCTTCTGCAATAGGTGCATAACCATAAGACTCTGTTAGTTCCTTGCACATGTATTGTTCTGCTATTTAATCCACATTTTGGTATTGTTTTAGTAACAACTCAGATCAGTTTTTGAAGTTGCAAACAATTTTGAGAAAGAATCCTTTGGGTAATAAATTGCCGAGGAATTTTGAAGGGCAGTATTGGATAACATGTAATCCCTGGTGGCACAGTGTGTTAAAGCGCTGAGCTGCTGAACTTGCTGACTGAAAGTTAGAAGGTTTGAATCCGGGGAGCGGCGTGAGCTCCCGCTGTTAGCCCCAGCTTCTGCCAACCTAGCAGTTCGAAAATATGCAAATGTGAGTTGATCAATAGGTACCGCTCCGGCGGGAAGATAATGGCACTCCATGCAGTCATGCCGGCCACATGACCTTGGAGGTGTCTATGGACAACGTTGGCTTTTTGGCTTAGAAATGGAGATGAGGACCAACTCCCAAAGTTAGACACAACTTGACTTAATGTCAGGGAAAAACCTTTACCTTTTATACCTTTTTTTCAGTGGGACCATAGAAAAGTGTTGAGCCTAATTTTGTTTTGAGCTCGGTTCCTTCCTTGTGATCCAGGCCAAGTTTGTTCAAATTTGAACTGCAAATTTGCATTGAGAAAACCAGATCACCATTAGGAGCTTATAGTTATACAAATTTAAAAATAGCTTCCCTTCTTTTACCAGACAAAATGAGCTGTTTGGAAAAGGTATATTATTTCCAGGCAGATCTCAATGGGAAAATTAACCTTTAACCCCTCCTTGAATACCTTTCACATGAATGTCACGTTTTATATATATTGCCCAGATAGGCAGACAGTGAATGATGGCTTTGCAAGAAAAATGAGCAGCAGTTTTTACCTGGAGTTTGGGTTGCAACAGGCCCATGCATGCAGCTTTCTAGTTCAGGGGATCTGTTTTGCATAGCAGTCTTTGTTCTTGGCGCAGCTGTGATGTTATGCAACACTTACTTAGTACATGCACAAGGTCACCATAAAGGACATATTATGGTTTTAAAGCCACGTTTTCAGTCCACAAAAGTCTCATATTGATTTTAGCTCAGACTCTATGAGGGCTTTTTTAAAATAGAAAAAACAACTTGCTCTTTTGATTTTCAGTGACTCTTACTATCACAATGACGTTTTACAAATTGTTTGGTTTAATTTTTTGTTTTTTGTTGAGAAGTGGAATAAATCTTGAATGTTACCCATGCTGCAGTTCTGGTTCACAGTTCAGTTTACAAATTGGATGTTATTGCAACCTCCCTTAAGATGTCAATTTGTTTGGCTGTTTTTTTTTGTTTGTTTTTTGTAATTGCCATTTCTGTTTCATCTTCAACACAACACGGAATGGCTGGAGGAGGTGAAGAGCTGCCTTCAGCTAGTCATTGCTTTGAAATCCAAATTTTCATGAGAACCTTAGCAATATTTTTTCCACCATTCTTTACTAGAGGAGGTCAGAAGAGGCTGCACATAAAGGAGGTCTGTACACAAGATCCCAATCCAGAGCCTGATACGTAAATCTTGATCGAGGGATGTTATCCCATAGGCGGGAGAAAAGCGGGGGATGAAGTATGTGTATGAAGTATGTATATGTGTATGAAGACAGTAAGATAATGGGAGAAGGTTAAAGTGGGATAACTTCATAAGTCAAGTTTGTTCCAATTTGAATTCCATCTCTTAATTGAGATTTGGAGATACAGATCACCAACCCTCTGCCAGGTATTATGCCTTCCCAGTAATCTTTCCCACATCTCAAGCAGCCTCAATTGTGTCAAAACAAAATCACTGCTTACAAGCTCCAACTATGGAGAAATTATTTCCTTTAAGGTTTTTCCCATACAGCGAGTTTACTATCAAACATCCAATTGAACATTAGAGACACTTTAGTGGATGAATAAAATGGGAAGATATGTTATGTCTTGTATCCATCTCCAGACAGAGAGAAACTATAAATAAGGAATTTTTACTTCAGTAAGTCTTTTAATACTTAACATGGAAATGTATAGGTATATGTATTTCATATTCTCTAGCTATAATAGAAATATGCAGGGCTTTCCCCCCTTCCTAAATCAAATTTTCTGCTACATTATGAATGTACATATATTTCATTTCATATGATTCTTTGTATTTTGTTTGACTTTACCAATATTGTAGGAATAATCTAGGATTCTCAAATGAATGTTTTCAAAATATGAATTGTCAAATAACTTTCTCATGTTATTCTGTGTGGTTCTAAAATTGTCTTTACTCTGGCTTTTGCAGCTTATATGGCTTTCTTGTGCCTCATTTCAAAGGGACTTAGCACCACCTGAATTTCTCAGAATTGCATTGTGTATGTGCCTTATCCCGAAGGCCCAATATAAAGTCATACTATATATGGAATATGATTTAATGCCATGAATATGCTTATGCATGGAGTAATGCAAGCTGGCTCATGACTAATTGAGATAATTGCATACCTGGAGACAAAATTTGCTTTGATAAACAGGTTTAAGCCAATGTATTTGTCTGACATCCCCAGGATACTATTTTTTGGTTGCTCCTTCATTTTATCATAGACTTCTCTGAGGACGTTTGAGAGATATTTATATGATCTAAGCAACTGACAAGCATCACCAGACTTCCTTTAATTTGATCTCATATCACTGCAAACCTGATGGACACCCTATATCACATAACATTGCAGCTGCAGGCCTGTATGCGAATAACAAAATATTGCCATGTGTGACTTTAAAATACCTCATTTAATTGATTTAAATTGTCTTTAATGTTGTTACCTGTTGGTTTTTAGATGTGTTTCTTTTTAATTCATGTTACGATCTGCCTTGGGTCTTTCTCTGGGAGAAAACTGAGGCACAAAATAAATTTTGTAGTGGAATGTCCTTAATTCACTAGGCAGACCAGGAAAGAAATCATGAATGCACACATCACAGGGGGAAAGGCAGTGACAGCTGCTGGTTCTTTCTCAATATGATTAACTGTAAAAGGAGCTACCCAAGGCCCTATCACAAAATAGGCCCAACACCTTGGGGAAAATCTTGGATGACATCTGACTGAAAACCAGGGCTGTTTTATCCTACTACTGATACTGGACCCATCAGCTGTCTCTGGAGAATAGAAAATAAAAAGAAACATCTGAGCTTTTAAGAGAAGGATATTTTTTTTTTAATCCAAAATGCCATTTTTAACAACCAATGTCAATTTTTCATTGTATGTTGCTGCAACTTAAGGTCAAACTAGAGAGTGTCTCATCATGGCAATTATCTCTTTGAAAGAACAAACCTTTAACTGACACCAACAAGAGCTTTTTCCACACCCTTTGAGATACATGCTGAGATGGTAGGTCAAGAGCCTGATGAAAATCTCCCATCTTTCTTTTTCGTGTTTGGACTTCAAATATTGCTGTCAACCAGTTTATAAAGAGCATGAAAAAAAATAACATTTGACTTCCAGCTTTCCTTCAGTTATTACTGGGTCGCAGTTGGTGCAGTAGGTTAAACCCTTGTGCTGCTGAACTGCTGATCTGAAAGTTGGCAGTTCAAAGCCATGGGTTGGGGTGAGCTCCTGCTGTTAGCCCTAGCTCCTGCCAACCAAGTAGTTCGAAAACATGCAAATGTGAATATGTAGATTAATAGGTATCGCTTTGGTAGGAAGGTAATAAAGGCACTCATGGAACCATGCTGGCAATACAACCAGAAAGTGTCTACAGACAACAGACTCCTCAACTTGGAAATGGAAAAAGAACACCTCCCCATGGCCGGAGTTGAGCACCGCCTCCAGAAGCTGGAGATAAAAGGGGAAGCCCTCCCCTTTGTTCTGTGTATTTGTGTGTCATTGCTATTTCACCGTATTAAAGGCACTGAATTTTGCCTATCGGTTCTGAGTCCCTCAGAGGAGACAAAGCAGAATATAAATAAAGTGTATTATTATTATCATTATTATTATTAATAATAATAATAATAGACATATAAAGTATATTCTCTGATTATGATTTCCATTCAGATGCTTCTACCACTTTATCCAATCTCCTAATTCTCAAAATCTATAGTTAACATTTTTCTTGCACAAAGCCAATTAAACGTTCACAATTTTTCAAAAATGTTGCCACTGATTTGTCTCTACTCAAATGCTGTCAATTGGTCCATTTCATCTGAAACCATCAGTTTCAACAGCCAGCCCTCTCCTCACTCAATGCTATTGCTTTATTTTTCCACTTCTGAGCATACAGCAATCTTGCAGCTGTGGTAATGTATTTCAACAAATTTCCATACTTCTTCATATGATCATCCATTAAGCTCAGCCAAAACAGTTCCGGTTTCAATTGAACTTCAACTTCCTTTTTTTTTTTTTTTGCATCATAGTATGTATTTGAACCCAGATTATTTTTGGCTTTCTCACAGATCCACCACATATGATGAAAAGATCCCACCCGTTGCTCACAAAAACATGGTTGCTAACCACAGAAGTTTGAGTGTGACCCTCTGCTTGAATTTGCAACAGTGTGTTCTCTTTTCAATCTTGCTCAGACATACAGTACACTGAAATCAAACAATGTGTTCAGATTATTTACACAAGCAATTGCTGGGCAAACATTTCAAAGTTATTTCCCTCTCCTAAAAGAGGTCCACCCACACTTGTAACTGAAGGAAGATTATTTCTGAATAAAAATTGAGAACACTGTTTGAAAAAGTTCAGTCCTGGCTGGAGCTTTTCTCTTTAGGTTGGAATAAGGTGTGTAGGGAGGATCGGTCTTAGGAAAAGCTACTCCCATCTGTTGAAATAATAGTTTGGAAATGAGCTGGCATGACTTATAATTCAAAATGCCCTCCCTTAGAAAAAGGAATTCACCTACCACCATCACACTGCATATGAGGCACACGTGTAATGTCACCGCACAACTATGGCCTACAGGCTTGTTCATGTGGGTGGAGAAAACTCATGAACAACCTTAGTGCATCTATTGATTTTCCAGTCTGATACTTTGGAATCATCCATGTTTCGTGCTATCAGGTTGTTAGGCTGGTACTGTAGTTAGATACAGAAAATGTACACACCTATCCCTATGCAAAATCTTGTTAAGACATCTCTTTTGTGTGAAATCCCAGTGTTGCGATAAAAATCAGCCTTGTGCTTAGTCCTAAGGAGCTGTAATTAACTCGGTGGAGGAGCATTACTTCACGACAGGATATGTACACTGTTACTCCTACTTTATCCCAATACAAACTAATACAGATAGTACCTTGTGTAGGAGTGCTCTATTTACATAGATTTGAAACTTCCCTCAAGAAACTGACACTCTTATTTTAGCTTCCCAGCAGTTTTGTGAGGGCGAGGCTAAGAAAGCATGACTGAACTATGACCACCCACTAAGCTTAATGGCTGTGGAAATGGATTAAATTTCCATTTTTATCCCCATTTTTATCTGCACTGTAGAATTAATGCAGTTTGACACAACTATAGCTGCCATGACTCAATGCTATGGAATCTCAGGAGTTGTCTTTAGCCTTCTCTGCCAACGCATGCTGGTGTCTTGCCAAACTATCAAGCCCTGACCTACGCAATTTCTTCTTGCAAGACAAAGGTTGCTTTGCTTACCACACCTCTATATGGCATAAATCTGTCTCAAGTGGAAAATGTTCTTTTTGCACCCATTAAAGGCACAGAAAAAATCCTGAGGCGCAAATACCATTTCTTTTGTTTCCTCTATGCTGTGAAAAGCTCTGGGGCTCATCCTGGGAGAAATTCAAGATATAAATGAAATTAATAATTTATACATAAATATATAACTCACAATGCATAGGCGGGTCCTTTTCTGTGACAGCTCAATATGAAAACTTACTTTGCTCCCAGTCTTTCTAGAGATACAATTTTATGAACTGACTGATTTCTTTGCTGATTTGTATCTTTTTAATTATATTGTCAATGTATATGTTCATTTTGGAAGTGTGTTTTAACAATTGCTTTAATATTTTTGTACTACATCACATTGAGCATTCTCTCAAAAAGTTAAGAACATCAGTTCATCTGCTTCCTAATGAAATTTTACAGAATACTGGGATTTAGATGAGATGAGCCATGGCTTTTGTCCTACTCAGATTTACTCATTTTTCACAGCTGAAATGCATTTTGTCCTTCGGTTCTGAGGTGATCAGATAAAAGGTGTTTTGCACACATTAACCAGTTATCTTGTACTTGTATAGAGATACACAGGTGCTCAGGTGAAGGCCACATCTTTGTAGTTAAACATCATACCAGTAGTGGCTCGACAGAGCTACTGCCTTGTCTGTCCTTGTGACTATGAATCAAATTCATGTTCACAATGTCTCCAATTGATATAGCATAGACGTCAACCTAGGCTGCACAGCTTGCACATGCTTCAACTGCCCTGATTTGACAAGGGCAGTCTGGATGAATCCATAGTCATCCCACTTTTTCAATGGTTTAAAATATCCCAGTTTCTCTCTCCTCTTAATTTCCTCCTTTGTCTTCAGATTACTTCAGTTGCAGCAAATTGAGTCCAAATGATGAAAGTAGTCCTTACTTTAACAACCTCATCATATTTACCTCCTGAAGAACTGTACAATGCCTCCACTTCAGCAGGAGAATGGATGGGCACGTCATCCATCACACAACATAGAGAAACTTCCTGAGGAGGCCCCTCCTCTGACCGAAGTGGAGGCTTCTGTTGGGTTTCATCCTTGGACTGCACGAGTCTTTATTTCATCAAGTTTCTCATCCTCAATGAGTAGCTAGACTAGAGACAGGGCCAAGCTCAGGGATTCCTTTCTGCACATTCCTGTGCATGTTTTTAAAGGGCTTTGTCTTTGTCTTTACTGCTAGCCACTGTCTCCCTCCACCCTTTGATGACGTAGTAATGGAATTCTGTGAGGGAACTTCTTTTAAAGTTTAATTTGCCCCAAGAAGACCATGAGGTCTCTACCATGTTGCTTCCTCTTTTTCTTTCTCCCTATGAGGACACATTTTGCCTCTCTGTAGGCAAAATGTAGCTGCATGGACTTTTTTGCCTTTAAAAGATGAGATTTAGCAAGTTAGGAGCCCCCGGTGGTGCAATGGGTTAAGACATTGTGTCAGCAGAACTGAAGACTGACAGGTTGCAGGTTCAAATCTGGGGAGAGCACAGATGAGCTCCCTCTGTCAGCTCCAGTTCCCCATGCAGGGACATGAGAGAAGCCTCCCACAGGATGGTAAAACATCAAAACATTCCAGCATCCCCTGGGCAATGTCCTTACAGACTGCCAATTCTCTCACACCAGAAGTGACTTGCAGTTTCACAAGCTGCTCCTGACATGAAAAAAAGCAAGTTAGTTTTTGAGCCTAACAGTTCAGATTCCCCAACAGCTTCCCATATTGTGCTGGCTCCAATGGTGCACACGTCTGCAACCCCCGGGTGATACTTTTTCTGTGTGAAGTGGGAAGCATCTCAGCGATTTGCACCAGGCTCCCCACATTTCAGTGGTGAAATGTCATGCTTCACCTGACTAATCTGATAAGGTGGTAATTCATCAAGAAGGAGAGAAGATGGGGAATCAAACCCTTTCTAATAGGCTTGTGCAAAAACAAACTGTTGCAACATATTCTAGTTTATCTGTTCTTTCTCATTAATAGCTTTTGCCATCTTGTCCACACTCTGACTTTGCTTGGCCACATGTGCCCTAGTTTTGATCTCTGAAATGTTGATAGATTTGAGTTAGGCAGCTGCCCGTACCAGTATAACTTCCTTACTTTTCCTTTTCTCCTTCATCTGTAGTGATGCTAAGTGTTTCTAATGCTTCTGTTGTCATGTCCTCCTCCTCCTTGCGTTACTTTCTCCAGCGTGGCTTTCCCCAGCTGCCTATAATACACTTTTATAGGGCACAGATTGGCAATGGAGCCACCCATCACCTGTGGCATGTACATCTGAAATTGCCCTTGAAATGGCCTTTATCTCTAGTGCTACTGTGTAAGTGGTTCTGCATCTGCCACACAAAATGAAATGCCTGGGTAGGTGTATGTGCTTAACAAAGTGATAAAACTTGGCAAAGTCACTCAGATGTAGAAAATGCAAGCTAGAACCAGTCTAATCCTGATGGTGCCGCAATAAACACCCTGCAGGGCATAAATATCAAACTGACTGACTTTCTCCCTAAAAATTGCTATGGGTTGTTTAAATTTCTAAGTGTAGCAGATATATGGTCTAACCATAGTTTGTTTCCTTGCAATCTTCACTATAATATTGTTTCTCCTTGGAATCGGTTCTCATACACTAAAGAAAAAGTAGATGCTGCCAAGAAATCATATCAAGGAGGCTGAATGTCTCAGGCAAGCAAGCAATAGCTTGGGACAAGAAATTCAGAATCAAAAGGGTACTATGCATGCCAGATTACAAAAGTATTGATTTTGAGACTGTTGACAATGATTATTTGACCATTTTTTTAAAAAGGAAGGGAAGATCGCAGATTGATAGTAAGTGTTTCTGAACTGGAACAACACGATCATTGCAGCGCAGTCTTTACATAATACTTCCTGGATTGTCTGTTGTAACATGTGATATCGGGGGTGCATTTACAATGTAAAATTAATGCACTTTGACAGCAACTGTAATAGTTAAATACTATGGAATCTTGGAATTTGTAGTTTGGAGTGGCACCAGCATTTTTTGGCAGAGAAGGCTAAAGACCTTGTAAAACTTCAGTTTCCATGATTCCGTATCATTGAGTCATGGCAGTTCAAGTGCTGTCAAACTGCATTTTTTTCTACAGTGTAGATGCACCTTGAGATGCTAAATCACAACATAGTGCAAAAAGAAATGGATAGCTGCATAGAATATGACAGGTTTTAACCTTTAAAGCCCTAAATGGTTCTGGCCCAGCTTACATGTCTGAATGTATCTCCTGTTATTATTTACAGTATTTATATACTGCCTTTCTCACCCCTGGGGTGACTCATCATGCCTTTCTCATGCCTGGGGGGGACTCATCACGAAGTTTAAGATCATCTGGAGAGACCTGCTCTTGATCCCACTGCCATCACAAATGCGATTGGTGGGGACGAGGGACAGGGCCTTCTCAGCAGTGACCCCCTGCCTGTGGAATTCCCTTCCCAGGGACATTGGATTGGCCACCTCCCTCCTGTCCTTTAGAAAGAAACTCAAGACTTGGTTGTGGGACTAAGTGTTTGATCACTGAATAACGCCAAGTGAGAGAAGACAGAAGCAATTTGAAGTGACAATGAGATGACCCCGGACTTTGGTTTTAACTGACATGTTTTAACAACTGTTTATTTAATGTTGTTTTAATGAATTTGTTGAATGTTTTTATGATTGTGATGGCACCAAATGGTGCTTGCTGTGAGGCCGCCCTGAGTCCCCCCTCATACACTTGTACACGTGTATGAAATAAATAAATAAATAAATAAATAAAGTGTTTTAGTGTAATCCTGAAATTTGTTTAACTAAAAGAACTGGCAAGTCTATATTCACATGTCAAGCATCATTTCCTGGAACTTTTATGATTTGGTAAACTCTTGTAAAATGCTAGTCTGTTGTTTGTAAACAGTTTTTATTGTTTTTTTTTTTTAAACTGGTGCCTGGAAATGTTTTTACTGAAAAGTAGCATCTAATAAATGTTTGAGAAGGATCTTCTAAACCAGGCATGGGCAGACTTCAGTCCTCCAGGTGTTTTGGACTTCAACTCCCACAATAGCTGTTAGGAATTATGGGAGTTGAAGTCCAAAACACCTGGAGGACCAAAGTTTGCCTTTGTCTGTTCTAAACCCTGACTATTGTTTCTGTTAATAAGCTTTTCCTGTGTAAGTTTCCTTTACTTGAGTATTAAACAATACAAACTTTTAGAAATAGCAAGACTATGCAGACGCAAGCAACCAAATGGACTGGAACAGTCTAGTCTTTAAAGGGCATTGCTGACATAAACTTCATTATTTTCCTCTTTAAGGATTTTGAGTTACATAAGAAAAATCTGGATCCAAACAAAATTAAATCCTGGCTCTATCTGCCTGTGTTAATGGGTACTTTGGACTTACAGAACTATGACGCCGATGATGCATATAGCTTCTGACTATATATTTCCTTTGCTACAAGTTCCATCATTGGACTTTGCTCTGTTTAGTTGGCAAGTTAAAACTAGTATGAAGAATGTGCAGCTACAAGAAAGCTTCCCACCTAGTCGTAAACTCTCTAAGCTAGATGCAGTATGTCTGCAATATAACTTTTATCATAAAATGGCTAACAGTAGGAAGAGTATAAAGGGAAGTGATGTTATAAGAAGATATGACACTATGTCAATAAATATATGTAATCTCAAGAACAAATTAATCATGCTATGAAGCATGACTTTGCAAAAGCCTTTAATTATTTAATTCAGTCCTAGTTAGGGAGGAATTAATTTTATTGCATTTAAACCCTGCCTTTCCTCTAAAACAGTGGGTTTTTTAAAAACCAGGAACCACTTTGACCAGAGACCACTCTCCAGTATTAGTATCAAAAAGGTTACTAATCAGTTTTTGGTCAACTTTGGATTCGGTTTGGGGTGCTGATTCAGAAAATTGCATTGTACAGACCACATCAGCTCTAGTTTATGATACAGAACATATGCCAAGGTCAGCGACAAGGAAGAAGTGGCAGGTGGTGCGAAATAAATGAACTAAACTAAATAAATAAAAAGAAAGGAGGCCAGTGGACCAGATTTTGTCCTTGTGGCCCACCAGTGGTCTACAGCCCACAGGTTAAGAACCACTTCTCTAAAACCATGGTTTAAGGTGACTTACAATTAAACAGAATAAATAAGATTAAAATGTCAGTTGAGTAAAAGTATAAAAATAAGAAGAGTTCTATGAATACCGAAGACTATTAAAAAGACACTTAAATGGTTTGTAAACAAACCCAGGCTTAACTCTCCCAGATGCTTGGTAAAGTAGAAGGCAGGTGGATAGATTCAACCAAGGAAGACACATCCCTAGATCTGCAAAGCCTGAGTAGGGTTGTCAATGAAGTCTCTTGTCCATAGTGTTGCCATAGGTAAAGGTAAAAGTTTTCCCCTGACATTAAGTCCAGTCGTGCCCTACTCTGGGGGTTGGTGCTCATCTCCATTTCTAAGCTGAATAGCTGGCATTGTCTGTAGACACCTCCAATGTCAGGTGGCCAGCATGACTGCATGGAGTGCCGTTACCTTCCCACTGGAGCAGTACCTATTGATCTACTAACATTTGCATATTTTTGAACTGCTAAGTTGGCAGAAGCTGAAGCTAATAGCAGGAACTCATGCCACTTCCCAGATTCGAACCTGCAACCTTTCGGTTAGCAAGTTCAGCAACTCAGTGGTTTAACCCACTGTGCCACCAGGGGCTCCATGAGTCAAAGTTAACTTAACAGTAATTAATAACAACAAATGAGAATAAAAGCAGTGTTTGTTTGTTTTTTTAAAAAAATAACCAATAAGTAGTACTCAACCAGTTAAAACTTTTTTTATTTTTTATATTAGCCAAATAATGTTTTTTCCCCTCCCTTTACAGTTCTATCTTTCTTATCCCACCATCTGAGGATCAAACTACCAATGGCCAACCCTAGCTTGTTCCACAATCAGTGCAATCAAGGTCAGAATTTTGTCAGCAGCTTTGTTGACACAAATCACAAGACAGAGTACAGCATTGTTTTACCTCTAGTTCTCTTTGCAATATCACTCATTGTTACTTAACAAAAAGATAACACAGTGCAATGTACCATCTACAAGTGTGTTGGGAAACACCTGCATCTGATAATCCATGGCACAATCCAAAGTTAAGCATTTTGCAGAAACAGTTAGTTATGGAATAGTGTCCTGTACTTCTTTTCTGCTGAACTTTATGAGCCAGAAACATGCCTCCTTATGGTCTGATTCTGTCCTGTGTCTTTATGCCTTCTGTGCCCCATAACGATTGGATCTAAGAAGCAATGTCCCAAATGCTGTTCAAATCTCCTCCCCCCTCTTTTTAAAAGAAGGAGATGATTAAAAATGCAGAGCTCTGTCTGGAGTCTACTGAAATAGCATCCTATGAGCGGATTATATGGCCAACCCTCCATTTCCATGGGTTTTACATCCATAGATTCAACCAACCATGGTACAAAATATTCCCCTCCCCTCTGCCCAAATAAAATCCAAACAGCAAACCTTGATTTGGCCTTATGCTGAGTAGTGAGTATTACTCTGTTGTGCCGGCATTCTCTATAGTATCCTACTGCCATTACTTCCTTAGATCTAGACACTATGCATCAATAGGAGCATAGTGTCTAGATCTAAGGAAGTAATGCTACCCCTCTATTCTGCTTTGGTTAGACCACATCTGGAATACTGTGTCCAATTCTGGGCACCACAATTCAAGAGAGATATTGACAAGCTGGAATGTGTCCAGAGGAGGGCGACTAAAATGATCAAGGGTCTGGAGAACAAGCCCTATGAGGAGCGGCTTAGGGAACTGGGCATGTTTAGCCTGAAGAAGAGAAGGCTGAGAGGAGATATGATAGCCATGTATAAATATGTGAGAGGAAGCCACAGGGAGGAGGGAGCAAGCTTGTTTTCTGCTTCCTTGGAGACTAGGACGCGGAACAATGGCTTCAAACTACAAGAGAGGAGATTCCATCTGAACATTAGGAAGAACTTCCTGACTGTGAGAGCCGTTCAGCAGTGGAACTCTCTGCCCCGGAGAGTGGTGGAGGCTCCTTCTTTGGAAGCTTTTAAGCAGAGGCTGGATGGCCATTTGTCAGGGGTGGTTTGAATGCAATATTCCTGCTTCTTGGCAGGGAGTTGGACTGGATGGCCCATGAGGTCTCTTCCAACTCTTTGATTCTATGATTCTATGATTCTATGATTTCATAGATCCTTTGGCTCGCTTTAGCATTTGTTTGAGTTTGACATTTTATATAAGAAACACAATTTTATTATGCTATTGCATATAATGAGATGTGTATACATGGGTTTTGGTATCCACAAGGGGTCCTGGAACCAAGCACCAGCAGATACCAAGGACCCACTCTATTTTGAAATAAACATATAGATCACACACACAAAAGGACATACGCCTTCATCACTAATAGACTTTGGATGACCAAAGGAGGAAACACATGGACACATACTCTTGAAAATCTAATGGAACTGAGTTGTTGTTACAGGTTTGGAGTCCTTATTTATTATTCTGGGGAGGAGTCCAAACTATCTTACTAGCAGAGCACCTCAGGCTATAGATTTTGACCTTTTTTGGCTTAACATCTGTATGGCATCTTTTCTGGTTTCTGGTCTTGTTGTTTAAAACATCTCCAGTCAATGATGTTTTATATGTTATTTGTTAGGTATTTATAATTTTCAAGTAAACAGCTATTTCTTTCCCCTGAAAGTGCATCTTGCATCAGCACTGGCAAGATACTGCAGGAAAAAGGTTGGCATTCTGGACAGTGATGCAGAAATTCAAGAAGAAACACCCCTTCCACATAGTGGATGATTCATGACATTGTCAATTTTGAAGATCATCTGCCAGAAAGCATTTCCACAGGCAGTTGCTTCACTGAAGAGTAATTAGCACCACATTCATAAAGGTGTAACATTAATCCTTGCCAATTTTGTTAAAGGAACTGTCATCCAGCTAGAATATAATGAGATCTTGGCATATATTCATTAACATAGAATCCTAACAGTGATCTGTTTTTGTATGTTGTTGTTTCTGGTACCCCCCCCCCCCCCCCCCCAATTAGAAACCTGTAAAAAGAATCTCAAGACCTGGATCTGCCATTGCGCTTTTGGAAAGTAGTCACATAATCTTATTCTATTGCTCTCCTCAATGTTCTTGTTCTTGGAGTACACCCCTAGGGCCCACTCACTGTCATTATGTTTGGATTATTGCTTCCCCCCCCCCCCCCAATGTTTTGTGCATATTGTTTATTATGCTTACATGTTTTGTATTTTAATGTGATGTTGTTTATTTCATTGTAATTCGTATTTTATTTTATTGTAATTTGTTATTTGGGCGTGGCCTCATGTATTATTATTATTATTATTATTATAAATGTTTTTTTTACCCTATTTACCTCGTATTTTGTTTTTTTTTCTTTTTACATTCATCCCATCTTTTTTTCACAGTTAGGTACATAGGTTTGTTCCATCTCACTTTATTCTCACAATAAACCTATGAATGAAAACAACTGGTAAAGGATCTTTCGGTGACTTTCACACCCCAGTAAAGACTTCAAAGTGCATCTTCCAAAACCCTGTCCAGCTCTCTACAGTTCAAGAAGGGTTTGAAATAAATTTCCTCAGGCGCCTTGAAGCTGTTTATCCATTACCAGTCCTGCATAACTAGAAAAGCAATTAAATGACATTATTTTATGTCCAGGAGCTAATTGTGTAGATATTTTGATAGTATCAATATCAACCTAGCAACGTCACATTTAGTTCATGGAAAAGACCTGTGTAATCAAGCTCTGCTTATGCTTGAATTGCTCAGAGGTAAGGAATTTCAATGCACCCTGTAGAATTCTGCAATCAGAGGTCCACCTAGTGGACTTATTCTAAAAGGAACCAGTTGAGAAAAAGCATCCCTCTAGACAGGACTTTACTAAAATGTTGTTCCGTTTCTTCAAATAGCTTCTGACATATGCCAACCCTATCACTGGGATTTCTTGGAAATTTTTTTTGAGGTCAAGTTGCTTTTGCCTTCATCTAAGGATGAAAGAGTGTGACTTTCCCAAGATTTCCATGATGTGACCAGAGATTCCAGAGTTGTAGTTCAACATTCAAAACACTACACTACACTGGCTTTCCTTAGCTAAATTAGTTCTCTGGAATTCTAGTGGAGATTGTGTAAAAGGACAAAAGCAAGATGAAAGTAGAGTTCTGGAAAAACTGTACTCTCATATTTGCTGCTATACTTCTAGAAAAATACTTGCCAGATGTAACCTGCCAGAAGAGATCTGACAGCTAAATCAGCAGTCCGAATTTAAGACACAATTGAAAATCCCTTTTGGCAAGCCTATCTGGTCAATTTGAAGTTGTGAAAAGTAATCTGTGTTTTGTCAGTGGATTTTAAATTGTATATTAACTCTGTGTATTTTGTTGTATGTCTTTTAATAGTGTTTTATCTCTTGTTTTAATGATGTTATATCCTGTCTCAAGCTGCAGGGAGAGACAAGTAATAAATTCATCATCATCACCATCATCAACCTGGCATATAGCTATAATGTGTCTCCTTATGAAATTCCCCCCCAAGACATACTTTTTCATGGTGGCAATATCCTCAGGACAGCCATTTTTGTACTGGTGGAAAATGAGGGGATTAGGAGAGATGCATCCAGCTTTTTGCTTGAGCTCCAGAATGATTTGAGAGTTCTCCAGTAAATCTGCAAATAAAACAAGCAGAAAGCATGTTTATTTTTATTTGATATTGTAATAATAATGTTTTAAATGTTTTAAATTGCTATTGTATAATTTAATGTTTTAATTAATGTTGAATCAGTGTTATTTGTTATGGTTTATATGTTTGGCATTGAATTGCTGTCATTGTAAGCCATTCTGAGTCCCCCCCTCCCCCCTTGGGGTTTGAGAAGGACAGGGTACAAATGTTTGAAATAAATAATAAATAAATAATAAATATTTCATGAGAAATTTCAGTGATATCTTTGGCTTGTTCAGCAAGGGAGGGGGGGGGGGACACTACTCATTAAGGATTGTAGGAAAAAATAGTTGAGTATATCCAAATAGCCAAGCTCTCCAATGGCTTAAGGCGAAGAAACCATGAAGAATTTGTTAGAAAATGGGGACATGCCTTTGGGTATTTAAAAAAGAAGACAAAAATAGATTTTGAAATAGCTGCACGATAAGGATAGAGTTTTATTAAATACTAGTTTCATGTGGCATAGTGTCAGAAGTCATGGTGGTGGTCCATGGGTGGGAATGGGGAGGTGGTGGGATTGGAGAAATAATATGTGTATCTCAATATTTGAATGTTGAAGACTGTATGTTTTTTAAAACACATGCTGGAAAAGGGAGCGTTAGTCTGCAGCCCCTGGCAGGCACAGGCACTCTGGGCCTGAACGCCACACACACAGGCTCTTTCCAAGGAGAGTGCATGTGGTGTGCATGAGTGCCCATGCCTGCCAGGGCCTGCATCCTGGAGCCTCTTATTCTGTGATGCCGAAAAGCAGAGATCCGCTACTGTTTGCTTTCATGTCGAGTTGATTTCCCTAGCGGGAGGGGCCTTCCTGTTCCATGCTCCCAAAGAAATGAAAGACACAAAAGAAACAAAGGAAATGGGAGGAATGAATTCCATACAAAACTCTGTTGTCTACCCCAGATGTGACTCTAGGGACTGAATTGTCAGATATAGTGTCGTTCTGCATGTGGACCTATCATTCTTAGCTGTGCCATCAAGGATCTCAAGACAGTGTTTGAAAAGTTGATTCAAATTAAGCAAATATTTAAACTGTATTTCTTGCGATTGTGCCCGCTTTGCTTGCATTTCTAACAGCACAGGAACTGTCCACAGCCAGCTCACTTATAGTAACTTGTTGAGATTGTCCCCTTCCACAAAGCACAGCTCAGGAGTAAACAGTGCAGGAAATTACCTTGTTTGAGGAAGGAACAGGAGAAACCAACTCCCACTTAATGTAGGTCTTGATGTATCTTGCACCATATTGGAGACCAAAATTATCTTCTACTTCTTCCCAAACTTTTGCTTTTGAAAGCAAAAGTTTCAAAATAGGTACCTTTTTGCTAAGTAGTTCATTTTGTTTTTGCCTTTGGGGAGTGCAATGATTTCCAGCAACCGCATGATGGCAGAAGAGCTCTCCCCTCCTAGAACAAGGTATTGAAAGTGGAGTGAAGGTCACTGTTACCAATTATTTCAAAGTGTTAAACTGCAGAACTACTTTCAAAAGCATGGAAAAAATGACCTGTGATTAGCCCTACATTAATGTGTAGATTTAGATCAATCGTCTTTGGTGAGAACATCCTCCAGAGAAATTGTGGTAACTCTTACTGGATTATAATTCAAGCAAATGTATGTACAGTAGCATATATACGTTGACCACATATATAAGTTGAGGGTAGGTTTAGGATCAAAATTATGGACTTGGATAAGCCCCATTGATAATGCAGGGATTATTCTAGAGAGGGGGAAGCACTAGGTTTTCCTAGGATGGACCGAGTTCTCAGTGCATCATTGACATTCCCCTAAGATGGATAAAACTCTCACCTATTGCCAATACTCAGAGAAGGGAATAGTTCCTTTTTATAAGAGTTACTATATATATAGTCATTACATTGACCTGTGGATACGTTGACCCAGTTTATTTGAGTCATTTTCTTTTACTATAATTTGTAGACATACATGAATTTATATGGTCAAACTTCACTGGGTTGTTATGTGAGTGTGTGTGTAAGCAAGTTTTCAAAATGGTTGTTGTTGTTGTTCATTCGTTCAGTCGTCTCCGACTCTTCTTGACCTCATGGACCAGTCCACGCCAGAGCTCCCTGTCGGCCGTCACCACCCCCAGCTCCTTCAAGGTCAGTCCAGTCACTTCAAGGATGCCATCCATCCATCTTGCCCTTGGTCGGCCCCTCTTCCTTTTACCTTCCACTTTCCCCAGCATAATTGTCTTCTCTAGGCTTTGCTGTCTCCTCATGATGTGGCCAAAGTACTTCAACTTTGTCTCTAGTATCCTTCCCTCCAGTGAGCAGTCGGGCTTTAATTCCTGGAGGATGGACTGGTTGGATCTTCTCGCAGTCCAAGGCACTCTCAGAACTTTCCTCCAACACCACAGCTCAAAAGCATCAATCTTCCTTCGCTCAGCCTTCCCTAAGGTCCAGCTCTCACATCAGTAGGTGACTACAGGGAATACCATGGCTTTGACTAGGCGGATCTTTGTTGCCAGTCTGATGTCTCTACTCTTTACTATTTTATCGAGACTGGACATTGCTCTCCCCCCAAGAAGTAAGCGTCTTCTGATTTCCTGGTCACAGTCTGCATCTGCAGTAATCTTTGCGCCTAGAAATACAAAGTCTGTCACGGCCTCCACATTTTCTCCCTCTATTTCCCAGTTGTCAATCATTCTTGTTGCCATAATCTTGGTTTTTTTTATGTTTAGCTGCAACCCGGCTTTTGCGCTTTCTTCTTTCACCTTGATTAGAAGGCTCCTCAGCTCCTCCTCGCTTTCGGCCATCAGAGTGGTGTCATCTGCATATCTGAGGTTGTTAATGTTTCTTCCAGCAATTTTTACCCCAGCTTTGCATTCATCAAGCCCCGCACATCGCATGATGTGTTCTGCATACAAGTTAAAAAGGTTGGGTGAGAGGATGCAGCCTTGCCGTACGCCTTTCCCAATCTTGAACCAGTCTGTTGTTCCGTGGTCAGTTCTTACTGTTGCTACTTGGTCCTTGTACAGATTCCTCAGGAGAGAGACAAGGTGGCTTGGGATGCCCATCCCTCCAAGAACTTGCCACAATTTATTATGATCCACACAGTCAAAGGCTTTAGAATAGTTAATGAAGCAGAAATAGATGTTTTTCTGAAACTCCCTGCCTTTCTCCATTATCCAGCGGATATTGGCAATCTGGTCTCTGGTTCCTCTGCCTTTTCTAAACCCAGCTTGAACATCTGGCAACTCTCGCTCCATGTATTGCTGGAGTCTTCCTTGCAGGATCTTGAGCATTACCTTACTGGCATGAGAAATAAGGGCCACCGTACGGAAGTTGGAGCAGTCTTTTGCATTTCCCTTTTTTGGTATGGGGATATAAGTTGATTTTTTCCAGTCTGATGGCCATTCTTGTGTTTTCCATATTTGCTGGCATATGGCATGCATCACCTTGACAGCATCATCTTTTAAGATTTTAAACAGTTCAGCTGGGATCCCGTCATCTCCTGCTGCCTTGTTGTTAGCAATGCTTCTTAAGGCCCATTCAACCTCACTCCTCAGGATGTCTGGTTCTAATTCATTCACCACACCGTCAAAGCTATCCTCGATATTATTATCCTTCCTATACAGATCTTCTGTATAGTCTCGCCACCTTCTCTTGATCTCTTCAGCTTCTGTTAGGTCCCTGCCATCTTTGTTTCTTATCATACCAATTTTTGCCTGAAATTTACCTCCAATGTTTCTAATTTTCTGGAAGAGGTCTCTTGTCCTTCCTATTCTGTTGTCTTCTTCCACTTCCAAGCATTGCTTATTTAAAAATAGTTCCTTATCTCTTCTGGCTAACCTCTGGAATTGCGCATTTAACTGGGCATATCTCCCCTTATCCTTGTTTTCTTTTGCTTTCCTCCTTTCTTGGGCTACTTCCAGTGTCTCAGCAGACAACCATTTTGCCTTCATGGTTTTCTTTTTCTTTGGGACGTACTTTGTTGCCGTCTCCTGAACAATGTCTCGGACTTCTGTCCATAGTTCTTCTGGGATTCTGTTTACTAAATCTAGTCCTTCAAATCTGTTCTTCACTTCCACTGAATATTCGCTAGGAATGTTAGTGAGGTCATATCTAATTGGTCTGTGTATTTTCCCTGATCTCTTTAGTTTTATTCTAAATTGAGCAATAAGAAGTTCGTGATCTGAACTACAGTCAGCCCCAGCTCTTGTTTTCACAGACTGGATGGATGTCCGCCACCTTTGGCTGCAAAGGATGTAGTCAATCTGATTTCGGTGCTGACCATCTGGTGAAGTCCATGTATAAAGCCGTCTTTTAGGTTTTTGGAAGAGAGAGTTTGTTATGCACAGCGAGTTTTCCTGGGAAAATTCTATCAGCTTGCGTCCCGCTTCATTTTGTTCGCCCAGACCATGCTTGCCTGTGATCCCAGTTGTCATTTGACTTCCCACCTTGGCATTCCAGTCTCCTGTAATGAAAATAATGTCTCTTTTTGGTGTATTATCCAGTAGGTCCTGTAGATCCTCATAGAACTGATCTACTTCTGCTTCTTCAGCAGCTGTGGTTGGGGCGTATATTTAGATCACTGTGATGTTGAAAGGCTTTCCTTGCACTCGAATTGAGATCATTCTGTCATTTTTTGGGTTGTATCCAAGCACTGCTTTAGCGAATTTCTTATTAATTATGAAGGCTACTCCATTTCTTCTATGTTCCTCTTGTCTGCAGTAGTAGATCTGGTGGTCATCTGATGTGAAGTGGCCCATTCCAGTCCATTTCAGTTCGCTGACCCCCAGAATGTCTATCTTTAGTCTTGACATCTCACCAATAACAACATCCAATTTGCCCTGGCTCATAGATCTTACATTCCAGGTTCCTATGGTGTGTTGATCTTTAGAGCATCGGATTCGTCGTTCACCTCCAGTACCGTCGGCCGCTAGCCTTCCTTTCGGCTTTGAGCTAGCTGCGTCATCACATCTGGTTGAACTTATCCTCTGCTCCTCCCCAGTAGCATTTTGGCCATCTTCTGACCTGGGAGTCCCATCTTCCAATGGCATACCGACATATCTCTGGTTGTACTGGTCCATTTAGTTTTCTTGGCAAGGATACTGGGGTGGTTTGCTGTTGCCTTCCCCAGGGATCACGCTTGGTCTGACCTCTCTGCCACGACCGTACCGTCTTGGGTGACCCTTCACAGTTTCGCTCATGACATCATTGAGGTGCTCAAGCTCCAGCGCCACAACAAGGCGGTGATCCTTTGCTGGAGTTCAAAATGGTAGAACTATGAAAATTCCCAGAACCTCTTATTCAACATGAGCCTTGCCAACAGCCAAAGGATTTGGCTAGAGGCAAGCATCTGAAGCCCTTGTGATGAGACTAGGAGGGAGGGGCCTGGGAAGGAGGTTATGCAGCTGGCCCCTCCCTCCTGCTTCAGTTGTTCATTCATTGATTATCACTCTCAGTCATCTTTTTCTCAACACTCATAAAGAACCAGGTCAGACAGTTAAGGATTGTCTTTATATGAAGAAAGGTGTGAAGCTTTGAAGTCAGAAGCCCGTTATTCTTCCTGGCAATGCTGATTCAACAAATCATTAACAATTTCAGAGAAATAATTAGGCTCTATCTTATCAGATACAATGTGGAGATAACATTTAATGACCAGCCTTCGATCCCACAAGGTACATTTTCCAAAGTGGAGTAAAACGAAGACGAAATACAAGACCTGAGGCAAGTCTGATATCAGTAATGTTGTTGCAGGAGATGAAGTAAGAGGTGGTGCCCCTTCCTTGTTCCACCTCTAGAAGGTGACTGGAATGACATTTGAATCTTTGATGCTGCTTCATCTATTTTGTGTTCATTTCCTAAGGGGAGCAGGCTTTAAGGAGGACCACTTATTTTAACAGAAAGAAAAACTAGTCCAGAAGAAAACACTGGTAGAATGATATTACAGCACCTCAGCATTGTTCATTCTGCCTAAAGCAGTGGTTCTCAATCTGTGGGTCCCCAGATGTTTTGGCCTTCAACTCCCAGAAATCCTAACAGCTGATAAACTAGCTGGGCTTTCTGGGAGTTGTAGGCCAAAACATCTGGGAACCCACAGGTTGAGAACCACTGACCTAAAGGAAGAGCTGGCCTTCACATATGGTGAGCACTAGCAGATGAAATGGAACGGTTTTTTAGTTTTGGCCTGGAAAACTGGATCTGCACCCATACTATAGAATTAATGCAGTCTGACACCACTTTATCTGCCATGGCTCAAGGTTATGGAATAATGGGAATTTGGTTTTACAAGATCTATAGCCTTCTCTACCAAACAGTGCTAGTATTTCATCAAACTACAAATCCGTGATTCAATAGCATTGAGCCATGGGAGTTAAAGTGGTATCAAGCTTCATTAATTCAAAAATGTAGATGTGTCCCACAACACCAAGGTTAAATCCCGTGGGTCAATGCTATGGAATCATGGAAGTGGTAGTTTATATGATGTCTTTAGCCCTCTATGCCAAATGGTGCTGTTGCCTCACCAAATTATAATTAAGGAAGAAGATAGTAGTAAAAAAAAAAACTGGATCATTTACATGTTTTAAAGCCTGGAGTTATCCTTCAAGGATACCTAGAAAATAGTTCTGTGTTGATAATAGTTTTTCAGGGCATACATGACTTTACAAGGCATACATGAGTCACCTTTGTGGAGAGAAAAAATGAGGTATAAATAAACATAATAATAAACATCATCCTTGTCGTCGTCATCATCATACATGATTTGAATACAATTAAATGCTTCATATACAAGCACCAAGATTTCTTTCCTAACCATGGATTCAAAAATTATTCAAAAGAAAGGAAAAAGGAGAGAAAGGAAGGTGCAGGATTTTTACTGCATGGTTCAAAGCTTGATTATGATAGACCTCAATGTTCTGTTCTGTAGGTATCACTGACATAATGGCAAACTCAGCTTCCCAAATTTGAATATTTTTATACAAATCTATGGCATGTACACACCTGGGATACTGGGAAGACCACTGGTTATGTTATTGTACAGATTAAAAAGCAGCAGCAGCAGCAGCAGCAGCAGCAGCAGCAACAACAACAACAACAACAACAACAACAGCAACAGCAACAAAAGACAGGAGCAGCTTCCCCCTAAAAATGTAATTACAGATCCTATAATTGTCCCTGTATCATCCTGGTTCTCATTTGCAAATCATTAATTTTAAGGCCTAAATTCTCCTCTGTGCCACACATAACACTCGTGATTTTTTTCTACTTCTTTTTGTTGTTAGCTGCATTACTCCTGAGTCAGTAATGCACAAAGGTTGACTTCTCCCATGAAGTTCCTTTTCAATATTTTTTTTTACTATTCTCTACTCCACCAAAACGAATGAATGAATTTAATTATAGTCTCAGACCAGGATTTTGAAACGTTAAAATATCAAAATCAGAGGGTTTTTAAACATTAAAAGCAGAAGTTCAAATATTAAAAGCAGAGAGTCCAGGATAAGCAACTAATGAATTTTGGCTTCATACATAACATTTAATTAAAATATGTGAATATAGATTGTCGAAGGCTTTCATGGCCGGAATCACTGGGTTGTTGTAGGCTTTTTCGGGCTATATGGCCATGTTCTAGAGGCATTTTCTCCTGACGTTTCTAGAGACATTTTCTCCTGACCTATGGCAAGCATCCTCAGAGGTAGTGATGTCTGTTGGAACTAGGAAAAAAGGGTTTATATATCTGTGGAATGACCAGGGTGGGGCAAAGGACTCTTGTCTGTTGGAGCTGGGTGTGAATGTTTGAACTGATCACCTTGATTAGCATTTGATTGCCTGGCAGAGCCTGGAGCAATCTTTTGTTGAGAGGTGATTAGATGTCCTTGTTTGTTTCCTCTCTGTTGTGCTGTTCTAATTTTAGAGTTTTTTAATACTGGTAGCCAGATTTTGTTCATTTTCATGGTTTCCTCCTTTCTGTTGAAATTGACTACACAGAGAAGCCATTGAAATCCACAAGCATGTGGACATAAAAAATTACAAACATCAATTCAACACTTTATAAAGTTAAAATATCACATATTAATAATATAAAAATTAATTAGAAGACCTTTAAATAGCACAACACAGCACTGAAACTGTATCTTAGCCAGTTTTTATAAGGCTTGTGGCAATTGAAAACAAGAATGCTTTCAATTTCTGACAGAAGATGAACAAGAACAGGGTTATTCTGGGGGGACATCAACAGTGTAGAATGAATTCAGTTTCATATCACTTTAACTGCCACTGCTCAATGGCATGGAATCATGGGAGTTATGGTTTCACAGGGTATTTGGCTTTCTCTGCCAAGGAGTGTTGGTACCTCATCATAATACAGTTCCCATTATTCCATATCATTGAGCCATGACAATTGAAGCGGTTCCAAAGGGCATTCATTTTACGGTGTAGATGCACCCTTCGTGCACTAAGGAGTTCCAAAGACTTGGAGGAACCGCTGAGAAGACCCTCTCTCTTGTTTCCACCAAACAAGCCTGGTGGGACAAAGAGGAGGCCCTCTTCAGATGATGGTAGAGCTCTAAAGGGCTCATATAATTCACAGTCCTAAAGCTACATAGGGATCATGGATACGAAATAGTCATGAGTACATAACTATAGATTATGCATTTGTAACTGTCCAACAAGATTCCAGCCCCTGAATATGTATGTAAAGAATAATTTTCAGGAACATTTTGGTATATGTGAATACTGGCCCCCAAAGGCGTACAAATCCAACCAATGTGTTAGTCTTCCCAATATGTTTTCCCAAGTGTTGGAAAACCCATATTTCAGTTGGGAAGTGAAATAACAGTCAGTCTTGTTTCCATCCCTAGTGTGCACACATGCTACATACCTAGGGCCCTTCCACACAGCCATATAACTCAGAATATCAAGGCAGAAAACCCCCTAATATCTGCTTTGAACTGGATTATCTGAGTCCACACTGCCATTTAACCTAGTTCAAAGTGGATAATGTGGGATTTTGTTCAGCTGTGTGGAAGAGGCCTTATTTACCATAGGAGTGTGCATGACTGCCATTCCAGTTCAGGTTCAAGAGGGTAAGGTTATGGTTGAGATCCATTTCCATGAACCTACTTCTCTCCCAGCTGATTTAAAGACTCAGATTTAATTTGATTCCCTTTTATGAGAACTTAAGCTGCCTAGCCAGACAGCAGAGGAAGTTCTTTTTTATGTGCCCACAGGTTCTTCCTCTTCTTTTAAATTAAGAACTTCATTATGTTACTGACTGCGGTAACTGAGGTAAGTAAAGCCAAGCTTGGTTGGGCTTCCTCTTTTTAATACGCAGTGTACTTTATTCATAGTCAGGCTAAAGAAGAGGGTATAGCTCTGAAAAAACCCTGTAAAACGTTGATCTGGAAGAAATTGCTATCTGCACATAAAATTGGTAAATTTATGAAACATTTTGGAGCTAACATTACTGGAATTTCTGAATAGATGATGCTTCTATCAGTACTGAATGTAAAATAAATATGCATTAGCTGTTAATGATAAGGTAAGTAAAAGTCATTTTGTTAGAGATGCTATAAAGATCTATTTGACTTCTGAATGATTATCAGTTATGATAGACTTTGTTTACTACAAATTCAACTTTATTTTCTTTGCTGAGAAATATTGATGGTCTGGAGATTTAGATGACTGTATTAAATCTTGCTAGGTCCTGCCAGTTTTATGAACCTTAATGTGCAATGAGAAATTACACTAGGAACTAAATTTGAAATGTTTTATGTTCCTGGTTTGAAAGTGTTATTCCTGTTTCATTGTCTGGTACAGTAGAGTCTCGCTTATCCAACCTTTGTTCATCGAACATTCTGTATTATCCAACGCAGTCTGCCTCCCACCTGGATTCACAGCTGTTTCAAAACATTGTGATGTTTTGGTGCTAAATTCATAAATACAGTAGTTACTACATATTATTATCATGTATCGAACTGCCTTTTTCTGTCAATTTGTTGTAAAACATGTTTTGCTGCTTAATTTGTAAAATCATAACGTAATTTGACTCTTAATAGGCTTTTCCTTAATCCCTCCTTATTATCCAACATTTTCATTATCCAATGTTCTGCCAGCCCCTTTATGTTGGATAAGCGAGACTCTAGTGTACTTACTTTGGAAGTAGTTGTTATAATAAAGAAACTTATTTTTTGTGGCTGCCACATACTATGTTGAATTGGTTGAGACTCCGTGAGATATTCCTTGAAAAACTATAGCAAAATGTGCTGTAGGATGTCTGCAAAAACCAAAGGTTTTGCAGTTTAATAAACTTTCTCTGTGTTTATTATAGAACCAATTAAGAAATGACATTTATAATCCAGAAACAAAAATTTGTGTTACATAGTGTTTATCATGGACTTTGACTCTATCACAGTTAGGCGTCATTATATAACTTTTGGGAAGATTGTAAAATTGACATTTAACATGCGCAGGAAATGGTGAAAATGCCAAATAAGGATAAAAAGTTAGAATAAATTTACTTTTGAATTATAGCAAAAGAGAATATAAGGTGGGGATTGGGGGGGGGGGGGGGCTAAGCTATGACTGACTTCCACACATGTCATTTGATAGTGAAACCTCACTTAAATTTATAAACAAGATCCAGCAATCAAACAAAATATAAAATGATTGCATTCATTTATAGAAATGTGTCCAGGTTTTGACATGTAAGTTGTGCCAGTTGGGAACACACCCAGGAATGTTGTTCAGGGGGAACATGATATAAGGAAGCATTGCGGGAAGAATAAGCATTCTGTAGAGTTACTGTATTATGATCCCCCCCACACACAAAGAGGAATATAGCTAGAAAAAAGGATATGAAATAGATGTAAATATTTGCTTAGAAATGATATTGGCATACAATGGCACCTTCCACACAGATGTATAAAATCCACATTGAACTGAATTATATGGCAGTGTGGACTCAGATAACTCAGTTCAAAGCAGATATTGTGAATTATTTGCCTTGATATTCTGGGTTATATGGCTGTGTGGAAGGGCTCAATATAGCTCATTATAGTAAGAGAAGAATGCCATCATGAAATGATTCACATTGCTCAATTAATAGCTTTCACTTTAACTGATATGATTTGTACTATGGAATCCTGGGATTTACAGTTGATTGAGGGACAATATTTAGTTTTTCCTTAGCTCCAGTGTCTCATCAAACTGCAAGACCCAGGATTCCATAGGACAAAACGATGTTAGTTAAAGTGGAATCATAACACTACAATGTGAATGCAATGTGAATGAGCCCCCATTACCTAAAGACTGGCACAGGTTTCTGCTCACACAGCCACTGTTTACTGGCAGCTGCTTTCCTTTTTATGGCTCTTTATCTTTAAACTGGGGGCCCTTTCACACAGCCCTATATCCCAGAAAATCAAGACAGGAAATACCACAATATCTCCTTTAACTGGGTTATCTGAGTCCACACTGCCATATATTCCAGTTCAAAGCACATAATGTGGGATTTTATTCAATTGTGTGGAAGGGGCCTGGATCTGGAGTAGACAATCTGTGACATAAAGGACTATATTCTTATTAAATTACCCTATTCAGCCTGGCTGGTCGTTGGCTGAGTAGGGTAAAATGGAGCACGAGGTCTCCGGCGATGGGTTGGCAATTAATGTAAACCCACTTCTGCTTTTAGTCTGAATTTTAAAGAAAGTGCCAAATTTATTTTGGTGTTTGGGCTCCAAATTTGGAATAGTTTAGTTCTGCAGATTCATTGCCTCTGAAAATCCATACTCCAATATACTTCAAATTCCCAAAATCTCTTTAATAGGCCAACCAAAATGGCACAACTTTTTTTTCACAAGGTTTCAGAGCACGCATGGTTCTTCATTAAGCAAAAAGCTTTCAGGGGAAGGCAGGGAGAAGAAAAGTGACAATGTTGTATGGTCTACCCCGGGGGGGGGGGGGGGCACTTCATAAAATTTGCTTTCATGCTCAAGAATGAATTGTTTTTAATTATTTCTCTCCTCATTGGGAGGAAGTCCTTGGAACCTGAAACTGTAATTTGGGATTTAATCTGGAATTTAAAAATCCACATAAAATGCTGACGAATGTCCTCTTTCACAGTAATGATATTGTTAGCAGGATTTTTAAAATCCTTACTGTTTGAGATTCACATTTACAGTCATGAGTGACCAAATGTTAACCCCAGATTGAACTGTGAGGAAATTCTGTAAAGTGTAGCCAGTCATAGGGTGCTTTGGGACATGCAGTTGTGGAAGGTGCTGGAAGAGCTTCTCCAGTTGCTTGTTCTCTTGTACCGCAGAAAAGCTTCAATCAGGGCAACAGCAGATTGCAAAAATGGTGGTGGTAGGATTATTAGTAACTACGATGATCATGGAGCTTGTCACCACAGTAGTGTTGCAAGAATTTGGCTTCTGATTTACTGTGAAATAATGTGTCTCCCCCCCCCCCCAAAACAAAAAACAAAACAACAACACCAGTGTGCATTTTTCATTTGAAACAATTCCTAAACTGCAAAAATAACTCTATTATTTTCACATACAGTCTATGCAATATGAAGTAGGTTGTGTAGACTACCAAAGTAATGTCATCAGTCTCCCCCTTCAGTGGCTATAAACTAATAGGGAACAAAGACATTAAAATAAAGGTAACCATATTTGGTTCTCCATTTGAAAATACAAAGGACCTCCTTGAAAATGCAAGCTTGTTTCTGTCCAACATGAAGCTGAGAGGCCTCTTTGTTGGAAAAGACTCATGAATTCCCCAAGAAGTCCCCATGTTGTCAGAGCTGGTGATAACTATAGTCTATGAGACATGCAATACATTGGTGGGATTTGTAACCAACCATCTAGTTATCTCTCATTAGCATGGTGTTATGGGTTGAATGTTAGACTATGACTCTGGAAACCAACAATTTAATCCTTCCTCAGCCAAGAAACCCACTGGCTAACTTTGGGCATGTCACACTCTATCAGCCTCATGGGAAGGTGATGGCAAATATTTTTAAGGCCCCTTCTACACTGCCCTATAAAATCCAATTTATATACTATGAACTGGATTATATAGCAGTGTGTACTCATGGAAATCAATGTCCAACAAGTAATGACTGGTACCTCTCCTGTGAGTTGGGCAATGGGACTATTCTGGGTCCAGACTCTAAGGAACCATGCAAGATGGTTAATTTATTTTGTGGACTAAATTCATCACCTTGGATAGCTTCCTTAAAGTTAGGATTAAAACAATAGTATGGTCACCATTCCGCTGACAGGGAAGCCACCAGTCACCACTAAGTCCAATATTTGGCAGTCTGATGGTTCTTTACATATGGTTACAGGATTAGATATCACATTACAATTTTATTGCTCTTCATCTCAAAAATCCTTCATGTTAATATTTCCATTTTTAGCATCCAGTTGAGACTGTTTTGCATTTTGTATATTCTGGAGTTCAGGCATGATGGTGATCATCTTTCTTTTTCATCTGCTTCTGATACATGGTGAGTAGCCAAAGGATGTATTTTTTTGCCCTACATGATGAATAGTCAAAAGATGTGCCTTTTTGCCCTTACTGTGCTATTCAATGGTACTCAAAATAGTGGTGAGAGGAAAAATCAGTTCCCAAACCTATCTTGATCCCATTGGGCAGTCAATGGCTTCCATTTCAGTTGAATGTTGAATCTGTTTCAGAACTTTAAACCAAAAATTTAAGGTGCTGAACCACCTCCCCAAAATGTTGAGCACCTTTGATAAACTTCATCACATGTGGAAATTTCCCCATCATACAACACTTTCACCACACTTCAGGATTGGAGAATGCAGGATCCCATCAAATGAGGTAGAACTACTTTTGGTGGGGCTCCATTCCCAAACTGTGTTGAAAGCGTCGTACAAGGGAACAATGAGAACATGGGAGACTTCCTGTATTCTCATTTCCTATGATGGGGTAAGTGTGAGGGGAAGCCGGAATGGGGAAGGCGGCACTGCAGATGATGTGGGGTGCAGGGTGTTGGATTCCCCCGCTGCCCACTGGATTCACCACGTTTCCTGGCGAATCCCACTGTCGCCGCATTGAATATGATGAGGTCCTAAAAGCCCACTAAAAGGAAAACACCAGCTTCCGTGGCTTGTTCTCTGTGAGTATAGTTGTTTCATTTGCCTATTTTTTTTATCTGTATAACCCTCAAAAACTGCTAGTTGGGACTGAACATATCCTTGGTTCACTATACAGCAAGTATAATATTGGTAGTGGAAAATATCAATGAATTAATAGTCAGAGAAGTTGAGAAAGAAAGTGTAAAGGCAGAATTATGTGAAGATTTTCTATATCTTGGCTTAGGCATAGCTCAAAATGGAAACTATTGCCAAGAAATCAGATGAAGATCGGGATTTGAAAAGACAGCTATGAAGGAACCAGTTAAGAACTTTGAGAAGTAGAAAGAATATGCACAAACATTCAAAAGAGATCTCTTGAAATAAAATATCATGTTTCTTCAATGTTAGGAAACCCATATTGAAGAGAATCCTGGACTGATAGGAACCTCAATGGTTTAGGACTTATTCTGTCCAATATTTGCACTGTTTTGTGCAGAAAACAACAAACAGGATTTCACACAAACCATATTTCCTGCATAGAAAATACTGTTTCCTGGATGTACAAATCTCTTTTCAGGGCATGGTATAGGTGCAAATTTTGTGAAGAATAAATCTTGAATCATATAATTTCTGAACAAGAAATACTTTTTGTGCAGGAAACATTGTCCTATTTATGGATCACAATCGCAGACACATTACTCATTCCATTGCAATTCAGTTTTATGTACATCACATAGGTCAGAAATCTCTTCTGGCCATGCAACAACCAAAGTTCCCCCCAAATGTGTGCTGCCTCCCCAACACAGCCATTTATATGTGGCTGGAGACAGTGGAATGAGTAGAGCCATGTCCAGCTCTTTTATTGCAACTGTAAGTACAGAGATAGGCACCTAAATGCAGGTTCACATTAGATCTTAACCATGTTATTTTCATATTATTTTGAATTGAATTGAGCTTTTGCCAGCGCTGAATCCTAGTGTGCCATGGGTCAAACTCCCATGCAGTTCAGAGCATCTTCAGCAAGAGATTCATAACACATTTATCAGTTAATCTACCAGTGACCACTTACCCTTACATGTTGCTAAAGCTTTTTTGTTAATTTAGTTAGTTGCATTTGGTTTATTTGCATCTTATATATTCAAGAGAAAATAACATGATAATATTTGTCTTAAGAACTTAAGAAGATTTTCACCTTCTTCAAAATAGTTTCAGGTTCATTATATGGGCCACGGCTCATGATAAGTCATGTTGGAGGATCAGTGACAATCAAATGCTATTATTCAACTACAAGCGCCAATAAACATGACAGAAAATACTGGTGCAAGGAATCCAGCTTTTCTCGTGGGAGATGCCAAGTGATTGTTTCAACAAATCATTTCACCCTTCAAGACTATGAAGGAAGAGTATCCATCAAGGATAGCCCTCATAACGGGCTTTTGCAAATAACAATGACACAGCTGAAAAGGAATGACTCCAGTAATTACAGATGTGGCATTGGCAAATCAACCCATGGTTTATTTGCTGGAGTGAATGTAACTATTTGGGAAGGTAAGCACCTGTTCAAAATGATGGGTTACTTTGTCACTTGCAGTGGTTAAATCTGTTAAACACAAAATTATTCAGAACATGTTGTGTCTAATTTCTTAAATTGTTATTTTTTTACTTTATCCATTTTCACATAAGAGACACATTTCAGCTATATTTATTTATTTATTTACAGTATTTATATTCCACCCTTCTCACCCCAAAGGGGACTCTGGGCAGACCACAGAATATACATATGTGCAAACATTCAGTGCCGTTTTATACACTACTAGACAGACATAAATAAGAGGTCTATATATAAGTTTTCCCCATCTTTCGGCATCTTGGAAGTTGTTGTGCTTGGTTCCAGCCATGGCGGGGGGGGGGGGGGGTGTTGTTGTTGTTGTTGGTGCTATCACTCCATTTTCCTGCCAAAGAGTTAGTTCATAACTTCCTTCTTATGGATTGAATAGCCGGCATTCCTTCTGGGTGCCAGCTATATCTAAGAATGTTTAAGCGCATTATGGTACAAATTATGCAAATGGAAGTATGACAATCTGGTTATATTTTACACAAATTGTATTATATATAGTTATTATTTTATACTGGATGAAATACTATTTCATCTAGTCTTATTTCCAAATCTTACAAGATATTTTTCTTGTGCCAGACCAGCTATTTCCCCATGTTAATCATGATGTTAAAAATATCAGTGTTGCCTGTAGTTTTTTGTTTTTTTTTAACCAAGGGAATCGGAAACTTGAACCCTGGACTTCAGTATAAGGTTGAAGTACAGGAGGTATTTGTTAATAAGTTACCCAAGACGTTAGAATTTCTGGATAACGTGTCATATTATTATTAGAGGAGTATGTACAGAAATGGGAAATTAGTAATAGGTGTGATATTAATGGTTAATTAAGAGCTTCAGATTTGAAACGGTGCTCTGAATAAATCAGGCATGAACAATGGATTTAAAATTATGCCCAGATATTTGCAAGAATATTTCAAATGATGCTTGAGTGAATATCTGTGATAGTAGCCTTCACACATTCACTCAGAACACTTTCTAGCAAAAATCAGGGTTGGTAAAGAATCAATTTCCAACTCTTTTTTATACAAGTGCTCTCAATCAATCTTAAAAAATTGAGCTCTTTTAAAGCTAGGCTATCTGTTCTCAACATGTGGAGTCACTGACAACTAAATAACATTTCAATTTCACTTAATGATGCTTTTCAATGGGCAAATAATCTGGCTTTTCGAAAGAAATTAAAGGCATGGTTTTGGGACCAGGCTTTTGGACAATAGATGCAAGCAGCACCTTAAAGGGATGTGACTAGAATGACAATATGGCCGACGAGACTGTTTTACTGTTTTGATGATGGCTTATGTATTTTTTATTTATGTTTTATGTTTAATTGTGATTTTAATTATTGTAATTGTTATGTAATGGCCTCGTAACGGGGCCCATTGTAAGCCGTCCTGAGTCCTCCTTCAGCGGTTAAGAAGGACAGGATAGAAATATGAGAAATAAATGAATGAATAAATAAGAAAGATAATTCATAAAATTATTAGAACTACCAAGAGATAAAGACTAAATTTATGTGCATTTAGATTGCACAAGTGTTTTCCTTCCTTCCCTCCTTCCTTCCTTTCTTCCTTTCTTCCTCTCTTCTTTCCTTCCTCTTGTTGTATATTTGGTATAATGTTATGTCCTTAACTTTTTGAAACAAAATATTTTCATTTTTCTGTGAGTAATTTTGATTATTTAGCCGGGTGCAATTTTTCTTTTGTATATGTGTTTGGTGAAATATTAAAAAATGATGGTTGATTTTCCCTTAATAGGTTTAAATCTTCCTGAACCCCCCAAAATTATTTGGGGTAAACTGAGAGGGTCAGTGATGATCCAATGTCCATCTGAAACTACTGGAGAGCTGTGCAAACTGAGCAAATTGGGCTGTTCTCCCATAAGAAAAATAAGCAAGGGCAGGATGAAACAGCTGGATGAAAGAATTACTTTCACTGTGATAGATATCTCAAAAACTTTCAACATCACTATAAATGAGCTGAGAAAAGAAGACTCTGGAATCTATAAGTGTGGAACTGAAGTACCCAATGACTTTGGAAAAATGATACAACTTCAAGTCACAGAGGGTAAGCAAAGAAAGAAAATGATAGGAATACATGTAAAGATCCATAGGAGGTGCAGAAGAGGGGGGCGGGGAATGGTGCAGGAAGAGAAGAAAAATAAGGCAAGAATATGTAATGGTTTCTTGCTTTTACTGCTCCACACTTTCTTCCCTCCATGCTTCCAGATTCCATGGAACTAGCTCTAGGCACAAAAATTGCCTTAGCCACCCATCTGCATGAGATAAGAGGTGCTTAGTAGGCTTGTGAAATCCGGCTAAATCGCTATCTGTTTTGGTGTCCTGGATTTCGGTGGGGGTCCTGATCCATTTTTTTGGGAGCCTTGCAAATTCAGGAGGACAGAAATCTATTTTTGATCTGGGAAGCTGAAATATTCTATTTCTATCTGGCCCATTATGGGAAGGGAGACATCCCAGGCTCCCCTTCCCATCATTTTAGGCATTGTTTGCCCTTATATCCTTAATTAAGACCTGGATTAAAAGCCAAACAAGTTGAAGGCAAATGTCCAAATCCAATCCATACTCAAGCTTAGTGCTTAGTTTGAGTAATGAGACTACATCCAAAGGGTTGTTCAGCCTCCATGATGGCTTGGTAGCCAAAAGATATGTGTTCCTCTTATAGATCTTAGCACCAAACTTCAGCTCACATTTTCTCTAAGATTTATCACATAACAGGTGACCCCTTCAACTTTGAAGGATTCAAAACCAATAGCTATTCCTTATCTTAATTATCCATCTCTAACAGTGACCAGTACTCTAAGTTTAAACTAATTCAATTCTTCTTAAATTAGATGCATGAGGAGTACTCTCCATGGTGCTGATCAGAGGTGTTCAGTTGATGTTGATTTTACCATCTTAAATCAGTCCACAATAGCTAATTGGATTAATATGCCATAAGAAGCCAGACTCTTATTTGAAAAAAGAAAAGTGTATACCATGCTTGTACATTGTTGGGTCAGTTGCTCATCTTAAAGAGCGAATATTACATGGCATTAGAACCATGATATAATTTAGGAATAATGGAAAAACTAGAAATATTTAACCCCTCTTGTTCCTTATGAAATTCTCATCTTTTGACTTTTTCCTGGTATATTCATAAGCATATTTATCTGCCTTCATGGGCATTGGAATAGCCTACTACAATTGGTTTGAAACTTTATACAGGTGCTTAAATAGCTTTGTAAAATTACTGTTTGGATGAACTCTATGCAAGCTAGGGAGACTGTGCAGGCAAAGAGAATTAAGAAAAAGAAAATCGTGCTTGAGCATATTCCTTTTTCATGTACATTCTCTTTGCATGACTCATAATGGAAGTAGTGATAGTCAAATGAAGCATCCTACAACATGGTCCAAGAAGTGAAGTGTTTTTTTTTCATGAACATTCCAAACACTATGTAAAAGAGAGTACACTACAGACTACACATAGTCAAGTCATATTTCATTACACATGGGCTCTGTTCATAGCTTTATGGTTTATGGGAGAGTAGGTCAGCTCTTAATTTTGGTGTCTGTGGTGGTGGGTATTTTTTTAAGTGCCAATACAATGATTAAGAATTATTATAGTTTTAAAAGGGTGATGAGACCAGAAAGCTTTCTATGACATCAACTTTTCTACATGTGGGAATATTTGTTGGGGGAGGATATGATAGAACCACTGATAACATGGAATCCCACTTGTAGTTTAAACTGGAAAAGTCCAGATGTAGATTATTACCTAAAAGAGACCTAAGTCTGTTACTTCTGTAAATGTTAATATTAAATTAGTTTTTTGCTTTTTGTGTCAGAATATTGAAAGATAGTCATGGCCATACCAGGACATTCCTGTCATTCTCACAGGAAGCAGAAAGTAAAATTTGCAAGGTGGAAAGAGAGGACAATTTAACTTCACCTACCTGTCAAAGCCAGGTGGTGTGGGATGGTGTTAGTATAGCTCAGGTATGGAAAAAAATTTGCCCCTCCAGTTTTTTTATTTCAACTCTCACAATTCCTAATGGCTGGTAAGCTTGCTGGGATTTCATAGAATCATAGGATCATAGAATCATAAAGTTAGAGGTGACCTCATGAGCCATCCAGTCCAACCCCCTGCAAAGAAGCAGGACAATTGCATTCAAAGCACCCCTGACAGATGGCCATCCAGCCTCTGTTTAAAAGCTTCCAAAGGAGGAAGGATTTCTGGGAGATGAAGTCCAAAACACCTGGAGGGTCAAAGTTTGCCCATGCCTGGGCTAGCCAGTAACATGCATACGCCCCACATTCAGGCTAATATTGGAAAGGGCAATTCTCATGGGAAATAATGCCCCAAGTGGTGCATCCTGCTTTTAATTGCTGCTTCTTAGAGCCAAAAAACAAGGATACAGAAATCCAATCCCCTAGATCTCTACGCTATAACTTTTCCCAGCAAACTCACCTCATTGGCTACAGCTATGATATGCCTAACAACTCCAAATGTCACAAGGCATAAATTATTGCAGAAGTGAGGAGGGTTTCTTCTTGATATAGAAACTTCTGCAAAGTGTCTTGTTGTCCCATGATCTCCAGTTAATCCTATATTTCTTTTTCTTTCAATAGCATCTGTTTTTTCCAACATTGCAAATGAATTGCAAGGTACATCTGTGCCAGAAACTTCTTTCAACAGACATGTGAAACAAGACACATATGAGTCAGAAACTCCTTCCCACAGACATGTGACATCTGCAACCGACATCTCAAAGGAAAGGTATGAACGTATGAATATAAACATACACACAAATAACATGTTTGGTTGGGGTTTTTTTTAACTAACAAGCACATTATGTAACTCAGTGGTTCTAAAACTGTGCTGCCCCAGGTGTTTTGAACTTCAGCTCCCACAACTCCTAACAGCTGGTAAACTGGGATTTCTGGGAGTTGAAGTCTAAAACAGAAAAACAGTTTGGGAAACACTGCTCTCTAATTATTGGCAATTATAATTTTATCTGAAATTTAAGTTTCAAAATCTTCTCAATATACAGTCCATATTTTCTTCAGGGTTAGTCTATAGTTCCCAGAAACAATTGAAAAAGTGAGTTGAATAGTATTTCAGAGAGTTGTGAATAGGTCAATATAATATTTTCCAACATACAAGAGCTGCATTCTAGGAATGAGTGGGTTAGATCCAGACTCTGTTATAGTTATAGGCACATTGAAACTATCATGATTTAAGGAAACGTATTCAGTGTATAGTCATATAGCTTTATTGGGCAAAAAATGCACAAAAATACATCATGCAAGGTTTCAAATATTTATTGACTTCTACATCAGGTAAAGCTGTCAAAACTCATACAGGAGAAGAAAAATTGTGATGTTAGAGTCAGAGGCCACATTTTGTTTTGGCTTTTACTTTTGTTGTCGGTTAAGATGGTTTAGATGAGTTTCAAATCTTTATTGACTTCTTCATCAGATAAAGGTGTCAATACCTTTGGTCCTCCAGGTGTTTTGGACTTCAGCTCCTAGAACATTGGACAAGCCATTCAGTACTTCTGAGAGTGTTGAATCCCCAACACCTGAAGGACCAAAGTTTGGACACCTCTGGTCAAGACTGAGGGATATCCGGCCCTGTTTACCTCTCCGAACATATTCCCCCCTATGAACCATCAAGATTATTAAGATCGTCTGGAGAGGCCCTGCTCTCGGTCCCACCGGCCTCGCAAGCGCGTCTGGTGGGGACGAGGGACAGGGCCTTCTCAGTGGTGGCCCCTCGACTCTGGAACTCTCTCCCACTGGAGATCAGAACCGCCCCTTCTATCCTGACATTTAGGAAACGGGGCAAGACGTGGTTATGGAGACAGGCATTCAACGAGTGAGCCAATACCCTGAGATATAGATGGAGGATGATGAACAATGATTTTAGTGTGACGACTGACCATTGTAGTTATTGAATGTAATTGCTGTTTTAATGTTTTACTGTAATATGAATTATGATGTTTTATTGACTGTATGTGATATTATGGTTGGAAACCGGTCTGAGTCCCTCAAGAGAGGTGAGAAGGTCGGTATACAAAACTTTTAAATAAATAAATAAATAATATCAATGTAGGCAGAGGCCACTCACTGTCTTGACCACTTAGGATTTAAGTTATTCATGATTAATGGATATTCCATTGATTTCAATATATTTGTCAAAGGAGACATAAATGTGGATCCAACCCAAAGTTTGGAGTTTTGTTTTTTGCATCCAGAAGATACAAAATATTCTTCCATAAACCATATGTTGGACCTAAAATACTGACACTTAAATGCACAGGAGAAAGCAAACCCTATTTGAAACTCATATTTGAATCCCATTCCTCAGAAGAAAGACCCAATTAAAAAGCAATACATGTTAAGATAATTTGAAAGGAAAGTCTCCATAAAAATTCTTTATGCAGCAGGAAATAAGGATCAGCCAGTAGATGGCACTCCCTTCTTTCACTGGTGTTAATTTTAATGTATTGTTGGAAACCTTTTTTAAGATAGTAAACCCAAACCATGGTCTACAGAAGTATAAAGTGAAAATTAGGTTGAATCAAATCCTAGTCCAATTATGGTTGCAAAGAGTTCCAAACTATTGTATCAACACTATAATTCTCACAACCATCCAAGAGTTATTTGTCCAAACACCCAGATCTTTTGGACTTTTCACACTATCCTGACAATTAATCACTGCTGCTTAGAGCAATTGTTTTAATAGGGAAAGGAAAACATAAGATAGGTTCAGTGCTATACAAAAGGGAAATATCATATTAAGGTTCTCCACTACTGTTCACTTTGTATTCCTTCCTGTATTTTTTCTGTTCTGTCAACATAATCAAGGAATTTTTTTTCTTGAACTCTTGTGATTTTTCATGATAGCCGCTGACATCTTTCTCTAGTGCTACTAATGGGTATGTTCCACATCTGATTCTTTGCTTTGACTTTAAAGAGGATGGGTATATAACTTTCAAATACCAGCAACTGCGAGTACATGATATTTGAGGCTGAGACAGTATTTTCAAAAAGGTACTTTCTTTGGATTAGAGTTTCAGATTTCTCCAGAATAGCAAATGACCTGGGGATTCTGAGATTTATAATCCAATAAGTAATTTTCCTCAAGCACACTGAGGTGCAACCACCATAAGTCCAATTGTAAGCATGTCTCTTCTAGCCTTTAAATTGCTTTCTTAGCAACAAGCATGATATAAAGATTTTAAAATTAATTAAGTTTTTATATTTAAAGAAAAACACTTGTTGGCTGAATTTTGAAAGTTTAAAAAAAATTGAAGAGAAAGGAATGTTTTAAAAATGCCATATATGAAATATTAAATTCATATATTTTCTAGTGCCTGAGCATATGTTCTTTTACTTGTATAGTGGTATAGTGCAAAATAGTAATATATAATACTAACATTGTGCTATGCTAATAATTATAATATATTGTATGTTCATGTAATATTGATCATAATATTATAATATAATACTAATAATAGGAGCCCCCCCCCCCCCCGCCCCGTGGTGCAATGGGTTTTGCCAGCAGGACAGAAGACCAACAGGTCGAAGGTTCAAATCCAGGGAGAGCACAGATGAGCTCCCTCTGTCATCTCCAGCTCCCCAAGCGGAGGCATGAGAGAAGCCTCCCATAAGGATGATAAAACATCGAAATATCTGTGTTTCTCAGGTTGCTCCTGACACAAAAAAATACTAATAATAATACAATAAAATAATTATATATTTTATATTACATGTCATGTTACTAATAATATAGTGGTATAGTACAATATAGTAATATATAATACTAATATTGTGCTATGCTAATAATATAATATATTGTGTGTACATATTACTTGTAAGCCGCTCTGAGTCCCCTTCGGGGTGAAAAGGGTGGGGTATAAATGTTGTAAATAAATAAATACTTCTGAATGAAGAGAGAGGTCACATAGGATGGCTGACAAAGCTCCTTTCAATCTTTATTTCTGCATCTCATTCCAGATCCTCACAAACAAAGCAAAACTTTATTTCAATTATATTACCAATTCTTCTTGTTCTCATTCTGGTTCTTGCGGCCATTGCTATTGCTGTATTTATTAAGATCAGACAGCAAAGGAAGTTTGGTAAGTAAAACTATCAACATTCTTGCTCAGTATCACACAGTAGGCTTCTGTTAGAACAGAAGAAATGTGAGCCAGGACAACCTATATACAAAGTATTGCAGTTTGCATTAACAGTACACAATGCAAGATGAAAGTTGGGCTACAGCTCTGGAGAGCAGGGTTTGATTCCCTGTTTAGCCATGGGAACTCAATGGATAACTTTGGGGGACTCACACACTCTCAGCCCTAGAAATCACCTTAGAGCAGGCATGGGCAAACTTCGGCCCTCCTGGTGTTTTGGATTTCAACTTCCACAATGCCTAACAGCCTATCAGCCATTAGGAATTGTGGGAGTTGAAGTCCAGAACACCTGGAGGGCTGAAGTTTGCCCATGCCTGCCTTAGAGTTACCATATGTCAGAAATGACTTGAAGGCACACAGAAGCAAAGAACTGATAAAACCCTCCATTCTCCTTGTGTGTATCAACATCACCTAACCCAAAAGAGGCAATTAGAGGAAGTCCTTTGAAAAAGATCTCTGTTCCTGATGACGGTTGCAGGGGAACTGGCATTCTTTTAAAATATTTTTATGCCAAGGCATGTGGGCGTTTACATACCAAGAACAGAACCTTATGTTTAGTATAAGAAAAACAAAACAATACATTGGCTACTGGTGTTGTTATCTAAATAAAGGTTCAATAGCATTGTAGTTCAACTGAACTTTGCAACAACTAAAGTTCCATGGAACTATTATTTACGCCAATGCAACAGTTAATACATTTCCTATACTTCACATTTTATAAAAATGTTTACAAATCACTTTTTGGAAAAAGACAAAATAATAATTAAATTTCAAAGGCAGACAGGTTCACACTGGGCACAATACAAATCTCACCTGGAAACTAGCAGAGTATATATATGATCACTGCAAATCTCTTTTCTGAATGAATAATGCTGGTAAGTCATTCAAAATCCAGGTGTCTGGGAGTAGTGGTGGTTCCAGGAGTATTGTATACACAGTTCTGGTCTGCACATCTAATTATTAATTGCAGTAAGATTTTATTCTGAAGTACAATGGAAAATCCTGTGCTGTCCTTAACCCCCCACAGTTCCCCTTCATGGGACACATGGAATACTTAATATGGAATGCAGACTGATTTCCAAAAAGGACTTCTAAAATGTGCTGAGACTAAAGGTGTAAATCTAATCCTTGATGGGATTTCAATTGAGAGTGGCTACCTTGGCCCAATGACAGAACACCCCATAAATTTTTAAAACCCATGAGAGAGATTGCTTCCAATATGAGACCAAACTGGCAAGATTTCTTTGGTTATGGTTTCACTGATGTATACATTTTACACTTTGCATAAACATATGCCTCTCTATAGTTTTGTGCCTCTTTTCCTGATTGTGATACATCTACTGATAGTCAGGCAGAGAGTTATCAGTATTGACTTTGTATTGTCGAAGACTTTCATGGCCGGAATCACTAAGTTCTTGTGGGTCTTTTCGGGCTATATGGCCATGTTCTAGAGGCATTTCTCCTGAACATGCCTCTAGAACATGGCCATATAGCCCGAAAAGACCCACAAGAACTTAATATTGACTTTCTCTCTCTCAAACACAGATACCACTTTGAGTCTCCTTTGTTGAGAGAAAAAACAGAGTATAAATAAACACAAACATAATAACAAAGCAGATCAAACAGTACAGGCTGATTGTCCACAAAGACACAAAGAACCCATCCTATATTTGCCCCCAATCAACAGCTAATACATTTACAGAAATGGGAACAGATGAGCTGTGGAAAAGGACAAAATAACACAATCACTATGTTATGTTAGTGGCCAATGTAACCATCATTTCTGGGATTTTCTTTTCAGAAATTTCTACACAACTGAAGGGAAAAATGGCACTAGCTGACCCAAAGTGTTCAGAAGAACAACTTAAAGAGGAAAATAATGCCTCAGCAGATGAAGAAGAGTCTACTACGGGCACAGGCAAAGGTAGAGTTCCATTAATCCTATGAAACTTCATGTTTTTTGTTAAACTAGCACCCCTTAATTTGTGGCACACTATTTCCCTAAATTGTATAATGTTTTATGGAATCCCAGAGTGGCATTCAATTAAAACAATAAAAACAGTTCAAAATGTCTCCAGATTAGTTGGCCTCATCATATAGGGATAGATTCTGTGGCTAATGCCGATCTAGCCCTGGTCACCCACAGAGCTGGCCAACTCCCATCAAACGATGTCATGCCGGCTCCATGGGTGCAGAGCGGTGGTACTGCCCTGGCAACACAGGAGGTTTCCCATGTTGCCCAATCTATGGGGGAAGCCGCATGCACAATGCACGCTCCAAGCTTCCCCCCATATAATTGCCCTCCTGGAGAGTGATGCAAGGCATGGGGCGCCAGATTTCCCACACCTTGCAGCGAAGTAGACTGTCAGCAACCATCTAAAATGTACAAGCTGGGTTTAGAAAAGGCAGAGGAACAAGAGACCAAATTGCCAATATCTGCTGGATAACAAAGAAAGGCAGGGAGTTTCAGAAAAACATCTATTTCTGTTTTATTGACTATTCTAAAGCCTTTGACTGTGTGGATCATAATAAATTGTGGCAAGTTCTTGGTGGTATGGGCATACCAAATCACCTTATCTCTCTCCTGAGGAATCTGTATAAGGACCAAGTAGCAACAGTAAGAAGTGACCATGGAACAACAGACTGGTTCAAGATCGGGAAAGGCATACAGCAGGGTTGAATACTCTCCCCCAACCTATTCAACTTGTATGCAAAACACATCATGTGATGTCGGGGCTTGATGAATGCAAGGCTGGGATGAAAATTGCTGCAAGGAGGAGCTGAGGAGCCTTCTAATCAACGTGAAAGAAGAAGGCGCAAAAGCTGGGTTGCAGCTAAACATTAAAAAAAAACCAAGATTATGGCAACAGGTATGATTGACAACTGGGAAATAGAGGGAGAAAACGTGGAGGCAGTCACAGACTTTATATTTCTAGGTGCAAAGATTACTGCAGATGCAGACTGCAGCCAGGAAATCAGAAGATGCTTACTTCTTGGAAGGAGAGCAATGACCAATCTCAATAAAATATTGAAGAGTAGAGACATCACACTGGCAATGAAGATCCGCATAGTTAAAACAATGGTATTCCCCATAGTCACCTACGGATGTGAGAGCTGGGTGATAGGGAAGGCTGAGTGAAGGAAGATAAATGATTTTGAACTGTGGTGCTGGAGGAAAGTTCTAAGAGTGCCTTGGACCACAAGAAGATCCAACCAGTCCATACTTCAGGAAATAAAGCCCGACTGCTCATTGGAGGGAAGGGTAGTAGAGGCAAAGATGAAGAATTTTGGCCACATCATGAGAAGAAAGGAAAGCTTAGAGAAGACAATGATGCTGGGGAAAATGGAAGGAAAAAGGAAGATTTGCCGACCAAGGGCAAGATGGATGAATGGCATCCTTGAAGTGACTGGATTGACCTTGAAGGAGCTGGGGGTGGTGACAGCTGACAGGGAGGTATGGCATAGACTGGTCCATGACGTCACGAAGAGTCGGAAACGACTGGACGAATGAACACCAACAACTGTTGACATCAACCTTGAAGTGTGGGGCTGCATGGTAAAACTGAATAACCTGGCTCCCCCCACATTAAGGCCACAGGTCCCTGGACATCATGTGAGTGTTCAGGAGTGAATTCTGGGACAGTTCATGGTTTCAGCCAGTAAAGACTGGCCAAAAGATAGAGAAACAAAAGTAATTACAATTTTTGAGTCCACATGATGTTAACTCCTCTTTCTCCCTCTCTCCTTCCCTCCCCCCTCTTTTTTTTCTTATAGATGGCAGAGTTGAAACTATCTATTGTTTGGTCAGCAACGACCCAGACCCGACACAAGACACTGACTGACTTCCTGTGCATTCATATATATTAGAGAGATTTTTAAAACATCCATTTTGTTATGTTATATCTGCATTAACAGAGGAACAGCTGATGTAAATCACAACTGCACCCTCTAGTACTATAATGTCTCAGACACCTAAGTTAGAAATACAACATGAAGTTGACTTTTTATTATCTTTAAAGTGATAGCAAGGATCCACAGAACTGTGAAATAATTAGTTCTGTGTGCAACCAGAGGTTTTTTTTTCAAGTTTGTATTTGTACTTCGAAAGCATTCTTCTGTGGGAGTGTTTTGAATAGGTACTCTTTATTTTATTATTTTATTTATTGAAATATGTATTCATTGTGTTTCAGCCTGCCAGTGTCCTGCAGACAGTGTATAGTTGATAAAATCACGGTGTAAAACACATCAAAACAATATTTTTAAGACAGGAAAGTACAGGTACTTTCCTTCTAGGACAGGTAGTCCAAAACAGCAACAGAGGGAAATATCAGAAGCCAATTGTGTTGAAATTAGGAGCAAGGAACATTTGTGGCAGAACAACCTGATCCTTCACTAAGCTCTCTGTGCTGTCAAACAGTAGAATTGGCAAAAAAGATACTTCCGTTTTAGAAGTAGGAAATGCTTGGAGAGGTGAAAAACATCTTGGACTATAATTTACCCATCTACAGTGCAGTGCTTTGGAAAGGACATGGCTTGGAGGATGGAAGATTATTGATTAGTTAGCAGACTAAAGATTCCCAATCAATGGCTAAAAGAAAAAGAAAAAAATGCAATAATTCTAATGGGCATTCCTAATATGTTTGATACAAATATCTGTCTAAAGCAGAGGTTCCCAACCTGTGGTCTGCAAGAACAAAAATATGGTCCACAGCCTCACCATTGCCACAAAACCACACGGCAACAGGAGCGACTGGTCTCATGAAACCCTGAGACAATGAGGTTGTTGGGAGGGAAGAGGCTGACTACCCATGAAAGATTACTACTACCACATCAGCTCTAGATAATTAAATATGGTTTTCTGAGGGCAAACTGATGTCATCTACTGGATGGTATATATTTTGTATCAGAAACTAGATTTGATGTGGTCTATTCAATGCAATTTTTGTATAAGCACTCCAAATAACCAAACCAAATCTAAAATTGACCAAAAGCTGAGTCATAGCCCTTTTCATACTAATGTTAAAGAGTGGCCCCTGGTCAAGTGGTCCCTGGTCAAAAAAAGTTTGAGCACTACTGATCTAAAGCTACTACTATCTTGGTGTCAGCATTCAGCTCACTCCCAAAACTTGGTTAATGTTAATTGACTTTGGTTTGTTCACAAATTATATATAAAGCAAATGAAAAGTGAAAGCTTCCAAACTTCTGTTGGCTGTGTGACAGGAGTGTGAGTAAATGTAGCCAGCATGGCTTAACATGAAACGGAAATGCATACATGATGGGAGGACATTTATTATATGATTATTCTGAATGTTTTGGATATATTTTGTTGTTCTGTGTCATAGACACTAAATAATACAATTTTAATTATCCCCACCCCAAAATGACAACAATAACTGTCAAAAAGTTCAAGCTTTGCACTCTCTGGTCAATGGTACTATACAGTAGCAATAGTTAGGGAGGATTGTTTATAAATTATAATACAGATAATATTTACTAGCTTTACTTGTATTTCCTTATTTCTGTTGGTTTGAGGTTTAGATTTTTTTAAAAAAATAGAAGCAATATTAATGAGTTTTGTCCTTGAGTAATTTGTGGGAAAGGGAGTGACAAATAAGAAACAATGTTTATATGTGCTATGTTAAGAAAAATAACTTGAAAACACAGATAGTTTTTATTCAAATCTAATTGTATGGGGAAAATATTTTCTATGTTTAGCCTGCTATTGTATGATCACTGCTTTTCTAGTTTTAGCTGCAAGAATGATCAAGCTCCTTGACTGGAAACTGAAATTACATTTGTTTGGTTTATCTTGAGCATAAATAAAAGCTGAGAGAAGTGTTTCAAAAAATTCTTGTCCATCTAATTCTTCTCCTCCCCCTCACTGTTTTTTCTCCACAGAATTAAGTTATGAAAGAGGTTAAAGTCCAGGAAGCAGATTTTCTTAGCTCCCATAGTCAGAGGATTATAAGTGTTCAACCTCATTTTGATTCTACCTTTTGTGATGCATATTTGCTCATATTTGTTCAACTGTATTCTTGTCTTTAGACAGTAATTATGCTCTTGGAATCCATGTAGTTTTGTTGCTATAATGGAGACGACAGTATCTTTCTAGAGGTTCATCTACACTGTAGAACTAATGCAGTTAGACACCACTTCAACTATCATGGCTCAATGCTATGGAGTCATGGGATCTGGAATTTGTGGAGGCATCTCCACCCTTTGGCAAACAAGACCAAAGATTAAAGCTCTTGTAAAACTACTACTCCCATTATTTCATAGTATTAAGTCATGACAAACCACATTATCTTAACACTATAAATGCACCCCAGAAGGAATCTGGATATCAATTTCCGGAATGCTGACACTGATTATTAATTCCTAGTTCTTTATGTGTGCAAACATTCAGAGCTGAGTGCCAACAACAAATTTAGTGGGGACCTAAAATTTCTATGCCCCTGCATTCACCTAGGAAGTGTTGGACAATCCCATACCATATATTTTGGAAGGTGCAACAGCTTCTGAACTTGTTTTTGATATTCTCTTGACTATTAGGGATAAAATGGCTTAAGATGGATAAAAATTACTAACTTGACTTTTCTTTTATCATTTGCTTGCTTCTTTTATTTGCTACCAGGCCCAAAGCATTATGAGCCACATTATATCATTTGGTTCTGCTAGGCTTACTTAAATCTAGAAGAATCCTCCACCTTGTGCAACTGTGGAGCAGAACAAACAACTCCACACCTGTATGCTTGTCCACAATGTCCTGCCTCATACACAGTGGAAGATTTGTTTAAAGCTACAGACAATGTGGTCAGTGTTATCTGTTTAGTCAAAAATTATTTAGCCACTTGTGCTTCTTCTATTTTTATCAGTTGTATAATTATTTATGCAATACTTTTGACATGAAATAAATAAATAACTTAAATCACTACCTTTATAAATGTATCAAAAGGACAGGTGGGGAGGCACTGTGCTCTGAATGCACAAGATAAAGAAGATCTTGCAAACTCACCCTCCCAAGGTGGCCACTTATGCCATTGCTGGAGAAAGGACTAACACGCCTTTCTTTCCAATAGGGATCTCTTTCCATGGTGTCCATTGAACAATATGTTATAACTTCATGATTGGTTCATCCACATTCAAGATAAGCAATGTTTTTTCTCCAGTCATGACCTGCTAATACAAGTTGATTTTATTTGTCAATTAGAAATAAGAAACTAGAGATATAAATTCAACAATAGTTGGCAGACATCCCTAACCATAGAAGCATGGCTCTAGAAGAGGTTCACCAACATCAAAGGTGCATGGCACTCTAGACTGCAGCTCCTATCAGTTATAGCAAATTTAGGCAATGAGCAACAAACATGGGAGCTGTTGCTCAGCAACAGTTGCAGAGCTCACCTGCAAGGTGCTCTGCAAGGTGCCACTGAATTCAATGTTCTCCAATGCCTCATTTAAGCAAAAGATACTGTCAAACATTTTGCAAAAGATGTTTTAAAATGTGGGAATTTTTCGAAGTTTTGTTACCCCAGTTCATTCATTCATATGTCCATGAGATTGTTATCTATACAGGCAAAACAAAATCGGCTTCAACTCGCATTTTCTTGGTTTTTAGTGACCAAACTACATGCCACATGCTTCCCCTATGTGAACTCCTTCCTACATACTGGGCAGTCCTGCAGCGATCACAGGTGCTATACTTTGCCAATATTTTTGGCCACATGGCTGTGGCTATTCCCCATTCATGCAATTTAATGAACATATAGATGTCTGTATTTTATACATTGGCCATCCTATTAAGTATCATAAGTGAGGATGATCTAATATCGATATACAATTATGCTCACAAATATACCTTCAAAAAAACGATAACTGTATCTGTGCAAACTCACTTTCAAAAAAATAACAATGCATGGCAGCAAAGCTGAGGCAAGTAGCATTTCATGGCAGGGAGGATTAGGAGACCTCCCATTCATCAATGCTACCCACCCAAAATCCCACTCCCCTGCTCAACATTTAAGCTGACCCTGAGGGAACATGTAAAAGTCCCCAAGTTTTCCAGAAAAGTGTGGGATAAAAGGTCGATCTTTGAAAGTTGGATTTAAGCCCTCAGGCGAAAAAGAAATGAACTAGATTTAATCTTCAGGCGTATTGTATGTTATAACAGCATCAGGTACATATTATTCTTTTCTGTGTACACTATCCCTACATGACTACATCAAAACTTATCCTGGGCAATGCCATATTTAGCCTTGATATATCTGTAGATGGGAGATGTTTAGAGCTTACTTTTGAGTGTGAGGACATGTGTATTGAACCTTAGCTCTTTATGACATTTTAAAAAATAAATATTTCAGATTTTCACACAATGGAGGAAAAGGAATTTAACACACAATTTGTGCTAGTCTCTCCCCTTTCACTCCTTTAGTTGAAAAGCATTGCTTTCCCAGACTACCATCTTGTGCATACATATGTGTGTGTGCATATATGAATAGTATGTTTAATATTATCTTAAATATTATAATATGATACAATATTAATTATATTTCATTATATTGTGTTATTATGTATTCATTCCTACACACACACATGTGGAGAGAGAGATGTATGATAGATTCACAAGCACAATGGCCTTTACCTACCCATCACTGTCAACCACATCAACTCAGACATATCAAAACAAATAATTTCTCCAGCCATTTCCTTATTTGCATTTTTGAGAAACAAGAATACCATGATTCGCCAATACCAGGATGGGATGCAGAATGAATACCTTATTAAGGGGCCGAGGTGGCACAATGAGTCAAATCATTGAGCTGCTTACTTGCTGACTGGAAGGCTGGAGGTTCGAATCTGCAGGACAGTATGAGCTCCCACTGTTAGCCTCAACTCCTGCCAACCTAGCAGTTCGAAAACATGCAGATGTTTATAGATCAATATATACCACCTCAGAAGGAAGGTAAATGGTGCTCCAGACAATCATGCCAGCCACATGACCTGGGAGGTGTCTATAGACAACACAGGTTCTTTGGCTTTGAAATGAAGATTAGCACCTCCCTGAGCCGGACATGAAGGGAAAGACTTTGCCTTTGTTTGTATATCTGTGTTTTATTGTTTCGAGTCATTGAATGTTTGTCTGCTTGTGTTTTTATATGCTGGAATCTACCCTGAGTCCCCTCAGGGAGATAGGACAGAATACAAACAAACAAACAAACAAATAAATAAATATTGTCTGAGGCAGACTATTTGGTCAGAGAAAATCAGTTTGTTTAAAATGCTGCTTACAGGTACAAGGCAGTGTAGAGCAGTGAGTAGCCTTAGACATATTTAACTCTTATAAATCAGGAGTCAAGCTGGCAAGAACTAATTATATCTGGAAACCTATTAGGAAACAAAAAATAACCTTTAAATTCACATAAGGAAGAAGAGAAAGGTTGTGCCACCCTTTATTAATTGCTCCTCAGGTCATAACCACATTTCACTCTGTAGCTCATGGTCAAACTGGGAGAGAAAGAAATGGCATTTTCCATGCATAAAGAATACTGTGATTTGTGGAACAATCATATCATTGTAATAGAAATATGGTTTGGAGTAAAATCACGGTTTAAACATTTTCATTAGTGTAGGGCAAAACCTGAGAGGTCATGTATATGGTGAAAAATATATGTTGTGAACAAACATACTTCAAAATAAGGTATTTATTGGAAGAAAAGTTGCACATCCATAGGAGAGAAATACAGTATATTTGCAATATATCCATTGGATTTCAACAAATACATAGATCAAGTCCAATGGTACAATTATTTTAGACCATGGATTACATGGCCTTAAGGTGAACCCTGCTTTAGATGGGTATTGCAAATCCAGACTTGATTTTATATTCCAAAATCCTAATCTCATTTCATTTCAAATCAAGTCTCTTAATGTCTTGGCCCACACAGTGTCCCAATATTTTAATGATGATCACAAACTTTCTCTTGACAGATTTCACATGTTTGGGAATTATCATTTTGTAAGTATTAAAGCACTTTGTACAGGTAACATATATTGAATGTTGCTCACATGATCAAAAGGTTTATAGCTCCATGCACCTGAGTGGGATCATATTCCTTTAAGAAGTCTCAACAGGTGGATGGATGTACAGGGTTGGAACTAAGAGGAGGTCTTACAACACTTTCATTTCTTGTGAAGTCCAGTGTTGTGCCAGCTGTACTTAGGAAGTCCAGGAACAAACAGCGACAAAAGAGAAGTGCCTCAGGGGTCAGCGTTTTTCGCCCCTTTAGTCATACCAGGAGGATTAAAGCAACAAGAAAAGGAGAATTTGTACCTCTGACTTACTCTGCACAATTAACCAGGAGTGTGAGTAATATTTATTTACTATTGCTGCATTTCTAACATGATCTCACATACACACAAAAACAACCCAAAGAATAAGTGGAAATCTGAACATTTTTTCTTTCATGCTCTGTACTACTAGACCTTGCAAAAATGAATTCTTGGAGGTGAACAGTATGTGTCTGTGTGTGTCTATGCATGCACACACACATACATATTAGAACTGATCCAAATATCTTCTGCACAATTATTTTGAGTATTGCACTTTGTCATGTGTCATGTCAGATTTTAAATCTCCAATTACATAACATATATTTGTGAGTGCTTCAGCTAATTTTCCACTATATTTATCTGAGTTTGAGCTACACTGATTTCAATGTACCTTACTTTGGGTATTTAGGAACTTAGGCTATGCAAATAGCTTAGAAAAGGGCATAAAGAACAGGTGCTTTATGGAGAAAACAATGGACAATAGAGCAATAACAGATCCATTATGTATTTGAGTATGTATGCATTTATTTATCTTTTAGTGTAGGTTAGGTCTGAAAATAGTACAGGATGACTGCTGGGATAGTGAAAGTCACACCCTTCCATTACATTAGAATGGTCTTTTCCTATCTGACACGTACTGAAATGTTGAACCATCTTATAATCAATCTGCTAACAATATTCTGATTTGCACTACCGGCTGGGACATCATGGAATTGTAGTCTTCTGCAAAAAATGTCACTCTGCAGGAGGAAAGCAGCCTGGGACTGTCTGATGCACACAACATGCCACACGAGTGACCAAAACAACTATTACAAACTTTGGACTACTTCAGCAAAAGAAAGTTTTTTTGGTTTATTTTGCAGAAGCAGGAACTTCAAAGTTCCCTCATGATCTGCTGTGACCAAATTTCAGCAAGGACAGTAACAGAAACAAATTAGTGATACTATTATTGTAAAGGTCTTCTTTTGAAATCTCAAAAATGTTTTCCCAGAGTAAAATTTTTACTTTATTTATTTATTTATTTATTTATTACTGTGCTTGTATACCGCCGTTTCTCAGCCTAAATTGGCGACTCAACGCGGTTTACAACAGTACAACAACAACAATATTCAGTTTAAAACCATAAAAAACAACACACACAACATACACAATACTTGTCAAAAGTGAGCAGAAACACAGGATATTAAAAGGCTATTATGAAGAACAAATGTAATCATATGGTCTAGCTGTTAGATAATTTCTTTTTACTCATAAGTGAAGTGAGATGCCTTTGAAGATAACTGAGTTTTTGTTATTGTTTTAGCACCCATTCAGAGCAAAATGAATTTAGGCTCCAAACTGCATTGGGCCTTTATATTATGTTTACTTGTGAGTACAAACAGAAAATTCTCACAACTGACTGCTTTGTACTGAATGTACAATCTAATTTGACACACACACACATTTATTTCTCCATTTATCCACTTCACAGCATTATGTGGATCAACCCATCAAAACCCAAACACAAGGTCCACAGGCAGGGTATACATCACTGCACATACTTGTGCATGCAAACAAGTGGTGGCAGGTGTTGTTGGTGCTGCTATTTGCCATCAACTCCACTTCAATGGTGAACTTATGAATGAGAGACCTACAAGATCCCCAACCCTTCCTCTTTTCATAATGCCTTTCCTTTTACCATGCATTATTGTATTTTACAATGAGTCATACTTCTCATGAAATGTCCAAAATACAACAGCCTCACTCTAGTTATTTTGAATTCTAGTAAGAGCTCTAAAATCAATGTATTTGTCTCTTGAGCAGTCAATGTTATCTGTAGGACTTCTCTGTAGCACTACATTTCAGATGAATTGTTTTTCCTTCTGTTTGCTTCTGTAACTGTCCTGATTTCACATATATACAGAAATTAAGTGCTATGGTCTGGATAATTCTGATGTTGATATTTAATGACATGTCTTTACACTTGACACTTAAAACTAATTCACAACTGCCTTAGTCTTCCGATTTTTGACTGCAGCCTCCATTTGATTTAATGACTGCGTAAAGGTATAATAAACTTTTAATGATTTTGCTGTCTTCATGTCCCACTTTAAAACAAAAAGCCAAATTCTAGAGAGGTGTGGGTTAGTCTTTTGTTGTGGTCAGAATAAAACAAGTAAGGAGAATGAGGTATCATTGTGTCTCAAGGTGCCACTAGCTCTTTCACACTACAACAGTTATAGAGCTCTCAAGCCAATGTAACTTTTATGGCACTTTTTGATGAGTCCTGAGACTGGCAATGAATGGTGATTGTATTATTATGACTCTAAAAATTGAACTTATAAATTATAAAAAAATATTCTCTTCTTTGAATAAAGAGCGCAAGAGCTTAATCCATCCCAGGAGAACCTAAAAAAGCAACTTTCTCTGCCATGGTGCCATTTCTGGCCTTTTAATATACCTGGGTGAGGAAATAGTAGTGATGGCCAGGGACAGCTGCTCCCCTAAGGCAGCATTGATGCTTTCTCTTCTCTCCAGAATGATTCTCAACTTACCTGCGGGTCCTATAAAAACCCATACTCTTTGACTTATACATGAGATCGACTTATACATGAGTATTTATAATACTTTGTTGAATCAACAGTCAAGGCCCACATCTTTTCATCTACCTTTTCCCCTTGCTGTTTTCAAAGAATTTCCCTTCCCAGATATAACAAGGCCAGCAATAATGAAGACCCAGATTTCTTCCAACTCTGTGAATCCATAACTCTATGACACTATTGGAAGGATGTGCTGGAAAATCACCTGTGCTGTGGGGCATTTGAACTTTGTTGTGTTCCACCAATAATAATAATAATAATAATAATAATAATAATAATAATAATCTTTATTTATACCCCGTCACCATCTCCCCAATGGGGACTCGGGGCGGCTTACATGAGGCCAATCCCAATCAACAGATTTACAACAAAATAAAATCAAAAACACATGCAATAAACAACAACATCATAATTACATAAAACATATGAATACATTAACGATATAGGATTACAATAAACACAGTTACAATGGGTGGCTACATGTGCAAGAAAATGGTTAAAAAAACGATTAAAACCTTATTAAAAACACGGGTGACATAAAAGGAGAAGCAGGTTATTTGCGGAGGGGGGCTCATTCAAATGAGGATTGTGGAATCGAGCTTTCCCACGCCGGGGGGGGGGGGGGGGTGGGTATATAATCCAAGGACAAAAACCTTGAGGCTGAGCAATAGTATGAGGTTGTATACCCACTCACCAAAGGCGCAGTGGAAGAGCCAGGTTTTAAGATTCTTTTTAAAGGTTTCTAAGGTAGGGGCTTTCCAATCTCTCCAGGTAATGAGTTCCAGAGTCGGGGGGGGGGGGGGGGGGCACAGAGGAGAAAACTTTCTCCCTTGTGCTCACCAGGCGAGCTTGTGAAACTGGCAGGGGCGAAAAAAGGGCCTCCTATGGCTGTTCTCCATGATGCCACTACCTTCTTTCACAGTATACAGAGGATGCAGGTGTCAATGTGAATTCTGCCTTTATTTTCACTGCCTTTCTTCCCTTCTTCTATGCAAGGAAGATGCAAAATGCTGCTGCACCCCGTTTGAATTGTGGAAGGTTTCAATGTTTCCCTTTCCTGTGTAATAGGATAGTTGGGTGACTGTTGTGCACATATTGTGTCTGTGGAAGCACTTGCACAACCAAGACTGAAAACGTCTCTCTGATGTGTTCATATTGCTTTACTTCCCATGCCATCTATGGAGAAATAAGCCCTTTGTGTAATTGCCAGGTAGCTTTAACACCCAAATAAGGTGTATCTTTCTGGTTTACACTTATCTGCACAAGATATTTATTGGTAGACTTAAGAAAGCTGGGAACATCATTACATTATTTTCTCATAATGTGACAGTAACAAGAATGTTAAAAATACTGTGAACCACCGCATAGTCAGACACTGAAAATGCTAAAATGCAAATTCAACTGCTGAGGTTAAAACTGGCCTGTCCCTCAACTTCCCGCTCCTTGATATGCATCAGTGATTTTTATCACTAGTCAAATTTGTATTTGTACTGGCACTCATCTCCCCACCCCCCACTCCCAGTTGCCACAAACAAAAGGAGATTTTGTGTTGCTATTCTCATATTTCCTTGATACTTTCCTTCTAAATATTTGAGATTTTTCATTGTGTACTAAAGCCTTTCTTGCAGAAGTGAAAGCAGGTTCATAGACTTATCAATACCTTAGTATCCTCATTCCCATGTGTGAACAGTCTTTGTGATAGAATGCCTTATCATATCTGTATTGATTTGGAATGCATTAAAAGACATATCGGAAATTAAATTGGAGTGGGAACTGTTCGCCCTCCAGATGTTGATTTGTAACTTCCAGAATTTTTAATCCTGCCAGTGTTAGTTAGGGTTGGTGGGATTTAATGCTTAACACTATATGGAAGGTATCACACTTCCCATTGTTAATGGCAGGGTATAAATAAAGTTTATTATTATAACACTATGAATGATTTTTAACTTTCCTGGATGTCAATGGCAGATCTTAGAGAATACTGGCATTTACTCAGAGTCAGATATTAGTGCCAAACAAGTGTCTTTTATGTTTTTTTGCAATTTAACAGCAAAGGGCATTTATCATTTAAATTTAAATTTTATGTATGCCTTATGTTTAATGGTTTTTAATTTATTTTAAATTCTTAGTTATATGTAATAATTAATTATTATGATTTCTTTCTGTACTGTATTTTGGCATTGAATTTTTGCCATTAGTATGATTTAAACCGCCTTGAGTCCTCCCAGGGGTGAGAAAGGTGATATATAAATACAGCAAATAAATAAATAAGCACTATACAGCTCTCTTCACATCAGGAAAACCTCAATTTCTTTTCATTCATTTATTTATTTACCTTATTTATACCCCACTCTTCTCAAGTCCATAGGGGACTTAAGGCAGCTTGCATATATAGGTAAAATTTGATGCCATGTAAAACATTCATATTATACACACAGACACACACAATAATTTAAAAACATATCAAATAAGCTACTGTCAGTTTCTCATATTATATAAGAAAAATGACCTGGTGTTTCCCAGGTTTATGTTGATGATAAACATGCAAAGGAAAAGGTCTTAGATGGTAAGACATCCCTCTTTTGTCAGGATACTTTGAATAAAGTGAACCAATAGCATATACAGTCATTAGGCTCAAAAGAATTTTTAAGTTCTAAACTGAGTAGATTGACTAAATCAATGAAAACTTGGTAAGTATACAAAATGCTGAAATTTTGTATACTTACCAAGTTTTCATTGATTTAGTGGATCTACTCAGTTGTTTCGATGAGTTTGCTAAAGGTAGTCTAGTAATTAAACTCGGGCTTTACTATTAGTTTGACACAAGGCTGTATGCAAAATGGATCATTCTGGAAGTCTGGAATTGGAGCAGCAGTGATTAATTTTATTAAACAACCCGAAGATCCTCCACCCCCAACTTTTCTTTGCCCCACATTGCAAGTTCCAGCTACTTTTGGTCATTGTTTTTCTTCTCTGAAACTTGGGGATATTTTCAGGACTAGTGCATCCTGCAGTTGGTATTGAGATAGCCCTGAATGGTTTGGGACCTGCCTACCTTCGTGACCACATTTCCTTCTACAAACATATATGATCCCTTCAATCGTCCGGAGAGGCCCTTTTCTTATTCCCGCCCCTGTCACAAGCGTGACTTGTGGGGATGAGGGAGAGGGCCTACTCTGTGGTGGCCCCTCGGCTCTGGAACTCGCTTCCTGGAGAAATTAGGCAAACGCCTACCCTGGCAGTCTTCAAGGAGAGCCTAAAAACCTGGCTGTTCCGGTGTGCCTTTGATGAATGAACAACAATCCCCTACCTTGACCAAACTCTGCATAAAATATCTTTCGATGCACTTTATCTCACCCTTTAGTGTAATTAATCCCTATTGTTCATCCCACCTGAACCTCCCTCCAGATACACTACTCTACTTATCTCACCTAGGTTTTTTTTTTAAAAAGTCTTTGCAACCGACCCTGCCCACCTTGATCAATTATTGTGTTTTTATATTGCACCTTGTGTTTTTTGTATTATTCTTTTATTATTTTTATGATATTTTTATTGATGTATTATTCTAAGTTATATATTTGCTTTATTGTAATTGTTAGGCTTGGCCTCATGTTAGCAGCCCCGAGTCCCCTTGGGGAGATGGTGGCAGGGTATAAATAAATTATTATTATTATTATTATTATTATTATTATTATTATTGAGACTTAGGGTGCATCTAGACTACAAACTGCATTTCAAACTTAATACAGTTTGAAACCACTTCAACTGTCATAGCTTAATGCAATGGAATCATGGGAGTTGTCACTTTACAAGGTTTTTAGTCTTCTGTACCAAAGAGTGTCGGTGCCTCACCAAACTACAAATCACATAATTTCATATTGAACAATGACATTAAAGTAGTGTCAAACTGTGTAGATGCACCCATGCCCCCCAAAACTATGGAACTTCCTCCGCTGAGTTTCTTGAACCAAGGAAAAAGTCCAAGTAACTCAGTAAGACCATTGTCAAAATCATGGAAAGGTACTGCCAGTTGGAACAAGCTATGCTAATCAACAAGTCCATCTGTGTAGATCTGAGTCAGCTATTTTTCATTCATTAAAAATAGAATGGTAAAGGACCCTACTAATACTTTGCCCAGAAAACTTGATTCAGTCTGTAGAGTCTTTAGTAAGAAAGACTTTTTTGATCAGTTGGAGAAAGGCTCCATGTTTCCAAACAGACGAAAGTCCTTGGTTTGTTAGTGTCTAAAACCAAGGCTCTCTTCTTTGTTTTATTTCAGCCTTGGGATAGTGTTGGTTTACATTAGGCTCAGAAACTGCAAGAGCATTTTTCTCATAGCCCAGGAGTTAATTAGTACCCTGAACCAAGTAGCCATTGAGCAACTTTGCAGAAAGAAAGATCAACAAAGCATCTTTCATCCAAAGGAGGAAACAGAAGATTTTCTTTGCCGGGAATTACCCTGTACAACAAAGTCCATCACTTGATGCCCAGAGAATAAATATGTCAGGCTATTGACACAGGGCTCACTTGGCATTCACTACAGTTTTTATAAACACGAGCACTTCCTGGATGAAATAAATACTTGGCGGGCATGGCTCATTACATAAACAGGGGTAATGTGGACAAGAGCTGGCCCTCCCAAGGCGAGAACTTTGTCTTAGGTAGCTTAGATGTGTGTGGGACAAATTGCTTTTCAATCCACAGCCAAAAGAACCACCATGGCCACAATGTGAAGCCACACTTCTCTTCTAGCTGGAGAAGCTATTATTGTTTGGCACTATCCTGGAGAACCTTGCCTGTCAATGCATAGATGCAACTACAGCAGTATAACAGATAGCAGACCTCACTAGAATGTAGTTAAAGCAACCATGGAGAACACCAGTTGAGGCGATCATGTCAACCAGTCATGACATAATTTCATGGATTGTCTCTGAAAACAAGTTGGTCCACAGTATCCTATCCTGGGGATCCCTCAGGGCAAGCTCTTATAAGATTATTTGTTTTGATACCACTGAAATATTGACAAAATGTAGGAGAAAAGATTATTACATTGGAACTACTCTGCACAACTACATCAATGCACAACTACTTCACCAGTTGACATCAACTTGCAGAAGGGCCAAATAGACAGTTGGAAAGGGACAGACAAAATCCTTGGAGCAGTGAGGGCGACCACGTGCACACTGGACTCTTGCCCATCATGGCTTATAAAACTTGCCAGAGAAGAGTTGGCAAACTGGTTGTCAAAGATAATAAATGCTTCTTTGGAGCAAGGACTAATTCCATCTTGCCTTAAGCAAGCAGTCATGAGACCTTTTTTTAAAAAGGCGTCTCTTGATTCGTCTATATTGAACAACTATCAGCCAATTTCAACTATCAGCCTTTTCTGGGCGAGGTTCTGGAGCGAGTGGTTGCTTCTCAGCTCCAGGGATTCCTGGATGAAACTGATTTTCTGGACCCTTTGCAGTTTGGTTTCAGGCCTGGTCATGGTACCAAGACGGCTTTGGTAGCCTTTGTAGATGACCTCCGAAGAGAGCTTGACAGGGTGTGACCTTGTTGGTTCTCTTGGACATCTCAGCGGATTTCTCCAGTATGGGTCTTGGGATTACTGCATTGCAGTGGCTCCAGTCCTTTCTGGAGGGCCACACCCAGTTGGTGAAGCTGGGGGATACCTGCTGGGACCCCTGGCCCTTGACCTGTGGGGTCCAGCAAGGTTCTATTCTTTTCCCCATGCCCTTTAATATCTACATGATATATAATATCTACATTTCCACCAAAATCCAAGGAAGTCCCTCGGGTCCTGGACCAGTGCTTGGCTGCTGTGATGGGCTGGATGAGGGCCAACAGATTGAAACTGAATCCTGACAAAACAGAGGTCCACCAGGTCAGTTGCTCGGCCAAATGGGGTATAGGGTGGCAACCTGTGTTTGAAGGGGTTGCACTCCCCATGAAGGCACAGGTCCGCAGTTTGGGGGTCCTCCTGGATTCAGTGCTGACGCTTGATGCTCAGGTGTCAGCAGTGGCTGGGAGGGCCTTTGCAAAGTTAAAACATGTGCGCCAGCTGCGACCGTACCTTGAGAAGTCTGACTTGACCATGGTGGTCCAAGCCTTAGTTACCTCAAGATTGGACTACTGAAATGCTCTCTATATAGGGCTGCCCTTGAAGACAGTTTGGAAACTACCATTGGTGCAAAGGTTGGCGGCCAGATTGTTAACTGGAGCAAGTTATAGGGCGCGGTCAACCCCCCTGTTTAAACAGCTCCACTGGCTGCCGATAAATTTCCGGTTCCAATTCAAAGTGCAGGTTGTTACCCATAAAGCTCTAAATGGTTCAGGACCTGCCTATCTGTGGGAACTCCTCCTCCCCTATGAGCCCCTGCGATCCTTAAGATCGTCCGGGGATGCTCTTCTCTCGCTCCCGCCCCCATCTCAGGAATGATTGGTGGGGACGAGGGAAAGGGCATTCTAGGTGGTGGCACCTCACCGCTGAAACTCCCTCTCCAGGGAGATCAGGCTGATGCCCTCGCTAACCACATTCTGTAAGGAATTAAAAACATGGATGTTTCGTTGTGCATTTGACTGACAAATCCATGACATATGACCTGTATCGCAACCTAATTATCATTCAACCTGAATTTCCTATATTACATTACTATTCAGATTTTGTAAGTCAAGCTAAATTGTTTCTGATCCTGTTAAATTGCTCTGTTTTCATGATATTTCCTATGTTATTATACATTTTCATCTACCTTATTGAACCAATTACTCTTTATTCAGTATATTGGCCTCCCCCCCCCCCTTTTTTTCAAATTAGTTTTTTGTTGCTTGATGCTTGCCTATTATTGTTATGTTGTTTTATGCTTTTTAAATTGTATTTTGTTATTGCTTTGCTTTTAATTGTATGTTCCCTGGGCTTGGCCCCATGTAAGCCACCTTGAGTTCCTTCGGGGAGATGGAGGCGTGGTAGAAAAATAAAGTTCTTCTTCTTCTTCTAGAGCAAGGGAAGTGGTATGTTATGACAAAATGCCAGATCCCAACATCCCATAGCCCAGGGATATAGCCATTATGCTGGCATAAATGGATGAAAACCTAATTTCCAATATATTCCAGAGTGGTATGGAATCAACACTGATTTCATTAACCTAATATCAGAAAAAGTTTGCATCTAGAAGCTTGCAAGGAAGACATGTTCCTTGGGATATAGACAGAGTTAAAAAGCAATAGAATCATGGAGCTGTAAAGTGCCTCATTTGCCATTGAATCCAACCCTCTTCTAAATGCAGGTTCTCCAACTAAAGTATCCCCAACAGATGACTCTCAAGTCTCTTTTTGAAAACATTCAGAGAAGGAGACCTCAAAATCTCCCTAGGCAATTGGTTCCATTGCCAAACTGCTCTCACAATCAAGAAGTTCCTTGTAATGTTCAATTGAAATCTACGCCCCTGCAATTTCAAGGCATTACATCTGGTCTTTCACAATCATCTCTATGACAGGCCTTGATGTTTTAAAGAACACAATCATGTCACTTCTCGAAGCCCTTCCGCACTGCCCCCATATCCCAGGATCTGATCCCAGATTATCTGCTTATCCCAGATTATCTGGCAGTGGAGACTCATATAATCCAGTTTAAAGCAGATAATCTGAGATCAGATCCTGGGATATAGGGCAGTGCAGAAGGGGCCTCAGTCTACTCCTCAACAAATTGAACATGCCCATTTCCTTCAACCTTTCCTCATAGGCTTTATTTGCTATAGATCTTATCCTCATTGCCCTTTTCTGACCCTGTTCCAACTTGTCTATATCCTTCATAAAATGATATACCTAAATCTGAATGCAATACTCCAGATGAGGCATGACCAATATTGAATGTAGTGGGGTATTGTTTCTCTTAACTTGGAGCTTACAGCTGCTAAGCCAATTGTGTGATATTATTATATGTCATAACTATAAAACTTTAAGTTTTATTTCATTTGATATATGATTAACAAATGTTAAGATGATTTTTTCAATCAGACTTCTGTAGTCCAGAAAGGAGAATAAATATAAGTACAACATTCTCTGAACTCCCAGACAGTACCCAACTCATGATTTAGTATGTAGTCCCATAAATGGAATATACTGCCTCTGAGCATGATGGAATCTCATTCTCTGGAAGTTTTTAAGCAGAGGCCAGACTGCCATCTGTTGGGGGGGGGGGGGGTGCTTTGATTGTGTCTTCCTGCATGGCAGAGCGCTGAACTGGATGGTCCTTGTGGTCTCTTCCAACTCTGCGATTCTATGATTCTAGTAATCCCAAAGTCCTTTTTGCAAGTAGTACTGTTGAACCATGTATTTCATCTTATTATACGAGTGCATTTGGTTTTTGCGGTCTAAATGTAGAATTTTGCATTTGTTTCTACTGAATTCCATTTTACTGGTTTCTGCCCAGATTTCTATTTCTGTTAGCCATCCTTCACAGCATTGTGTTGCCTGCAAAATTGATTAGGATTCCTTCACTGTCATCTAAATCATTGATAAAAATGTTGAAGAGTAATGGTCCTAAGTCAAAACTTTGAAGCACTCCCCTTAAGACCTCCTTCCAGTTTGAAGCACAGCTCATTGATGGCAATTCCTTGAGCATGCTTTCCCAAACAATTATTACTCCATTTGACAATGTTCCCATCTCTTCAATGTTTAATCAGTTTGCTTATCAGAACATTATGAGGGACCCTATTAAGTGCTTTGCTGAAGTCCAGAGAAATGACATCCATGTCATTCTCTCCATCAACTTAAAGAGTGAAGAAAAAAATATGGAAAGATTTGTTCTTGACAAACCCATGCTTGCTCCTACTGATCAAGATACTTGCAAATAAAATCCTCCATAATCTGGATTTATATTGTATTGTCAAAGGCTTTCATGGCTGGAATCACTGGGCTGTTGTGAGTTTTCTGGGCTGTATGGCCATGTTCCAGAAGCCATGTTCCATGTTCCACATCAGGAGAAAATGTTTCTGGAACATGGCCATACAGCCCGGAAAACTCAGAACAACCCAGTGGACTAATATTTTTGTGGTATTGAAGTAAAGCTGACTGGTCTGTGGTTTCCAAATCTTCTTTTTTGCTTTTTTTTAAATAGAGAAGGGCAATTTTTGCCGTTCTCCAGTTCTTTGACACCTCACCTGTTCTTCATGACTTCTCAAAAATCATGGCAGATATTTCCAAGAGTGATAACTTCAGAAAATTTCTTTGGTACTTAGTTTGCAGTTCATCTGGCTCTGCAGATTTGAACTCATTTTGGTTTGTTAACTGATTCCTGACTAACTCCCTAACCATTTTGATTTGCACCCCAGATTTCTTACCAAGGTCCCTTGTTTTGAAGGATGCCAAAGACTTACTTGCAAGTTTTATGAGCTTAAGCAGTCACTGGGGATAAAATCTAAGATAAACACTGCTCTCTGATCCTTGATATTTTTTTCCTGATAGGTGATGAGGAGTAAAGGTTAGATATACACAAATTTAGAACAGAAACCTTGTCAAGATTTTAAGGAGCAGTTTCTGGCAGCCGATGAGGTGCTTAGAATACTGTCCCCTTATTTCCTCAGAATTGTAAGTAAAAGGAAGCAAGGACAAATATTATCTAGGGGGTGCAAAGGGATGAGTGGTAAAAACTAACACTGGCAAGATATTTGAAGAATACCCTGTTGGTAGTTGTATGCATAATGAAATTAAAATTGCATGCGTCAGATTCTCTGTGGAGACATTTACTCCTTTTTGGTATCAACCCCTGAAATAAAGAAGGGAGCAAAAGTAGAATACATTGGATAAGCAGTGTGTGCAGGCTATTGGGGGGGGGGGGTGATTTTGCTAGATCCATATTTAAAGGCACTCCAAAACAGCTGAAATCTTTTAAAGTGGCCACTGGGATCAAGGTTCTGATCATTAAAGAATCAGCTTCAATCTAATTTATCAATCAAATTTTATTTTGGCATGAAAAGTCGGCTGGCGTAGGAGTAAGACACTAACAGGCCCTGGACAAAAATATATATGTTGAATTGAGAATTTTGCCACCTTCTTTTCCATTATGTTTAGGGACCTCAGGATAGCAGTATTCTGAAAGAAATGCGATGGCAACAATGCACCAATTCTAGTTCCAATATTTTTGTCTCTCATTATATGAAATCTGGAATAATGGATTCTGCGTACCTAAGCATCAAAATTAAAATAGTTGTAAAACTTTTCTAATTTGTGAGTGTATACATTTATACATTGCCACTGCCCTCTAGTGGTTCAGGTCAGCTCATTATCACACAAGGAAAATGCTGGTCCGTTAAATGTCTAAATGCCATGTAAAGCATTTATTGTCTCCAACTTTGAAACAATTAATGACTAATCCAATGAATGTAGAACAGACAAATGATTTTTAACAAAGTTTCTTTTTAACCCACCAGAGGAAGTCCATTTGAGCCTCATTGCTGAGTAAAAAGGAAATGTCCTGTTTGTTCTGGGGACTTCTTCCATCATCACTGTCTGGCATTCTTTTCACTGATATGAGGAACTGATCCTTTCCATTTCCTTTTAAATGCAAAGCATTGACTCCCCTTACTAATCAAGAGAGCATTTCTGGTGCAGACGCTATGCAAAGGTTGCCGTTTTGTATGCACCATTAAATCCAGACGCAAATTCATGAAATAGATTTAATCAAACTATAAGCAGACAATTTCATTGCCATCTGTAACACATGTAATACTTGGCCTCCTTATTGTGCTCATAACTGATATTCTGTTAATGACTTATCCATGAGTAAGTTACCATTTGGGAATGAGTGGGCATTTTTGTCCAGTGAAAAAGACCATTTTCAGCTGAGGATTGTGGTTGTGAATGTAGTGCCACAGTGCACATATGCAAATAGGCATTGCACAGTGCATTTCATATTTGTTTTTACATTCGGTTGCCCCATGTTTCATTTATTAATGCATAATTGTCATATAATTCTGTGAATGTAAAGTTACACTCTGTCTCCTTGATCTTGGTTGGTGTAATGTTTGCATGGAGAAAATATGTTGAGTTATTCCAACACTCAAGACAGCACTAATAAATACATTACTGTCTTTGATATTGTGATGGGGTTGAAGGTGATGATAGGCAGCTATATACCTGGTGAGTACATAACAGTTGGAGTCAGTCTTTTGGCATACTGGTCCTCAAAATATTGCATCTCTTTTTTGTTCAAGCTTTATAGCTGATAAGTTTGTTCCAGATTATCCAGAAGCAATAACCTTGAGTAAGCTTCAAAGTAGGGATAGACAATCTGGGCCCTCCAATTGTTTTGGACTCCCCATAAACTGAAATGATTTCGCAATGCATTGCAATGGTGCATGTCCTTAGCATTTAGGCAGCATATTGCAGAGTGAACTTTGCATTTAGAAGGAAACAGGATGAGGATGCTCATCTCTAATCTTCACCACAATGCCACCAAAATAGTCGATGTGCTAGTGATGACTGGCACTGCTCATTCGCTTCCTCTGACATCCTCAGGATAGCAGTATTCTATCACAGCACAGCAGTGATACCAACTTCTTCTGAGAAAATTCCCTGTGAGCGCTATGTGCCATGTAACCGTACTTTCTGGATAACCCTCGTACTTCTAGGTTATTTGTTTGATTTAAGACTTATTATTTTTCTCTCCCTCCCCTTCCCATTTTGTCTGTTTCACCTTTCTCTATGTATATAAGCATGAGATAATCTTGTTTATTTTACAGATATACTAATTTGTTTCAGTATATGCAAGGAACCTGGATCACAAATATAGGACCATTTCTTGAAAATGGCTTTCCTGAGTCTCATCTTTTTGTTAACCATTGTCCAAGCTGATTCTGCAAGTGAGTATTTCAGCAACCACTAGAGAAACTAAAAGCACCAAGGACTTATCTCTGCAGACTATAGATTGAAACATTTATAAATGTTGCTGTAGGACAATCCATAGTCACTTACACAAAACAAACCTATGACAATGCATTCACCTGTGTATATGTCTATCCCATGTATTACAAATGTCTATCCCATGTATTACAAACAAACCCATGAAAATGCATTCATCTGTGTCCATGTCTGTCCCATGTATTACAAAGAGGGAACAAAATAGATCTCCTATATATACTCATATATAAGTTGACCTCATGTATAAATCAAGAGCTGGTTTTAAGGCCACATTATGGCTTTTGATATGACCCATGGATAAGTCAAGGATCATTCCAGAAAGAACGAAAAGCACAGTGCCACCTCAGGGGGCCAGCTACCCCTGGTGACCACCACCATGTCCTTGCCCAGGCATTCAAGAAGGCCAGAAGTGCCACCATACTGGAGAAAGTAGAGGTGGGTTAGTGCTTCTTTTAAGTTATTCTGGTATGCCCGATGCTCTTCTCTTTAGTCACTTTACTCAGAGAATTGAACTTTTTAGATAAAAGTTAAGGTTTCCTAATCACATTGATTTGTGGATAAGTCATCACAGATTTTGGGGGCGATTTTTATTTTACTAAAAATGCTAAACATGAGTGTATATGGTAATTATTTGTCCTAGCTAGTGTAGTGTAGTGGTTTCAGCATTCAACTATGACTCTGAATATCAGGGTTTAATTTCCTGTCAGCCATAGAAATCTATTGGGTAATATTGGCTGGGTCACATATTCAGCCCCATGTTGGGTTTGCCTTAGGATCTCCATAAACTGGAAATGACTTGAAGGCACATAACAACAAAATTGGCTTTGGTGGTAGCTTTGTAAGCCAGTATTTACCTAAATTTTGTTCATATGGTGAGTCTACTCTTATCAAGATCAACAACTGAATTTATGGAATGTACAGATATTAGCTCTTTCTTTAAGCAGAATGTCTAATTAATTAATGGAGGCAGTGGTAAATATGGCAGAATACTATTAGATGTTACTTGGAATTACATGCCTATGAAAGTTTTGAATGCATGTGACAAGTGCACCGTAAACAGTTACTTGCTGAATAGAAAAGGGAAGTAAACAATGTAAGCTTATTAGTGGGGTACATAAGTTTGTTTTCAAATCTTTCTTTTTCTTCCTATATGGATTCTAAAGATATACACCATATTGTAGGTCAGAGCACATATTACTTTTGCATAGCATCTCCAAGAATTGGGTTCAGTCTGATTGAAGATCTGATTAAAACAATTTGACTATTTCTGTAATTTTAGATCTCATCTTTGGTAACGCATTCTTTTTCCTATCTTAGTTTCAAATTCAAGTCCCATTTTTGGACCAAAGGAGGTGACTGCGTTGGTTGGAGGCTCTGTTACCGTGAAATGTTTCTACCCTCGTACGAGTGTGAATAAACATTCCAGGAAATACTGGTGCAAGGAGTCAACACAACATTGCTCTACTATCATTTCCTCTAATGGATATGTCTCTAGAGGTTTTGAAGGTAGAACTTCAATAATAGATTATCCAGAGAATGGACTATTCATCATAGAAATATCTAATCTGGTAAGAAGAGACATGGGACCCTACAAATGTGGCATTGGTTTAAATGACAAAGGACTTTCCTTCAGAGTCAAGCTAGATGTTTCCGCAGGTACAAACATATAATATTATCTTATTTTCTGTCCTATACAATGTTGGAATAATGTTCAGATATTAAAATGTCATTGCTTCAATGTTGGTTTGAAATAACTTCAGCTAAATTTAATCTGTTACATCCTTCCTAAACCTGGTGTCTTCCAGGGGTGAGGTACTATAAATCCCACCATTCTTAGTCAGCCTAAGTCAGCATGATAGCTGGGAGAGATTGGAATTGATCCTCACTTCACCTGGAAGCACTGGGTTGGAGAGGGCCGCTCTGTTGTATCAATGTTTTATTACAAGGAAACTTCATTTGACACATTGGTAAAGTGGGATAGTCTCAGTTCATGTCTATATTGGGTATGTTAGCCAACTGTAAATCTGCCTATAAAGCAGCCCCAAATTCAGAACTAAAGTGTTGAATCCAGGGACATTCTCCAGGTGGCCTGGGACTGCATCGGCCCCACTGGAGTATTGCTGCCTTCATGTCACCACTGCTCCTGGAAGTTGTGGGTACTTCTGTTGATGACAGAATGAGACCCTCCTGAGATGACCTTCCCTCCTTTCTTGATGGTCATGTGGATACTCTGTTCTGACACTAGCAGAAGTACCTTCAGCAACCAGAACCTTTGTCAGAGTGCAATGGTAACATACAACGACAGCAAATTGGGTTGAATCAGACATGATCCAGTTATCTAGATATCCCTTGACTTTACCTAAAGCAGGGCAAACTGCCTTATCACACTGGCCAATTGAAGTGTTCTAGGACACTTCTGTCACAGTTCGCTCATGGAACCCCACACTGCCCATCAAATGATGTACATTGAATTCCAGTGGGACTTCATGGGTGAGATGGGGGCCGCCAACAATACAGAAGCCATTCCATGTTCCATAAGGAACAATGGGGCTTTGGTGGATTGCCCCGCTGCCACATGATTTGCCATCTGATGAGGTCCAAAGTCAAATTAAACCCAGAAAAGACAGGATATTAATTGGATATCACTTTCCACTGTGAAGACAGAAGGGTTTTTTGGTTAGTGCAGACAAGCCCTGTGATTCCATATGAAAGGCAGGACAGTAATTTCACATTATCTATTTATTTATTTATTTATTTTGGAGTGTTTGGCACCTGGACATATTATGAGTCTGCAAGCCAGCAAATTATATAAGGAGGGTCACCAATATCTCAATATAGTTCCTCATTTGTACCTAGATACATACATAATTGATGCAGACCTGCTATACCTCAATACAGCATAAACAGGTGCTACCTGATAGAATGATGTGGCATGATCACATTTCATAAGATATGGACTCATAGCACAGTAGGACTTCCATGTTCACTGAGGTTAATGGTACAGGACCACCCACTCCCCCAATGAAATTGGGGAAAGCGCTATTTACATTTTACCTCCAGTGTGATTCTAAGGTCAACTTCTGCCAGAGGTTGACCATAGAGTTGTGCTGGAGGGCTTGAAGATTCCTAAAGAGATTGTTTTTATCAAATCTATAAATAATCAGATCTGCAACAGTTAAACACATAAATAATTTATCACAGAAACATTGTGATAAAGTATGTAAAATAATGCAGTGCAACATGGGATAGTAAAAGGAAAGATAGATAATAAATGCAGCTATTTACCCAATAATGACTTGTTAATATTATTACACCAGGTTCCATAATACCTGAAGAAGCTCAGCTATTTTATGTTGAACAGCATGGATCTGTGACTATAACCTGTGCCTTTGGTGATGCAAGTGATAGGAGATACCTGTGCAAGTTGACAAAGTACACTTGTGCCACTATCATTGACACAAATGGAAATATTGACCCATTCTATAAAGGAAGAATTCTGTTAAGCAACCTGCAAACTCCTGGCTCATTCAACATCATTATCACCCAACTACAGAAGCAAGATTCAGGATTATACCTCTGTGGGACTGGGAACTATGGGGCAGAAGGAGAAACCAAGAAATTGGATATACATGTGTATGAAGGTGGGTTACAGCCGAGATCTAGTTATCTTAAATTTGACAGGTTTCATACTAAGAATCAGTTTCATTGTTCACATTCAAACATTTGTGTTATACTCTAATATAGTATAAATATAATTATTAATCATGTACTCTATACTCTTTACTTCTATTTAGATGTTTTGATTTCCAAACAACAACCAATACTAAATGGAGTCCAAGGTGGTTCAGTATCTGTTGAATGTCATTATGAACCAAAAGAGAGCAAAACAACCAAATATTGGTGCAAATGGAATGAAAATGAGTGTACCTTCTTAATAAACAACTTGGGAGATGTGCGGGATGACTATGAGGGAAGGATAGTGATGCACGATAGTCCAGAGAATGGCACCTATACTGTCATATTGAACCAACTTCATAATGGAGATGAAGGATTCTATTGGTGTATGACAAGTGGAGAGCAGGAAAGGAAATCATCCACAGAGCTGAAGATCATGGAAGGTACCAAACCAAGTTTCTTGTTTCTTGTTTCTTAGATTTACATTTCTCTTGTCAAATACCAAAATGAGCCAGCCCAATACATGCCTCAATTCTAAATATGATAATTTGTTTTCAAATGAATTTATTTCCAATTAATGCATGTAACTCAGACAAGACCAAATTAGACACAACCTTTAAAGCTTGATTTGCAATTTTTTGAGCAGGGAGCAAGAGAGACCTATCAAGGCAGCAAGGAGAGTTTCTTTCCTACTATGATCTAAACATCTCAAACATTGTCTGTCCCTATCCATCACACAACCAAGGGTTTTAGTGCTCAGTCATCACTTCTTCTATCAGCATAATTATGATAGTTGAGGTAGGTGATATTGGCCAGAGAAAAGTGACAGTGAGTGAAACAATCAATGTGATAATATGATTGTGGTATTTAATATTGGCCAGAGGAAAGTGACAGTGAGTGAAATGTGGTGTTTGAGCTAGCCATTAGATTTACAGGAATTAATGATAAGGTTCTCTGCCTATTTGAAATTATTATGCATTTTACATTCATTTCCCTTCTGTCTTCAGAAACAGGACAACCCAGTTTAGCAGTAGATAATGAAATACATGCTGTTGCTGGCGCTCCACTGACTATAACATGCACTTACCCATGCCTATATGCTGATTATGAGAAATACTGGTGCAAGTGGAAGAACACTGGATGCGAACCTCTTATCTCATCTGAAGAAACCCAGGCTGGCTTAGTTGTTAGCTGTGATAAAGGCAATAGAATTTTGTCCCTGCATTTTGACCAAACGTCCCTATCAGATCAAGGATGGTATTGGTGTGGAGTCCGAAAGGGTGGCCATTATGGAGAAACATATGCAACATATCTGCAAGTGCAAGGAGGTGAGTCTCAGTTTTGATCAGTGGAACTACACCTAAGGTTATACTCTTTATGCTGTCCACCTTTAAACAGGCAGATTGAGGGTGCTAACTCGACACACTGGCCATATTATAATATGTTCCTACCTTGCATTGCAATCATAATGAAACTTAGGATAGATCTTCCTTGTTCGAAAAAGTTTGTTGTTGTTCATTTGTTCAGTTATTTCCAACTCTTCGTGACCTCATGGACCAGCCCACGCCAGAGCTCCCTGTCGGCCATCACCACCCGCAGCTCCTTCAAGGTCAATCCAGTCACTTCAAGGATGCCATCCATCCATCTTGCCCTTGGTCAGCCCCTCTTCCTTTTTCCTTCCACCCCCTCCCAAAAGTACTTAATGACAAATCACTCATTATTGTAGTTAGTTACTTCTAAACTCTGATTATTGCCCTTGATATTAGGCAATAGGTACTGATTCTTTCTCTCTTTCCCCCCTGTTTCTTTTGCCTTTTGTATTCTGATGTTCTGCTGAATGTTAATGATCCAAATACTTCTACATAGTACTTCGAAATGCTGAAGAACCTTTGAGGCCCAATGAGGAACCTAGTGATGTGGTTTCTCAAAATAGGATTGTTCCTTTAAACAATGCCAACAAGGAAGCCAGCAATGATATTCCAGCTGAAAGGTAAGCCACTGTAAAAGCCTCGAAGGGGTCTGAGGATAGTATTTTATTTTTCGCACTTCTACCCCGCCCTTCTCAACCCCCGAGGGGGGACTCAGGGCGGCTTACAAAAGGCACAATTCGATGTACTATATGTGATGAAGCAAAAAAAAATCTGTAAGAAACAGTAATACCCATATTGTTAAATCCTGGGGCTCAACAAGTAAATTAACCATTTATACTTATTGAGAGCCAAGGGAGATAAATGGTATGGATCCCATGTAAATATGGAACTGCTTGAACTGCATAGAAGTGTGTTATAGTTTTAAATTCAAATATACCATATGGCTGAAAGTTTATAAAAAATATTTGTTGGAATATAACTTTCCAAATCCCCAAGCTAGTATGAAAAGGGTATAGTCAGAAATTGAAGATTCGGGCACTGTAGTATGTAATTTGGAAGCTGGAGGAAATGTGCAGAGTAATTCCCATCCACTACCCTGGTCAAGGCAGCTTCTCCTTCAAGCCAGCAGTTCCCTGTAAATTCTTTCAAGCCTTTTACTGCTTCATTAGTAGAAGCAGTAAAACATTTTTAGGTAGCTTAGTAGAAGTTAGAAGTAAAACATTTTTAGGTAGGGAAAAGGTTCTGAAGTTCTTGTTCATTCATCTTTGTTTTTTGAACCAGCCTGCTGCCCTTCTGAAGAATATTGATAAGTATGAAGTAACATGTGCATCATTATAAATTCTGTACTAAGTCTATTCAACTTTTCTTTCCAGCCATAAAGAAAGTAAACATTCCACAGTTCTTCTTTCCGTTTTGATCCCACTTGGAATCATATTTCTACTTCTTGCCACTGCCTTTTTTGTTGTGAAATTTAGGCTTTTCAAGCATTCAGGTGAGTCAATGGTAGTTGTGGCCTAAATGGGATTTAATTATCAATATTTATACCTATTGCTAAATTATAAATAGACTGAGCTAATTTAAATATTGTTTGACTCCTTCAATTACAGTTTCAGAGTTCCCTTTGCAATTTCTGTGGCTTTAACAGATAGTAAAAAAGACAAACCAGAAGCAAACATCAGGTTTTTCAAACCGCTTCAAAAAAGCTAACAACCCAAATCCTATTCCCAAACAAACAAACCCCACAAAATCTCATGTCAGTTCATTTTCTAAAATGGAATGACTTGATGCATTGGGGTCAATCTCCCTGATAAGCAATAAGAACATTAGAGTATCATATACTCTTTATAGCTTTACCATAAATGTGTAGAGCAACCTTAGAGCAGTGATAGTGGAAAGACTTTATGGGAAGGTGTTGAGTATGTCAGGGCGCTTCCAGACAGCATGAAAATGCAAGTTTTAAATAGAAGACGAAAAAAAATCCTGGGACCTGAGAGCAGGTCCACATACAGACCTGTCAGTGCCAGGACTGGGTCCCCTGCTGTCCCCACAGGCTTTCTCTGTATCAGAACAAGATGGAGGGTGGGCAGGGGACAACTGGCAGAAGGTTTATTTTTTTTAAAAAAATCACTCTGTTATGTGCTGGACTGATTATGCGCACATGTGAATATCTTAATATAAATATAAGCAGATTCACATGTGCGCAGGCATGTAGCCAGGGGGGGGGGCTCGGGGGGCTTCAGCCCCCCCCCCCCGAAATTCTTATGGTGGTTCGCGAAAAGGCCTTACTGGTGCATTATTTAAACTGTTATGTTTATTCATATCATGATCTGATCACCATACTCAATATATCCCATATGCATGGGGGTATTCGGGTAATGATACAAAAGGTTTGCTAGGCTAGACCCTCTTTCACTCAGACTCAGCCCCCCCCCCGAAACTCAGCCCCCCCTGAAACCCTCCCTGAAATTTTTTTAGCCCCCCCCCCCCCGAAATGAAATCCTGGCTACGGGCCTGCATGTGCGCTTATGAGGTTCAGCACATCATGGTAGAAAAAACTTCTGTCGGATTTCTCCCTTTCCCCAATCGTTTATTCAAACTCTGTTTAATATTATAAATTTTAAAATAAAGAGTTTCAGATAGTTTTAATTGCTATCCATTTGTGCTTTCTTTAAAACCATCCCCTCTGCTCCAGCACATGTCTGCTTTTAAAAAGCTCAAAACAGCTGATCGGGTTTCACAGCCCGATCAGCTGTTTCGGGCTTTTTAAAAGCAGACATATGCTGGAACAGAGGGGAGGGAAGGAAATTACATGTTTTTCACAACTGCCGGGATATACAGTTATGTGAATATGAGCATTTTCTGGCTGGAGTTGGGATAAAAGGGACCCTTTTAACCCATGTTTTTCATTTGTTACACGGATTTATGTAAATCAGCACAAATTTACCACTAACGTAATGAAGCCACTGCACTTTTAGCCCAGTAACTTCTGTGTTTTCGGTGCTGTGTAGATGGACTCTCAGTTTCGCCAGACTGGTTTGTATCTGAAAGATACAACAGAGTATAACAGAGCCTCTTGCCATGTATTTTGACCTAGACCACTGGTGGAACCACAAAGACAACAGAACTTTTTGTTTTTGTATGTGGGATCTCAAGTAATTGGCAGGCCATTCTATTGGCAGGCCTTTGTATTAACCACAAGGCATTGATTTCATCATGTTCATGGTACATCAGGTGTACTTCTAAGAACATAGCATTATCTGTTATTGGAGTACCTAAAGAAGATTAGGTAGTCATAACACATATTTTAAATGTTATAATGTGCTGGTGAAGAGTGGTGGCAAGATGTGCATTATATTGACTTTTCTCTCTCCTTGCTATAGATTTGGTCTCTGTTGGAAGCTACAGAACAAATATCAGCATGACAGATTTTGAGAATGCAAGGCAATACGGGGCAAAGGACAACGTGTGCGTGGCAGAAGCTCATGAGACCCAAATAGGGGGCAAGGATGGTAAATGTCCTTATTTAAATGTTGTTTAATTGCAACTTGGGGTTTGTCAGCAATAATGAAAGGGCAAGTCATTCAGTAATGACAGTTAAATGGTATAGAAATAATGAATATGTAGTTTCCTGTTCTTTTCACATTCAATCACTTAATTACTCTCATTCTTTACAGATTATATCGTTACTACCAATAGTCCTAAAGAGGCTGGTAAATCAAAGGCAAAAAGGGTAAGATCAATAAAATTATTTTAACATTTCATATGGCAATCTGTTATGTAGTCTCCAACCTCCAAGAACAAAAATTCCCTTGAATAGGGTTTTTTTTATTAAATGTTGTTTTCCTGTGCAAAAATGAAGAATTGTCTTCATAGAGTCATGACTATTTAGACATTTGAAGAGCATTAGCCATTAACCAAAGCAGTGATATGATGAAAAGAGAAACTTTCAGTAATTACTGACATCTTACTGTTCAGAACTGGAGGATGATAGATTTTTAAAATGAACTATCTAGAGGGAAATAAGAAGGTATCTAACATATCTTTAAAGACAATGTACTGACAGCTCTTGTATATGTACCTCATATGCATGTGAAATGAACACTTACCAAACTTCCTTGTGCAAACCCTTGGTGGCATTGTTGCTCCTATTCTCTCTATTACATGATATAGAACAATGGGTTTCACAACATGGCATCAGTTCACATATATTTTGTTATATTATGTAACAAGAACAAAAGGAATAAATACAAAGCTTAGTGACTTACATTTGAGTATATGCCTCAGCACCATGCAGTTGCCATCAGAAATAATCAGTTTTTACTTTCATAGAATTGCATCATACTTTTTTTGGCAAAACATTATGTGCAACTGTCAATCTCAGTCCTATTGGATCTCATTCCATCTATGCTATTTAACATTGTTGTGGACAAAAGGAAGAGGAGAAGGCAGCAACTGTGCAGTAAGGACTTGCTCTTGTCTCCACTGATGTTTGCTAGAGAGAGGAAAAGGAATTAGGTTATTGGAATATTGTTGTTCTTCTCTCTCTCTTTCATGAACTGTAGAGGCAGTCCTCACTCCTTTGTCATCTCCTTTTCTTCTCTTCACCTTTACAGCCATTTATTTAACAACTATAGCACTGCTCCATGGGGCTTGATAAAGTCTGTACAAGGTTGGGAAGCTGCAGTTTGCAGGTCTTATCCACGTACACCAGGCAGGATTTTGACTCAAGTGTTGTCTCATGAAGCCTGTTCTTCCTTATTGCTCCTATTCCTGGTCTCAGGGCTACATGAAATAATCCTGAGGTTTCTGTTCATTCTTCCAGAACTCCAAAGAGGATGTCGAGATGGCTTATACCACATTCCTGCTTAATTCTGAGAACATCCAGCCTAGAGGCTCTCAACAACAATAGATCTCAGAAGCTCAGCAGCTTCATGACGCACACTATCAAAGACTGGCAAAAGCAATGATGTAACAGTAATCATACAGACATGCTGTGATTAGAATCAATTATATCAATTGAGATTGCCTTGAGATTTAAATTAGATTTTATTATTTTCCTAAATAATTTCACTGATGATGCAGTAGGGTGCATAAAGATCAAAATATATTTCATTTAGAAAAACCAGCTTCATTCCAAAGAAATATTATTTTTAAAAAACATTTTTTTTAAAAAAAACAACCATTATATATGAAACAAATAAACTTGTTAAATTTTGTAACTAGCAAACCGATGAAATGTTGTAACATTTTATACTTATTCAATTAAATATATATGTATGTGTTTTTAAAGGAACTTTGTACTCATTTTGCCAGTCTGTTTACATACACAAAAATAATGTAGGGGGTTTAATTAGAATATAATCTGAGAAAAAATAATCATTTAGAAGATTTTTTTAAAAAAAGAATCAAAATAATTGAGCACACTTAAAGGTTTACTAATCATCTTAATCATTATTTGATGTATTGGCCTTTCTACAACACAGCATATCTGGAATTAGGTTATTTTAAACTCACCACACTTTTTAGTTTCTTAGTTTGAGAATTAGTGACTGACTCAGAATACTGCAAGACTCAAAAGCATGTTCAGTATTTTGTGTCCCATGCTAGCTAGGGAATTCTGGAAGTTGGATTTAGTAGTTGATGGGAAATGGACAAAGAGAAGCATAAATCTCAAAATAATAATAATGCAATAGACTTGGACATAGTGGCACAGTGGTTTGAGTTTTCTACTAGGATTCCAAGAGGCCAGGGTTTGAATTTTTGCTCTTGGGCAACAACCTCTCTGCCCTAAAAAATGATTATGGCAAACTCCCTCTATAAAATTCTTTCCATGAAAATACCATGATAGGTTTGCCTTATGGAAATGACTTCATCTGGGAAATGGCTTGGAAGCAAGAAACAACATTGCTTGGAGTCAGTGACTTTATAATTTAGATTATTGTATGTGTAATCTACAAAGTTTTTGATTATTACATGTTTCACCAAATAAATGTCCTAATTCAAGTACAAACACTGACTCTGAAGTTTTCATTAATACTTTTGAAAGTGAAACAAACACATTGCCAAATGCAACGAACACATGCTAATATACGTATTTGGTAGAATAAGACCAGAAGGCAGATTAAAATGACCCTAAAGCAAACTGGAAATAACTTGCACTTTAAAAGCCTGTTCTGGATTGGCAGTGATAACATAATTTAGTTTCAAAATCAAGAACTTGAATATCAGTATATGTCAGTGGTTCTCAACCTATGGGTCCCCAGGTATTTTGGCCTACAACTTCCAGAAATCCCAGCCAGTTTGCCAACTGATAGAATTTCTGGGAGTTGAAGGCCAAAATATCCGGGGACCCATATGCCCTTCAAGTTGCATACTGATTTTATCAATCTCAATGGGTTTTCTTAGGCAAGCAATAGCCAGAAGTAGTTTTGCCAGTGCCAGGGACAAAGAACAAAACATAACAAAAACCCACCTCAGCATAGGCACTTACAAATTAGCCTTTTGATACTTATACAGGTTAAGAATGAGATCGTGCCTTATATATGCCAATCCCTCTCTCCCTATTTCTCTTTCCTTCCTTCCCTTTTGTGTTTCTTTGCTTCTTTTCCCCCTATCCTTCCCTTCCTTTCTTCCAACCTTCTCTTTCTCCCTTCCTTCTCTTTTTCTTCTTCCTTTCCATTCATCCTTTCTTCTTCCCTTTTGCCTTTCCTTCCTTCCCTTTTTCCTTCCTCCTTATCTCCCTCTTTCTCCTTCCATCCTTCCCTTCCACCCTTTCATCCTTCCTTTCCCTTTTGTCTTTTCCCTTCTCTCTTTACTTTCTCTTTCTCTTCCTTCCTTCCATCCTTCTCTCCCTTCATCCTTCTCTTTTTCCTTCCTCCTTTCCTTTAATCCTTCCTTCCCTTTTGTCTTTACTTCCTTCCTGCTTTCCTCCCTCCTTCCCTCTCTCCCTCATTCTTCTTCCATCCTTCCCTTCCTTCCATTTGTCCTTCCTTCCTTCTCTCTTTCCTTCCTCCTTCCCTTCCGCCCCTCCATCACCAGGCAGCCAGTCCTCCCAGTAGGGAGTGCTAGCATGCAGCCCCCATGTTAGAAAGTTTGCCTATGCCTGGTGTAGAGGGTAAAGTATCAATGATACCTCAAGGAGCTACTCACCCTGGCCACTGCTGCCATATTCCCACCCAGGCATTCAAAAAAACCAGAAGTGCTGCTTATAATTATGGCAGTGGTGCCACAAATTGGATTACATAATGTTACTAATAATGGAACAGTTACAGATTTGTACCTCTGGGCTACAAATCTGTAACTCCAGTTTGGAATACCAGCCCTTATCATCATTGCCAAATCAATTTCCTTAGTTTGCGGATGTGCGTGTACATCCGTAGATATGCATAACACCCAGATGTATTCCAGTTTGCTTGGAAGTTCCATTGAGGCAGACTTGCTATACAGTGATGCAGCTTTAATCTGCCAACACTGACCCACACTGACTCATGTTTGCATTTTATTTATCTACTTACTTAATTGCAATATCAATATGCTTCCATTCTATAATATTCGCAAGGGAGTTTTCAGCTTAGTACTCGTCTCAGTATCGCCTTAGGTAACAAAGTGTTTGCACCATCTAATTCAGATCGCAGGTTAGTACAGGATGTAAATTCCACCACCCACTACTGAGACAAGTAAAATCTCTCAGATGCATCAATGTGTATACTTGGAGGGAAACCTTATATATTTTAAAAGTGGAAAATACATCAGTCATCTCCCATCAGGAATCCCTTCCTATTGTTACTAGGACTTTAAAAATCATCACTTATTCCTATTGTGTATGTTTTGGTTCCATAAAACAACAACATTAATAATCTAGCACCATCTCACATAGAAAAACAGGAGGTTATAAATATTTTAAATATTGTAGGTTTTTTTTTTCTATTGTAGTTGTCATTTTCTTTCAAATTATGTATAGCCAATTTAATGCTGTGGGTTTCCTGGCAGAATAACCCAGAAATCTGACTTCTACAGCAAGTTGTCCTGAGGCAATACATATCCAGAGTTTTGAACTTGACAGAGGAGGGTTAATTGCCCCAGGGCTTTCCATGATGTTTTACAAGGGCCTCTAAGGATTTCACAATCTTAAGTCTACTGAATGGAGCAAAGGCTGACTTCCCCACTCCCAGGAAAAGATGATGTAAACTAGTTGTCTTGGTGTGCAAAGAGATAATGCAACCTGTATTTTGAGGCAGAGAAGAAAATAGGCTAACTGTTTGGACTTTGTCACACGGAAGTAACAAGCAGGACCCTCACTCATTAATGGGTTGTGCCACATTCTCACAACCCATTAATAGCCATTAGGAGCCCCTGGTGGTGCAATGGGTTCAAACCTTGTGCCGGCAGGACTGAAGACCTACAGGTCATAGGTTCGAATCCAGGGGAAAGCGCAGATGAGCTCCCTCTGTCAGCTCCAGCTCCCCATGTGGGGACATGAGAGAAGCCTCCCACAAGGATGGTAAAACATCAAAACACCTGAGCATCCCCTGGGCAATGTCCTTGCAGATGGCCAATTCCCTCACACCAGAAGCGACTTGCAGTTTCTCAAGTCACTCCTGACATGAAAAAAAAATCCACTGATAGCACCACAGTCCCAGGACTTAGATTTGCAATGATCTGGCACAGAAGTGATGCCAAGGAATGGGATTTTCTGGTAGTCTTCCTTTCCCTATTCTCCCAGTAAAAAAAAAGAAAAAGATTATTTTTTTTAAATTAACTAAACTTTGCAGAAACAGCAGGGTTTTTTTTAAAAAAAAACCCCACAAATAATTAAAAATTACACAGTTATGGAATTGTGAGAGGATGAACTTACCTCCCCAGCAAGAAATCCAGTTGAGGGACCCACAGAACAGCAAAATGTTACAGTTGTGGATGTCTGAAGAGATGCAATAAGAAAGTTGACTCTCTTAGAAAGTTCCCAGAATCAGTGAAGAGCAGCTTCATTCAATAAAGTCATTTTCATGCACCAAACATTTGTCAGCATTGAAGGTTTCCCTCTGGAGATCTGATGTTGAAGAATTTGACATTATTATTGGACTACTTAAGATGTGCTTCCACTTCTGATCAATCTAAATATTTGTAAATTAGCCCACATTATAAGAGAAAGCAAAGTATAATGTTCAGAGTTCAAATCTCTGTTTAGTCACTATATGTCCTGGGGCAAGTAATACACAGCTTAAAAGTAAAGTAATGTCAGATCTCTGAATAATTCGTGCCAAGCAACACCTAGGAAAGGATCACCATAAATCAAAGTTGATTTGAAGTTACATGGCAGCAAGCAAACAAATCTTACAGATGACAGTCAGCATCCAGCATGATTCTACTACCTCAAAAGGAGAGTGAAAGTGGATAAGCACCCTACTTCTGAAACATTTTGCCAGTCAGAGAATGGGAAGAGGAATGTGATTATTTGTTGCTGTGCAGTAAACCAAATTCTTCACGGTTAAATACATTAGAATGAAATGGCATGCAGCAAAACAAAGGCTTATTGTATATTAGTATTTGATTTTTTTTTGTGTGTCAGGAGTGACTTGAGGAACTGCAAGTTGCTTCTGGTGTGAGAGAATTGGCAGTCTGCAAGGACGTTGCCCAGGGGATGCCCAGATGTTTTAATGTTTTATCATCCTTGTGGGAGGCTTCTCCCATATCCCCGCAATAGGGACCTGGAGCTGATAGAGGGAGCTCATCCTCGCTCTCCCTGGATTTGAACCTGTGTCCTGTCAGTCTTACAGTCCTGCCGGCGCAAGGGTTTGATGTAATCCATTGATAAAACGAAGGTTCCTCTTTTTTTGCACCTGGAAGTCCTCTGTTTTTTCAATATGAACTACCAAAGTGCTCTGAAACATGCAAAAAGTTTGGTAAAAGCCTACAGAGTCAAATTTAGAAGAGACAGGGTGGGCAAAACATGACTGGTCTACAAGTCCCAGCAACCCTAGCTAGCATAGCCAATGATAAGGACTTTGGGGAAGGAGATGCAGTGCAATGCAATCTGGATGGCTGCATTTTGCCTATCCCTGATCTATGACATATCAAGAATTTAACTGATGCAATAAGATGCAGAAGTTGTTGCCAGAAACTTTAATTACAGCTTAGGTTGTGAAGTCACTTCCTGAGATCCACCCTGCCTAGAAAAATAGTGTAGGTGGACACTGTAAAATTTTTATAAATAGAACAGGAGTGCTTTAAGGTCTCTCTGCCTTTCCCAATCCCTGTCTTTTCCTTTCACTGAAGAACTACCTCTTCAATGTAATTAGTATCCAGCTAAGTTGTCAGAGGTCTGATGTTTTCCAGACATGTAGTAGCTCTTACCTTCACATGGATTGATTTTCAGTGGGTGTGTATGTATCTGTATTCACCTCCTGCATTACATCACTTTTTGTAAAGGCAGCAAAAATTAACATGCCATCATACATAGCTGGTGAGCTGCCTTTGGTAACTAAGAATAGATGAATACATGAGTTTTAACCTTGGTCATACCTGCATTTTTAAAATGTCAAATTCTGTCCATTAAATTTGTGAACAAATTCATGAATGTTTGCAATTTTGTGTTTAAAAAAGAAAATTAACAAAACTTTATTCACTAGTCACATTCAATAGCTGTTTTCAGCACATAGAAGATCATATAGATGTTGGAACTGGATATCCAGGATGGCCACAACAGATGTAGCACTAGAAACGTATTTGAATACAGGGATTCACATTCAGACTCTAAGGACTTTATTACATGAAGCCACTATTCTACTGCAATCACGTTATAATTGATAGTTAATTCGTATCAGGTTGAGCATCTTTGACATTGCATCACTCTTCAATCAAGCAATTGTGTCAATTTGACAATTTGTGGTCCTGTAATTGTGCCCTCATAGTGCCTTCTTCCAGTTTTGAAAAACAACAAAAAAACCCCCAAATATATTTATAAAATATTCAGAAAATGGACAAATTGGGGGAAACTAGGAGGCAGACATGAAGATAATCTGTCCCCTGACCCATTGTTCCAAGATGGATGGTGGGAATGTTAGAGGATTGGGAACTATTAATGGGTTTTACCCATCAACAGCATGGGAAAGGATGATTTCAGGGAAGAGGCAGATTGCCAGCGAGATGCATCCAGCTTCATGTGATAGTCCAGCTGCAATGCCACTTGTCGTACTCAGTGTGACAATGTAGTTAAAAACATTGTATAAAATTACTTTCAGGTTACGAGTTATATGTAGAAGATGTATATGAAACATACATGTTTAGGCTGGAGTCGCAACTCCAAAATATCTCACTATATACATATATGCAAATACAAACATTCCAAAATCATCATCATCAACAACAACAACAACAACAACAACAACAACGAGGCCGTTACTGGATGGCTGCGTGCCAGCAGGTTGAGGGTGAATCCAGCACAGACAGAGATCCTATGGCCGGGTCAACCGGGCAGTGGGGATATCCAGCTGCCTACCCTGGATGGCGAGGTGCTATGCCCGTCATCATTGGTAAAGAGTCTGGGAGTCCTTTTGGACCTTCTGCTGACGATGGAGGCCCAGGTCTCCGCCGTTAGCAGAACCGCCTTCTTTCATCTGTGGCAGGTTAGACAGCTGGCTCACTATCTGTCCAGGGACGACCTAGCTACAGTGATCCAGGCTACGTTCATCTCAAGACTGGACTACTGTAATGTCCTCTACATTGGCCTTCCTTTGTCGGTGATCCAGAAGCTCAAGCTGGTACAAAATGCAGCTGCTCGGCTTCTTGCGGGAATTCCAATGAGATGCCACATAACCCCAATCTTACTGCAGCTGCATTGGTTACCAATTGAGCACCGGATCACTTTCAAAGTGATGGTACCTACCTTTAAGGCCTTGTATGGTCTGGGGCCGATGTACCTGAGGGACCGCCTCACCCCTACCAACCCCAGAGATCCCTCCGTTCTGAAGACCAAGATTTGTTGGAAATTCCCAGTGTCAAGACCTTGCATCTAACAGCAACCAGACGCAGAGCCTTTACAGCAGTGGCACCATCGCTCTGGAATACTCTGTCACCTGAAGTCCATGCCTTGCAGGACCTATCAGCATTCCGCAGGGCATGTAAGACATATCTGTTTCGATAGGCCTTTGATCTTTGATATTGTTGTTTGTAAATTGTTTTTAAATTGTTTTTAAATTGTGTTAGATTTTAGCCTGTTCTTGTAAGCTGCTCCGAGCCCCAGGGGAGTGGCGGAATATAAGTTTGAATAATAAATAAATAAATAACATTATTATTATTATTATTATTATTATTATTATTATTATTATTGCTACTACTACAACAACAGTAATAATCCAAAATCAGAAACACTTCTGTTCACAAGCATTTCAGAAAGGGGTACACAACTTGTACTCTTTCTATGCTAAAATTTGAGAATATCCATTTGAAAATTATTTTTCTTTTGTAAAAGAAAACCCCAAACCTAGGCATTTTGATATAATCTGAGGATACCAAGTCAGGGAAAGAGGGAAGCAAAAAAATAAAAATAAAGTCTCCCTAAACATGTAACTGTAGGTTATGGCTATTACTTGTTAAAAACAACACCACATGTTTCTTTCTTCAGTCAATAGCTCCGAGGCACCAAGCCCTTCTTGTGTGACACCCAAAAGAAGTTCTGTGCCTGCGGTAAGCTTGTTGAATGAAAGACAGCTTGCTTCCTCCACCTTCCTGCTCTGAAAGGGGTAAGGATGATGATGACAGGTTTCAAATTTTCTGGGGCAAAGGTCACCATACATGTTTGAGAAGGATAAGAGAATATTAGGCATGAAGTGTATCAGCCTTAGGGCAAAAAATAATTATGACAGAATGCAACTTGCTTGGGACCCTCTCACAAGAGGGGAAAACACCATTCTTGTCTGTGTAACTACTACTTTAATTCTTAACACTGCTGGTGATTTCCAGACTTGCAGGGAGCTAAGAAAACAAGAAGAATCCAAGCATCCTGTTTCTGACAGAGCCCAATATGTCAATAAAGAGTCTACAAGCAGGTTGTTATTGCGATGTAACCTCAGGTTGACTCTTGAGGGCACATAGGAGGTTTTCCATTGTCTTCCTTTATGCTTGTGACTTGCCTAAGGTCATACAGGGGGTTTCCACGATTAAACAAGTATTCAAACTGTAGTCTTTCAGTGTCCAAGGGCAATGCTTTCAGTGTCCTAGTCCTATGCTATATCACACTTGCCTCCATAAGTAGGACATGGACCCACTTCCTGTGTCTGGCTGCTGTTTCCCAGCAAATTCTCAGGTAGTGGTTAAGTATCATGATTAGAGCTTGGAAGAAAAAAACAATGAGAGAAAATCTGACCAACCCTATACTATTCAACAAAGTTCTGACCATCAAGAAGTTCTTCCTAATATTTAGGAGGAATCCTCTTTCCTGCAATTTGAATCAATGACTCTATGTCCTAGACTCCAGAGAAGCAAAAAACAAAACAAAAACAAAAAAACCCAAGCTTACCCCCCCCCCCGCCCCTTAATATGATATGCTTTGAAATATCTAAACATGACTATCATGTCCCCACTTAACCTTCTCTTCTCCAAAGTCTTAGTGTTAGTAAACACACCAACCCAAAACTTCAAATTATACTGACTCCATTACGCTAAAAATTTGCATGGTGATTCTGGCGGTCTGTGTGAAGAGGTCCTTAGTTCACAGGTCCCAATTACGTTGGAGTATTGTGAGAAAATGACATTCCAGATTCTCCTGGGCATTGCTATTTTTATTTCTGTAATTCCCTAGGAATGATGCTATGTAGTAGTGAGACTGTCATAGATCAAGATAGCAGTCCACTACTTGGTTTTAACTACAGATGCTGCCCACCACTGCCAGGAAAGCTTCCTGGGGAGAATTTGTTGCAATAAATCTTCTAGCAAAAGACAATTTAAACCTAATCTCTTAATAGGTCTTACATGATATTAGGTTTTTCCAGGATTGGTTTATAGGGATGGATTTTCCATGTTCAAAATAGTCCCTGCTTTACAAGCTATCATGTATTTCCTTTTCTTGCTTTCGTGCACACTCCCCCTTCTTTCCATATGTGGGTAGAGGAGGAACAGGAAATGTGTCCCATTAGGAAATACTTTTGAGTATTCAGTGAGCAGTCAGCAATTTATTAATTTATTTTTTCCCCAATAACTATTCACAATATTTCCAGATAATCAGATTTTCATACACCAGCTGTGTCTTGGAGAAGAAATCCTTCTAGCCGAGACTTGTCAAAAGAAGTGATGCAAACCAAAAAAATGCCTTTTGCCTGCTGGCATTCTTTATGTAATTTTTTTTTTAGCAAACCAAGATACTGAGAGGGAGGAGGAAAGAAATGTGTGTTGAGATCTTTTTAGGTTTTTTGGGGGTTTTTTAAAAAAAATCTTCCTTCAGAAACTTCTTCATATTGTCCAAGTTTGCATCACCATTATTATAACGTATTGTCATTGTTAGGATTTTCCTCCCTAACTGTCATGCAAGCAAAGAGACAAACATTTGCTAGAATCAAACAAGCCTTCCAATTTAATCCATCATAATTTGAAAACCTAGTTTAGCTATGGTGTTTTTATGCAATTGAAACTCCATACCAGCTCTCATCATATTGGCAGCATAAACCTAAACATATGTACATATGAGTAACTTCCATTATATTCCCTGTGACTGACATTTCTAGGCATTGTTTTTATATATTTAGGCTGGCATCTTGTTGTGGACATATACACTGTAAATTTCCCTTACACATGCCTAGTCCCTCTGTGGTTGGTTTTAACTTCTTCCCTCTGCAGGACATTGAAAAAGGGCATCAGCAAGAGAGTCCTTATGTACATCGGGTTCTATCTATGTGTGTTGGCACTCTCTAACTGGTATCCCTATGTGTGTTGGGATGAATGTGCAACAGGATCATTGTTCATAAAAAATAAACACAACAGAACCAATGTATGTGCTGAGACACTGGCTAGGAAGTGCTAAGTATATCAGAGAACGCTCGTGCTGGTTCTCTGATATACATCTCTGCAATTCACTAACAGGGTTTGTTAGCTCCTCTGCTACATAACTAAATATACCTAAAGTTACATCACCTTGGGCTTGTCTTCACAGGTCAGATAACACAGACACACCACAAGTCCACTGCAGGTTGTGGCACAACTACATTAACCATTTAGATTGGTGTGAAGCAGGCAGAGAATAGAACAATTTCACTGTACAGATGATTACAGGTGAAGTCATGGAACTGGTTGGAGGCCTGGGTGATACTTATGTCATGAATAATTTTTGACCCTTAAAATGTTCTTTAATCCATTTTCAGTGGAACAGAGTAGATCAGGTACTTTCAGAGAAAGAATTAGACACACAGACCTAGTACTGGTTTTATAATAGCTATATTTGTTACACAGACAAGGGGGAAATATCACATGTACTCCAATGTTCACTCACATACATTCAACATTTATACTTTCTCACCATCCCTTCCATGATCAGGCCTGCTTCTGGGAGATGAGAGGTGAGTGGACAGAGCTACATCCCTGCAGACCTAGCACACTAAGGAAGAGGGGCTCCTTATGTAGCGATTTTGGTTATCCATTATTTGGTTGTTTAGATATTCTCTGTCATTCAGCTTAGACCTGCTGGACTCTTATCAATTCTGGAACAGAAAGATTGTTTAACTTCTTTAACTTAAAGAACTATTGTTTTGCCGAAGTTAATGAATTCTTCACCTCTTTTGTTCTCCATAATGCAATGTTCCAGGTTCCATTTTGAGAATGGTGTCTTCAACCCTGCTAGAGCTTAATAGGCCCCAGCCGGACCCCAAACATACAATTGATTCAATCCACTCATCACACTTATACATACTACAGGAGGTGTAACAGCCATGGAGGAACCGGGATTTTTTCTTCAGCTCTCCTTGCCACAACATGCACGAGTGAATTGTCAAAGTGCTTGTCCCCTAGTCAGTTTTGCCATGCGATCTAAATGGGCTGACACACATTACATGCTGTGTTTTAGAGTATCCCCTGATTTTGTTTATCTCAATTTAAAACCTTTAATTCATGTTGCTGTGTGCATTCACTTTGTGCATTCTTAAATGCTACATTCTCTAAGTCAGTGGTTCTCAACCTGGCCTACAACTCCCAGGAATCCCAGCCAGTTTGCCAGCTGTTGGGATTTCTGGGAGTTGGAGACCAAAAACATCTGGGGACCCCAGGTTGAGAACCACTGCTCTAAGTGATCAGTGTAGATGTGTGCAAGGACTTGCAGTGAGTATCATTTGTTTTTCTTCCTTAATCCAACTATGCCCTCCTTTAGACAAAGTTGGGGGATACTACAGAGTTTACTGGAAACTGCGGAGTAACTAAAGGCTCCACAGTGGTCTGGATAGCTGGATTGGTTCCATTTTGGACCTATCCCCTGTTCAGATGAACACCACAGCCATCACCCTTTCACAGGGGAAAGGGAATGTCTCATCACTATGTCACCACCATTGTCACTACTCTTCACCAGCCACAGAGCTTGCTGCGAATGCCCAACTGTCGTGATCATATCTGTGATGCCAGAAGAAAATGCTCACATAACCAGCAAGGAGATAGTAGAGTCACCACCCCCTTCTTGATGGTTTGTTGGTTCCCATTCTGACATTCTCGACATGAGGTGCTCATATGCAGCAATGACAACATGGAGGATGAGGTGATACCCTGGATGTGATCCCAACTTATCTAGACAATGGGGGCTGTTATCAGACAGATTTACACCTGCCCAATAAAGACATGGCCATAGACTGTGGTAGAGAATTCCATCTGATCTTAGTCTTTTCATTGTCTTTCTGAACTAAATACATTGGTTCATTATAGGAAAGGCCTGGGCTGAGTCTTTCCGGTATTGCTTATTACACTATCTGCAACACAATTCAGGTTACTTATGTCCTTGCAGACAGACATGCATCTTAAGATCGCATTACTGTGAAAAAATTACCCAGCCTTATATGTTAGGTAGATTGTTGTGGATTGTAAAATGCAAGCACCTAAGGATTTACAAGGGCTGCTCAGTATCCCACTCAGGCTATATGTAGCACATTGGCCACATGATTCCTATCCCTGTTCTAAATTCCCATGTAATGCAATTGAAAGAGAAGTATGTTTTACAAAATACAGGTGTGTTTGTTACAGACCACAAAGCCCTTTGTGTGACCTTAGTTATTTTAGAATGATTTGCAAGAATACCTGAAGATTGTACCATATCAAAGATAAGGAAGTATAGTATTATAAATAAGGAAATCCTAGTAACTAAAAAGGACTATTGCAAATCAGACTAGCATTTAAACTATGGATATATTTTGTCAAATCCATTTCCTTTGGTTTGCTTTTTTGTGATCAATAAAGCAAAATAAAAAAATGCATTTACACACCCGCTCAGACAATTCCCATAAATAATTCATCAAGTCATCTAGATTTTTAAAAAATACTGTATCTTTATTTAGATGATATAAAATTTGTTAGAATTAAAACAAAACTGTAATATATTTAAGTTTGAGAATTCAAGTAAAAAGCTCATTACAGTTCATCCTTAAATTACAATATTTTAGTCAAGTTACAGGATTGCAGTGTCAGACCCTGCCAATAAATAAATAATAATATTGGTACTTTAACATAAATAAATTTTAAATAACATAACAAAACATATTTATAATAAATAACATTAACATACTATAAAGCAAATTATATTTCATGACCAAATAGTGAGTAGTAATTATCTTGCACATTAAGATCTAGACACACACAATAGAAATATTGACAGATCCAACCCCTTTAAAATTAGAGAGAGAGAGATACACAAACAGGACTGTACATCTGAGAGATAACTGATAGATGTTAGCATTCTACATCGCAATTGTGGATTTGTAACCTAGAATTATTGATCTATAACTGCTGTATATTCACGAATGTCCTTGAATTCCAACTCTACAGAGCTGCTCACAATGATGTGGTCAATTGCAGCATATTAGAATGACATCTCCAACCTGTCCATCCCTGATGGGAATGCATTGCAGTTCTGGGGTGAAGGACCCAGCCATATCATTCTGAAGCCCTCCACTAAACCATACCCCAGACCTCTGTTGTATAGAGCATCTTCCTGGATTTTAAGGTGGGATTTGGTTATTGATTTCTTAGGATATTTATAGTTATGCATATATAGTAACGAATACAACATAGTTTCTCAGACATAAATATCATATGTACAGTCTGGTGGGTCTCTCTCTCTCTCTCTCTCTCTATATATATATATATATATATAATATCAGTCAGTTTTTGGACTGTGGATTATGGTGAGAGAGACAGTCTCAAGTCCTCATTTTCTTTATATTTGCCAAAGTGTTTCTGGTCTAATAGCTCCAAAGCTACATCAGCCCAACAGATGGAAAACATTATTATAAAAAGTTAATAAGCATATTTGCAAAAATAAATATACTTTAAAAAACAATATTGTTTTGAATTATTGAATTAAAAGTAATATTTGCACTTTTAAAAAGATCCTAACAATGTTTAAGAAAAAGAAAAATGTTGTCAATTCTAGAAGCCTTCCATCCAGGCAAAGAGTACTTCCATCTCTCCCAGAGCTTTGATTGCTGCTACACTCTTGTCAAGCTGCAGAAGTGAAAATAATTTGAGGTCATTAGTCTATTAGTGAAGAACATTTAATCAACAAGAAGGTTACCATGCATATATACATCATCTTCAATTATCAAAGAGATTCAAATTATAAGATACCTAAACAATAGGAAGGACTTCTTTCTTGTCCTTCCTTGCTCAGGAATGGAATAGATTGCTTCAGATGGTAGTGGACTTTCTGTGGAGATTTTTTTGAATGTATTTAAAACTATGATTATTATGTTTAGCTTTAATTTATGCTTTTAACTGATGTCCATATGTTTTAAAGCACCATGGTGGTGCGATTGTAAGCTGAGTCCCCCTTGGGGTAGAGAAAGGAAGGGTACAAATGAAGTAAATAATTATAATAGTAATAATTGTTTTTTTAACAGAGGTGGGTGGATATCCTTCATGAATGTTGAGTTGTATCTTTCTACATCACAACTAGGGCCCTTCCACACAGCCCTATATCCAGAATATCAAGGCAGAAAATCCCACAATATCTGCTTTGAACTGGGTTATCTGAGTCCACACTCAGATAATGTGGGATTTTCTGCCTTGATATTCTGGAATATAGGGCTGTGTGGAAGGGCCCAGAGTTTGCCTAGATGGCTTCTATAGTTTCTTCTGACTTTATGATTCTGAGCGCTGCTAATGCTCCCATGGATGCAAGTACTATGGGGAGAAGCGGGGGGAGAGCAAGGGGTTCATCTTTGCTGTTGTCCTTCTCCGTGTGCCCTGAGATATGAATACAGGCTGAGGGCCCTTCCACACAGCCCTATATTTCAGAATATGGAGGCAGGAAATCCCACATTATCTGAGTGTGGACTCAGATAACCCAGTCCAAAGCAGATATTGTGGGATTTTCTGCCTTGACATTCTGGGATATAGGGCTGTGTAGAAGGACCCTGGGTGTTGCTAATCAGGAATTCTGAAATTTAAAATGGTCCAAAATCCAAAATGGTCTACATGGGTGGCTGAAATACTGACAGCTTTGCCTTCTAATGGTTATTTGTTTCCTGCACATGTGTTGTATAAAATGCCTTCAGTCTAAGATTTATATGGAACAAACATTTTGTTTTTAGACTTGAGTCCCAATACCAGGATACCTCCTTATGTGTGCATATGCAAATATGGAAAGCCTGAACAATCCAAAATGCAAAATATTTCAGATAAGGGATACCCCAACCTATACCAGAATGGGTTGTACGGATGTGATGAAAGGTCTCAAATCCTACTGTAATGCCATGGTCCCCTTTGATTATTATTTACCAAAATTATTTGCTAATTTTCAATTAAATTTGTTTTAGCATTCTTCATAGCATAACTATTTGAAATACTAAAAATATTTCATTAACTATCTATAAACATATTGATGCTTATAGATCAACATGATAATTCAGTGTCAGAAATCAAAGAGTTACAGTGATGTACGTCTGTGTTGAAAACCAGTTTAGATTAACCTAAACATTCTTCATTTTGACACTATCATTTAAGTTAGTGATGTCACTTTTTTACTATTAAAAAGCTAGTGTATTCTATATTTCCCCCAATGGATTGAGATCAAGTTATACATGCCCAGAATTCAACATATTTAGGCAGTATATCAAGCAGTAGCAGAATCTGCAACAGCAAAAGAGAAAACAAGCAAGCCAAGTTACCTTTTGATATTCATCCAGTACAAGTTTAAATCTTCGGTGAGCCTCTTCCCCACAAGTACATTTGTTCTGATTATGCTGAATGGGAAAGAACACAAACAAAAGAAATTATTACAATCATAATATAGAACAGGACCATACAAGCAAACTATTTCTCCCACGTTTGACTTCCTTTTGTCAAGTAAAATGTAATTATCAATCAATAATCCTGGATACCAAGCCATCTTCACTAAACTTACAAAATGATAATGTTGTATATTTCAAGATTCCACTTTGGCATACTTTCCAGCTGTAGAGCAGGGCATATGGGCTACAATACATTAATCAATGAATGAAACCATACTCACACATTCTCTGAGTTTTGTCTTGATGCTGAGGAAGGCGTTGGCTAAGGCGCTGGTTTTCCTTCTTAGCAGGTTACTTGTTGGCTCATAGTGCTTGAAAATGCTTTCAACGTAAAACCTCAGCAGATGGCGGAGTAAGCAGCAACTCTCTGAAATCTAAAGCAAAAAGAAGAACCATTAGGCTTGAATGATCCAACAGATTGTGATTTCAAGTATGTGTACAAAATGATGCTGTGTTTATGCATATTATATCATTTTCATTACTCACACTTTTGAGCTAAAATGAACTATCTCTATTGGTAAATATTGGACTTCAGTGGACACAGAGAGATGCAAGTGTAGTGATGGAGACTATCCTGTTCACTTCCATATTCAAATAATGTATCAGTGCTAGAGTCAACATGTAATGAACAGGTGTCCATGAGTGAGACTTCAAATATTTCAGTCCTGATACCAGATTACATTATATTTTATGTCCTCTTATACATAAAGGGACAATTTTAATACTTGATCTTCACACACTTTGATTTCGTAAAGATGTACTTACCGGGACATCCCGTAGAACACTTTCCTTCAGCAAAATCACATCTGTCCTGATATCTTGGGTTTGCTACAATGACAAATAGAAGACAAACCATATAAACAGAAGGAAAGTATCTTAAAAAGAATTGTGATAGAAGGGTATATTTCCTTTCCAAGAAGATGAATGAACATAGAACATAGTCTAGATATTTATGCATTCTAGTTAGGAACTTAGAAAAAGACATGTTCTTCTTGTCTTCTTCTATTCCAAATCTACTATAATCACATTTAGTTCTGGTCCACCAATCTTGAGATTTGTACTATTTTTCTCTCGTTGGCTTTTTTATTTACATTAATTAATTAAATACATCAAAAAGTACTAAAATGATGTGGTGGACCAATCTTTTAATGGGGGTGGTAGTGATGGCAGGTAGCTTTTAAATTGTGTCATGTTTTTGAAGGGTTGTATGCCACATTTGATCCCATGTTTGAAGAAAGGTGGGATAAAAATTATTTACATAAAGAAAACTTGAGACTATGTTTTGAAAACGTATTTCATTGATCAACTAAGGCACACGTGTATCAAAAAGACATGCAAATTGTAAAGGAAACCAAATATAAACGTAAGTCCTTATTTTACTGATCAAAGTTTTGATGGACTGGCATGTTCAACTTATGAAGCTAATATTCTCATACACATATTGACTTCTAGAAATGGCATCTTTCTAGGGTGGATGACATCCACCATTTGGCCTAACAGGAGGGAGACAGAATTTCAATTCTGGGATACTTTGTTAACTCCTAAAACCCAAGAGGGCATGTAAGGAGATTGACATGGACATGCTCCTTAACAACCTGGAGATATCTAAGAACATTGCTTCATCAAGCCGGTAAAAAGTGTATTGTACCTAAAGAGAGAAATGGGTGTGAGACATCAGCCTAGGGCACCTCTACTGTTTCCTGGAATGTGACCAAAATAGTCTTGTGTCAAGTTTTAACTTATAGATAGTTTGTGGTTGCTCAAGAGAAGGTGTGTGTACTGCAATAGATAGCTCTGACAATGTAGCGAAGATCATTTTAACTACAGATGTGTGGGATTTAAAGTGAGGTTATTTCTTATACATGCTAGTCTGAATCAAGGTAAAGAACAGGATACGGCATATCAGGGAAGGGAAGGTAAAATAAAATCTGTGTACGTATGTGTGTGTAAGAGGATTGCATATGCCCCTGTGTTTATGTATATGAAAGAGAATAGTAGGGAGATAATTGATAATGAAGGGGAGAAGTATTCACTTTTGGATTTATCTAGGTTTTTGAAATGTTACTTTTTAAGATGAAAACTCCTACGCTCCCTTCCCAACTAATGGCCATATTTTGTAAGCTCAGGACTTGGTGTCACCTACTATCAATGTGTCACTCAATCACTTTTCTTCAAGGAAATATCCACCCTTTTGCCCCAATCTAAATGGTGGTATTTTTATTGAATTATTTTTGTATTAGTTCTCAGATATGGAATTATGAACAATCTAACTTCAAAACACATTGTGCTTTAAATAGCAATGCTTCTTTCATCATGATATCATTCATTAGAAGATCCAACATCTTGTAGAGTATAAATCCTTGCCAATATTAGTATGTTGGATGTGCTACAGAGTAAATTACATGGGGGCAACTCCCACTTCATGAACAACTGATGAGAGGAGCAAGAGTCACTTGAACAGTCTCCAGATGCACTTGGACAGCCAGAAAAACCATTGCTTCTTCCTGGAGCTGAATGCTACACATCACTGCCCCCTCTGCAACTAAATGGGGGTGTACCCCTGCAACATCAAGCTGCATTTTGCTAGAGAAGGTGAAGCTACACAGATACCTTTTCACTGAACAGTCATCAAAATATGTATGCCAATAGAACTGTAGGTTACAGTGATGTACATCACCCACATGATCCTGACATAAATCTACTAAATGCTTCAGCACAATGGACAAGAATCCCATATGAATTCCACTTACTACGTTTTCTTTGATTGTATCAAAGTTGTCCCTTAATTCTCGGAAAGATACACTGTTGAGTTCACATTGGCCAAGGCTGAGCCTTCTGCTTTCTGCCACCACAATCTTGGCAAAGAGAAATGCAATGAGAACAAGGCGGGAGAAAGCACCAAGAGCCATCTTTATTTGGTAGTCCAAACTGCTCCTGTAACAAGAAATGGTTGGAAAATTTAAGAATGCAGCACTGGGCAATCCTGAGCAACACTTTTTAAAAACATCTGTGCTGGCTTTATATGAATTTGGAGTTCTAAATAAAAATCTGAATGGATAAAAATATCAAATTTGCAAAAGACTCCTGTGTGATATGACATTTTATCATGCTTAGCAAATTCATCACCCAGAATACATTAAAAACAGACACAATATTGGGGGGGGGGAGGGGGGAGAGTTTTTTCCATTACAGCCCTATGAAAAGCTATTTAAACCAGATTTGCATCTTTAGAATATGAATTATGGTAATCTGAATTTTCATCTATTATTTTACAGTGAACACTTATGAATCAAAAGGATAAGAAATATGAATATCAGAAGTTTGGATGAATGGTATTGCTGTTTTACATATCAGGTTATTCAGATGAGAAGATAAGTAATCTATTTTTTAATGTTGGTCCAAATCCAACTGGATTTTGAGAAGCCATTTAGGATGCTATTTTGTACAATACAAAATTAAGGAATAAGCCCAGATGGATTTACATTTAAGGAAGCAAGGAAACCACAGACCTGAGATTGCAAGATCTGAACAGGACTGTCATTCAAAGGGTGATCTGGAGGTCTATCATTCATAGAGTTGCATAGGTCAAAACTGACTTGATAGCAGTTAACAATAAACATACCTATCAGACTGGATCTACAAAAGCCTTATATCCCAGGATCTGATTCCAGATTATCTGCTTTGAACTGGATTATACTAGTCTATATTACAAGATAATCTGGGATAAGCAGATAATCTGGGATCAGATCCTGGGATATAGGGCAGTGTAGAAGGAGCCAACGTTACCACTACTATCCTGATAAATTCTTATTGTGTGTTTTGTTGTTATGAGTGGAATCTTCTTTTAAATAAATTAACTTCAGATTGGCATGAATATACATTTAAATCTGTATTACTGTTGTATAATTAGAAGCAGAATAATGGTCCTCAATTTTGCTCTCCATTTTTGTTTCAGCTCCCAGAAGCCTCAATCAATATGGCCAATAGCCAGGGATTCTGGGATTTAGAGTCTAAAACATCTGGAAGGCAATGAGTTGAGAACCACTGATACAGCTACATAATTCAACTATAATATAGTATAGATAAATAAAACTTAAGTTACCTTTTTATTCTCTGATCAGTGAAATGTATTTCTTCCTTATGGTCAACCATTAAAATATGTTGCATTTAGAATTTTAAATAGAAAGCACATATTACATCCCATTGCTTACCTTGCCAAGATGCTGTGAGTTGTAGTGATGTATGTAATTCTAGCTTCTTGACTGTGGTCCTTTATATACATGAAAGGCCTTGGAGGAAATTTCCTTCTACCTGGCTGAGGGTGGAGACTATACTCTCAATTTCTGTCAAAGATTCATTTGCATATTTCAAAGAGTTTCCCAAAAGAAACAAAACAGCATAGTCATGAGTGGGAGCTAGTGACATCATAAGATACAGGACGTTGAAGAGCAACATGTATTTGTTTCCTTTTTTTTGTCTGCTACCTGTATTTGGTTGCTAAATAAAATGAAGAGAACATATATCTGTATATTTTCCTGGAGGTTTTGCTGTTTTGAAATTTTTGCTAACATTGGGAATATATATACCTCTTAATCCAATACAGCAGAGCTGAGGGAAATGTATCATGTTTTAAAACATATTAGAGTGTATGCCAGCAATTTTACCTTATACTCTTCTACCTTATTTTGAGACTATTTATTCAGATAGATGCTGACAAAACCATCATCTTATTAGGACCGACTCACTGTGGATCAGGGTGGAGAAATTATTTTTAAAAGATCATTCTCTAGATCAGTAGTTCCCAACCTTTTTTGACCAGGGACCACTTGATCAGGGACCACTTTGACCAGAGACCATTTGACTGGGACCACTTGACCAGGGACCACTTTGATCAGGGACCACTTTGACCAAAGACTACTTGACCAGTGAGCATTTTGACCAGGGACCACTTGACCAGGGACCACTTGACTAGGGACCACTTGACCAGGGACCACTTTAATCAGGGACTACTTTGACCAGGGACCACTTGACAGGGACCACTTTGACCAGGGACCACTTTGACCAGAGACCATTTGACTGGGACCACTTTGATCAGGGACCACTTTGACCAAAGACTACTTGACCAGGGAGCATTTTGACCAGGGAGCATTTTGACCAGGGAGCATTTTGACCAGGGACCACTTGACCAGGGACCACTTTGACTAGGGACCACTTTGACCAGGGACCACTTTGACCAGGGACCACTTTGACCAGAGACCACTTGACAGGGACCACTAGACAGGGACCACTTTAATCAGGGACCACTTTGACCAAAGACTACTTGACCAGGGACCACTTTGACCAGGGACCACTTGACCAGGGACCACTTTGGCCAGGGACCACTTTGACCAGGGGCCACTTTGACCAGGGACCACTTTGACCAGGGGCCACTTTGACCAGGGACCACTTGACCAGGGACCACTTTGGCCAGGGACCACTTTGACCAGGGGCCACTTTGACCAGGGACCACTTTGATCAGGGACCACTTGACCAGAGACCACTCTGCAACATTAGTACACAAAGAGTTACAAATCAGTAACACATGGCAAGTGTTCTGTATCAGAAACTAGAGCTGATGTAGTCTATCAAATGCAATTTTCTGACTTAGCACCCCAACTTGAATCTAAAGTTGATTCAAGTTGGGGTGCTGTGTCAGAAAAGCAACAAGGTCATTAGTAAGGATTATTATTGGTATGCTGCGAAGCAAATAGTGTAAAATAAAAGAAAAATATATAGAGATAAAAAGAACAATGCAAAGACAGTACTAGCTGAACCATTTTTCTACTCATACAGTTAAAAAAATGAAAACTCAAAATGTGGTCAAATTAATAGAATTCTTGACAAATTGTGTTATCTAATGTAAACTATGTGGTGGTGCTCAAAAATAATTCCTGTTTATGTTTTCTGAAATATAATTAATAATGCAATGATATTAAATTATGAACACTTTGAGTTAGATAAACTTAATGATGATAAAAAATTAAAGTAAAATGAATCAAATGGAATTCCCAAACTAATATCAAACTATAGCTAAGATGTTTCAACATTTTGAGATCAATAATACTGTAATCATTATCAAAGCATGAAAACAAATAATTTGAAACAAGAAACTTGTTGCATATATCTGGCAAAGATGGCTCATTCTAATTCATCATTAATCAATTAAACTGGATAGATAGATAGATAGATAGATAGATAGATAAGATAGTAAGACGGTAATTATTCATCAACATTTCATGTATTCCTCAAACAATTCTGGCCAATTTTCCTAGTGTGTTGTTGTTGTTGTTGTTGTTTTTGGTGTTAAATTGTGTCTTAGTAGTGTTTCCTTTCAGCATATTTCTAAACTAAAACACCTTTGACACTGGGATTGGGTTGGAGTGGAGAGGAATAAAAAGATTTCTGATATTTACTTTCCTGTCTTGGGTTCGGAGAGGCCCAAGATAGGAAAGTGTATTCTGGTGTGCACATGAACCCCTAAAATGTGCATGACTCTGGTTTGGAGTGTAGCAGAAGAGGCACAAGCAAGCCAGGAGGATGTAGTGCTTTGAGCATTGGAGACCAGGGTTCAATTTCCCTTTCAACTATGGAATCCCACTGGGTGATCTTGGGCAAATTTCACTTTCTCATTCTCAGGAAACCCAGTGGTACATTCCTCTTAGGATCACCAAAAATGACTTTTTTCACACACGAGTCCCATGGCAAATTAATACCATATCATTCTGTTCACTTGTCCTACTTAAGCTCAATTTACATAATGCATTGTCATTCTACTTTCCATGCTGTTTAGATACCTCACCTTTAACTTCCCTGTAATTAAGAGCATGAACCTTCCTTTGGTATCCTGATGAACAGACACTATGTCCTAAACTAGGAAGGAAGCATCTTGAGTATTGGTTACTGACATCCTGGACTCCCATTAGACCTAGCTGACACAATCCATATTGAGGGATAATGGGAGTTTTAGTTCAACCACATCTAGAGGCACACAGACTTTCCATCCCTGTTCTAAACTATTTAAAGGGTCAGAGGAGAATTATTCTCTCTATCTAGAAATGTATTCAGCTTGGGGCCAAAAAGTCTCTGTGCCAAAGTTGCCCAGGATTCAACTTTTGATGGTCCTAATTAACATAATATTTGATTAAGCTCTTTTACTAAAATGGACTTGTACCAACACAGTGGTTTGGGGATTTTATTTATTTATTTACCTTATTTATATCCTGCCTTTCTCTACTCCGAGGAGGACTCAAGGTGGCTTACAATTGAACCTCCATGGTGCCTTAAAACATACAATAACTGCTAAAAACATAAGTACTTCTAATGCTCCATCTACAGATTTTTGGGGATAGGCATCTATACTGTAGAATGAATTCAGTTTGATATCACTTTAACTTTCGTAGCTCACTGCCTAGAATGTTGGTGTATGTTGTTTGGTGAGGCGCCAGCGCTCTTTGATAGAGAAGGCTAAAGACCTTGTAAAACTACAATTCCCACAATCCCATAGCATTCAGCCCTGTCAGTTAGAGTGGGGTCAAAAGACATGAATTCTACAGTGTAGATGCACCCTTAGACTAGACTATCTGAAACTCTATGGAACTCCAGTTCTGACAAGAAGGTTCTTTGAATGGGTGCCCCATTCAAAAAACTTGGAATGTGAATCTTTGTCCATGGACAGATTTCAGAGCTGCTAATGTATGCTGGTCTCTGAACCAGCACATTCGCCGGAGCCATTGAATGGGTGTGCAAATTAACAATCTTTAGTAGTATATCTCCCCCTCCTTCTCAGATACATACTGTGCAAATTAAGAAGAAGAAGAAGAAGAAGAAGAAGAAGAAGAGGAAGAGGAAGAAGAAGAAGAAGAAGAAGTTTATTTCCAACTTGCCCTATCTCCCTGGAGGGACTCAGGGTGGCTTCCAGGCATGAAACATAAAAACTGACAAACATTCAATGTCATTAGAACAACATAATACATTTATGCAAATAAGTTAAAGTAGAATAAAAACAATGGCTGATAATCTGGCAGTCAGACATCGTGGAACATACAGTCGAGTAATTAAGTTGAATGAAATAAAAAAAATATAAAAATATAGCTCTTCAATAAATTACAATAAAATTGTAAAGAGTCAATGGTGTTACTCATCCTCCATAGGCAAGTGAGCAAAGTTGGGTTTTTAGCTCTTTCTGAAAGGAGAGGAGAGTGAGAGCTGTTCTAATTACTTTTGGGAGGGAGTTCCAGAGGGAAGAGGCAACCACGAAGAACCCCCCCCCTCGTTCCCACCAGCCATGCTTGAGAAAAGAGTGGGACCAAGAGGAGGGCCCCCTCCAATGATCGCAAAGTCCAAACAGGTTTATAAGCAGGGATGCGGGATGTGAAATAGCCTGGGCCCGAACCATTTAGGTAATGACCAGCACTTTGTATTTAGCCCAGAAGCAGACCAGCAGCCGTGGAGCTCCCGCAACATGGGAGTAAACCTCTCACGGTACTGCACTCCAGTTAGTAACCTGACCACCAATCACTGAACTGGCTAAACCGATAATTGTTGCATACTAAGTGTTACAGTGCTGCATTTTCAATAGACTGGTACATCAAAATTATTATCCGAAGTCCAAATAATCTAGTTCGCTTTCACCTACTCTGAATTGTCCGTTATGCAAGACCTGGTGAAAAATTAAGGTGTGAACATGTAAAGATAACCTTGCATTAAATCATTGTATCTGAATATTAGCTGTGGCAATTTATTCCTGATCCTCAAAGAAAACTGATATATAAACACACCTTAAGAATAATGATGTGTCTCCGCATTTGTTCTGCCTAAATTCTATCATCTTTTACATATCAGTAACAGAAAATGACAATAATACCTTAATTGGCATGGAGAAAAATACCACAATATAACTTTTCAGAAATGTGGAACCCAACTGTAGCTCAGGTTTCAGACTTAATTTTGGGTCAAAGTTGTTATGAAATCAGAGGTTCAGGCCCAAACTCTTTGAAAAACTGCATCTCCATATTGAAACCTTCATGAGCACTACGGCCTGCGGAGGAGGCCCTGCTAATAGTCCCACCCCTGTCACAAGCACGGTTGGTGGAAATGAGAGAGGGGGCCTTCTCTGTGGTCGCCTCTGGAACTCACCTCTGGAACTCACTCCCTAAAGAGCTAAAAGTGGCCCCCTCTCTCGTCTCCTTTAAAAAGCTTCTTAAAACTGCCAATTTGCTACCGGGCACAATTCAAAGTGCTGGCTTTAGCCTTTAAAGCCCTAAACGGTTCTGGCCCGACCTACCTGTCCAAACCATCTCCTCCTATGAACCAGTTAGGACATTAAGATCATTTGGGGATGCCCTTCTCTCGATCCCGCTAGCTTCACAAGCACGCCTGGCGGGGACGAGAGACAGGTCTTCTCAGTGGTGGCCCCTCAGTTGTGGAACGCCCTTCCTACAGAAATCAGATTGGCCCCCTCCCTGTTGGCATTCTGGAGGAAAGTTAAGACTTGGCTTTTCAAACAGGCATTCGACTAGGCAGTGTAATCGATTATTGGAACACGGAATAAGGATAATGAGACTGGATTCTGATTCTATCGATGAGACGTGATGGATTTGTTATATTGATGTTTGATGTTTGATGTTTAATTGTTTACTATTGCTTTAAATATCCAATGATTTTGTACTATGCATATTGAAACTGTTGTTGTTAACCGCTCTGAGTCATCTAAGGGCTGAGAAGAGCGGTATACAAATAAAGTAAATAAATAAATAAAACTTATTTATGCACCCTAGGTGGCGGAGAGGAGGAGGACTAGCACATCTTTATATATATCCTTGCCTAGATATCAGACACCTACCTCAGTCCACTGGATGTCGTAAACTATCTTATGTTTTTAATACATTTAGTTTAATTTGTATGACTTTGTGTGTTATATTATGTTTAATTTAAGTTTAATTTTTGGCTATTTTTGTATAGTTTTATAAGTCATATTGAGATTGTTTTATTCATTGTTTTTGACTTGATTTGCCATTCATTTGATTTCGGCATTGAATGTTTGCCATTTTTGTAGCTTATTGGAAGCGGCCTTGAGTCCCCTTGGGGAGATAGGATGGGTTATAAATTAAGTATTATTATTATAATAAATGTTATTATAGGACATCTTGGCACAATATTTTTAAAAATCACAATAGTAGTTAATATGAAGCAGGACAGTACCTACGTAACTTATGGCTAATCTTGTAAAACTATGTTTTAAAAACAAAACTTTTAAAATAATTTAAAACTAACAGAATGTGCAAAGCACAGTGGGATTTTTCCCCTCAAAGGAACTATTTTAACAAGTCAGACTTACATTTAAAAGAGAAGGCAGATTAATTTTGATTGACAAAAGAGGAACAACCTTGAACCTCTTATATTATTGATATCATTGGCATTTTATAGAATCATAGAATAATAGCATTGGAAGAGACCACATGGAGCATTTAGTAAAAAACTCTGCCGTGCAGGAAAAGCACAAAGTGCCCCTGGCAGATTTGAATGTATGAATAACAGTAAAAAGCACAAAGACAACCCTGTGGAGAACACCCATTTTATAAAACTTTTTTCAAGATTTGTAAAACTGGGATCAATAAATTTGATTATGCCTGTTGGAATTCTGTTCCCCTCCATTTTCCAGCAAGATGGGTTTCAGGAATTTCCCCTGAGCCTTCAAGATTTCCTGTTTCAGACGCAAGGTAATTTCCAATATGTTACATCTATTAGAGACAATTAGAATGCTGCTTCCCTCCCTAAAGGTATATTGTGACATTCTGGCATTATTTAGCTTCAGTAACAGAAACTAAGGATGCTCTAATGGGCTCTGCTTTTTCCATTCTCTTTCCTCCAAATTTCCCACTATAGGAAGTACAGGTTGAGTATTCCTTGTCCAAAATGCCTGGGACAAGAAGTGTTTTGGGTTTCAGATTTGTTTGGATTTTGGATACTTGTATTTGCATATTCATACATAATAGGATATCCTGGAGATGGGGCCCAAGTCTAAACATGAAATTCATTGATATTTCAGGCTCACCTTATACACAGATTCTAAAGGGAAATTTATACAAAGTCTGTGTATATCATAAAGCAAAGGCACATCTTAGTTACGTAAGTGGATAATTTTGGATAAATTCATATTTTGGAATTCTAGATTAGAGATGCCCAATCTATACCTTCACAAAAGAGAGAACGGGTTGAGTTCCCAACTATGTTACTTGAATCTGGGCCCCATTAAAATGGGGCAGATTATTCAGTTTTAGTCCTATGGATATCAATAGGAGCTAATGTAAACTAACTGATCCAAAGTGTATATCTGACATAAATTCTCAATGTTGCTCTCTCACAAAGCTTCTGAATGGAACTGACCATAACTATTAAACTTCAATGTTTGGAGAATGCATTAAGTAAGGCGTCTTGCCTAAGATTAAGAGGGTTTTTTCCTCCCAAAATAAATATGGCTCTTCTTTTAATCAGTTATTCACACCATCTGGTGTTTTGGTGATCTGGATCATTTTATTATGTTTCTTTCTGATTTGTAATACACATTTGTAAGAAATTGTTTTTAAAATCACGGTCCAAATTACAGATGCTCCTCCATATCTACAGATGCTGCATCCATGGAGTTAATCATCCATAGCATGAAAACAACCCCCCTCTGAAACAACAATAATAACAACAACAACAACAACAACAACAACAACATTATTTTATTTTTCGACTGTATATATTTACTAGCTTGGGGACCTGGTAATGCCGGGGTTATTTGAAAAAGGCATTGTTTGTTTTTGGGTGTTAGGTATTCTCAGTTTGGTGTGGGTGAACAACAATTCCCAGAATCATGGGTCCATCCTCCCCAAATCTTACCAGTATTCAAAAATGGCCATTTTGGGTTTGTGCGCCACGTTTGGTCCAGATACATCATCGTCTGGCTGTAGTTCTCTCTTGATAAGACTGAACTACAGCTCCGAGATTCCCAAGGCAATCTTCCTGAAACACCTGCCAGTATTCACAGTTGACCGTGTTGAGTCGGTGTGCCAAGTTTGATCCAGATCCATCGTCTGGGTTCAGTGCTCTCTGGATAAGGGTGAACTAAAACTCCCGGATTCTCAGAACAATCACCCTGAAAGCCCTGCAGTATGTTCAGTTGTCACGAAGCTTCTTTGTATCAAGTTTGGTCCAGGTCTATTGTCGGTGGGCATCACTGTCTCTTTGGATGCAGGTGAACTACAACTTCCTCAATCAAGGCCAATGCCCCTCAAACCCCTGCAGTATGTTCAGTTGGTCACAGGGATTCTCTGTGCCAATTTTGACCCCAGTCCATCATTGGCGGGATTCGGAGTCATCTTTGATTGCAGATGAATTATAAATTCCAGTACCTACAACTAACAAATGTCAAGGCCTATTCCACCCCAAATCCACTAGTATTAAAATGTGGGTAAATTGGGTATATATTCCAAATTTGGCCCAGATCCATTGTTTCCGTTTACAGTGCTCTCTGGGTGTAGGTGAACTATAATTCCTATAAATCAAGGTGACTTTTCCCCAAAGTCCTCTTGCATTTTATTTACTGCTCATGGGGGTTCTTTGTGCTAAGTAAGGTCCAGGGTCATAGTTGGTGGGGTCCAGAGTGCTCATTTATTGCAGGTGAACTATACATCCCTGTATCTACAACTCCAAAAATGTCCAGGCCAATTCCCCTCCAAACCCACCAGCACTGAAATATGGGCATATCTGGGATGCATGCCAAGTTTGATTCAGATCCATCGTTGTTTGGGGTCATAGTGCACTGTAGATGTAGGTAAACTACAACTCCTCCAAAGACGTCCTGTGTTTTTTCTTGGTCATGGGGGTTCTGAGTGCCAAGTTAGTTTCCAGGTCCATTGTTGGTCGGGTCCAAAGTGTTGTTTGATTGCAGGTGAACTATAAATCCCAGTACCTATGTCAGCTATAAATCTAGATGAATTCCCCTTAAATCCTTCCAGTATGTTCCATTGGTCATGGGGTTTCTCTGTGCAAAAGTGGTTCAGGTCCCTATCAGTGGGGTCACAGTGCTGTATCTCGATGCTGGGTGAACGAAACTTCCTTCCTGTGGAGTCAGTCCAACCCCCTACAGAATGATCAGTTCCTCTGTTTGCTATGTGCCATAGGAAAGGGTTAAGGGAGAACTAGTGGGTAGAGTCATGCAAATTCCACAGCAATTTAGAAAGAAAGGAATCCTGGGAGGTGTCTTTGGTGGAGGAAAAACAGAAAATCTAGGCTGAAATGGCCTCTGTATGGAAACCCTCACTTGGGTATGGGCAGTATGGCATTTGTGGAGCATATTGGCAGGGCTCTTGGACGTGTTCATAGTAACCTGCAATGTCAGTTTTGGGAGGGCCATGGGTGTCTCCTGCTCAGTGGGACCTATAGCCTGTTTGTGGAGGTGGGACTCTATCTGTGTAAGCAGACACCCCTGCCACATACACTCATTTTCCTCTTTGTATATAGATAGATTTTGCCATTTTGCTATGTCACTGTATATAATGGGACTTTAGCACTTACACATTTTGATTACCATGAAGGTCCTAGAGTCAAATCCAAGCAAATACTAAAGATGCACTGTAAATAGTTAGATTTTTGACCCATACCATGATATTGTTTCAAAGTAGAGGATAAATACAAATAAGAAAAATGGTTTGATGACAGAAATCCATAAATGGTAAGGAGCTATCCATGATGCCACACCTTGGATCGTAGATTAAAAATTCACAGTAAAACCTGGATTAGATTCACCTCTACTAACAAGGAATCCTCTGGTTGTCTAACCCTCTTGTCCTCAGTCTAACCCAACAATTTCCACTCTTCTATTTCACATGGGAGAAAATGTCCTCATTAATGTTTGCCTTATAATTTTGCAATTTGATTTAAAGAATTCCTCCAAACAATTTAAGTAAAACACAGTTGAGTGCTCCCCTGGTAAACAGTATCTTAACAAATAATTAGAAGGAAATGTTTAGTTGTTTTAGCATTTGTCTTTGTTAATAAAATAAAAATCAGCAGAAAGAAATGCAAAGTTCGACACTTAGATGACAAAAGCCAAACTCACAGGTACAGAATGTGAGATTATGTGTGACCTTGAGATTATTGTTAATCATAGGTTGAACATGAACAGCTTAATGGTGCAGCGAAGAAGAGGGATGTTATCTTAGGCTGTTTTAATAGAAACATAGTTTCCAAGTACAGGGCAGTAATAAATCCATGATATTCTGTGCTGGTCAGGGTACTGGATTACTACTAGTTCTGAATGTCTCGTTATATGAAGGACATAACAAGCTGAAACGGCTTTAGAAAAGAGCAACAAGGATGGTAAATGGTATGGAGAACAAAAATACAAGGAGGGGTTGAAGGATTTGACATGTTCAGCTTGGTGAATAGAAGACTATGGAGTGATATAACACCCTTTTAATCCCTCAAGGGATGCTTCAAAGAGAAGACAAGCTTGTTCTTTGTTGCCTCAGAGGGCAGAAGTAGGTCCAATAGTTTTTAAGTTACAGGAAAGTAGATTTTAATTTAATATTAGAAATATATATTTTGACAGGTAGCCTCCGGTGGCGCAGTGGGTTAAAGCACTGAGCTGCTGAGCTGCTGAGATTGTTGATCGAAAGGTCTCAGGTTCGATTTCGGGGAGTGGCGTGAGCTTCCGCTGTCAGCCCTAGCTTCTGCCAACCTAGCAGTTTGAAAACATGCAAATGTGAGTAGATCAATAGGTACCGCTCCGGCGGGAAGGTAACGGCACTCCATGCAGTCATGCCGGCAACATGACCTTGGAGGTGTCTACGGACAACGCTGGCTCTTCGGCTTAGAAATGGAGATGAGCACCACACCCCAGAGTCAGACATGACTGGACTTAATGTCAGGGGACTACCTTTACCTTTACCTTTACCTTTACCTTTACCTTTACCTTTACCTTTACCTTTACCTATATCTTGACAGTAACAACAAAACAACAAAACTTCATTTATATACCGCTCTATCTCCCCGAGGGGACTCAGAGTGGTTTCCAAGTAAAATCATCAATACATACAGAGTAAACAACATAAACATAAAATTAACAAAACAATATAAGCATAAAATTGTCACAATAGTACATATATATTAAAGGTAATCCTGCCTGTTCAAGGCAATTTAAAAGGCCAGGCCAAGACTAATGCAAGCTCAAAATTTCTAGAGGGCCCGAGAAATTAGGTGCAGTGCTATAGCAAGCAACAGCAATAACAGGTATGGTCTACGGCTGTTCATTTCCAGGGCCTATTAGAGGGAGTGACCTGGATAATTGGTAGGAAAAATAAGGCCATATACAGCAGTGTCTGAGACTGAGCTAGAACTAGTCATTCTCAAAGGCTTGTTGAAACCACCAGGTCTTACAAAAGCTCTTACAAAAGGAGGGGAGGGATGGGGCCTGTCTTATTTCTCTAGGAAGGGGGTTCCAGAGGCAGGGGCCACCACCGAGAAGACCCTCTCTCTCATCCCCACCAACTGTGCTTGTGACAGTGGTGGGAGCGAAAGGAGGACCTCCCTAGAAGATCTTAAAGTTCACGCCAATTCATAGAAGGAGATGTGATTGTGAAGATAGGCAGGGCCCGAACCGCTTAGGGCTTTATAGGTCATAACCTGCACCTTGAATTTGGCTCGGCAACTTATTGGCAACCAATGAAGCTGTTTCAAAAGGGGTGTTGCATGCTCCCTATAGTTTGCTCCAGTAAGGAGCCTGGCTGCATTTAAGCAATGGGAACAACTGATGGTGAGGTCCTCTTCTCTAGACATCTTTTTTTTAAAAAAAGGCTGAGGAGCTCCATGTTAGGAATGCTGTAGCTCAGACATGGGCAAACTTTGGCCCTCCATGTGTTTTAGACTTCATCTCCCACAATTCCTAACAGCCAGCAAGCTGACTGGGATTTCTGGGAGTTGAAATCCAAAACACTTGAGCAGGGGTTTGGAGCTGATGGATCACAGACCCTTTCCAGTTCCATAATTTTGGTTAACCCCATGCATTCATTTTGAAAACTGTACAAGACAACTCAGCAATTTTGATTTTGTTGCATTAGGGTGCTGAATTGAATCATTCAAAGTAGAACGTGTTGCTTTCATCTTGGGACCTGTGTGATATTCTGAAACGGGAGCTGGTTGTTTATTTTAGGTTGAGAAGATGCTGCAGATTATGATAACAATTGAAAGATAAGGAAACCTTTAGATGGATGTGTGACTAACTACTTGGAAGCGTTAAAGTTAAAAATAGTCCTGTTTGCACCGTTATCTTTCTCAACATCTCACTCAAAGGTAGGAGGAGCTTCTCTGACAGATTAGGAGTTAGGAAATAGTGATGAAACAGTTTCAGTGAAGCAGGTGGGCTAAGTTTCTTGGGAATAAACATTTTGCTAGTTCATTTTTAAAAAACAGCTGTAAAATTATGTAACCACAGGAAATACAGTATAAGTGATCATCATATAATCTTTCTTTTAAACATTTTCTATACTTCCCGTAATATCAAATGAAACCCTATAGTATTTTATATTAATTGAAGCAATGGATTAAGAAAGGTGGCTGAGAAGAAATAGGGGTTAAAACCTTTTACTTTTTTGGCAAAGGAATAAAATAACTGGCGTTGTAAATTGTTGCCAAGCCAACTTCAGCTCATGGTAACCCTATCAATGAGAGATTTCTAAGACCACTCTGTAATCAACAGCCCAACTCAGATCCTGAAAACTAAACACTGCAGCTCCCTTGATTCACACTAATATCATTTTGCTCCTTTCCCAGTGCCTCCCACTTTACCAAGGATGATTTTTCTCTCCGATTAGGATATGATCAATGTATGATAGCCTAATTTTAATAAATTTGGTTTCTATGAACAGTTCAAGCCTGCTTTGCTCTAGGACCCATTTTGGGGCATTTTGTTAGCCCATGGTTTCTGCATTAACTGTACTGTACCACAACATTTCATATGAGTTTCTTCCAATCAGCTTTCTTTGCTGTTGAGTTTTCAGAACCATACAAAGAAATAGAAAATTTTCTGGAATGGACAATCCTGACCTTTGGTGTTCAATGATATCTGTTCACACCTGCTATTCTTTCATAACTGTTCTTCCATGACTTCCTCTGATTTCCGGACCACAATCTCCATTTTGATGATGATATTATTATTATTATTATTATTATTATTCTATGTTTATCTGAGATTTATGATTAACCCAAAGTAAAGAAAGTAATTGACTATTTCAATGTTTATATGTTTTAAATGGTTTTATTGTATGATTTTATAAATTTGTTTTAAATGTTTTAAATTATACTTTGTATATTGTTCCGGCATCAAATGGCTGATGGTTGTAAGCCACTACTTCTATCTGGCCTTTCTCAAACACCTTCGGGTTTGAGAAAGGCAGGATAGAAGTAGCGTAAATAAATAAATAAATAAATAAATAAATAAATAAATCAGTTCTTGTGGGTTTTTTCGGGCTATATGGCCATGTTCTAGAGGCATTTCTCCTGACATTTCGCCTGCATCTATGGCAAGCATCCTCAGAGGTGAGGTCTGCTGGAGCTGGGAAAAAAGGGGTTTATATATCTGTGGAATGACCAGGGTGAGACAAAGGGCTTTTGTAAGTTGGGCTAGGTGTGAATCTTTCAACTGACCACCTTGATTAGCATACAATGGGCTGACTGTGCCTGGAGCAAACTCTTCTTGAAAGGTGATTAGATGTCCCTGCCTGTTTTTCTCTCTGCTGTTTTTGCTGTTGCAATTTTAGAATTTTTTAATACTGGTAGCCAGATTTTGTTCATTTTCATGGTTTCTTCCTTTCTGTTGAAATTGTCCACATGTTTGTGGATTTCAACTGTGGAAGTCAAAAAAGAAGCACCATTAAAGCCTTGGTAGACCGTGCAAAAAGAATCTGTGAACCCCACCTCCTCCAAGATGAACTGAACCACCTCAACTGGGCTCTCCAGGCCAATGGATACTCCACCTCAGACATCAGAAGAGCTGCAAGACCAAGAACAAGCCACAAGAGTAAAGATGAAGATCCACCCAGAGGAAAAGTGTTCCTGCCATACATCAAAGGAACCACCGACCGCATAGGGAAGCTGATGAGGAAACACAACATACAAACAATCTACAAACCCACCAAGAAAATCCAACAAATGCTACGTTCAGCAAAGGACAAGAGGAATCCTCTCACCTCTGCAGGAGTCTACCGTATACCATGCAGCTGTGGAAAGTCTACATAGGGACCACCAAACGCAGCGCCCAAACAAGAATCCAGGAACATGAAAGGCACTGCAAACTACTCCAACCAGAGAAATCAGCCATAGCAGAGCACCTGATGAACCAACCTGGACACAGCATTTTATTTGAGAACACAAAAATGCTGGACCACTCTCACAACCACCATGTCAGGCTACACAGAGAAGCCATTGAAATCCACAAACATATGGACAATTTCAACAGAAAGGAAGAAACCATGAAAATGAACAAAATCTGGCTACCAGTATTAAAAAATTCTAAAATTGCAACAGCAAAAACAGCAGAGAGAAAAACAGGCAGGAACATCTAATCACCCTTCAAGAAGAGTTTGCTCCAGGCACAGTCAGCCCATTGTATGCTAATCAAGGTGGTCAGTTGAAAGATTCACACCTAGCCCAATTTACAAAAGCCCTTTGTCTCACTCTGGTCATTCCACAGATATATAAACCCCTTTTTTCCCAGCTCCAGCAGACCTCACCTCTGAGGATGCTTGCCATAGATGCAGGCGAAACGTCAGGAGAAATGCCTCTAGAACATGGCCATAAAGCCCGAAAAAAACCCACAAGAACTGAGTGATTCCGGCCATGAAAGGCTTCGACAATACAAATAAATAATTGTCCTCTTTAAAGCTATTTAAGTCCTATGATAGTTCTTTGTTGCCTCAGAGGGCAGAAGTAGGTCCAATAGTTTTTATTTTCTTAATACTCAGCTAAAACTCTTCTTTTCCACATTTTTCTCTGAACAAATGAGTGGCTGAATCAGTCCAGGGTCTAAGCAAACAAAACAACCTAAACTGGGTCAAAAGAGAAGAGCACGAGCCACCACAGTACTACAGAGGAGCAATTCTTCTATAATATGGAGATAACCTTGCCTGTATTCATGTATAATCAGTTGGAGCCCCCGGTGGAGCAGTGGGTTAAAACCCTGTGCCGGCAGGACTGAAGACTGACGGGTTGCAGGTTCGAATCCGAAGAGAGGCGGATGAGTTCCCTCTATCAACTCCAGCTCCTCATGTGGGGACATGAGAGAAGCCTCCCACAAGGATGATAAAAACATCAAGTCATCCGGGTATCCCCTGGGCAATGTCCTTGCAGATGGCCAATTCTCTCACCCCAGAAGCGACTTGCAGTTTCTCAAGTTGCTCCTGACACGACAAAAAAAAAGTTGTAGCTTAGCGCAGGTAGCCTCATTATTACAGCATTTTCATTTTAAGCAAAGCTATAGTCTTACCTGTGTCTTTGTTGCTGCCATTTTAGTCCGCAATGTTCCAAAGAATGAAATAGTTTAGCCTTCAGCTAATTTCTTTGAATATCAGTATGTGATGTTCCAGGTGCTGCTTCCAGGACAGGACTATGAACCTCACCTGCCTCTGACTGAAGCCTGTTAACTAGCCTTGCCTCTGCCCATCACCTGAGAAGGCATCCTCTTGAAAAGATATAAGGACAGTAGAAATATTTTGAAGTTGTGGTGGGCTCTACATTAGCAGGCAGGTCTTTAAAAGTGTCAATTAGTTGCAGGTGTGTTTTTACGAAACAATGAAAACAAAATACTTTATAGTGAAGCAATACTCCTACAATTAAAACAAATAAGAAATTATTTTAATTTTATTTATTTCATTTACATGCCACCTTTCTCCCAGATCATTTCATTTGCTTTTGATAATTCCTAGGGATCTCAACTGCACAGAGGTCTTGGTAATACAACCTTGTCAGGTTTTTCATGAGACACTCAGCCTCCTAGCTTACTCTTGGGGATTTTTAAAAAAAGAAAATGTTGACCATTTCTGTTACCTTGGCAGCCACCTCTCCACAAAAGTCAACATTGACACTGAAATAAAACACCGCCTGAGCTCTGCAAGTGCAGCATTTTTCCGAATGAAGCACAGAGTGTTTGAGGACCAGGGCATCCATAGGGATACCAAGGTGCTTGTTTATAAAGCCATTGTCCTCCCAATCCTGCTATATGCCTGCAAAATGTGGACTGTCTACAGATGTCACATGCAACTCCTGGAACGAATCCATCAGCGTTGCCTCCAAAAAATCCTGCAAATCTCATGGGAAGACAGGTGGACAAATGTCAGTACGCTGGAAGAAGCAAAAACCACCAGCATTGAAGCGATAGGACTCTGCCATCAACTCCACTGGACCAGCCAGTTCATAACCCTGAGACATCTGTTCTCAGAAACCCTATCTATTAACCATGTTTGCTAAGGTTTGGGGAAGCTTGGAGTCTTCCAGGAGAAAGAAAAAGTCATATCTTTCTGTTGGAAGATTTCTGGAGATTCTGGTGGAATCAAGGACTATCAAGAAAACTCTTGTGTGACAGATGCAACCTCAGGGTCACACTTTCTCTGTCCATAACCTTGGAATCGATTTGTAAGAAAACCTGACATAAGCACCTGTTGTTGGACACACATCACATATGCTGAATCAGCATACAAGTATGGTATGAGTTCAACATCCTGTATTTATTGAAGGAGGAAGATAGTCATAAGGCCAGAGTTATTATGGAGTAACTCACTTTCCTACCTAGGCACTATACCTGCATTGCACTTGCAAAGGTAGACTATTAAATAAGGATTATGCAATTTTCCCTGTGAAATTTTCCTGCCTCTCTAGCCCTTCCCTTGTAGATTCATGTTAAGTGTTGCACTGGTTCTTCTTTTGCACATTACATCACATTTCATCCTGCTTGAGCTTCATCCCAAAGGGGATTGAGGCAGCTTCTGACTGTAAGGAAGGATGCTGCATTCTGAAATGAAAAAAATCCCCTTTCATGTGGAATTGTTTACAGATTTATTTGCATGATTTTGATCCAATGGGAAACATGTTTCAGGGAAGAGAGAGAGAGATGTTAGAGAAAAAAATTAATCTAAGAATCTCAAACGAAAAATTAAGGGAAATTCCTTTTGTTTAAATGTAAGACTGTGAATCTTTGCACCACATTGAGCTTCAGAAATCAGAATAAAAGAAGATTTTTTTTATTTCTCACATTTCTATCCTGTCCTTCTCAACCCCCGAAGGGGAACTCAGGAGGAGGAAGAGGAGGAGGAGGAGGGATTCCAACATACAAAGGCAAACATTCAATGCCACCATAGAGCAAACACGACCCATTTCAATGAATCTGAGGTTCAGATGCATTGAAATCCCACTCAGCCATGAGTGAACTTGTTACTATTTCTTTGTCTAACATACCTCACAAGACTATGCCTGTCGGGGATGCCGTAGTGATGGATTTCTGCAGAAATTACCCTTGAAGTCTCTTTCAACTCCAAGATTCAAATACATTTGTTTGGCTGATATAGTAAAACCATACTGATTTTCCCCTGATAAAGACAAAATATATAGAATGTCTATTTGTTAGCAAAGATTTGAAGGCATTGCCAGATTCTGCCTTTTCCACCCCGTAAGAGTTTATTTATGATTTGACTATTAATTTGTAATAGTTAAAAATGTTTCATTATTTATTTAACAGTTAGTAATATCTATAGCAATGACTTCACAGTTATAAAATACTTGCAGTCTGAAAATATGTGACTGACAATTGGATATATGAATGTGCTTCTCAAAACCAGTGTTCAAAGGACAGGTTGGATGGAGTCCTTTTTTTCATAATGCTTTTTGTGATCATATAAAATTGCTTCATAGGACAGATTCATTTCTGTTATAGCCCACAACACTTTGCAACAGGAAAATAATAATGGAATGATATTTGATAAATGCCTACTCAGGGTAATGTTTATCGGTTTTAATGGAGTGTGCTTTGTCATAGTCAAAGCTGTAATTTTACCTTTTTCTTAGTGCCTTGACTTATTTCAGTTGTGGTCATCTCTTTAAATCCAAGCAAAAGAAAATTCACTACCTCTGAGGATGCTTGCCATAGATGCAGGCGAAATGTCAGGAGAAAATGCCTCTAGAACATGGCCATATAGCCCGAAAAAACCTACAACATTAAAATTCAGGTTTTAATATCTGTCACTTTCTCTCAATCCTACATTTTTAAAAAATCAAGTGTTCTCCATAATATTGATGTAGACATTTGTGAATTTGATACATTCCTGCCAAAAATAAATCAACCTTAATAGAACCAGTATGAACAGGGTCACGATACACCTAGTTCTTAAAGTTAAGGAGCTTGTCCAGAAAAAAAGAAGTGCTAATATTAATTCTCTACCAGAAACTTAGTTGAATACATGGAGATCCAAAGTTAAGTACTTAAAGCCTCCTATGTCTGGATGGGCAAACTTTCAGTTTCATGTAGTCCCACAATCATGGGGTTTTTTTTAAATCTCAAATTCTTTCCAAGTTGTGAATTAAAAAAAAACAAAACCAAACATCATTCTTACCCATTTCTACTTGACAGTTTCAAACATTGCCTGGATTGCACTCTTTCTTCATGCAAGTGTCAAGCAAAGGCATGGAATATTTGTATTCTTGATGGATGGCTTGTGTGTGTGCATGTGGTGTGACAAAGTATTCTAAAAAGTGGATATGCTGAGCTAGTTTGCCATTAGATGATGTGTTAAGCAAGATGTAATAAGAGCTTTGCCAGAACAGAATTGTATGGCACCATCAGCCTGGTGCTGTGTGTGGTTGAGTTGGCTTTTCATATGGGTTATTTGCATGTAGACAATCACATGAACTGCAGTCTGGACCTGTATCTCTAGAAAGGAAGTTGACAACAACCTCCTTTCAAGATATCATCGTCAAGCAACAGGAGGAATGACAAAATGATTTCAGACGTATGCAGCTGTAAAAACAACATTAGGAGTTATCCTCCATTTGCAGGGTATCCTGCAAGAACTAGATAATAATAATAATAATAATAATAATTTTATTTGTTATCCACCTCTCCTAATTGCTCGAGACAGGGTACAACAAAATCAACATATGAACAAAAACACATAAAATAAAATACATAGATCACAACACACCATTATAAAAAATTAGACCAAACACAGAGTACAAAACTCAACATATAGCATTAGCTACGATAGAATACAGATGCCAAACTCATGATTCAAAGTTCACTGGGAAGGCCTGCCGGAAGAAATAGATCTTCATTAAAATCTTGAATTACCACAGCTCGTTTCACTATTGGAGCTCTTCTGGCAGGTCATTCCACAGCAGTGGGACAGCCAATGAATATGTCATGAAGAGCAAATGGTTGCTAATTTGCATGCGGTGTGAAGAGTCAGTAATTTGTATATGATATTGTGGAAGAGTTGGATTCACTGCCTTGCCTGCTTCCGGCTTTGTGGCCCATGGAATGAATGAGAGCCAGTTGCTATTCTCAATTAAAGCCTCTTCAAGGCCGAGGAGTCTAGAGGCCAACAAATGATCCCTGATGACCCTCAAATGAAGGAGTTAGAAGGTACAAATAGGCATAATTAAACAGGAGAATGCAAACTTCTTCCTTTGAACCAAGCTGGAAGGCAGTCAAAGCCTGATGCCTAGTCTGTCTGCCAAAGTTGGGAAGATACCCAGGGCCAGGCCTGTTGCCAGGATTTTGATTCGGGGGGGGGGGGGGGCTGAGTTTGATTTAGAAATGGATGAATAATGTGAACTATCTGAAAGGACTGTAAAATACTTCTGCAACATATTGTGTTTTTCCTTAACTTTATTGTGTATTAAATCTACCTTTCGACATACAAGTACTGAAAAGCAAACAACACATTCGAGGAGAAGAATGAGCATATGTAAATCAGAAAAATATATTTTCAGTCATAATTTGTGATGAGACAGACTTTCCATTTTCTTTTGCTTTTGGGGGTAATTTCTGAGATTAGCCTTGTGACCTTCCTGTCTCTCTAGCACACTTCCCATGAGCACACCCCTTTTCCATTGCACCACCAGCTACCTGCTCATTTCCAGCAACTGTGAGCAGGAGCAGACATGTTCAAATTTCACTCTTCCCTCTAGCTGAGCACACAGCTTGTAGGGCATTTTGAGCCAACAGGCTAATGAGTCAGCCAAGAACCAATGCAGAGGTTAGGATTGCATGTAATCATCAAAAAGTATTTTCAGAAAGTAGCATTTTGGTTGAGCTCAATTAAACCTTAAAGGATTGCATGATGAACTTCAATCAATGTCAAGACAAAGTCATTCTAGCATAATGTGAACTGCCATCTGTTAGAAGCGATTAGTGACTGTATTGTTGAAGGCTTTCATGGTCGGAATCTCCAGCTCCTCATGCGGGGACATGAGAGAAGCCTCCCACAAGGATGATAAAAACATCAAAATCATCCAGGCGTCCCCTGGGCAACGTCCCTGCAGACAGCTAATTCTCTCACACCAGGAGTGACTCCTGACACGACAAAAAAAATGGTCAGAATCATTGGGTTGGAAGTCGGAAGTGACTGAATGAATAAACAACAAGTGGCAGATACTAGATTTTTTTCTTAGCCCTCTTGGCCGTTTCTTTCTCTTAGAAGAAGTATCCTCAAACTGAGGCCTCCAACTCCCAGAAGCTCTAGCCGGCTTGTTCAATGATCGGAAATTATGGGAATTTGGGGCCCAAACAGCCGGAGGACTGCAGTTTGAGGATGCCTGTCATAGAATACATAGCTATGTATTTCTTACGCTGGGGGTTGGGGTTAATGTTTGGTATCCTGGATAGCTCCTTGGATAGACAGGCTCAAATACAGAGTATGCATGATCCATGGACACAAAAGCCACTACCTGCCATGGATCTCTATACAGAGTGATGATATCATCAGGAACACCTGTCCAATTAGCCACTGTGTGATTTCATGCTGTTAGCTTACACAGTTCAGTTGCTTCTGCTATAACCTCTGGTCAGGAATTCCCCTCTGCCCTGAGATCTTTCCTATTCCTCATGGCTCAGGGGCTCCATGATATTATCAGGATAAGAACAATAAGAACATCTGATTTTCATATGTGTAGAGATTCCCTTTCCAGCACATATCTATGTAACAGGAAATACCTTCTGGGTAGTCTTCAGAACCCTATTGGGGAAGTACTTTTGAAATGTTATAAGTCATTCTGGGATGAGATGGACTGTGTTGAATAAATTTGCTCCCCATTGTGTTTAGTCAAGCCAACGGATGCCATATGACAATGATTTCCCCAAATGCAGGCTTTGTGTTTCTGAAACACAGTGTGCTGCTCATTGCTGCAGTGCAACACCTTTCATACAGTTGTAGCTCTTGCCTCATGTTTGGACAGGAAGTGAAGGGCTGAAGAGCCAGAGGGTTCAGCAAAAGAATGAGAAAAAAATTACTCAGCAGTTTAAGGAGGAATCTCAGCTTATTTTTCTTCATCCGGGAAAAATCTGCTCTGGGTAACTTACAAAAGTGAAGAATATCATAAATGAATAGTATTAGCGATTTAGAATACTCTAAAAGAAATGATAGGACATTATACAATATAAAAACAAATCAAATGAGGTTACAATGTAGGATGGAACACACTTGTTTCAATACTGACTGTTGTCCCACTTCTAGGCACAGTTTAAGAGCTCAAGAACTATAATCTCTTTTATGAGATTACCTGTGTTTTCAAATTTGCTGAGGAAGCCCTTCTCCCTGTCCCACCATTCTCACGAGTAGATCAGGTGGGAATGTGAGAGAGGCCCTTCTCAGTGGCTGCCCCCAGACTCCAGAACAGTTAGACTGACACCCTCTCACTTTCTTTTTGCAAAGAAGTAAATGTTTTGTTCTGTTTTACTATTGCAATGTACTCTACATGAGGCTTCCCTTGAAGATGGCCTGGAAACTTCAATTGGTCCAATGCTTGGCAGCCAGACTTCTAATGGGGGCGAATTACAGAGAGTGGTCAACCCTCCTGTTTAAGGAGCTCCATTGGCTGCCGTTCATCTTCCCGTCCCAATTCAAGGTGCAGGTTATTACCTACAAAGCCCTGAACGGTTTGGTACCCACCTACTTTTGTGACTGCATCTCCTACCACAAACCTGCACGATCTCTTCAATCTTCTGGAGAGGCCCTTCTCTCGCCCCTTCCTGTATCACAGGCCCGATTTGTGGGAACGAGGGAGAACGCCTTTTCCGCTGTGGCCCCCTCTTTTGGAATTCGCTGCCTAGGGAGATCAGGCAGGCCCCCACCCTAGCTGCTTTTAAGAAAGTTCTAAAAACCTGGCTCTTCCGATGTGCCTTCGGAGAATGACCTCTCAACCCATCTGGTTGTTTTAGCCTATAGTTGGCCTCAGAATAAAGCATCTTCCCTGCCCCTAAAATGGCTAAATTCTGCGGCTCCTCCCTTTCGGGCTCCTCTCTTACAAATGCACTTTTATCTCTATCTCACCCAGGATTTTAACCTTTTAACATTTTACCTCATACATTTGGCCCGCCCTATGTGTCTGATTTTATTATGCTGTTTTATATTGCTGATTTTATTTGTTATTTCATGTTTTGTTATGATGTGTTTTGTTATTGTGTGTTTATTATGTTGTATTATTTTGGGCATGGCCTCGTGTTAGCCGCCCCGAGTCCCCCTTGGGGAGATGGTGGCGGGTTATAAATAAAGATTATGATTATGATTATGATTATGATTATGATTATGATTATGATTATTATTTACTGGCATTTTGATTAGGTGCGCCTTACCTAAGCAGTGTGCAGGATTTTGTTGTGTGCATTTAATAGGTATGTCAATTTTTGACTGTTTTATATCTTTTTAACTATTATATTTTTGTGAATGGAACCACCTTTTTTAATTTGGTGTGTGCTCCTTTGAATTTTAAGCAGGGAAGAAGGTATAATGAAAATAATAATAATAACAATAACAACAAAAACAACATTCTATTAACCAATTCAAACTCTGGCAAGTTACTCTGAAAGGAATAAATACAATGGAATGCCGGATGCTGAAGTGATATGTAACTGAACAATGGTAGGATTCGGGGTATCATTCAACCACTGCTCCATTATGTCGGTCTTTCACATCTCATAGATTAAGAAGCACTGATCTAAAATACAAATGAAACATGATTGTACCATACCTTTCACAATATTTTCCAATACATATTGCATATTAATTTCAGATACCAATCTCTTCGCAGATTTTGTTTTTCCCCATGACCTAACTGTTGAAGTATCCTTATTTACTGACTTATGCGATCAGCACTTTTGCTGTTGTCAGAAGATATGTTTACTTCATCCAATATTTGGATCATAATTTAGCATCTCTTTTACATAATATGTTAGCAGTAATATGTTACTAAGGCTATTAATACTTAAAATTTCCACTTTAACAAGCTATGGTAAGGACTTTCCATGTTACTTGGACTTATAATTGTTTGGAAACTGCTTAATGTGGTCATGCCCTCATTTCCATTCAGGAAATATTTCTGGATAGGAAATATGATTATGATATAGCTCCCCATAGTTACTTCCTTCTTCCGTACTACCGCATCTTATGTGCTTTATTTAATTTGTGAAAGGATTTAATAATTGAACATGACTTGGAACATATGTTTTGAGTTTGACAAAAGGAATCAACTACAGACAAGATTTGAAGTTATCTTATTTTCATGTCATACAAAATCTAGAAATATGGACACTAAAGTGGCATCCACTCCGGAAACTGAAACTGTTCTTTAGATACCGTCCTTCCATTGGCATTTGATAGAAAGTGTATCACATTTGAAGTATTCATCTGGTAAGGATTGCTCTCTAGAAGACAAAATGGGAAGATGGCTTGTAGAAGAGTGTACAGGCAATCTTCAAGTTATGAACAAGATATGTTCTGGAGGTACATTCTGTAGGAGAGGCTGTATCTAAGCACCTCTGGACTAGATAAGGATATGCATGGCATCCAAAACAGTTTGTGCGTTGTGGGACAGACATGTTGCCCTCCATGTGAGCGACAGTGAACTCTTCTATACAGACATGTTGCCCTACAAGTGAGAGACAGTGACCATGACTACACCGGCTGGTAAATCCAGGGCAAGCATCTTTCTGAATCCACTGTGATGGGACGGAATCTACATAGTCCAGGCAAGCAAATATCATCCCACTGGACTGGCACTTCAGCTTCCATGTCACTATTGCCACTCCCAGTCAGACCCCTGTTTGAGTTCCTAGTAGTCATGCATCCTGTTTTAACATCAGCAGAAGTGGCCACATGGCCTGGAAAACCAGGAGCCAATCTTCAATTCTTCACCCTGGTTACATGGGCACATCTATCAATGTCAGAATGGGGCACCTATGGAGGTGTGCAGCCAACTGTGGGGGGGGGGGGGGCAGCAGCAATATGGGAAGATCCATCCCATTTTATATATGCTGATAAGCACAGGGGAAAGGTAGCAGCAATAGTGCCCCAAGTGGACAGTAGGCTGGTCTGAATTTGACCCAATTTAGCTGTCTACTCTGCCCAGGAGCTAGAGGATATTCCAAAGTTTCACATAAACTCTTGAGTATCCACCAATTTTTACTTAAAATCAGATTAACTCAGTTTTAACCCATGATACATAACAGAACAGCCAGATGCCAACTCAAGGTGAGTGTCGATTATAATCCTATGTAGATGACCTAAACCATCTGGGTATAAAGGACTGAAGATACTATACTCACCAGAAGATCTTAGAACCTGGACAAATAATATGGAAGAAGAATCTTCTTACAATGTTATTGTGTACATGCCAACTTATTAGACAGAGTTCTCTAGAAGAGAAAATGATTTTAAAGAATAGGGAAATAAATCCAATTCCCAGTAGTTTCGCTAGGGAGCAGCATTGCCCCATTTTTTTTTCTACAATGGGCTGAACGGCCATGTTCTGGAAGCATTCTCTCCTAACGTTTCGCCTGCATCTATGGCAGGTGTCCTCAGAGGTTGTGAGGAAAATTGTGTTTATATATCTGTGGAAAGTCCAAGGCGGGAGAAAGAATTCTTTTCTGTTGGAGGCAAGTGAGAATGTTTCAGTTGGCCACCTTGATTAGCATTTGATGGCCTGACAGTTTTTAGGTATTCCCTGTTACTGCCTGGGGGAATTCCTTGTTGAGATGTGATTAGCTGTTCCTGATTGTTTCTTCTCTGGAGTTCCCCTGTGTTTGAGTTTTGTTTTTTATTTACTGTTATAATTTTAAAGTTTTTTAATACTGGTAGCCAAATTTTGTTCATTTTCATTGTTTCTTTCTTTCTGTTGAAATTGTCCACATGCTTGTTGATTTCAATGGCTTCTACAATGCTCATCTTAATCTAAAATTGTGCTTGGCAATCAGCCATTCTTTACAGCATAGAAAATAAAATGGCTTTCAGAAAATTATTCAGCTGTGACTCAAAACAAGATGGAAGCTACTATAGATTAATAGCTAGTGGTTTGTTCAGTTTCACTCACATTCTAACTGCAACCACAATTATTTTGTCAGGTATGATCTTTTGCATTGAATTTCCGTGCAAGTTGTTCATGCCCAAAATTTAAACTCTAATCAACGAAGTAACATTGTAATGAATCATGCTGCTATGTTCTTTCAAGTGAATATGGCCTTTATTCTTAAGCTGATGGCACCTTTTCTAAAGCTAGCAGAAGATACTTACTCACTTATGGCTAGAACTATGTTGGTGAGTCCCACCTAAAATACACCCATTCCATCAATTATTGAATCACCACATAGGTAAATCCCATTGGTTTAATAGCTCCACTCTAGTAATTACAGGATATATGTCTCTATATTCCTTGAGTAACATAGATTTTTGCAATGGCCATTGATATTTGATGGCTTCTGAAGCCCCTTCTACATTGTCCTATATCCTAGGATCTGATCCCAGATTATGTGCTTTGAACCGAATTCTATGAGTCTACACTGCCAGATAATCTGGGATAAGCAGATAATCTGGGATCAGATCATGGGATATAGGGTAGTGCAGATCCAGCCTGAGTTGGAATACACCAATGAACTCTCCAATGTACTGGAGTTATGACCTGTGCAGATCCAACTCTAAATTTTGCAGCTCAAGCTGGGAGGAAATTCTATAAAGGGGGCATGAGATATTTAATCAGGGTTAGGTATGGCCTTTTTTTTCCTTTTTTTTTTTTGCCCCCAGGATCCTATGGGAGATGACAGGTTGCCAAAAATGATAAGAAATGTCCTATTTCTGTTTTTGAAGAATAGGCATTCTATCATGACGTACTGTTTAGGAGGGAGGGTCCTTGCATAATTGACATGTTTTCAGCCAGAAAAAAGAGTAGTCTGGAGAGTCTAAGGAGTTAGAGGCTATAAAAAAGCCAGATGGGGGACCAAATGCAGCCTGCACCTAAATTATGCTTGGGAAGAAAAGATACTTCTTACTGTAAATGAACCTGCCTCTTGGATCGCTTGTGTGCTTCCTCGTGATCAATGTACAAAATGTGTGTTTTGTAAGTAAGCATATGATGCATAAGAATTCCATTCCGTTCATGTGTCATTAAGATTTCCCAAAATTTTGCAAATGTCTTTGTGAACACACCCAATAAGTGAAATTTTTAAAAGTGGGTGTGTGAGAGAAAGTGAAAATGGTCAGTTTTCCCATTCCTCTACAGGGTTTTGATTTCTTCATAAGTGGGAGTTGTTTTGTTTGTTTTTTTTTAAAAAAAAACTGAAAGGTAGTTACACTGACATATACAGTGACCTGTCCTTAAAAGGCAGCACCTGGTGTGCTCTCCTTAAAGTTTCTGATCTCCTGCATATATCAAAGAAGGAAGCAGATATCTTTGCTCAGAAAACAATGCACAAAAATAATAAATGTATCCTTTCTCATTCTATTCAGTGTTGTTTGGCTGTCTGCTGATCTGGAAATCAGCATCTTGAAAATGTGTACACAGTAATCCTAAAAGCTAGGTGCGACAGTTTAGTTAGTTTTCCATATTGATAGATTCAACCATCCATGGTTTGAAAATATTCTGTAGTAGTAGTGGTGGTGGTGGTGGTAGTAGTAGTATTAGTAGTAATCCAAATAAGCAAGCCTTGATTTTAATAATAATAGTACACTTTATTTATATTAGGCTCTTCTCACAGCAGATTACAGCATTTACTTACATAGGCCTTTACATGTCTTTACAATCATTTACAAATGAGAAACACAAACACAAACAAAGGAGAGGCTTCTGCTTTTGCATTTCCGGCTTCTTGAGGTGGTGCTTCATCGCTAGCTCCGAGAAGGTCCTCTCCTCCATTTTTCAAGCCGAGGAGGAGCCTGTGTAGTTATCTCCTGATTGTTTGACTGGCAAGATTGCTTGAACCGTCTCTGCCTTTTCCCACTGATGTGGTACCTATTTATCTACTCACATTACATGTTTTCAAACTGCTAGGTTGACAGGAACTGGAGCTGACAAAGGGGAGTTCACCCTGTCTCGTAGATCGAACTGCTAACCTTCAGGTCAACAGTTCAGTGGCACAAGGGTTTAACCCATCACGCCACTGCGGCTCCACAGAATATAATGGCAGTTGAGCATCCATGGATTTTTTTTTTATCATTAAGGAGGTGGGGGATACCCTGGAACCATATCCAAGCACATAACATGGGCTTGCTATAGTGGTGAAAGTTGGTAAAATAGTGAAAGTGTTCGTGTTGATTTAGCCAATCTAAAAAGTCACTCTAGGCTGTAAATACATTGCCTGCTGTGCAAGTCCTATAAAAATTGACCTTAGCAGTGGTGAGAAAGAAAACTGTAACTGTAACTAAAACAAGGTCAATTCCAGGTGTGTGGAATACCTAGGCTCATTTTACCTCTAGGTAACATAAAGCAATCTCAACAAAAGGACATTGCTTTTCTTTTCCTTCAAATGCTAAACATGCAGCAGTAAACTATTTACTCATTCTGTCACATACTGGTGGCAGAGATCATACCTTGTGTCTTTATTTTGCTTTAAAAGAGTCAATTTCAGCAAAGGTTCTTAAGTCTATTCAAATTATAGCCCCAATGTAGTGAAGCAAAAGAAGGTGTTTAGATTAAATGATTGTATTTTCTGGCTTGAAAACCAAGATCCTGCTATGCATATTAAAACCTGACTTAAAAGAGTTCAGTGAACTTCTCCTAATATGACGTCAGGTGGAGAAATGTTTAGCTTGTTCTTATGAAATGTTCTAAAGTATGTTGAGACAACATCTTGGGAATTTTTTAAAGGCTGCAATTGTCAACCATTTAGGGTACATTTTAAAATTTGGCAAGTTTTTATTAGAATTGCAGCCAAAGTTTACTTTTTGCAACGTCTTATGAAAAAATGCAAGATTGAAGCTAAACTTGTGTGTGTGTGCATTTTTTCCAACATTTTAACTAAACCAGTAAATTTAGCCATTCAATCATTAACAATAGTGTCACTGGTGAGTTTTCCCGCAGCAGTTACCTTCTAAGAGGTTGGAGCCAAATAATATCTATTGATCTTTGAAAATGCTTGTCTGAGCACCAGTGTAAGATTTTGCACCTTACCTTATTTCACACTATCACACTATTTTTGTTTGTTTTTGCAAAATTAGGTTGCCTTTGCCTTTCTCTGAGAAAGTGTGACTTACTCCAGATCACCCAGTGGGTTTCCACTGGCATTAAGACCTTGGTCTCCAGAGTCAGAGTCCAACACTCAAACCACTATACCACACTGGATAGCTAATTTGAGTATTGCATATTCAAGTATTGAAATTTTAGTCAAAATATAATCCCCCCCCCCAAAAAAAAACCTAGGTTGACTTGACCATGGGTCAATATACGTGTGTGTGTGTGTGTGTGTGTGTGTGTGTGTGTGTGTGTGCGTGTGTGAAAGGAACATTTCCTTCTCTGATTAGAATGGTGGAAGGTGAGAGCTATGCCTGTCTCTGGGCTCTTCCACACTGTCCTTTATCCCAGGTCAGATTATCTGCTTTAAACCAGAATGTATGAGTCCCCACTGCCAGATAACCTGGGATCATATCTTGGGATAAAGAGGTAGTGTGGAAGGACCCGCTGAGAATCTAAAAGAAGTACCAACCCATTCTCCTCTCTAGGTGTACCTTTGAATAAAGACACCAAAGAGATACTGCTGCCACCTTTTTCCTGCCCAATCATTCAAAAAGGCAAGCGAGTAGAGCAGACATGAGCAACCTTCTGCCCCCCAGGTGTTTTGGACTGCAAGTCCCACAATTCTGAACAGCTAGTAAGCTGGCTGGGATTTCTGGGAGTTGAAGTCCAAACACACGGAGGGCCAAAAATTGCCCATTCCCGGAGTACAGGGTGTCAACGCGCCTTTTATGTTCTTCTGGGATGGATGCTCTTGCCTTTTTGCCTTTTGCCATTCAACTCAGGAAAGGGGATGGTACCTTTTTAAAATAAGGATTAATGCTATACTTAACTTTTCTCCAAAGAAGAAGCATCTTCTTTGGAGAAAAGTGGTGAAAGGGCTTTTTGAATGGGAAAATAGTGTTGGTAGTGGACAGGGGCAACTGGCCTCAAAGTGGCACTGTCCACAGAATGGCCCTCAAATTATCAATGAGACATATCAAAATCTATAATTTGAACCCACAGCAACTTGACCTTGATTTATACATGAGGTCGGCTTATACATAAATATATGTGACATAAAATTGTTTAATGTATTGTCGAAGGCTTTCATGGCTGGAATCACTAAGTTCTTGTGGGTTTTTTCAGGCTATATGGCCATGTTCTAGAGGCATTTCTCCTGACGTTTCACCTGCATCTATGGCAAGCATCCTCAGAGGTGAGGTGAGGATGCTTGCCATAGATGCAGGTGAAACGTCAGGAGAAATGCCTCTAGAACATGGCCATATAGCCCAAAAAAACCCACAAGAACTTATAAAATTGTTTCATTTAATGACATCCAAATGTAGGATCGGTGTTGAAGTCAAATAATGGGGACCCAGTTCTATTTTCTCTGAACTTCTGTGAACACAGATGTTCCAGATAGTCATATTTTAGTAAATTAAAACCACAATGCTATTGAATGTGTCTGCAGAAATCAATTATTAAAATGAATAGACCTGGGTTAACCATTGATACTACTAGGTCCCTATTACTCACTTCTGTGGTTCCTCAAGATTTGTTCTTTTCTGGCAGGAAAACCCAAAACTGCACGTGTCACACTTGGACTATATTCTTGAATCAAAAGATGCTCTACAGGAAGACCCTCATTATAGTAACCACAAAGAAACCGCTTGTTCCTGCTCTGCCTGATTCATTACACAAGGTGCCAGAACTGAAACCCATCTTTGCAGTATAGAACATTGCCTGTGAATATCACAAATATGTGTATCTGTTTCTTCACAATCAGGAAGAGCAATCAGAAAATATTGCTCAAAACTGGAGGAAGTCCAGGCAAAAACAGTTCAGTTGATGCTCCACAATTAGAACAATAAGTTCAAAGATGGTATCATTTAGCAATTTGGGACAAATAAACAGGAAGAGATGCACAAAAAGACAAAATGGTGCAAATCAACAGAGAATTAGAGATAGGGAGGCTTTATAGCTCGCTGACACAGCACAGGTCTTACATGCGTCAGAGCTAACATTTTGTTACTAGCATGTCCTGTTGATAATGTCAGCTCACATTTCTGAGAAGACTCTCTATCTTAGATCTCAGCTGCCAGTCAGAGTTGATATACTATACGGGCCTATGAATAATAAGGCAACTGCATATTGCAACTTTGTTGGACTTGATGACCATTATTGTCTTTCATGTCAGTACAGTAGTGGATCTATTCTAGGTTTTAGAATGACCTTTAAAGCTTTCCAAGTTGATGCAGTTGCCTGCTTCAGCAGCATAGGTAAAGTCTATGGGGTAGATTTACTGGCACTCCCATATGGAATTCACTAGCCAGCATTGTATTTATTCTAAATCTTGCAGACGACTTTGAGGATGTCAATTGTGTACACATTTATAAAATGACTAAAAATTGTATTACATGTGATCAGGGATAGCGACAACTTACCAGTATGGCGATCCTCAGTATCACATCTCGCCAAGTGATTATGGCCCTATGACTGCACTTCCAATGTAGTGGAATAATCATGCCCTCCTGCCGTTCTGCTGCTCTGGATTTTTAAAAAATTCTGTTAAGAAAATTATGCAATTCCAAAAAACTATGCTTTTAAAATTAAAACCTTTATTTACTACAAGATGTGAGTGGGAGAAGAGGACAATCCCACCTTCTGTGTTGACATGACTTGGGATTAGTGGGTTACCATTTACTGCTTCAACTCAGGTAGAAAATTCTTACTAGATGATATGTCAGGAGGAATTTTTCGTTGAGTCTCAGAATGATGTAAAGCACCAGCAGTATCCTCACTGTAGAAATATAAGGTAAAACAGAAAGATAAAGAAAGTCAGCATTAAGATTAATGTTGATTGCCTTCAAATTACATATAATTTTTAAACAATCTGGTCTATGTGTATTTAAGTCTTAAATTGTCTCCTACTTCATTTAATGTGTACTGATTGAGCATTTAAAAAATCTTGCATTGGAAGAATATGTGTTCATTTTGCTCTGGTTTATCAACACCCTTCACATAGAGCTGCAAAAACTTTGAAAGAAAGGTTCAAAGACTCAGTTGCACCATGAGATAGAGTAAGATAGTTGTCTCATGAGGCTTTTGCTGAGTGACATAGAATGGATATTGCTGTTGCATGCCTTTTGATGAACTATGAATGAATTTTATTGTTATGGTTACAGACCAAGGACCTTATCACATTAGGAAATACTCTGTTTCTGAGACTGTTTGAGAACGAGTTTGAACGGGTCCCATGACATGAAGTGTGCACCATCCTGTGAGTATTCCATCGGAATCCGTCTGAAAGCATCACAGAAACTGATTATTTGCAGACAGAATTCTAATCAAGTTTTTTGAAAAACTACAAATTATTTCATTCCTGAAGTGCTGTTTTTGTGTGTGATAGGAAAATCTGTATGCATTCCATTAGCAACAATGCTTTTTTAAAAAGGGGGTGTTTTGAATGGATTGGGACAGGCCCGTAGCCAGGATTTTGATTGGGGGGGGGGGCTGGGTTTGATTCGGGGGGGCTGAGTCTGAGAGAAAGAGGGTCTACCCTAGCAAACCTTTTGTATCGTTACCCCAATACCCCCATGCATATGGGATATATTGAGCATGGTGATCATATCATGATATGAATAAACATAACAGTTGAAATAATGTACCAGTAAGGCCTTCTCGTGTACCACCATGAGAATTTCGGGGGGGGGGGTCTGAAGCCCCTCAAGCCCCCCCCCCCCCCCCCGGCTACATGCCTAGATTGGGAGGAGCCATCCTTCCGTGGTATAAGGAGTCAAAGCGCAGTATTTTTGAAGGCAAAAATCATAGTAATTGGGTGTGATGGGGTTAGTATGCATCCCGTCTGAAAACGATATGCATTCAATCATATAAAAAAAACTATGGGATGCATACTGATAGAAATGGAGTATTTCCTAATGTGGTAAGATCCCAAGAGGATAAAACTTTACAACATTTAAAAACAGAGCTTTTTTTTTTTTAAAAAAAGAAAGTATAAACATGAAACCAAAAATTCACAACATTTAAAGCAGAAAGTCCGTGGGTAATAAAATGAATAGGTTAAAACTTTATCCACTAAAATCATCCACAAACTGCTTCCTTATTTTTATAGCTGCTGCACAAAACTTAATCATTCTATAAGTGATGGATGGATTCCTATCCTCTATAAGATGTTTAAAGAACAATGTGCTTCCTGAAATTCCAGGTAGGAGTAGCTCTCAAATTTCCTCTCAGAAAATTCAGCTGAACTCTAGCAAGACATATATTATATCCTCTCATCCCCATTTTGACATGCTTTTAGGTAACGAAATAATAGCCAGACCTCTACATTCATTGGAGTAAAGAGCACAGGACAATCATGAAAGTGAAAAAACGCAAACAATAGCATTGCTATTTTGTACTTGAGAACAGATTGCTAGAAATGTCTCAGTCCTCCAGTATGACTGAACGAAATTGACCATAGAGCAGTCATGGGCAAACTTCCTTTCCCCCCTCAGCCACTTAAGGGCCTGAGGCTGCTAGGAACTGTGAGAACTGAAGTCCAAAATACCTGGAGGGCTCAAGTTTGCCCATAACTGCCATAGAGTCACACAAGGAGACCTAGGGAGTCATAGAGAGAACCTGTTTAATTAAATCTGTGATTAATCAAATCTGCAAAAGTCAAAACTGCAAATGTGGAGGAATGCCTGTACGTGATAAATAGAAGATAAAATTATACCTGGCTATAATAGCATATCAAGTAATTTCTATTTAAATTGGTTTTATGGAGGGCCAAACTCCTTCCAGAATTTTTTTATATGGGGTTCAGAGAAACTGAATGTCATCACAAGAGAAGAAATAACTCTCCATCCAAGAGTGATTATCCATATCCTCAAGTTATGAAGGAACATTCAGCATTTTCTCCTCCTTGACATGGAATCCCAAACTGCTCTCATCCAAACTGCTCACTGTATTTTTGGGGCTACGCTGTTTCCAAGAATAATGTTTTCTGTGCATAATTTCTGAGAAAAATAAGTTTTAGAATCACCAAAAAAGTTCAAAGAAGTGAAAACTTACTGGGGAACAATTGGAATTACTCATTATCTCAATTTAGCAGAGAGAAAACTTTTGAAATCCTTTGCTCTTGGATGTGAGAACAAAATAAAGAGTGCTTCCCATGGTGCTACTTATAGCCAGATCTTTCTTGGAAAGACCCAAGAATGGCACTAGGGGACAAGCTGTTTTCCTAGCATGATTTGCACTCACTACCTTATAACATGGATATTCCATTTAGATAGTTAATTAATTAATTAATTAATAGACCTATTCTTCATTCATTTGCCTTAACCTCTCTCTCTTCCCCCCACACACACCTAGCTCCCTTCGAGAGAAATCATACTGATTTGGAGACTAACGCAGCATGCCTTGCAAGTGCCAGATGGAGAAGACTGGTATTATTGTTGTTTCCCAATACTGTTATAGACTTGATGCAAGAGGGAAAGGGTCTAGGAAAGAGATGCAAACACAAGCCACATCCCTGTAAAAAGCCTGCAATGAAAAAAAAACTTTTTCAATATTGTAGCAGTTTTAAATGTATTATTGCATACTAAAATTTAAAAACACAATAAAAAGTTGGGCCACACACAGGTCTTTTACAAATGCCAATACTAATTTCATTGTCGCATCTTACAATGTACAAATATCAAAGCGCTTTGTGAAAAAGCTATATATGATGAAGCAATCTGAGGTGACTTTTGGATTCGAAATATCAAATTCCTGTGAAACCAGCATACGTGCTTTTTTTTTTTTTTTAAATATTTTTATGACCTTCAACTTGGCAGGCCTCTGAGCAATCCAGTAAATGGCTGTCATGTAAGCATTATGACAATGAATGCCACTTTGTTAGCTGTCCTGAGTCCCTCTGCAGAGGTTGAGAAAGGGCGGGATATAAAAGCCCTAAATAAATGAATAAATAAATAAATACCCCCCCCCCCCCCAAAAAAAAAAAAGCTGAGTATGCTGTGTGAACAAGGGAAGGAAGTAAAATCCTGATTGCAATCCGACTGAGGAGGTTAGTTATTATGTTTCCTGCATAATGAGTTTTTCTGTGATTCAGTGACAGCTTACTCAGATTATTTGCATGATTTTGGGGCAACTTTACCCATGAAATGCAGGCTAAAATCACTTCTGGCTCAAAGGGGATTACTCTGCTGACCAATTTTGTTCTTAGATCATAAAGTTCATGACTACCTTAGTATCTTAAAGGCAAATGGCAATGCACTATATTAAGAAATCCTACAGTGTTTCTCAGTGTCATGCCAAAATATGCTTATTGACATTACAGTGAATGCTACAGAGAGAGAGAGAGAGAGAGAGAGAGAGGAAACATTTGACAGTATTACAATTTTTTAAAACTCTAGTACTGCTGTAGGTTCTGCATCCACAGATTCAACCAACAATAGCTCAAACATATTCAGGAGGAAAATGTAAGAAACAAATATTCATTTTGGCACATGCTGAGCATACCCTATCGCCGACTCCCGCTATTTCCGAAATGCTCAGACTATCCTCAGCACTCATTTGAACTGTTACTATTTATATAAGGGTCACCATTTTACTACACCATTATATATGGTGTAGTAAGCATCCACAAATTTTGGTATCCTGTAACTAAACCATAGTGGATACCTTGAACTCACCTGCCATTGTATGGATAGTTAATAATATCCTATGAATGAGAATCACCGTATGAAAAGGAGCCCTGGTAGTGCAACGGGTTAAACCCTTGTGCCAGCAGGACTGCTGACCTACAGGTCAGTGGTTCAAATCAGGAAGAGTGGGTTGAGCTTCCTCTGTCAGCTCCAGCACCCCATGCAGGGACATGAGAGAAGCCTCCCACAAGGATGGTAAAACACCAAACATCAGGGCATCCTCTGGGCAACATCCTTGCAGATGGCCAATTCTCTCACACCATAAAAACTTGCAGTTTCTCAAGTTGCTCCTGACATGGAAACAAAAAGATGTATGAAAACAAGTATGAATCATGGGAGAGGGGGGAAAGAGAATGAGCAGAACAAGTTTACTGCCTTTTTCTGGCTGATTCTCAGGGCCTTTAGAGGTTGTAGGAAGAAATTCAACACATTCTAATTTTCCTGGTTTGGAGAAGCAGGTATCTCCAAGCCAGGACCATTCACTAGCATTGTAAAGTAGAGCCTAAAACCACAGAGAATTTCTAGCAGTCACTGGAGGCAATAACAGTTTATTTTGGGGATTTGTGGAAATTGCCCTCAAATCTTTCAAATTCCTCTGTCGTCCACATGTTACTTATCCCAGGGCTTACACAGATGGGGCAAATGGCCCAAGTTGTGGTGGGATGTGTTACTGTACTTACTGCTTTTTCTTTTCCCCATCAATGTTTTTCAGTCATGAACTCTTGGGGCTTTCCCCCTCCTTCCCAATCTCTCCATTCCTACTCAAAAGTTTCAAAGAAAATACATTTGTGCATCATACTCTTTTTTTAAAAAAAATCTACGTTTCTAAAATTTTATCACTACTTGTGGGATATTCACATGCTATGGTGTGGGTTTTTTTCTTAATTTTATTAGGGAGGAATTGAAATGCTGCTGTCACACAATATTTATGCTGGGAAGTTACTGTATCATTCTTTATGTAAGTAAGTATACTCTCGCTTGCTGTGCTCTCCGCACAGTACCTTCCCCAAGCCCCTGGCAGGAATAATGATGGAGTCATACAGTCATTGAATTTGGACTGTCAAAGTCCTCCAACCAAGAAATATTGTGGAGGGAGAATTTGGATGGAGAAGTGAGATGAAAAGATACAACATAACTTACCATCCCCAAGAAGTTCCCAAGTTAGAAAAAAATGTGTACAGAAAGGAATGCAACCCTAGACTCTACACATTTCTATCACTCCTATCTATATCACAAGCATGTTTGGTGAAGAGAGAGGAAAGAGCTTCTTTGGTAGCTGCTGCTAGGTTGTTGGACTACTTATGGGAAAATCACTGGGATACCTCTTTGCTTTCTTTCTGCTTTGGCTCCTAACTAGTGTTGCAGAAGGCGTTTTAAAGGGTGCTTTTTAAAATTGTGCATTAATGCATCTTAAACTTTTAAACTTTGCACTTTAAAATAATCATTTATTTCCATTTTTTCACTTTAGTATAATAAGATTTTAGCTGCGTTAAATTGTTGTAACTCACTTGATCCTGTGCTGGGAGAATAGTGGGATATAAATATAATAAAATAAAATCTGAGCTGCCATGCATTTCAGGTTTCTTAATTTCTACTTAGCCATATTGTCTCTGGAGCTCTGTGGCCATTTTCATGGTGATGGGAGGATGACAAAGGACCAGTTTATCCCCTTTTTTCTGTGCCATGGAATGTAGGGGAAAGGGTATGGCAGTGCTGGCCCAAGTGGACAGTGGCAAGGTTCAGATTAGAGCTAGTCCAACTGTTCGTACTAACCCTGAAGTGTGAGGTTGCTCTGCAATTTTGCTAAAATTCTGGAACATCTCATAGTTCCTTGAATCATAGAATCATAGAATCAAAGAGTTGAAAGAGACCTCATGGGCCATCCAGTCCAACCCCCTGCCAAGAAGCAGGAATATTGCATTCAAATCACCCCTGACAGATGGCCATCCAGCCTCTGAAATGTGATTAACCAGGTTTACCTTTCATATTATTGTTGTTGATGTTGTTCTTACTATTATTATTGTGGTTATTATTATACCCCACTTCCTCCCTGAGAGGACTCATGGCAGCTAACACTCACACACTTTTGATCAATTTAGAAGTCGCTTCTGGTAACTTCTTGGATGTGGCTCTTAATGAGATATGTCGCATTTTCATAAGATGCCCATGCCCAACACCCCTGGAGAAATTATACTGTTTAGCTAGAATTGTATCACCTGATGGGAAATAGCAGCCTGTAAGGAAAGGACCAAGGCATTGATATCTCCAGTCCATCCTATGTTCGGATATCAGCCAGCATGCCAACATCTTAGATCAAGAAATAGCTTCCTAAGATCTACAGAGACACTCACAGGAACATCTCAGCAAGCGAGAGTCTAAACCTGGAAAATCAATCAGTGGCTGATACGAGATGAGACACTCCCTTCTGGGCACACAGAATATTGGGCAACCTGGAAGGTGCTGAACAGGCTGTGCTTTGGCACCACAAGATACAGAACCAACCTTAAGAAATGGGGCTACAAAGTGGAGTTCCTTGTGAGTGCAGTGAAGAGCAAAGCACAAACCACCTACTACAATGCAGCCTGAGTCCAGCCACGTGCACAATGGATTACCTTCTCAAAGCCACACCAGAGGCACCCCAAGTGGCCATCTAAGGCTACAAGGAGTAGCCTTATATGTCAAAAACTCTTATGCTGCAGAAGAGATGCAAGACAGCAATCCGGGAAACCAGCTTGAAAGCATCTGGATAAGAATCAAGGGAACTGGGACCCAAAAAGATCTCATTGTAGGCGTCTACTACAGACCTCCAAGCCAGGAGGAAGAACTAGATGAAGTCTTCTGCCAACAGTTGACCAAACAGGCACAGAGAAGTGATGTAGTAGTCATGGGCAATTTCAACTATCCCGATATTTGCTGGAAAACAAACTCGGCCAAGAGTACAAGGTCCAACAAATTCCTCGCTTGCCTTGCAGACAATTTCATGGTCCAGAAGGTAGAAGAGGCAACAAGGGGGTTGGCTACTCTTGATCTCATCCTAACAAATGTGGAGAACCTAATCGATGCGGTTGAAGTGGTCGGATCCTTAGGAGCAAGTGACCATGTGCTCCTGCAATTTGAGGTACAAAGGAAGGCCAAAACTAAGACAAGTCAAACCCGCATTTTGGACTTTAGAAGAGCCGATTTCCAAAAAATGAAGGAAATGCTGAGCAGCATTCTGTGGACACAGATATTAAAAGAGAGTTACGGATGGATGGGAATTTCTCAAGAGTGAAATACTCAAGGCACAATTGCAAACGGTGCCAACAAAGAGAAAAAATAGGACAAGTGCAAGGAAGCCAGAATGGATGTCCAAAGAACTTCTAACTGTGCTAAGACACAAAAGAGACATGCACAAGAAGTGGAAAAAGGTAGAAATAACCAAAGAAGAATTCAAACAAATAGCCAACACCTGTAGAAAAAAGGTCCACAAGGCAAAAGCACAAAACAAGTTCAGGCTTGCTAGTGACATTAAAAACAATAAAAAGGGCTTCTTTTCTTATGTCAGTAGAAAAAGGAAAAACAAGGAGGCGATAGGGCCTCTCCGAGGAGAAGATGGGGCAATGCTGACAGGGGGTAGGGAAAAGGCAGAACTACTTAATGCCTTCTTTGCCTCAGTCTTCTCACAAAAAAAAGGTCATCTTCAACCTCAGCAAGATGGAGTGGATGAGGGAGTAGAGGACATCCAACCCCAAATTGGGAAACAAGTCGTCCAGGAATACCTGGCCGCTCTAAATGAGTTCAAGTCCCCAGGGCCAGATCAACTACACCCAAGAGTACTGAAGGAACTAGCGGAAGTCATTTCGGAATTATTGGCAATCATCTTTCTTGGAGAACGGGAGAAGTTCCAGCAGATTGGAGGAGAGCCAATGTGGTCCCAATCTTCAAGAAGGGGAAAAAGGAAAACAATTACGGTCCGGTCAGCCTCACGTCGATACCAGGCAAGATTCTGGAAAAGATTGTTAAGGAAGTGGTCTGCAAACACTTAGAAACAAATGCGGTCATCACTAATAGTCAACATGGATTTATCAAAAACAAGTCATGCCAGACTAATCTGATCTCTTTTTTCGATAGAGTTACAAGCTGGATAGATGCAGGGAATGCCGTGGATGTGGCGTACCTGGATTTCAGTAAGGCCTTCGACAAGGTCCCCCATGACCTTCTGACAAGGAAACTAGTCCAATGTGGGCTAGGCAAAACTACGGTGAGGTGGATCTGTAATTGGTTAAATGGACGAACCCAGAGGGTGCTCACCAATGCTTCCTCTTCATCTTGGAAAGAAGTGACAAGTGGAGTGCCGCAGGGTTCCGTCCTGGGCCCGGTCCTGTTCAACATCTTTATTAATGACTTAGATGAAGGGCTAGAAGGCATGATCATCAAGTTTGCAGATGACACCAAATTGGGAGGGATAGCCAATACTCCAGAGGACAGGAGCAGGATTCAAAACGATCTTGATAGATTAGAGAGATGGGCCAAAACTAACAAAATGAAGTTCAACAGTGACAAATGTAAGATACTCCACTTTGGCAGGAAAAACAAAATGCACTGATACAAAATGGGGGATGCCTGGCTCGAGAGCAGTACGTGTGAAAAAGATCTTGGAGTCCTCGTGGACAACAAGTTAAACATGAGCCAACAATGTGATGTGGCAGCAAAAAAAGCCAATGGGATTTTGGCCTGCATCAATAGGAGCATAGTGTCTAGATCTAGGGAAGTAATGCTACCCCTCTATTCCGCTTTGGTTAGACCACACCTGGAATATTGTGTCCAATTCTGGGCACCACAATTCAAGAGAGATATTGACAAGCTGGAATGTGTCCAGAGGAGGGCGACTAAAATGATCAAGGGTCTGGAGAACAAGCCCTATGAGGAGCGGCTTAAGGAGCTGGGCATGTTTAGCCTGAAGAAGAGAAGGCTGAGAGGAGATATGATAGCCATGTATAAATATGTGAGAGGAAGCCACAGGGAGGAGGGAGCAAGCTTGTTTTCTGCTTCCTTGGAGACTAGGACGCGGAACAATGGCTTCAAACTACAAGAGAGGCGATTCCATCTGAACACGAGGAAGAACTTCCTGACTGTGAGAGCCGTTCAGCAGTGGAACTCTCTGCCCCGGAGTGTGGTGGAGGCTCCTTCTTTGGAAGCTTTTAAACAGAGGCTGGATGGCCATCTGTCAGGGGTGATTTGAATGCATCATTCCTGCTTCTTGGCAGGGGGTTGGACTGGATGGCCCATGAGGTCTCTTCCAACTCTTTGATTCTATGATTCTATGATTCTGGTCAAAGGACATTTAGCATAATGCCAAATTTTTAAAACTTTGTTTGTGTTTTTAAATACATTATAACTGTACCCTCAATTCACTTCTGACACAATAAATAATAAATAACTAAATTTAGAACAAAGCAAATACATTTTTTTAAAAATCGATTAAATAGTATGGTGTGAGAGAGGTTAAAAATACAATTAAACTACAATAAATCCAACTAAAATGCATTTTAAAACACAGAGCAGAAGTCAATGGATGTCATTTGGATGACCAGGAGTGACTTCTGATCGAACGTGGAGTTTGGGACTAGTACAGACACGCCCTGAGTTGAACTGGGCTTATATGTAGGCAATCACCTGCCTAATTATGGCAACTCCATGAATTCCATAGGTTTTACTAAGGCAAGGAAAACTCAGAGGGAATTTTGTCAGTTTCTTCCTTTGAAATAAAGACTCGATGTCTTTTCAATGTATCAAAAAATTCTGTTTCTGTAATCCTTACAATTAGTGCAGTGGGTTAAAACACTGAGCTGCTGAACTTGCTTACTGAAAGGTTGGTGGTTCGAATCCGGGGAGTAGAGTGAGCTCCCGCCTGATAGGCCCAGCTTCTGCCAACCTAGCAGTTCGAAAACATGCAAAGGTGAGTAGATCAATAGGTACCACGTTGGTGGGAAGGGAATGGCGCTCCATTCAGTCATGCTGGCCACATGACCTTGGAGGTGTCTATGGACAATGCAGGCTCTTCAGCTTAGAAATGGAGATGAGCACCAACCCCCAATGTTGGACACACCTGGACTTAATGTCAGGGGAAACCTTTACCTTTCCCTAATCCTTACAGTAACCTAACTATTGGAATGGGAGAGAGCTGGGGTACTGAGACTAAGGGGTTTGCCTGGAACCATTTGGTGATTTTGTGTGGAAGAGAGCCACTAGATTACAACACTTCAGCATGGGAATTTTTAAAATAGCAGTGTAGACATTAAAAATTGAGGTTTTGATTATTTTGCTGTAAATTGCAAATATACTCTGCTCACTCCTTAAAAAAAACCCCACCACATTATTTACTAAACACATCTATATGCACACCATTTTGGGAAGCAATGTGGCAGTTTTATTAGTTTTTTTTTTTAAAAAAAACTATCTTCAGGAAATCAGAATGACACATTCAAATATCCTATTTGACTATACATTGACATGTCCATCCATAACTATCAGGGTGAGTAACATTTTTAAATGGACTTTTGTGACCTTCACAAAATTCTCCAGAAAATAGGGGAGAATCCCAACCAAAAATTACTGAATCGCCGCAGAGCAACCAAGAGGAAGGAAACCCCATTCTTACCAAAGGACCAATGACACATAGGTTTTTAATTGCTCCTAAAGAGCCAGATATGGAACATGTCTCCCAAATGTTATAAAATAAGAAGCATATTGATTGTGTCTGCAGGATCTTGTATTTCATGTTTGATTGGCACCACAGTAAAACATTGGCTACAAGAAAAATGTCCATTGTGCATTTAACACTCTACTGTCGGTATCATTTGAACTTACAGCCTAACCTTATAGATTTTGGTTGGAAGGAAAACACACTCAGACTGGTTTGTGTGCTTGTGTACATTCAAAATACAAAGAAATGTATCTTGGGCTGCAAACCTGAAAGTATGCAGTTTGGAAACAATTATGCCCAAAATGTAGGGATTCTTAAATATATCTCAAATTAGTAATGGAATATAAAGATTGCCAAGACTAATTGATAGTAACTCACAGCAACTCAGTTGTTGTTTCGACTGAGTTGCTGTGAGTTTTCCAGGCTGTATGGCTACGTTCCAGAAGAAAGATTGTGTGTACATGTTAATTTATTATTCAAGCAAGCAAATCTTTTGAAATTACAGGAGTAATTGAAAAGTATTTATGTATGAATTTGAGAAGTATTTGTTCTTCTTCAAAAATTTGTGGATGCTCAAGTACCATTGAATACAATGGCATCGTAAAGTGGTATCCTATATATAAAATGACAAATAACCCAAACGTGTTCTAGAGAGAGCCTGCATATCTGTGAAATGGTAGGAGGTTACACAGAGTATGCCTATACATTAGATTAGTGTTCAGTACACTGATTGCTTTTGGGAGTTAAAAAAACTTTTTCAAGTCACAGTTGGTTGAATTCAGTCAATTGTGATTTGCTGTTTGATCAAAAATACAGTGTACATTTAGCAATGTCTTACTGCTTCATCACACTACAGAATGACTCCATTTTCAATCCGGTTGCTGCCTCCTGCAGAATTCTGGGGTTTGTAGTTTAGGGAGGAGCCTTTAACAGCCTCACTAAACTACAAACTCCAGAACTTTGCAGGAGGCAGAAACCAAATTAAAAGTGGATTCATTCTCTAGTGTGATGAGGTCTACAGCCCCCTTCTACACTGCCATATAATCCAGATTATCTAAACAGATAATCCACATTATCTGCTTTGAACTGGATTATATGAATCTACACTGCCATAAAATCCAATTCAAAGCAGGTAATCTGGATTGTATATGGCAGTGTATAAGGGGCCACTGTTCCACCCAGTAAACAGTCCACATTCTATATATGCATACATGGGTTTCCTACCAGTTATCTATGATTTGTACTGATCTTACAAAAGATTCCTTTTAGTCTGCAAGTCCCAGAAGGTCCCATGGTACTCTATTTACTTTTTCCAAGCCATACAAGACCACTGTACTAGAGAAGTAGAAAGAATCTCTCATAGTGCTTTGGTAATTTATATGGAGCTCTGTGCATTCAACTGACGACCCCTATGACAAATGATTTGTATCATGACCTGAATCATGATACTGACCTGAATATTACACTAGCCATCCCCTGCCACGAGTTGCTGTGGCCCAGTCAGGGGCGGCTCAACCCATTACGCAAAGTAAGCCTTTGCAGTATAGTTCATTTTGCCCAGGGGCGCTCTTGAGGCGCTCTTGGGGGAAAATAGACCTTGACATATGTGAGTTGTAGTTACTGGGGTGTATAATTCACTTACGATCAAAGAGCATTCTGAACTCCACCAATGATGGAATTGAGCAAAATATGGCACACACAACTCCCATGATGAACAGAAAATACATATCAGTGATTGGTTGGGGAGGGGGGCACCCAAATACTGTTTGCTTACAGTTGAAAATTACCTAGGGCCGCCTCTGGGCCCAGTCTGTGTATATGTGTATATATTTGTGTATATGTGTATAGATGTCTGTTTGTGTATATATATGTGTGTGTGTGTGTGTGTGTTTGTGTATATATATGCGGCTTCCATGAGGCGTGGCCTCATGGAAGCTGCACTGAGTCCCCCTGGGGGAGATGGAGCGGGGTATCAATAAAGTATTATTATTATCATCATCATCATCATCATCATCATCATCATCATTATTATTTGTGCATGCATTGTAATGTATTTTTTATCTTTTTGGATTTTAAAGTCTCTTCTGCTGTGTTTTTCAATGTTTTTATGAGTCATGATCACTTGTTGGCCTGATACTTGTATTGTGTCCAAATTTGGTGTCGATTCGTCCAGTGGCTTTTGAGTTATATTAATATCACAAATGAACATTACATTTTTATTTATATAGATTACTATATTTTTTTAAGTTAATCTGAATTGATCCTGTTTAATTGCTCTGTTTCCATGCTATTTCCTATGCTACTATACGTTTCTATCCACCTTTGAACCACTCTATCCCTTAACCAGTTTGCATAGTTGCCTCTTCCCCTTCCCCCCCCCCCCCGCTCCAAAATTAGTCTGCTGTTACTTTTGATGTTTTTTTTTATTATTGTTTGATGGGATGAGGAGGAAGATTGCACTGGGTGCCACGAGGTGCCACGTGCCACGAGGCTTCTCATGCACCGATGACTACCAGTGAAACATAACTGGGGCTAGGGCCATGTGAAGAGGTCCATACTCTGTGCTCTCTAAAAGCATCCAGAGTAGCAGAAAATCCTGTCTTCAAAGCAAAAAAAAATCCTAGCTGAAAATTGATCATAATTGAAACCAATTATCACCCTTTCACAGTTTACCATTCTGATATAAATAAAGCAATACAATATGGTCACAATATGGTTCTACCTTACTTCTGTATGTTCTTCAACATTAGAGATCAGGACTTAAACATATGCTCATGTCTCCATTCCCCTTTTAACTCTATGTGTGTTAAGGCAAGTGCCTGAAAGGGGGTAAACTAACATGGGTAGCCTGATAAAAACGTATTTACATGTTCTTATAACTTAAACATGACACATCTGGACATGGGAAAATGTTTATTTATTCGTAGTGCAAAACCGAGGAGACGTCACAAAGTGTGATTTTGATTATGAAGGAGACGTCACAAAGTGTGATTCTGCAGAGTCATCTGGAATGTACACAAGCGCACACACCAGTCTGAATCATGCTGGCAAGCACTCCATTAGCATGCTAAATCTCATTTCTAAAAAAAATATCCTCTTTCTCTTTGTCAAGGAAAAAACGATCAGTAATATTTAAGTGCAAAAGCAGTGCAGCTACTGGAAATTATGATTGTTGTACAATTCACAACTAACAATTTCTCTAGAAAAACTTAAACAAGAGGAATCATGAGTCATTTTAAGTTACGACACACAACATGCAGACACATGCTTATAGAAACATTTCTACAGAAGGTTATGGGGTTCATATATAGCATTGTATTCCTGCCCCTTATTTCATTTGCTTATTTGTTTATTTGTTCGTTCATTCATTCATTCATTCATCGTGTCAGAAGCAAATTGAGGGTACACTTAAAATGTATTTAAAACACATACAAAGTTAAAAACTTGGCATGATGCTAAATGTCCTTTGACCAGTAGCTGGCCACTTGGAGTGCCTCCAGTGTCGCTGTGAGAAGGTCCTCCATTGTGCATGTGGCAGGGCTCAGGTTGCATTGTAATAGGTGGTCTGTGGTTTGCTCTCTTCCACGCTTGCAAGTCGTGGACTCCACTTTGTAGCCCCATTTCTTAAGGTTGGCTCTTCATCTTGTGGTGCCAGAATGAAGTCTGTCCAGCACCTTTCAAGTCGCCCAGTCTTCTGTGTACCCAGGAGGGGGCCTCTTATCTGGTCTCAGCCACTTATTGAGGTTCCAGGTTTTAGCCTGCCACTTTTGGACTCTCCTTTACTGAGGTGTTCCTGTGAATATCTCTGTAGATCTTTGAAAGCTATTTCTAGATTTAAGCTGTTGGCATGCTGGCTGATATCTGAACAGGGGATGGGCCAGAGATGTCACATTGACCAGTGGCCAGCTACTGGTCAAAGGACATTTGCTAATAAGATCTAAGCATTAAAAACTCTGCCAAGATTATGTTAAGCTTCCAGGCAGTATCTGTTTTCCTGTTGTTTTCTCTCCTTCTTTTAACTTTTAAATCCCTTTAATGCTGCAAATTGCAAATCTGCACACAGGTTGCCAAAATATTAAGCCACACAATTATAAACAGGACTGTAATTTCAGATTGCCATGGAAAATGTATATGAAATGTTGTAATGTTTTTTACAACAGATAAGAAATATGGTAGATGCGTAAAGCTTTTCCCTGTCTTTAACAAAAGATTGAACAGCAATATGTTATTTCAGCAGTTAACAGATATTCTAATAAATGTATTAAATTTTCTTTTTAAAGTCTTTACCTGTTCACGTCAGCATATTCTCAATTTTAATCTATTACATTTGGCCCGGCCATTTTTAAATATGTCATTATTGATTGTTGTTTTTGTTATGTGATTTATATTATTTGTATTTTATTGATTGTTTATTAATGTTGTGTTATTGATGTTTATTTGATGTACTTTGGGCTTGGCCTCATGTAAGCCACACCGAGTCCCTTGGGGAGATGGTAGCAGGGTACAAATAAAGTTTATTATTATATTATTATTGTTGTTGTTTGTATATATTAATGGGTTCAGTATCTATTTATCTGACAATAACCAAAACAGTTGTTAAATCGTTCAACCTAAGTGCCTCAAACTATCTAATACAGGATAATGCAGTGCAGTGCAGTGCAATGGAAGTGGGATCAAGCTTTCAATTAGTAACCCACTAGAGAACTATGGAATAGTGCAGTGACAATTTGGAATGGCCATGGACTATGATTTCAGATAACACTATTTTAAGTAGTGTTTTAAAATTTGATGTGTTGGTTTTTAATGATCATTTAAATGTATACGTTAATTTTACTATATATGTATGTATACATGGCATCAAATTATTGCCCACACATGTAAGCTACCTTGATTCCTTTACAGGGTTGAGAAAGGCGGGGTATAAATAGGGTAAATAAATAAATAAATACAGTGCAGTGCAGTGCAGTGCAATATAATTTCAACCTTAACTAAAGTTTATGTTTCATGAAATATAGTATTATTAAAAATGATGGCCAAGTTCCTGCATCAGATGCTACAATTCTTAACTTATATATTGTGGCTATGTCCCTAACAGGATACACAACACTTCAGGTGAACTGTAATGGTGAATATTGGAGGGTTTGGGGTGGTATTTGACTGCACAGTATGAGTTTCCATCACTCGGTGGGACTTGCACACACTAGGGACTTGCCTTCACTTGTGCAAAAAACAAGCCCCGAATTCAACCAAATGGCTATAATCATAATACACAGCAGCTTTGGCGAGTATTGTGTTTTGGGTTTTTTTTTTCATTTTGCTTTTTTTTCTTCTTTAAGCTGACTTTGCTCTGCTTTTCCCATGCATGTCATCCTCTGGCAGTGGTTTTACTTCCATTCATATATCAGATACTTTGAAAGCTGAGCTTTGGTCCCATTTGAACCTCACAACCTCTGAGGATGCTTGCCATAGATGCAGGCAAAACGTCAGGAGAGAATGCTTCTAGAACATGGCCATATAGCCTGAAAAACCAACAACAATCCACTGATTCCAGCCACAAAATCCTTTGACAGTACTTTGGTCCCATTGTTGTCATTTTTTCTCAGAGTTAAAGTTGGCTGGGAGCATAACAGCACCTGCCATATGTTCCCTGTATCCCAAAATCCTTAACAGAGTTGTGAGGCTTTCTTTCTCAAATGAAAGCCTCACATCTCTTTCCTTTGCAAGCAGCTGCTTTGTTGGAGTTACTGTGTCTTAACCATGAGCTTTCCATGTATACAGCATCATGTTTATGTCACAATAAGTTATTTAGATCATCGGGTATTTCCTGTGATCAGAAAAATTGTAAAAGGGAAATAATGACATGCCTATAATTGTTTTCCTCCTGAAAATGACATTTATATTTTTTTAAACAGCATTTCTCTATATTTATCTTCTTCATATGAAACTTTGTCTCACAAAGTACAATAAAATAATAACAAGAAGCGAAGCTTAGGAAGTCAAACTGAAACTACAACATTGTGATATGTGATGCCCGGAGCAGAGAAACGTGTTTCATAACAGCACACCTTATTCATAAAGGGTTGTCCATGAGATGTGGATGTATTTAAAAACTGTGATTAACTTTACAGACAAATCATCATTTTTGCATAACTTCTTCCTCAACATTCCCCCCATCTTCTTGCATGCTTCCCCTGCCTTTTCCCCAATATGAAAACAAAATGCAATTAAACCATAGATTATACTAAGCTTTTCTTTAAAAAAAAAAAAAGAATGATAAAAAAATGTTAGAAGGCAGTTAAGTTAGAATAGTAACAGCAAAAATAAAAAATAAAAAACTCGTCTGTAATAGCCAGATGAAGAGCTGGTGAGCAAATGGTTTTTGCCTGTTGACTGAAACAACAGAAAAAGGGCCAACAAGACCTTCTACAAAAGGGAAGTATATACAGTATGATAATTGTAACAATAGAAGATTCTGCGATTACAAGGATGGTACTGTATGTGTTCAGTCATATCCACAATTTTGGGTAACAGGGGTCTGGCCAGGAACATATCCCTATGACAGTGGTTCTCAACCTGTGGGTCCCCAGATGGTTTGGCCTTCAACTCCCAGGAATCCTAACTGCTGGTAATCTGGCTGGGATGTCTGGGAGTTGTAGACCAAAACACCTGAGGACCCACAGGTTGAGAACCACTGCCCTATGGGAACAGAGGTCTTATTCTATGAGATAATGCTGCTCTTCTTTGATGCAATTCAATCACATGTTGTGTGGGGTTCAGGGGTCTGGGGGTTGCAAGGGGGTGTCAGAGGGGTTGCCAAAGATCATCAGAAAACACAGTATTTTCTGTTATCATGGGGGTTCTGTGTATTTTCCTCAAACTCCACCAGTGTTCACATTTGGGCATGCTGACTATTCATGCCAAGTTAGGTCCAGATCCATTTTGTTTGAGTCCACAGTGCTCTTTGGATGTAGGTGAACTACAACTCCAAGACTCAATGTCAATGCCCACCAAACCCTTCGAGTATTTTCTGTTGGTCATGAGAGTTCTGTGTGCCAAGTTTGGTTCAATTCCATCGTTGGTGTTCAGAATGCCCTCTTATTGTAAGTGAACTATCAATCCCAGCAACTACAACTCCCAAATGACAAAATCAGTACACCCCTCCCCAACCCCACCAATATTCAAATTGGGCGTATCGAGGTTTTGTGCCAAATTTGGTCCAGGGAATGAAAATACATCCTGCATATCAAAATGGAAGGAAAAAGGAAGAGGGGCGGACTAAGGGCAAGATAGATGGATGGTATCCTTGTAGTGACTGGCTTAACCTTGAAGGAGCTGCGGGTGGTGACGGCCGACAGGGAGCTCTGGCGTGGGCTGGTCCATGAGGTCACAAAGAGTCGGAAGCGACTGAACAAATGAACAACAACAATATCAGATATTTACATTATGATTAATAACAGTTGCAAAATCACAATTATGAAGTAGCAACTAAAATAATTTTATGGTTGGGGTCACCATAACATGAGGGGTGATGACATTAGGAAGGTTGAGAACCACTGATCTAATAGATATAGATATGAGCTGTTGTTAGGATCTGTCCCTCAACTTCTTTTACAAAACAAACAGCCATGGGAAGAAAGTGTGTGCTCAGTATCACATCTCTAGCAGATGGATGTAACTCTTTCTTCATAGTTTACTCACATCGAAAGTACTTCAGAGTACCTGCAATATGTCTCATGCAGAAAAATAATTCTGGTATCTATATAATTTCCTTCTGCAGAGGAAATAGCAGCTTGGTGCTGTTATATCAAGAGAAGCAGTGTGAGTGAAAGAGTAAAACAGTATCTACTAAAAACTACAGTTCCAAAATGATTTTTTTACAGTAGGGACATTGTTCGAGACTTTCCCATCTCTGTATCGACTTTCTTCTTCCCAAATGAATATGAGAGGAATCTGCTCCTTTCAGATAAAAAAATAAGGAGCCATGCAAAATGGACACAAATGGGGAGGACAATATTTGAGGTAATGCCAAAAATGCATGGCACTTTTGAGGATTTTGATATTAACACATGAGCTCATGGAAAAGGCTATCTGATATCTGATTTCTCTTTTGCAAATGACAAAACAAATGAAATTATTCAAAAAATACTTCCAGTTGTTTATAAAATACCCAAACACAAAGCTGAAGAAAAACAAATACACAGATTGTGTTCTAATGGGAAAATGAAAACACAAAGATGCAGAGTTGGAGGAAATTGTGAGAATTCTCACCTGTTTCTGTTCCACACACCAAAATATATGTATCCAGCAACTTGATTTATGTTACTATAATTCTCTCTGCTTCTGAGAAACTCCAGTGACAGAAACAACAACATTTAGAAAACTCCAGTTCCTGGTAACTGGATCAAACCTACTGTATCAGAGATCAGTGTGCTTGAAACCTGAAAAAAGAAAAGTTTTTGAAAACTTTTTAAAAAATATAATTTATTTACTTGATTTTTATCACTTCTTTCACCCAATATAGGGATTCAAGGAGGCTAACTGATTAATCTGCTTTCTACATCTGTGTCAATTTTTCTCTCTCCATACATTGTGAATAAAAAAATACAGCAATGTTCATATTTATTTTATCAAGGCAAATATGAATTATAAGTATCATGTTAACAATAGAGTATCACTTATCCAACATAAATGGGCCGGCAGAACATTGGATAAGCAAAACTGCTGGATAATAAGGAGGGATTAGGGAAAAACCTATTAAACATTACATCATGATTTTACAAATTAAGCACCAAAACATCATGTTTTACAACAAATCGACGGAAAAAGCAGTTCAGTACACAGTAATGTTATGTAGTAATTACTCTATTTATGCATTTAGCACCAAAACTTCGCAATGTATTAAAAACATTGCCTAGAGAAACAGCTGTGGATCCAGGATTGAGGCAGACTGCGTTGGATAATACAGAAAGATGGATGAGTGAAGGTTGGATAAGTGAGACTCTTCTGCTATTACAACTGAGCCAATAAGATATACTTGATATATGTTTCAGTTTTTTTTAAGTTCCGTTTTTCTTCTCTGGGTTTATGCAATGCAATTTACATGGTCATTCCTGAACACAATTAAGAAAATGAAACTAAAGCTCTAGGATTTGGATATGTAAAGAACTTTTGGTTTGTCTACCTACTTACCCAATTGCTAATTTTTGAGGCCCCAATCTAAATATACCCAGATTAAGAATAAATTGATGTTTGCCAGGAATAGGGACTTGTGCTCTGGTTTTTGACATCCTCTTTTCTTATCCACTCACTTAATGTCCATTCAGATTACTTTGGATACTAGGCTAATGTTTTTGCTGTCAGTAACATAAAAGAACCAATAAGATTCCTAATTGTCTGACATAACCAATGAGATTATTGATTTCTATGTACCAATCAAACTGTTTTAATGAGAGTCATAAATAATCAATGCAACCAACTTTAGGTTGGACAAACCCCTTTATTGCATACCCATATGCATGTTTGTCACTATTGCTTCAGCTGCGCAATAAATAGCATTTTGCAGTTTTAAAGATTCAACTTTCGTGGTGTCCTTCCTCGCCCTCCTTGGGAAGGGGCAATCTGCTCTTGGATTTGGATTTGTGGATTATCTTTTTGGTTTTTGCCCCTACACTATATGGAAATTTTTTTCCCTGCTTCTGGAATTGGACTGTACTACTGTTTTGATATGGGTTTTGTGGATGTGCTCTGGGGTGAAATACGTTTGTGGAACACAGCAGATACTATGGGGTGTCCTGACAAACTGGATCTGATCTAGGGAACCAGACTACCCTGAAGCTGTGGGATACTCTGGAGGTTTTAGAAAAGTCTTAGTATGCCCCAACTTTCCCTGAAGTTGTTTTTGTGTGTGTGTGTGTGTGTGTGTGTGTGGGTGAAGAGCAACGCTCCTGTTGTGAGAGAATTGGCTGTCTGCAAAGACGTTGCCCAGGGGATGCCCGGATGATTTGATGTTTTATCATCCTTGTGGGAGGCTTCCCTCATGTCCCCACATGAGGAGCTGGAGCTGATAGAGGGAGCTCATCCGCCTCTCCCCAGAATTGAAACTGTGACCTGTCAGTCTTCAGTCCTGCCGGCACAGGGGTTTAACCCACTGTGCCACCAGGGGCTCCCTGAAGTGGACCATGGGATATTCATGAGACATAGCTGTGCATTATGAAGACACCCTTTCAGTCACAGTTAGCTCAGAACTTTTTGTTTGCGTAGACAAGAGCTTGGTTCCAAAGCATTTGAAATTCTGAAGTTCAGCACTAGCTCTGGAATGCATTGGGAACCAGTGCAAATTGTAGAATGTTGGTGTGTCACTTGTTCCGTTTCCCTAGTCCTTATCAGTAGCTGAGTGCCTGCATTTTCACATAAGCTGAAGTTTTACCACAGATAGGGTATTACAACAATTTAGTATGAAATATAATATTACGATTTAAAAGTAGGAGAACTAATCATGGGGGTTTCTTGTTTGGAGGGTCATTGCCTTTCTCTGAGACGGAGAGAGAGTGACCTTCCCAAGGTCACCCAGGGATTTGAACCCTGTTATTACTTCATCACTTAAACCACTACAGTTTGCTGGCATACACAGACACACACACACACACACTGTTTAAAAACTCTAAAATCAAAACAGTAAATAAAGAACAACATTCAAAAAACAGGGGAACTCCAGACAAGAAACAATCAGGGACAGCTAATCATCTCTCAACAAAAGATTCCCCCAGGCAGTAAGAAGCCACACCTTGAAAACTTCTAGGCCATTAAATGCTAATCAAGGTGGCCAATTGAAACATTCACACCTAGCTCCAACAGACAAGAGTTCTTTCTCTCACCCTGGACATTCCACAGGTATATAAACCCCATTTTCCTAGTTTTCAACAGACCTCACAACCTCTGTGGATGCCTGCCATAGATGCAGGTGAAACGCCAGGAGAATGCTTCTGGAACATGGCAGTACAGCCAGTAAAACTTACAACAACCCAATTATATATAAACAAATAGCTAAAGTAAATACTGTGTGCAAGAAAAAACTTCTATGAACCGACTGCTGCTCTGGGCCAGAGTGAAGAGAGAGGAGGCCAGGGCACAGTTCCATCTTGTCTCCTGCATATGTCATCAGTTGGGGACCCCTTGTTCCTGTGCTATGCTAATAATATAATATAATATAATATAATATAATATAATATATTGTATATTCATATAATATTTATAATATTATAATGTAATGTAATTTATTACTACTACTAATAATAATATGATATTATAATTATATATTTATATTACATGTAATATTACTAATAATATTACAATATAATGGTATAGTACAATATTTAATACTGATATTGTACTATGCTAATATATTGTATGTGTATATATCTTGTCAGCTGCTCTGACTCCCCTTTGGGGTGAGAAGGGTGGCATATAAATGTCGTAAATAAATAAATAAACAAACTTGGAGCCCAATACTATTCTATTCACACAAAAGATGTATTTTTATGTCAAATGCAGAAAATTTAAGCTGGAAATAACAATATGTACAATTAAAATAGCTATAATATTTATGTTATTGTCTTTCGTAGTAGTAGTTTGTTGATATGTGCTATCACATTATCTTTGACTTAGTACAATCCTGTGATAGAGAGACCTCAAAGACATCTTTTTGTTAACAGCCCTGCTCACATCTTAGTGGTAGAAAACTGATAATAGATATGATAAAGTGCAACAGTTTGCTTAGGCTCATTAAACATTCATCTAAGCATATTTAATTGATTTACAAATAATCCTTGCCCTTGTTAAACTAGGCAGATAAACATTTATTGACACATTTATTGAGGGATTTTATGACACGAGTTCTTTCTCCCACCCTGGACCTTCTACAGATATATACACCCCATTTTCCTAGTTTCCAAAAGACCTCACAACCTCTGAGGATGCCTACCATAGATACAGGCAAACTGTCAGGAGGGAGTGCTTCTGGAACATGGCCATATAGCCCAGAAAACACACAACAACCCAGATTTTATGTTGATGGAGAAAACCTTTGTGTTCTTTTTTTTCTTTTTATCAATATGTTTATTTTTTCAGCATTATAAGTGATGATATAAAATCTTTGTATTTTCTAGAAATCACAATAAAAACAAATCTGAGACTACCAGTAGTGATGCCTTGAAAAGGAAAATTAGGTTTACACAGATGTAAATGATCAAAATTTCCATCTTTAAAATAAGAATATTGACCTAAAGGAACAAATAAAATGGAAAGGCATCTTACCATGCTTCCAATTTTTGTGTTCCACTTCTTATATTCAAATAGTCAAGAAGCAAATTAAGTAAAGGGGGAGCTGATAGTAATTTTTTTTACTTATGGGAAATGTTGGGGTTTGCACATCCCGAGAAAATGAGGAAGGAAACTGATACAGTTTTTGGTATAAATTCAGGACCAATCAAGGTGATGAGCAGATCTGTCTTTCTTGCTTCTTGTAAAATCAAGTGAGACCACAAAGGAAGAGAAGACATGAAAACGACTGTGCTGCTGTCCCTGGTGCTCATTTTGGAGAATGCACACTCTCAGCTTGCTGAAACCAACTGTAAATATTTTGCAAACGCTCTACCTCCCAGGCTCCGGGAGCTCAGGGCCACATTTAACAAGGTTAAAGAATATTTTGTGAGTATGACCAAACTTTTCTTTGTTTTCTTGCATCATTCCCTTTATTACAGTTAGCAGAGCAGATACATACCATGCTACATCTCTGTTTGGGATGAAGCAGGGTGTTTGCTTGCCCACAACATTTTGGAGAAAATTAGAATAATATTTACATTTCTTTTTGTTATAGTGAATGTTCACTCTTTGCTGAATCTATTTGAGAATAGTTGAAATTTGCTATCTGTTTTCTCTCATGCATAATTAGACTAATGTATACATTAAAGTGTCTATCATATAGACAGGATGTATTTCTGTGTCCTCTCCCCTCTGATAGCCTTATATTTGAAATATGCACATTTCAGCATCAATCAAATGTAAAAAGTCCACTGTAAAAGATCCACATGGAATTAGTAACATGGCAGCAGTGTTAGTGAGAGCTGCTACCTATCAATGGGTGCAGTGGGGAAGTCTTAGATTCGTAGTTGTCCAAATCTGAGATTTCAGTAATGTAAAGCCATGCCAGATCAGCTTCTTCTGTGAGAAGTGAAAGCATTCTTTGCTCAAATTGTGTCAAACCTTCCTGTCTTCTCTCACGTTCTCACAGCAAACCCAAGATGAGGAGCTCGACATCATGCTGCTAAAAGAGGATTTACTGGAGGATTTTAAGGTGAGATTTCAATTTACCTCAACACATTCTTTTAAAGTAAAATTATGCTGATCTCTGGGGTCATGGAAATGATGCTGGGGGTGGAAACTCTAAGATCAATCTTTTTACAAATCAAATGGTAGACAGAAAAAAAATCCTTATTTATATAGAACTACTTATTTTATTTATTTATTTATTTATTTATTATTCGAACTTATATACCGCCACTCCCCTGGGGCTCGGAGCGGCTTACAAGAATGGCTAAAATCTAACACAAGTGAATTAAGGTAATTACAAGGCATTGTTCTTAAATGCCTTTGAAATATATTTATTTAGATTTCAAAGTATATTCTAACACCCTGTGGTATCCTCATTGAGAAATAACTTGTGATACTCTTGCCTCCATGCCTTCCTTTACTTCTTTTTTATTGAACTTGTAAAGTAAACTGAAATAGTTACCCAACAGTAAGCACTAGTGTGTAATAATTAGGTTAGGAAAGTAGTTTATAATATAGTAAAGGTAAAGGTTTTTCTCTGACATTAAGCCCAGTCATGTCCAACTCTGGGGGTTGGTACTCATCTCCACTTCTAAGCAAAAGCACCAGCATTGTCCATAGACACCGCCAAGGTCATGTGGCCAGCATGACTGCATGGAGCACCATTACTGTCCTGTCAGAGCGGTAGCTATTGATCTACTCACATTTGCATGTTTTCAAACTGCTAGGTTGGCAGAGACTGAGGCTAACAGTGGGAGCTCACCCCGCTCCCTGTATTTGAACCTGTGAATTGTTGGTCAACAAGTTCAGCAGCTTAGTGGTTAACCCACTGTGCCACCGGGGGCTCCATCAAGCAAATATTATATAAAGAAAGGTTTTTAGAAAAAAAATCATTTTGTCTTAAAAACCACAGAAATTCCATAGCATTTTGTCCATTTCAAACGTATGATCTAATTGATGGTAGTATTTAGAAACAACTAAATAGCAGTATGTAGAAATAGCTAACAGGAATTCCTAAGAGGCCCAATGTATTCTTCTGCTTGAATGTCCTTAGAACAATAATAATATCAAAAGAAGCATATTCCTTGTTTCTGGAAAGTTCACGTAATGGAGTTTAGGAATTTCTCAGTAGTGCTATAACTTTCCGATAGATTGGATCTTTCATGATTTTATGGTTTGTGTTTATTAATAGTAACTATTATTACTATCACTGGCATCATTTCCATCATTATTTCATGTGCACTGTATAGTCATATTAAAAGAGACAGTAATGGGAAAAATAAATAAGTAGAAGTAATTTCCTAACATTGATAGTCTTCAAAGTTGTAAGAAAGTGTGACTGCATCCATTTCCAAGTCTGCAAACTTGACCAGACACAGGGCTTTTTCTATTTCTGCCCCTGCCTTATGGAATTCCTTGCCGCCCTACATGAGAGCTATGTGTGACTTAGGGCCTTTTACTCAAGCCCTTAAGACCTGGCTTTTTACTAGAGCATTTGATCCCTGTTAATTTTTAATTTTTGTATGTATGTATTTTATCTTTTACAATTTAGCTGTAAATCACCTAGAGCATTCTCGGATGGAGGGCGATTAATAAATAATTAAATGATGATGATGATGATGATGATGATGATGATTGTTGGGGAGCAAGAAGGACTCAGGGGGTGGGGGGAGAAACATAGATTGGCTCTTCCTAAGATGTCAGATGGCTGACAGGGAGCTCTGGCGTGGGCTGGTCCATGAGGTCATGAAGAGTCGGAAGTGACTGAACGAATAAGCAACAAGAACAAGATGTCAGAACGAAATTGTGAAGTGAGATAGACAAAGCGTTTATGGCTGTGGGGTGCACATATTAACATAGAGCCAGGTCGAAAGGGTCTGCTTACTTCCAAATTCTTGATTTCTTGCCATTAAACTTATTTTCTCTTCTACATTCAGGGTTACTTGGGCTGCCAGTCAGTGGGAGAAATGATCCAGTTTTATCTGGAAGACGTCTTGCCAAATGTAAGCTCAAGCAATACTATCAACCAAGATGTTGGCTTTCTTGGAGACTTGCTGCTGGAACTGAGACAGTTAATCAAGCGCTGTGTAAGTAATTCGTCACAACTCAGAGGTTGGATTATATTTCCCTGATTAGCCTACATAATTTGAAGGCACCATGCCCTGTTTGACTTGAAAGCTAACCATGGTCAGTCCTGGTTGTTACTTGGATGGAAAACCACCAAAGAATACCAGGTGCAATAGGCTATATTTCAGAGCAAGGCAATGGTAAACTCTCAATATTTTACAAAATTCATGAGGCACATATAGACATGTGAGTAGCAGAATGATATATTTTTAAGTATGAAATTGCATAGGTTAAAGGTGTGACTTTATTAAGCAGGTTCATAAATCAGCAATGTATCATGTTACAATCAAGACTGCAGAGAGCAAAGTAAGAAATTATTGTTTTATCATAGTCCATACGTACATTAAAGTATGTTACTGAAAGTACTGAATACTCTTTTAATATATTTCATGCAAAATCCTTACCTTCTTCAGAATGTTTTTTTTAAACTGCAGCTATAAAAATGGTTCAGCTCCACATTCCAAAATAGCTTTGCTGTAGTATCTTCCGCACTATGTCATCTGGTCACAGTTTGAGTCAGAGAGTATGCATGCAAGACCATAAAGAAAACCTCAGTTGTAAGCAGGCTAACAGGAAATATTTTGCTGCAATCTCTTATGTAGGACTACAGCTTATTCAGCCACTTCATTCAAGTAAATTGCATTTTTACCATGGAACAAACAGTAAAGCATAATGTTCACACTGGAAGCAAAGCAGAAGTCCCTCCCTTGCATACACACACACACACAGAACACAACACCATTAAACACTTCCCTCCATAGGATAAGGGATAAGGCAAGTTGTGCAATGTGGGGCATGGAGTGATGGCTCCTCACCCAGACAGCCCTGGCTTGGAGACCATGGATTTGCCAAAATGCATGCTGAATCCATGGGCCTTTGTGATGAGATCCTAAGACCTCATTCCCATGTGCAGAGAAAATTGAGCCCCACAGAGTCCCACCAGAAGTGCCCTTACATTATGTTATGGCCTCCGTGGAGCTCCATTTCTGCAGAGCATGGAAATGGAGCCCTAAAGCCATCTGACTTAGGTCCCTTGACTTAGGTCTGTTTTACTGGATGCATGGAGTAAACTGCCTTTATGGCAAGAGTTGGAAATGGGTGGAAGAAAGCAATATATTTTGGTGTAGTATTGGAAATCAGAACTTTTTAATTTCAAATCTGTTCTGTACCATGGCATTCTAAAGCAGACTAAAAGTAAATGTCTCTTCACTAAGACTTGGCCTTTTGTGAGCAATATGAGGAAAGGATTGTTTGGTGCTTTGTGGAACTGCTGCTCATGAAAGAATCTGTTCCCATCCATAGTTATCTGACTGACAGTGATACAGAAAAGAGTTCCTTGCATAGATTATATAAATCCTTCCCAAGTGAAATCAGCCTAGCTTCCTCTTTGGTAGCATTTGGGCCTCTTGCTGGCTTGCAAACCTTTGACTTAATCAGTTAGTAAAAACTGCTGACAAATTTGATATACGTAGCTTTGGTTGTTGTTGCTGCTCTCTCTTTATCTTTTCATTTTCAGTATCGATACTATTGTAGTAGTATATATTTGAGTATGTATTTCAGTATCGATACTATTGTAGTAGTATGTATTGTAGTAGTAGTAGTATGTATGTATTTAAATCTGTCATGAGTTGCCTCTAGAATTTAAAAAAAGAAAAGGCAGGATGTATATAAGTTTTAATAAGCAAAGGATGACCATCCTTAAGTACCATCTTAATAAGAAAGTACCATATTAATAAGATTTATTAATATAGAAAATCAGAAGCATTTTGAAAGAAATGGTGACCCTATAGTGGAGGTTGGAGTTCCAGCAGTAAATGCATTGAATTGACATTAATCTTTGAGTCTAAAGTTCAGGGCTTTCAGAAAATTACAATGCCCTATAATTTACACTTGCAGTGATATTTCTGATACTATATTATCATTGAGAGTCAAAATAGATGAAGAGTGTATAAGATTTCTGAACTTTAAAAAAAGCTTTGTACAAGAAATTTTAGAAGGAGCATCTTGTTTATGGAGCTGAGCTCACTGAAAACACTTTCTTTATAAAGCTACTATCAAATGCAATTATTAGAATTACAGAAGTGCTTCCCTTCTTTCTTAAAAAGAATATATAAATAGATCAGTTAGCATAGTTAGTGTTCAGACTTCACTAACTTGAAATAGAAACACGGGGTCTGATGTGCCTTGGGATCCCGCTTAAGACAGTATGTAGAGTCGAACATTTAGCATTTCTTGCATTAATCAGCAATCCTAAAGTCCTAAGATGTTTCCATGAAGAGAATCTTGCTTCATTATCTTCCATATTGAATATACAGGCTTGCCCTCACTCAAGAGATAGACAGAAAATGTACAACCACTGTAGGTATGTAAAACTATAGAACTGGTTGAAGTAGTAGATGTCCACAATGGATGGATTACAATAATGTATTTCATATTCCCAAGGAACAGAATAATAGAACTGGAAGGCTTTCCGTAAAGCACAACCTCCCACTCAATATAGGATCTCCCACTAGAGCACAGGTATCTCTTTGAAGACTTTTAGAGAAAGTGATTTAATCACCTCTCTAGGTAATTGGTTCCATTGTTGAACTATTCTCACTTTCCAGAGGTTCATTCTAATGTTCGATCAAAATCTACACTTGTGTAACTTAAGATCATTACTTGGTCCTACACTCTGGGAAAACAGATAGCAAACCTGCATCTTCCTATCCATGGCAAGCCTTTACTGCAGTCATGCCAATGCTTCAGTCTTCTCTTCATCAGATCTTCACTAACTCTATAGCCTTTCTCATGTGTTTTGTTCTGTTCTCCATATCTTTTATAATTCTTGTTTCCCTGAAACCACTCCAATTGAAACCACTCCAATTGGTCTATGTTATTCTTAGAAAGAGGTGCCCAGAAATGAATGCAGTACTCCAGATGAGATCTCAGTAGTAAATGTCTTTGAAACTATAAACTTATTTGTTGTTGTGTGTCATTATAGTAAGGTGCTCCTCGTATAGGGTTTTCTTGGCAAAATTTGTTCAGAGAGGATTTGCCTTTTCTTTCCGCTGAGGGTGTTGACTTGGCCAAGGTCAACCAGTGGGTTTCCATGACTGAGCAAGTATTTAAACACTCAAACAACTACACCATGCTGCCTTCTGGGTCTATTAATGCAGGCCCAAATATTATTTGCCTTCTTTGGTGAATCATCACCTTGCTGGGTAATGCTCATAAAACATAAAATTTGTCCAGAAAACAGTAACACAAAGGCAACGCAAATATTCCCAAGCATTCAAAGTTCACATTTCCAGGGCCTGATCTAGTGCCCTCTCTAAAGACACACTAGACATCCCCAACAGCATCAAAAAGATGTATCCTACTTTTTCAGTGCAGCCTGGATGAGCATCACAATGTAGATATCGATACGCACTTGAGTCACATGTTTGTTCAGAGGTTGTTATATCTTGATGAATTTCCATTGCTAACTGGTATGATGTGCATGAAAGGCTGTAGAGCTCTTAAAACTTCCCAGAATGCAGCCATTAATTCTTAATTGTTATACTTCTTCCCTGCAGCACAGATACTTCATATGTGAAAAGAAGAGCAAGACAATAAAGGACATCAAAGACACTTATAAAAAGGTAGGTCCCTGCCTCACATCACTAAACATTCTTCATGGGCCTATTGTACCCAAAAAATAATTTTGATAGTTTCTGAAAGACTTTGCCTATTATGTAGAAGTTGCTGTGCAGGCTTCCTTTTGACATGCATCTGTACTAGGAATGTAATTTCTTTTTGATTTCATTCTTGAAGAATACAAATAATTTTAATAATTTTCTTCTGGCTTGAAAAAAAGTCCTAAAACTTTTGCAGTTTTCAAAGAACATTTACAGATTGGCACTTATTCTTTGCAAAAATTTGCATGTGGTATTTCTATGAAGAAATTATGTACAGAACAAAACATTTTCTGTGCTGAAATAGTATTTTTCTCTAGAAAAAAATGGTGCTTCCTGCACAGTAGATGATGTATTTGGCTCAAAATACCATTTGCAAATGTTGTACAGAATAAGCCGAAGCTGCAAATATTTTCATAAATCAAGAATTCTTATCACTACAAGTTCCTGAAAACATTTTTATCTTCATTTCAAACAGTTTTGAATATTTTTTCCATTTCCAATACAGACTAGGAACAAAGCAGAAAGCTCACTCACTACTCACACATCCCTATGAATAGCATAGCAAGGCACCTATAGTATTGGATCCTTCAGAAGATCTCAGTGATTTGCAAGATTTATAACTAATAGAATCTCTGAAGAGTGGGAAAGAGCTACATCTCTGATCTACCACTGAGTGGGTGTCAAAAAGGGGGAGATGACTTACCAAACAGCTTTCACCCCTCAGAAATGTAGCTCTCTCCCCGTAGGTTACCACTAGTTACAACAAACACACATAGAAACACTTATATGCTTTATGGTGTTTCCCAATTTTGTCAGCAAAAATGGGAGAGAGACCATTTTCTGAAATGAGTATTCAATTTAGAAGGACTCTTTCATTTTCTGTATCATACATGTATGGTTTCTGGACTTGAGCAACAATCACTTCTACAAATCAGAGCCACATAACTTAGTAACCCCTCATGTATTCTGGACTATAAATCCTATTAAACCCAGGCAACTGTAAAGAACAGAAAGGGTTTATGGGAATTATTGGGATTGAGCTTGGATTATGGGAGTTGTGATCTAAAACATTTGCAAGGCCTTGTACAGCAGGTCTTGCTTGTGCATCAGGATTTTTTTTCAGTTTTTTCAAATTTTTTGTTTCTGTTATTTTGTGAGGACTGTAAATTAAGAATACTTTTCAGCCCATTATTTATATTGACCAGAGTTGTACATGCTCCATTCAGTTACATAACTACTTTAGTTGCATAGGTAAGCAGCTTCTCCCAGCCTGAGCTACTCAAACCTACCAGACATATGGATAGAAAAGGGGTCCATTCTTCTGGTAATTCATAAATAGGGAGAGAATATCTCCAAGGAAGTTTGTTTGTTTATATCATCATCATCATCATCATCACTTTATTTCTTAATTATTCGCTCTCCATCAAGGTGCTCCGAGCAACTTACAATGTCCTGCCTTTCTCCTTATAAAGGACCCAAATGATCTGTAAATATGGATCTACTGCAAATGTTTAACTTCAAATTTTGAATCTTAAACGTGATTCCAATTTCCAGCAATTATATTGCTGTTGTTGCTGTTTCCACATGTAAATAATCTTGTTTTCTCTTCCTCCTCAGTTACAAGACAAAGGCATCTATAAAGCAATGGGAGAATTTGACACCTTCATTAACTACATTGAAGAGTATCTTATGATGAAGATGAGAAGATGAAATTATAAGACTTTGGGGGTTTTTTTCCAATGGAGAAACTGTTATTTATAATATGCTATAAAAAATCAATGGCAATATACAATAGTGTTTTTTTTAATTTAAAGGATATTTATTAACTCGGATACCTCAGTTTTTATGGTGTACACTTTTTTTTACATTTTATACTTTTAAAAAAAATGGTAAACCTGATACACAATGTATTGATGTTTTTTCACAGAAGATTATTTTCCTCTTTTGTTGGGGGATGCTTAATATTGTACTGTTCGAGGAAATTCTTTTAAAGAAGTGATAAGCCACTGCTTTGATTACCTAGACTATATTCAAATAAAAGGAACAGAAAAACATTGAAAAATAGTGTGAATTATCCTGAATCGTGCTGGTGTGAATAGTTATTTGTAAAGGTTGACAACATCCTTTGCTGAATCTGAATGTGGAGAGCTACTATTGGACACTCATAGGGGCAGCATAAGTTGAAGTTGGTGTGACAGCAAATAACAACAGCAAACTAATGAATGCAACCTATGATAACCTCTCAGGTCAGATGTTAACACTTGTTAGTCAAATAGTAAGTAAGTAAAACTTTATTTGTATCCCGTGTTATCTCCCCATGGGGACTCAGGGCAGTTCAGAGCATAAAAAGCATACAGTCAATGTGGTAAAATACAACAATAGATCAAAACAATTCAAAATAAACATAAAAGAACATTCAACAATAAAGCAAATCGCATGAAAACAATAATAATATATTACACAAAGTTAATAAAACAAAGTTTAAAGCCGTGTCTACACTCCATTTCTTATTTCATAGTGCCGGATATTTAAACATTCACACCTCCATATGCCTGAGTGAATAGGGAAGTTTTTATTTGCTTCATAAAGGAGGACAATGATGAAGCAATTCCGATCACCTTCAGGAGGGAGTTCCAAAGGCAGGGTGAAACTCCAGAGAAGGCCCTCTCTCTCATTCCCACCGCTTGGGTTTGAGACGGGGTTGGGACCGAGAGGAGGGCCTCCCCTGATACGTGCAGGGCCCAGACAGGCTCATATGAGAAAATGCGGTTAGCCAGGTAGTCTGGACCTAAACCATTTAGGGCTTTAAAGGTGACAACCAGCAGTTTTAATTCTACCCAGTAACAAACTGGAAGCTGATGGAGCTGTCACAGCATGGGAGTTATTCACTCCCTGTACGGTGCTCCCTTTAGTAGCCTGGCTGCTGATCTGAACCAGCTGAAGCTTTCATGTGCTCTTTAAAGACCACCCGGTGTAAAGCATGCTGCTGTAGCCCAATAGGGATGTAACTAAGGCATGTAATACCATGGCCAGATCTGACATCTCCAAGTACAGGTGCAGCTGGAACACAAGTTTTAATTATGCAAAGACACTCCTGGCCACTGCCAATACCTGAGGGCCCTTCCACACATCCTTATATCCCAGAATATCAAGGCAGGAAATCCCACAATATCTGCTTTGAACTTGGTTATCTGAGTCCACACTCAGATAATGTGGGATTTCCTGCCTTGATATTCTGGGATATAGGGATGTGTGGAAGGGCTCTGAGCCTACAGGGTCAGTAATGAATGCAGGATCACCCTCAAGCTGTGTACCTGTATCTTCAGGGGGAGTGTAACCCCATCTATACCATGATCTTCCTTCTGACTGACCATGAACACCTCTGTCGTCAGGATTTAATTTCAATCTATTTACCCTCATCCAGTCCATTAATGTTGACAGACACAATTCAGGACCAGAATGGCATCCTTGGTTCCCTTGAAAGGAAGAAAGGAAAGGGTCCTAGGAAGGATGCTTCCTAAACTCCATTCCTCAAACCCAGACTCCCTTGAATGGAAGAAAGGAAAAAGTCCCAGGAAGGATGCTTCCTTAACCCTATGGCTCAAATCCAGACTCCCTTTAAAGGAAGAAAGGAAAGGGACCCAGAAAGGATGCTTCCTTAACCCTGTTCCTCAAACCCAGGCCCCCTTGAAAGGAAGAAAGGAAAGGGTCCCAGGAACAGAAAAGGGAACCTCGGAAGTTCCCCATTGCCACCAATGGGTCTGATCTTCCAGGAACTTTCAGCTGCCTAGCTGAAAACAGATTTTTCCATTAACCGATTTTTGGGAGGCTTCTGAAAAAATATCTGGGTACCCAACAAAATTTGGATACCAAATTGCACAAGCCTAGTGTACATAGGAATGTGCTCATTTTTTTTCCAATAAGTTCACACAAACTCTCTCTGATTGCCTGCCGCTGTCCTGGCCAGTCTGTCAAATTTTAAAATGTGATGTGTCAAAGAGCTCACCAGTGCCTGATTTATATACATTATATATAAACATTTATTGGGGCCCCATGATAAACTTTTGCTACAAAAAGGGCCCCGCGGCTGAAAAAGTTTGGGAACCCTTGTTATAGATGAACTGAATGTTGCATTGTACAAATTAAAACCAACAAATGTTATCTCCATAAGCTGAAAGGTTCAGCCTTGGAGCACTTTGATGCTTCTCTCCTAACATTTAATGTCATGCATCCACATAATTTATAACTTCATTGTTACAAAAATTAATTATTACAAGTAACTAGTTATTCATAAGTTCTGACACAGTTATAAAACAACCATACTTTCATTAATATGGTGACATAACTTATTACTTAAAAGCCAATCTGAAATTTGCATCATTTTCTTCCCACATTTAGAAGCAGAAAGAAAGTTTGAACCATGAAAATGTAATGCAGCAGGTACTCTCCATGTGAGTGGTAGCAAGTCAGCCTTTCAGATTTAAGTTTGCCACCCCAAACTTTTCCAAGTTTGATATAGAAACAGCACATTTACAATTCTTATATATGAGAAACAAATTGTGGTTTTTCTGTATTCTACTTCTCCTAACACAGTTCTCCATAATAAGCTACATACAGAGTTACAGCTGAGTTTCCACATTACCTAGATTATACTTTTTGTGTGCATGGTGTTGTATTTCTACATGTGATGTGTTTTTTTTGTCTGCTATATCTGATACATGCTAATCTGTTGCATTTCATCACAAATCCCCAGACTACATCCATGTGCTATACTTTTGACTTCTCAGCTTGAATCATTTTCTACAGGAATCCTACTTGATGGTGGCATGTGGGGCTTTGAAAATCATTCTGCTGGGCAGCCAGGTGATTTTCTTTTATTCTACGGCTGTGGCAAAACCCCTTTCTTATCCTAAAAAAAACCCCAGTAACTAAAACAGAGAGTGGAAGGAGCATACACCAATGCAGAGAAGAAAGGAAATACAGTTTTATCTCAGGGCACATCTACACTGACCACTTAATGCAGTCTGAAGGCAGTTGGCAATGCGGTGTTTAGATTACACATGCCATAAGTGCACGCAGTTACATGCATTAAGGACTTTAACCTAGGATAAGCAAAGTCAGTGGATACCACCAAGGTCCGACTTCTAGGATGGCCAGCCATCCTGTGTCCTTTTCCTATCATTCCCCATATTCTCTCAATTTTTTCAGTTTGGAGTTGGGTAACACCCGACTCCTGAAGAAGTAGTGTGGACTCTGTTTTCATGCACTGCAGAAATGGAACTCCACAGAATTCCACTGGAAGTGCCCATGTGATGGCCTCCATAGGATTCCAATTTTAAAGTATGCAGAAACATGGAAAATTCTACACGTGATGAGATCCTAAGAGACAAGTCCTCTGGTGATCGACACACGTGCATTTCTCCACAACCATGAAGCTCTGGATACTGCAGATACTGGAACTGGTTCAAAGTCAGTCTTTCCCATGCATATAAGCACCATCCAGGCTTCGAACCAGTTCCAGGGCTTGCCATTCACACAATGGAACCACTTTCTTTTCTGCTGGTAGATGTGCCTAGAGTTAACAAAGTGCATGTGTTCCTGGGCATTGCAACTTAAAGAAAACTGGTAATTTGGAAATATATTATTTACATTGCAATGCACAAATTTATTATTATTATTACATTCTGGGGATAGGTTTATATATTCTCCCCTTTTCTCCTGGTTTTGCTGTTCATGAATGCCTAAAGAGAGATTCTGGAATTCGCTGTTGTTTACCTTTCCCGTTGTAGGCAGGTACACTCAGCTACTACAGGATCATCTAGAGCAGAAGCCCATTTTCCCAGCTCAAGGATGTCTATGTGAACAAAGACTTTACTGTTCCTCCTCGCTTTACTTAAAAGTAACATTTTCAGAGATCTTAAATTTATGGAAGAGACATGAAGAAAATACAATAGACCAATGATCTGATTATAATTACAGGTGCTCTGTAAAACAATGAGTGAATGTAAAATTGCAATTCTAGAATCAACACATTGTCTTCTAGGCATAAGGGGGATGACAACAAATTCAAAGGGCTCCCACTAGGCAAATATACTAGAATGTAGATAAATTAGGCTATTATTAGTAATAGATTGTGGTAGTACCTTCTGGTTACTCTTTTGACAGAGATCTTATTTTATGAATGGAAATGATGTTTCCAGCATCTCTTTATCAGCAATCAACTAAAGGAAATATTTTTTAAAAACCTCTGTTACCAGTTATTCGTGTGACTCACATTGCACCTACATCAAAGACAAAGCAGAACACCAGGCCTCATAACCCCCTTCTTGTCCTGCCTTATCTTTGGTTTGATCAGAACTTTGCACACACAGGGCAGATTTTTGAGATTAATATTTTTTCTGATGGCTTGTTAATTTAAATTATGTTCTGGGATGTTTGAACTGGGTTACCTAAGTGATTACCTCAGGTATCTGAAGAAGATATATACATTTGACGTGCTGAAAGCAGATGAGATGCACTCAGATCTGTTGCGTGACAGGAGGGATTTTATTTTTCTATCCCACCGCTGCCAACAATTGTAAAAGAAGACAAACAAACGACAAACATATATATAAAACCAGGTCAATGAGGAACCTAAGCTAGTAGTGGTGCGTGTTGCTGAGGCTTTGTTTATTTTATGTATATTTTACATATAAGTGAGGCTTGTATGAGAGAGATGACTTTTAAAATACCTGTTTGTGCCTCTTTAATATGTGTAGCTCAATACCACACAATTGTATTCAGCTCCCCAGGATCTTCAGACTTCTCTTTTGTGGAGAATCCTCTCTGTAATAATTTGACTCAAGCCTTCAGTATTTGAACTGAACAGAAAATTATTTATTTAAAGACTACTCAGGTTCACACAAGCTGGCCGGTTACACAATATTTTCTTGTTGATGCTACAGTTAACTCTTTATTCTTCTGAAAACATGAAACTGTTACTATTAATCTTTAAGAATAGTTTCTCTTCTGCCACCTTAATGTTTGTTATTTCCTTTCTTTAAAACTTTGTTTCTTCCCTTATAATTTACTTATAATTCAACTGAATATTTTAATCTTAAAATACCAAGACTGAAGATTAATCTAGTTATAATAGACCCCTGAGGCCTGCCCTCACATAGCTAGGACCACCCTTTAGCGCTCCAGCTAAAGACTTACACCACTTTGGTTCAGCTCCTCCACTAACCAACCTTTCACTTTGGTTCTCTGACCAAAGACTGATTACAGTGCATGTTTCTATAAATCCCACTGTGTTTCTTGGAACAGAATATTATTCATACTTATAGAAGAGTGAAAAGTATAAGTAGTGTTTTAGAGTGAAAGATATTGATTATTGGGAAGTTAGCATGGTGTCACTTGTATCAGGGATAGAAAGTAGTTCTTCAAGTAACAAGTCATTTTGTCGTAAGACTTTATTTTAAAAATTATTAGTTGTTACATAGAATTACAATTATGTTCACTTATCTGATATGTGAAACTGCCTCTGGTTGTTCCTTGGGGAACTTAATTTGCTCAACTAACAAGCTACAGTGCCAATAACTTCAGCCTGTACTAACCCTATAGGAAGCAGGATGGAGTCTGTTTGAATCTAATTAATTGAGACCCATCAAAGAGAACTCAGGTAGCTCTGCAGCAATCATCACCACTGCAAATGAGATACCAGTCCAGCCATGCCTCTAATATTTCAGACAGGGCATGTTGTCATCCACCTGGGTTATGTTCTGGAATATGGCAAAATGCACCTTACATTCAGCTCCCGATGTAACTAGATTATTTTTGTTTACTAGATTGCAAGTTCTGGGATAATGGCTGGTATGTTGATAAATCCATGCCAATGGAGTGTTCTGTGGCATGTGCTGCCTTTGAGGCATTCAATCCTTTCTTGAAATAGGAAGTCAAGATGTGGGCAGAGTCTTCACTAGTCATGCATTACTTACATGACTTCCTGTTCATCAGCCCAGAGAAAAGCAAGCAGTGCTACAAAGTATTGGACTCATGCCAGGCATTAGATGAGTTGCTTAGGACACCTTACCCCAAAAGAAAAGATATCCCATTATCTCATCTTATTTCATTATCTCATTTACCTGGACATTCAGCTAGACTCTGTGGGAGGGGTTCCTGCCTGTCCAGGGACAAACTGGCCACCCTACAGACAAGCATTACACAAGCACTTGGAAGTAAGAATGGATTTCCAGGTGTTATTTGCTCACTTGAAGTTTTCCTGCAAGGTGACCACTAGGCAGGTCCCTTTGTGCACATGTTTGATGAAGGACATGTCAAAGACTTCCTCCCTCTGCCTCCAATTTGGTAGGCTCAATTTGAAGCAAACATTGGTCTCCATATCCAAATAGGTCCTGATCACATTGAAGTCATAATCCATGGGGCAGTGGGGGGATTTGCCATGCAGCATGGCAAATCTGTGGGGGCTGTGAGGGGAAAGTGGTGCTCTGCACTCCGCATTGTCTGCTGCACTCCCTACCCCATTCCACAGGGGGAAGTGTTGCCACCTGGCTTTCCCCCATTGTAGACCAAAGGACACGAGAAGCCTCCCATGTTCCAAGAGCTCCATGTTCCCATGTTCCATGTTCCATGGAGCCCCACCAAATGCTGCCTGATATCATATGATGGCGTCCAGCGAGCTCCAAAGAAGAATTTTAATTTTATTATGTGTTATTTTATGGGTGTCTGCTCATTTTTTTGTCACTTTGATATCTATGCAATAGGTTTTATTTTATTTGCAGTGCTTTGAAGTGCTTTGTTAGCCGCACCAAGTCCCTTTGGGGAGATGGTGGTGGGGTACAAATAAATAATTATTATGATTTATTATTATAAGCATCTTGGCAGCATGCTAGGGTGCTGTTTTTTCTACATGTGATGAGGTGGATAGATGCATCAGGTAGCCTAGGTTTGGGGATTTACTTCAAAGAGTATTTTGCTCTTGGTGATGGTCTCACAATAGATTAATGAGGAGATAAATTGATCTCAACAGTCCTGGTTGTGATAACACTTTGGAAAGAAAAGTTAGGCAATCATAGGGTTTGCTTCCAGTGCAACAACCAAGCCACATTGCCAGTCCTCTAAGCCTCAAAAAGTCATGCATTGGATTCAACCACTTGCTGTGTCTATCATCTAATATCTCTTTCATGATGAGCTATTTTCCATTATTTGAAAATGGATCCATACTCTCACTTTCAGGAAGAAAGTATTCATGCACTGGCACCCAACGCATGGATGGTTCCTTGGGAAAACACCTTTGTGCAGGGAAGACTAGAATGAATTGCACCATTGCTGAACAGCTCTTATAAGAGTCAATGAGGAAAAAATCAGGGTGCGGTGCACGTTCATGGCTAATATTGGAGGGGATACTACTCCAGTATCTGATCCCTATATAAGAACAAGGTCTGGCTGAGAGAGAACTACCTCTCCTCATAGTGGAGCTCCTAAATGAGTAAATATTGTATCGCATGACCAGAGTGAAGACATACCATCTGGGTCACCCAGGCCAGGTGGGAGGAAATCCACCAGTCAATGAATCCCAAGCAGGTTCGGATTCATTGGCTGGCTTCTCATTGCAGCAAAAGAAGAGTTTTCCTGGACTACAGAAACTCTCGGGAAGAAGGCACGGATTCTGCCCTGGCATGGCAGCTACCCATCCTTCACTCCCACTCTGAACTGTAACCCCTACTGCTGGCAAATTGAGCATTAGGTTTTTGTGCATTTTGTTCTGACTTCAATTTTGGAAGGTTTTGCTTGATACCTATGCTAGTAACAATGTGGACTTTCTTTCAGCACTTGATTATCCATTATTTTTGTTTTGAGTACTGTGCATTTCATTTTTGAGACATTTGACCCTTTTGATTTGTCCTTTCAACTTATCTAATTTTAGAAAGCATTTATTTCTTGAAGCCAAACATGGCTGTGCTGAAGTTCTCTATTTTTTTCCTGCATGGAAATTACATGTTGCAGCACTGTAATCTCCAATTGGTTCAGCCATCTTGCAGTAGGTATTGAGCAATACCATTTAAAACCAAGACCAAGATCCAAAGAAATTTATTTGGTTTTTCTATTTGGGGCATTCTTGTTTGTCCCAGCCAAAAATACTCCCAGCTATTTTTTGGACACTCGTGATGAATTATGATGGAGTAAAACAGAAGTTATTTGTTCTGTTTGCCACAAACGTGGTCCCTTACTTTGACTAGAGATTGGGGACTTAATCTGAGAGAGATATGCAGTTGTGCGGGAAAATTTTAATTTTTGGAAAAAAACAGAGAGAGAGAGAGAGTTGAGTGATACTTTTTTGGTCATATGGAGACTACAATATGCAAGTACTTCAGGTATAGTTGATTTCCTTCTTATTAATAATGCAATGTTGCATGTCTTTATTTGTTCCACTAATATATCTGTAAATAAAAGAAGTATGATTTAAAAGTGGCATCACTCTCAGGAAATCCAGTTCAGATTATGCCCTTCTTGGAATTTCACACCAGTGAACGTTATGTCATTTGAGTATAAAGCAGAATAGTAGTACTGAATTTAATTTCCAATGTGATTTTGAAAACTGGAGAGCATGTTCTTAAAAGCTGGTTTACCAATCTACCCATTCACTTCCCTGTCTGTTGGGAAAGCCACAATAAACAGTGAGATGGAAAATCCTTTCACACAATGTTCAACTCTTTGAAAGAGATGGGTAGTGATAACATGATTAACTTCCTGCAACCCAATGGAGAAGACACTCTCAGGCAGATACCACAATATGGACTTGTAGACCACATATCTACGGCAATGCAAGTTAAGTACAAACAAAGTCCAGACTTGCATAATACTGGAGGCTGAAATGTTTGTGATTAAATGAATAGTGGAGATGCCCAATGTGAATCATTTCACTCATAATTCATCACAGTTTAGCTTAGCTCTTTCTGGGAGGGGATTCTAGTCAGAAGGTCAGAGAAGAGAAGAATAAATTCATTCTCAAGATGGATACATTGAGTTCAATGTTGCTTTAAATAGATCTAAACCTCTCAATGACCTAATCATTTTCCAGTTGTGAAAAAGTAGTGAGTAACAGGGATCATGTGGTAGATCTTCAGGGTGTCACGCATGTCTGATTCAGAGACTATAGCACAAGAGTCAATGGGCCTTTCTATTCATGCTGTAAAACCCAGAAGTAACTGAGTTAAAAGAGGGGGGGGGGTGGCTAAATGATGCTGTGGAGGGATAGGGTTAAGAGTTAAAAAGCACGTGTTAAAAAGGTGCACCACAACATGAGGAAGTGTATTGAGAGGTTGTGGCATTAGGAAAGTTGAGAACTACTGATCTAAAGCCACATCTACATTGACCACTTAGGTCAGTGTAGAGTTGGATCAGCTCTATTACAGCCAAATGCTGCAAGGAGCTGATCTGGGGAAGACCACCTTAACGTGGTCTTGCCCTACATTAGCCAAAGTCGGGAGAAAGTCTAAATTCTGCCTTGGAATTCAGACTATCTTCAAATTTTGGGCTTGTGGAAACTAAACTCTTTTTGGGCTTGTGGAATTTTGGGTTTGTGGAAACTAAACTGCAGCAGTCCCTACTGACATCCCATGATCTACACTGATCCATACTGATGCGGCATGTTGTTCACTGATCAGCCTTGCATATGAGCCACATGGGATCTTCCTACCACCATCACCACACAGTGGAGCCAGATGTGGTTCAGATGGCTAGATGACCATTCTTGTTACCCTTTCCACCCTCTATGTCACAGCAGTCTCCAGCTGTAACATGGGTTCTGCTGGCCAGGTATTGCAGACAGTGACATCACATGCAGTGCTAAGGAAGAGATGGGATAGGATGGGGCTGTCCAGCAACACCAAACCACATTCTCCACAACTGGATAATGGGGATTGCATCCCACCTCTGCAGCAGCTGGGAGACTTCCTGTGTGGCCCATACGGAAGGCTGATCCAGAATACAGAACACAAAATCAGCTTTGGAGTATGGGTCAGTGTAGAAAATTAAATCTCTCACAATAGCAGCCATATCAATGGTAATTTATATGTGCAATGTGACAGAAGGTGGAACAGAGAAATCAACAGAGGCAAAGACAATTAGATCTAATTTTCTACTTTTATTCATCCTCCAGTCATGTCTTGAGACATGCGCAGCTATTTTCTAAACAGTTCTTATGAAGGTATTTTCAGCATTACCAAGAACAAATTCTGCTATTTAGCAACTTGTGTCGAAAAAGCAAAAATGGTCTTCCAAGTGTGAGATATTTTCTTCCCTCTTTTCAGTGAAAGCACAAAGGGAAATAAAATAATCTGTTAAAATATATTGTGAGGGATCCATTTAGTAAGTTTCTTAGCATGTTAATGTTTAACTATTTCAATTATATGTCAAGTTATGTTAAAAACTTTTCAACTGAAGTTGATCTATGGTCATTCATAGAAGATCAGCTATGAAATAATCCCGAATTACACAATCCTGAACTATGAAGATATATAATTGTATTTCCTATTTCTATCTATAATTGGTAAAAGGAGGGAAATGAAGAAAGTTGATAGGAGGAAAATCAACTAATTTGAAACTTGAGGCTGATCTCTTCCTAAAAGCTATGATGATGAAAATGTAATTCATCCAGGTAACAAGTAACATCTACTGATATGCCCTCTTCTATGCAACCATTAAAGATCAGTAGCCATTTCCAGTTTTCATTCTGGCAGCCCTATTTAGCACTTTCTCACTTTTCCCAATCTTTTCCCACAAGCTTCTCAGATCTCTCAAGTGCCACTGTTAATCCAACATGTGCTTACAAAACAGAGTCCCACAGAGGCCATCATATGACATAAGGGTACTTATCTATTTATTTACTCTACTTTTATCCCTCCTTTCTCTACCCCGAAGGGGATTCAATGCGGCTTTACATATGGCAACTATTCAATGGACAATATACAGTTAAAATACATTAAGTTAAAGATTTTATAATTAAAATTAAATGCACATTAAAACATTTAAAATATTGTAATCACCATTAAAAATCACGCAATCCACAATCATAATCTGGGGCCCTTTCAAAAGCAATTGCACATAATTCCATAGCTATTATTGCACTACAGATAATCTCCAATGACTTGATCTCAGAGCCAGATTTTCACTTTCCTTCTGATGACCAGGATTTAGGGAACTGCTCTAATATCACTGGGGAGGGAGTTCCACAGTCGAGGAGCCACCACTGAGAAGATCCTGTCTCTTGTTCCCACCAGACGCATCTGTGAAGGAGGCAGAACCAATACCAGGCAATCTTACTCTCCGAGGTGGTTCATAGGAGGAGATATGTTTAGACAGGTAAGATGGGCCGGAACCATTTAGGGCTTTACAGGATAAAGCCAGCACTTTTAATTGTGCTTGGTAGCAGACTGGCAGCCAGTGGAGATGACTTAACAGGGGAATTGTGTGCTCCCTGTATGCCACTCCAGTGATCAACCTAGCTGTAGTCCATTGGGCCATTTGAAGCTTCTGAACAGTCTTCAAAGGCAACCCCACATATGCGCATTGAAATAATCTATTTGAGATATAACAAGAGCATGGACCACCATGGCCATGTCTGACTACCCAAAGTATAGGCACATAGAATCATAGAATCATAGAATCAAAGAGTTGGAAGAGACCTCATGGGCCATCCAGTCCAACCCCCTGCCAAGAAGCAGGAATATTGCATTCAAATCACCCCTGACAGATGGCCATCCAGCCTCTGTTTAAAAGCTTCCAAGGAAGGAGCCTCCACCACACTCCGGGGCAGAGAGTTCCACTGCTGAACGGCTCTCACAGTCAGGAAGTTCTTCCTAATGTTCAGATGGAATCTCCTTTCTTGTAGTTTGAAGCCATTGTTCCGTGTCCTAGTCTCCAAGGAAGCAGAAAACAAGCTAGCTCCCTCCTCCCTGTGGCTTCCTCTCACATATTTATACATGGCTATCATATCTCCTCTCAGCCTTCTCTTCTTCAGGCTAAACATGCCCAGTTCCCTAAGCCGCTCCTCATAGGGCTTGTTCTCCAGACCCTTGATCATTTTAGTCGCCCTCCTCTGGACACTTTCCAGCTTGTCAATATCTCTCTTGAATTGTGGTGCCCAGAATTGGACACAATATTCCAGATGTGGTCTAACCAAAGCAGAATAGAGGGGTAGCATTACTTCCTTAGATCTAGACACTATGCTCCTATTGATGCAGGCCAAAATCCCATTGGCTTTTTTTGCCGCCACATCACATTGTTGGCTCATGTTTAACTTGTTGTCCACGAGGACTCCAAGATCTTTTTCACACATACTGCTCTCGAGCCAGGCGTCCCCCATTCTGTATCTTTGCATCTCATTTTTTCTGCCAAAGTGGAGTATCTTGCATTTGTCACTGTTGAACTTCATTTTGTTAGTTTTGGCCCATCTCTCTAATCTGTCAAGATCGTTTTGAATTCTGCTCCTGTCCTCTGGACTATTGGCTATCCCTCCCAATTTGGTGTCGTCTGCAAACTTGATGATCATGCCTTCTAGCCCTTCATCTAAGTCATTAATAAAGATGTTGAACAGGACCGGGCCCAGGACGGAACCCTGCGGCACTCCGCTCGTCACTTCTTTCCAAGATGAAGAGGAAGCATTAGTGAGCACTCTCTGTGTTCGTCCACTTAACCAATTACAGATCCACCTCACCGTAGTTTTGCCTAGCCCACATTGGACTAGTTTCCTTGCCAGAAGGTCATGGGGGACCTTGTCGAAGGCCTTACTGAAATCCAGGTACGCTACATCCACGGCATTCCCCGCATCTACCCAGCTTGTAGCTCTATTGAAGAAAGAGATCAGATTAGTCTGGCATGACTTGTTTTTGATAAATCCATGTTGACTATTAGCGATGACTGCATTTGTTTCTAAGTGTTTGCAGACCACTTCCTTAACAATCTTTTCCAGAATCTTGCCCGGTATCGACGTGAGGCTGACCGGACGGTAGTTGTTTGGGTCGTCCTTTTTTCCCTTCTTGAAGATTGGGACCACATTGGCCCTCCTCCAATCTGCTGGAACTTCTCCCGTTCTCCAAGAACTCTCAAAGATGGTTGCCAATGGTTCCGAAATGACTTCCGCTAGTTCCTTCAATACTCTTGGGTGTAGTTGATCTGGTCCTGGGGACTTGAACTCATTAAGAGCGGCCAGGTATTCCTGGACGACTTCTTTCCCAATTTGGGGTTGGATGTCCTCCAATCCCTCATCCACTCCATCTTGCTGAGGTTGAAGACTCTCTTTTTGTGAGAAGACCGAGGCAAAGAAGGCATTAAATAGTTCTGCCTTTTCCCTATCCCCTGTCAGCATTGCCCCATCTTCTCCTCGAAGAGGTCCTATCGCCTCCTTGTTTTTCCTTTTTCTACTGACATAAGAATAGAAGCCCTTTTTATTGTTTTTAATGTCCCTGGCAAGTCTGAGCTCGTTTTTTGCTTTAGCTTTGCGGACCTTTTCCCTACAGGTGTTGGCTATTTGTTTGAATTCTTCTTTGGTGATTTCTCCCTTTTTCCACTTTTTGTGCATGTCTCTTTTGTGTCTTAGCACAGTTAGAAGTTCTTTGGACATCCATTCTGGCTTCTTTGCACTTGTCCTATTTTTTCTCTTTGTTGGCACGGTTTGCAATTGCGCCTTGAGTATTTCACTCTTGAGAAGTTCCCATCCATCCGTAGCTCCCTTGCCTTTTAGTATCTGTGTCCACGGAATGCTGCTCAGCGTTTCCTTCATTTTTTGGAAATCAGCTCTCCTAAAGTCCAAAATGTGGGTTTGACTTGTCTTAGTTTCGGCCTTCCTTTGTACCTCTAATTGCAGGAGCACATGGTCACTTGCCCCTAAGGATCCTACCACTTCGACCGCATCGATCAGGTCCTCCGCATTTGTTAGGATGAGATCAAGAGTAGCCAATCCCCTTGTTGCCTCTTCTACCTTCTGGACCATGAAATTGTCTGCAAGGCAAGCGAGGAATTTGTTGGACCTTGTACTCTTGGCACAGCTGGAGAACAAGTTTTAAGCGCATCGAAACAGAGCACAAAGAGTGCCTTAAGGGGTTGGGTGATAAAGTAGAGGAAAGACAGGGAAAGACATGGTAAGCCCTTGGGATAACTGGCCATCTGAGAAGATGGGGAAAGACGGAGGGAATGGGATAAGACAGTCCCACCAGCCCCACTTTCCCCTGGTTTCCCCCCACCTGTCTGATGAAGCCCTAAGACTACATTTCCTATCAGCCCCAGTATGAACAATAACTATGGATGGCAGGACTTTTGTCTAAAATACCCACATAAATGTGATAAGAGATTATACGACCCCCAGTATTGAGCAGGTTCTTACCATTAGATCTGATGAATAAGAGATGAATAATTTTCAAGGACACAGAAAATGATTCATCTTTTAACCATCTTCTTATTGACAAACCCTGGAATGATAGCAGGGAGTGCCTTCATTAAAGGAGAAGGTGGCAGGAAAGGCGAGGATGGAAAGCAATTGCTGCCATGTTCAGCTTTTGCCATGTTCAGCTTTTATTTCAAGAAAAAGGGAAGATGTGATGCTGATTTCAGCTTCATCAGCGAATTTTTGCTGAGTTTGTATGTTTAGCAAAACAAGCATGTAAATAGAGCACATTCTTTAGTTTCAGGGGGTATCCAAGAAATAGTTTAGGTAGTATTTTTGTCTTGATTTTTAGGAGTTTTCCCTCTCTCAGCTTCAAGAGGAGGAGAAGTTGAACTGCTGCTCTCAGTGCTGAAAATGGCAATGTATTAGTGAAAGGTTTTCTCTTGTTTTGTGTATTCAAGTTATTTTTGACCTATGGTGACTTTAAGACAAAGCTATCACAGGAATTTCTTGTCACTTGATCAGCATATAACCCTTAATACTTCTCACCTCATTCTTCAGAAGCCAAGCAGGTTTAGGCCTGGTTACTGCTTAAATGGGAGATTGCAAAATAGTGTGAGGGATCTCCAAGGACCCTTCTAGACAGGGCCCAAAAATGCGGTCCCTGTCGGACTTTTACCCGAGGCACCCAACCAATGCCTCGGGTAAAAGAAGATTAATTCAGGACAAAGCAATAAAACTTTGCTTCGTTCCAAATTAAATAAATACTCAATTAGACCCGGGGCTTCCTGGAAGACTGAGTTCTAATGGGGCATGAACCCTGGGGCACTCACTCCTGGGTCTTCTTGGGGGTCAGTCCCCACACCCATCTCACTTCTTCTGGCTTCCAAAAGTCTAGAGAAGCAAGGAGGGTGCCCACCCCCTCCCCAACCCTCCCCCAAAAACTTTTAAAATAAAGAAAAACTTACTGGGCCACCATTAGGCCCCTGCCCTCCACCTCCTGGAACATCATTTCTAAGCGGTAAGTTTTTTAAAGGCTTTTTGGGGTGGGGGATTGAGTGGCCCAATGCCATCCTGGAAGTTTTCAGGCTAGCATACGGACACCCACCTGGGAAAACCCGGGTTTTGGGGGGTGGTGTAAGGACAGGAATGCAGATGACAATGGGTTATTTTAACCCATTTCTGCCCACATTAAATGCCTATCTGGAAATGTCCCAAGCCAGTGGTGTCACTAAGGTTGGTGTCAACCAGTGAAATAACTCGTGGTGTTACCCCTTCTCCCATATTGTAGCCAGAACTTCAGGTATCCATATTACTGCCCATTACTGCCCAAGTTCACACAAGTTCATGTACACACATGCACAGTCTTAGATGCCGAAGGGGCAATAATATGTATACCTGAGGATCTGGCTACAATATTTTGCACGCACACACATGCAGTATTCAGTTCCTTACTCCTGATGCTGCCTAGGGAGCACAGCAAAGAACACTTAGTTGGGGAAAGAACAGGGAAAGAACAGGAAAAGTTCTAGAAATTTGCAATGTATGGTTTGCTCATTCAGAAGTGGGTAATGAGTTTTTCAGCCATCAGAATTGCAAAGTAAACCCATATCAAAGCAAGCCAGACAAAAGCATGTGCATTGGCATACAGTGGGAAAACCACAAGAAAGTGTTGCTGAAGTCAAAAGTCTTTTCAGTTGCTGGCATATGGTGGGGAAGAGAAGATTGGCTGGAAAGTGATATTGAGAAGGTTTCTTTAAATATCTTTTGTTTAAATAAAAAAAGGGGGAGATGAACCAGGGAACTACTCTGTAGAAATGTGTGAGAAAGAGAAAAGGGACTGTGGAGAAGCCCAGCTCAGCATGCGCAAGAGAGCAGATGAGAGTAAGTTGAATTGCTGTAAAGAAATCCAGCCTAGAGTAGAAAGACAGAGCTCTTTAGCCCTTCAGTGAGTGCAGGTGGCAAAAACAGCCATTCAGTATCACTTGGCTGCTTTCCCTCCTAACTTGCCCACTGCTCTCCCAATGCCAATGGGAGAGACTGCTCTCCCAATGCCAATCTAGAACAGGCCCATGCCTTTTGCACACACTCCCCATCAGTGATGCAATTGCTCCAGGGAGTGTGAGGGAACCTTGAAAGCTTGAACCTGCCACTTAAAGTTGACAAAGATGGACCACTGGTCTCATTCTGTATAAGGCAATTCCCTATAATCCTATATTCTCCTTTTCCTGCTAAACACCCCAAAAAATAGGAAAGAGAAGGAATCAGTTCCTCCTCTGGCTGCTCAGGCTTCTCTCTCGCTGGAAGCACATATTGTGCTGATGCATTAGTTTACTGGAGCCACTGTGATGGTCCCTTATTTGAGTGGTCTCTTCCTCTGTGAAGGACATGAAAAAGAGGAAGATAAATGCTTGCACACACCAGTGGCAGCCACAGCATTTGGATTGCATGCATTCTATTATACAGAAGTCTTCCCTGTGTATATCCTCTGACTCTTTCAGCAATGGGGCATCAGCAGCTCGCGTATAAAACATTTTACTATAAGATGTATGTCAATTAAATAAACTGCAGCAGAAATTTTGATGGCTTATGAAATGAAGTTTCCCATATTATTAATTAATTTGTGCTGAACCTGGATTATATTTAATTGAAAGACAACCAATATCTGAATCTAATATTGGAATTTGTTGTAAGCCTCTCTGCTATGTTTAACATAATCTGGACAGGTTGGTGGCTACAAGGAACCTTCGATCAGTGTCCTAGATCTCAGAGACCTTTTGACTGAAAGTCTGAGGTTTACAGAAAAAGGGCAAATTAAGACAGTGGCTTGCATATTGGTTTGACACATGTATTTTTGTAAAGAAGGTGGTTGACAGAGGAAATAGGCTTCAGTCCATTATTTTCCTCTCCACATTACAACTCTTCTCTTCCTGCCAAGCCTCAAAGTCACGGGCCTAAGTTTATTAAAGTTAAGAATTCTTGTCTTACAATGTTCAAACTCTCAAAATGATGGAACTATCCTAGAGCTGTAGTGCATTTTTAAAATATGACTATTTTTTTCTGTTAGAAGCTGCACACCTTTGTTGTCTGAATATGACACACAGAAGGACAACTTTTATCAAGCTAGCAATGCAATGATGTTTTAATAATTCATGTTTTAATTGTTGGTTTTAAATTTAATTTTTATATGATGTATGTGTATGGCAGCAAATTATTGTCTGTTGTAAGGCCACCTTGAGTCCCCTCTGGAGTTGAGGAAGGTGGGATATAAATATGGTATATAAATAAATAAATGCACCACTTTCCAGTTTTCCGTTCCCCAATACAAGTAAAAGCATAGGCCCACAAGAAAAAAGGCAACAAACTAGTTGTAGATGTATTGTCGAAGGCTTTCGTGACCAGAATCACTGGGTTGCTGTGATTTTTCTGGGCTGTATGGCCATGTTCCAGAAGCATTCTCTCCTGACGTTTCGCTTACATCTGTGGCACGCATACTCAGAGGTTGTGAGGTCTGGTGGAAACAAGGAAAGTGGGGTTTATATATCTGTAGAATGTCCCCGCCCCCATCGTTTTCATTTTCAGTGCTCTTCTACAGTCTAGCACTGATTCCGAAATGATGATTCATTTTTGGTGCATCTCAGTAAATCGGTTAAGGAAAAAAATAATTCCTGTTTCTGTTCCAATCTGCAATCAGTAAATACTGTGAACAGTGTCCCAGTGCTGAACTGGTTCCTGTGTTATTGTGTAGGTGCTCCACAGCAGAACCTGCCATACATCTTGCCATACCGATACAGTATTATAACCTTTCAAGAAATCTAGATCTTTAGATGCTCTTTCATCCCTTTACTGATCCTACTGAGCCTTAAATCCCTGCCCATACACATAATGCCTTCTCTGGAGACACCACCTTGCATGCAAAGCTAAAGTCTCCCAAACCACCTACAGATCCTTGTTTTTTTGCAGTAGGATGATAAAAACATCAAATCATCCAGGCGTCCCCTGGGCAATGTCCTTGCAGACGGCCAATTCTCTCACACCAGAAGCGACTTGCTCCTGACATGTCATCAATTCCCTAAGACAGCGTTTATCAACCTGGGGGTTGGGACCCCTGTGGGGGTCTTGAGGGGTTTCAGAGGGATCACCAAAGACAATCAGAAAACATATATTTTGATAGTCTTAGGAACTCCTTTGGCAGAGAAGGCTGAAGGTATCTCCTTTTTGGAAGCAGATGGCAAACCTTCCCACCAAAAGCCGTCCTCCGCTGTGACTGACCATCCTCTCAGCAAGGGGGGGTTGTTTTTGAGACCCCAAGTGGGGAGGGGACACCTCAGCACATGGCAGCGTGGCGAGGGAGAGCATGCGAGGCTGGAAGGAGGCTCACACCAGCTAGTCCCTTCAAAGCAGGGGGGTTCTGTGTGTGAAGTTTGGCCCAATTCTATCGGTGAAGTTCAGAATTCTCTTTGATTGTAGTTGCTGAGATATATAGTTCAACTACAACTCCCAAATGTCAACATCTGTTTTCCCCAAACTCCACCAGTATTCACATTTGGCCATAAAGAGTATTTGTGACAAGTTTGGTCCAGATCTATCATTGTTTGAATCCACGTGCTCTCTGGATGGTGAACTACAACTCCAAATTGCAAGGTCAATGCCCACCAGTCCCTTCCAGTATTTTCTGTTGGTCATGGGAGTTCTGTGTGCCAAGTTTGGTTCAATTTCATTGTTGGTGGAGTTCAGAATGCTCTTTGATTGTAGGTTAACCATAAATGACAGCAACTACCACTCCCAAATGACAAAATCAACCCCCTCCCCCCCCAAAAAAACCCCACTGGTATTCAAATTTGGGAGTATAGGATATTTGTGCCAAATTTGGTCCAGTGAATGAAAATACATCCTGCAAATCAGATATTTACATTACAATTCATAACAGTAGCAAAATTACAGTTATGCAGTAGCAATGAACATAATTTTATGGTTGGGGGTCACCACAACATGAGGAACTTTATTCAGGGGTTGTGGCATTAGGAAGGTTGAGAAACACTGCCTTAAGAACAATCAACTTTTCCCCTGACAGGCAGGAAATGCTTGATGCTGAGTTAAATTGTACAATCATATACAGTAACATAATCATGGCTGTTCAATCTTTTCTTAAGATAATAGGTTACTTTCCTCCTCAGCAAACTTCTGGAAGGTATTTAACGAATCCTTGCACACTGCAATCCCTGGTGGCCCAATCAATGAAGCTAACACATACACCGAACAACCCATAGGTGTTTTGTTGATATACCACTGACCATGTATTCCCTCGAGCAGTGATTCCCAACTTTTAGTCCTCCAGGTGTTTTGGACTTCAGCTCCCACAATTCCCAACAGCTGGTAAAGTGTCTGGGATTTCTGGGAGTTGAAGTCCAAAATAACTGGAGGACCAAAGGTTGGCAACCACTGCCATAGAGGCCTTTTAAAAGATAATGCCTAATGATGAGACCCTTGAGATGGGCGATGGGAGAGAGGGGAGGACCTGTCACCCCTTTGGGTCCACATTCCTCAGCAATTTTAATCACCACAATTTCTAGAGGCTTGTATACTTACTTAAAGTGGTTTGTATCCATTGGCGTGGTATGAAGGAACCATACAAGATATCCAGAAAGCTGAAGAAAACCCTCCTTTACACATTTATTACACACAAGACAATAAATTATATTTAGAATCCCACAAACCATTTTCTTGTCCCCATTCAAACCAGAACACCTTTATTATGGGAAATGGCACAGAAAACTTTTTTTTTCAGACAGCCACATCACCAAATTTCCCAGTTGCTCAATCCTAGAAGGGGGTATTTCAGGAAAGCCACAAAATAACAAAGAAACCACTTTCTTGAAGCCATTCTGACAACAAAAATCTGGAATGCGTAAGAGGGTAAGGCGACGAAGGAAGGCAAGCAGGGAAGAGAAGGGTGCAAATTCAAATACAAGGGAGGAGAAAATGGCAAAGGATGAGAGAAAATTCAAGCTAAGGAGTATGGCAAGGGGCATGAGGCTACAAAGGAAGGCAAGAGGAGGCGAAAGGGAGATTAAGGGAGAGGGATGCAATGAAGATGTGCAAGGAACAAGCGTAGGTGGAAAAGTACAAGGGAAGGAAGTGCTTTGTTGGTTTCTCGTGACTTTCCTCTGCATTTCCCTCTGGGAATGTGATGGAAGCTACTTCCAGAGGCTTCCTGAGATAATTTCATGGGTAATTTCACCAATTTGTTATCCTTAAAAACATTGATCAACAAAAACAGCATAGTATTATGATGGTATTTAAAATGAATATACATGAAAAGGTTGTTGCATTAAGTGAAATACTAATGTTAATTTTATTTAGATTATTTATTTATAACCCATTACTATTTATTTATTTATTTATTTGCCCTACATCTACCCCACCTTTCTTTACCCTGAAGGGGACTCAAGACAGCTTACATATAGGCGATTATTCAATGCCTTAAAACACATACAATTCCAGTAACATTAAAATTAGAATTTAAATTAAATTAAAATTAATACATATTAATATTAATACATATTAATTATACTCTACCCTTTAGCACAAAAATGCTCCCAAGTTAGTTTATGATAAATAGTATTATATTCTGTCCCTGCCCATGTGTGCCCAAATTTAAGACATGGTAGGACCTAAATTAGTACTTGGATGAGAGACCACCAATCAATCCCAGGTGCCGTAGGCTATAATTCAGAGGAAAGAACTGGCAAAACCATTTCTGAGTATCCTTTGTCTATGGAAACCTATGACATTCATGGAGTCACCATAACATGGTAGTGACTTGAAGACATTTGCTTACACATAGCAGGGATAAAGAACTATTAAGGGGAGAAAAGAAATGTTGATTCTTGTAACCACAGCTGGATAGAAACAGTTCTGGGAGCCCTGCTGCAAAGTAGCTGTTGCTACAAGGCTGGCAGCTGACCTTAGCAGAGGTGTAGCTATGCTTCTCTTCCCACCTTCCATTTCATGGTTTCTTATAATAGCAGCTGTTAGACAAAAGTTAAAAATGAAAATTTGCAATCTAACAAGTGGTGCCAAACTATAATCTCTTAGACCCCAAAGAACAGTTGTGAAAAGCTGGGAAGATCTAGGACTTTATCACATGAAGCCTGCTGTTGTTAATAGTGGATACATACCAGATTCAGCACCGATATCGCACTTCTCTTCAACTATGAAATTGTGCTGATTCATGAATTCAAGTAAAAATAAACAACCTGGGAATAGTGGGCCGGGGGGGGGGGGGGGCAGAGAAGGCGAAGCATATCTACTGGTGGCACTTTCCTGAGATGAGATGGGAACATTGCAAGATTGCAAGATTGTGAACTGTAGGCAGATTGTGAGAGAATCACAATACGGATAGCAGAATGCACAGTGTCGTGTGATAGGAACCATCACCAAAGGTTCAGGCTGCCTCATGTGCTACAGTCTATACAGAGGGGAAAGCACAACTAAGGTAAACTATCTCCATTTTTCAATGGTGTGAGAAACCACAGCTATGAGAACTTTCATGCTTGTAAGATAGAAACTCAACGTCTGTCTCACACAGTCCTCTTGTAGTTTTACAAGGTCTTTAGCCTTCTCTACCAAAGAGTTCTGGTGATTCACCAAACTACAGCTCCAATAGTTCCATAGCACTAAGTCATGGCAGATATAACTGTGTTAATTCTGCACCCTGAGATGCGCTCAGACTGACAGAGTGGTATTGTCAGGAATTCAGTAAATCAAGTGGTTTAATATTCTAATACACTGTTTCTTAAATGGTGTCTCCTTAGCTCAATGTTAAGGTCCTGAAAAATTTGGCAACAGTAAAAGTTTTCTGAGCGTCACCTAGGACTCATCAGATAAAGGTCCTCAAACCAGGGGAAAGTGAGGGCATCTGTGGGGCAGTGGGGCAAATCCAGCGGATAGTGGGGGAAACCTTCACCCCATGGCCCGCATTGCCCACATTGCCTGCTTCACCATTCCACGGGGGAAAGTGTTGTTGCCCGGCTTCCCCCTGCATTTTCCCTGGCCTACTGGATGTGAATACGAAAAGCTTCCCATGTTCTCAGGGCTCCATCCCACAATGATTGCAGGACAGAGTCCTGCCAGAAGTAACCCAGCATCATATGATGGGCTCCGGTGGGTTCTATCCTGGATCCGTCCTGCAAGCGTTGTAGGACAGGGTCGAAGACTAATGTGATGAAGTCCTTAGTGGCTGCAGTGTTTACAGTGGACTCTTCAGAAGATGCTTCAGCCATAATTCATAAAAAGGAAAATTCTCCCGTTAAGCAAGCCTTGCAAATGCTAATTTGTTATCAGGAAATGTTTGGGGTTTGTACCTATTTTATATACCTGGGCTCACATAAAAAATTCCTAGGCTAAAATTGGTCACAAGTAGAAAAATTTAAGTAGCTTTGTTGTGGTACTTTGCTACAAGTCTGTTGTTATGTAAGCTTGCTTTAAGCAGAAGTGAATTTAATCATTTTGTGCAGATTGCTATGAGTTTTATTAATTAAGAAGGGAAAGAATATAAGGAGCAGAAATACCCAGCTTAAATGCTCTCACTTTCTCCTTCTCCTCTACCATTTTAACATATTCTTAAATTGCCATTTAAAAATCGAATTATTCTTGTTTATGAAAAAAGCTGCCACCTCCAATGCTCTCCAGGAAGAACTTTTTTCCAGTCCCAGAACCCATGGATTTCCTCTTCATTCAAACCCAGCAGCAGGAACTTAATATCTCTTCAACCTTGCCAATGAATTGAACATAAAGCCCTGAAGAACATGGCAAAATTGACTCATCAAAAGCTTTCCAAATCTTCCAGAGTTTAAAGGTTACAGAGCTATGGGGGACTTAACAAGACATTTCCCCATTCCAGGAAGTTCGACAGGAATATTGCAAAATCCATTTCTATTTTCACTTCCTGTTTTTTCCATATGTTTTAAAATTATTTTTGGAAAACTGAGGAAATTTTGTCATTTGTGTTTTTTATGTTTTTCTCAGATGTTTATGGAATGATTTTTGCTAGAAAAAAATTAAAACGTGGAGATTTGATGACTTTAGAAAAACTCAGGGAGACTTGCGGGACTGGAAAAATTGGGCTGAGCTTCCCCATTCCTTTGTTGTTCATTCATTCAGTCGCTTGCGACTCTTCGTGACCTCATGAACCAGCCCACGCCAGAGCTCCCTGTCAGCCGTCACCACCCCCAGCTTCTTCAAGGTCAAACCGGTCACTTCAAGGATGCCATCCATCCATCTTGTTCTTGGTTGGTCCTTCTTCCTTTTTCCTTCCATTTTCCCCATTCCTAGTCTATTTGAATACCTGAAATAGCAGAATATTTTGTACTCCTTAATATTTTTGTACTCCTAGTTTCATGAATCAAAGGAATTTGGGGTAACTGCTATGTAGTAGACAAGGTCAGTGCTCCACATATCTGTAGTCATTACTGTGTTTCTCAGAAATAAACCTGGGCTTCAATTAAATTAGTTGTGAAGTTATGTTTCTACACAAGTTGGTTTACCACAGCCACTGAAAAGGTCTTGTGACTTATACAAGTATTCACCTATGCACAGAAGGCACGACACTTTTTGGGAAGTCTCCCCAAACCAAAGTATGTCTCTGTGGGTACACTAGCAATATAGTAACCACCAGTGAGGTTATTAGCTAGCAGAAATAGTACTGGGTTTTTTTTTTTCTAGACAGATATTTAAAAATACATACAGGTGCATGTCAAAGCTTACCCACATTTAGGAAATAGTATATGGTTTAGTTAGAAAATCATGTTGTATGCCTGACACAGGCATGTAGCCGGGGGGGGGGGGGCTTGGGGGGCTTCAGCCCCCCCCCCCCCCCCGAAATGCTCATGGTGGTCTGCAAGAAGGCCTTACTGGTACATTATTTAAACTGTTATGTTTATTCATATCATGATCTGATCACCATGCTCAATATATCCCATATACATGGGGGTATTGGGGTAATGATACAAAAGGTTTCCTCTTTCACTCAGACTCAGCCCCCCCCCCCCCCGAACCAAACTCAGCCCCCCCTCCCCGAAACAAAATCCTGGCTACAGGCCTGGCCTGACATGTATCTGTTCTAACCATTTAATTAACCCTTTCCCATATGCTCAATGCAGCTAGTGTGCCAATGACAGAATCATTGTTTTGTGGCTATCTGAAAACAAATCTATGAAGAGTAGCCCATCAATACACCAGCAACAACAATAAATAGCACACACAATCTGGCACAAGCAAGTGATAAAGAATCACATGAAACAAATAATGAAATAAAATGGTGACATAATTAAACCTATGTCTACACTGCCAAATTATGCAGAATAGACCCATATGATGCCGTTCAATGCAGTTCAAACTGCATTATATGGGCCTACAAGGGTCTATATAATGTGGATTCAAACTGCATTATATAGCAGTATAGATCCATCCTAAGTTCCACTTACCATGCTTGTAGTGATGGTGTAACTGAGAGAAAGGGCTCTCTTGATGATCCCAGAAACCAGGCCTGCTTAAACAGGTAGATACTGTCTGTCAAATAGCCTATACCTGAATCATGATCAGCACTTTGAATTATATCAAGAAACAAATTGGCAGCCGGTGGAGCTCTTTCAGTATGGGCATAATACAGCCTGTATAACCTGCCACAACTAACATTCTGGTTGCAGCTCTTTGAACCAAATGAAATTTCCAAACACTATTCAGAGACAGGAAAGCATGTCAGGGGTGCTTTGAATATGATTTTCCTGCTTTTTGGCAGGGGGCTGGATTGGATGGCTCACGGGGTCTCTTCCAATTCTATGATTCTATATGGCAGTGTAGACTAATCCACTTCAAAGCAGATCACATGGATTTTCATTTTTGATAACCTGGATTATCTGGCAGTGTAGAAGGGGCCAAAGTTCTGGATTATCTGCAGATCATGTGGATTTTCAGCTTTGATAACACTGGATTATCTGACGGTGTATAAGGGGCCAAAATAATCCATACAGGTTATTATTAAGGCCAGATCCAACATTGCAGGGAACAGGTATTGCTTTCGCACAAGCTTTAAGTTATGCCAAAGCAGTCCTGGCCACCACAGCAACCTGGGTCTCCAGGTCCAATGCTAACCCCAAAAGTATACCCCAACTGCAACCCTGTGTCTTCTTGAGAAAAGTAATCCCATCTGTCAGAGGCTGAATACCTATTATCTAATCTCTATTTCAGCTGACCAGAAGCCCCTCTATCTGAATTAAGGTTTGATTGGTTTGCCCTCATTACTGAAGCATAGGACCTTAGACCGAGAGTAGTTAGAGTTGAGTATTGTCTGTTTATGGATGTTAGCACACTCCAAAGCTCTGGACAACCTCTCCCAGTAGTTTGATGTACATATTAAATGTGGAGGGACACATAATTGAGGTACCAAAGAAGTCAGGAGACATGGGGTTGAACAGGAATCCCCCAGCACTAACTTCTGGGTTTGCTGCTCCAGGGGAAAGTGGAGCCACTCATTCCTATCCCAGCAAAATAGCCCAGGAGGAAGTCATGGCCAGTGGTGTCATGACAACACACTCCCCTGTCCAGTTTCCTGTGTTGGTCATCCATTGGCAACCAGAGCTGTCTTTATTTAAAATTAAGAAAACAATACGGTGCATTTTCTTTTCATGCTTTAAAATTCAATTTAACTCCTAATTTCCAAATTCTCAAGTACCCGTTTCATAACAATATTAGTGACAAAAGCCTCAAGATCACATGCTATCTTAGTTTGGCAATTAAAATGTGAGTTGGCCACAGTGAGTCAACATGACTTACTTATATAACACCATATAGAAAGAGCAAAAAAATCCCTCCTTATCACCATGGGTGACCACTTCTGCCTTCCCGTGGGAGATTTTTTTTTAAAAGGGAGTAATGAGAGAGAATTGAGGGGGCCCCATATGTATGCCTTTTAGTCACACCAAAAATCATATAGATTGGGGGTAATTTTTGGGTGGGGGGAGGTGTCAATTTTCCCACCCTTCTAACAATGCCAAAGCCTGCACAAGTTCATCTGACAAAACTTTTCCCATTACCCACATTTTAGAAAACTTTCTCTATTACCCACATTTTATGACTAAAGAAATTGTACACCTGTTGAATTTTCTCTTCTGTGACTCTGGTGAGAAAGTAACAGAGCCACCAATGTAGTGGGGAAACCAATGGCAGCTTATTTTTGAAGGTTGTGCTCGGCAGGCTATAACTAAAAGTACATTGAAGTATATAGTTGTTCCTGTAACTTCAACCACAGAATCAAATTTTAGAGAAGGGGCAAAACAACTGAACAGAAATAAGAAAGGATCTTAAGAAGATGAATCGAGCCATTTAAACAATTAATAAACAGTTTCATTGATGGGAGAGGGGCAATTGTAAGATGTTTCCATAATAATAATAATAATAATAATAATTATTATTATTATTATTTATATCCTGCTACCATCTCCCCATGGGACTCGGTGCAGCTTACATGAGGCTGAGCCCACAATACAACAATACAAGCAAAACACAATAACAATACAATACAAAACAATTAAAATAAATCTCATAATACAAAAAGCATAAACATTAAACAAAATACAGTGCACAATTAAAATCTATGGCTGGGCCAAATATAATTAAGGTTTTAAAAATAATGCTAGGCATGAACAAGATACAGGAGGTAGGGCACTGATAGAGACATACAAGCAGTCCTAAATCGATATAAAGTGCTTTTTGGGGACAGAGTTCATTATTCTGGGAAGGCACACTGGAACATCCATGTTTTCAAGCTCCTCCTGAAGACTGCCAGAGATGGGGCATGCCTGATGTCCTTAGGGAGTGAGTTCCAGAGTCGAGGGGCCACCACTGAGAAGGCTCTCTCCCTCGTCCCCACCAATCGTGCTTGCGATCCAGGTGGGAGCGTGAGTAGGGCCTCTCCAGATGAACGAAGAGATCGTGTGGGTTCGAATACAGAAATGTGGTCATGCAGGTAGGCAGATTCCAAACCATTCAGGGCTTTGTAGGTAAGAACCTGCACCTTGAATTGGGTCCGGAAGATAAATGGCAGCCAGTGGAGCTCCTTAAACAGGAGGATTGACCGCTCCCTGTAAGGAGCACCAGTTAACAACCAACTGAAATTTCTGAGCCATTTTCAAGGGCAGCCCCACGTAGAGTGCATTACAGTAGTCCAATCTGGATGTGACTAAGGCATGGACCACCCTGGCCAGATCCGCCTTCGCGAGGTATGGTTGCAGTTGACACACAAGTCTTAGTTGTGCAAAGGCCATCCCAGCCACCGCCGACGCCTGAGCCTCAAGCGTAAGTGATGAGTCCAGAAGGACACCCAAACTGCGGACCTGTGACTTCAGGTTGCCACCCTATACCCCGGTCTGGTTTACGATCGACCAGTAGGACCTCTGTCTTGTTGGGATTGATCTTCAGCTTGTTCCTCCTCATCCAGATAGCCACAACGGCCAGACACTCATCCAGCACCCGAGGTGCTTCCTTGGAGTTAGGTGGAAAAGAGTAGTAGAGATAGCACCCAACTCCAAAACTCCGGATCATTCCCTTACTCCCACATTCCACAATCCTTGCCCAATTCTCTTATTTCTAAAGCAGTAGCTCTCAACCTGTGGGTCCCCAGATGTTTCGGCCTTCAACTCCCAGAAATCCTAACAGCTGGTAAACTGGCTGGGATTTCTGGGAGTTGTAGACCAAAACACCTGGGGACCCACAGGCAAATATAGACACAGGGTCCTTCTACACCACACCTAAAATGCGGAAGTTTCTGGATTAAAAAGGGGGTGGCTACATGATGCTAGAAGTAAATCCGCGTTGAAGAAGAAACAAGTAACCTTGCGCTCTGCTATGGCACATTTGTGAAAAAGTCAGTGTATAAAATCATTTGTGTATGTATAATTTCTGTTTGATGACCAAGTACTTTCAGGATTACAGTGGTTGGATTAGATGGTCATCAAAGCCCTTCTGGGGTCTCAACATACTATTCTGCATAAATAACATGCTCCCTCACCCTAACCCAACCCACCCAAGACTATCAGTGTAATTTTTGTGTATTCCATGTCTTTTAAGCCAGACCATTCCAAATTTAGCGTCATTCCACTGTTTTAATGTAATGCAGCAACAGACAAACCCCTTTCTTTTAATATAGATAGGTAGAAAAATGAGAGAACGATAGATAGAAGCAATGCATTTAACTGTTAGTGAGAAATGTAAGTCAGTGCATGTTTATCAGACATGTGGATATTTTGGGTAACCCTTTGTCATCGAATTTCATTGTGGTTTAAATATCTGCTATTTTGCCTTAACTTCTTTAAAGAGCTTTCTCTTCTATTGTTTGCGTAGTTTTTGTCTTTCTAATAAAAAAGGAAGTCGAGTAAAGAAGGGAAGATGTATAAGATATTATACACGCATGTGCCAGATGAAAAATCCTCTTTATGCACATTCTGTTTACAGCATATAGTTGTGTCTGCTATCATTTCCATCATTGACATATCAAAATAAAGTGGGTTTTTTTTTGCCCAAGTTCTTTGAAACACAGTCATAAACAATACCATTCTCTTGCAGGCTGCCATGATTTTGATTCTGATTATGAAGCAGCAAAAATAGGATCAGTACTTTGTTTTATCTTTGAAAATCTTGCTTTATGCCATGTTCAGTTTCCACCTGAAGTTGCAAACCACTTTTTATTTGTAAATTGGGTTATAGATCAACAGAAATCCAACAAACACACTCTGAGAATTAATACATCTTACAAGAAGAATAGATCAACAACAACCCAGTGGGGTTAACTGATCTGAAAATAGACTTGTGTGACTTATCTATATGATCTTTTAGCCACTGAAATTTACTGCCCACTCCCACTCAGAGTACATCTACACCATAAAATTAATGCACTTAAACATCATTTTAACTGCCATGGCTCAGTGCTATAGAATCCTGGAATCTGTAGTTGGTGAGGCACCAGCACTCTTTGGCAGAGAAGGCTAAAGACCTTGTAAAACTATGACTCTGATGATTCCACAGCATTGAGCCATGGTAGATAAAGTGTCATTAATTTTACAGTGTGCATATACCCCAGTGGAGATGGCATGGATTTCCATTGGGGGTGCATCTACACTGGACAGTTAAATACTCACTTTTACTACCATGGCTCAATGTGTGACAAAACCAGACCAGTGTTGCAACCCTGCACAACATCTCTCAATATAAACAGTCACTCACTATGCTCATCATCAGTCAGTCCACGGTCAAAGCCAAAGTAGATTCAAACAACCAACTGGGCAGGGATAATCCAGGAGGTGTAGTCAATAGTTTAGTCCTAAAATCCTCACCAACAAATCTAAATAATACATAGTCCAAAGTCAAGGTCTAACACACAATAAGACACACGAAGTCATCCAACAGAACTCCAAGCTGTAGCAAATTCAAACGTTGCTCCCAGCAAAGACCAAATCCAAACTGCTACTCTTTGTGCTCCATAGTACAAGTGCTCCCACCTGTTGGCCCTTCTCTGTGCCAACCGGGCAGATCTACGCACCTGAATAGCATGAGTCCTCAGTTGCAGTCTTTCTGGGATACTTAACTCTGCCTCATTGCTCTCCCCCTTGCTGGAGGCACTTGGTCCTGCACTGCAGGGGTAGCTTCCTCAGTGTCAGGCTGCAGCTGTTGTTGATCCCTGCTTTCCACTGACTCAAATGCTGGACCTGGCAGCCCTTCATCTTCATCTGTATTGCAGACCCTGACAACCAGCAAGTGACTGTAAACAATTTATATTAGATTTTCTCAGACATAGGTTGGTGTGTTCTTCTCTTTCAGGCCCATTTTCAGACATAGGCCAGATGTATTTCCTCTATAATATACATATTAGTGGTCATAATGCTTGATGTTGTATTCCATCAAGCATTATGAATAATGGGAAGAAGGTGAAACAGCATTTCAGAACTCTATTTCTATGATCAATTATTACATAGCAAACTAATTATTGTAGGTGTTGCAGTCATTAATATGATATACACTTAAAAGCTGCTGGATCTAATTGATTTCCGCAATTATTGTTGGAAATGAGCCAAACACCCAACAAAACTCAACTTAGAACCCATTTCAAAGTAAGGATAGCAAGGAAATCAAACTTACTTTTGCACCAACATTTCATGTACATAATTGGTTGTCCAGACTGATGTGGTTGAAACAAACTTCAAGAATAATGTGGTTGATATTACTTAAACTTGAATGTAAATGTCAACAGTATGGATAGTCTTGTCAGTACTTGTCCACTTTAGTTGTTATTAGGAGCCCCTGGTGGTGCAATGGGTTAAACCTTTGTAACGGCAGGGCAGCTGACCAAAAGGTTGGTGGTTCGAATCCAGGGAGCGGGGTGAACTCCCATCTGTCAGCTCCAGCTTCTCATGCAGGAACATGAGAGAAGCTTCCACATGATGGTAAAACATCCAAGCATCCTCTGGGCAATGTACTTGCAGATGGCAGATTCTCTCACTCCAGAAGTCACTTGCAGTTGTTTGGATTAATTTAATCTGATTTCAATTTAAAACATAAACAATGAACATGGGAACATCTGGTCCATGGATTATTGAGGCTTCTCCATCCCATCTGGTTACAATACCGAAGTTCCAGCTGGCCATTCAGGTATAAAACCAGTATACTTTGAATGGAAGATTCAATTCCAGCTCAATATCGTTGGCAGAAATGTATCCAATTGTCTGGTGATTGTGTGGAAAAGTGAATAGTGGTAGTTAAAGAGCACATTCTAAGAATTATTTCTGCATTTGATTTATTAAAATATTCCCATCCAAACCCAAGTAACAAAGGTGGAGGTTTTACTTTTCATTCAACCCTCGTAATAGATAATAGTTGCATAACACAGGGTTCCACATTTCTACCATTTCACCTTTTTGACGGTGCTCTGGACTTTAAGCCAACATACAAGTGGTCATTATGAAGTAATCATTCTTTTAGTCTATACACAAATATAAGGTAACAGTCGAGAATGGTCATCCATGACAAAATCCATCTTTCTAAAAACTAGAGTGCATGAGAGAAAGCCTTTTCATATACTTTTTGGCAGTCAATAAAAAGAGCCAGTTTCAATAAGATATTTCCTAGTTCTAAACTTCTCTAGCTGTATACTCATATAATGCAGTTCAGTGCTGTTAACCTGCATTATGTGGGGCCTAATTCACCATGTTGCCCGTCATCCCTGGAGCATGCATATACATTCCTGTGCTTTCATGTCAAATGCACTTCTCTCTTTGTAAAGTTGGCTGACAGTTGTAGTTTCCTGGTGAGCATTAGAGATCATCCTTGCCCTGCCTCACAAGATATTTTAGTTGATCCAGCTGTTTCTATTATTATGTTGCACTAATGATTGGAGTTTAGTTATTTTGTATTTTGTTAATTTCACATGATATAATTTGGAAAGTTGTTTCATTGCACAGTTCCACTATTTATGTTCTAGTGCCATGTTGTGCTTTTATTAGATAAAACACAACCCGTCTTCCTGAAAACTTTGCTTCATCACTATTTATCATTTGTAATATTCTGTTTGAGAAAATTATAAATAGGAGATGCACACTACCCAGTTGAGCATGGAACATTTGCTTGAGAACTCTCTCTCTACCCACTGAAATGAGTTCACTTGTGCTTCGGTCTCACCACCTCCTACTCATTGACAAAATAATTTCTTTTAACAATGATGCCTTCAGAGAAATGGGGACTGTTTCATGTGCTTAACCCCTCACCGTACATGTGTCGTTTATTAACTGTCAAGAGCAAAGCGTGAGAAAAGGGGTGTGTTGTACCTTTCAATAGCGAGCTGCCACCCAAGGATTTAACCATTCTGACTCATAGTTCACTCTTTACACAAACCCACCATGACATGCCACATAGTGTTAAAATATCAACGCTATCTTTCCCAGCATAATGCCCTCCAAAGGTGTTAGATTTCAACTCCTATCAGGATTAACAAGCATAATTGATTCCTATACTGCCTGGGCCTGATAGAAGCTGTAGTTCAAGCTATTTAGAAGGCCTGGATTAGAGAATACAATAGCATTACATTGTCATAGTTTCTTTTTCACAATTAAACATGTGTTTGGAGTTCTTCTTTTCCCCTTCTCTCTTTTTTATATTTAGACATCACTTCTTGTTGTGTGACTTCAAGATCTGATCCCAGGTTTTCTGTTTATCCCAGATTATCTGGCAGTGCAGACTCAAATGATCCAAGGCAGAAGGATCCCAGGTTTTCTGTTTATCCCAGATTATCTGGCAGTGCGGTCTCAAAAAAATACAAGACTGCTTTCTGGATTGCCCCCTCAGAAGTCCAGGACTTCTAAGTGGACAGTCCAGACAGTGGCCATAGTGGGTTCAACCCACGCCTTACAAGAAGGCACGGACAAACCCACTAACAAATTATCTTAGCGGAAAGCACCGAAACTTTTTGCAATTTCATGGGGCATCATTTGGACACCAGTTGCGAATATCTGGGAGGGTGTGCATTCTGTGCCCTGTCTGGATGAGCCCCCAGTGTAATGCAGAAAACCTGGGATCAGATCCTGGGATATTGGGCCTGTCTGGAAGGGCCCTGAAATAATCCTATCTGGGGCTCAAATTGTATGACTTATCTAAAGCCACCCAGAGTGCATCTATAGAACTTTAACAGCCATGGGTCAATGCTATGGAATCCCGGGAGTTGTAGTTTGGTGAAGCACCAGCACTCTTTAGCAGAGAAGGATAAAGACTTTAGAAAACTACAACACCCATGAGTCCATAACTTTGAGGCATGGTTGATAAACAAGAATGTTATTCATTCTACAGTGTAAATGTACCACAAGTGAATGTCTATGGCCAAGGGAAGACTCCAACCCTGGTCTCCAGAGTCACAGTCCACTGCTCAAACTACTGCACCATGCTGACTCTACATTACTTTTACCAGGGTATCTGGAAAATATGATTGTTATTTGTGACATAATTTTGGTAAGAGGGGAGAAACTAATTTTCCTCCCTTTCCTGTTTTACAGATGAAATAGATGCACAAATAAGCAGGGAAAGAGCAAGATTAAGAAAGCAAAAAAGTTGCACCTAGTCAGCTGTTTGAGGGGTAATGAGAGGCCTCACCAAAAAAAGAAACAAAGAAAAAGAGATCAAATGACTAAACACTGGATTCAGGAGCTGCATGTGACTGTCTGTTTTAAACTGGAAAGGGTTGCAGTCTCAGATCTCCTAAAGACTTCTTTTGGTGGCATATACCAGGGTGGCTCATATTCCCTCCCAAGACCTATTAAATCTGTAAAAGATTTAATAGTAACAGAGGTTTACTCCCGTGGTATATTCCTAGCCTTTGGTCAATTCTCATGCTTGAATGATCATGTTAAAGCTGAAGAAAGTGGCAAACATTTGAAGTACAAAGTACCTATTAAACCACACCCTCGAAGTCTAATGGATCATCTGAGATTACAGGAGGTCTATGACTGGCATCACCAATGATCCTGTTGAATCCCTGGTCAATAAAAGGAATCAGAATCTAATCAGGGCTATTAACATGATTGCTCCCAAACATCCTATCCACCCTGTTGCAAATCAGGTGCCCTGGTAAATGGGAAGCATGACAACTAGAGTGCAGATGGGAGAAAATCCAATATTTATGTGGCAAGACACGGTATAAAGGGCACCTTTAATTCTTATGAGTTGGCAATACATGCAACAAAGCAAACTTCCTTCTCTACACGCATTGCGTCTGAAGATTCATGTCCAGCTGAGAGGTTTAATTCAGGTACTCCCCATGCCAAACCCATTATTAGAAACTTAAGTAGCTCACTGTGAAGCTTTTAGCAAACATATCACAGATAAATTCTCTAGCATAAGAGCAGGATATGGAGTTGAGACTGCTATGGTCACCTTAGTAGATGATCTCTGTCTTAACACTGACAAGGGGTGTGGATCTCTGTTGGTGCTTCTAGACCTCTCACCTGTCTTCAATACCCTCAACCATGGTATCCTTCTGGAATGCCTGTGGGGATTAGAAATTGCAGACACTGTGCTGCAGTAGTTCCAGTCATACCCCTCAGGCAGGTTACAGATGGTGGTGCTTTGAGATTGTTGCTCCTTTGAAAAGGAGCTGTTATTTGGCATCCCACAAGGTGCCATTCTGTGCTCAATGTTTTTTAATATTACATGACACTGCTGGGAGAGATCACCCATAGGCAGGGTGCAGGGTGTTCTCAGTATGTTGAGGGCACCCAAGTATATTTCTCCATGCCGTCAAAAACAGCCTCAGCTAAGGATAGCATGTCTCCTCTGAGTGAATGTCTGGAGAATGTAATGGGTATCCTTCTGGGATGCCTCAGAGATAAGGGACTTGGGGGTTCTGCCTTGCAGTGGCTCCAGTCCTTTCTTGAGGGACGGTCCCAGAAGGTGTTACTGGGTGACACCTGTTCGGCCCCACAGCCATTGTCATGTGGAGTCCCACAGGGTTCAATTCTGTCCCCAATGTTGTTTAACATCTACATGAAGCCGCTGGGGGAGATCATTCGGAGTTTTGGACTGAGGTGTTATCTCTACGCAGATGATGTCTAGATCTGTCACTCCTTTCCACCTGTCACCAAGGAGGCTGTCCAGACCCTGAATCGATGTTTAGCTGCTGTGTCGGACTGTATGAGGGCTAGCAAATTGAAACTGAATCCAGACAAGACACGAGGTCCTATTGGTCAGTCATAAGGCCGAACAGGGAATAGGGTTACAGCCTGTGTTAGACGGGGTTGCACTCCCCCTGAAGACTCAGGTTCGCAGCTTGGGAATGATCCTGGACTCATTGCTGAGCCTGGAACCCCAGGTCTCAGCGGTGTCTGGGAGAGCTTTTGCACAATTAAAACTTGTGCACCAGTTGCGCCCGTTCCTTGGGAAGTCTGATCTGGCCACAGTGGTCCACGCTCTTGTTACATCCCGAATAGACTACTGCAAAGCACTCTATGTGGGGTTGCCCCTGAAGACGGTTTGGAAACTTCAACTGGTCCAGCGAGCGGCAGCCAGACTGCTCACCAGAGTGACATACAGAGAGCACACCACCCCTCTGCTGTGTCAGCTCCACTGGCTTCTGGTTCAGTTCCGAGCTCAATTCAAGGTGCTGGTTTTGACCTATAAAACCCTGTACGGTTCCGGTCCAGCGTATCTGTCCGAATGTATCTCCCTCTACGTCCCACCACGGAATTTAAGATCATCTGAGGGGGGCCTGCTCTCGACTCCACCGCTTTCCCAAGCGAGGCTGGTGGGGACGAGGAGCAGGGCCTTCTCAGTGGTGGCCCCTCACCTGTGGAACTCGCTCCCAGTGGAGATCAGGGCGTCGACATCACTCCTGTCCTTCAGGAGGAAGGTAAAGACGTGGTTGTGGGACCAGGCCTTCGGGCAATCTGCTAACTAGTTAAGGACAACCAGACAAATAAGACTGGCAGGACTGATAAATGTGGAAGGAAACACTGAACTAAGAGATAGCGAACATTGACCGGCAATAAGGAGTAATTGGTTTATATCGGTTTGTATGAAATTTTTATTGGTTTTATTGTTTTTAGTGAGTATAGATGTAATGTATTGCTGCTGATTGTTAATTGGCGTTATTTTGTTTTATTGTTGCTGTAGGTGGGAGCGAATTGTGCCTTGGTTGTGTAAGCCGCCCTGAGTCTCCTTCGGGGTGAGAAGGGCGGGGTAAAAGTAAACCAAATAAATAAATGGGCTGCATGATAAAAGTCAAATTGAAACGAAATCCAGGTCCTAATTTATGATAGAAATTGCAAAGCATTTCTATCCCTAGAGAAAATACCAGGGAATCCTTGCAACACTAACCTGGGGGTGGAGATATGTCAACCAGTTTTGGATGGTGTTACACTCTCACTGAAAAACTGTGCCCACAGCTTGAGAATGCTCCTGTATCCATCTCTCTGAATGTCAGCCTAAGTTGATGCAATGATCAGGAGTGCTTACTATAGCTTTGGCTGAAACACCAGCTGCACTCCTTCCTAGAATCTGAGGACCTAAAGATGGTAGTGCACATGCTGGTAACCTCAAGGCCAGACTTCTGCAATACACTTTACATTGGGCTACTTTGTACCAAGTTCAGAAACTGCATCTGGTTCAAAACATGGTAGCCAGATTGGTTACAGGAACATCCAGGAGTAAACATGTTACAACTATACAAAAGTCACTCCACTGTCTGCCAATTACTTTCTGGGCAAAGTACAAAGTGTTGGTTTTTACCTTTAAAGTCCTACATGGCTGGCACATGCTTCTCTAGCTCTGTGGATAGTGTTTTTTATAGTGACAAAGTTTCTGAAAAATATTGCATTGTGTGTACAATGAACTAAACTGGAGTATTTGTAACAGCAAACAAAAGCTTTCTCTGATTTTCTGTGTCACCTCAAGGTGGCTGAATTGCTGTATCCCTTTGTTCAATGTATGACTTCAAAGCGGACAGTTCAGTCCACATAATACTGGTTTCAATGTTTGCTCAAAATAAAGTATTGGCATATCACAGTCTGTCAGAGGCATTTTACAAGGCCACTCAGTGTTTCGTGTATATACAGATAACAGTAATTAACAAAGTCAAGTTGGGAAAGACATAAAAAACATTTCTTCCAAAAAACCCCTCTATGGATATCCCCTCTTGAGGCGAAACATCGTAGACTCTTGGGCTGGGTTTTCTGGCCCTCTTACAGAGATATTCTCTGTAAAAAGAATGGTTCCTGGGAGCTTAAAACCCAAAAGGAAATATCTCAAAACTTTAAGAACATCTCGTGGCTGCAATATGCCCAAATTAAGGAAAGCTATAAAGAGGACAGGAAGCTAAACTTCGGAGAGGAAACAGATTTGTGGGACAAACTCCATAAAAAGGATAAAAAGGTTATAACACTCTTATACCAAACCTTACTGGGGTGGGCAACCGAAAAGGAGATTATTAAAAATTCAATGGTCCTTTGGGCAAGAAACATAGGAAGAACTATCCACTTAAAAGAATGGGAGATTATATGGAAGAAAAGACTCAAATATACATACGCCTCTGACCTAAAAGAGAACTGGTTGAAAATGCTACACCGTTGGTATCTGACCCCACAAAAGTTAGCTAGAATGTATGAAAACGCTGACAACAAATGTTGGAAGTGTAAAATCAATGAGGGGTCCTTTTATCACCTATGGTGGCAGTGTCCAAAGGCAAGAGAGTTTTGGAGGACTATCCATACCGAATGCAGGAAAATCCTTAAGCTAAATTATCCATTACGTCCAGAAGCCTACTTATTAGGAATGTTCGACAACTCCTTCTTTTCGGATACTAACTTAGAAAAGTTGTTTACTTTCTTAGCAACCGCGGCCAGGATGACATTCGCCAGCCTATGGAAGCAAGATAAGATACCCACCATTGTGCAATGGCGAAATAAAGTCCTGGATATCCAGGAAATGGACGAGCTAACGTTCTGGCTAAGACAGAACAATGGAAGAGGAGCGGCGATGACCGACTGGAGCTTATTTAAGTCTTATATGGAAAAGGAAACACAGTAATAGGAAGATAAACTTATCTGAAAAATGGAGGATGATATAGATGTAATAGAAATGCAGCATTATGAAATGATATGAGAATGAATGAAAATGAGGGGAAGTCGGTTTTAACTTTAAAGAGGGGAGGGGGAAGGGGGGAGGGGTGGGAAGGGGTCGAGAGTTCGCTGGGGTTTCTGTCGATAGATGTGAGCACACCGTATTTGTCCTATGTTCTGTAACCTGCACTTCATGAATGAACGTTACGTATTTGTATATATGTGATATTTGCCATGTCTGTCTTTTATATGTATTGTATTATATGTCATACTTGTTTTTATATGATAAACTTAATAAAACATTATATTTAAAAAAAAACAAACAAAGTCAAGTAGCAATAGTTGTTTTAGCAGCAATTTGAGATATCTAAATGTCTAGCAGAGAGCTGTTGTGGTGTAAGTGGTTTAAATGTTGGACTAGGACTCTAGGAGACTAGGTTTTAATTTGTGAAAGTGACAATGGCAAACCTCTTCTGAATAAATCTTGCCAAGAAAACACTCCGATAAAGCCAACACAAATATGAATTGACTTGAAGGCACATGACAGCAAACAAGTCTTTGTCATCTCTTCCATTTATCTAAGTCTTTCCAAAATTAAGAGAGAAAATCTTTATCCAAAAAAGATAAAATGCTGCCAATGAGAACTGGTGACAGTGAAATTGTCCAGAATAAAAAGAATGTGCCTTTTTTTTGCAAAACAGTCTTCACTCAACCCAGTTCTGAATTATGTCTGAATGCTAACTTAGGGCCAGAAGTTAAGGGTAGTGGTTGTACCAATAGTTCCATCTAGTGGAGCTGTGATGCAGCAGCTAAATAAGTGAATGGGATGTTGGACTGCATCAAAAGGAGTACAGTAGAACCTCTACATAAAAATGTCGCAACATAAGTATGCTTTAACTTAGAAATCGTCATTCAGCCTAGAGTGGTGCTTTGACATAAAGATGCTGTTTCGACCTACAAACAGTGCCCCCTTTATTTATTTTGTGTCAAATGCATTGCATAAATAAGGTTAAAAATGATAAAATTGAGGGAGCACAAATGGCTAAATAATTTTAGACCAAAAACGGGCAACAGCGACTGCACTGTCTGTAGCTTTAAACAATTCTCCTCTGTGCATGAGGTAGGACACTATGGACAGGCATACAGATGTGGAGTTCAAGTCAATTGAAGTGTTTTCTTGGCAAGATTTATTCAGAAGAGGTTTGCCATTGCCACTTTTTAATGACTGATATTTTTGCAAATTAAAACTTCACAACCTCTGAATATGCCTGCTATAGATGCCAGGAGAGAATGCTTCTGGAATATAGCCACACAGCCCCAAAAACAACCTAGATATGGAGTAGTTTGTTCTGCTCCACAGTTGCACAGGGTGGAAGATTCTTTTAAGTAGTACAATTTTTGCCAGGTTGTCTTTTGATCTGTCCACTCCACTTTTGAGTCTGTTCAGACTTCCAAGATGCCCATTCTTGGTTTGCCCCTGGAGGCAGACCCTCATGGGGGGGGGGGGGCATCCATTTGGGATTTGCCCCCTAAACCAGTTCTAACAGCAAGACAGAGAGAAACAAAACTTGGATTGGATTCCTAGCCGGAACAACTCTGGCTCTTCCCGATAGGCAGAAACTCCAGCTCCATGTGATTGCTTCCCCTGAACGTTCTGGGAGGAACCCAATCCGGTGAGATTCCACTCCAGATTGCAGTTCACTTTAGTGCAGCAGAACCTCAGCCTAAACAGGAGTACTGTATGTTTGGCTTCAAGAAGGCAGAGAGATAAAGGGAGGTCATGGTGCCCCTCTATTCCGCTTTGGTTAGACCTCACCTGGAATATTGTGTCCAATTCTGGGCACCACAATTTAAAAGAGATATAGGTCCCTTCTAGGCCTGGGTAACAACGGAAAATTTTATTTCTAAAATCGATTCGTTTTTTGGGGGTTTTTGCGTTTCGTTATTTAAAATAATTACAAAATTTTCCTTTTAAAAAGTTCGATATTTACGAAATTTCGTAAATGCGAAAAAAATTACAAAACATTAACGAATCGATTTCCGAAACAATAACGAATTGATTCGTTAATGGCGGACGCGACCGTGAAATACGCTAAAAAACCTCCAAAAACTTCTGAAGCTTCCCTCTCCCTCTGTTGTTGACTGTTGGTGTGATATTATCATTTTTTTCACTAATTAAACAAAAAACTTGCCCCAGACATGCGGAAATAATAACAAAACGACCTCGGAACAATAACGAAACGAATACAATAACAAAATACGAAGCATTTACAAAACGTGTTTAAAAATTCGGTTTTTTTAAAATTGCTCCAGAATGGTTCGTTATCGTTTTGTAATTAAAAAAATTAACGAATTACGAATTAACGAAACGAAACCGCCCAGCCCTAGTCCCTTCTACATTGCCATATAAAATCCAAATTATCTGCTTTGAACTGCATTATATGGCAGTGTAGCAGGGACCATTGACAAGATGGAAGGTGTCCAGAGAAGGGTGACAAAATGATGAAGGGTGACACAATGACAAATAAAGACCATACTCTATGAGGAGTGAAATAAAGAGCTGGGGATGTTTAGCCTGCAGAAGAGAAGGTTGAGAGGAGACATGACAGTCATGTATAACTATATGAAAGGATGCCACAAGGAAGCGGGAGCAGGTTTGTTTTCCACTGCCCTGGAGACTAGAACTTGAAGCAATGGGTTCAAATAATAGGAAAGAAGATTCCACCTGAACATTAGCAAGAACTTCCTGACTGTAAGAGGTGTTCCGCAGTGGAACTCACTGCCTTGGTGGTGGAAGCTGCTTCCTTGCAGGCTTTTAAACAGAGGCTGGATGGCCATCTCTTGGGGGTGCTTTGTGTTTTTCTGCTTGGCAGGGGGTTGGACTAGATGGTTCACATAGTCGTTTCCAACTCTTAATATTCTCTGATTCTATGATTTATCAGCACACTCCACTTTAGAAATGCTTGCAATCATTTGGAATTGTGGGAGTTGAAATCCAAAACACCTGGTGGTCCGAAGTTTGCCCATGTCTGGACTAGAACCATCAATTGGTTCAAAATGCAGTTAAGATTTTTGCAAAACAACTCCATGTTGGGACAAAATTATGTTTTCAATTCCATTGCTTTCTTGCTTCCAGGATTTATGTCACTCAGCTTATTGCAACCTTTCCTGACCTGAGGATCACAATTACCATTACCAGAGGGACAACAAATGCATATGAGCACCGTCATATTTATTCCTGGCACACATTATGGAGCTCAAGGGCTACTGGGAAGTACTGAATGTGAAAACCATCACCACTGAAGCTGTTATTTCACCTCACTGATGAGAAGAAAATAGAAACCTAAGAAGTGAGGTTGTAAGAGCTTTGAGGCCCACAGTCTGCCTTTACCAAATGCGCCTTTTTTCACTACTAGTCATGGGGATATAGCTGCCATTCTGGAAACCAGCCAACAGAACATAACTTCATTGCAGGGGAAAGTGAGCAGTCATGCTCATTTTAGGGAAAGTTTGTAACCCTTTAGCCAAAGAAAATAAATCCGTTTTAAAATCAAAACATCTTAAGGATCAAAGTTCATTAGGCAGGCACTGGTAGCTCCCATATAGCAATCTCTGGAATATAAATATAATAATTAAAATATTTGCTCTTACTCTTACTCAGACTCTTTCAGGAGTGAACATGAAAGATGGATTATTTTTTGTGATTCCCCTTGACTATGAAATATTTTCCCAAATGGAATCCATTAGGCTCTCTTCTGATTTCTCTTTTCCAGATGTTTATGATATTGAAACAAAATCTAATTTTCCTGTTGCAGGGTTACAATGCTTTATCTTTAAGCAACATTTGTTTTTTTGCTTCTTATAGTTTGTCAGTTGTACACTTCTAGTTATACTACATGATTTAATACTGTTCTATATGCTGCTCCTGGTCTGCTAACTAGAAGAATGAAATGAACATAATAAATTATTGTTGTTACTGTTGTTGCTGCTGATGATAAAATGATTGTGAAGGGGATATCAAATATAGCATGTCTCCTAGCATTCTTTCCCTTATCTAGAGCTGCACAGGAAGGATCTCCCACTTGGGATTCCTCACTTCATCTGTTCAAGACTCAGTGAAGTCTGGGGACTGGCACAAACAGGATTTTGTGCAAAGAAAAGTAGTTACATCATAATTTGCATGGGTAGGTAGGAAAGGGCTGCTAATAGTGTGATTCTGTAATGCAATTCTGCTTCCATCCTATTTCAACACAAGCTACAGCTAAAAATGCTACATCTTTGAATAATCTATTTGCATGCATCATGAGTAACTGTATTTTGAAACCAATTATTTGCGAAAAATTGAACTGTATTAAAATGTTTAAAAACTGAAAAGGATTTTGATGGGACTCTTCTGCTCCAGGTATCACCACCTTTTGTTCCATGAAAGCCTTCTTCTTCTAACTGACTGATGGTAAGCCAAAACACCATGCTTTCATTATAATGGATCACACAAAAGTAGACTCTGTTGTATTAGGTGTCTTTAATCCAGAATGGAGAACGCAAATCAAAGAATTTGTTTCAGCATGAGACACCAACCAAAAAAAAAAAGAAACTTTTTTTACAAATGAAAATTCCATACAGTGTCTAAAATGTCACCTAAAAGCTAGACCTTTCTTTTTAAAAAAGAAAAGAAAAGAAAAGTGTGGATTTTTTAAAAAACATTAAAATGCCAGTGAAACAAACATGGCAAATGATATTCATTTATGGACTAAAAATATATCAAAAGAGTCAGACAAGTGAATTGACCACCAACAGAGCGAGGCAATATTTTATGTTAAGGTACCTTTTACCTTTTTCTTGTAGAAAGTACTTAACCAAAAGTACTTATACTAAGCCTTAAGAGGGCTTGACTTCAGGCAGCTGTCTCCTAGCAGAAACTAGAACAACGGAGGAAGCCTATAGCCCATACAGGCTCTATCTCGTCTCCTTCAAATTCCAGTGAAGTCTTTTGATTTCATGAGTAGGACTTCTTACCATATTATTAGCAGTTCTGCTATGTTGTCAAGATAACACCCAAAGACATCAAGAAGTCCACCCAAGAGAGCCCTATTTTTAAGGTACTCCATTAAAGTGGGGAGATGACAAATTGTACCCACCCAAACTTCAGGCTATTGTGCAATGGGATGGAGAACTCTGATTTCAGACTTTGTTGAGCATTCCAATGAGTTGTGGATTCTTGGTAAAGATAAGTGGCTGTTCCATTATTGTTCCTTAAAACAGCAGCCAGTAGAAAAAGATTCATTGTTGGAGAGGATATGAGCCTGCCAACTGACTTCAGGATTTTTAAATTGCACCAAAATGTAGGCTTTTATGTTGAATGAGATGGTGATGGAAACTAGGCAACAGGATATATGCTGGCATAGTGCTTTGGGAAGGTCATCTCAGCTAGTGAAACAGAACAATCAACCATCACGCAACAGCTTTCCGCCCCACTCACCCAAATAACCCTGAGATAATAATTGAATTCTGGGCGCATTATAGATTCAACAGCTGCCCCTCAAAAATTCAAGAATACAAAAGTGGGGTGGGGCCTTCCTGTCTACACTTATAGACATTTAATACATATCCTAGCACATTGTTACATACTATCCACAAACTCACAATTAAGGGGAAAATAATCCTGTGCATACCCAAAGAAAGGGAGGGAGGGAGGTGGAGAAAGAAGAAGAGCAGGAGTGAGAAAGGAGAAAGGCATTGGGGGGGGGGGCGCTTCCAGTTTAAAGAGGTATCTTGCACATGGGACAATTGAGTATCTCCTAGGACCTGTAAACCGTACTTTAGGTCCAACTGCAAAGGAATGGTTACTGGTGTTTAATGAAGACCACAGTATCAACAATGCCTTTGCTTCAGGTGGCATTTCTTCAACAGCCTTGATTCTTCTTTTGATGCAAACTGATAGCCTTTAACTGTTAAAAACGACACAGTACTTAGCACAGGACTCTGACTGTCTGAAGTTCAGCTCTACAGTAGTGAGATCTATACATATACATATGTATATATGTATGTATGTGTAAATATTTCCCCTTAAATATGCTGATCACAGGAATTTCAGTGTCTCGGGGGAGAGGGGGGAGAAAAGCAGGAGATTTTAACCAATAAAAACCCAATTACTGAAAATACTTTCCCCTACAGGACAAAAATAAAAATATAATAGTATTATGTATTGTACAGAGTGCAGCTGTCTCCTGCCTGGCCCTAGATAGGCCAGAATCACGAGGGGCAGCTAAAAAAATAACTAGTCTGGTATAAAGATCTGAATTCCATGCGCTTGATATGACAGTCTTATCTCTGATTTGTTTTAAAAATATATAGATATAGTTATTGCTTTCACAACCATTGGGATTGGCTCTACTGAGCCCTCAGTGAGGGAGTGCTGTAGGTTCAGGGGCAGTGGCTTTCTTCCGCCTCTTCATAAGCAATGGATTAGATGAGTCTTCAATTTTCTTAATCTTGATTTGTTCATAATCCACTCTCATGGTGGCCAAGGCACTTGTCATCTCCTCCTAAAAGTGCAGTAGAGAGGAAGACATCTTATTAGTGACACAGAACTAACTTCCAAGTTGCAGTGGAGATGAGTGCGGAGTCCAACTGTTAATTTCACTGAATTAGACCCATTGGATAAAAGGCATTTAGATACATGCTGACTTTCCAACTTCCAGAGGGAAATCCTGTATTTTTTTTTATTTGGGACAAACAAGTAGAGCAGTGGTTCTTCAACCTGTGGGTCCCCAGATGTTTTGGCTTTCAACTCACAGAAACCCTAACAGCTGGTAAACTGGCTGGGATTTCTGGAAGTTGGAAAGTCAGCATGTATCTAAATGATTCTACTCTAGTTCAATGATTCTACTCTAGTTGGAACTATCAACATAATTCAGGCTAAACTTTCAGCAAACTCATATAATGAAATATTGAAAATCCTATAAAACAGTTCAGTTCACACATGAAATCATTTAAGTATTCATCCACACAGAATAATAAGAAATACTAAACTACCATTGGCTACTTCCCCAAACCACTACCCAAATCCCATTTTTCCTGTTTCCAAATTAGGAATCCTCAAGACAAGAAATAGTCTACATTTCATATTGACTAGATAGCCTTTTCATCCTCTCCTGAACAATGATCAGCACCAAATATTTGCCAAGGAAGAATCAGATGGAAATATGTGAGCTAAACCAGGGAGACAACTCACCTTGACATCTTCCCATAGGTCTTTCTCTTCTTTCAAAACTCTACTAGTGTGCAGCGGTGTCTGTGGCACCTGCATTGACTGCTGCAGAGGAAAAATAATTTGGAAGTTAGCCGCTATATGAAGATGCTTTAGATCGTCTGTTTCTCACCTTAGACACCTGCATCTTTTTGAAGAGTTACTTTTTTTCTTGCCTGAAACAATAACTGGATTCTTACCATGATCCAAGGGTGATTCATGAACTCTGTTATAGTCATTCGCTGTGTTGGATCCGTTTTCAGTAAATTTCTAATCAGCTGTTTGACTGAAAGTGGAAGAAAATAGCAGCATTAAACATTACTTTCTGTCCCTGCACACCACATCCCAAAATTACAATAATTCTTCAAAGTTAGGAGAAATCCCTAAAGAAGTGGTATCACTTACACAGGAGAATGGATCTACCTGAAGTAGTATAGAAAACACACATAAGCCACTTTTTATAATGGGGACCTGCCCTGCATCTTACATCCAAGTATTTTTTTAAAAAACAATAGATATTTATGTGTGAGAGGGTCTGGCGGTGACATCAGATCAGGTGAATCAGAGTTACTTTGCCTATACATATGAGAATGGGAAACCAAGCAAATCCGGGATCCCCCCACCATCACTCCTCTTGCTGGAAATCTTGTATTTTTTTTTATTTGGGAGAAACAAGTAGAGCAGTGGTTCTCAACCTGTGGGTCCCCAGATGTTTTGGCCTTCAACTCCCAGAAACCCTAACAGCTGGTAAACTGGCTGGGATGTCTGGAAGTTGTAGGCCAAAACAACTGGGGACCCACAGGTTGAGAACCACTGAAGTAGAGTATAATATTAACCACTTTTCCTCATGAAAATTTTTAGAAGATAACATAGGCGACTTTTACAGTACATACATTTTAACAATTTAACAAAAAAGAGATTTTTAAAATTCAGATGTAATCACCCTAATTCCCTACTTGTATCCATCCCTTTTCCACTATTTTCCCCCTCTCCTCCCTCTCCCATTCACCCTCCTCTCTCCAGGAACAGTCATACACTGGAAATACTGTATATGTCATATTAAGTTGCTTGCTATCTCTCTAGTGCAATGAATCATTTTGATTCATTTTTAGTCTCCTAGGCTACCATGTTTTTGCATTACGTACATGCCACATTCTTCCCATTTATCTCTTTGTAATGATACCACTTCCTTCCTGGGGATTTTTTTTGCTTATTGGCTTCCTCTGTTTTCAGGTCCCACTTCAAAAGAGGTATTTTTACAATTTTGTTATTATTTTTCTCCTTTTTAAGAGCAGATTAATCTTCTGACCCCACTCCATCAAAAGCAAAAGTTATTTTGCTCTGTGTGACAATACCTATGTAATGAAAGTTTACACATCCAATCTCTCTTAACTATTAAAGAGCTTCTCCTAAGCTTCTTTTTTACTTTTCTTCATGTGACACAGCCTTGTATTTTACAGGTAGTAATTTTCACTACATTTAAAGGGACTAGATCTCCTGTTGGTATGCATAGCAAGGATGTGTAACTTTTTTCCTTTGTCTATTGGCCTCTTTTTCTAAGAGGTAAATTTAATAAGGAGCACATCCCAGAAGTGGGCAGTTCTGAGGTCAGTTGTGAATGGGACACTTTTCTTTCTTCTGTTTTTTCTGCAATCCCTTGTTTCCCTTCCTCTTTTCCTCACAATGGAGAAGCTTGGAAAAGTGACAGATTGCATAGGTTAACCGATAATTTAAGAATGTAATCCTAATTAGCATTGTTATTCACATTTTGTATGAGAGCCATTTCCCCTGGATTGTAGCAAGCTGCATTTGTGCCTCACCTCCCAATACCCATCCTCCTAAAAATGTAATTTGAAGTGCTCAATTGTTGATTGCATATGTTCATTCTCACTACATAGGTAGTTTTAGGAACATCCTGTTAAATTTATTTTGCCTCCACTCTTTCCAGAAAAGAACATGTTTACCTTCCTCTGATACTTCAGACCACTCCGGGTTTGGGAATTCATATTGACCCATTCGGATTCGTTTCTTCATGCCTGGAGAAATGGCCAGACCATGGTTGGAGTAGAAGGGGGGATAACCACACAGCCTGCACAAAAAAGAAAAACAGTCAGAGGACATGCAGAGGAGAATTCAGATCTGAGGTACATCTGTTGGGAGGGGGAGGGGTAACTATCCATTTTGCTTTCTTGTATTGCAAATGCCAGTTAGATAACATATTGTACTTGTCACTGTATTAAGGGGTTCCTGGCCAAGAGGCTGAGGGTCAATGTTGCATCAGTAACAGAGTGCAAAATGGCTAGGATATGGCAGCAAAGTTGACATTCTGGAAAATTAAGCAAAAAGGAGAAAAAAGTATATGAACTGAGAAGTGCGAAACTTAAGACACGAGAAACTGTAGCTGAGATGTGAGAATCTAACTCTAAAGATTATTATTCTTAATATTATCTTTATTTATTTGAGACCATGGGGACTCAAGGTGGCTAACATCTATCCACACTAAACAGTGCAAAAAAAAAACCAATACAAAAGTTAAAAAAATAATTAAATAATAACAGTGTGGTAAAAACAGAATTAAAATGCAGAAAATATATTAAAATGGCCTTTAAAGCTCATATCACCCCATCCCACCCTCCCTCCCCAGAGCCTCCCTTTACCCTACTTATGTTCTGCAACTTCAGCCTGCTGTGAGAACATAGAGTAGTAGTAGATACAATCAAGATATCATGCCAAGAAGTACACCAAAAAATAAGCATCTTACTTACAAAATATACATGATGACACCAAGGGACCACATGTCACAGGACTTGTCGTATTTCTCTGGGCCTAATACTTCTGGAGCTAAAGAGGGGAGGAAAATGCATACTGCAGTCTCATATTGTAATCCATATGGTATTTTCAATGCTATCACATGTGGCGATTCAAAAACCACACTAGCTCACTCAAACACAGAATCAGTTATCTATCACTAAGAAAGAAGCCGATGGAAGCTTATAAGTGTCTTGTCTCAGAAACTGAAAGACACAATTTTCTCAAGCGATTTACTTACCTACGTAGTATGGTGTGTAGCATGGCGTAGCTAAGGAGTTATGTGTGGTGGTTTCTTTGGCAAATCCAAAGTCTGTTAGTTTTAATACAGCATTCGGTCTTTTTGAAGTATATAGGAGGTTTTCTGGCTGCAAGAGACAATCGGAAATATCAGCTTAACAGAATGTTTCTTTCTTCACCACTTTGCAAAGGCCTCCGCACGAGACAATTTACTATGAATATGTACATCTCAAAAATATGTCAATCATGGATTCATTAATTTGTTCTCACATTTACCACTGCACTGCATACCCTAGGGTAGACTTAAAACTACTTGGAAAGAAGTAAAACAAAACAAAAAACCATGAAAGATAGCAGGAATAATGTAGACTAATACACAGTGAGTAGAAACAAACCAAAATAATTTTAAATGGTCTGGAGAAATGCAAAGCACTGAAAAGATGAAAGTAATGCCAGATAATCCTCCTGCGGGCTTGTTCCACAAACTGGTGCCACAATTGAAAAGAGTATTGGATCTCAGAAGATCCCACTCAGAGAGAGACACTTATAATAACCTCCCAGGCTCAGCTAGTCTTTTCCTTCTTGTTCAGTGTCATATACCTCCAAACTGGTGTCCTTTACTTGTGTTTGAGTCAACTCTCATCATATCCAGCCAACATGGCCAACACCTGGAGAATCCCATGTCGATGAAGGGTGATATATCAAGAAGGCAAGGACATAGTTGGTGATGAATTGTGATTTTATTCTGATAACTTGGCCTTATGTAATTATATTATTGTATTTTAATGTATTTTATGTATTAGTGCATTATGTGGTGTGGTATTTTAAACTACTCTTTGTGAATTTTTGTTGTGAACCAGCCTGAGTCCCTCTGTGGAGGTTGAGAAGACCGGTATATAAAAGTTCTAAATAAATAAATAAGTAGTTGCTAGACCACACCCCAATAAGCACATTGCCCATATTCTGAAGCTACAAAAAACATACATTCATCCAACGAAACAGGGACATTGTATTATATTAACTGACAGAACTGTACATCTGGTGACACCCAAGTTAAGGTCAGCATCAAACTGAAGGTCTGTACCCAGTGCTTCTAGATGGCGTAACATTGGCACAATGGTAACAAGAGAAAACAATTTATTCCCTGCAAGTACTGACACAGGATTAACTCAAACTAAGTTATTTCCTTCCTTGGGATCACAGCAGGCTTCCCTCACCTGTAATCACATAGTGTCTTTACTATCTGTTTTGATCTCAATAGGAGCTAAATTGGCTGTACTTCGTGGGAGTATGTGTGCAGAAAAAACCGTGTTTTTCCTAAATTGCCTCTATCATTGTTTTCTACTGACTGTGCTCTAATCAAGTTCTTGTTGTTAAATGTTTGTTCATGTATCAATTCCTGGTATAGTTCATCATTAGATTTCCATTCTTTCTTTGTATATATGCATTGGCACGCCCTATGTATATATTCCCTCTTTTTCTGTATTATTCATTATTGATAAATTCTTTAGGTGTAGTATTCTGATGGTACTCTGCTTCCTTATACCCAGATTCACTTTTGAATATTTTATTTATCAAATGTGTTTGCTCTGTTATTGATGGCCCTATTTTGTTGGGAGTTTTATTTTATAAGACCTTTTTTACTTGTTTTCTTTTAAAAAAAAATACATGCAAAGCGTAGGGACATGTGGGACTGTGAGGTTTTCCTGGATAAGGGTTCAATAGAGAAAGGAGCAGACATAATCAACTGTTAGATTGTGTGTACAATATCTGTATGCATCTGGCATGTTAATGATATGTTTTTCTGCTCTTTAAGAATATGGATATATCCCAACATGCATAAATAAATAGGCATCTCTGCATATAAATGACAACATAAATGGCTGTTCATATGAGATAGTGAAAGCAGAAACAATGGCAGCCTGTGGACTAAGTGGGTTTGAGACATCAATGCAATATTGGGTGAAGAGGTCCCTTTCCCCTTAATCTATGAGCTGCTTGTGGTCAGAAGACAAAGAGGGTAGAGAAAAACACAATAAAACATAAACACACATCCTTTACATATATACTACTAAATGTTTGCTGCATCTCCTACCATAAACCTATACGATCGCTTCGATCCTTTGAGGAGGCCCTCCTTTCACCCCCACCTTTATCACAAGTACGACTTGTAGGGACAAGGGAGAGTGCCTTTTCTGCTGTGGCCCCTCGGCTTTGGAACTTGCTATCTAGTGAGATTAGGCAAGCCCCTACCCTGGCAGCTTTTAAGAAAGACCTAAAAACTAGGCTCTTCCAATGTGCCCTTGGTGAGTGAAAATATATTCCATATTTTGTCTGTTTCAACTACAGTTTCGTCGTCATGATGCACTTTCCCCCCGCCCTCAATGAAGGTCTAACCCTATTGTTCACCCCTTATAAGCTCCTCTCTCAGAAACACATTCTCCCACTACTTATCTCATCCAGGGTTTTATCAATGTTATCCTGTGCATTTGGCCCGCCCATTGTGTCCTATTTCTCTGTCAGGTTATTTAGTAACTGTTTATTTTATTTTGTTATTTCATGTATTTTATTTTGATGCTATTTTTGCTTCTTTGTACTTTTGCTGTACTGTAATTTTTGGGCTTGGCCTCATGTTAGCCGTCCCAAGTCCCCTTTGGGAGATGGTGGCGGGGTACAAATAAAGTTTATTATTATGATTATTATGATTATTTGTGCCTTTCTACTTCAATATTAATAATATAAGCAAAAGAAAGAGATGTTCATAGGAGAGAACCAAATATTCATTTGATATTTACTGTTACAGGTCTAGATAAGGGGAGGGTAAAGGGAGGTTGTGGGGAGCATGGGTGGGATTGGGCAGATATGAGTTTTAATTGCCATTTTAACGTATTTGCTGTATTTTAATTGTTTTTACCACACGGTTATTTTTTAAACTTTTGTATTGCTCTTTTTAAACTATTTAGTGTGGATAGATGCTAGCAGACTTGAGTCCCCATGAGGAGAAAGTTGGGATATAAATAAAGCTAATGATGATAGATAGATAGCTCAGCTGAAAACAATAGCTTTGTATTCAGAACAGAAAGACAGCAAAATATAACTCATATCACTTGGGAAATTCTGTCCTGTGCACATACACACCACTTTATATATTATTTTAACATGCGCTCACATGCTTATAATAGGAACACAACAATTGAGCCTAAGTTCCTAATCCAATTTCACATCCTTTGAACAAACAGGAACTTGTTTTCCTGATGAGGACTTTTAACGTAGGAGAGGGTGCATGCCTGGCTGCAGACCAAATAAGGAATGGAATTAAACTACCGGTAGGTGATGTGCAATTATGTAACAAGCAAAGAAAAGGAAGCTTGCAAAGTCGATTATGCTGCCTTGGGAGCAGTGCATTATCCTTGCCATAATTTAATTGTTGCAGTCTTCCCACTCTACAAGGAAGTCACTTTCTCTAAAAACCTTGCTTTTGACACTTGGGAATCTCTTCAACTATGACGGAGAAAACAACATGATCTTGCAAATAAGCATATCCCAAGGTCCAGTTCTAATTTAAAAAGGAACTATATGATGTAAACCATCTAGAGTTCTCCCCAGATGCATAATTGCTGTGCTAAAATATGGTTACAATGCAGGCTTTGCTCACATCTATTGCCAATAGTACCTTAACATCTCGATGTGCGATATTGATTGAATGTAAATACTGAATGGCTTCTCCAATGCTCTTCATTATTTCAGAAGCCTCTGTTAAAAAAAGAAAAGAAAAAATTCTATGTAATTAAACAGGAAAAGGCTAGCACACACAAGAAAATGACAACAGCAAAGTCACAACATTGATTGAGCACATTTCAGAGCAGAAGAAAATATTACAAGAAACGTGGACCTGCTACTGAAAGTGCAAGTCTCATGTAATGGAAAGGGGGGAAAGGAATATTACACGGGACTTCCATTTTCAGTGGCAGCTCTGTGTTTCTTGTAATGTCTCTTCAACAGCTAAACAAAATATACTTCCTCTTGACATAAACACACAGTATATTTTCTTCTTCGTTCCACACTGTTAGCTATTGCTGGAATTGAGGTGAATATAAAGCCATGTTCTATACAACTGATTAAGATACAGAGTTTGAAAAAGCTACGTGTATGGACCACAGATTCAGAATCCACTTGCCATTGTCATATTAGTCGCAATTATTGGGAACTTTCCCAAAAAAGTTAACATTTCCAAGCTCTACAGGTTATGTGTCTCTACGCATCATCTTTATTTTGATTTAGTGCTATTCACACGTTGCTATCCTCCAAAACCAGCAAAGAATATGTAAAATACTTGCCCAGAATCAGTAAATAACTGAAATGCCCCTCCAGTGTGTTGGGATTCATTTTCAGCACTCATATAAAAGGAAAAGACTTCGCTAAAAGCTGGCAATTCAGACAACACTAGGAGATTCGGCTAAGATGAATCTAAACTGTTTGTGGGTCTTCTGCATTCGTTTCAGTCAGAGGTAGGCAGAAGATAGATCAAGATCTCGCTACATATCCCTAAGCAGCCATGCAAAGGTTGTATGACAAGAGCGAAACAACCCTCTCCCTTCGAAGGCAGCTTGTTGTTCTGTAGCAACTGTGATGTAGATTTGTGTTTGTATTTTTGTGTCTTTTAATACTGAAGGATGTAATGTGTGTGTGTGTGTGTTTGTGCGTGTGTGTGTGTGTAATTTAATACATTGAAGTGATTGTCCTTACACCTATTCTTTTATGGTTATGGGGTACAGCAGATAATTAGATTCGGGGTCCTGCACCAACTTATTACATCCAAATCCAAATCTATTCCTAAGTTACCATTTCTTACCTAGCACTTTTTATGGATCTAGGGGTTACTTAAAAAAACAAAAACAAAACAATGTTGATCCAACAAATCTGAAGTCTGTCCACACCTCCTCTAAATCATGTCACACTGGGTGAAACATGAACTGAGTTATTACCTGTTTCTCCTCTTAAAACATAGTCTTTTTGCCAAAAGTCTTACAATACAGTCTTCAGACTCAGTTCCACAGGCAATGAAACAAAACCACTCATACAGCAAATTCTTGTTATATTTTAAGACCTATGTGGTATCCCTTCATACCTCTTTCTGTGAAAGCTTGATCTCCTCTGTCTTGAATTCGACTGAAGAGTTCACCACCATCCAAACTAGAAGTAAAAAAGAAAAGTACGGTTACAATAAATGTTACTGACGCAGCAAACCACAAAACATTTTTATTCTCAGGCCTCAAGTTTTGACTTCTTTTTGGGCTTTGTATCATATCTAACCTCTTGGGGTTCAGACTGTCTGAAGAGGGAGCGTCATGGTGAACACCATCAGCACATATCTCAATATGACTGTGACTACCACATCATTGGGATGTCCAAAGTTCAAGTAGAATTAACCACAGCACTGAAAATATGCTCAGCACTCCTCCAACCAAGCAACGGCAGGGACAAACACTAAGGTTCTTCAATAGATATAAGTGAAAGATTGGAACAGCAATGAAGAAGTAGCCAACCACCTGTAATCTGATTTCAAATGAACCTGTAATTTGATTTCAAATTCATTAGCCTTGTTGTCCACACCACAAAATACAACAAAATCCAGTGTCCTCAAAACAGTGATACCTTTATGAGGATATCATGTGAACTTTTGAAGGAAAATATGTTAAAAATCATAAAGGAGGCAAAAGAGATGGTGCTAAAATTCAAAAGCCTGAATTTTGACTCTTACATAGGACAAGGCCTTCTCAGCAGGAGGACCCTATAGACATCTTCCAGAGTGGACTCACTGTCAACTCAAAGGGAAGCTATCAACAATGTGACAGACTAATTGCATTAAACCTAGTGCCTATCATGGTATCAAGCATAATAACTGAACTAACTCTGTGAGGTAGAGGTAAGAGATACAGTGTCCATTGTGATTCTGCTTCTTTCTGAAAGACAGTTACATGCAGTAACACTGGAGGAATTCAATCAATTGGCTATGGGTTCATAATTCTATTTCATGACATTTGCATGTACATGAGAACCACTGGGTAGATGATCTGGGTGTCAGAAGTGTGCTAATCACAGCCAACTCTGTTTACTTTTGTCATTAGAGTTGGGCTAGGTTGCTGAGCTGCTGGATTGGGGTTTAGATGGCTCAATGACAGTAAAAAAATGAATCCTAATATGATAGTGGTCTTGTGGATAGAAATTATCACATCTAACAACCCAGAATCTCTCTTTGTCACAATGGAAAATGAGGCAGACCTCTGCAGTTAAAATAACAGACAGCAACTTAATTAAGCCACCAGTCCAACTGCAAAATGCCAGTAATGCTTTTCAAAATTCTAAATTAGTTTGGATCTCTATCCTTAAGGAAGTACTTCTTTCCAGATGTACCTTTCTGATCATTAAGATAAGTGAAAGACAAATGATTTATCTATGGCTCACTGTTAAGACCAAACGATCACATGAAGGGATGGGTCATGGCCTATTGAACTATGTTAGAAAGAGTGGTTGTCATGTTTTCAAAACTGACTGCATTTCAAATGTTTTCTAAGCTACTTTGTATATACTTCTTCAAAAAAGTGTAGCATACACATTTTAATAAAATAAAATAAATAATAGGTTAGGTAAAGGGTTTCCCCTGACATTAAGTCCAGTCATTAAGTCCAGTAATTTCCAACTCTGGGGATTGGTGCTCATCTCAATTTCTAAGCTGAAGATCTGGAGTTGTCCGTAGACACCTCCAAGGTCATGTGGCTCCATGACTGTGTGAAGCACTGTTACCTTCCCGCTGGAGCAGTACCTATTGATCTATTCACATTTGCATGTTTTCAAACTACTATGTTGGCAGAAGCTGGGGCTAACAGCAGAAGCTCACTCCGCTCCCCAGTTTTGAACCTGAGACCTTTCAGTCAGCAAGTTCAGCAACTCAGCGCTTTAACCCACTGCACTACAAGGGGCTCCAGTGCACAATTAATAAATTGCACAAAATACTCCCACCACCCCCAAAATTAAGCAGAAGTAATAAAACTATTTAAAATGACATTATCATTAAAATCTAGAATTTAATTCTGTAAACTACCACTTGATATGGTTATACTTCCATGAAGAAATAGGTCAAACATTCTGGATTTTTATAAGGATTCTGATGACTCATAGAATGACATATGGGATTACATAGGATTGTTTTTAAGGAGAAAGAAATGTATTGATAGTTTGAAAGCATGGTAATGGAAGTAATGGATTTCTTGTGCAGGGAATCAAGGTAAGTGGATGAGTACTGGACAAAGTCACCAACAAATCCCCTGCTATTTTGAAGTCTGAGGGACTCCAAGGTTTTAAGCTGTAGTGCACAAGTAGGGTAAGCTGCACTGTTTGCTTCATCCCAGAATCCACAATACTCACCATTCCATGACTATGAGAAGACATTTTCGACCCTGGTAAAGGTTTTCATAGACATCTATAATCTTCACGATATGTGCACACTGAGATGCCCTCCAGTGGAGCTCCACCTCTCTGCGTGCTTTCGGACAATCTTGTAGCATCTAGAAAATGAAAGGGAGAAGGAAGTTTAAGTCTTTTTCCTTTCCTTCACTTCCGCTAGCCCAGCTGTTTATGTAAACCTTTTGATTAATAATTAACATTTTAATCAGGATCCCTGCTCTACTGTAGGAGAAAGTCTGCTTCACAAGACGATGACACACAATTCGGATTTCACACAATTTGTCAAATGAACATATGATTTGCAAATGTCCACATCTGCTGCATTCACATCTGTGAGACACATCAAAATTCCCATTTTATAAACTGGGAAATGAGGCAAAGTTCCCAAGACCCAGACCAAGTAGGCATTTTACAGATGACAAGGATTTGAACACAAGTTTCTTGGGTTTGAGGATACTCTTGGCTAGTACACAATACCTGCTCTATGGGTCCAATTTTGTTTAGACTAATTTTATAGTCTATATCCTATAAAACCTGTAATACAACTCTCTCAACTCTGTATTATCACATTCATGAAAAGTGATTAACATACAATGCATGAACAAGATCTAATTCCATTACTGATGTTCAACATTCTGTATCATCTCTAGATTTGCCTTTTGGAAACAGCTACATGAGCTGCATTGTCCATTTCAAAGTGCTGTTTATGACTTATATGACTTAGGTCCCTTTCTGACTATCCGTATCTCCTCCATAAGCCTGTCCCAAGCATAATAATCTTAACTGGCTAGGGCAGAAGGATTTTAATGGTGTCTGCTGCAATATTACTGCAAGTGTGGTTTTAATTGTTTTAAATTAATGCTTTAATTTGACTGTTCTTTTATTTATTTATTTTAAATTTTGTGTTATATGTTTTGTTTACAGTTAGATTGTAAACTGTCTTGGGTCCCATATTGGGAGAAAGATGGGATATAAATTAAAAATAGGCAAATGGGTGAATTTCCCAGCTCTACCGAACTCCATCTTATCCCCCCACCCCATTACCTCTGACACCCCACAGCTGAAACAGACACCAAAAAATACTAGTGAAGGCTGGTCAAAGCCCTGAGATCTTCAAGAACATGCAGAGATTTGAATTAGCTTTGTCATAATACAAGTGTATGGTGACAGTTCAAGAAAATTTCAGAGGACGCTGTCTTTGAAAACTTTAAGCTTTCCCAGGATATAATGCAAACAACTCTGCCATCTTGTGGTGAAGGCATGCAAACCAGATATTTTTGGTCTAGGGCCAGAGGACTCCAGATGTATGTCATCCACAGTCATGGGGTTGTGCCAGACACGAACATTCTGGCATTAACGTAATCTGGGTAATTAAGACGCTTACTTCAGTCCAACAGACTGTTACACTATCAATTCAAGGGACATTTAAAAGGGCATTTAGTGAATGCACTACTTATGTAATTAAAATAACAGAGGGGAAATGATTCAAGCTCGTTATAGCAAACAGGGTGGCCAGATGCAAAAGCACACAGTGTTTCTTTGCCTTTTAACTGGTAAGCAGAAGAGAGAATTTCAGCTAATATAGTTTGTCACACATGCCAGACTTGCTTAACTTCCATTTTCAATTTGCCACCTCAAAAGTACAGAATTCTGGAAACTCAGTGGTGGATTTGAAAGACTGTACTTCATAATGGTCTCCTTCTAACCGTGCCTTGTAACCTCATGGGAAGAAACTATCTGATGACACATTAGTTATCAGGCCAAGTTTGATAAAGGGAAGCAGCTTGTTTCATCTCCTCAAACTACTTCTTGAAAGGGAATGTCCAATCTATGGAAGGGGAACCACGTGGAAGCCTTAGCTTCTGATTCAATGCTACAAAGGAGCTATGATTTGGTAAAAATTAGAAGCAATAACTAGCTTCCACTGAGAACATGAAAAACAGTTCTGGGCACTAATAAGAAGGAAAGAAGTCACTTGCTAAGCAATGGTCTCCTGTGCAAACCACTAAATATGTTTTGGATTACAACTTCATTATAGAGCCTATTCTCCCATCAAGTGGCAGAGATTAACCCACATGTCTGGTGCCCCAAATTACAGCATGACTACCCAACTCTGTCTCTAATTAACAAGACTGAAGACAGAGTAGGATCAGAAAGGTCAGAGTTCAAATTCCTCACTTGGCCATGAAATTCCACTATGGTATATATCTTGGGTCAGTAGCTAGAATATTCTGAATAACTAGGCCACATTTTGAAAAATATTACAAACTGTCTGTGTCCAGATAGCAAATGAGTTCTGGCCAACAACCCATTCAGTCCCACATCCTGTTTCCACACAATGATCAACCAGATCCCCATGGGAAACCCACAAGGCAGACATGAGGGGAAGGTCACTTGGTCATATCTCATCAAACCTTTGTACTTTTCCCTCAGTGACTGGAATGCTCCTTCTAATCCCAAAAGTGGTGGACAAATTCATACATGACAGAGCTAATCTTCGTTTAGAAGTGTTTATGGTGGTGGTCATCACCACCACAGTTTTTGGGAACAAATGCCACAGTTCAACTATAAACTTTGTAAATTTTGAGAACTACTACATCTCTCCTCTCTCTCTGCTCAGAATGCTCTTAACATTCAGCTACAGTGTATGCTTTGGGGTTTTAGTATTTCAAGAGAAAAAATACTTTCTCTATTTTCTTAATAACACAACCTTCCTCTATTTTGGTACAGTGGACTCCACAGTGTCCATATTAGTAAATGGTGGCAATGTGAACATGGGCGTGCTGAAAAGTATGCACTTACGTTGTTGCCATTTAGCAACGTGGATCATGATCATCTGCATTTTTTCATATTCACAGCAGATTCCAGAACCGAACCTCTGCAGATATCTGTACTTTCTAGATATATTAAACTGCAATTTCCATCAACAGGTATTTGATCTTGGAATCTGTGAAGTGTAGTTCAATGAATACCAGGTGCTGTTGCCTATATTTCAAAGGAAGAAGCTGGAAAATAAGCCTTTGAATGTTCTTTGTATATGAAATTCACTGTGTCTCCATAATTCAGCAGGTGATGTGAAGGTGTGCACACACACACACACACTAATGTACATTGGGGGGGGGGGGTGCTTGTTTGGAAAGGTTGCTCTGTCACATCCCTCCATTCTTGGAGGTGGGGGAGTAAAAATCCCAAATGTTTTCCAAACTTTATACACACATTTCCATTCTCACCTCCAGACCATTTTAGTTACTCTTTTATGGATCATTCAAACTCTAAATAATTTAAGCCATAAGCAAGTGAGAGCAGTCACCCTATTGTTTAATAGGGAGTATGACACATCTCCTCTTGAATAAAACTATTTTTGCCTTTTCCAGTAGGGGGAGCTCTGTGCCTCAAACAAGCCCGCTTCCCCTTCCCCAGAAAATGCTTATTAACCACTCTATTTACATTTGTATGTAGCTAAGTCTATTACCCTGCTGGGAGCACAAACGAGCAGTGTTAATTATATGCTGCACACTTGTAAATACAGACCATGAAGGTGTCTAAATTTGAAGTTGCTGTTGTCTGCCTAATGGAGTTTAAATTGGATTCAAATCTCTTCGCTATTAGTGTCCCTGTGTTTTGTTGTTTTCATGTAACAACCCACAGAAATGCAGTTCTACACAACTTGAGACATTAAAAAAACACCCTCTCCCACACACCTCACAAGGAAAAGTGGCCTTATACCCATGCATGCACACTAACATAAATTAAATACATGACCAGAAAAAAAAGACATATGTCATTAGGATACTAATTGCCAAGAAGCAAAAACCGCAGCATGAAATATAGTATTAAATTAGGGAAGAAGTTTCATCTATCAAATGAGAAGACTGACATAAACTACAAAAGTAACTTTTCAAATTGCTATCAAAAATTATAAAATTCTCTTAAACTAAGATGAATAACATCCCTACCAGTTCTTTTATGGCCCTGGAATTTTAGGCTTGAATAATAGATCTGCCAGTCTCTTATGTACTCCCAAATCTGAATATAAAAGATGGCTTCACAAAATTGCTGAATTTGTGAAGTTTGTATATTGATTGCCTAGTCAAAAATGAAAAATGTACGGTTAGTATGTGTAAATACAAACATTTATACAGAGTCAGGCCAGGCATTGCAGGGTGTCCCTTACTTATTTGAGAGCCAGAAAGATTTTTCTTAAAGGTCTAGAAGGTAGGTCCCATATTTGAGAGCTGGAAAGTATTTTCTTTTAGATAGGCTGAACTAGAGCCGAAAAATCCTGTATTACGGTAGGGTCCTTCATAAAGACAGAAATGCATTAGTTATGTCATTTATGAATGTGAAGATGATGTTATTTATATAGGAAAAAGCAATTTTTATTACTGAAAACTATATTTTCATTTGAAATTTAGTTAGAGCAAATCTTGTTAATGGCTACTTCCAGATTATCAGCCCTTAAATTTTGACTTTTACTTATTGACAAACTAAGGAAACTGTCAAGATACAAATTTATAAGAACTGCTTTTCAACCAGGCAATGACAAAAATTGTAAGGAAGTGTCCAACCTAAAATGTCAGGTGGGTAGATGCAATATTAGAACAAAATGCATGATAAAACCATGCAGAAGAATTAATGGTTGCTGTCAGTCAACTAAGTCCTCCCAGTTTATGTCAGTAAAGGAGCGAGAGTTTTGTCCATTAACATCCTTTTGCTACAAACACTTGAACCCTTCAGGCATATGGGACATTTCAACAATACACATTTCAACAATACCTCCCCCTCCAGTTCTTTCTCAAGGCCTGCATCATCTTTGGCACTTGGGTAACATGCTGTCAAAGGCCTTGGAGAGAAAGCTGCCAAAGCTCAACTGGCAAAGACCTACTTTGCATTGAGGCAGCAAACCTGTGTCTTGGGGCCCTTCCACACTGCCCTACAACCAAGAATATGAAGTCAGATAATCCACAATATCTGCTTTGAACTGGGTCCACACTGCCATATAACCCAGTTCAAAGCAGATAATGTGGGATTTTATACAGCTGTGTGGAAGGGGCCTTGGTCTAAATGAAAACTGAAGGAGAACTCACATTAACTATTTCTCAATGCAGAAAATAAAAACTCATCCCACACAGAAAGATGGCTTTTCAGCATGGTTTTGGATAGTGAGGGATCTTTAGACACAGATTTATTATAAGAAGCTTTAAAAATGCAATGTAGGAATATCTCAATAATTGCCAAAACACATTGTTGTATTTTCTACATAGGTCATTTGTGAAATAAATATCTATACTGTACAGTGGTGTGGTACCATCTTAATGATCTTGGCTCCATTCTATGGAATCCTAGGATTTATAGTTTGCTGTGGGGTTGAAAATTCTCTGTTTGACTGCTAGTTTTGAAGTTCAGGATTGTGCACTGAAGTGGTAAGCACCTTTCTGAATGACAAGTACAATAAGAAGCCATGTCAGTTAATTTATATCCAATTCAGGCGGGGTATAAATAAACAACAGTAAAAAAGTCGTATTAAACAGCTATAATTGTGTAATGCCCAAATACATTCAGAGGAAAAATAAACACAGAAGTGGATAAGGCAATACACCCACCAGAGGTTGCATTTAACCAAAAGTGTGGTATGAAGCTCTGGCTTTCATGTGGGAAGTGCAACTGCTTGTGATGCAGCGAAACTCACACTTTGATTATATAGTCGTTTTGATAGGAATTAGTAAACCATCACTTTCTCCTCCACTTCAGGGAATGCTGCTTTGAAAACCTTTAAAAACTGTAGCATTTTGATGGCATAAATACTATTAGTAACATAGAGCTCTCTTGTCCTATACAATCATAGGGTATTGATCCCATTTTAATTGTCATGGGTACATTGCATAGGATTCTGAGATAGTTTGGGGAGACATAGTTCAATTCTTTGGCCAAGAATTCCAAGTATCTCCAACCAATGGAGGGAGTTGTCATGACAGTTAAAGAAATGATTGTATGGGAAGTTATTATAGCACTGCTCTGGAGGACCTAGCAAATTCCTAGAGAGAATACATCTCTATAAAATTTTCTAGGTCCTCTAGGACAACTCTATGGTAGCATCTGGTGGAAGTTATTCATTTCAATAGGGTTCACAATTATCCATGGTTTCCTGTTTCCTAAGTATCCCCTGAAGTACAGGGTTTGTTTTTGTTTTTTTACTGTATTTGGATTAATTAATGAAAGGGGATTCACATTGTTTTATTTATTTTCATCAAGCTGTAAACCTGATGTGGAATACCTGTATTTTTCTGACTCTTCTTTCTCAGAGCACAACAAATGAGCCAAGGGTAAAAGCTAAGGCCACTAAGTGCTGCCCAATGAACCAAACTCACTGCATGTACTAGTCTATGACATATGTGAATATACACATACAATCCTCTTTAGGCAGCAAAACATTTTAATATTATTATGTCAGCACTATGACTCCAACTTCTTAAGAACCGAAAGGAAAGAAATCTGAACACATGAATATTGACTGGTAATTACATTGTGCAACATTTTTTTTAAAAAAAAATTCTGTTCCTGGTTTGAAAGTGTTATTTTTTGTTTAATTGTGCAGTACTTACTTTGAAAGTAGTTGTTATATCCAGAAACTTCATTTTTGTGGCTGCCACAAACTATGTTGAATTGGTATAGAATGTATGAGATATTCATTCAAAAACTATAGCAAAATGTGCTACAGGGTGTCCCATAAAAACAAATCTTTTGCAGTTTTAATAAACTTTTTTTTATTTTTTAATGGTAGAGCCAATTAGAAAATGATAATTATAATGCAGGAACAAAAATCGTGTTTCACAGTATTATTTTTCTGTCCAGCATGTTTGACAGGCAACAATCAGGATGGCATTGAGTGCTGTTAAGAGCGAGCATTCCAAATCTTGATAAATACCTTTTTTGAATGATAGCTTCCACAAATGCCCATTGTGGCTGCTGCAATCCAAAATATAAACTTTATTGAACTCTGAAATTGCTAGATTTGCAATGGAAGAACAGGGAGCAAAGAGGAAAAGACATTGGAGAACTGCCTTCTCCTTTTGACTAAATGGCAATGCTGCCTTTTGGTGCTACTGTAAAATCCTCAAGTTCACAATTATGCTACTGAAGGCAGATCCCTAGAGCACCAACTGCAACCAGCAATGCCAGACCAACAAGTCTATGACAGCTTGTGGAAAGAATGCAGCACGTGGCCCACGGAGTATGTGTGCTACAGCCAGGCAGCAGGCATACACTCGGCACAGGGTCAAGAGAGGGAGGAAAAGAGAAGGTGCTGGTGGAGGCAAAGCACAGTCCAAACACTATCAAACGCCATGAGAGGAGGGGGAATCCACACCAATAAAGCCACTGTGACTTTGGAACTGAGAAGAATTCTTTGCTACATATAAAAAGGGAGGAGGGAGGTCTCCCTTCAGGAGGAAGAGTTTATTCAAATGATTGCTAAATCCATACTCAAATGGTATGTGAAGTATTGCAAGTACATGCCACCCCAATCCCACCTGCTACAGACAAATAGCACTGAGCTGTCCTGTCATCCAAGGTAGGGTGCTTGGTGCTAAATTACAATAATTAGGTGGTCAGTGCTTCTTACAGTATTCATATTGACCTGTGGATAATTCTAGACATATACATAAGTATATAGATCATTCTTTTTAGGACAAGAATAAAACAACAGCAGGAAGAGTTGAGGGGGCCAGGACTTCTTTTAGGTTCACATGGAATGGACCTGCCTTTGTCACTCTACCCAGAAAAGAGGATGGTTCCTTTTTTAAATACCGTAGTAGTTAAGACACAGTGCTCACATTGACCTGTGGATAAGTTGACTCAAGTTTTTTGGTGGATTCTTAAGACTAAAATTTCTAGACTTATTCATGGGTATATACAATAATCTGTATGATGTGTTTTACCTAAATTTTTCAGTCTATCCAAGTTATAAGCAGATGTAGGACCGAGCTGTGGTGCAACTAGTTAGCAGCCAGATACATTAAATCATTTCTGACCAAGAGGTCATGAGTTCGAAGCTAGCCCGGATTGGAGTGAGCTCCCGACCATTAATAGTTTAGCTTGCTGTTGGCCTATGCAGCCCGAAAGACAGCTGCATGGGCTTAAAGCTAACCTTAAAAACTGTGACATAGACACCAAGAACTGGGAGGACCTAGCCCTTGAGCATTCTAACTGGAGGTCAGCTGTTGCCAACAATGCTGTGGAATCCCAAGAGGCATGAATGGAGGGCAAAAGGGAGAAACATGTCAAGAGGAAGGCGCATCGGACCAACACTGACTGGAACCATTTTCCATCTAGAAACCAAATAAATAAATCAGTCTGGATGTGCCCTAAGACATTCCCACTTAACCAAGTAAAAAGAATTGAGGGGAAAAGCAGAGTGGTAGTGAGATTACATTCTATAAATATACTTGAGGAGCTAACATAGGAATGAGTTAAAAGGGTTTTTTTTAGGGGAAAAGGATAATTATACACAGTTGTTATCTGTGTCAATTATTACATTGACACAAATAATAGCAACTGCTTGCAGGTAAACAACTCTGACTGGGTCTTAGCATTTTCTTGCCTGAGGACAAGATGCTTGTTTCTCCTAAATTCAATTGACAAAATTAAGAGAACTGGCAGGGGAATCTTTGGCACAATTACACTGTAGAATTAAACACAGTTTGAAACCACTTTAACTGTCATGGCTCAATGCTATAGAATCCTGGAATCTGTAGTTTGGTGAGGCACCAGTTCTCTTTGGCAGAGGATGTGAAAGATCTTGTAAAACTACAACTCACACAATTCTATAGCATTGAGCAGTGGCAGTTAAAGTGGTGTCAAACTACATTAATCCTACAGTATAGATGCACTTTTTGTTTAATACTGCTGGTGGGACAGCATTAGCATCATACCAGAGGACAGCAGAGCAGGCTGTCTGGATCACACACAGTTCTGTCCTCCCAACACTCCTTCCTCCTTCTGCTTCCTTACTTGACATCACTGCCTTACTTACTAAATGGGAGATTTGGCATGGATAGTAAGCACTAAGCTCTGATTGGATACAAAAATTATGGGAACCCATTCGGGAGACCACACCCAAGCTTCTCTTCAGCCATACCAGATTTCCATGTAATGGAAACCCAATATTGTCTTTGGAAGCTGATTCTTCCCTATCAAAGATCTACTTGGAAATTATACCCCCCATCTGACAGGTGCTATCACATACCATCTGTGGAGGAGGAGGAGAATGCTGGATGAACAACACAGAAAACTGATAACATATTATAGTCAAGAAAATTATGACATGTTTATTTGTGTTTACAGAAAAACTGTAAACCCTTTCATGGACCTTTTTAACCCTCCCTTCCGAATCTGTGTTCCTAGGAGCTTTAAACTAGTTAGTTAAAAACCTTTTTTTTAAAAAGCAGTCCCCTGCATATGATGAATACGGTATTTCCCAAAGTAGTTCTAAATCTGATTCGGAAACAGGAAATGGCAACACTATAAGCAGCAAAGGAAATAATAAAGTCATGAGAGGCAAGATGAAGTCATGGCATAGCCTCACATAAGAAGTTTGTGAACCTGGAAGATCCCCAGTTGCCCCACTCCCCCTCAAAAAAGTATGACATTTGAGATAAAAGGTTGTACTGAAAAACCCCTTGTTATTGATAACATTTATATACAAAATCTTACTGCTGGACCTCCCAGGCTTTTCAAAATTGAGTATAGTTTTTTCCAAGGGTCAAGTTTTTTTCAAAGGAAATATTTGTTCAATTAGCATTTTTCCCTTCAAGAAACTAATAGCAGATTAGGCTTTCTTCATATCCTTTAGCTACCCAACTTGAAGTTCTTCTATCATCTGCAACCCTAAGCCCCTCATAAAACTAGAGAAAAATTCCACTTAAAATCCGGTTTCAGCCTCCTGCAGAATTCTGGGGTTTGTAGTTTATGGAGGAGTCTTTAACAGCCTCATTAAACTACAAACCCCAGAATTCTGCAGGAGGCAGAAACTAGATTTTAAGTAGATTTTTTCTCTAGTGTGATTAACTACTATGGGGTTCGTTCAGCAAAACTTGATCAGAAGGGGAATGTCTTTGCCTTCCTCTGAAACTGAGAAAGTGTGAGTTGCCCAAAGTCACCCTAGCCACGAGGCTGCCCATTTGCTCCTCCCCTCAGCTCTCCCCAGCCCCAGCAAGCATCAACCCTTTAAGGTAGGCCAATCCATTACACCATCTATCAGGGGTACTTTGAATGTGCTTTTCCTGCATAGCGGGGGGGGGGGGGGTTGAGTTAGATGGCTCATATGGTCTCTTTCCAGTTCTATGGTTTAGAATTCAGAAACATGACTTTTTGGACTACAAATCTCAGAATTCTGGAATTTGTAGTTTCTAAAAAACCCTAAGCCTTCCAAACTTTAAGAATACATTTAAGAGCATTTAAGAAAGTTTAAGAATGGAAGAGAACACATTCATGAGTTAAAACAACACACTCAGCCAGCAGTGCTTCTCTCCAGTGACTGCAGATGAGGAGAGTGGGAAAGAGCAGGCATGGCTGCAACTATGTAAGTATTCCAAGTCCTGGGTCTCAAGGACCATAAAGATCCCTTCACTTTAATCTCAGGGAAGAAAACACTGTTTGGAAAACTGAAAACATATTCTGAGTCCATCTACGGAGGTAGAGAAGATTGGGATATACAAATTTTAAATAAATTTTAAATAAACAAATAAAGTTTTTATTGCAGAGAGACGTTTTGACAATTCTATCACAGACAATTAAGAAGTAGTTAGCCTCAAAGAATAAGACTCCGGGAGACTCATTTTCAAAATGCTGCATCAGGTAGACTAGCCACTGTTAATCCCCACGTAAGAGATGCCAGCCTTAAGACCTTTAATTCAGCCTGGTAGACAATTAAATATGTCACAGGTCATTCTGCATGCAAGTCAACCTTACGAAGTTAGAGCTATCTCGGATAAAGCTATGAGAGAAGACGTCATTCAGTGGTTAGAAAAGAATGAGAAAGGTTGAAGAAATCACTTGGGCTCCATCCTTTTTAATTAGATTTCCTACCCTGTTCTATTCTACCCGTATTCTGTATACTCTTATTCCAAACTCATATCCATATCAATAGACAAAGCAGTGGGACTGGACATAAGATTAAAATATGGGCATATTACAACATACCCTAAACCCATTAGTCAGAATGGAGAAAGAATGAAATCTGTATTGCATATTGTAAGCTGTATTATGAATTTATTGTTTATCACCCTGATATCCTTTGATCAGGGACATGTTAATGCTGCAGTTAGTAAATAGCAGAGTTATACATGTAACAACAACAACAACAACAACAACAACAACAACAACAACTTTATTTATATCCCACCACCATCTCGCTAAAGGAACTCAGGGCAGCTTACAAAGCAACGAAGTGCAACACAAACACATAAGATACAACAAAATTTTGCCAAAATAATAAGCAGGACCAACAAACATAAAATAACAACTTACAGAAAAATTAATTCAATTGAAGTAAAAATAACCAATGAAGAAACAGCAAAAATTGTAATAAAAAAGGAACTATACAAACCAAGTTTGTAAGAGTACTAGAAATTCATTTTATATATGTATATCCATATTTACATTTATAAAATGCCCTTGATCATAAGGTATCTGAGTGGTGAACAATAAATGTAATAAAATCAATAATATTTAATAATAAAATAATAAAGGGCAGTAGACTTATAAAAGAGACTAAGTAACTTAAAATGCTTAAAACCTTACTGCTGGGCCTCCCAGGCTTTTGAAAATGGGGTGTAGCTTTTTCAAAGGGTTGTGGTTTCCTCAAAGGAAAAGTGTTTAGTACCACTTACACCCATGGATGAGATAACAAATTGAGAAAGCTCTTCATCACAATGTCACACAGGAATACAAGGCATGTTGAGTTCAGCACCAGCACGATTTTTGCATGGAGCAGAGACAATGGGTTACATTTTTGAAAAATCAGGTTTTCTGAATCATAGCTCCCAGCTAAAATATTTAGTGCTCACATTGGCTAAAGGATTCTGCGACTATAGTCCAAAATATACATTTTCCCAAATTCTGCTCTAATCAGAAGACCTCTCTGAACCACCAACAAACAGTTTTTGGAACATAGACAAGATAGGTTTGTACTCCCACTGCTTAAATGAACAGAGGCAAAAAGGAGTTGTGAGAAAGAGATATATAATGAATGGGAGAAAGAGTTTGAGAAAGAATGAAAGAGAGAGACAGAGTGACTACGTGGATGGATGTGTGCATGTATGAAATAAGGCTTCAAACCTGAACTCTTACTAGAAGTGAAAATGACTAAATTGTGGCTGTCGTCCACTGGATACATTGGATATCGCTCTTTGAAATAAACACTAATGCTTGGTAAAGGATCTTGGAGACCTCTTTATTAATAAAGCTGACTTGAGCAGAATGGTCCAGCTATGTTCGCTATGTTTGCAGAGAATTAGGTCTGCTTCTAATTATAAAAGAAAAGGCTCTGCAGGGGACAGCAAAAGTGAACAATTATAATCAAGCAAAAATTATTACAACATTTACAATGGTGTTCTTGTTTATTATGGCTTGTGACCAGATTTACTACATGGCCCACTGGCAAAGTTACTTTAGCCATATTTGTGCTGCAAAGCTATAGTGGTTTTACAACATGTTAACTTAGTTTCATAACTTCCTTTAAAAATTCTGGGCATTGTTTTCTAGGGATCTGGAAGTTTCATTTGAGCCAAATTCCAAAAACACAATTACATCTCTCGAGAAAGGGAACCATTACAGTAGTTTGAATTTACAACACTTATGTGTTCCAATCCACCCCCAATATTTTTGTAAAAGTCTGCATTATCTAAGGAATTATTGAAATGGTATTACAGAAAATGAAGATTCTCCTGCCCAGCCTCTCTCCTGCATTATCTCATTTTTCAACAACTCTGGATTCCATTACAGCACTCGCATACTTATTATCTCACATGCCTCCGGTAGTAACTGAACTCCAGATGGGGACAGGAACTAACCAGTGAATTTCCTGACATTTTTGTTGCTATTCTTAGACTCTCTTCTGATGTTTCTGCCACACAGGTCAATTATTTTCCACCACCCCCTCTCTGATCCCAGTGAACTCCTAACATGCTGGATCAACAAAGCAACAAAAGTTAACTAGGAATTGATGTTTCAAGAGGAGTTATGGGAGAACCGCCTTCAGAAAAACCTCAAACCACTTCCTTGATAGTAAATGCACAGGATGACTGATTCACCATGTTTCATGCCCAGAATCCCTTTCTTCCCGAGACTTACGTCACCAGAGATGAACTTATACCTACTTCAGGCTAGTATTGTCACTTTTCACATGCACTACACTACACCAGTAGCTCTAGGTTCCTTCAAACAAAACAAAACATGGGCAGTTGTATTCAAGGCAGATCAAAGCCTCAGCGTGTAGTGCAGTGGCATCCATAGCCCATTCTGAAACATAGGAAGGGCTATGGATGCCATTTTTGCTTTTGCCACTTAGTACTGTGTCACTTACTTTAAGATCTTGTATCTCTAAACAGATGCTAAAAAGACAAGCTCTAATACCAATGAATGAGACTGAAAATAAATTAGGCTGAACAAAGGAAGTGCCTGGGATGTATATAAGATAAAATCTCATTTGACTTTGGAAGCTAAATAGAATTGGAATTGAGACTGTTAGGGAATATCAAAGATTCCCAAATACAGCTAGGAAAAAATCTGATTGAAAGGAAGTAGTTACAATTGAACTATCACGGTCATTGTCCTTGGGCCTCCAATAAAGGGAATCTCGGTACCTTGAAGGTGGTGATAGCAGTACTGCTCAGGGGGGTTAGACTTCTTGACCCTAACTCTCAGAGCCAAAACTAACCCCTTTTCAAAAAATCTGCAGTCAGTTAGAGTTGACAATACTGGATTACATGAGCCAATGGTATGATTCAGTCTACCAAGTGGCCCTCCACTTGGGAGTTGGAACTCTCATGGAAATGTCCATGTTGACAAATCACAGCAAACCTGCACTTGCCAGAGTTTATTTTAACTCCATGTTAGTATCAGCGGCTTTCAATACCATCAACCATGGTATCCTTCTGGGGTAGCTCTCCGAAATGGAGCATTGCACTGCAGTGGCTCAGCTCCTTCCTGGAAGATCATACCCAGCTGGTAAAACTGGGGGGCACCTGCTCAGATCCCTGGCCACTGACTTGTGGGGTCCCGCAAGGTTCCATTCTATCCCCCATGCTTTTCAATATCTATATGAAACCGCTGGGTGAAATCATCTGGAGTTTCGGAGTTTTGCGCCATCTGTACACAGATGACACACAACACTACTACTCCTTTCCACTGAAATCCAAGGAAGCTCCCCAGATCCTGAACTAGTGCTTGGCAAGCTGTGATGGACTGGATGAGGGTAACAAGCTGAATCTTAATCCTGAAGTCAGGCATCTTCCTGGTCAGTCGTGAGGCCAGTCGGGTTATAGGGTGGTTACATGTGCTCAACGGGGTTACACTCCCCCTGAGGACACAGGTCCGCAGTCTGGGAGTCCTCCTGGGTTCAGCGCTGATGCTTGAAGCTCAGGTGTTGGTGGTGGCCGAGAGGGGCTTCGCACTGTTAAAGCTTGTGCGCCAGCTGCAACGTTACCTTGAAAAGCCTGACTTGGCCATGGCGGTCCATGCCTTAGTTACATCTAGACTGGACTACTGCAATGCACTCTATGTGAGGCTGCCTTTGAAGACGGCTCAGAAACTGCAATTGGTGCAAAGACTGGCAGCCAGGCTACTAACTGGAGCTAACTACAGGGAGCACATGATGCCTCTACTAAAGCAGCTCCATCAATTGCCAATAAGTTTCTGGTCCCAATTCAAAGTACAAGTTATTACCTATAAAGTCCTCTTTGTTCTTGTTGCTGCATGTTCCCCATCACCATCTGTCCCCTAAGGTGGCTTCCCGCATTTCGATACAACATGACTGTATTGCTTCCAAAGGTTGAGTCTGATTTTTTTCCCTTCTGGTTTAGATTAATCATAGTTTAGTATACCTAACACAACTATGTCCTAAATCTGGTTTTTTTTTTTTAAAAAAAAACTTCAAGCTATGGGTTATGAAGCTGATTTGTTTAAATATAAATCACATTTAGGCTTGGGTGAAAGCTAAACTGTAGTTTGCTGAAAACAGAAGCAAACACTTCCAAACTTTCTTGTACGAGAGGGGACTGCATGACCCCAAAGCTTGTTGTGGCTAGTTTTCACTCTAGTTTAGCATGACTTCTAAATATGGGCATACGTTATAGTTTAGGCAGACTTTTAACTAAAATTGTTGTATGCCCAGGTTTGTTAGAACACAAATTGATCCAGCACCAAAATGGAATGCATAGAAAAACAGTCAGTGTCACAGACAATACCTCTAGCTGAGAATAGAGAGGCAAAGACAAAAAGGGGGTAATCAAAATTAAGATTGAAGATTTGCAGTGAAATATACAAATAAGGAAATCGATACTTGAGCTTCTATTTTTCTTATTCTGTTTCCAACACATCATTGTATGACCCTTATATGCTGGGGTTTTTTTAACATAGGAAGCCAGCTGAAGAATTGAAAGACAAAGAAGAACATGATCTGAAGGAAGAAGAGATTATCCTACAAGCTTTCATTTTGAGCTCAGGCGGAAATGTGCAAAATAGTGTCTGAATAGGGACACTGACCAAGGTCATCACTTCACCAAGTAGAACACCTGCAGAGGCAGCTGGAAAAGATTCTGGCTCTCCTGTTTCCCTGCTTGCAGCAAACTGAGGTTCACCAGGTGCTCTGCTTGAAGCACCAGCTGTTCCATCCATCCCATTTTTCCATTTACCCTCCACAGTTTTTACAGGGCTTTGCTATATTGTTTGCTTTCTTCTCATTACAAAACAATTATTTAACTATAGCATATGCAAATACCATCTTGAAAAAGGTTAGCACTCAGCACTATTTCTCATTCAGTGTTTCTGAGAGAGAATGAATGTATATTGTCACTTCTGGTGTGTGGTTTATGTTTTACTTTGCCAACACATTAGATTCAGGAAACCACTATCTAAATCTAACATTTGTGAAAGAAGTGGCCCTCACGTTGCTCAAAGCACTGCTACAGTTGTATGCAGCTTCAGGGCAGCTTTATTTCCAAATCAGGATCTGAACAGAATTGTGAGATCTCTCCAAGTTATGTACATTTGTCTAAAAGATACAGATCTGAAAACCTTGCCTACTACAAACTTATAGTGCTATGAATTTACTTGAAAAGCCACGGGCACTTTCTACAAAAACTACTATTTAGAGAGTTCTAGGGAGTTCTAGTGCCTCACCAAACTACGAACCCCAGAATTTCATAGGATGCAGCCATGACTGTGAAGGCAACCTAAAGTCAGTTCCTGTTCCCCAAGAATGAGTTCCTAAATAAAACTAACTGCAAACCCATACAAAATTACAGTTGTGACCAGCATTTTGATCCATTATCTTTAATAAAAGTCTTTCCCCACTCTCTTTTTATATCTGGTTTTTATTCCAAGAATCACACCAACAATCAAACAAAGACAGGTACAGAAAGATTTCACAGAACCCTTACAAAAATAAACAGACAATTTTTCTTAATATAAAACACAACCCTAGAACAACTAAAAAAAATCACTCTCGAACACAGTAGAAATAAGCTACTGTCAAATAAACTACTGCTGTTTTAATAAATCATAACATTACACAGTTGGAATTTTCATGAAAATTGCACTGTACCATGAAGAGAAGTTTAAGTGTATTAGAACAGTTATCTGCTACAGCTAATGCTTACCAAAATAGGCCATGGGAAATGGAAGCATGGTGCCTGAGAAAAACCTCAACTACTTCCCATAGGTCAAAGAAGAGCAATATATGAGCAAAAACACTGGAGGAATGTATTTCAGTAAGCCAAAAGAAGACGTCTTTCTGACCATGACCTGCCTCTGCTTTATTCAGTAAGCAGGAATCTTTATCAAAAGATGGATTGGTTTAATGAAACCAGCATCTCAATCCACATTCCCCAGAAATACCATATATATTGCAAGGAACACTGAACATGCTCATTCATGTCAAAATTATTTATACTTGTTGGGTTTTTTTTTCTGTAGTGACAGCAAGTAAGTAAGCATGTAAATGCAAAAATTCAATGAAATGATACCACAATAGAAAGTTACTGAATTATCACACAAGATAAGGATACAAAAGACGTAAAGCAAATAGGAAAGTGATAATTACACAAAATTTAATATAGAAAACTTAGCATCTATAAATGTAATTTAATACAACAAATAACGATATGCATGCTTTCTGCATGTAACATTGCATTTCTAGTCAGATCCTTTTTTAAATATCACACTCTTGTGGATAGATTTCTGTACTATTAAGATACAGGTCACAGGAAGCTGCAGCCAACTGTGGCTTCCAAGGACAAGCATCTAAATGTTTAGAGATGTGTGTATGTCCTACACCTGCCTGATGCTGCCCATCACAGCAACAGAGCACCCCATAAACACAACAGCCAATTAAAATGCGAATCAGCCTGCACAAATCTAGATCCGTATCACCAGAATTCCATCATTACCTATTCAGATCAGGTTGCTATTTTTAAAGGTATACAAAAAGAGGATGTAGACCACAATTCCTGGTCCAACCTCACTACAATCAAACTCTGATTTTATAACACTTCACCTATCTGGATTCCGTCCTCTGTTAATATGTTACCATAAATGGTAGTGATATTTCACAATGATGTAGTGCGTAGCTGCATACTGAAGAGGTAATAAAGCTGACACTTAGCATTTGGAAAATATTTGTCCAGGGGACGGACTCAGAACACAACACCTGAACAACCTTTTGAGACTTTGAATGCTGAACTACCTGAAATGTCCCAAAAAATGAAGATCAAGTGAACTAAGGGGGGAGGGAGATCTGTGTCTACATCATCTTGAAATATATAAACAAAACAAAAAACAAATCTCACAGCTCCCCTGAACAATTCCACAAAACAAATCCAGGCATAAGGTAAATGAAGTTGATGTCACTTATTGGTCTTGCTAAATTTGGAGAAACACAGTAGGAGGCGGACGACTTGTTTTTAAAAGGTTATGTGTTTATGTTTTGCTTAAATATTCAATATCACAAATGAGCAAGCAATAAATACTATAAAGATAAGTACATTTTAACCCAAAAACTATTCATTTGTTCAGATTTATATTATAGAACCCGTGCAAGTCCAATGTATGGGTTGAAAGCCAATGCAGTGCGGCAGTTTAAGCAGTGGACTACATCTCTGGAGACCAGGGTTCGAAACCCTGTCTGGCCATGCAAATCCACTTGGATGACCTTCAGCCTGTCACTCTCTTTCAGCCTTGAACAAAGGTTTGCTTTAGCGTAGCTATAAGTCAGAAACACCTTAAAGACACAACAACCTGATACATTATATCTAGAATTCTGATGTGTTCCTCTATAACGGTGGTTCTCAACTGTGGGTGCCCAAGTGTTTTGGCCTACAATTCCCAGAAATCCCATCCAGTTTACCAGCTGTTAGGATTTCTGGGAGTTGAAGGCCAAAACATCTGGGGATCCACAGGCTGAGAACCACTCCTCTATAAGCATGTATGAACTATTTTTCTTTAAGACCAGTTATGTTCTACTATGAAGAAAAACTCCCACACACCCAAAATGGTTTGAAAAGAGGTTACAGATATTCTAACTCCTGCAAATCTTTTATCCATTGTTTCAGTCATGTCGAAATGAAAACTAGTCTCACAAAGCAGCCTTCTGCCCTCAGGGATGCCCTTCCACAGCCTGAGTCAAAGCACTTGTCTAGTTTGTTCCTGTATATGGAGTGGGAAGGTGCCATCTTGTCCTTTGCTCCAGGCAACAAAGCTTCATGGGTCAATCCGTATGCAACCAAAACTTCAGGACAGCACTCCAGGCTCAGAGAACTCAGAGAAAGTAAAAGCAGCTGGAAATTTCCTAAAATAATCAGAATGGTCATTGTTACACTATCAGTTTTGTAGTTCTTCAGTCTTGAGTTAATTCATTTATCTCTTCCACAGTTTTGTTTTTTGGCTATTTCGTGTGATAATCCCCATTGTTTCCATTAAAAGTCTGCCGATGTCAGCAAATGCAGAAGATAGGGATGTGGCTCACATGTTTACTCTAAATATATTGGGAGGGAATGAACACTGCTTTCAAGAATCACTTGAGAAACACAATTTGATTTTGTCTACTGGTAGTTTAAGGGAAGAGTACAAATATTTACGTTATTAACAGTAAAAAGTGGCATATTCACATCTCAACCTCCAAATATGAATGCCAATCTTATCTGCAATAATTTTTTTTCTAGAACATTCTTGCAAAATGTATTAATTGCATTTTATTTGTGCCCAATACCACCCTTCCTCCAATGAATTAAGCCAAATTTTATAAGTGTTTGTATGATTTCCTACATACAACCATCTGCTACTCTGGGATTCGTTTAGGCACAGAAAGACAGATTTGTCCAGGACTATCTGATGTCCAGTTTCAAAATTAAATAAAATTTTGGAGAAATAGTCTCTGTCCTCACTTGTACTGTCCCACCCCAAGAAATAACTTCATGATTTGTAACAAAGCGTGATTTGCTATTATATCAAAACATGTAAAGTATGGTTTATCTCTGATCTTCAAATTCGTATTGCAAACTAGAGACAGGGCACGGCTTGTAATCCTGCTTTGGGTGATAAATGGAAATCATTGAAGTGTGTTGTTGCTGCTGCTGCTGCTGCTGCTGTTCTGTGAAATCAAACCCGTCTAAAACAATTTAGGGTGAACAATATTTTTCTTTTCCTATTGAGGGTCACATTCACACAGAGAAATCTGCTGGGATCCACAAACCAGAAGTGAATTAAGCTGAAGCCAGTGGTGAACAAGACCCCAAAAGTAGGCAAGCTCACTCTCCTTCCCACTCACCACCAACCCCTCTCTCCTTCCTCCACTATACATAACACACATCTGGGAGATGGATATCACTCATGAATAATTCTGACATTAAGCCAGGGTTTTGCATTAGGTTGGTCTGAAAACAGTTTCAGGTTGTTGACCCCTATCTATGACCACAACAATGTCCATGTTTTGAGAAATGTATCATCAAGCTCAGCTAAGAAACTATGTAAAGGAAAGCTCTCTGGACTTTTGACATGATGAATCCAAAGCAAGTCCACCAGAAACAGCACGTCAAGCACACAAGAACTACCCCAGTGACAGACATGTAGTGTTTTAAAAGAGCTTGCAAATGTTACCTTCTAGACCAGTTGTTCTCAACCTGTGGGTCCCCAGATGTTTTGGCCTTCAACTCCCAGAAATCTTAACAGCTGGTTAACTGGCTGGGATTTCTGGGAGTTGTAGGTCAAAACACCTGGGGACCCACAGGTTGAGAACCATTGTTCTAGACTATAACTCTCAGAATCCCAAAGATAACATAGCCCTGTCATCCTATATCGAAAGGTCTTAGGATCTGATTCTGGAGACCAGGGTCTGAATCCCCATTCAATCATTGAGTGACCTTGAGCAAGTCACACTCTCCCAACCTCAGAGGAAGGCAATGCTAAACCTTCTCTCAACTAATCTTGCTAAGAAAATCCTGTGACAGGGTTGTCGTAAGTTGAAAATGACTTGAAGGCATGCATCAACAACAACACCACACACTTCAAGGTGCATATGGAATGCAGGGAACTCAAGGACCCTCTGCCAAGTAGGGCATCTGCTAAGTATATTATTCAAACACCCGCAAATAGTCACTCTTCCAGAATGACAGATGTGGCAGCTATTCAGCCTTTTCAGAGGGGAACAAAAGCCCTCTCCAAAAGTACAAAAGCAGAAAGTGAGTTGTGTTTAAATAGGAACCACCTGCCAGGGGCCCCTTGCCTGTTCCCCTTCAGTTCAGCAAAACCTGCATCCCTGCATTGAAAACAGCTTGTGTAAACAAGGCAGGACTTCCGTCCAAGCTGCACTTCATTACAAAACTCATTAGTCATATTTTCATGAGGGGAAGCAATAATACTAAGATCCTTCAGTGTCAACTAACTCTCTATTTCTGGAATGTAGAAAGAAAAACTACTCAAAAGGCAACAGACAGGCACTACTGACAACCTCTGTTTATGCACCATTATTTATTTTCAGAAATTCAGAGCAAAAAATATGCCCACAAAGGTACAAAACTGTGTGGTTATAATCTATGGACTTGAGATCTTGACATTTATGGTTTTGAGATGGCAAAAATATTCCCACAAATCTACATGCGACCTTTTGCAAGTTGCAAAAACCGCCCACATTAGTGCCTTTGAAAACAATGGGGTTTACTTTTGACAGATAGGATCACCTCATAAGGCTTGCAGGTCTAAAAACACTCATTCATTCATTTTACATATCACCGTTCTGCTCTATCAAGGCTATTAGCACAGGTTGGGAATGGACACCAAGAAGCCTCTTTCATATATCTCATTAAAATGCCTCAGGTAGTGCAAGAACAAGAGGCTTCCCTGGCTTGTATGTGCTCTTTATGATGGATTGAAACTAGCCTTATACAGCTTTAATAAAAGTCACAACAAACACTTCAGATTTTTCCCGGAAAAGATGTTAGCCCACAAACCAACAATAAAAACGGTGACACATTTTACCCATATGCAATGTGTTTCAACTGATACAATATACTGGAAGAGTTAGTTTCCAACCACTCTTCAGCGGCAGTCCCATGTAGACTAGATGCAATAGTCCAAACAAAATATAATGACGGCATGTGAGGCCCTGATTCAATTCACCACAGCTAAGGTCTACTGTATATGCAAATGTACATATCTAGATATTTTAGTTCAAAAACTGAACCAAAAAAAAGATGAGTCAACATATTCACTAGTCAATATTATAATAATAGTTTATTTGTACCCGCCCTATCTCCCCAAGGGGACTCTTTATTCTTATTTTGAAAGGGACCATCTCCTTCTCTGAGAGTGGCAAAAGGACAGAGAAGCACCAACCCTTCTACTTTTCTACCACAGTGCTGCTCCTGGCAATTTTGAATTCATTGGTAGAAAAATTGGAGTAACCATCTGCAGCTGACCCCTGGAGGCAATGCTGGTGCTTTCCCCTCTATGTGGAATAACCCTCAATACCTGCATATCATATTTGACTACATGCTGCATACAAAAGGAATATCTAAATATAGAAAATCAGCATGCCAGGAGAAAATCTTCCCCAGAATCTGCTCCAGACATACTCCTTTCTACATGTAAAGAATTCAGCTCAGTTAGAAGAGCTTCCTCTAGACAGAAGCTGTGCAGCCCAAACATAGATTTGCAATACTAGGCTGAATTGCGGTCTGTCAGATCCCGTTTAGAAGTTGAGAAACACAGTGACTCCCCACTGAATATCACTGAAAATGAACAAATGGCTATGGCCGTTTAACAAAACAAGATGACATTTATAAACACAAGAGCCCATCATTTCTTATTCAAATGCTAGCAGCCTTTCCTCTGAAGATTTTTAAATATAGACTATACTTCCCACTAAGTTAGGGAAGGGACAATCTCAATTTTTTTATTTATTTACTTTATTTATATACCACTCTTCTCAGCCCTCAGGGCGACTCAGACTCACAACAGCAGATACAATACTCAAAACATGATAAAAACAGTTAAGAACATCATAACATCTCATATCGTCTCATAGTTAAAATCAAGATCCACTCTCGTCATCCAATTGTTCCATTTTCTATATTAGTTACACTGCCTATTCAAATGCCTGCTCGAACAACCATGTCTTCAATTTCCTCCGAAATGCTAACAGGGAGGGGGCTGATCTAATTTCTGTAGGAAGGGCGTTCCACAGCCGAGGGGCCACCACTGAGAAGGCCTTGTCTCTCATCCCTACCAACCATACTTGTGATGCAGGTGGGATCGAGAGCAGGGCCTCCACAGACAATCTTAACGTCCTAGCTGGTTCATAGGAGGAAATACGTTTGGACAAGTAAGTTGGACCAGAACCGTTTAGGGCTTTATAGGTTAAAGCCAGCACTTTGAATTGTGCCCAGTAGCAAACTGGCAGCCAGTGGAGCTGGCGCAACAGAGGAGTTGTATGCTCCCTGAGTGCCGCTCCTGTTAATAACCTGGCTGCCGAGCGTTGGACCATTTGAAGCTTCCAGACAGTCTTCAAAGGCAGCTCCACGTAGAGAGTGTTGCAGTAGTCTATACAGGATGTAACCAGAGCATGGACTACCGTGGCCAAGTCAGACTTCCCAAGATACGGGCGCAGCTGGCGCACAAGTTTTAACTGTGCAAATGCTCCCCTGGTCACCGCTGAGACCTGGGGTTCCAGGCTCAACGATGAGTCCAAGATCACACCCAAGCTGCGAACCTGTATCTTCAGGGGGAGTGTGACCCCATCCAGCACAGGCTGTAATCCTATACCCTGTTTGGCCTTGTGACTGACCAGGAGTACCTCTGTCTTGTCTGGATTCAATTTCAATTTGTTCGACATAAAATGGTCTCCAAGAAAGAAACATGAAACATGTCAGAGGATAGATTCCAAATTCTTCTGTGGTTGTTTTGTTCTCATACTGCTCTTTACCTTCTCCCTACATTAACCATTTCTTTCTGTGTGAAAACATTCAGCTCATGGTCTTCATACAGCCCCAGGCGGCCCATTTTGCATGACACAGTTCTCCTGAAAACCCTCAAAGCCTATAGAAACCCCAGTCTCTTTTTTTAGTTCAGCTGAAATGATTTTTTAAAAATATATCCAAAGACTGCAGTTTTCTCTCTGCCAAACAGTGAAGAATGACTGATTCGGCCAATGCCCTAGATCAGAAATTTTGTGAAGACCCATGAAGGGGGGCTCTCACATCTCCACCGTTACACACCATGGCTTCATATAGAGAGTTTGGGATGTATCCATATTTAAAGACAAGTTCAGAGTCATTTGAAGAAATGTCTCACTTTGGACTAAGGCAGATTATATCCAAATCTATTGAATTCAGCTCAAGATTGATCTGAATATGAAACCACATTTATTAACTTTGTCTACCTCTGCTAACTTCTTATTGTCTTTATATCTGGTAGAGCCCAATACATTCCCAGCTTGCCTACAGTTTAGTACAGTGTTGTTATTTGCCATCAAGTCATGGTGGTCTTATGAGTAAAAAACTTCAAAGATCCTCCAGTCATTATGTGCCCTACTCAAGTCTTGAAAATTCAGGGACATAAGTGGTCTTCCTCTTTTTCCTACTTCCTTCCACTTAATCAAGCATTATCATATTTTCTAATGAGTCATGTCATATCATGAAATGTCCAAATAATGACAGTTTCAATGTAGTCATCTTCACTTCTAATGAGAGTTCAGGCTTGATTTGCTCTAGCAATCCATGCTATCTTTGTTACTTATCTCTGCCACCATGTTTCAAATGAGTTGATTTTCTTCCTGTCAGTTTTCATAATTATACAAAAAAGTTGAACCTGATGCAAGGAGCACATACATGTTTATTTCAGAATATCCAGTTTTGCTTTATATGTACACATCTCATGTACATCTATTAGATACTTCTTGTGCCATTAGTAATTGACACTTTCCTCTCCTTGTCCACTGCACAGTTAAATAAAGAAAGACATTGACAGAAAAAGAAAGGCAAGTAAAAGAAATGGTAACAAATTTGTTTCATTAGAGGCTTTGTTATGCTTGCAATCCCCTCGAATGGAAGCTAATTTAAGAGGCTGTTGTAAGGAGGAACCAGACACAAATGGATACATTGCACATAAAGGCAATGTTACAAAATACTTCTTTGCTATATGTAGGAAGAAAACACGTACAACAGACTCTCAGTTAACCAGCACCCATAGATGCTGGATAAATCTTGCTGCTTATTAAAAATAAGCCTAATACTATACCCCAAACTATACCATGTCATAAACTCTGTATTGACTCGATCTTTATAACAAAATACAGTAATTAAAAGCAAAACAAGACAAATAAAGACAAAGTTAACTTAATGTAACACAGTTTTTCTGCATTATAAAAATAGCTTTTTAATTTAAAGCATCATTTCTTTGATATTTTTGCTGGTTGCTTGAGATCTGGTTAACAGAGACTCTATTGTATTATCTTCCCACTGGCTGTACATACAAGTGCCTTTGGGGGGGGGGGGGATATTCAAGCTGCCCTCCACCTACGGCAACTTCATAAATCTTCAGAGGTTTTTTTTAAGGCAAGGAATCCTCAGAGGTGGTTTTATCAGTTCCTTCCTCTGAAATATAGCCTGCAGGCCTGGTATTCTTTGGTGGTCTCTCATCCCAATACTAACTAGGGCTGATGTTATTAGCTTCCAAAATCAGATGGGATCTAGTGCCTTTAGGGACTTAACAAAAATACTGAATTTGTATGTTTGAGTACAATTTACAATGTAATTAAAATTCTCACCTATAAGCCACCCAGTGTCAAATGAAGAAGGAAAGTACCACAAAAATGAGGAAGTTGAATTTCTAACTGATTCTTAGTCATGTCTGGCACTAGACATACCACGTCAACTAGGCAATCTAATAATATACATATTCTGCAACACATGGTGACCTCCCAGCTCCATGGAATAGATTATTTAGATCCATTTCAATCTGGCTTCAGGAGTAGAGAAAGCTTTGATGGATGACCAATGAAAGGGGAGTGTAACTCTTTTGGTTTCATTGGATCTCTCAGTTGCTTTCAGTGCCATTGACCATTGTATCATTCTGGGCTGCCTCTCTGAGGTAGGACTTGGGAGCACCATTATGAAGTGATACCTGTTTTCTGGAGGGGGGCAAACTCATAAAGAGGTTCTGAAAGACTCCTGTTCAATTCCCTGATCACTGGCCTCGGGATTCTGTTTTGTACCCCATGCTGTTCAGTATCTACTTGAAAGCACTGGGAGATGTCACCCAGAGTTTTGGGGTATAGTGTCAAAAGCATACTGATGACACCCAACTCCATCTCTCCTTTCAGTCTAATTTCAAGCAAGCTGTCTCCATACTGAACCAGTGTCTGCTGTCAGTAACGGACTAGATGTGAGCAAACAGACTGAAACTTAATCCAAACAAGAAAGAGATGTTTCTGTCAATCTGAAAGTGACCAGGGAATATTCTGCCTGTGCTGGACAGGGTGACACTCCTCCTGAAATCAGAGGACCGCAACTTGGATGTTCGCCTGGATTTAACTCTGAGCACAGATGCCCAGGTTTCAGCAGCAGCCAGGAGTGCATTTGCACAGCTAAAACAAGTGTGCCAGCTTTACCCATTCCTTGAGACATCAGATCTGGCTATGGTGACATATGTTTTGATTATATCATGTTTGGCCAACTGTAATAAACCCTATATGGGGCTGCTTTTGCAAACTGTTTGGAAACATCAGGTTCAAAATGCTACAGCCAGAATACTGACTGGAGCCAGTTATAGGGAGCATATAACTCCATTGTCAAAACAGCTTCACCGGCTACCAATTCATTTTTAGATACAATTCAAAGTGCTAACCACAGCCTATAATGGTTTGCGTCCAAACTATCTGAAGGACCATATCTCCCAATATGAACCTGCCCAGTTTTAAGATCTTCAGGGGAAGGCTTTGTCTCAGTTCGTCACTATCATAGCCTTGCTTAGTGAGGACACAAGAGAGAGGCTTCTCAATGGATGTTCCCAGCCCTTGGAATCCCTTTCCTGCTTTCTTTTCATCAATATGCAAATACATTTTTGTTTAAGCAGACTTATGTGTTTGTGTGTGAGGGGGTGGATTATTCAGGATGTTATATAATGTTACAAACCATTGTATTTTTAAATTTGCTTTTAAAAAAATTATGAATTAATTTTGATTGCTCTTTAATTTTACTGTATTTTTTATTTTTATTTATTCAGAATAAAGAAATTATGCAAATTACACAAAACGTACAATAAATCAGTTAAACTATTAACCATATCTTTTATACATTTAATCTCTACATTCTTTTCAATTTTATTGTCAATTATTTTAATTTACTGTCTTTGAAAGCCACCTTGGATACTGCTCCAGGAGAAAGGTAGTATATGAAATAAATAAATAAGATAATGGCTAGACTTATATTTGACAGGAACACACACACATTACAAAGGAGAGAAATTGCCATCTTTAATGCAGATGGATTACACAATTGTCCTTTTGCATTAGGCAGGGCAGAAGAAGAAGATTAGCCTTCAATAGTTTGTTCATTCAGCAATGGATTTGCACAGTACTGTGCCAAGCTTGGAGAATCTTCCCAGCTATATGCCCCTAGCCCCCAAAGGCTAAACAAAGCACAGTTCAATGTGGCAGATTTAACTGCATGCCTCTTTACTGACTTTGGTCTTGGGCAAGGATTACTGTTGCCTGCCAGGTCATTTTTTGACCAGGTTAGAGCCTATACTGTCCTCTGCAAAAATATTGCAGTCTTTTTCTCTACATGGAAGTAAGAACTAAAAGAGACGTTTTAGTGTTTCTCTCAGGACTATATACCATGATAGCATCCGAACCATGTTTTACAATATACTTACATGTATACATACTTGGTGAAAGAATAATGAAAAATAGAGAGCAGCGTAGGTAGAGAGACTAATGCCACAACTATTTGCCCTGGAGAATGTTTCTCCTCTTGTCTAAACATGGATAACACTCATGCAATTAATAATGTCTTTAAAGTATAACAGTGGAGGCAATCTAGACTGGGGGCCTCGCTACGGAGGGATGACAATTTCATGTGCACACACTTCCCAATTTCAATCTCCCTGTGCTTGCTATTTCTTTCTGGAAGGAAAGGTTTGATTGGTGAAAATCTTGGGTTTAGAACACCTTCTGACCCAAAACATGCTCAGAATCATTGCTCCAAATGAACCTTGTAAATACTCTTGAAATGAGAAACAGCAGTAACAGTGTTCTTCACTGTTACAAGTTGCATTCAGATGTCACTCCAAGCCAAAGCTTATGTTGGGTATGGTTTGTTACTTTTGGCCACAAATTTGTACCACAGATGATCAAACAGCATTCAATTTGTTTTCCCAATTGCTAGCCTATTTTTCTCCTACATTTTGGTCAGATCTGTTTCCAGGGTGGGCAAACAGGGAAAAGCATAGTTCTGGTATCAGATCAGCTATATTTTAAGCAAGTCTTAGTTCACAAACCAACAAGCTACAGCTTGTCATAGTTTACATTACCAAACAAACTCTGGTTTGTTAGAGGGAACAGTTTTGTATGCAAGAAGCCAGAAGTGGACACATTAGCTTATCATTAGATACAAATGTAGAATCCTTCTTCCTATCATATTATTATAGGTAATGTCACGGGACCTCCAAAGCAGTATAATGTTGCAAAGTCTACAAGCACAATAATGGTGCTTTGAAGGATAGCAGGGAAACAGTTTGAACACTCTTTGAATCATGGTAAGTAAACTGTTACAGGTTGCTATAAAAAGGTAAAGTGTGGAGGATGGCTCATCTCCCCTGTAGGAAGCAGGTAGCCAAATTTCTGTGGCTTTCGTGTAGGAGACATTAGAGTATATGGAAAGAAGGCCACTATGAGTCAACACATTTCAGAGAAATAGTACAGGACATGGTGGGCAGGGGAAACAAACAGATCAGAGCAAATTGAACTCATCAAGGGAAAGGAAGAGGAGTTGCCTCAATCAAAGGCAGGAAGAAGACTGAAGAGCTAAGAACCTATCGTGCCAGCTGGTTATTTAGTGAGCAATAACTGACAATGGAGTATAGTTGAGCTACCTTGTGAATACATTTTTAGAAAATTGCCTTTACCAGAACAGGCCCAAACTTGGACCTGCGAATATTGAATAGTGTCTACAGACTATTTACTGTTTTATTAATTTTTTGATGTTACATCCTACATTCAAATATCTCAGAGTAATGTACAATACAATCTAAATGTACAATAAAAATCTATTTAAAATGTTAAAATAAGTAAAAAGGAAGTTTTTATCTAACAAGATAAAAAAGCTAAAATATCATGTTTTTACAGAATTGATAAAATAAATTAAACCCAAACACTTTAATAGGAAGCTATACACTAAAATTAATCAATGGAAGCAACAACTGTAGCTATTAGCATTCCGTAACTACAATACCACAACAGAAAAGTGTCTGTCCCCCCCCTACACACACACACACAAACATTCTCACACAATGTATCATTCCCACTGGTGGGACACAATAGAGGACTCCTTAAGCAGACCTTAGTTACTGGGTAAGAATACATATAGATAAGTGCTCTTTCAAATATGGGTAGTCTCCAAGTTACAAACAAGATAAATTCTGTAGGTTTGTTCTTAAGTTGAATTTGCATGTAAGTAAGAACTGGTACATTTTTAGTGTAACTCCAGCCAAAGATAGATAGATAGATAGATAGATAGATAGATAGATAGAGCAAGCTTTGGGTATCACAGGAAAAGGTTAATGACCCAGTGGTGAATTTCCCTTCCTAGGGGTAGATTTCTCTCACTTCCTGTTATCTCACCCCTGTTCTTCACTATGAGTTATTTGAAAATAGGGTGTCTGTAACTCCGGGACTGCATATATTGAGGTTCAAAGCCATTTACAAGCAATAGAGGGAGGGAAGGAGTGAGGGGGGTAAAGAGAGATGTGGTAATACAATTATTGGATTGGTTTGAGTGTTGGACTGGGACTCTGCTCAGCCATTAAATCCACAAGATGACAAACAAGTCACACACTCTCAGGCTCAAAGGAAAACCATAGCAAACCTCTCTTAATAAATTCTGCCAAGAAATCCCCATGATATGATCACATTAACCTGAAGTTGACTTGAACACACATAACAACAAATGCACATGAGTGACTATTTGTAGCTGAGGTTGGACAATCATTTGGAGGGTTGTGGAATGCTTTTTAGCATACCCCAATACAACGTGCCTGTCCCAAAACAATTCACTCTTGGAACAAACAAAACACCTCATCCATATTATGTAGACAATACTCAGGCAGATGGGCCAATAAAAGGTCAAAAGATACCTCACTGACTTGAACAGTAACTTACAATTTAGTCTCCTATGTTGCTGCTTCCTTATCATCACCTAGCTGCATCCATCCACTAATAGAACAGAAGCTTAAAAGAGATTCTGCTAGATCAGATCAAACGACTATCTAGTTCAGCATTATGTTTCTCACAATATCAAACCAGACACCTCACAAGATCAAGGCAGCTGTCTGCTCCTGCTGTGAGTCCACTCACTACATGAAATATTCAAGAAGTGTCAATGCTAGGAACAGTTACTTTTCTGGACTGAAAGTGGCTATGTTGGCTAAGAAATGCTAGGAATTGTAGTTAAAAAACCAACAGCTCCCTAACCTTTTCAAAGGAATGCATGGGAAACAAGGGATGGCTCAATAAGTAGTTATTGATTTTTAAAGTTGTTTCTGGTTTTTGAGGGTCTGGAGAAAGGTAATGTTAAGATGTGAGACCAGGAAAAACAGTTTTAAACTAGCTCAGTCACAGGCACATCATTGGCTACTTCATCCCAGTCTCTTAGCTTTAATTTAATTTCCTATCTGTAAAATACAAAATAAGCTAAGTTCATAGGATGTTTGTTTAACCTTAACAGATTAGAGAGACAGGCCAAAACCAACAAAATGAAGTTCAACATTGACAAATGCAAGATACTCCACTTAGACAGAAAAAAATGAAATGCAAAGATACAGAATGGGAGACACGTGGCTCAAGAGCAGTATGTGTGAAAAAGATCTTGGAGTTCTCATGGACAACAAGTTAAACATGAGCCAACAATGTGATGCGGTGGCAAAAAAAGCCAATGGGATTTTGGCCTGCATCAATATGAGTATAGTGTCTAGATCCTGGGAAGCCATGCTACCCCTCTATTCTGCCTGGAATACTGTGTCCAATTCTGGGCACCACAGCTGAAGGGAGATGTTAACAAGCTGGAATGTGTCCAGAGGAAGGCAACTAAAATGATAAATGGTCTGGAGAACAATCCCTATGAGAAGCAGCTTAAAGAGCTGGGAAGATTTAGTCTGAAGAAGAGAAGACTGAGAGGAGACATGATAACCATGTATAAATATGTGAGAGGAAATCATAGGGAGGACGGAGCAAGCTGGCTTTCTGCTGCCCTGGAGACTAGGATGCAGAACAATGGCTTCAAACTACAAGAAAGGAGATTCCATCTGAACATTAGGAAGAACTTCCTGACCGTGAGAGCTTTTCAGCAGTGGAACCCTCTGCCCCAGAGTATGGTGGAGGCTCCTTCAGGGGTGCTTTGAATGCGATTTTCCTGCTTCTTGGCAGGGGGTTGGACTGGATGGCCCACAAGATCTCTTCCAACTCTATGATTCTATAATTCTAGGACTATATTGACAAATGACAAAAATAATATTTAAAAGTAGAATGTTAAAAAAACATAATTTCTTGGTCTTAACTAAATTCTCCATTTAGGATATAAAAATAAGTATCTATTACAATCTAATATTTCTTACATTCTAAATATATGCTGGTGGGTGCCATGTGCTTCCAACTTATCATAGGGTTTTCTTGACAAATTTGTTCATAGGAAGTTTGTCATTGCCTTCGACTTACACTGAGAGAATGTACCTTGCCTAGGGGTTTCAATGTATGAGCCAGGATTTGAACATGGTCTTCCAGAATCTTAATATAACGTTAATTCACTATATAACACCATTGCTCAAACACAGACTGGACTCATACAAACAATACTGGAAATATGTAATATTGCCATGGTACCCAGAGACACCAGAACCATTTAGTGTTAAATCAAACCAAAGTCATATCTAAACCACCATTCGACTCCCCCAGGAGCTAACCATTACAGAAACAGGCTCATGAAAAGATAACATTGGCATCAGAGTCATGAAAACCACTTCAATCTGCCTGAAACCACAAGCAAAAACAACAGTGGACCTTTCATTACTACATACTGGTGTAGGATGGTGCCAAGAAGAGGCAGCAATTGTCACTTGCAGTTAACAATAGAATTTAATACCACATTTTCAGGAGGGAAATGTTAAAAACAGTGACTCACTTCAAAGTGTAGACACCGGTCTACTCTGAGAGTATAACTCATTCTCTTTCAATAAAAAAGAAATATCTAGCTTGTGGACCAAATTCTGCTCTCCATATGGCCCCCATTTGGATCAGAGAGATTTCAGATGCTTTCCATCCCTCTGCAGACCAAAAAGAGTAATTGGGCTGCAGACTTTCAAATTACAGCATAATTGTAGTATAACTTATAGTAATTGAAGATCTACAGCCCCCTCCCACATTCCATCTTAAGTCTTACAAGTGCTTTGAATAAGAGGACTCCTAGCATTTTCCAATAAAATCTATTCTAACATTCATCCTGGACAACTTTTTTTCCTTTTAAAGAACACATTAAAAACTAAGAAAACACTAGAAGGCTATAAATGCCAAAAGTTTGCAGATACCCCCATATCCAGTTCTAGTTTCAAGATAAAACCAGTTTCTATAAACATTTTGAATCCAGATTTTATGGTAGAGCTGGTGAATGAGCAGAAAAAAGTCATTTTTGTGTCCCATGGCCATGCCATTTTTTTTAAAAAAAATGTTTCAATAAAAATGCCCACAATGCCCCTAGATTTATGTGGGAGGCAATTCTGACATTTTTCTCTCAACCAGTTTTAAGCCTAAAATACTTCCTATTGAAAAAAAGAATGCACCTGTTAGGCCAAAATTGGGTTAGGTGCAGCCAAAACCATTGTAAGTTGCTCTGTCTTCCCAATAGGACTACTGGGTGAAAAGAAAATCAATTTTGTGGGGTTCAACCCTCCAAAGTTCTCTAGGTAGGGTCAATGTGCCTTTCAAGCCCTAACAGATACTCATTACATTTCCATGGTTTCAACAGCAGACACCATTTTCCTCCTCACCTCATGTGGGTTTGCTTTTTACCATAAAGTTCTGAGTAAATTGAAAATTTGCACAGTTTTGTGATTTTTCAGTTAGTTTAACAAAAGAATTACTGTAACATAGTTTCTGGGAAATATAAGAGATATTTTAAATACAGATGGTTCATTCCATTCCTCCCTGTGTTGGAATTTCATCATCATGATAGAACACATAAATGCAACAGTGATGCCTGACAGAAAGCTACATTAATTCCATACCACTTTGTGCCACAGAAATTCTCTTTTGTCACATTTCTGTTCCATTTGTTCTCTTACATCTCCATTTTCTCTTTGAAACAGTTTCATGAGATAAATAGGCAAAGCTATGAGATAAGAGATTTAAACTTATTTGATCTTAATATGACACTTCAATCATTATACTACACTGCTCTTCATCAATTGTGTTTCCACATGGTGTTGCCAAAGAAAGAAATGAGCACACACACACACATCTTTCTGCCACACAGAATATATATATTTATTGAAAATATCTCAACCTAAGTGAGACATGTATGTCCTCTTTCATTGTTATGGATAACTTCCACCAATGAGATCAGTCTCAACGAAAGTAATTTGCTCAACGTTAGCAAGTAACAACCAATAAATATGTATAGAAGCAATCAATCATCAGCATGTCCAAAGCTGCAGAAATAACTGTAAATCTAATCAGGTTCTTTAAAAACATGATTCCTGAGTTATAGGAAAATTACATTAGGTTTATTTGGTGATGATTCCAAGTTTCATCAGCACCAACACAAAATTGTGTGCCTCTCAGAAAAACATGTCTTTCCTTTCCTTTACCTGTGAAGAACTATATTAGGGAGGGCAAGAAGATCTACCCTGGCGAGACAGCAGAATCCGAGATATAATATAAGGACAGCAAGACTCAGTTATTTGAATTTTTATGTTGGTTTTGCAATCATTGCAGCTTAGGAGAGATACAGAATGGCTGTTTGGGCTTTCTGCCTCAATGACCAAATGCTTCATTTATATAAGTATCGCCAGCGTGCTTAGCATAAACAACACAGCCTTGTGAGCCCACAAATCCCACTTTGGACAGTTAGCACCATACATCTTTTGTAAATAGTTTTTTGTTGTTGTTGTGTCAGGAATGTGACCTTGAGCATTCTGGGAAGCCAATTTTATTACCATGAACAGGTCTTGCTTCCCAGTGAACATGTGGTTTCTATTAAATGGTTGTGTCATAATAAAAATCAGTAGAAATACAAAGGTACCTGCTCCTCAATTTTAAAATGACCATGCTATTTCTCTAGGGAAATGCCTGACCATGTGCCAATGAATCTATATCCAGACCTGTAGTACAACATATGTCTGCAAAGTTGCAAGCCTTTTCATAATAAAACACATTCAAGCAAATGGGACAGCCAAGAAAAGAGTATTCCAGGATTGTTCAGCATGCTTGGCTGACTTTAATTCATACAGACTGCAAAGTAACTGGAGCGAAGGTGACTTCTTTCCATGACCTTGCATGCTAGACTTGTTGCTCCCATGGCAACTTCAACATGCTTTCTTTATATATATACAATATGATCATTATTAATTTTGTCCCCATACTTCACACACCTATACCTGTTACAACTATGGAACAATAAGATGCAAAGAGACAAATGGGAATCACTAATTCAAAGCCACTACTTACTGCAGCAAGTGATGCGACTTAAGATCACAGGCACACTTTTGGTTCTGTGGAGCACACAGTTCACTTGTTCCCAAATGGCATGAGAAAGACAGCAGATTCACGAACATTTGTCACTTTCTCTTAAGCAATACCGACTCTCTCTACTGCAAGTGAGGCAGAACAAAAGCAATTGGAGCACTGGGACAGTTCCAGAAATGGGGCACCCTCTCTGCCATGACTGCATTATTTTAGAAAACAGAAATTAAATGGATAAACAGCACAGCAGACAGCAGTACCAAGATTCATTTCGTAGACCTGATTTCCCTCTCAATGTGCTTTTTCTGACAAAAAAGGAGGAGAGATAGTGTCCCCTCATGCAAGTTGCCAGGAACTGTGATTCATCTACTAGACCAGTAGTTCCCAACCTGTGGTCCGTGGACCACCAGTGCTCCCAAAAAACAAAAATATGGTCAGCAGCCTCACTATTACTACATTGTTGCCTCAAAACCACACAGCAACAAGAGCAACTGGTCTCATGAAACCTTCTTATAGTGCTGAGACAACTGAGGTGTCAGGAGGGGAGAGGTTGACTACCCATGTAACATTACTACTATCACATCAGCTCTAGATTATAAAATATGGTTTTCTGTGGACTAGCAGATGGTGACTACTGGATGGAATATATTCTGTATCAAAAACTATCCAATGCAATTTTCTGAATCAGCACCCCAAATAATCAAACTGAATCTAAAGTTGACCAAAAACTGATTCATAACCTTTTTGGTACTAATGTTGAAGAGTGGTCCCTAGTCAAAGTTTATAAGTGGTCCCTGGTCTAAAAAAGGTTGGGAACCATTATACTAGACAGATTGCAGTTCCTCTCTCTACAATTTAAAAATCCCTTTATTTTAAGAAAAACGGTGGACCTCTGGCCACTCTAATTTCATTTGGCTTCCAAAAAGCTGCAACTTCTTATAAAGCTGCCCACTTCAAATCCTTATTTGGGAATATTTTATTTATCGTGTCATCAGCAACCATTGTATTACAATTCTAATAGAGCAAAACAAACACAGAGATTAAAAAGAAAAAGAAAAAGAAAAAAAAAGGAAGAAAAAAAAACCACGCAGATTTTGCAAATTTGGTATTTGGTTAAATGTCCTTTGACCAGTATCTGGCCACTTGGAGTGCCTCTGGGGTTGCCGCAAGAAGGTCCTCCATCGTGCATGTGGCAGGGCACAGGGTGCATTGCAGCAGGTGGTCAGTGGTTTGTTCTTCTCCGCACTCGCATGCCGAGGATTCCACCCTGTAGCCCCATTTCTTAAGATTGGCTCTGCATCTCGTGGTGCCAGAGCGCAATCTGTTCAGCGCCTTCTAAGGCGCCCAGTCTTCTGAGTGCCCAGGGGGGAGTCTCTCATCTGGTATCACCCATGAATTGAGGTGCTGGGTTTGGGCCTGCCACTTTTGGACTCTCGCTTGCTGGGAAGAAACAACATCCTTTTAAATGTATAGTGTATAACTCTTTGAACACGTGTTAACCTTGGTTTTATATTGAAATCTTAGAATTGATTTTTTTTATTTCAATTCTAGAGATTTATTTTTCTAGTGGAGGGAATAAAAGGCATTTTTAATATTTCAGGGCATTCATTTTTGACTACATTTGCCCTTCAGGGAAACTGAAACACAAATACAAGCACAAGCTCATTTATAGAAAGACGTTCCAGTCAGAGGTGATTCTTTGGCTCATGACAAAACATATTATTCTGACCCAAACTTTCCCTACCTTAGGGCCTGCTTTTGAAAGCCAAGCATCCAATATTAGAGGAAAGCAGAACAGAACTATATATTTTGCAATAATTTACCTGGCTCTAAACCAAACAATAGGAACAAGAAGATCTCTAGCCCGGGCATGCAATTAGCAAAGACCGCACAGGATCAACATTATGTATAAGGCGTTGGGTGTGAAGGCTGTTTGAGTGTCTAATAAGACATTCCCACAATATTTCCTTTTAGTTATTGCAATATTAGTCATACTAGCACCAAATCAGGGATGCAAGGAAAGGCGAAAGGATGGCTGGTTCACTTAATTCACTGAGACCAGAAAAAAATCAAAAATGAGGTGAGATAAGAATTGTTTTAAATATTGACACTTGGATACATTTTCTAAAATTGACAGCATACCTAAGTACCTACAAAAAAGTATGCTGACTTACAACTATTAACAGAAACTGGAAGAAAGGCTAATAGTTTTTAAATTCTATTTTCATTCGTTCTTTTTCAATATATTGATGGCCTTTAAAAATGAGAGGGGAAAGAGAAAAATAACAGTGAATATCTAAAAAGCTAGGATTTCATAGTCAAGCATACCTCCCTAGCCTGCCCCGTCGCTCTATTGTATTTTACACTTACACCCTCCAGGTTTTGTTAATAAAAGTCAAACAACAGATGCTACAGTCCTACTGCCTTACATCCAATGGCTAGCATTAATGGATTATCTTTGCTCCTTCCCTCTTGCACTTCTCTATGTCACTGAGAAAAAAAGGGGAAAGGATTCCTTTCAATAAACGAATAACTGAAGACTGTTATACTAGTAGAAAAAGTACAAGAAGTTATGTTTTTTGACTAGTAGAACTAGAACAATGAAAAGAGATCATACCACCACTGTAGTATAATAACCTCCCGCATCAGACATGTCCAAAGTCCGGCCCAGGGGCCAATTGCACCCCCTGTATAAATTTCCACCGGCCCTCTCTCTCCTGGCCTCCCTTTCTTGCTTCTTTCCCTCCATCCTTCCCCTCTTTCTTGACTTCCTTCCTCTCTTCATGCCTTCTTTCCTTCTTGGGGATCACGGCTCCAGAAAAGGTGAGCTCCTCAGGAGGAGAGAGAAATGGTGGCCTCTAGCCTCCCTTCACCCTGATTATGTGTTGTCTTCTCCTCGGGTGGCTCTGCCCTTTGGCAACCTGTCCCGGTGGCCCCTTGTCTCTCTCTTTCTATTCCCCTATAACTTTTTCTTTATTTCTCTGAAAAGGAAGGGTCCCCAACTGCCCTGATTGCCCTGATTGCCCCAGGCACCGCTGCTACTTCTGATGCATGGCCAGGAAGGGCGGGCCCTGGAAGCTGAGTGCCAGTCTGGCTTCCCTTCCCTTACTTCTTCACCCCACCATCATCCCTCATCACTGCTCCACATTTTCCAAAAAGGCTACCCTTCGCTGCGGCTCCTCCCTTGGAAAGAAAAGGGGAGAGCCAGGCAGCAAATATAAGCCCCCACCTGCCACAATCAAAGCCCTCCAAACAGATGGCCATGCCACCTCCCCTGAAAAACCTCCAGAGAAGAAGGCTCCACCAGACTCTGAGGCAACATATGCCACTATCTGGAATGACCTGAAGGCACATGACAGCAACAATCCTAATTAACTTGACTCTCGTCAGCCAAAAGCAGGCGTACACCTTCCATTGAAAGACTGGTACATTTATGTTGGTTAAAATTGTTCTTCGTTTTATATGTTGTATTGTTCTTTCATGTTTTTTTTTTTTTTTGCATTAAAAATAAAACATAGGCAGTGTGCATAGGAATGTGTTCATGCATTTTTCAAACTATAATCTGGCCCCTCAACAGGCTGAGGGACCGTGAACTGGCCCTCAGTTTTAAAACTTTGAACACCCCTGTCCTACATAATAAATTCAAGATGCACTGCACAACCTGACCATGAGAAAGCTTGTGCAGTTGCGTGGGCAATGACTTACACAAGCAGAATCAAATGTTGGATTTGACACTTGTGCTAGGATGAAAATTAGGTTGCTACAAGTGGAGGAAATTCTTTGCTACATAGGAATCAGAAAGACAGTGAGGTTGTAAGAGTGTTTCATGATTACAGGCATACTGACCTCAAAATGCAGACCACACTGAATTATCTTGGGGTAATTTTCTAGCAAACATTAAATGGGCTGGTAATGCACTTATAATTAGTCAACAAGAAATGAGTCTTGACACAGCTTTGTAAATACTTGTACTGTGCTGCGACCCACCTCAAGCCACAAGGACAGGAGAGTAAGAAATAAAATAATATTTTTATTGTTATTATTATACAGAGTTTTAAAAGCTACCTCTTAGACTACAAATTCCAGAATTCTTCAAAGTGACTAGAAGTGGTGACCTAAAATTACTCATAGAACGTATATGGAGCCTTCAATGAGAAATGTAGTTTCAAACCTTTTCATATTTTCCCTTCATAATAAAAATTGTATGCAGAGAACAAATAGGCTGGCCTAATCTCTGGTGCTATACCACCAAAAGAATTTAGTATTTGTTGCTGTTGAGGGGGCTTTAACTGATTGGGTGCCTGATATTAATTAGTACTTCATTTTTTTTAATTGCATTTGTTTTATTTTTGCTGTGAGTCCTTAAACAGTGTCTTTTTTTTTTCATTTCATCTCCATAAAGGGAGCTATACATTTAAAACCAAATATCCAGAATTTTTAAATGGGAAGACAGTTGTATCACCCATTTTAAAATAGTCACAAATATTAAGCCTGGGTCTAGAGAAGACCTGAAAAAACTTTGGCCCTCCAGGTGTTTTGAACTTCACCTCCCACAATTCCTAGCAGCCAGTAGGCTGTCCAAACACCTGGAGGGCCAAAGTTGCCCAGGTCTGCTCTAGAGTTTATTCTTGTACTACGAATATGGTCAGATGCGAAAACACAAAGTCAGTTCCCAATCCCAACAGCATCTTGTGGGTTATTTAGACTAAGCAAGCAAATGTCGGTAAGTGAGGATTATACTATAACTTTGTTGTTAATTAATCTATTATATGTATTTTATTTCTTGGCTGCCTATTGTTGAAAAATCCGAAGAGACATAAAGACAGAACAAAACCAGAAAAGCTACAATCCAGGCAGTTTTGTTTTGTTCTCCGATGACCATAAGGCCTTGTATAATATTTTCCCAATAATCAGCTCTTCTGTTCATTTCATTCTCATGCTGATAAAAAATTCTAGTTGGCTTGTTGTAGGTTTTTTCGGGCTATATGGCCACATGGCCATATAGCCTGGAAAAACCTACAATAACCCAGTGATTCCAACCATGAAAGCCTTCGACAATACAAAATCCTAGTTGCTTCTTTTATTGTTTAGGCACATATGTCTGTGTAGAAGAACATCATTTATTTTGTTTTTGGAAACATACACACCATTATGGCATAGGCCACTTACATTTGAACACCAAAGAAGGGTGCATAATAAACTGTAATAGGTGAACCCTGACAAAGATATCACATTTAAAACTGCTTCTAACAGGGATTTTTGCTATCAAGTTAAACATATATAAATACTATTTACAGAGAGTCCCCAAGATTTCACCTCACCTATTCAGACGATTTCACCTGGCTGCCCTATGCCACTTATAATAGGGGTGTATAAGGCTTTCCTCAAGCAATCTCTCTACAAGTCTTGCAAGTTGCACATTTATGGGGCTCCTCTGCTTCCAAGAAGCCCACCAGCCACCTGCTTCTGCCTTGTGCCTCAAAGGAAGAAGTGGGATGTTAGCATGCTCTCCAGAGGCAGGGGGAACCTGAAGAATGCATGCCTTGTGGCACACCTGACACGAGGGCTTGCCATCACTTCTGCTGTTGCCTTATGGCAATATTAGCCGTCCTGAGTCCCTCTGCAGAGGTTGAGATAGGACGAGATATAAAAGCCCGAAATAAATAAATAAATATTAATAAGGACTTCAACATGCACATTTCTTGGGTGTCTATGGGACAAATAGTATGCAATCTATAGGACTTCACTGTCATTAGTTTTATAGAATCCTATTGGTACATGAATAAAAATTTATCTTTAAAAACTCACACACCGAATGGTGTACAGGAAGTCAAAAAGAAGACATTTTCATACATTGGCAAACACCATCTGTAGATTTCCCCCCTTTGACCGTAAGCATCTGTTCATATATACTTTGTTTTCTGCTTCTCAGACCAAAGGAGTATTTCAAAATCCATCTTCTACATCTCTACTGAGCCAATAAAGGTAATACATATACATAGTCTGATTTTTTTTCTTATGACCAAAAAAATTTACTATTGCTTTTAACAATCAATATATTAACTTTTCAAAGGGAATTCAAGTCAAAAACAAAATTCCCTGATGAAAATTAGTGCCTAGTATTTTACATCATCATACAGTTAATTATATGGAATTTTCCAACTTTGAGTTTATATACCTTCTGTGTCAGTTTTCTTTTATTCACACATAATGGAGTGTATTGCATTACTATCTCACATCTTTATTGATTTACACTGAAGTTGTGAGCTTTCTAGAACTTTTTCCTATGTGGCTTTGGTTCTGACCCTTAGTTATTTGATCACATTTTCCTTTATGACACAGCAGATATAAATAGGGGAGGTTCAAAATCTTGAGAGAAAGGCATAAACGAATAATTTGTGCTGTAGGTTAAAAGCATATTGAAAGCATTTTGGGATGTAAAAGGTGCATACTTCTATTTTTAGGTAACATAAGCTGATACATTTCCTGCTGTCAACCATCACATATCCAAAAATACCACCACTTCCTAACTATCATTTGACAATCAGCTTGTTTGATCTAGTACCAATACAAGAAATAGATGCTACTCTTATTTTACCAGACAAACAGCTACCATCTAGATGCTCTTCCAGATGTTTTGGACTTCAGCCTCCACAATTCCTAACCGCTAATAAGCCAGCTGGTATTTCTGGAATATTGGAGGAGCACAATTTGAGAAACACTGGTCTACAGTAGGCATCCTCAAACTGCGGCCCTCCAGCTGTTTGAGCCTTCAACTCCCAGAATTCCTAACAGTTGAACAAGCTTGTTAAGACTTCTGGGAGTTGAAGGCCCATACAGCTGCAGAGCCACATTTTGAGGATACCTGGTCTAGAGAAAATACTCCCATATATTAAATACAGATGAGGACACATGTATGCTGCCTGCAGATTCACATATACAGTAGAGTCTAGCTCATCCAACATACACGGGCCAGCAGAACGTTGAATAAGAAAAAATATTGGACAATAAGGAGGGTTTAAAGAAAAGCCTATTAAACATCAAATTACATTATGATTTTACAAATTAAGCACCAAAACATAATGTTTTACAACAAATTGACAAAAAAGCACTGTAAGGTAATGCAGTAATTACTGTATTTGCCAATTTAGCACCAAAACATCACAATGTATTGAAACAGATGTAGATCCAGGTGGAAGGCAGGCTGTGTTGGATAATACAGAACGCTGGATGAGCGAAGTTTGGATAAGCAAGACTCTACTGTACTCGTATTTAACAATACGGTATTGGCGCTATTATGCACAGAATTACATGGGCCAGACAGTGAGCACTTCTGTTCTTTCTCAACCTACATATTTGCAACCAAACCTATTCCACAAATAACTTTCTTTATCCAACTCAGATTCCTTAGAGAATTTATAGAACATCTAAGAACAGCAGAGAAATGACTAGTGGCTCTTTAGTGTCTCCCCTGTAAACATTTAGACTTTTTAAACATGCTTTGAGAGAGCATTACAGACTTAAAAGCATAATCCAGAAATCTTTGGCTCTCGAAATGTTTTGTCCTTAGCTCTACCACTATACCTGCTATGGCTAATAATAAGGATTTGTGAGATATGTATTCCCAAATATCCAAGGATGAAAGACTCCCTACATCAACTGGGGATAAACTAGGACCTTCTCCATCACTGAGATTTTTCTATTTTAAGTGTACTAAAGGCAATTTTCCCTGTCCTTGCTACACAGCAGGACAGACGGCTAACAATAACCACTGGAGACAATTAACCTCATAAACACCCAGAAGTAACCTTTAAAAATAAAACCATCTAGCATATATGGCGCCTATTAATTCACTCTGTTATTATTTAACCACACAAACCTGTCCCAGGAGGTTATATTCAGCAACAATGATATTTTCACAGCCTCAGGGCACAAACCAAATAATTCCCTAGCTGATAGAGAGAAATCCCCAGAACATTGTACTATAAGAATTTAAGCTTCTCCAATCCAGGTTATACAAGAAGCATTATGAAAAGAGTTTGTGGCCTAAGGAATGTTGGACCTAGCCAACTTTTAAACAATCCCCCTTCTATGAGTTTCTGGGCCAAGGTTATCTTTTCTATGAGGCCTATGTGACATTGATCCCAGTGCTTACAGGGTCCACTGTGATCAGATACTTCATGGTGCAGAACATTTGTTAGGAAAACAGATAAAAAATGACACAAAATGATAGCCACACAATACTCAGAAGAACCACCTCACACAATTTCACTGGTGGTTATCTATTTATCGTGTGCAGCAGGGAAGAAGATCACACGATTCTCCAGATGGATATGAACCACTACTCCCAGCATCCCTGACCCTTAGCTATACTATTTAGTGCTGATGCAAAATGTAGTGCAGCAACAGCAAGCATGGCAGGGGATTTGATGGCACACCTCTTAGCCAAAGTACTGGAGACTCAGAGAAGATGTAAAGGAACTTTCAGGTCTCCAGATGTTTTTTTAACTTTAACGTATAATCCAAAACATCTGGAGGACAAAGATTTCCTACCCCTGATTTAGAGAAATGTCCTTCGAGTGTGGGGCTACCTAGTCAATTTATAACTGAAATGCAATTTTCTATTGTTCGTATTTTCTATCCATATTTTAATCCTGGCTTTAGTCAATGATTTCTAGTGTAATACAATTGCCTTTCAAGTGGGAGGAATCTGTTTATTACATACTAATTTCAAAAGTCTGGCCTGCTTCCACTTTTATTAAGGGTCACATTACTGTTTTTAAAAGTCAGCAAGAATCAGCAAGTTAGTTATAAGCACATGAATTCATGTGTGTATGCACATGTGTATTCATTTGTTCTGCAGTTTCTTTATGTGCTTTTGACTGCCAAAAAACATTCTTCCCTTACCAGTCCTTTTACAGATAGATGTTTGTGTATTTCTGTTACCTAGGAGACGGCAAACCTGTTCTACGGGAATTCTCAAGTTCAAATGCCAATCAGCTTTGTTGCTATGGGGCTTTAAGACCAAGCTGACCTGGAAGTGCTCAGTCATCTCGTTGGGAAAGCCTATTTGCAGAAGGTTTTGTAATAGGTTTGTTCTAAACCTATGCTTTCATTAGCCAAAACACTGGGAAAGAATATGACAGACTTTAAACAGAGACTAAAAGAGTCGGCATGCTTATCAAATTTACAGACAATACCAAATTAGGAGACGTAACTAATTTGCCAGAGAACATAATTCAAAATGTTCTTAATAAATTAGAGAGGTGAGCCAAAACTAACAAAATAAATTTCAACAGAGAGAAATGTGAGGTACTATACTTCTCTTGATCTAGACCAGTGTTTCTCAAGACTAGACATTTGGGAGTTGTGGTTGCTGGGATTTGTAGTTCACCGACAATCAAAGTGCATTCTGAACCCCACCAGCAATAGAATTGGGCCAAACTTACCACACAGAACCCCCATGACCATCAGAAAATACTGTGTTTTCTGATGGTCTTTGGTAACCCCTCTGACATCCCCTCACGACCCCTCCAGGGGTCCCGACCCCCAGGTTGAGAAACGCTGATCTAGACAATATAAAGCAGTGGTTCTCAACCTGGGGTCCCCAGATGTTTTTGGCCTACAACTCCCAGAAATCCCAGCCAGTTTACCAGATGTTAGAATTTCTGGGAGTTGAAGGCCAAAAACATCTGGGGACCCCAGGTTGAGAACCACTGATACAAAGGCACTCCTCCACATTTAATGGCACTGGACCCCTGTGAAAGAAAACAAAAAAAAAACTATTTTAAAAAAATATGAGAAGACCTCACTAGGAATGTTAAGGACTTCTAGCATTATTCTATGGTCAACTTCTGCTGGAAGCTGACCATAAATCATATTGGAGGGCCTAGAGATTCCTAAAGAGATGTTCTTCCTAGAAATGTCCAGGTCCTCAAGCATGACTCAAGGAATCTGACTACTGAGTCACACTGGAGGGCATAGTGATTGCTATAGAAAACAGTTTGAATCAAATCCGTGAATAATCCATGAATGTCAAAAGCACAAACATGGTGGGACCAACTGCACTCCTATGATACAGTCTAGAATCACTTTGGATTTTTTTACCTGCCATGCAACATTATTAACTCATGTTCAGTTTGTGGTCTTAAAGAGTTCTAGATCTCTTTCACATGTACTGTTATCAAAATAGGTGTCAACCATTCTGTGCATTTCATTTGTCTGCCTAATGTGTGGACTAGTATAACATATAGTGCCACTTGTGGAGTCATGAGGTACATGGAACACACTTTTGAAAATGACTGAAATGTGGATGTTAGGGAAGCAGATCAGGTAGGACCAGCTAATGGTATCACCATTTCTGTCCTCTCTCCTGCAACCATGATTGGTCTTCATTTCTTTCAAGGAAGAGCTTCTAGTATAAGGCCTTTTCCTGAAGCATACAAAAATCCTGCACATACATGCTTCACTAGTTGTTTGCCTATCCTTCATTTTACAGTTTACTTATCAATAAAACAACAGGAAACCACCATTAAAAGTTTGATTCACAGCCTTACTAAAGAATAGAAAATGCCTTAGTAAAGGGAAACATTTTGATTTGATAACAAAATGAATATGATGAAAGCACCAGACCACACACGTTCATATTTGTAGATTTGTAGACCTGTACAAATCTACTCCATCCACCATTTGATTCAGGGCCTGATTTGGCAATCTGAGGTCAGAGATGTGCAACTCATTTCAATGTAAGGCTTAGCTGATTTACTAAAGAATTACTACATTTCTCCATCGGACACAGATAAAACATACAAGCATAACATAAAATATGCCCAAGTCCACATTAGTGAGAAGACAATGTCCAGCAGAATACCCCAGCCATTCATGTCAATTTAGTAGCCCATTATACTGATGTTTGAATTCAGTAATATTTCTTTCTCTTTTTTTCATAATAATTTTTATTAACAAATAACATAAAAGACATTAAACAAAATTTTTGTACATACAAATGATTAAAATATCCTATAAATACAAATATATATATATATATATATATATATATTGATTTTTAATACAGCAAAAGTAGGAGAACACAATAAAGAAAAAGTATAAAGATCAAAGTGTATGTTTGTCAGGTGAATTTATGGGTGATTGTTGTTTGTTTTTCTTTTTACATTTCTCTTCATTTCTTTCTAATCTTTCTGATATTTCTTTCTTTCTTAAACATTTTGGATCCATAAAACTCTGAAGTCCTCTAAAGAAACAATGGCATGACATAAAGATTTGGATGTTCTGCAGTGTAACTTAAAATGGACCCACTGAAATCAATGGGGTTCTTGACCATTTCTCAGGAGGATTGTGCTTGTCATGTCTTCCGATACTATGATTTTATAAATAAATCTAGATCCAATTCAATGATTACCCTGAAATGTAAAAATGCAATATATACTGTATATACATGGCATGTTATAAGGGTATCATGCACTTTGTAATCCTTATAATCACACTGCAGAGAAATCAGTGACTCTGGCGCACTATTTCCTGATGGACAAAGCTTCCCATATATACATCAGTGTGTCTCAAAACATTAATTTTAAAGGAAAATCGAGTCTTGGCTCCCAATTTCTGGATTAATCCTATTTTTCCCAGAAGTCACAAGTGTCTGTGTTGTTCAACTGACACCACCAAGAACTTGCATTTCAAAAGGTATAGTTGATGTTGGCATCCAGTAGTGGATAGAGTGGTGTGTTTCTGGTTGCCATAAGAAGCTGAGATGCAAGGTGCTAAACTCATAGTATAGCAGAAAAGTGTGACTGAGAAGAGAAGAAATGGCAAGGAAACTCCAGAGTGTGAGGCACGGTAGCAATTACATGGTCCTCCACACTCCTAGCAATCTTCTTCCTTGGTTAGAACTGCTTGGAGTTTCAGAGCAGTAACAAGTAGAGTTCTACATGGCTTCCACCCTGAACCAGTATATTCACGGATAAAACAGAAATGGATAGGGGAATTATTTCCATCACTCTCTTTCCAGGCACAATGCAAAGTTCTATTAGAGCTACAAAACATGATTCTGCTTGAGTCCAGGCAATCTCAAGGACTGTATTCTCCCATATGGTCCTTGGTCAAACAATGGGATTTTCTAATAGGAGATACTCCAGATGGCTTTCTGTTCCTACACCTGGAGCTCCCTTCAAAGGTAGAGAAAGAGCTGGTAAGAAGTACCATATTATTATTATTATTATTATTATTATTATTATTATTATTATTATTATCATTATTATTATGTAGCTTGGCTCTCTTAATGTTATCCTTCCACCAGCAGGCAAAGAATTTTTGTTCCACCAGGACAGGAATTGTATGAAGATAGGGATGTATGATTTCAAGTGGATCAAGGTTTGTTTTAAAATGTACTCACTACCCCAATCTTTATTCATAGGTATCTAATCGATAACAGTGTACCAGAACACTGTTATCGAGCATCACATTTAAAAATGACTTTCACAAAAGCATAGATTAAGAATGTTTTCAGGTCATTACAAAGTTGTAAGAATTGGGTTAGTGCAAAGTTATTCCTAAACACCGATGTCAGAGCTTCATGCATATTACAAAAGCTAAGAGATTAAATGAAGGCTATGTTGGCAACATTTTTCAAGTCATGGAAGTAGATGGTTTTGATTAACCTTTAGTTTACCCTAGGCATGAAGAGGTAAGTACACTTAAGCTATTTATTCAGGCAGCTCACATAGAGCTACATGAACTGCTTGAATAAGTAGCTTAAATACACTTGCCTCTTCACCCCTAGGTAAACTAGAGGTTAATCAAATGTATTATCAAAGTGAGAAATGAAGAGGAAAACAACTTGTCCTTGCATCAAAAATGAGATGTTGAGAGACGTGGGAATGGTTACAACTTCAGGAGTGATGATATTAGGAAATGAACCAGCAAAACTGATCATTTCCGATTACCGGTAGTCTCTTCATTCTATTGAAATGTTTAAATAATGACGTATAAAATACAATGAAAAACAATTATAAGCAAAAAAAAGGTAAAAATATAAAGAATGGACAACAGCTACAAGCAAAAAAGGTGAAGTAAAGTAAAGCAATAAATCTGTTGTTGTTTTAATCAATCAGTAGCAGGACATGTTTACCTGTGGTTATGTGTGTTTGCATATGTGTGTTTGTATATTATGTGTATATTTTCAATTATGTGTTTCTAGTATCAAACAAGCTTTGGATTCTTAAGTTGTTTGGATTCTTAACACTGTATATGTGTTCAACTTTGGCTTTTACAGGATACAACATTATGTTATTTTTCTTAGAGGTCAAGATCTTTCAGGGTTGAATGCAAATCTACACAAATCTTGAAAGGTATGGCATTTGTACCTGGCACCCAATGGGCAGCTGTCTAATCTCAAGTGTCCCAGTAGGATTTCCTACTGATTTGATCTCAGGGGCCTCCACTTCCCAGTAGGTGGGTGAACAAGCCATTTGGCACTTTCATTACTCACAGTGCTCCCCAAGAAGCTTTGCTCTGAGGCATTCTTGGACATTTAAGCAGAGGCAAATGCTACTATCCACAAATATTGGGTAAGCTTGCTAGGAAGCCACCAATATTTGAAAGAATTCAACAAAATAATCTGTGCTTTGGTGGAACAGGCTTGATGGCGATCATAGCACTATTACTCCTTTGTTTCAGAGCCAGGAAAGGCTGTCTTTTTCAGCAACAGCTCCCACAACTTCAAAGCAAGCATGGCCATGTTTCAGATTCCTTTACCTATCCTATATCCACATGTATAAGTCTAGAAATTTTATTCAAAAAAATCAATCCAAAAAACCTTGGTCAACCTATCCACAGATGAATGCAATTACTGTATAGTACTTTTATTTTTTATATTTTTAAAGTAACAATTTCTTTTTTGAACAGAGTGGCAAAAGACAAGAGCTTGGTCCATCACAAAAAGGCAATGATCCCCTCTATTATCTCCACCTTGGCACTGCTTCTGGCCTTTTCCCATGCCTCAGAGGAAAATGGCAGGGCAGCCAAGGCAAATGCCCTCCTGGAGTGGCCTTAGTGCTTTTATCTCTGTGTCGAATAACCCTTGACTTATCTATAGATCATATCAAAATCCACATTTTGGACCACTGACTTATACATGAGTATATAACAGTAATTGTTTTATGGATGATATGTGATGAGGCATAGTATCCAGTTGCTAACAAATTCAATTAACCACATGCTAGCTTTGAACAAATGCTGTCGGTTCCTCGCAAAGGGTAAGCAGTTGTGTAATCAGAACTGATCTCTGTATTCATTTAAGACAAGCTGTCTAGAATCATTTGTACAGAACTACAATACTGAACGTTCCATTTTTGCCCGCATTCAACAGCTGTATGCCAGCACTTAAACTGGCAAGAGATGCTGTCTAATTACCAGACCGCAAACACTTTACTGGGAAGAGAGAGCCACAAGATGCTTGAACACTGCTGCAAAAATCTATGAAAGAAGCTGCACAGGCAAGCTCTATGATGTCTTGTACCACAAAACTCTGACCTTCAAAATGAACCCTTGCTAAACCAATTAACTATAAAGACAGACAGCCTGGATCACCCAGCAGTCACTCTCATTTTACCCAGTTCATGTGAGGAGGGGAGATGGAGCATACAGGCCATCTGATAGTTTATTGGCAGACACAAGAATAGCAGCAAGGTTGCCACAAGCCTCTGATTCCACAGCTCTCCAACAGATCAAAGCATGGCTGTCAATAAAGACAGCACTGCTCATATCCATAAGCAAGCCCTTTCAAAGGATTTCTCACTACTGCCATTAGCGCATACACTCTGTGTATGAGGTACTCCCTTGATGGCTCTCATCCATGACATAGAGCCAGTTCAATATTCTGAACGCCTTGATCAGAATCATGGCATGCAAGTCCATGGGCTCAAAGCTGCTGAATCATCGTTTCACTATGATGATGTCATTTGGATAATTACACAGCTGCTGATGCTGGCAAGCTTTGCTGGAAACCCACATAGCTCGCAGACAGACAGACTTAATCATCAGCCTTACTTATGCAAAAAGGAAAGAAAAAAAAGGACGCTTTATGGCCCTGATGATTTCAGGGAGACATCCCAATTTGAGGATTACTGGCAAGCCTCCTTTACAAAGAAAATGAAAGCCCCATACACGCCAGCAAATGCAGCAAGGACTAAGATCTTCAATCTAACTATTTTCCTGAGGTCTGTTAAGATACCGGAATGTTATGATTCACTAGAATGCTTATTCAGAGTTAGACAGTTGAAAGGGGGAAAGATGTGGGATTTGGACAATGTAAGTTTGAAGCAGGCTTCCGGTGAACTGGAGAGTTCATATTGCTTGCAATACCCTAATTTTTCTTTCTATTCATTGATCCCATGACTTTTTTTGTTTTCATTTTATATATCAAAAAGACCCTCCAAAACATGACAGATAAATCAAGAGAAGCACCCCTCCACTCCCAGAAAGCATGATATAGTGGACTGAGATACTGGGTATTTTATTTATCGTGTCAGTGCAACCAGTCGATTATATTACATTTCTAACAGAACAAAGCAAAAAAAAAAACAGACAAAATACAAAAATACAAAAGCCGGGGGACATGAGAGAAGCCTCCTCGCAGGATTGCAAGACATCCGGGCGTCCCCTGGGCAACGTCTTCGTAGATGGCTGATTCTCTCGCCACAGAAGCGACCAGCATGCGAGATACTGGGTGATCAGGAGTCAAATCTCTACTTGACCGTGGAAACTTACTGGGTGATCTTAAGCAGCACAGACAAGTCACACATTCATCCTCAAAGAAAGGCAACCTCTTTATGAACAAATCTTGCCAAGAAAATACCGTACATCAAATTTCTTGAAAACACATACATTTAACAGCTCCCAATTACCTTCTCTAGCTCCTCTGGATAGGGCCCCCTCCCAGTTTGTTTTTCTCTTTTATGGGTGAGTGGAAACACTGTGCCGTATTGTTGTATACTTTCTAAGAACACCTGTGGGCTTTAAAGAATCTTTCACATGACACTGGAGTTGGGAACCAGCATTTCCTTTTAAACCCAGGGACAGGAAAGGACAGCAAGCCTGGTGGACAGCAATAGAGTGTCCATGGGGCCATGCTGAAGACCCCAAAACTAGATCATACACAGGGTATTTCTGAGCTCCTAAACAATGTCATTGCAGCACAGTTAGAGCCAAATAAACAAGTTGACTTAGTGGAGACACTAACAATGAAACTTTTGCTGTATTAGCCTGGAATGATGTTTGACAATAATTTTAGGAATATTATTATTATTGTTTTGGGATACCCAAAGAGAGCCTTGAAAATGACTCTATTGTCTAAGGACTAGTCTGCTTATTTTAAAAATGCCACTCTGCAAAATAGCCAGTCTACCATTCATTCAGAGGAGCAGATGGGAATCAAGTAGTGCTCCAGATGTTGTTGAAATGCAATTCCATTGCATGTACAAATCATTGACTATGCTTAATGGGACTGACAGAAATTGGGTATCAAATGAAGGGGGACACAATTATCACCATTGATTAAGAATTAGGAATCAGTATTGGCTCTAAGGCCTCATCTACTCTGTCATAAAAAATCCAGATTACCTGCTTTGAACTGAATTATATGAGTCTACACTGCCATATAATCCAGTACAAAGCAGATAATCTGGAATTTATATGGCAATGTAGATGGGACCTGAGACCCTTTAAGTTTTTAGGGCAAACCGTTTTTGGAGAGCAGTTTGAGTAAGCTTGAGCATGGCTTTTTAAGTGCAGAGGAAATAATTGCTCTACAAAACACTAGGGTTGTTCTGCTTTGTATACACATCAGCTATGCATGGTGCAATCACCAGTGAATTGTTCATTTCTATCTGTGTATAAAGAGGACACACCAAGTGACCCTTCGCCCATCCTTTAATTCTGTATGCTTGACAGCCCTTGTTGTTGCTGTTGTTGTTGTTGTTGTTTATTCGTTCAATCATTTCCAACTCTTCATGACCTCATGGACCAGCCCATGCCAGAGCTTCCTGTCTACCATCACCACCCCCAGCTCATTCAAGGTCAAGCCAGTCAATTCAAGGATAACATCCATCCATTTTGTCCTTGGTCGGCCCACTTCCTTTTTCCTTCTCTTTTCCTCAGCATCATTATCCTCTCCAAACATAGTTATAATCAGTTCAATCCTTGGAAACCCTACCACAGTAGCTTTCAAGCATGTGCAACTCATCTGTTTCACATAGTTGGTGCCCAAACCCAACCAGAGATAAGAAAATAAATCAACAACAAATAATTAAACTAAATTTTCAATTTTCTTAACAAGTGCCCTCAAAGTGTTTGGAGTTCAGTTAGGTCATTTCTAAAGATCAAAGATTGAGGGAAAAGTAGGTCAAAACATTTAGAAAATGATGGGTTGCCCATCTCGTGTGTAGCCCATCCAACATAGCAATGGATAGTTTTTAACAAAAACAAAATTAGGCTAAAAGAGTATCTATCAGTTTCAGTACAGTGAAAGTAACATTAGACGTTCAGAAATAATGTATTGATTACAGAGCTTATTGCTTGTACCAAACTAGGGTTTTACCAAATACAGTACTCATCTTTTACTGAGATCATGATTTTTACCCAAAGGATGTCACCCAGGAAGTTCTCCTATCCTTTGTGAACAGTGGTTTATCAGCAATTAGTGTAGAAAACATACAAGTAATGGGAGAAAAGGAAATACTTGCAATGAGGCATGAATGGCTATCTATCAAAAACTCTTGTAAGAGACACTAGATGCTATATGATCATGGACAACTGTTTAATCATGTCCATGGCACCACTGATAGTACCTTCCTCTGCCAAGTAATGAAATAAAAACATCTGACAAAATGAAGTGCTTTGTTTTCACTAGAGAGACAAGATGAAGTGTTTTGCTTCCATAACACATAGCCCCATACTTAATTATGAAGTGGGACCTAGCCTTTGAATGTGTGATTGATGTGTGAGGCACCGAACATTCTCTACAAAGTTCACACATATCACAGTGGATCCTTGATAACTACTATGGTTTGGTTCCAGGATCCCCCGTGGACACCAAAATCTATGAATGCTCAAACCCCATTATTTACAACGGTGTGGTAAAATAGTGTCTCTTGTATAAAATGACCAAATCAAGGTTTGGATTCTGGGAAAACATTTTTGAGCCATGGAGGTTGGATCTGTAAAGAAAGGGTAGATACAGGGGACTTGACTGCATGTCAGAAGTAACCTATGGCACCTTTTTAGACTATACAATGATTGCCTTGGAAAGTAATTGTTTGTTACTCTGGCCTACAACAAATAAAATGAATTAATTTATATAACATGGCTAGAAGTTAGACAGAAGAGTCTACCATTTGCATTTCAAATGGCATTCTAATTTTAGGTTACCCATCACTTAGTCATTACATAACATGCCCTGACAGAATGTAGTTAGATACATGAGAGCAAAATTTGTTGTTTTTGAATAGCATTGGTATGACACTGGCCTAAAACACATTGATAGCCCCAACTCTTTATGACAAAATTGAGTTTGTTTTAATAGTATAGTGAGATAGTTGAACGGAAAGGCTATCCAAATGTACTAGATTGTAGTAGAGTGATGGTTATAGTTATTACTCTTGTTCACTTTATTTATATTACACATTTTCCTCAAAACCAAGAATCAAGAGAGGGTTAAAATTAAAGCAAGTACAGCATTATTAAAACTACGGTGTTCTTTAGCCATCACGAGATCTAGGGAGATTTCTTTTTTACTTTAGCACATTTGTTTAATAACTTTTTAAGCATGAAAATGCACCAGACCCTGAATGACCATTCAAAGTTTCTTTCTAAAACTTCTAAATGATAGCCTGGAGTTTGTCAAGATGATTTTGCAATTGAAAAAGGTATAGCTTAGTCATCATTTCCCTCAAAATCCTTCTTGTATTTGTAAATATTGCTGTGAATATGCCAACTATACACATATCAATTTTTGCTTTGCTCCAGTAGATGTGCACTGGAGCACATAGTGAGAATGGGGAAGAGATAATAATTTCTAAATAATAATACAGATAACTCTTTCTTGTAAATAGGATACTGTAGTACCTTTGAGACAGAGAAAGAAGTCTGCAGTATATGCTTTTGGAGACTGAATCTACTTCATCGGCTTTATGGAGTAAAGAAAAAAGAATAGACAGGCATTTATAATCATGAATGAGCCGATGTGAATGTGAATAGCAGGAGAAATTCAAAACACGTAGATATATGAAATTGGCATTCACACATACCTGCTCATTCAGGTGTATAAACATCTGCCCATGTACCTGTCTTCACTTCATGCGTCTGATGAAGTAGACATAGACTATGATAGCTTATGCTACCAAGTTCTTCCTCACTTAAATGTTTTACAATACCAATTTGCATACTGATCCACACTAACATGTCTTCGTCCTTGCATCCTTTGTTGAGATCATGGATGGAGGCGAATCTGCTGAAAAACCAGTTTTTCCTGCAATGGTTTACCAGGAAAGGCAAACTGTTTTGACAGTCTCCTATTTTTAATTCTTCCTTCACCATTCTTGTGTGAGTAGCAACAGTGTTTTCCCTACAGAGATGTTCTTCCCATTATACCTGCTGCCCCGCCTTCTTTATATGTAGCAAGGGTTCTATAAAAGAGCCAGCATGGTGTAATCCAGACAAATGCTTCCACTGGTTTACTTGCATTCTAAAAACTGTAAAACTGAGAATACAAGGATAGAAAATAGGATAAAACAGGAACAAAGTTGCTCTAATATCTCTCAAAGACATCCCTACAGGAAGTCAGATATCCAACTACCCTGACTAAACCATGTGAAGTCATTCATTCTACAAGCCAAGGATGTTTCCTAGCTCTAAACAAAGACATTTTTAAAAAGATGCATCACCTGTGAAACAGGCTGAGGAAACATCCCATGTGTCTCAGGAAGACAAGGGGGACTCCCAGACAAGCTAGAAGAGGCTATAGAAAGTAACTGACAAGCAAGAAGAGGAATTGTGCAGAAGCTTCACCACAGGTGATTTCAAAGAGAACAGAAAGGAACTAATGGGCTGATCTGCATATGTTAATGAATCACTGGAGAATAAATATATACGTTGGACTTGCATTCAATGAGAAGTGTTGTGTTGGAGGAGAGGAGACAAAATGGCTCTGCTAGTCATAATTACTGTACAGTCATAGCTACTATTTATTCTAATCATGCATTTCCTAAGTGCTGCTCTAGCAATATATATGCATATGTGAATTTGCTGTAAATATAAAATTAATTAACTGAAAAGCTCTACCTGGTGCTGCCAGCTACACAGGCCACTGGCAATGCAACATAAAACAGATCCCCAAACATTCCTCAACTGTAAGGCTTGGACCAGAAATCATTAAGAACCACATTCTCCACTAAATTCATAGCTTTAGAAAAGTTGTTTTTCAGTTAGAACTACCAGAATGCTGGTTGAAAGAGTCTTAGACTCATTATTCAGAAACCTTTTTATTTTTTAAAAAATCTATCTAAATTAGAGATATTTATAAAGGTATGCAGAAGTTGCCTTACTATAGCCTTTGCAAAACTAATGGTGCATTTTACGCCAAAAGCTAGAACTGGGTGAAATAGTGTTAGTCAACACTAACTTGTTTTCACAAAGGGTCATCCATCTAACCACTTTTGGATGTTTATTTATTCAGTTGCTTCTGACTCTTTGTGACCTCATGGACCAGCCCATCTCCAGTTCCTTCAAGGTCAAACCAGTCACTTCAAGGATAACATCCATCCATCTTGCCCTTGGTTGGCCCCTCTTCCTTTTTCCTTCCATTTTCCCCAGCATCAATATCTTCTCCAAGGTTTCCTGACTTCTCATGATATGACCCAAGTACTTCATCTTTGCCTCTAATATCCTTCCCTCCAGTGAGCAGTCGGGCATTATTTCCTAGAGTATGGACTGATTTGATCTTCTGGTGGTCCAAGGCACTCTCAGAACTTTCCTCCAACACCACAGTTCAAAAGCATCTATCTTCTTTCGCTCAGCCTTCCTTATGGTCCAGCTCTCACATCCATAGGTTATTATGGGGAATGCCACTACTTTAACCATGCGGATCTCTTCACTATTTTATCGAGATTGGTCATTGCTCTTCTCCCAAAAAGTAAATGTATTCTGATTTCCTGCCTGCAGTCTGCATCTGCAGTAATTTTTACACCTAGAAATACGAAGTCTGTCACTGCCTCCACGTTTTCTAACTAGTCTATCCTTCAGTATTCCAGACCACAAAATTAGCTATTTGACTCCCTTTTCTGTTCAGATTCCATCATATGGATTACTCATACTTTTCCATTAAAAACTATAGTCATTCTTACATGCTGCTCTAGAACAATTCCACTGTAATAATAATCTCAATAACACAACCAATTCATTTACAAACCTATGCTGTTCAGAAATAACTTCCTGCATATAAATGCTGGTGCATTTTCTGAACCTTCCAAACAGAATTTTTTTCTAAGGACTGATACACATTTAAGATTCCTCAATCATAATGTTAAGGAACTGTAGTCATATCAAGTTGTCATTGCTGCCTATAAACAAAAAGATAAATAAAGCGGGTCACTGTGATGCCAAAGAAATGATGCCTTGCTGCAGGCTATTTTGGGAACCACAGCTGAAGACATTTATCTATGCTATTGGAGTTTAAAATGCTACTGGAGTTTAAACTGTGGGAAATAAAAATGAAAGCAATTTATCCCTGCCCTTGTTTTGCCATCAAAACTATTAAATTCCAGTTCAAACTAATTAATTACCTATCCCCTAACCATCTCATTCTACTTCTGCAAGTGTTTCTGCAAAATTTATTTTTCCCACTTAGTATTTCCTAACACACTCTAGTTTACTTCTTTGGCAAGTTTGCTTATTCTCTCATTAACTCTTCTGCCTTCTCAAATTCCATTACATGTATCCAGTGAGTTTTGGACCACAATCTATCCAGTGTATTCACAAAACTGCAGCAATGTAAAACAAAGGTGCACAAGGTGTTGCTAGACCCAGGAGTACACGATTTTAAAGGACTTATTAGACAAAAATTAAGAATTGAGCCACAGAGTAGCTCTGGAGGACTAAGGTTTCATAAAGAAATGTTCTCTTCAAGAATCTCTAGTATCCTCCAGCATGACTCTATGCTCATGTTCTAGAAGATCGCCTGAGTCGCCTGAGGGCTGAGAAGAGCGGTATACAAATGAAGCAAATAAATAATAAATAAATAAGATGGTGACCCCAGAGTAGCTCTAGAGAACCTAGAGATTCCAAGTGCTGGCTTTAGCCTATAAAGCCCTAAACGGTTTCGGCCCAGCTTACCTATCCAAATGTATCTCTCCTTATGAACAATCTAGAACGTTAAGATCTTCTGGGGAAGTCCTACTCTCGGTCCCACCTTCCTCGCAGATGCATTTGGCGGGGACGAGAAACAGGGCCTTCTCAGTGGTGGCCCCTCGACTGTGGAACCCCCTGCCTAGGGATATAAGATCAGCCCCCTCCTTGCTGACTTTTTGAAGAAAGGGGAAAACATGGCTTTTTGGGCAGGCCTTCGCTAATGCAACATAATTATACAAAATCATGGAATAACTGGACAATGCAACTGAATAATGACTTTGACAAGGAGACGTTTTGGAGATCTCAAAAGTTTATTAACAGTTTTATGCAAATTACTTGCCCCTAAAAAATCTATTGCCTGATGTTGGGCTTTTTTCGTAGGTAACATAACTTGTTCTGATATATGCAAAGGAGAAAAAAAACACACAACCAAGTTTCCACTCTCATGGCCTTCAATTCTTAAAGCCTGCCTGAATAAAAAAAGTTTTCACAATATGACAGAAGGCAGCAATGAGGGTCCTTCTAACATCTGAAGAGGAGGAGCTCCAGAGTCTAGGGGCAGTCACTGAGAAGACCCTCTCTTGTGTTTCTACCAGCCAAACCTGTGAAGATGGTGAAATGAAAACGAAGTCTTCTCCTGTGTATCTCAGGGGCCATGAAAGGTCATATGGGAATATATGGGCTGTCAAACGGCCAGGCCTGAGCCATATAGGGCTTCATGGGTCATAAACAGCACATTGAATTGTGCCCTAAAATACACCAAAAGCCAGTGGAGACATTGCAGTAAGCAAATTGTAGAATTAATTCCAGCTAATGCTGAAATCAAATGTACTCAGAAAACAGAACCCATGCTTAACTACATAGAAAGTAACAGATACATTTATCAATGACAAACTATAAAATCAATAATATCAAGCAGAGCTGTACATTAGTTATTTTTTTGACATCTGCAAGACAAAATTGGAGGTGAGCATGCCAAACGCAAAGTGCCTTTGGCCCCTCCCCAATACTAGCTTCCTCCCCTCCAATAAGCATCCTCATAAACTCAGACAAGGAAGGGATATGGAAAAGTGCACCCAATGATGCTCCTCGTGCATGAGGAGAAGGTTCATACATGGGGGATTGTCAGAGGGCCCTTCCACACAGCCCTATATCCCAGATGGACTCTACCCCTCGATGGACTGTCACCTTGTCATGGTGAGGGGGCTTGCGCGTTCCGATGAACCTGTAGGCACAACAACTGGAGTCGTGCACTCCCAGGAGTAGCCGCGGGGGAGGTTCCAGACCAAGCACAGTCCGAAGACCCAAAGACCTCAACGGCGGAGCAGGCGGAGGATAACATGGTACATGTTACAACGGCTGCGAAGGCGGAAAAAGGCTGCAACAGACTGAGAAGCCATGGTCATTGTGTTAAACTACATCACTAGTGGAACCTCACTCTGTGAAGTCTGTGTGTTGATCAGTTGTGCACTGACCTCCACACATTAAAAAAAGCCACGCACAGGCGTCTTCCAAAGAAAATAAAAACAAACCAACCAAAGTCCCATGGCGATCAGCGAGTGGCGACGGGGGCAGGACTGTGAAATCTGGAAGCCCCTAGTCACAGACTGGCACATGGGCGGTGGGTACGGACTCAGTCGTTCTACCTCAAGGTCCGAGGCAGTTGAGTAGTTCAGCAGCTGTATCCGCAACTGAGCAGCCCTTTTGAGGACCCACTCTGCTCACCCCACATGGGGAGGGGGCTAGAAAAGGTGCCCTAAACATAGTCTGCCTCACTTATCCCTGACTGGACTGCCGCGTCCAGTGGGGTCACCACCCTGCGGCCAAAAAAGGAAAATGAACTTCGGTACGTGGAACGTACGGACTCTGATGAACAACAGTGGCAGTGAACGCCCCGAACACAGAACTGCCATCATTGCAAGGGAGCTGGGACGCTTCAACATCGACATAGCAGCCCTTCAGGAGACCTGGAGAGCAGGAGAGGGACAGCTGAAGGAAGAAAAAGGAGGCTACACCTTCTTCTGGAAGGGACTGCCCGAAAAAGACCAAAGAATGCATGGAGTTGGCTTCGCCATCAGAAATGATCTGATGAAACATCTGTCCGAAGCACCCACTGGCATCAACGAACGACTCTCAACCCTCTGAATCGATCTTGCCAAAAACCAACGGGCAACCATCATAAGTACCTATGCACCAACACTAGATGCTGACTAAGACATCAAGGATAAATTCTACTGTCAGCTGGACACCGTCCTATCGGGGATACCTAAGGAGGACAAAATCATCCTCCTGGGGGACTTTAATGCAAGAGTCGGGCGAGACTTCGACCTGTGGCCAGGGACCATAGGAAAAGACGGGGTTGGAAACAGCAACTCAAATGCCATCCTGCTTCTCACCAAATGTGCGGAGCACAACCTTGTCATCACCAACACGCTCTTCCGCCAGAAAAACAAGTTCAAGACATCATGGAAGCACCCCCGGTCAAAGCATTGGCACCTCTTAGACTATGTAATCACACGCGCCAGAGATCGCCGTGACGTGCTCCTCACAAGAGCCATGACAGGTGCTGACGACTGCTGGACTGACCACAGGTTAATTCGATCCTCGATGGCTATCAAGATCGCTCCCAAGCGCAGACTCCAAGGAAGGAAGACAAGGCGCAAAATGAACACCCAAGCCCTACAGGAGCCCTCCAGACGAGCCCATCTCCAAACAGCACTCAAGGACCATCTACCCACAGTACACCCCGAAAATGTCGAGGAACATTGGAACAAACTGAAGACCTCCATCATCCAAGTCTGCGAAGAAACTATTGGATACCAAGCCAAGAAACATCAAGACTGGTTTGATGAAAATGACATCGAGATCCAACAGCTAATTGACAAGAAAAGGAAAGCCTTCCAAGCATGGCAGAGAGACATCAACTGTGCTGCTAAGAAAAAGATCTATGCCAGTGCAAAAACTGAGGTCCAAAGAAGGACAAGAGAACTCAAGAACATCTGGTGGACAAAGAAGGCTGAAGAAATCCAACACCTGGCAGATACCCATAATGCTGAGGGATTTTTCAAAGCCACAAAGGTCATCTACGGACCAAGAAACCATGGCATACAGCCTCTACGCTCATCAGATGGAACCAAACTCCTGAAGGACCAAAACTCAATTGCACTATGTTGGAAAGAACACTACCAAAGCCACCTGAACCGCAGCTCCAATGTGGCCGAAGAGGTCCTCTCACAAATCCCACAACAACAAACCAGGTATGAGCTTGCAGCACTGCCTAGTTTGGAAGAAGTCAGCAATGCCATCAGCCAACAGAAGAATAACAAAGCCAGTGGACCAGATGGGATCCCTGCTGAAATCTTTAAAGAGGGAGGACCCGAGCTGACACACCAACTCCACCAGCTCATAGAAAAAGTGTGGGTGACCGAGAAAATCCCAGCAGATTTCAAGGACGCCACCATCATCACCCTCTTCAAAAAAGGGGAAAGAACAGACTGCGGAAACTATCGAGGTATCTCCCTTCTAACCTCCGCTGGGAAAATCCTCGCAAGAATCCTTGCAAACCGCCTTCTGCCCCTCTCAGAAGACACCCTCCTAGAATCCCAAAATGGCTTCCGCCCCTCCAGAGGAACCATGGACATGATCTTCACTGCACAACAGCTCCAAGAAAAATGCAGGGAACAAAACCAACCTCTGTACATGGCATTCATCGACCTTGCAAAGGCATTCGACACAGTGAATCGCAGCGCTCTCTGGACCATCCTCCACAAAATCGGGTGCCCTAACAAATTTGTGAACATCCTGCGGCTCCTCCATGATGACATGATGGCAACAGTCTTGGACAGCAATGGCTCCCAAAGTGACCCATTTAAAGTGGAATCCGGTGTCAAACAGGGATGTGTTATTGCCCCAACTCTATTCTCCATCTTCATCGCTATGATACTTCACCTTGTTGATGGGAAGCTTCCCACCGGAGTAGAAATAATCTATCGGACAGATGGCAAGCTATTCAACCTCAGCAGACTGAAAGCCAAAACCAAGGTTACAACAACAGCTGTTATAGAACTCCAGTATGCTGATGACAATGTCGTCTGTGCGCATTCAGAAGAAGATCTACAAGCCACTCTAAACACCTTCGCAGAAGCATATGAGAAGCTCGGCCTGTCACTGAACATTGAGAAAACCAAGGTGCTGTTCCAGCAGTCACCAGCCAATCCCTCTCCAATGCCAGTAATACAGCTTAATGGTGTAACATTAGAAAATGTCGACCATTTCCGCTACCTTGGCAGCCACCTCTCCACCAAAGTCAACATCGACGCCGAAATACAACACCGCCTGAGCTCTGCAAGTGCAGCATTTTCCAGAATGAAGCAGAGAGTGTTTGAGGACCGGGACATCTGTAGGGAGACCAAGGTGCTTGTCTATAAAGCTATTGTCCTCCCAACCCTGCTATATGCCTGTGAGACGTGGACTGTCTACAGATGTCACATGCAGCTCCTGGAACGTTTCCATCAGCGCTGCCTCCGGAAAATCCTGCAAATCTCCTGGGAAGACAAGCGGACAAACGTCAGTGTGCTGGAAGAAGCAAAGACCACCAGCATTGAAGCGATGGTCCTCCAACATCAACTCCGCTGGGCCGGCCACGTTGTCCGGATGCCTGACCACCATCTCCCAAAGCAGTTGCTCTACTCCGAACTTAAGAACGGAAAACGGAACGTTGGTGGACAGGAAAAGAGATTTAAAGATGGGCTCAAAGCCAACCTTAAAGACTCTGGCATAGACACTGAGAACTGGGAAGCCCTGGCCCTTGAGCGCTCCAGCTGGAGGACAGCTGTGACCAGCAGTGCTGCAGAATTTGAGGAGGCACGAGTGGAGGGTGAAAGAGAGAAACGTGCCAGGAGGAAGGCGCGTCAAGCCAAGCCCGACCGGGACCGCCTTCCACCTGGAAACCAATGCCCTCACTGCGGAAGAAGATGCAGAGCAAGAATAGGGCTCCACAGCCACATACGGACCCACAAGGAAATCCATAATGGAAGACCATCTTACTCGTCCAACGAGGGATCGCCTAAGTAAGAAAGTAAGTAATATCCCAGAATATCAAGGCAGAAAATTCCACATTATCTGAGTGTGGATTCAGATAACCTAGTTCAAAGCAGATACTGTGAGATTTTCTACCTTGATATTCTGGGATATAGGGCTGTGTGGAAGAGCCCAGAGTCATTCCGAACAAACTCTGAAGGCAACTCCAAGGGACAAAGTGAAATACGAATTGGGTGACCTTTTGTGCTTGAATTTAAAGTAAATATTGTACTTGATGTTATGAAAATGAGACAATGTCACAAGACAAACAACAAAGTCTTGGAGCAATGTAAAATGTGACGTATTTATTAGGATGGTCTTGCAACATGCCTCAAGATACTTTGCTGGTTCCACCACAAGACACTAACAAAACTACGTTTTGAAAATAGGACAATTACTATTCAGGGCCAAAAATATGATGGGAAGGGCTGTCAATACAGAAGCAACATGGCCACAGGCCAAGAGGTTTAAGACTCATTCAGAACAAAATGTGAGCCAAAAAATCAATCAACAGTTTATGATGTTCATCTAGAAAGTCATGCTTCATTTCAAGTGAATTACCAAATAATATAAAAATAAACTGAAATATCTGCAATAATGCTGGCCCTGCTTTATTTTGAGGTCTACAAAAAGGCATTTGGGCTTTTTGGAGACCTCAAAATCGTTTTTTGTCTGGGATCTCAAAGAGAAAAACAGGCTTTGCATTGTCTTTTCTGGTCTACTGCTTCTAACCTGAAGTCTTCATTTGCTGTTTTTTTATTGTTTATAAAATGCAAGGTAAAATGGAATTAAACAACAAAAATTAACACTACTATCCAAATCTAGCACAACCAGATTTTAATTTTATTTGCTGCCTTTTTAATTTCTATATTTAAAATGTGGGTTTTAAAATTCTGAATATAATTTATGAAACGTTAACAATAATATGTTGTATGGTTTGTGTGTATTTGAGTCACCTGACAACTTATGCAGACCCCATGAATTTCATATGGTTTCCATAGGCAATAAACCATCCTCACAGGTGGTTTTGCCAGTTCCTCTGAGGTCCAAATATATATCTGCTCTATGTGTGGAATAATTAAATCAACAATTAGCAATGACAAAACCAACCCAGTTCAAACTCAGTGCCCCAATTTCAAACACTAAAAGAGGATTACAACAGAAAAGAAAAGAGGGAATTTGAAAATGGCAGGTGAGGGATGAACAAATAACCTGCAATGCCTTCCTGATCTGCAAACCATGGCTTAGGCACTAAGAATTTTAAATAAGAACCAAACCAATGTAATCAGAAAAGCAGTTAAATCCAAATCCCAGTCCAGCCAGGATACTTTTTTAGCAAACAAAAAGTTTTTTGCAGTTTCCCTTTGCCTAAATCTAAATGAAACAAGAAACCTACAGTTTGAAATTGACATTCATACTTAAAATGGCTCTTCTACTTTCATTCTCATACAGAACATCTGAAATCACAATTCAAACAAAAGGCCCTCCAAGTCCCTTTGATGAAAACATCCTTGTGTTTAAACCAATGAATCCCCTTCAGAGTGAATCAGCATAAATCCAAGTACCTTGGTTCTGAAATTGACTGGACTGACTGCCATTATGAAATGTTTGATTAAATAACGAATAACTAGCAATTGGGCTAACCACATCAGCATAAAATATTTTAAACTAAACAAAATGAGACTGTCTTAATACTGTGATAAACATCTTCAATATATACCTATCACAGCGAACAGTGTGGTTCTGTTCCGGACCATTTAAAATGTGGGTGTTTGGCTTGTGTACTTGTAGCTTTCATATTTTGTTTTTCCATATCAAAAAGTCAGAGAAATATAGAAATCAGCAATGTGCCATATGAGAACTCAGTAAGATAGGAGGGGAACACTCAACTTTCCATAAACACAGGTATTATTATTAAGACTTTAAGCCTGTCCTCAAAGTTCTGCCATATACAGGCAGACACCAAATTATGGTGTCTTGACTAAAGCTTTCTCATTAATCCTCGTTTCCAGAACAAGCCAAATTTTTCAAACTCGAATTATCACAAAAAGTGGGGTGAAATCTTTTGAACAGGAACACAGATAGCAAGACAAACACTGCAGGGGTGTTAACCCTTTCCTGTGGTATCAAAAGCTAAAAATAGATATAGTTTTGGCTGGAGTTACACTTTAAAAAGTACCTGTTATGACTTACATAAAAATTCAGCTTTTATCAAATCTACAGAACTTATTTTGTTCGTAATTTGGTGACTTGCAATAAACACGGGTATTATTATTAAGACTTTAAGCCTATGCTCAAAGCGATGTCATATACAGGCAGTCACCAAATTACGAACAAAATAGGTTCTGTAGGTTTGATAAAAGTTGAATTTGTTTGTATGTTCAAAAGATTTCACCTCACTTTTTGTTACAGTCATTTCAAATCATCTTCAATAACAAATGATAATGAAGAGTTAGATCAAAGGCTAAATGAGCCATGGAATCCAAAGGCATTTTTCTAATAGGCTGTTACATGCAGTCTGACAGCTAAAATTATCTCAAAACTATAGCAGTGCCAATTTGCTCAAGGCAAATCCTACCTCTAAGCACACACAAATTTAGATCCACAAGGAAAAGTGCAAATACACCCCAAAACAAAAGCTTTGTGTATATCTACATAGGGCTACAAAGCTTCAAGCATTTGCAACACCAAACCACCTGGATTTTTTTTTCATAAAACATTGAATTAAGGAAGTCAATCATGTATCTCATCCTGAATCACATATAAATCTTATTTGTAAACACAGACCAGAAAAAGAATTTAGAGTCTGAGACATCATTTTATTGTCTCATAAGTCTGTATCATACATGAGCTCATCTCAATCACAAGTTGAATACTCCAGATTTAATCAAGTACATACATTCTACTACTTTTGTTATTTTATTTTTTGCAGCAGCAGTTGGAGTTTGAGGGAGAAGGGTGAGGGTGAAGTATCTCTGCATCGTTTTATGGAATAATTGTTATAACTGATGATCTTCACCTTCAATTTATGAGGGAAATGTAATATGAGTCTTTCAAGAATCCAGGAACTTGGCTAGTTGCAAGTACATTTCATAATGTTTTCTCAATGTCAGTGGAAAGTGAACAGTCCCTTGCCAATTTAAAGAATTGCTGCCTAGAAGAGAAACATCGAGTCCAGAGAAAAGTCTCACTTACACTAGGCTAGGATTTAATTACTACTGAGTGCTTTTCTAATTCCATTTCATACCACATTGATCACTGACCAGCCAACATTTCTACAAAGGAAGTTATCTGCAAGACTTTTTCTCACTGCTGAAGTAAAAGCATAAATTCCCCAACTCATTTACATGGACTATCTTAAAAGTTTCCATTTTATTTAGCAGAAACATGAATGACTCTAATAACAGAATGACTGCTAGTACCATTGTTTACGGTCATGATTTCCTTGCTAAGTTATAGAGATGAGCTATGAACTGCCATGTAAATGAAATGAGAACAGATTCAGCAACAAGTCCTTACTATGGAAGTCCCATCAGGTTCAAACATAACCATAAACAGTAATCTAACATTTATGAGGTTTTCAATTCCCCGTTAGGGAAGAACTGTATTAATAATACCCATGAGTTCTGGAAACAAGAAATGACAACAAAAACATTGCCAATGTTTGAAAGAAACTGAAATATGAAACTGTAGGGAAGTTTCAGCTTTAGCTCCTGGCAACAAGCAGCATTGCCGGAAATAAGGCAAGTTCTGTTGCAATTATTTCCTGGTATCCGATTTCTTCATTTATTGGTTTTGTGTTGACACTGCTAAATTGATCTCTTCCGTTATAAACAGATAACAACTGAATGAATACCATATATTTCCATTCAACTGCTGTCTCTGTTCATCAAGATGCCCTCCATTATCAGGAGAATGATCTTCTATTGATAAGCTGGGGTGGTGCACAGCAGAGTGTAGAAAATACAGTTGTTTCATCTACTAAAAGTTTCAGCCATTCAGTAGTTGTAATAAAAGTGGAAGACTTCACTTATGACTGCTTTTGCCCGAACCGTTTACTTAATCTCATTTACGAGACAAAGGAAATCAAGGCAAAGGGGAAGTGCCCCACAGTGATAAGTCCATGTGCAGTACCCATGTTGACTAGAGACTTTAGTCCATAAAATCAACTTTGCCAACCTCTGGCTGTATCTCATCTTGCCATAAACTTAGAATACTATCACTAAACTAGACACCGCCTCTAATCAAAACTTTCAATTCACAGTCTGGAATCATTAATAGGATGAAGCAGCATTGTTCTGTTGATAGACCTTGTTTCAGTTGAAACAGAAGAAGGTGACTCGACTTGTGCACCTTCATAACTGGCTCTCATGGACTATGAATCTCTCCATAGCCTTTGTTCACATGTTGCAGGGGGGAAGGAAGAGGAAGCAGTTGCCACTGTGCTAAAAATCACCTATTAGCATGATGTTAAGTCAGTATGAGCACTCATATGCGGATGCTGTATAGATTACTAAAAATGATGTAAGTGAAGCCCTTTGAAAAATCAACATGATACATAGACATTTACATAAACACTATTATCTACTGGAAAAATTAGAACATACAGAGGAGAAGCAACCTCTTCCCACCAGCAAAAGGGAAATGGGCCCCCACAGGCCTCTGCTCCATTTCACTATTAGCAAACGCATTTGGACAGATACTATATAGTACGACGGGTTAGCCCCTCCTGATATTTTCATGCAGATTCAGTGGACATGGATCTATTGTCAAAGACTGGTTATTTCACATAGGGGTGTTGGAATGACACAATAAAGAGTAGCTGAGGCAACTGCCAAATTGATTAAGAGCATTCTGTCAAAACAGAGACTGAGCCTACTCATTTACAGCTGGGAGGGAGAATTAGCCTGGCTCAGATATAATAGTACCAATAAACATTCATGTTCTCAGGCAAAATGCAGGAACCTGCCATTCAGCTCCAGAGGTAAAGAGGTGGATGTTTCTTTTCTTTGTTAAAAAGTTTCTCCTTAGCCTCAGCATTTATCGCTGCTACACTGAAAATCTGATGGAGGAGCCAGACAGACGTCTCCATGTATGAGAAATGCCAGAGTTTTCTTTTTCAGTTGCTTTTAAAGCAGATGTTTTTGAAAAAGAGGAAATAAGAATTATTTGCAACAGGAGGCGACTTCTTGTTTTTTGTTTTATCTTTGTAATTAACAGGATAATGCACAGCATTTCTGAGCAACTAATGTCTGGGAGCAAATTTATGTCTAAAACACAGAATGTTCTGCTCTTCTGAAATAAACCAAATGTACCCATCTAACCTAAACATATGTGTTTGATTTCTGAAGATATTCAAAGTTTAGTGGAAGTCCTTCTAAAGTCATCACGCACACACAATATATGTGCTACCTTTGATATAATAGATGGGATACCACAGTGCTCTGTCTTAAACAGAATTCTAACTCAAATTTCTTTAATCAAAGTCACTACATTGGGAGAAAGGTGAGATAAAAATAGAAATAAATAAATAAATAACCAGGGCTACAGCATTTTAAAGACCATAATGGACATATAATGGGAGACATTCCATAAAGTTCAGCAATGGTTGATTGCCAATTCGCTTTCCCTTTTAAAACTTGAAAAGAAAAACATGAAGGGGTGTGTATTGGTATGTGTCTGCCCCATACTCAAATTATTCTTCTCTTGAGAACTGTGGGATTCAGTTTTGTTGGTTTTGTGTATTAATGCCCTAGATTTATACGTCTATCATAAAAATACATGCCATAGTAATACCTAAAAACAACACACAGAAGACAGCACTTTCCTCTTTGTATATTGTAAACGGTATGCCATACTCACACACCCAATTATTTCTGCAATAAAAAGGGCAGAGACAGCTGACACAGACACGTTTTTAAAATGTTAGGAATGAGGAAATATTTCAAAACAAACATCCAACAAACCTTGGGAAATATGAGGTCTTCCAAACCTATCTTGGGTTTTTTAACAGCAAGTTTCCATTGAAGGCCAGCCACGAAAAATATAAATTATTCAAGACATTATCAGGAGGCAGGTTGAGAAAGAATCAAGCAGAAAGTTGAGAAAAACTAGGACATTTTAATTATATCATTTAATTTAATGTCTTCAAATCTTATTGCATTCTTACAACAAGGCTGTAAGGTAGGTTTGCATTCTTTCTATTTCATAGATCAAGAAAGCAAGGACTAATCTGCCAGTGTCTCAATTAGTACAGAATGTGGTGATGGGCTCGTAAGGCCAAGGCAAATTTGGGCTCAGGTTAAAAAGGCTATTTTATCATTAATTTGTAATTCTGTCTAAAAAAAAATTTAGACCACCTTTTAAAGCCCAACCCTCAAAATGCAGCTTCTAACATATAAAAATACAATTAACTCTCATATTTAGTCATAAAAGAATGATGGACGAGACAAACAGAATATCAGTAAACAGAAGTACAGGGAACAATACACTATGCTTTAACAGCTAAGGAGTCATGAGAGTTTTAGTTTTACAAGGCATTTAACTCTCTCTGCTAAAGACTGCTGGTGCCTCACCAAACTAACATGACTTACTATGATTCCACAGTACTGAACGATGACAGTTAAAGTGTTATCAAACTGCATGAATTCTACAGTGTAGATACACCTCATAGAACTGTTTTTCTCACTATTGGAAGGTGTTTGAAACATGTCAGTAGACTTTTTTAACACATGGTGGAGAAGTATAAAACTAATCATGTAACATAAGGTAGTGCATCTGTTCAGTTACATCAGGGTTCTGTGAGCTCATTCCCACTTTCTTCAGCCACATCTCACAAAAGCACAAAGGTCACTCACTCATTATAAACAAGTGCTCCACCACCTGCTGAAAACTTTGCCTTTTACCTCAGGCTGGAAAATGGCCCCCATCCAGGAATGTGTGTGGACAGCCAAATTAGTAAAACTGTTGTGGACCAGTAACTTATATAGTCTTATTTACAAAGCTGCTTTATACGGTATTCTAGGCCAAGAGACAGACATGACTGAAGGTCGGCTTGTCAATTTCACAGCCAACCAAGGATTTAAAAGTAAGTCTCCTAGTCCATGTGCGTCTTTTAAAACAACCACTATTCTGGCATGAATAGCTGAAGGAAGTTGCAGGTTGAAATCTCTCCTAATAATCTATGAAACCTTGTTTCTTGGTATAGCAGGACAATTACTTATAAACTCTGTATGAACCGTGAAATAAAGTCCTTGACACATTAACAACTATACAAATAAACAAATGTATTCACAAAGGACATTGTTTCTACCAGCTTTATATATGAACTAATGTTAAAATACAGATGAAAAACACAAAGGGGGCTCTTTTACACCAGACACAGATTCTAAGGAATATTTCAACCCCTCCATTACATGAAACAAAAGTGTGCAATTACACCAGGGGTACATCTACAGAGCAGAAACAACACATTTGACACCGCTTTAACTATCGGTTCATTGCTATGGAATTGTAAGAGCTGTAGTTTTACAAGATCTTTAGCCTTTCCTGCTAAATAGAACTGGTATCTTGCCAAATTACAACTCCTAAGTTTTCATAGCATTGAACCATGGCAGTTAAAGTCATGTCAAACTGCATTATTTCTACAGCATAGGCACATCCAAAATGTTGCCTTTTGGTTTTTCTTGCTTTCCCATTTTTCTAACCTTGATCTCATTCTGACATCACATGTCAAATTTTAAAGTCCACATGACTCTGTGCTATATTTCCTAATACAGGCAAGCAATTTCACCCTTTTTTAAATATTAATTTAACCAATATGAAGGGATTTTTTAAAAAATTGGGAACTCTATCCAAAAAACTTTACAAATAGAAATATCACATTTTATTTTGTCCGCTAACCTATGAAATGTAATTGTTAAACTGAAACAAAAATGCAAATCAATCTAATCGTGTCACTCTCTATCCAAGGAACCTTATCTACAGAAATACTGGATTTTACTGGCTTTCTTCGGCTTTGTACTCCAGAAATGCACGTGCTTAGATATTATGCAGAGAGGCCCTACAGTTATGGACATGAGGACATGTTTAAAAGCATTTATAATAATAAGACTCCCCTAATAGGCACAAGAAAGCAAAATCACCTTATGCTCCATTCCCATTGTCCAAACTGAGAGAGAACCGTCATCAGATCTGACAAGATGACAGCATAAGAGTCTCCATTTTCTTTACAAAGAGCTTCCTTTATTATATAGGGCTGTGTCTGCATTTAAAGGTTTTTCTTTTTAATGGCCTTTCAAGAGGAGATGACCTGTCTCAGGAGAAGATTCATCATGGAAAGCTCTCCCAAAGGCAATGACACATTCCTTTTACTGTCAAGCAGAAAACTATTGTGGGTTAATTTCACATCCTCATCCTCCTCTTTCGAACACCCTCAGAGATGGAGGGGGGAGGGAGAGAAAAACCATGAGCAAATTCTCAGGACAATGATGGCGAAACCAACTATCACTTTCTCTGTTTCAGGAACTCACTGCAATGGGACTTTCAAAAGAAGGGAACTGGGATGTGGTGGAAACAAGAATAAAACACCAACTATATTTCTTTTAACCTGTGGTGTAAGCCTCTCTAGATCCCTTATGAGGATAAAGTTAACATATATGAATACATAATATGGTTTTTTAAATACCCTTAGTACATGTATGTATATATGTATATATGTATGTGTATAGATCAGTGGTTCTCAACCTTCCTAATGCCACAACTCTTTAATACAGTCCTCATGTTGTGGTGACCCCCAACCATAACATTATTTTGTTGCTACTTCATAACTGTAATTTTGCTACTGTTGTGAATTGTCATGTAAATATCTGATATGCAGCATGTATTTTCATTCACTGGACCAAATTTGGCACAAATACCTGATACACACAAATTTGAATACTGGTGGTTGGAGAGGGTTGATTTTGTCATTTGGGAGTTGTAGTTGCTGGGATTGATAGTTAACCTACAATCAAAGAGCATTCTGAACTCCACCAATGATAGAATTGGGCCAAACTTCCCACACAGAACCCCCACGATCAACAGAAAACTGATTTCTGATGGTCTTCGGTGAGCCCTCTGATACCCCCTCATGACCGCCCCCCCCCAACCAGGGATCCCAACCTCCAGGTTCGTCTGGATGTTTATCTATCTATCTATTAGAGGAGAGAATGCTTCTGGAACATGGTCATACAGCCCGGAAAGCTCACAACAACCCAGTGATTCTGGCCATGAAAGCCTTTGACAAGAGATAGATAGCTAGATGCCTTCCAGTCACCTGTCAACTTATAGCTATCCCCTGAATTTCACAGTTTTCTTAGAGAATACTCAATAGGTGGTTTTGCCAATTCCGTCTTCTGAAATATAATCTATAGCACCTGGAATTTGTTCACAGTATCGCATTCAGGTACTAACCAAGGCTAACCCTACTTAGTTGCCAAGGACAGGATGCCTTTAGGGCAGTGGTTCCCAACCTGTGAGTCCCCAGGTGTTTTGGCCTACAACTCCCAGAAATCCCAGCCAGTTTACCATCTCTTAGGATTTCTGGGAGTTGAAGGCCAAAACATCTGGGGACCCACAGGTTGAGAACTACTGCCTTTGGGTGTCCCAAAATGTATACATTCATAACAAGTTATTATTCTGGGACTTTTTGTTTTCTTTGTCATTGCTTAAAAATCCACTCACCCTCAACAGGATTAAACATTTAAGCAGTAGAGAATATGGCAAAATTTCAAAAGGAACTTGGTAAGGGTGGTTTTCAACTCTTTGTGAGCAGTGCCAAGAGATGATCATTTGAACCCCTTAACATAAAACTGCATTGTAATTTCAGATGGAATTTTAACTCCCTGATAACATCATTCTTGGGAAACTCCTCTTTCATGCAGCTGTTGGTTAGGAGGAATGGAGGGGAAAAAATACTCTGAGGGATGACATCACCAAGTGCTGCCCTTTCCCTCAAAAAAAGTTTCCAATGGGAAGGAGAGAACTTCTTACGGGCCTTCCACAATGCCCTTTGTCCCAGGATAGGATCCCAGATTATCTTCTCCGAACTAGAATATATGAGCCCCCACTGCCAGATAACCTGGAATAAAGAGAAAACCTGGGATCAGATCCTGGGATAAAGGGGCAGTGTGGAAGGGCCCTGAGAGGCCACAAAACAGTGCCCCCTTCTACCTCCTCTTCCTGTGAGAAAAAGAGAGTGTGCTTATTTAGCTATATATAGTGGTGGGTGTTTAACTAGGTACAACATGAGAATGATGGACTGCCCCTGAAAGATGTCACACACTAACCTGAGTTGTTGCATTTTTATTATTTATAGGCAGTCCCCAGGTTACAAACAAGATAGGTTCTGTAGGTTGCTTAAGCTGAATTTGAATGCAAGTCAGAACAGGTACATTTTTGAAATGCAATTCCAGGTCTATATCTATAGCTATAGCTGTAGATATAGATATAGATATATACACACACACACTTTGGATAGCATAAAAAGTAAATGAAAAGATTTCCCCTTGACATTAAGTCTACTCATGTCTGACTCGGGGGAGGGGGGGATGCTCATCTCCATTTCTCAACCAAAGAGCCAGCATAGTCCGTAGGTCAAGTGGCCAGCACAACTGCATGGAGTACCATTACCTTCCCACAGGAACAGTTCCTAGTGGCCTGCTCACATTTGCATGTTTTCAAACAGCTAGGTTGGCAGGAGCTGGGCCTAACAGCGGGATCTCATCCCACTCCCGAGATTCGAACCGCCGACTTGTTGGTCAGCAAGTTCAGCAGCTCAACTGTTTTACCCGCCTTGCTACCAGGGGATTCTTGGATAGCATAGGAAAGGCTGACCACCCCTGTGGTGTTTCTTGTGTTGTGTATGATCCTGTTCAGAAGATTTCACCTCACTTTCCATCCCTGTGATAATTGCATTGTTGTGTAAACAAGGATTGATGAGAAAGCTTCAGTGGAGCAATGAAAACAATTCGTTAATGCTTTGAAATTACTAAAATTGTTTAAATAATGCAGGTTTGAAATCATAGTCCAGGTCAGTCCATTGTCATTGTCATTCTAAATTGCTACCTATATCTGCCCAAATTTGGACACTGGGGGAGTTTGAGGAAAATAGACCTTAACATTTGGGAGTTGTGGGTGCTGGGAGTTGTAGTTCACATAGAATCATAGAGTTGGAAGAGACCTCATGGGCCATCCAGTCCAACCCCCTGCCAAGAAGTAGGAAAATTGCATTCAAAGCACCCCCGACAGATGGCCCAACAGATGAGGGGTAGATTTCCTCACCTGTTGTCTCACCCCCATTCTTAACTATGAGTTGTTTGTTAGTCGGATGTTTGTAACTCCGGGACTGCCTGTATTATCATTAGTATTGCTGTCGTTTTATTATTATTTGCCACGCGTTGCTGTGGCCCAGTTTGGTGATCTGGAAAATAAAGTAATTAGAAAGTGTTGGTTTCTAATGTATGTAATGTCTTTATGCTTGTGGGTAAACAGTATTTTTTTGCTGTTTCTTTGTCAGTGTTGATGTGGAGATTGTCTGGTTTGCCTACTCTGGAACATGCAACATATCATTGTCCTTCTTTAGGGGTCCCTTTCAAACCTATGATACTATGTGTGTGTGTGTGAATCATATATATCTAACTATATCTATGGTTGGATGGCTCTTTGTCAGGAGGGCATTGATGACATTTTCTTGCCCTGGTGAAGGGAGTTGGACTGGATAGCCTTAAGTATGGGGGTTCTGTGTGGGAAGTTTGCCCCAATTCTGTAGTTGGTGGGGTTCCGCATGATCTTTGATTGTAGGTGAACTATAAATCCCAATAACTACAACTCCCAAATGTCAAGGTCTATTTCCCCCAAACTCCATCTGTGTTCATATTTGGGTATATGGAATATTCGTGCCAAGTTTGGTGCAGATCCATCATTGATTGTGTCCACAGTGCTCTCTGGATGTAGGTTAACTACAACTCCCAAACTCAAGGTCAATGCCCCTCAAAACCTTCTAGTGCTTTCTGTTGGTCATGGGAGTCCTGTGTGCCATGTTTGGTTCAATTCAATCATTGGTGAAGTTCAGAATGTTCTTTGATTGTAAGTAAGATCTCCCTACATCACTCTCTAAAACCCCCATGTCTAGACATACCCTACTCTGTACAAGCCCAGCGTTTTAATCTATTTTAAAATTGTAATCTATTACATCTGGCCCTGCCATAGTGTTTTTAAATCTCTTACGTGTTATTGCTTTATGTTTAGTTATATTATTTATATTGTTTTATTTGCTTGCTTGTTTTGTTGATGTAGTTGTATTTGTATTTGACGGGCTTGGCCTCATGTAAGCCGCCCCGAGTCCCTTCGAGGAGAAGGTGGCGGAGGCGGGGTATAAATAAAGTTATTATTATTATTATTAAACTATAAATCCCAGCAATGACTCCCAAATGACAAAATCAATTTTTTTTTTAATGATGGCCACTCCTTGGGTTATTAGGTATCTTGTGGCCAAATTTGGCGGCAATTTGTCCAGTGGTTTTTGAGTTAGTGTATATACTCAAGTATAAGCCTAGTTTTCCAACCTTTGTTTTAGGCTAAAAAAGTCCCCCTCGGCTTATACTCGAGTCAAGGTTATTTATTATTTTACTCTGTCATTATTATTAGTTGTTCATTCGTTCAGTCGTCTCCAACTCTTCGTGACCTCATGGACCAGCCCACGCCAGAGCTCCCTGTCGGCCGTCACCACCCCCAGCTCCTTCAAAGTCAGTCCAGTCACTTCAAGAATGCCATCCATCCATCTTGCCCTTGGTCAGCCCCTCTTCCTTTTACCTTCCACTTTCCCCAGCATAATTGTCTTCTCTAGGCTTTGCTGTCTCCTCATGATGTGGCCAAAGTACTTCAACTTTGTCTCTATTATTAGTAGTAGTAGTAGTAGTATTGCAATTATTATTTTACTCTATTTATTATTATTATAGTTATCATTTTACTTTATTATTCCATTTATTATTTTACTTTATCAGTGTTATCATTAAATTTATTATTTTACTCTATGATTGTTATTATTCCATTTATTATTTATTATATAATTTAAATGTATTATTATTACTTATTATATAATATTATTATTACTTATTATATAATATAATATTATATTATTATTATATAATTTAAATGTATTATTATTACTTATTATATAATTTAAATTTATAATTTTACTCTATGATTGTTATTATTCCATTTATTATTTATTATATAATTGACTGGTTGCCCTGACACGACAAATAAATAAATAAATTTATTATTTCACTCTATTATTATTCCATTTATTAGTTTAATGTTTTTTATTGTTATTGAAAGAATACGTAAGCACATTTACATTGAAGAAGGCTAGGGCAGTCTTAGCTTAAATTACAATTTTATATAAACATTCAAAAATATTCAACCTACTGATGCCTCAATTAGATAATGTCATTTTATTGGTAATTTTCACTTTGAAATGTACCAGTAGCTTCTGAATTTCTCACCCTCCTCGGCTTATACTCGAGTCAAGGTTATTTATTATTTTACTCTGTCATTATTATTATAGTAGTAGTATTGCATTTATTATTTTACTCTAATTATTATGATAGTTATCATTTTACTTTATTATTCCATTTATTATTTTATTTTATCAGTGTTATTAAATTTATTATTTTACTCTATGATGGTTATTATTCCATTTATTATTTCACTCTATTATTAGTTTTTTCCATTTATTAGTTTACTGTCTTTATTATTATTGGAAGGATACGTAAGCGAATTATTGGAAGGATACGTAAGCAAATTATTGGAAATTATTGGAAGGATACGTAAGCAAATTTACACTGAAGAAGGTTAGAGCAGTCTTATCGTGAATTACAATTTTATATAAATATTCAAAAATATTTAACCTACTGATGCTATCCAGTCCAACTCCCTCCACCAGGGCAAGATTAAATATTTAACCTACCTATTAATGTAATTTTATTGGTATCTATTTTCATTTTGAAATATACCAGTAACTTCTGAATTTCTCACCCTCCTCGGCTTATACTTGAGTCAATCTGTTTTCTCAGTTTTTGCGGTAAAATTAAGTGACTTGGCTTATATTCGGGTTGGCTTATACTCGAGTATATAGAGTATGTTAATCCCACAAACGAACATTATATTTTTATTTATATCGATTCACCTACAAAGAGCCGTTTGAACTCCACCAATGACAGAACTGGGCCAAACTTCCTATATTGGACCCCCAGAAAATGCTGGAGGGATTTGGGTTCCTAAAAATATCAGGAATCAGTTTTTGCGGTAAAATGAAGCGACTCGGTTTATATTCGGGTCAGCTTATACTCGAGTATATACAGGTATGTTAATCCCACAAACAAACATTAAATTTTTATTTGTATAGATTCACCTACAAAGAGCCCCTTGAACTCCACCAATGACAGAACTGGGCCAAACTTCCCACACTGGACCCCCAGAAAATACTGGAGGGATTTGGGTTCCTAAAAATATCAGAAATGTGTGTTTTGTGATGGTCTTTGGGGGGGGGGGTCTCTACTCCCAGGTTGACAACACTGATATATAAACTTTGACCATTCCCTCCCTCCAGGTGTTTGGGACTCCAACTCCCACCATTCCTCACAGCCTCAGGCCCCTTCCTTAAGCGGCTGAGGGGGAAAAGGAAGGGGCCTGAGGCTGTGAGGAATGGTGGGAGTTGGAGTCCCAAACACCTGGAGGGCGGGAGGGCTGAAGTTTGTCGCCGCCATGCTTGTTTACCTTGAGGGCGAACTTGTCCCCGGTCTTCTTGTTAAAGATCTCCAGGACTTTCCCGTTGATGCCCAGCCCCAGGACCTGCGTGGTGACCTTGTAGTCATCCGTGATGGCGTTCTTCTTGATCGGCAGGGCGGACTTGAGGTGGAACTGAGGGAATTGCTGCTGCTGCTGTTGCTGTTGGGGGGCCAATTGTTGCTGCTGAGGCGGCGGCGGAGGAGGGGGCGGAGGGGGCGGGTTGGGGAACAGGGCGGGAGGGCCCTGGTTCTGGGAGTTGGACAGCATCGCCGCCTCGCCTTCCCCTTTCCTGGGCCCTTCCCTTCTCCTTCTCCTCCGCGAGAGGAACTTTGAGCCCAAACGGCCGGCGAGAAACTCCGCTCCCTTTCTTGGCTTCGTTCCCACTCGGAAGAGGGACCCCTTCCTTTGTTCAGTCCGCCCCGAAGGCAGAGCAAAGCGCCGGCTCTTCTCCTCCTCCTCCTCACGGGGAGTCCCTTCCTCCCTCCCCCTCTCCGCTGGCCCCCCGCCCCGGCTCCCTCTCCCTCGCGCGCCGCCGCCACAGGAAAAGGACCCGCTGAGGCGACGGACCAGCCTCGCGCTCGCTCCCCTCCCCGTGACGTCACGCCCCCCGCGCTGATTGGCCGTCCCTGCTGAGGGGGCGGGGCTTGTTCAGGGGTTCCAGGAAGGGTTCCTTCCTTCCTAGTCCAACTCTTTGAAGAGGAGGAGGAGGATTGCTCAAGAGGCCTCGCTGACGTGCTGCTTCAACAGACCGACCTTAGCAGAGTTTCTCAACCTGTGGGTCGGGACCCCAGGGGGTGTCAGAGGAGTCATCAAAGACCATCACAAAGCACAGTATTGTCTGGGTTGTTGTAGGGTTTTTTTGGGCTATATGGCCATGTTCTACATTCGGGGGGTCAGCGAACCGAAATGGACTGGAATGGGCCACTTCACATCAGATGACCACAGCAAAGCCTAGAGAAGACAATTTTGCTGGGGAAAGTGGAAGCAGGCCTGTAGCGAGGGGGTAGTTTTAGGGGTTCAACCCCCCCCCCCCAATGTTTCAGGGTTTTTTTAAAAAAACCTGGTTTACTCATGAATTTTAACTGGTTAACCAAATCCCCATGCTAAGTCTATAAGATGCAAAACATTAAGAGGCCCTCCAGAACTGCAAGCACTATCTCAAGCAAATATTGACAATTTATTCACACTGTCATTACTTGCAGCAATAGCCCATGTAGTGAAGCAACCAAGTTGGGGGTGTGTGTGTTGAATGTTCTCATTAAGGAGGCCGGACTTGGTGGAGGTGGTTGACAGGGGCGGAGCTGCAGGCTATTGAAGGTTGCTCTGCCCCCTGCTGTGCTCTTTGCTTCAGGAGCTAGGAGGCAGGTTTCAACCCCACCCCCACGAAATTTTCAACCCTCCCCAAAATTTTCAACCCCCCCCCCCCCAAATTGTCAACCCTCCCCAAAAAATTTTTCTGGCTACGGCCCTGAGTGGAAGGTAAAAGGAAGTGGGGCCGACCAAGGGCAAGATGGATGGATGGCATCCTTGAAGTGACTGGACTGACCTTGAAGGAGCTGGGGGTGATGATGGCTGACAGGGAGCTCTGGCGTGGGCTGGTCCATGAGGTCACAAAGAGTCGGAGACGACTGAACGAATGAACAACAGGGCCATGTTCTAGAGGCATTCTCTCCTGACGTTTCGCCTGCATCTATGGCAGTGGTTCTCAACCTGGGGTCCCCAGATGTTTTTGGCCTACAACTCCCAGAAATCCCGGCCAGTTTACCAGCTGTTAGGATTTCTGGGAGTTGAAGGCCAAAAACATCTGGGGACCCCAGGTTGAGAACCACTGATCTATGGCAAGCATTCTCAGAGGTAGTGAGGTCTGTTGGAACTAGGAAAATGGGTTTATATATAGTTCCAACAGACCTCACTACCTCTGAGGATGCTAGCCATAGATGCAGGCGAAACGTCAGGAGAGAATGCCTCTAGAACATGGCCATATAGCCCGAAAAAACCTACAACAACCCAGTGATTCTGGCCATGAAAGCCTTTGACAATACAGTATTGTCTGTTGTTCATGGGGGTTCTGTGTGCCAAGTTGGGCCCAATTCTATTGTTGGTGGGGTTCAGAATGCTCTTTGATTGTAGGTGAACTATAAATCCCAGCAACTACAACTCCCAAATGTCAAGGTCTATTTTCCCGAAACTCCACCAGTGTTCACATTTGGGCATATTGAGTATTCGTGCCAAATTTGGTCCAGATCTATCATTATTTGACTCCACAGTGATGTCTGGATGTTAGTGAACTACAACTTCAAAATTCAAGATCAGTTCCCACCAGGGCCGTAGCCAGAAAATTTTTTTGGGGAGGGTTGAAAATTTCAGGGGGGCGGAGGGGGGTTGAAAAATTCGGGAGGGGGGTTGAAACCAGTCTTCTAGCTCACGCTGAAGCAAAGAGCACAGCAGGGGGCAGAGCAGCCTTCAATAGCCTGCAGCTCCGCCCCTGTCAACCGCCTCCACCAAGTCTGGCCTCCTTAATGAGAGCATTTAAGCCCCCCCCCCCCCCAACTTGGTTGCTTCGCTACATCCGCTATTGCTGCAAGTAATGACAGTGTGAATAAATTGTCAATATTTGCTTGAGATAGTGCTTGCAGTTCTGGAGGGACTCTTAATTTTTTGCGCCTCATAGACTTAGCATGGGGATTTGGTTAACCAGTTAAAATTCATGAGTAAACCAGGGGGTTTTTTAACTTGAAAAATTTCGGGGGGGGGGGGGGTTGAACCCCTAACCCTACACCCCCCCCCCCCCCCCGGCTACAGGCCTGGTTCCCACCAAACCCTTACAGTATTTTCTGTTGGCCATTAGAGTTCTCTCTTAAGTTGGGTTCAGTTCCATCATTGGTGGAATTCAGAATGCTCTTTGATTGTAGGTGAACTATAAATCCCAGCAAGTACAACTCCCAAATGACAAAAATCACCCCCACCCTCCAAAAAAATACCTCAACAGAATTCAAATTTGGGCATAACGGGTATTTGTGCCAATTTTGGTCTAGTGAATGAAAATACATCTTGCATATCAGATATTTACATAATAATAATAATACTTTATTTATACCCCGCCACCATTTCCCCAAGGGGACTCAGGGTGGCTTACAGGAGGCCAAGCCCAACAAAATCAATAAAACAACAAAGCAGTAAGCAAATAAAACCATACAAGGTGGTCAGTTGAAACATTCACACATAGCTCCAGCAGACAAGAGTCCTTTGTCCCACCCTGGTCATTCCACAGATATATAAACCTTTTTTCCTAGTTCCAACAGACCTCACTACCTCTGAGGATGCTTGCCGTAGATGCAGGTGAAACGTCAGGAGAGAATGCTTCTAGAACATGGCCATATAGCCCGAAAAAACCTACAACAACCCAGTAAAACCATATAGTTAATATAACTCACATATAGGCAATATAACATTACAATCCATAACAGTAGCAAAAATTTTAGTTGTGAAGTAGTAACAAAAATAATATCATGGTTGGGGGCCACCACAACATGAGGAACTGTATTAAGGGGTTGCGGCATTAGGAAGGTTGAGAAATACTGGACCATAGCCTGTCAAAGGCTTTCGTGGCTGGCATCACTGGTCTGTTGTAAGTTTTTCGGACTGTATGGCCATGTTCCAGAAGCATTCTCTCCTGATGTTTTGCCCATCTGGGTTGTAGGTTTTTCAGGCTATATGACCATGTTCTAGAACAGTGGTTCTCAACCAGTGAGTCCCCAGATGTTTTGGCCTTCAACTGCCAGAAATCCTAACAGCTGGGATTTCTGGGAGTTGTAGGCCAAAACACCAGGGGACCTACGGGTTGAGAACCACTGTTCCAGAAGCATGCTCTCCTGGCATTTCATCTGCATCTATGGCAAGCATCCTCAGCGGTTGTGAGGACCAGAGTTTTTATAAACCTCACTTGCCTAGTTTCCAACAGACCTCATGACCTCTGAGGATGCCTGCCATAGCTGCAGGTGAAATGTCAGGAGAGAATGCTTCTAGAACATAGACATACAGCTTGAAAAACCTACAACAACCCAGTGATTATGGCCTTGAAAGCCTTCGACAATACGTTGTGAGGTCTGTTGAAAACTAGGCAAGTGTGATTTATATATCTGTGGAATATCCAGGGTGGGAGAAAAAAAAACTCTTCATGGCCCGAATCACTGGGTTGTAAGTTTTTCGGGCTGTATGGCCATGTTCCAGAAGCATTCTCTCTAGCAAAATATGTTGCAGAATGTCCCACAAAATCAAAGTTTTTACAATTTAATAAACTTTTCCCAGGTTTTTATAATGGAACCAATTAGGGACTGACATTTATAACCCAAGACCAAAAATCATGTTACATAGTGTAATGTGTCTAGAAATGCTGCTGCGTGAACACACTGTAGAATTAATGCAGTTTGAAGCCACTTTAATTGCCGTAACTCAATGCTATGGAATTCTTGATCTTGTAGTTTGGTGAGCCACTCTTTGGCAGAGGAGTCTAAATGCCCTGCAAAAGTACAACTCCCATGTTGTCACAGCATTGAACCATTGTAATTATAGAGATGTCCAACGGCATCAATCCTGCAGTGTAGACCTTCATTGCCTATAGTGGGATAAAGGTGGGATAAAAAAAATAAAGTAAATTAATACATAAAATAAATAGACCTGGCTTTGTAGTCCTCTTATCACCACCACTCCCAACAACACATAGCATAAAGAAGAGTCTTGCATAACTCTGGTATTTTGAATACTTGATCAATTAAAAACTTTCATCCTGGAAAAGTGGCACATAAACTAAGAAGGCGACACCACATTCTCATCGGTGTTTATAGAATCATAGAGTTTGAAGAGAACACTATACTTTCAATATTGAAGCTTCCTAGATAATAACAAAAGGGACCTAGAGTAAATTAAGACCAAATTCTCCCTAGAAGTAGTCAGGATGAGTAAACAGACTTTGACCATATCATGGAAAGACGTGACTCATTAGGGGAAAAAATGCTTGGTATGGGAAAAGGCAGTAGGAAGAGAGGAAGACTGCATTCCAGATGAACAGACTCAAATCAAGGAAGCCAGACCCCTGAGTCTACAAAACCTGAGCAGAGCTATTGAGAATAGAGCCACTAAGGGCCCTTCCATACAGCCCTATATCCCACAATATTAAGGCTGGAAATCCCACTATCTGAGTGTGGACTCAGATAACTCAGTTCAAAGCAGATATTGTGTGATTTTCTGCCTTGATATTCTGGGATAAAGGGCTGTATGGAAGGGCCCTAAGGCCCCTTCTACACTGCGATAGAATCCAGATTATCAAAGCAGAAAATCCACATTATTTGTTTTGAACTGGATTATATGAATTTACATTGCCTTATACAGCCTTAGGGCCCTTCCACACAGCACTATATCCCAGAATATCAAGGCAGAAAATCCCACAATATCTGCTTTGAACTGGGTTATCTGAATCCACACTCGGATAATGTGGGCTTTTCTGCTTTGATATTCTGAGATACAGGGCTGTGTGGAAGGGTCCTTAGATGTCTCTCATTCATAACATTGTCATGACATGTCAAAGTCGAACTGATGGCAGGTGATAATAACAACAAATAACTAACCTTTGTATTTGCTGTGCACACAATCCCTATGTAATTTTGCCAGCCGTTTTTCTTTGAACAACTGAGCTATATTTCTAAATGCTTAACTGAAGTTATAGTGGACCCTTAGTATTCACTGAAGTTTGGGTCTAAGAAAATCAAATACATGAATGTTCAAGTATTATATACATCGGTATAGTAAAAAAAGCGCCCCTTAAGTCAAATATTTTCAAGCCATGGCTGGTTGAATCTATGGATGTTGAATCTCTGAATATAGAGGGCTGACTATTCTGCCGTGCTAGAAATTTGGGGACTTTTGAAGAACTATTCCAGAATTCTTATTGGAGGAAATGCCCTCATTCACCCTGCCCTGAGCTATACCTCTCAATTAGTCCAAAGTACTATTAGAAACACAAATCTGTAACATCCTAAACTGTGCAACACAATGCTACAAGGCTGAGGTTTGCTATTGTACCATAAGCCAGTAACAAAAATAGCATATAGAAGATTGATCTAGAAGTCAGGATTTTTGAAAAAAAAGAAAGTCTGTGGGCTCAGGCTTCCGTTTACTCAGCACGCTTCAATTTGCAAGCCTAAAATATGTGGGATGGAAAAGGATGGCTGAATCAATACAAATTATGAAAATGTTCTTAACACGAAGCATGTTGATTGAGATAATACTGATATTTTATTCAGAAAATGCCAACAATGAGTAAATGGCTCCCTTCTGTTCTAACAAACCAAACAGAAGGCAAATATTAAAGGCTACGTCAGGCCAGCCTTTGGCATTTCTGAAAGGCTGCTTTCATTTTTGACATAAGCTGGAGTGAAGGGTAGAATAAAGCAGCACACACTTGTCATGTTCTTCATGAACAGGCTAGGAAGACCCTTGCTAGCTGTCAGTGTAAGACAGCCATCATGAACAATGTTTTTATATTATTTCTGTCTGAAAGGATGCCAACAGACATGCAAAAGAACATACTAGCAGCTCTAAAGTCTCTCTCTTGTTCTGCATGATAGAATTGAAGCAAGAAAATATCCTTTGTGGTAGGAAAATATCAGATGCTGGGGGGTGTAATTTATAGTAAGTAATAACTTTTCTAAGGTTTAAGGCTCTCATTGGAGAGTGGAGGCTCTTGTGCAAATGGGCTTGTTAACAAAAGACCCTCCTCATAAATGTACAGCATCAGGCATGTAGCCGGGGGGGGGGGGGGCTTGAGGGGCTTCAGCCCCCCCCCCCCCCCGAAATTCTCATGGTGGTCCGTGAGTAGGCCTTACTGGTACATTATTTAAACAGTTATGTTTATTCATATCATGATCTGATCACCATGCTCAATATATCCCATATGCATGGGGGTATTGGGGTAATGATTCAAAAGATTTGCTAGGGTAGACCCTCTTTCACTCAGACTCAGCCCCCCCCCCCCCCGAATCAAACTCAACCCCCCCCCCCACCCCCAATCAAAATCCTGGCTACAGGCCTGTACAGCATAGTAACTTATTAACAGCAGCATGACCCAGCACCACAGCCAAAAGTGATTAAAAAAACGAAAACACACTGACCAATGTTATCTCTTCCATAGGAGGCTTTCTTTATAGCAAAAATAACATGGTTGCACTATTTACAAACAAAATTCTTTATACTTCCTTCTTTGCTTCCATGTTGGCCATCTTTCTCATGTAGCTTTGCTGTCACAGAGCTTCTTCTCACAACAAACTTACACAGAAGTTTCACACAGTAGCTTTTTACACACAGCAGCCTTCACACTGGAGCTTCTCACATGATGGCCTTCCACCTGGGGCTTCTCACCGAAGCTTCTCACACCAGGCCTTTTTCACACCAGGTTTTTTTTTTTTTCATACTGAGTCCTACTAACACAGAGGCCTACCTCATACTGAGGTCTTTCTCCCACTGAGACCTTCTCACACTGAGTGCTCTCTCAGACTGAGGCCTGTCACACACTGAGGCAAACTTACACTGAGGCCTTCTCATACTGAGGGCCTTCTCCCACAGAGACCTCTCACAGACTGAGGTCTGCTAGGCTACAGGCACACCTGCTACAGTTTTTGCTGAGTCATTGTATCCATTTAACCCTTTCAGAGCTTGATTTACATTTTTGTAATTAAAAATAGTTGATTTTTAAAATATTTCTGACAGAGGCATTGTTAGGGTACATATCATAAACTCTGAGTAGAAGTGCCTACAATTCCAAGAATACCCCAACTAGTACCACAAGTGGTCATGCTGACCGAAAGATATTGGGAGTTGAAATCCACAACCAAATGTTTCCCAAATTTTAATCATTTATGGATGAAATAAAATTTGTCCAGAATCTCAGCTACTTTGTAGCATTCCTTGACATCAGCTATGCTGGCAGCAAATACTGGGAGTGTCTGAAGGGCCACATGATTCCCACCTTTACCTAGAACCTGGAACAAATCTAAGAATCTAAGATTGGAACCTCTGTTGATGGTCTCTTCTGCTTCTGTCCCAGAAGCCCATAAAATGAGACAAAATCAAGGAGAATAATATTAATAGTAATATTAACAACAACAACAACAACAACAACTTATTTCTGTCTCGCCCTATCTCCTTATGGGGACTCAGGGCGGTTCACAACAAACGGGCAAACATTCAATGCCGTAAAGTGTGATCAGAAACATAAATGACCATAACTCAAAGTAAAACGTACTTTGAGGTACAACAGAGGTATGAATAGAATTTTGCAACCAGTTTAGCTAAATGGTTGGTAGGAAAAATCTGCAGCAAGCTTCCTGGCCTCTCCACCCACCTCTGAGTAGTTGGTGGGGCATTCCTTCTTTCCCCCCACCCACACAGCCAAAGCTGTCTCCCACACACATTTTGATTGATTGATTGATGGGTTGCTCAAGCAAAAACAACTAATAATTGCTGGTGGTGGTGGTGGGCAGAGCCCATGCTAGTTTTGTATTATGGAGTCTGCCAGAATAGGCAGTATGCCAGGACCCTTGCAGTTTCCCAGGTGCATTCCTATAATTTTCAGGACACTTAAAGAAAATGGCATAGTGCTTGCTGTTAAAATTGAGAAGAAAAATATGTTTGTGACTTCCTATCCCTTTTGGGTATCCAGTACAATACTAAAACTATTTATTTTGTGTGGTCTTTGTTCCTTAGACACAGGGGAGACTCCTATAGTGTTTTAGCGTTTTTGTTTTTTAAATCAGTTGTTTTAGGCGGTATTTTAACACTTTAATTTTTTTCTTCTGTTGATTTGGAAGCCTTGATGGGCTGGAAGGCAACAGATAAGAGCTCTGAAAAACAGTAATGAAATTATCTCAGACACAGAGAATATCAAAACCTTATTTACTGTTTTATTGGTCAAACCAAACAATGTTAAAAATTATCTAGTCCAAGAACTCTCTTTCCAAACGTGATTTCACTTTCCAAATGCCTCATGCGATTTCAGCCTCTGTATGTCAGGTGTGTCACAAATGAAAGAGTCAATGAGTTAATAATTATATTTGCCAAAGCGTCCTGTTTTCAGATGAATGTTTATCTGTAATCAATTCAGTTGAAGAGGAGAAACATGAATAACAGTGAGGACAAACCAGAGTGTCAAAGAAAGGCCAAGAGGTGAGAATGAGTTCTGCTAGGAACAAAGCACATCTGCTTGGAACAAAGCACATCCCAGCGTCATCAGATTAATGCACTCACCCATGTGTAACACTGAATTCAATAAAGAAGCCAAGGACTCCCAGAATCGGACTTCCTCTCTCTCCCTCATTCTCTATGCTGGGCTTTAAAGATAAGGGACAAACACAGGGAGCCAATTTATCATTCAGCAACCTGGAATCTCCTAGAGAAAACAACTAGAAAGTCTGAGACTATTGAAAGACTACTGAAATGTATTTTTGGTTTGAGGAGACATATTTTTTTAAAAGCAGTGAATGTTGAACAGGCATGGGCAAACTTTGGCTCTCCAGGTGTTTGGATTTTAACTCCCACAATTCCTAACAGCCAGTAGGCTGTTAGGAATTGTGGAAGTTGAAGTCCAAAACACCTGGAGGGCTGAAGTTTGCCCATGCCTGATGTAGAATGTCGGGAAATGGGTTCTGAAGGAGTACTGAAGAAATACTAATTTGGCTTCTGCCAAAACTTATCCAGCACAGGTTGAACTATTCCCTGATCTCCCTTTGACTGACTGGGAGTGTGAAGAAGAACTTTATTTTTATACCCACCTCCATCTCCCCAAAGGGACTCAGGGCGGCTTACATGGGGCCAAGCCCAAACACATACAGTTGAAACATAGCAAATAAAATATTAAAACAACATAAAAACATTATAAATAATAGTAAAACAAGCATTATAACCAACAACCAGAAATGTGTTTCATTATGCTTACATTTATCCAGTACATTACTAATAACAGAACCAAAACCTAGACAACTTTCTCGGATTGAGATGGAAAGGAGTAGTAGAGCTGGATATAACACATGTACTGGTAGCACCAGACTCTGAAAATACTGGTCAACTTCTCCCAATCACTCCTAGTAGTTTCGTCTGTGTGTGTGTGTTAATTAGCACAGGGTACAAAACAGAAACCTGAGGGAATCCACAAGCTAGTGGCTAGGAAGTCAAACAGGAATCCCCCAGCCTCACATTCTGGGTTTGATCTTCCAGAAAGGAAAGCAACTACTGTAAAACAGTGTCTCCAAGTCCAATTCCAGCCCAGGAGAATGCTATGGTCAATTATTTTTAAAACTACTAAGAAGCCCAGCTTAACCGCAGGAATATGCTCCCCCATCCAGTTCATCATCCACCAAGTCCCATAGTCAAGCCTGAAAATAGACTGAAGTGAGAAAAGACCTTTTCAACAATGATCTTATAACAGCTTATAATTGTATTTTCAACAATGGTCTTATAGCAAGCATATCTGAACTCTGCTTTGCATTAAGAAGGCATTAACTACTCTCTTTACTAACTTGAGTCAGTCTCTCTCTGAGTTTTCTAGTAAGCCAGGAAGTGCAAGGATCTGAAATGCACGCATATGATGGCTCTCACTTGTTCAAGAACACAGTCAATATCCTCAGTCCATATAATTTTTTAAAAGCATCCATATCTACCATAACGTAGTAATTTGAGCATTGGACTATGCCCCTGGAAAATAGGGTTCAAATCTCTGCTTGTCCATGAAAACAAGGTAGGTGACCTTGGGTTGGTCACACACCCTTGGCCTCAGGGCGGGGGGGGGGGGGGAGGAACGGACCCTTAGGATCACCATAAGTCAGAAACAACATGAAAGTATACAACAACACCTATCAAACTTACATACACTGTATCTGTATTAATGTTAGCCTCCAAACTGGAGTGTCTCTGAGACAATGTATCTGGCAAGTGCTATGGAAGTTATTCAGAATAGGCTGTCAAGTGGTCCAGATTTTCCTCTCATGGGCTAGCATGTAAAAAAAATCCTTCCCTCCCAAAAGAACTTCATAGGATAGCTCCTTGCAAACAATTTTTGGAATCCTGTTCAGCAGTCATGAGATCATAAACTGACTTAATCTGATATTTTTGGGGATTCACGTCTATGGACATTAATGAAAAATTATGAAATTCCCAAAGCCTACTTTTTCACTCAGGCAGCATCCCAAATGAAGAGTTTTTTAGGAGCTGCAAATTGGGGTACTGGGAAATTATATCCAAAGTGGTCTCCCAGTCATGGGTACATTAAAGAAGCAGGTGTGACATGATCCTTAGTGGTCTCTCCAACTACAGGCCCTTCTTCACTGTGCCTAAAATGAGGGAGTTTAAAATGCATATCCCAATTCTGTCTGGAAAATGCACATATTTGCATCACTGTATATCCCTGCACTCAGGATGAAACACGTGCTTTACTTAAAAGCCCGAAACAGCTGATCAGTTGATTGGGCTGTGAAACAGACACGCAGGTGGTTTAAAGGAAGTACAAACAGAGAACAATTAGAACTCTTTGAAACTATTTTAAACTTTATAATATTAAACAGAACTTGAATAAACAATTGGGGGAAGAGAGAAATCCGACTGCAGTTTTTTAAAAAAAATTCACTCCGTTATGGGCTGAACTTTATATGTGCAGATGCAAAACTGCTTATATTTATATTAAGATATGCACATGTGCACATATACAGTCCAGCACATAACAGAGTGATTAAAAAAAACCTTCCAGCAGATGTTCCCCATCCACCCTCCAACCTGTGAGGATGGTGGGGGGCCCAATCCCAGGACTAACAGGTTTGTGTGGGGACGTGCAGCCAGGTCTCAGGATTCTTTACCCATGTTTAAAACGCAGGTTTTGGCACTATCTGGAAGCACCCTACCAGGATCTTGGCTATTGTTTATGGTTGGTTTTTTTTTTCACAAAAAAGGAAAAAGGACTTGGAAGAAAGGGAGCAATTAAGCTGTCTTGTTCAGGTATAATGTGTGTGTGTGTGCGCGCGCGCGTGTATGTGTGTAATTCCAAATGTTTAAATTTAGAGTGTGTGTTGTCAGCTTTCACCTAGCCAAATCCATCACTTTTTTTGCCTTTAGCTACTAACAGCACAGATGTTGGGAATGGTTGACAGAGAAGCTATCCCTCCACACTAGTGGCATCTATTAGATATTAAAGTGATTGAATTCATTCATTCCCAGACATTGCATATAAATTACAAAGCCTGTTCTGCAGAATCAATGTCTTTTGCCTGGAAGGCCTTAAAATCTGGAAAACAGCAGGAACTTAGTTATTACCCATTTCCAATGATGTTAGTAGTTAAGTGTTCATGGCAAATTAATCTTTTTCCTATCAAAAAAGCTCATTAATTACATACATAGCATACAGCTTCTCATGGAGTATGTGTTCCAGCTCATCCAGTATGTGTTGCCCTGATCACCATAGGGTCTGAAACTGTGCAAATGTATGTGTTGTGACTTTTTATGTGGCCAGCATAAAATCATAGATATAGATAGATCAAAGAATATTAAGTGCAGCTGCTGCGTGGAATTGCTTTATGGATGAGCTTAGCTTTCAGAATCTCCTTTTGTAAAAGTTGTGTGAGGAGCGAATATAGACACAATGGATACAATGCGGAACATTTATTCAAGAAAATAAAGTGCATTAGGCCAGTGGCTCATTTGGATCAGTATTATCTGCATTGACTTGCAATACCGCTCCGGCCCTTCTAATATAATTCTTTCCCTACTAGAGATTGAACCTGGAGGTGTTTCTTTGCCAAACTAGTGCTATTGACCAGAAACTATGACTTCTTTCTTCACACAAAGCAGACTTTGTGGGGATGCCTCAGTCCTTTGGCATCTAGATAAGGCCGAGGTTGCATTTAGGGTGCAACTACACTACAGAATTAATGTAGTTTGACACTACTTTAACTGCCATGGCTCTATGCCATGGAATCATGGGAGTTGTAGTTTCACAGACTTTAGACTACTCTTTCAAATAGTGCTAGTGTGTTACCAAACTACAACTCCCAGGATCCCATAGCATTGAGCTATGGCAGTTAAAGTGGTGTCAAACTGCATTACAGTGCAGCTCCACCCTTAATTTTCCATGTAAAGACATCCACTGCTTGAAAGCACTGTTCAATTTGAAGGGGAAAAAAACAGTTAAACAAGGGCACCAAGTTGCCCACCAACAGCATCTGGAGACTGACCAGGCACAAAGGCCACCTAGTCATAGGCTTTCTCAGTAAAATGAAGAATAGCGGTATCTCAGCTACATTTCATTGATATTAACATGGCTTGATCCATTTATTCCCAGGCAGCTTTGCATGTAATAAAATATTTCAAATTCCTATAGAATTTTAAAGAAATATGCACATTACATTTAGAAAAATAATATTTTAAATGTGCAAATTTAAACAGATTTGTGTCTTCTCTTTTTTGTTACAGGTTGAGTATCCTTTATTCAAAATACTTGAAGTACCTGAGAATTCAGGGGTTTAAGATTTTAAAGTATCTGCATTTATGTATATATGCATTATGATACACACACACACACACCTTATTATACACAGAGCTGAAGGTTATTTTATACAATATTTTTAATAATTTTGTGCATTATGGAAATTGTGGTTTTGTACGGGACCAGCACTCTTTGGCAGAGAAGTCGGAAGAGCTTGTACAGCTTAACTTTCATGATTTCATAGCACCAAGCCTTGGCAGTTAAGCTGATTTCAAACTGAATAATTCTACAGTGTAGACCTGTCATGGGCAAACTTCGGCCTTCCGGGTGTTTTGGACTTTTACTCCCACAATTCCTAACAGCCTACTGGCTATTAGGAATTGTGGGAGTTGAAGTCCAAAACACCCAGAGGGCCGAAGTTTGCCCATGCCTGTTCTACATTCGCTGCTTTAAAAAAAAAAGATGTCTCCTCAAACCAAAAACATTTTAGTAGTCTTTCAGTAGTTTCAGGCTTTCCAGTTGTTTCCTTGAATTGTAGGAGTTGAAGTCCTGGAGGGCTGAAGTTGGCCCATGCTTGATGTAGACACACACGAAGTCATAATAACCACATGGGAGCTATGAGGTCCCATACTTATTAAGAGTAACTGATTGGGTCCATCTCTTTGGAAAGTAAGAATATAGTAGTATATGCCAAAAAATATTACTTCAAAAAATGCTTCCCAAGACAGCTGCATGTTGCAGACAAAGGATGGAGTAAAACACCTAAATGTGTGTTGTGTTCTGTATAGTTTCCTAGTCAAAGATCTTTTGCTGCCTAAAGCAAATGATACCAGTGAACCACCATAACCTGCTCAGTCAACTTGCACAGTATCCAGGGATGGCCAATTACTTGAATATATCAAGCAGAAATTCCCAGAAGTGTTTTTCTGTGGGAATAAAAAAAACTAATGATAAAACATTAAATAATCATTTGCTACCTTTTCATCACATCCCTCCTTTCCTCTGGAGGCTTGATTGGCGCCAACATTAAAATCATTTCAGCAAGATGAACCTGGCTTTTTATTAAAGCCTTCAGGCCAAACTGATTTTATCCAGGCTGCACTTGTTTTATAGTTATATTATTTTAAATGTTTCAGCTTTTGTAAACTGGCTGTTTTAAAATTGGAAAACTGTTTAATATATATTTTAATTTTTTACACTTTTGTAATGAATTACTGTTTTAAGTTGAATTTATTGTAAGCCGCCCTGAGATCTCTGGATTAAGGGAAGGACATAAATATAAGAGTAAATATTTAAATTTAAAAAACCAACCAAGTGGTATATGCTTAGCTAAAATCTGACTAATTTGCCCCTACTTCCCAACCGGAGCAGATGAGATACAGTTGATCCATCATGTCATATCTTGTCATACTCTACTTTGAAATAGCTGTGTGAGGCTCAGATTTGGTTCAAAACTAGAGCTAGTCAAAGACATTTTGATGGCTCGCATGGGGAAGCAAACATTACCCTTTATCTGCCCAGTTCAAGGTACATGGTATCTAAAACCAACCCAGTTATTTGGATGCGTAAGGCAGAAAATCCCACAGGCACCTGTCGCTATCCTTCAGTAAATATACTGTAATTAAAAACTAAATAAGTAGCAATGTGTTGTGTCAAATCTTCTCCTTGAGTTAACTTAAGTAATTAACATGGTGGTAGAAGGATTTTAAGACATCTATTTGATCTGTCTGGGTTTTTAAGTGCCCAGAAAACAACAACAACAACAACAACAACAATAATAATAATAATGTTAAAAACCAAGTATGGATCATCAATGTTGCAATCCCAGGTGAGAGCAGGATTGAAGAGAAACAACTGGAAAAGTTGACACAATATGAGGATTTAAAGATCGAACTGCAAAGATTGTGGCACAAGCCAGTCAAGGTGGTCCCAGTGGTGATCGGCACACTAGGTGCGGTGCCTAAAGACCTTGGCCTGCACTTAAACACAATCAGCACTAACAAAATTACTGTCTGCCAGCTGCAAAAGGCCACCCTACTGGGATCTGCATGCATTATTCGCCGATACATCACACAGTCCTAGACACTTGGGAAGTGTCCGACATGTGATCCAGTACAACAGCCAGCAAAGTGACCTTGTTTGCTGTGTACTAATCTTGTGTTTCAAATAAGGAGGAGGAGGAGGAGGAGGCGGCGGCAGCGGCACTTTTATGATTCTGGTGGGAAAGTACCAGTTTGACATATCGGATTGTACTGCATTATGGTAAATGCAGGATTGCCTCACTTTATGGTCAGGTTGCCCCCAACCAAATCAGTCATAAATAAATGTTTATCTGACTCTGTGTACATGTTTGTTAGTCCTTATGTGTATGAATATCCTTTTTGCCAAGATTCTGCCTGTCCTCACTGTCTCTGCCTAACACTGGCTGCTGCATTTTTTACTCCATTGACCAGAATGACTGTCTGCCAATGTATATTAGATATTTAAATCGTGTGTATGATTTTTGAAATCAGTATTAACTTATGGCAATAACATGAATCTCACAGATTTTTCTGAGGCAAGGAATATGTACAGCTGTTTTTGCCAGTTCCTTCTTCTGAAGTATAATCTAACAGCACTTGGAATTCACTGGCAATTTTCCATCCAAGTTCTATTCAGGGCTGACCATAACTGGCTTCCACTATCAAATGGGATTTGGTGCCTTTAATACAGTGATTCCCAACCTTTTTTTTTTTTTAATCAGGGACCACTTTTTGACCAGGAACCATTTTGACCCGGGACCACTCCAACATTAGGACCAAAAGGGCTACAAATCCGTTTTTGGTCAACTTTAGGTTTGGTTTGGTTATTTGGGGTGCAGATTCATAAAATTAAATTGGATAGACCAGGTCAGCTCCAGTTTCTGATACGGAACATATGCCATCCAGACTAGTCGCCATCTGCTCGCCCACAGAAAATCATATTTAATAGTCTAAAGCTGATGTGGTAATAGTAATCTTTCATGAGTAGTCAGCCTCTCCCCTCCCGACATCACTGTTGCCTCGGCACTATAAGAGGGTTTTGTGAGACCAGTTACTCTCGTTGCCGCATGGTTTCGAGGCAACAGTGTAGTAATGGTGGGGTCATGGCATATTTTCATTCTTGCGGACCACTGGTGGTCCATGGACCACAGATTGGGAACCACTGCTTTAATGTATGTAAGAACATAACTCATCATTATAACAAATGCTACAATACATTATGTAGCCATTAACACTAGGTGGTGCCAAAGAGGAAGGAAAATGTACTTAACTTCTGACTGGATTATTAATTTCACAATAATGTAGTAAATTCCAAGAAACAGATCTGTAATCTACTTCAGACTCACACACTATCGTTTTTTTAAAAACAGGAGTCATATATTAATCTATTCTAGGAAAACAACAAAGATAGCAGATTACACTATGAATTGGGGGGGAGGGGGTTCTTATGTCTTACTTCTTTACATTGTTGTTGTTGTTGTTTGCCTTCAAGGTATTTCTGATTTATGGTGAGTCTAGAGCAGGGGTCCTCAAACGTTTTAAACAGAGGGCCAGGTCACAGTCCCTCAAAGTGTTGAAGGGCCGGACTATAATTTGGAAAAAAAATGAATTCCTATGCACACTGCACATATCTTATTTGTAGTGCAAAAACACTTAAAAACACTACAGTAATTAAAATGAAGAACAATTTTTAAAAAATATAAATTTATTAGTATTTCAATGGGAAGTGTGGGCCTGCTTTTGGCTGATGAGATAGGATTGTTGTTGTTGTTGTTGTTGTTGTTGTTGTGTGCTTTCAAGTTGTTACAAACTTAGGTTGACCCTAAGCGAGGGCCAGGTAAAAGACCTTGGAGGACCGCATTCGGCCCCTAGGCCTTAGTTTGAGGACCCCTGGTCTAGAGTGAACATATTATGGGGTTTTCCTGGAAAGATTTGTTTCAGAGGGGTTTGTTATTGCCTTCTCCTGAGACAAAGAGAGTGTGACTTGCCCACAGTCACACAGTGGGCTTCAATGACTAAGTAGGGATTCAAACCCTGGTTTCCTAGGACCTCTTCACACGGGGCTATAACAGCCCATTTTGCTGCTTTTGGCCAGGCCTGGACGGGGACAATGCTCAGCAGGCTCTGCTCATACTCCTCCCAAAGTGGAGGGGAGGCCCACTTTCCTCCACTACTACAGAGGAGGAAAGTGTGTTTGTGATAGCTCCGATGGAGCTACCCGCACTTTCTTCCTCTTCTCCTCATATGATGAGGGAAAGGGCAGCAGGGCAATGTGCATTGCTGCCCTTTCTCCAATATGATGGGAACAGGGATGGGGTGCCAACGCACCCATCCTGTCCCCACTGTATGATGGGGAAAGGAGGGAGGGCGCACAGGGTGCCATGAGCTGCCCTGCATGCCTTCTCTTTTGACAGCGATTGCCGGCAAGGACTATATGAAAAGGTCCTAGAGTCCCAGTCCAACACTCAGACCACAATACCACATTGGGTCCCCATTTCTTTACATGCCTAAGGCATAATCTTAGAGTTCTAGAAATAAATACAAATAATGGGGGAAGAATCAGAGCAAAACTGGTTGGAAAATGTTTCAAATTTAGTATTAACAAAACTGCTGTTGAAAGACACACACTTTAACAATAAGTAAGGCTGTTAATCCGCAGTGAACAGTGTGATACAAACATTTGCTGAGCAGTCAGTCACTGTCGTTTTCCTTTGAGCTTATAAAGCAGATGAGCCCTGATTTTAAATGGATTTCTCTTGCTTGGTTCGGTTGTCCTGCTCCACCCTGTGGATTTAATATGCAATAACCAATGCATGCATTCAGACTTTTAGTAATATAAAGAAACCTGTAAATGTACCTTGAGTCTGAGCTCTTTGACTCAAATACTTCTTTGAAATTCCTTTGAGGTCAGCAATAGAGCATTCTGGAGGCCTACTGTGATGGGTGGCTCTCTTGCCAGTGGAACAATTAATCTAGCTTGGGGTTTAGTTTGAACTTGAAAAGAGCTATCCAAAATGAGGAATCTACTCCCCCAAATAGAGCCAGCATTCTTGATAATGCCTTTCATGTTTTGACTGCAACCAATATGTGTACATTCTCCCATTGACATGGTAGCCACCAGCCAGCATTGCTGGGAGCAGAAATCTAAAATTTACAAAAATGGGCAGAGGAGAGACTAATGTTGACTTTGCAAGACTTGCTGTAGTTTCAAATTCGCTTCCGAGTCCAATTCACAAGTATCCGAAAGCCTCCTACCTATCATATGAGCCCTGATGTGGACAAAAGGTGACAAATAAATGGTGGTAGTGGTTGTTGTTAACTACCATCTGTCATTTTTAACCTATGGTAACCCTATGAATTAATGAGAGATCTGCAAGTCATCTTATCATCAACAGCCCTGCTCAGGTCCTTCAGACTCAGGGTTGTGTCTATCTTGGCTGAGCCTATTCATTTGGAATGCAGTCTTCCTCTTTCCTTACTGGCTTCTACCTTACAATGCACAATTGTCTTTTCCAGTGAGTCATTTTGAAATGTCATCGTATAGGGTTTGATCTTCAAAGAAGCTTTACCGTACCTCCTTGGTTGAATCACTTTATAAGGAGCAAGCAAAAGCCCCAGTGGCACAGTGACTTAAACCACTGAGCTGCTGAACTTGCTGACCAAAAGGTTGGTGCTTAGAATCCAAGGATTGGGGTGAGTGCCCAATGTTAGGCCCAGCTTCCACTAACCTAGCAGTTCAAAAACATGCAAATGTGAGTGGATCAATAGGTACTGCTCCGGGGGGAAGGTAACAGCACTTCATGCAGTCATGCTGGCCACATGACCTTGGAAGCGTCTACGGACAACACCAGCTCTTCGGCTTAGAAATGGAGATGAGCACCAACACCCAGAGTTGGACGTGACTAGACTTAATGTCAGGGGAATACCTTTACCTATTTATTTATTTATTTATTTATTTATTTATTTATTTGCTGCATTTGTTAACCGCCGCTCTCAGCCCTAGGGCGACTCGCGGCGGTGTACAACATATAAAAAACAATTTACAATAAGCTACAACGGCAAAAACCAACATATCACTAATACACAATCATCTAATTACACTAAAATAGTCCGCTCCGTCTTATCGTAGAATCATAACCAATCTCGTAGTCCATATTCCGTTCCAGTTGTCATTTCCAGTTACTGTAGCACTCAGTTAAATGCCTTCTACCTAGGAGCAAGCAAAAAAGTAGTAAAATGTAAAAAACTATCAACATTAGTGAAGCAGAGAAAATAATTGTCATGTCCATTCTTCTGTTGCAACAAGCTGGTATAAAATAGCCATTCCCATAAAAAGAGTTGTGAAAAGGATACCAAATCCAGGAAATGTAAAGACCAGGAAGTGTACAGTGTCTTACCCTGTTTTTCCCAAACCTTCACATCTCTAGTTGGGAGACTGAAGAGTTCTACCACCCATTTCTGTATATTGCCTTTTTCAGATTTATATTCATTTATTCTTTCATCTGGTGATCTACCTGTTTGTCCTATATGGAATGAAAAAACTCTGCTAACAGAGAATGGTACACATCACATTAGAAAATGAGAACATGAATGAACCCTGATGTTGTGATATTGTTAATCCTGTAATACTGCTGTCCTTGTGTTTATCCCTTGTGTCCATGCCATGTGGCCTGTGTTGGTGGGGAGCAGCTGTTTGAGGCTGGAAGATTGGTAGAATACAATAGTGCATATTTATTGCTATGTGTTCATGTAGTAGGGACAGGCTGCCAATCCCTCCTGTAATATTTGCTGAGCAAGCTTTGCAAAATGTTGCCGCAGATAGGAACATGTAGAAACAGATGCAGCATTTGTGAAAAGCATAAAAATCAGACTTGCCTAATTTGGTATTATACAACTTTTTACTATGGCTTTTTCAAAACTGTTCTGAAAGAGTTGTCTGGAGTTGGTTTTCTCCATGCACTCCTTCATTTAGAAGTTTGGTTCCTACTTTCTTTGTATCCCTTCTTTTAAAAAATAATGAAATGTTTATGTTTACTTCTAATAAGAGATTTCTTAGCCTACAATCAAAGAGCATTCTGAACCCCACCAATGATAGAATTGAACCAGACTTGGCACACAGAACTCCCAAGATGAACAGAAAATACTGGAAGGGTTTGGTGGACATTGCCCTTGAGTTTTGGAGTTGTAATTCACCTACATCCAGAGAGCACTATGGACCCAAACAGTGATGGATCTGGACCAAACTTGGCATGAAGACTCAATATGCCCAAATGTGAACACTGGTGGAGTTTGGGGAAAATAGATCATTACATTTGGGAATTGTAGTTGCTAGGATTTATAGTTCACATGCAGTCAAAGACCATTCTGAACCCAGCCCACAATGGATCTGCACCAAACTTGGCACACTACTTACATGGCCAACATTGAATACTGGTGGGGTTGAGGTGGGGGGCTATTTTTGAATTCTGGGAGTTGCAGTTCTTCAACACCAAAAAGGGAGAGAAGGACAGGCGGAGAGATCTTCAGTCTTCTTTGCCGAAAGGATTTCTAAGAACATCAGAAACATGTGTCTTCTGTTGGTCTTTGGTGACTCATCTGAAACCCCCCTCATGCTCCCTCAGGGGTCTCGACCCCCAGGTTGAGAAACACTGCTCTAACAGGTCTTTCAGCACATATGCTTGTCTAATAAACAGCTTCAGGTAACTCTGAGATAGCAATCCATAATATTCAGTTTTTTATTACCCAGATTTACCAGTACTTTGAGTCTACAATGATTTTTTAAAAAAGAGTCTTGGATGTATTTAAGTCCACCCTGTAGTTCCAGCAATCATAGCTATCGAATGGGATTTCTACTCTTCTTTCACAGAAATCATGAGTCCGCTTCACAGATGCCAGTCCATTGTTTGGGCATTCTCTATTTGAATGGCTGCCAAGCTTAAGATTGGCTTAAAGACTAGATTATTAAGGAAGTAGGGCAGAGGGCTTGAAAAGGCACGTGAGCTATTAGCACTTGGACAGCAAATTGAACAGGACACACAGGTCATTGTGTCATGCTGTCCTCCACCGATAAGATATATTGCTTTTGTCTGGAAATTAAGTAATTATAGTATGACCCCTGAACTTCTTGTGGCAACAGGGAACTGTGAATAATAGCAAAACCTATTGAAATGAATGGATTCCATTGGAAGTTACAAAGTTCTGGAGAGACTTATTTTGCATAGAATTATGGAAAAAATAGACCCATGTCTGATCCCACAGCAAGCTGGCTTCAGAAAAGGCAAAAGCTGCACATCGCAAGTGTTGAACCTGACTCAGCACATAGAAGATGGCTTTGAAAGGCAGCAGATCACAGGAGCTGTCTTCATAGACCTGCCAGCAGCCTATGATACTGTGAACCACCGCCTCCTCCTGAGAAAAATGTATAATATCACAAAGGACTACCACCTCACCCGCTTCATAGGAAACCTGCTACAAAACAGGAACTTTTTTGTTGAGTTCCAGGGCCAGAGAAGCAGATGGCGGAAACAGAAGAATGGCCTGCCTCAGGGGAGTGTGCTTGCTCCATCCATGTTCAACATCTACACAAATGACCAGCCACTGCCAGAAGGGACGGAGAGTTTCATCTATGCTGATGATCGTGCCATTACTGCTCAAGCAGGGAGCTTTGAGATGGTAGAACAGAAGCTTTCCGAAGCTCTAGGTGCTCTTACTGCCTGTTACAGGGAAAACCAGCTGATCCCCAACCCATCTAAAACACAGACATGTGCCTTTCATCTCAAGAACAGAGAAGCATCCCGAGCTCTGAAGATCACCTGGGAAGGAATCCCACTGGAGCATTGCAGCGCACCCAAATACCTGGGAGTCACTCTGGACCATGCTCTTACCTACAAGAAGCATTGCCTGAACATCAAGCAAAAAGTGGGTGCTAGAAACAATATCATACGAAAGCTGACTGGCACAACCTGGGGATCACAACCAGATACAGTGAAGACATCTGCCCTTGCGCTGTGCTACTCCGCTGCTGAGTATGCATGTCCAGCGTGGAACACATCTCACCACACTAAAACAGTGGATGTGGTTCTTAATGAGACATGCCACATTATCACGGGGTGTCTGCGCCCTACACCACTGGAGAAATTACACTGCTTAGCCGGTATCGCACCACCTGACATCCGCCGGGAAGTGGCAGCCAATAGTGAAAGGACCAAGGCAGAGACATCTCCAGCTCATCCCCTGTTTGGGTATCAGCCAGCACGTCAACGACTTAAATCCAGACATAGTTTTCTAAGATCTACAGAGGCACTGGCTGGAACGCCTCTGCAAGCGAGAGTCCAAAAGTGGCAGGCTCAAACCCAGAACCTCAACCAATGGCTGATACCAAATGAGAGACTCCCCCCTGGGCACACAGAGGACTGGGCGACTTGGAAGGCGCTGAACAGAGCCAACCTTCAGAAATGGGGCTACAAAGTGGAATCCTTGACATGCGAGTGCGGAGAGGAGCAAACCACAGACCACCTGCTGCAATGCACCCTGAGCCCTGCCACATGCACAATGGAGGACCTTCTTGCAGCAACACCAGAAGCACTCCAAGTGGCCAGATACTGGTCAAAGGACATTTAATCAACTACCAAACACACACATTTTGTATTTTCTCTGTTTGTTTGCTTTGTTCTGTTAGAAATGTAATATAATTGACTGGCTGCCCTGACACGAGAAATAAATTGGAAGTTACCATTGAGTCTTGCTGGGGAGCTTAGAAAATTCCTAAAGAGGTATCCTCCAGTGAAATTCAATGATATCTTCCAGCAGAAGCATGCCATATAATCACCCTTGTGGTCTCTTCCAAATCTTTCATTCCATGATTCTATGTTTTGTCAGATGCTGGTAGGTGAAACTCCAGTACTGGCCCCTTGGGTATGGGGGGGCCATAAACTTGCACCTGCGCAATGAAATCTACATAGTACATAATCTATTTGGTCAGACCTCACCTGGAATACTGCATCCATTTCTGGGCACCACAGTTCAAAAGAGGCATCTACAAGCTGGAAGGTGTTCAGAGGAGGGCAACTAAAATGAGTAAAGGTTTGGAGACCATGCCCTATGAGGAGCATCTTAAAGAACTGGGGATCTTTCCGAAAAGCGAGTATTTAATACTATCAATAAAAACATTATTTCTGCTCACCTAGATTGACATCATACTACAAAACATTAAATAGCTTAGGTATCATGAACCATGATAACAAAATGCATTGATAGATACGTTTCATGTCTCCTGTTATTTAAACTTCCAAAATATAACTCCATAGAATATACCAATCAGAATGGGAAGCATCAATCTATATATATAAATTTGTTAGGGGCATCCAACGAGGAAACAAAACTCAAAAACCCCCCAACGAAACTTAACCAAAATTCCCATGCCCATAACACAACCCACAAGGTACAAACATATCTACTCAAAATGAAAAACAACACAACAACACACTCACAAAACGGCAAAACAACAAAACTCAAAAATCCCCCAACGAAACTTAACCAAAATCCCCGTGCCTATAACACAACCCACTAGGTACAAACATACCTACTCAAAATGAAAAACAACACAACAACACACTCACAAAACGGCAAAACAACAAAACTCAAAAATCCCCCAACGAAACTTAACTAAAATCCCCATGCCCATAACACAACCCACAAGGTACAAACATATCTACTCAAAATGAAAAACAACACAACAACACACTCACAAAACGGCAAAACAACAAAACTCAAAAATCCCCCAACGAAACTTAACTAAAATCCCCGTGACCATAACACAACCTACAAGGTACAAACATATCTACTCAAAATGAAAATCAACACAGCAACACACTCACAAAACGGCAAAAGAACAAAACTCAAAAACACCCCAACGAAACTTAACCAAAATTCCCATGCGTATAACACAACCCACAAGGTACAAACATATCTACTCAAAATGAAAAACAACACAACAACACACTCACAAAACGGCAAAAGAATAAAACTCAAAAAAACCCCAACGAAACTTAACCAAAATTCCCATGCTCATAACACAACCCACAAGGTACAAACATATCTACTCAAAATGAAAAACAACACAACAACACACTCAAAACGGCAAAAAAACAAAACTCAACCCCCCCCCAATGAAACTTAACCAAAATTCCCATGCCCATAACACAACCCACAAGGTACAAACATATCTACTCAAAATGAAAAACAACACAACAACACACTCACAAACCGGCAAAACAACAAAACTCAAAAATCCCCCAACGAAACTTAACCAAACTTCTCATGCGCATAACACAACCCACAAGGTACAAACATATCTACTCAAAATGAAAAACAACACAACAACACACTCACAAAACGGCAAAACAACTGAGCATGCGCATTGGCGTCCAGCCGCAAGTTCCCTGGCGCGCGCACATGGCCTTCCGGCCAACGTTCCCTCTGCGGAAATCATGCCCACTCCAAGCCCCGTCGCGCCGCTTCCCGCACACACACACACCCTGCTGCACACACACACACAACCCCACACTCCATCACTCCCCCTGCCGCCGCACGCACACACGCAACCCCACTCCCCCCGCCGCCGCACACACACACGCAACCCCACGCTCCATCACTCCCCCCGCCGCCACACACACACACACGCAACCCCACTCCCCCCGCCGCCGCACACACACACGCAACCCCACCCTCCATCACTCCCCCCGCCACCGCACACACACACGCAACCCCATGCTCCATCACTCCCCCCGCCGCTGCACACACACACGCAACCCCACGCTCCATCACTCCCCCACCCCAATCTTACCTCCTTTTACTTCACGCCACCTCCAAACCCCACCCCGCCCCTTCCCGCCCTGTCAAAATCTAGGAAAGACAGGAAGGAAGGAAAGAAGGAAGAAAGAGAAAGGGAGGTAAAGAAAAAGGGGGAAGGAAGGAAAGTTAGAGAAAGAAGGAAGAAGAAAAGGAAAGAAAAGGAAAGATGGAAGGAAAGAAAAGAGAGACAGCAGAAAAGAAAGAAAAAGGGGGAAGGAAGGAAAGAGATAAAGAAGAGGAGAAGGAAAGATGGGAGGGAAGGAAGAAAGGAAGGAGGGAAAGAAGGAGAGAAAGAGGGAAGATTGGCCACAGCAACACATGGCGGGTAAAGGTTGTTATTTCTATTATTATTATTATTATTATTATTATTATTATTATTATGCTATTGTTCCTATGAGACCCTGGGGGAATGGGAGAGGTGTCAGGTCCCAGAAGCAATGTATTGCATTATTGTTATTGTTATGATGGTGGTAAAATAAAAGGAAATAAAAAGTGAAAGAAGGAAGCAAACAGGGAGGGAAGAAAGGCAAAGGAAGAAAGGGGGAGGGAATGAAGGAAAGAGAGAAGGATGAAACCAAGTAGCGAAAGAAAGAAAGAGGTAGAGAAGGAAGAAAGGAGAGAAAGGGGGAGGAAAAGGGGGAAAGAATAGGTAGGGACCTCTCTTTCATAACAGTCCAGATATCTACCTCAACTTTGATAAGTTTTACTATAGGCCACAGCAACGCGTGGCAGGGCACAGCTAGTTCCCTATATATTGTAACCCTGAAGAAACCACCCTGTCTACATGTAACCTGGAAAGAAATGATCTGAGGGTGGGTTCATCAGTAATTTAACAGAGGAAAGGAATGGATTAAAACCTCTTTTGTATGACGTATGATCCTAACCATTTGCCAACATGGCTACTATTTCAAAAATAATTGTCATATTTGGTTCTGCTCAAAGACTTAGCACTAACTCCAGACTCCCTTATCTGCTGCAATTTCCTGTGCATTTCCTTCAAACATCAGCTTTCTAGGAGGCTCTACTTTAGTAAAACATTACTTTCTGTCTCTTTCCTAAAACCATGTAAAGTCTTGCTGCTGCAAGCTTAGTCAAATGATACTGAAAAGAACATGAAAAGTGAGAATGCAAGGGGCTCCTTCCTGAACATTTCTATTTTTTCACCATTCCAGATGGGAATTAGTTTGCAGAATTCTCTTTTGTTTGGTTTGGTTGTCCTGCTTTACTGCATGCCAACACAACTTAGCTGGCAAGAGAGCTTGACATATGTGAATGTAAGAAGGAGGAGGCAGTACCATTTGCTTTTCTGCCACAAAATGCCTGAGCTGCTTGATCTAAGCATACTCAGCATTTCAACAGCACAAAGGATTTAGCCCCTTCCTGGCTAGGAAATGCAGTGAACTATGGTTTATATTGACTCTTCAAAGAAAATTAGACAGAGGATTTATTGGTCAGCAAAAATAACAACACTAGTATTAGCAAGACAGTTGCTTTTTCTTCCTTGGTATTGACAATAGGCTGTAATTCTGCCGCTTGACCCCCAGAGAGCAACATTGATTCATCCGGTTATTACACTGTGATGTCCTACTGTTAAGGAATACCAAAATCTCTCTTTGTGGCATCATGAAGTTATAGCAGAAATCTAATCAGCCAGAGGGGTGAGTTCCAAAATCTTATGCAAGAACTATAATAGAAAATTATAATAGAGAAGGGACTGATTGGACAAAGGCCTTGTGGATAGATATTCCTTAATGACAGGTATGGGGAGAGTGTTGCAACATTAACATCTGCCTCAAGCAGACAAGAGTTCTTTCTCCCACCCTGGACCTTCCACAGATATATAAATGTCCTTTGTCTAGTTTCCAGTGTGCCTCACAACCTCTGAGGATGCCTGCCACAGATGTGGGCGAAACATCCGGAGAGTATGGAGCATGGCCATACAGCCTGGAAAACTCACAGCAACCCAGTGTTACCCATAGTTTGTGTCTGGGCCATAACCATCCTTTTTTATGTTGCCCCATATCTTCCTTTGCTCCCAAAGTTCCCTGATTGAACCTGTGATAACCACTACCCACATGGTTAGGTCACGAGGCCTCAACACAATAATATGAATAGGACATTTAGACTTTGTTCAGCGATTACTGGAAATCAAATATGTACCCAAAATATGAAAAGACAAAAAGTGCCTTAGAAACTGGGTTGCTAAATCCTAAACTGCAATTTGATGGAGAGCTGCTCTCAGTCTGGGTAGCAGATGGCACTAAAGCAGATGGACCAGAAATATAACTCAGTATGCATAACCTCCACTCGTCCTGGCTTGACAGCAATTGTCCTGATTAATTCTCTGCCATCCCACTTTTTCAGTTGCTTTTCAAATGTTCCAGATTTTTTCTCCCTCCCCACCTCTCTAACTTTATCCTTTACTTACTTCAATTGCTACAATGTGAGTTCAAAATCCAAAAAGAATTTGCATTCAATTAATTGCAACCTGGGTGGTGGATGGGAGACGGGGAGAAATCTTGCCCTTCTCAGTAGGCTCAGGTGAAAACAAACTGATGCAACCATATCTATCCTTCCTCATTAATAACTGTTGCAGTCTTAACCACACTCAAATTTTTGGTCACACGTATCCCAATTTTCATCTTTAAAATGTTGGCTGATATGAGTATTGTGGACTTACGAATGATTCAGGGCTATTGATACTGTGTAATTATAGCACTTTAAATCTGCTTGAACTGCCATGGTTCCATCCCATGGATTCCAGAGCCTGCAATTTAGGGAACAATGTTTGGAATTTTCAGGAAACTCAAGTTTCCTCAAAAACTAGAAGTGACAGGATTTCATATTATGTTCCCATGGTAGTATAGTTAAAGTGGATATTGTTATTGTAGAAGATAATTGTGTAATCTGGATGGGCATCTGATTTCAGGTAGCTTTCTGTTCTTACTTAGATAAAAACTGTATAATTAGTTTCTAACTACATGGTATTTATGATATATATAGAGAGAGGGGGGGTACTGTATGTAGTTGAAACAGCATTTTTGAGATGAATTTTGAAAAAGCAAAACACAGGTATTTGTGATTGATATACAGTAGAGTCTCACTTATCTAACATTTGCTCATCCAAGTTTCTGTATTAACCAACACAGTCTGCCTCCCACCCGGATCCACAGCTATTTCAATACATTGCTATGTTTTGGAGCTAAATTCATAAATAAATAAATCCACAATAATTACTACACAATGTTACCATGTGTTGAACTGCTTTTTCTGTCAATTTGTTGTAAAACATGATGTTTTGGTGCTTAATTTGTAAAATCATAACATAACTTGAAGTTTAATATGCATTTCCTCATTCCCTCCTTATTATCCAACATTTTTGCTTATCCAATGTTCTGCCAGTCTGTTTATGTTGGATAAGAGAGACTCTACTGTATTGCTTTGACCAACCATTTCTGATTCATGGCTAATGGCCATGAATTGCCAGGGTTTCCCCCCACTTTCAATAGATATTCCTGGACAGTTCTAGAGTTAGATGTAGAGGGCTTCCAATATAAGATTATGTAATTTAATATATCTATGCATAAAAATGGAAAATAATCAGGGTTGTGGGACAATGATCAAAGGTTGGAAAGTTGTTTCCAATGACCACACTGGTTGGGGAAATTCTGGGGCTTGTCATCTAAAAAAGTAACATTTCTAAGCACTTAAAGTGATACAGAGAAATCCTTGGCTGAGACAGACAAAGGGCAAGCTTTGTCCAGTGGCAAGCATCCAAAGAACTTCTATAAGGATCTAATGTGAACAATGGATTTGATGCCTTACAGGAATTTCACACTGAATGCGTCCAGTGTTTAAGTTGCATATTTGTATAGAAAGTCAAATATTAATTCAAAATATTGTATAGTCTGGGTTCCTCCAAAACAAGCCATACCTGGATACTCATTACCCCCATTGTCCTATTGTCTCAACTTGGAGAAATAGGGAATGGATAACAATAGTTAAATTGACGTCTTTCTCAGTGCTTTTAATGTCTCTATGAACAGCATAACTTCAGCTGGACATACAATGAAGGGCAATGAATAATGCTTCCGTTTCTGCCTGGCTGCATGTTTATGAATTATTTCTGAGTTGCCTTTTGTCCTAGATAGGATATCTAAGGTGACTTACACTTTAAAATGTTAAAACCAGTGTCAACGTTTTAAGCATCCTAACAAGTAAAACTGAAAATGGGTGGAGTGGAGTGTGTGTGTGTAAGTGTGTAAAAACAATCTTACAATAACAAAGAACAGGATTAGTACTTTTAAAAAGAATTCCAAAGGTAAGCAGAAGAGACTTTAACTGCTTGCCTAAACTGAACAAATAAAGAAGCAGTCTCTCTTTTAGGGAAAGAATTTCATAGTCGGGGTGCCACCACAGAGAATGCCCCCATGTTTCCAACAACTAAACCACTCTGGGTGGTGGGCCATGTAGAAAGACCCGTGAAACAGATTACAAACAAAGCTTTATACAGAAAGTAGCAGTCTTCCAAATATCCTGTTAAGCAGCTGTTTAATATGCCAGCAGTCACCAGCCAATCCGTCTGCAATGCCAGAAATACAGCTCAATTGTGTAATGTTAGAAAATGTTGAATTTTTTGTGCTACCTTTGTAGCCACCTCTCCACAAAAGTCAACACTGACACTGAAATACAACTCTGCCTTAACTCTGTGAATGTTTGAGGATCGGGACATCCGTAGGGGTACCAAAGTGCTTGTTTATAAAGCTATTGTCCTCCAAACCCTGCTATACGCCTGCGAAACGAGGAATATCTACAGATGTCACATTCAACTCCTGGAATGATTCCATTAGTGCTGCCTCCAAAAAGTCCTGCAGATCTCTTGGGAAAACAGGCAGGCAAATGTCAGTGTGCTGGAAGAAGCAAAAATCATCAGCATTGAAGCCATGTTCCTACACCATTAACTCCGCTGGACTGGCCACGTTGTCCGAATGCCCAATCATCGTCTCCAAAGCAGTTACTATACTCCCAACTCAAAAACAAAAACGTAATGTAGGTGGACAGAAAAAGAGATTTAAAGATTGGCTTAAAGCTAACCCTAAAACTGTGGCATAGACACCGAGAACTGGGAAGCCCTAGCCCTTGAGTGCTCTAACTGGAGGTCAGCCATGACCAGTAGTGCTGTGGAATCTGAAGAGGCACGAATGGAGGACAAAAAGAAGAAACATGCCAAGAGGAAGGTGCATCAAGCCAACCTTGACCAGGACCACCTTCCACCTGGAAACCAATATCCTCACTATGGAAGAGCATGTGGGTCAATAATAGGGCTCCACAGTCACCTAGGTATCCAATTCCAAGACACTGCACTTGGAAAGCTATTATACTCGAACAATGAAGGATTGCCTATTAAGCAATATGCCAATGCCTTGCCAGTTAGCAACCTACCTACCTTTGTTCCTATATCCATATAGGCACTCAGATAATAGAGTATAGCATGCCTGTTTTTTTTACTAAGAAATCAAAAAAATTGAAGACAGAGGAGATACAAAGGCATGTACACAGAAAACAAACAATATACAGTCTAAGCAATCTTACACAATAAAAAAATAAATGGAAACAATTGCTTTCTGTTTTGATAGGTCTGCTATAACCCCTTACAAATTTTCAACCACTCTTTGAAATGTTTTAATAATATGAGTGGAGTCATAATACTCTAGTACAATGGTTTTCAACCTGTGGGTCCCCAGGTGTTTTGGCCTACAACTCCCAGAAATCCTAGCCAGTTTACCAGTTGTTAGGATTTCTGGGAGTTGTAGGCCAAAACATCTGGGGACCCACAGGTTGAGAACCACTGCTCTAGTATTTCTAGTATTACATTACATTTCTTGTCCTCATGGGAAGGTAATGGCTAACCTTTTCTGAACCAATCATCCCAAGAAAACCCTGTGATGATACGGTGGTTTTGGAGTCACCACAGGTTGGATATGAATTAAAGGAACACAACTACAAACAAATGCATGCATGTGAACATATCTGTTGTTGATGCCTAAGACCTGAGACAGACTGTACAAGAATACTAAAATGGGATCTGATCTGATTAAATGGTCAAAAAAGTCTCTCTTTCTCTTAATGATCCAGAAACTATGTAGTGGGGTTTCTATTCTATGCACCCTCTAAAGCAGTGGTTCTCAACCTGTGGGTCACCAGATGTTTTGGCCTTCAACTCCCAGAAATCCTAACAGCTGGTAAACTGGCTGGGATTTCTGGGAGTTGTAGGCCAAAACACCTGGGGACCCACAGGTTGAGAACCACTGCTCTAAAGATAAGTAAGGATGGGGATTTCAATTAGCAAAAGCTCTCTCTTCCCCACATCACCTCTCATTGAGCAAAAAAAATGGATAGCCTCTGTTTCATGTTTTATATATTCTTACCAACCAGATAAGTGTTTGGCTCAGCACGCGATAAATTGCATCGTTATTGGTATCTGGATAGGATACAACACAAAGATTTTTTAAAATTACGTTGCAGATTAGGATAAGCATGGTTAAGACGGCACGTGTGCAGCTTAATTCTCACAGGGCCTCTCTTTTGTGCTTAAAATATAACAAACCCTTTAAATAATGTGGCATGCTGCTTTCAGAGCAGGGGTAATTGAGTTGAAAAGATACTGTTAATCCCAATTAGGTCCTATTAATATCCTTAAAGCAATGAGAGGATTTGAATTATGCAATCAACATATGAAACAGGTGCAAACATTTTAATAATTCATTTGTTTATTTAATGTAAATGAGAGGGCAACAGCTAGTTATCTATGTAAATAAGAAAAGACTAGGTGGGTTTTTTGCTTTTGCATAGCTGCAAACTGACTTTAGGAAGAATTATGGAAATTCGCATCGCTAAACCTAACTGTGAAACACAGCCACCTCTGCCATTGGAGAAGACAAGGCTGAGATCTCGTGCAGCTAATGTGGAAAATGGGCAGAGCTACATGTGCCATGCAACCTGCTCTTCTCTTCAAAGCTAGCCTGGTGTTTTCAGGCTATTGCCCTACTGCCTGTATTGAAGTAAGATTCATCTATAAATCCAGTAGCCTTTTGTACATGACCTCTTCTTTGCCTCATGTAGCAAAATGCCTTAGACAAGCTTGCTATGAAAATCTAGGAGGTGGGTACAGGAGTTTATTTTGCCTGGCCCTATTGGGAAGGGCACGATTCTGCCCATTCCTCTTCTCTTTCCCCTAATGATACGAGTGCAAACTTCTTTGGCACTTTGAACTCAATTTGTAGCAATTGAGGAAAGCAAAGGACAAGAGGGGAGAGTGGGGAAAAGAGAGAATAAATGGGGCATTTTAAAAGTAACTGAACAAGTCGGACAACAAAGGATTAATTTGGGATGTCTCTGTCAAATCCTAAATATTTTGTGTTGTTGAAGGTTTTCATGGCCGGAATCACTGGGTTGCTGTGAGCTTTCCAGACTGGATGACCATGTTCCAGAAGCATTCTTTCCTGATGTTTCACCCACATCTATGGCAGGCATCCTCAGAGGTTGTGAAGTCTGTTTGAAACTAGGCAAGTGAGGTTTATATTTCTGTGGAATGTCCAGGGTGAAAGAGAGAACTCTTGTCTGTTTGAGGCGGGTGTGAATGTTGCAATTGGCCACCTTGATTAGCATAGCACCTTCAAAGCCTGACTGCTTCCTGCCTGGCAGCCTGGGGGAATCCTTTGTTGGGAGGTATTAGCTGGCCCTGTTTGTTTCATGTCTGGAATTCCCCAGTTTTCTGAGTGTTGTTCTTTATTTACTGTCCTGATTTTAGAGTTTTGTAAAATACTGGTAGCCACATTTTGTTCATTTTCATGGTTTCCTCCTTTTTGTTGAAATTGTCCAGAATCTTGTGGATTTCAGTAGCTTCTCTGTGTAGTCTGACATGGTTTTTGTTAGAGTGGTTTAGCATTTCCGTGTTCTCAAATAATATGCTCTGCCCAGGTTGGTTCATTTCAACATTCACACTTGCTTCAAGCAGACGAGAGTTCTTTCTCCCTCTCTGGACATTCCACAGATATATAAACCTTACTTGCCTAGTTTCCAACAGACCTCACAACTTCTGAGAATGCCTGCCATAGATGTGGGCAGAACGTCAGGAGAGACTGCTTCTGCAACATGGCCACACAGCCTAGAAAGCTCACAACATAAATACTTTGTTTGTGGGGGGAACATTAGGTATTACTTTGGGTTCTATCTTGGAAGTTAAGCAGGATCAGGCCTAGCATTTGGATGCTAACTTTCAAAAGAAGGCAATGGGGAGCCACCTCTGAGTAGTTCTTGCCTAAGAAAACCCTATGAAATGAACACGATCACAACAAATTGACAGGTGCCTGAAGACATAGAGAAACACACATTGCACTTTGGCTTTACAGTTGCCAAGTTTTTATAGTGGATTTTTATGGCTGTGATTATAACAGCAGTTTGTTATTCATATTAGCATAAGGGGTAACTGGTTAGCTCTAGTCCAGGTGGACATGATTGAACCTCAGAAGATCATTTTCCGCTCCTTCCAATCTGCACCACTGCCAGTTTTTGAAACCAGAAGTAATCCCCTCTCCCAAAAAGAAAAAAAGAAAAACCCACCCCAAAGTCACTTCCAGGTGATTTTGGGGTACTCTTCTGCTGTTTTGGGACAAGGACACCATGAGAGCACAGGTTGAAAACTCTCCTGTCTAGCAAGTGTCTTTTAGGAAAGTTACAAAGATTTTTTTTCTTTTTGATCACATACCGTAACTTGGACTGAAGTTAAAAAGAAGTGTACTTTTTCATCACCTGTCATAATCCACAGTAGTTCTAGTGACCTTTGGATCCTTTTCAGCTGGATAAGCAGGCTTGTCGTTCCCAGAATCGCTTGCATGTCAAAGCAGGAAAGCATTTCCCAAGGATCTGAAGTCTGGGAATACATAGGCTAACCAATTAACAGAGTCCATAACTGCCCCGTGTGTTATACGAGATACATTGCCCAAGATTATGTCAGATGAATTGAAGGAAAAGATATTCAGGTCAGTTTGATCAATTGCTTTAGTCCTCTCCTGACTGTGAAATTAGTCAAATCAAATGAAGTAAGAAGGTAGGGATTCTTTGCTGCACAGGAGCAATTTGTTGGTAAAAATGCAAGAGGAGCACAATAGATGCCAAAACCAAAGTCATCACCCATAATCCTCTATCAAGAACAAGGAACTCAAAAGTCGCAAAGTCAGTGCTTCTGCTGAGGCAATAGCATATCAAGCTGGCAAGGTTTTTGTGTGTCTGTGTGTGTCAGGAGTGACTTGAGAAAGTGCAAATCGCTTCTGGTGTGAGAGAACTGGCTGTCTGCAAGGACTTTGTCCTGGGGATGCCCAGATGTTTTTGATGTGTTATTATCCATGTGGGAAACCTCTCTCATGTCTCCGCATGGGGAGCTGGAGCTGACAGAGGGAGCTCATCCACACTCTCCCTGGGTTCGAACCTCCGACCTGTTGGTCTTCAGTCCTGCCGGCACAAGGGTTTAACCCATTGCACCACCAGGGGCTCCAGCTGGGCAAGTAATCAAGTCATATAGATCAAGCTGGGCAAGTAATCAAGTCCTATTTGATCATTAGCCCTACATGTTACTCCCTTCATCTTACCTTTTGTTCCTTGTTCTCACTTTTGATTTTGAAGCCCCCGGTTGCACAATGGGTTAAACCCTTGTGCTGGCAGGACTGTTGACCAAAAAGTTGGAGGTTTGAATCCAGGGAGTGGGGTGAGCTGCCTTCTGTCAGCTCCAGCTTCTCATGCAGGGACATGAGAGAAGCCTCCCACAAGATGGTAAAACATTCAGGCATCCCCTGGGCAACGTCCTTGCAGATGGCCAATTCTCTCGTACCAGAAGCAACTTGCAGTTTCTCAAGTCGCTCCTGACATGAAAAAAAACCCTGATTTTTATTTCTTAAAATGCCACTTTCAAAGATGTTGCAACAATTAAGTGTTCATTTGAAAAAATATTAAAAAATCAACTTGTCTTTCCCCCCTTTTTAAATAGTCTTGGTCTAAACATGATTTCCTTGGTCTAAATAGATTTCCTTGGCAATCTAGAGGCAAGGTCATTTAAAAGTCATGGGGCTTCCTCCCCCAGTGCCTCCTTGTGCTCAAAGCGGTGGGCTAAAGCAGCCTCTTAGCCCAGCAGCATGAATAGCCTGCTAAGCTAGCTATTCACTAAGCCAGTGATGACAATAATAAGCCCAGCTCTCTTCATGTGGCCGGCTGCTGGGCAGCTTCATGTCAGCAATTCCATTATATGCTTCATTTTCCATGGATTTAGAAAGCTCAGCCACAGAGTAAAATGTCTTTGAGGCTATAGGTGGGGGTGGGCAGGGGCACGGGGTCTCATATTCAGAGTAACAAATTGTACGGATTCATAAAGAAATATTATTCATGTTAACTATCTTACTAAAAAGGAAACTTAAGAACCACGATAAACCTTTCCAATGAGACACAGACGGCTGTTAAACATAACTTGGCATTGTTGCATTTTGGATCACTGGTCCCAGAATTCCCTAGCCAGCCCGCTGTAGTGATTCTGGAAGTCGTAATAGAGAGAGTGCTTTGCCAAATTCTACTAAAATGTCACTGGTGAGTGAGGGAGTGAAAGGACTGAAATGATAGCTGCCTGATGGAAATCTGTCAGTAGGTTGTTGTGGGGGTTTTTTTGCCATCTGTAACAGTCTGTTTTTAAAAAAACCAAAACCTTATGTTGCATTAATTAGCACTTCAGTGACAGATAGCAGATGGAAAGACTCTCACTTCTTCCCTTCTCCTGGCAGGTTCAGCAGTGACCATTTTAGAATTACAGGTCTGTTTTCATCAGGATGAGGAGGTGGGAAGGGTTCCTAGTGGTGAGACTTAGTGTTTTCAGGGAAATTAAATGTCCTGGTGCTGTGCATAATCAGTTGTCCCCAGACCCTCACTGCTAGATCTTTAGTCATGATCACAGAAGTTCAGCATAATATTGGTTGAGTATCCCTTATCCAGAATTCCAAAATTCCAAATTGTCTGTATGCGTGGCTGAGATGTAACATCTTTGCTTTCAATAGTTCAATACACACAAACTTTATCTCATGCACAAAATTATTTATTTATTATTTATGTACTGCTTTATTTATTATTTATGTACTTCTGGCTTGACAGCAGTACATGTGAGAAAGATCTTGGAGTTCTTGTGGGCAACAAGTTAAACATGAACCAACAATGTGATGCTGCAGCTAAAAAAGTCAATGGGATGTCTACATCCAGGGAAGTCATGCTACCCCTCTATTCTGTTTTGGTTAGACCACACCTGGAATACTGTGTCTACTTCTGGGCACCACAATTGAAGAGAGATGTTGACAAGCTGGAATGTGTCCAGAGGAGGGCGACTCAAATGATCAAGGGTCTGGAGAACAAGCCCTATGAGGAGCAGCTTAAAGTGCTGGGCATGTTTAGCCTGAAGAAGAGAAGGCTGAGAGGAGACGTGATAGCCATGTATAAATGTGTGAGGGGAAGTCATAGGGAGAAGGGAGCAAGCTTTTTTTCTGCTGCCCTGGAGACTAGAACGTGGAACAATGGTTTCAAACTACAGGAAAGGAGATTGCATCTGAACATGAGGAAGAACTTTCTGAATGTGAGAGCCGTTCAGCAGTGGAACTCTCTACCCCAAAGTGTGATGGAGGCTCCTTCTTTGGAGGCTTTTAAACAGAGGCTGGATGGCGATCTTTGGGGATGCTTTGAAAGTGATTTTCCTGCTTCTTGGCAGAATGGGGTTGGACTGGATGGCCCACGAGGCCTCTTCCAACTCTATGATTCTATGATTCTTTTTTTTTTTTTTACCCTATTTATACCCCGCCTTTCTCATCCCCGAAGGGGACCCAAGGTGGCTTACATATTGGTCATTATTAAATGCCTTAGAACGACAAACAATTCCAATGACATTAAAATTAAAATTTAAAATTAAAAAGTAAAATGAATACATATTAAACATAGTAATTATTGAAAATATTGTGTATAAAATTATGTTTGGGCTATGTGTACAAAGTCTGTATGAAACATAAATTAATACCATGTTTAGATGTGGGTCTCATCTCCAAGATACCTCATTATATCCATGCAAATATTCGAAAATCTGAAAAAAAAATCTGAAATGCTTAACTTCTGGCCCCCAGCATTTCAGATAAGGGACACTTAACCCATCCTTATAGCATGGAAGTTTATATAGCATACTCAGAGCTCTTTCAGGTTGGTTGTTGAAAGGACGAACACTTTTCTAAGCATTTGTAGGTCCCACAGCATGATTTTATGCTAACCCTAACACAAACAAAGGCAAAAGCTTCTTCTTTCATTTCCGGCTTTCTGGAAGCGGTGCTCATCCCTGGCTCGGGGGAGGTGCTTTTTCCATTTCAAGCCAAGGAGACTGTGTAGTCACCTCCTGGTTGTGTGACCAGCAAGATTCCTTGGAGCATCTCTTTGCCTTTTCCCGCCAAAGCAATACTTATTTATTTACCCACATTTGCATGTTTTCAAACTGCTAGGTTGGCAGGAGCTGGAGCTGACAGATGGAAGCTCATCCCATCTTGAAGATTTGAACTGCCAATCTTTAGGTCAGACGTTCAGTCAACCTTCAGGTCAGCAGTTCAGCAGTACAAGGATTTAACACATGGCGCCACCACAGCGGTTCAAGGGACCTTGGTGTCATTGTTCCTACTCAAATACCACTGTGGGACCCTAATCACTAGGGATAAATCCACCAATCACCCATTATCCCCATGATCCAAGCTATATTCTTTGCCAACCCTTCTGCCCCAGAGTGGGCAGCCACATCAGACAGCACATGGATTTTAATTTAACTAATTACAGCTTATTGAAATTCCCACCAGATCTCTACACCAATCAACAACTGAAGTGAATGGACCTTAAAATTTTCAACTGATCAGCAGCCAGGAATGGATGGCTTCTTTAACCAAGGAGACTGTGGATCCTGAGACCGTACCAATCATCACAATGTTTCACTATTTTAATGTCTGTAAAATATCTAGAAAATGCCCATACTTGCAACTTTAGGGGCATATCAGAACTGGAATCACCTTGTCCTTTCATATCCGCTTTGGCCATCTGCAGATAAAGATCTCTGGTCCTGTCTTCATTCTTACGTGTCTTCATTGGATCAATCTGAGCTGGGCACACTGGGCTAAACCCTGAGATTTCAGACAACACTAACCCCAGGGAATGGGGGGCTGATGGCTGGCTGGAATATATGTTTGTTTACAGTCCAGGCTTATAGTTCAGCAGTATGTTTAAACTTTTATAGTTGCAAAATGGTTAGCAATTTGTTTCTAATCCAGCTCAGGATTTTATCATTTTAGCAGGTTGGGCTTGGAGGCCAATACACCAATTGGCAAATCTATTTGGTATCCTTCTGGGTCGTCTCTCCGGGATGGGCCTTGGGGGCACGGTTTTGTTGTGGCTCCAGTCCTTCCTGGAGGGACGAACTCAGATGGTGAAGCTGGGAGACGCCTGCTCTGACCCCTGGCCTTTGACCTGTGGGGTCCCGCAAGGCTCTATTTTGTCGCCCATGCTTTTTAACATCTACATGAAACCGCTGGGAGAGGTCATCCGGAGTTTTGGAGTTGGGTGCCATCTCTACGCGGATGACACACAACTCTACTACTCTTTTCCACCTAATTCCAAGGAGGCTTCTCAGGTGCTAGACGAGTGCCTGGCCGCTGTGTCGATCTGGATGAGGAAAAACAAGCTGAAGATCAATCCCGATAAGACAGAGGTCCTCCTGGTCGATCGCAAACCGGATCGGGGTATAGGGTGGTCACCTGTGTTGGACGGGGTTACACTACCCCTAAAGCCACAGGTCCGCAGTTTGGGCGTCCTATTGGATTCTTCGCTTACACTTGAGGCTCAGGTGTCAGCGGTATCCGGGAGGGCCTTTGCGCAACTGAGACTTGTGCGCCAACTGCGACCATACCTCGTGAAGGCTGATCTGGCCGGGGTGGTCCACGCCTTGGTCACCTCTAGAATGGATTACTGCAATGCGCTCTACGTGGGGCTGCCCTTGAAGACGGCTCGGAAACTTCAATTGGTCCAGCGGGCAGCAGCCAGGATGCTAACCGGGGCTCATTATCAAGAGAGGTCTACCCCTCTGTTTAAGGAGCTCCACTGGCTGCCATTTATTTTCCGAGCCCAATTCAAGGTGCAGGTGCTCACCTACAAAGCCCTAAACGGTTTGGGACCACCCTACCTGCGTGACCGCATCACCATCTACGAACCCACACGCTCGCTCCGGTCATCTGGAGAGGCCCTGCTCGTGATCCCACCTACGTCGCAAGCGCGCTTGGTGGGGACACGGGACAGGGCCTTTTCTGTGGCGGCCCCCCGACTTTGGAACGCCCTCCCAAAAGATCTCAGACAGGCCCCTACTCTAGCCGCTTTCAGAAGGAATTTAAAAACTTGGCTGTTCCGTTGTGCCTTCTCAGACTAGGAATCCCCACCCCAAGTCCTAGTAGCACCTTAGCATAACTAATCGTCGCTGCACACCGCACTTTTAATCCTACGTGCCTCCTGCCATTTCAGCACTTTTAACCCTTGTACCCCAGTGCGCCGGCCGAACCAGTTTTTAATAATGTTTTGATGTACTGCCATTGTCGTTATTTTGCTTATTGTTTTGATTTGCTTTGCTATTGTTGTGTTATGTTCACTATTGTATTGTGTTTTGAGGCTTCGGCCTGTGTAAGCCGCATCGAGTCCTTCGGGAGATGCTAGCGGGGTACAAATAAAGTTAATAATAATAATAATAATAATAATAATTTCAATTAAATCCAAATTATCAGAAGGGGCAGGGAGCTGTGTGAAGAGTTAAATTTAGTTTGTTCTTTCTGGTTGTTCAGTTTTAAATAGTGCTCAACGCCATCTGCCTTTGTTGTCTGAGCCCCTGGTGGTTTTCTTCCCTGCCTGGAAACTGTTGGTCCCATTCCTGAACCAAAGCCCAAAATGGCCTTAGCATAGCCAGTGCTTTACTGGACATGCCGAATGGCACTTGGAGTGCTAAGAAGAGATGCCAGCAATGTGAGCATAAATCTACACCCCAGTGCACAGCTGCAGGAAGCAAAGGCTGGCCACTCACAGGTGACTTTTTTTTCATAACTCTAAAGCTTCTGTGCAATTCTTACAGAAGAAGTCCAGTTTTAGATAAGAAATAAGGAGTTGCTACCTTTAGGGAGATTTTTTTTTCCAATTCCACGTGGTGACAGTAATTATTCCAGATGTCGTTGCTTGAAGTAATTCTATTATTTTAATAATTGAGGTGCTGTGGTTTTATGCAATGTATACTGTGTGTACTGGTGAGGTTGCATCAGAGTAATTATTGCTAACTTATTTCTATCCTCCCTTTTCTTCAAGTCGGAAGGAAGAACATATATTGGCTTTCATTGTTCTCCCATCTCCATTTCATCCACCCCAAAAGTCTGCATGGCAGCCTTGTGGAACACTCCAGATGTATTAGACTGCAACTGTCATCAACCTTAGGGATGAGACCATTTGCTGGGGATTATGACCACAATGTTCCAACACATCTGGAACCATTTGTGTGATGTCTGATCTAAAAACAGTAGCAGAGGTTGGGTATCTTGCCTCTGTAAGGATTTGCTCTGGGATTTCTCTCTCTATTCTTACACTTGTATCACACTCTACCCACTTTTAGATTGAGGAACATTTTGTTGGCCATGCAAGAAATCAGTTAGTGTGTATGTGTCAACTGTAAAATAAGATGTATGAAGCTGATTGGTTGGGCTATGCCCGGGGAGGTGGCTGAGCCTGGGATTTTTGGATACTGTTATATTTTTTCAGGCTTGAGGTATGCAGGTGCTTGTAGAGAGAAGAAGAAGAAGAAGAAGAAGAAGAAGAGAGGGAGAGAGAGAGAGAGAGAGAGTTTGGAATGTGCTCTCGCTTCATGAGCTGCTGAAGGACTTTTACTACATGGCCAAAGAAAGATCATTTTAAATATCTCATAAAATGACATCATGTGAGTCGATACAACTGATCACATGACTGTAAATATGTTGTTCTGAATCATGAAGAGTAAACTACTTGTTCTTCATTGTTCATCTGTGTGGCATATTTTCTTTCTCTAACAAGGCTGTGTGTGGGCTGATCAAACGTGAACTACACGTGGTTTATTTTACATTATGCCACACATTTGGCCTCCCAAATGTTTTGAACCACTTCTTTATTTTGGATGGTATGGATAGGAGTTGTAGACCATTACTTCTGACGGTCAAAAATTTCAGAATTCCATATTACATAATACTGGGTCGTCAAGGCAGTGACTCACACCACCCCATTCTTCATAACAAATTATTCTGTTTTTGTTCTGATGACTATCACAGCTTTGCTTCGCTTCATTTCATTTAAATGTGCTCTTACAATAAGAATTGGCATTTAACACATTTGAGCATGTTTTTGCTATATGTTCTGGCCTGATAATGTCAGTTAATGTCATACAAGAGTGTTTAACCAAATTATACAGAAAAACTGCTTCATGGCAACTCTATAATGTTCAAAAATATGAGCAGTAGGCCAGGTTAAGCAGTTTGCTCTGAGCCATGTGAGGACTCGACAACTTGCCATTGTGTTTTTTCTCCTTGCCAAAGAGTTTTTTTTTGTTCATAAACTCTCCTCCAAACACCATGTCTAAAATACCTCCCCACTTAATGTGGTTCCTATTCATCCACGCACATTGCTGTTTTTGATCTGCTAGGTGGGCGGGGGAGCAGGGCTGAAGGTCAGGAGCTCACCCTGACTCGGCTTCGAACTGTCAATCTTTCGGTTGGCAAGAGCTGCAGCTGGTGATTGACCTGCTGTATTAACACCGCCCCTACCCCAGATCTTATACAATTTCAGAAGAAGAGCAAATTGAGGGTTGAGGGGACTTGAGCTAAGACTAAAAGAAAACCAGGAAGGCAGAACTCCAACATGAGGTTTGAGAGAGAGGAAAAGAAGACCTAAGCAAAGAAGCAATGAATGAATTGCCTCCTGTTGTACACTTCTAAAGCACTGGAATTTTTCAAGAGAAGGAGATTGTAGTGATATACTGCTTCTTTGGTTTAATGGCATTGATCCTGCCAGCACTTAGCTATTTTGGCAAGCAGCTTGTAAAAAGAATAATCTACATTTGAGATGGTTCTTTGGACACCGGGTTGGCTGCTGCCAGAAGAAATCCTATAGGAATCGAATGATACCTGCTAAGTCCATTATCACCTTCACTTAGACTTTTCCGATTCATCCACCTCTGGTAATTACTTATTCACAAGCTAAGGACCATTGCTTTACTTGATGGGTTTCTTTGGGCAAAGGCCAACTACTAAGGAGCTAATGAACACTGTGGCATTCATTCAAGGAGACTCAGGGTTCGATAGATCACGGAAGGCAGGTTAGATCTGCAGCACGACTGCTCATTCTCTCCGAAGAGTTTTCAGCCAGCATCACTTCATCATTCGGAAGAAGTGCCCAAAGCAACATTGCGCTGACATAAATCGGGTTGCTCGCTCCCAGCCTCTCAGGAAGCATGAAAGAACAGAGCCGTGTGTGATGGCAACTGCAATGTAATCCGAAATCCTTACCCCTCTGCCAGCCAGCCAAAGGGTATTTGCCCGACAAGATTTACTGAGATTAGCTCCATTAGTAATAAGCAGCTCCAGTTGCTGGCCTTAATCCAAGGAGACATATGCAGGCCAATTCGTGTGGCCCACATACTAGCATTTATTGCATTTATTGACAGGCCCTCCAGCATACAGCTAAGCTACAGAAGGTTTTTCTATCCATTGTTTGGACAGTAGCTAAAAGATCAGGAAGCTTTCTAGATACAGAAAATGTGCTGTGCATTGTTAGTCTAGTAAACTACTGAGCAATTAATCTGACTAATTTTTTGAAATATCAGTATTTTTGTTGCACATTGCTTTTCATAAGTTTTAAACTGAATGTTCAGAATATTGATAATGTTATGCTTGTTATTGAAGTATTATGGGACTACACAGAACTCCTGCAACCTCACTGTCAAATAAATGCTAAGGAGAAATAGGTTGTCATTGCTGTTGCCACAGACATGACAGTCCTCAAAGAGCTCCCAAATTTTGAAACAAATCAGGAGTGTGTGTGCGAGCGTGCACGCATAAATATGCTGTATTTCTGAAATACAGCTTAATGGTGTAACATTAGAAAACGTTGACCATTTCCACTACCTTGGCAGCCACCTCTCCACCAAAGTCCATATTGACACTGAAACACAACAGCGCCTGAGCTCTGCGAGTGCAGCATTTTTCCGAATGAAGCAAAGAGTGTTTGAGGACCAGGACATCTGTAGGGATACCAAGGTGCTTGTTTATAAAGCCATTGTCCTCCCAACCTTGCTATACACCTGTGAAACGTGGACTGTCTGCTCACGTTATACACAATTCCTGGAACGATTCCATCAGCGCTCCCTCTGAAAAATCCTGCAAATTTCTTGGGAAGAGAGGCAGACAAATGTCAGGATGCTAGAAGAAGCAAAGACCACCAGCACTGAGGCGATGCTCCTTGGCCATCAACTCTGCTGGACCGATCATGTTGTCCAGATGCCCGATCAAACTCAAGAATGGGAAACAAAATGTTGGTGGACAGGAAAAGAGATTTAAAGATGGGTTTAAAGCCAACCTCAAAAACTGTGGCATAGACACCGAGAACGGGGAAGCCCTGGCCCTTGAGCGCTCTAACTGGAGGTCAGCTGTGACCAGCAGTGCTGCAGAATTCAAAGAGTCACGAATGGAGAGCGAAAGGGAGAAACATGCAAACCCTGACCGGGACCGCCTTCTATTTGGAAACCGATGTCCTCACTGCGGGAGAACATGCGGATCAAGGATAGAGTTCCACAGCCACCTATAAACCCACCGCCAAGACACCACATCTGGAAGATAATCATCCTTGAGTTATGAGGGATCGTCTAAGTAAGTAAGTAAGTAAGTAAGTAAGTATAAACATGTAACTATCCCAATGTGGTAGGGACAATCCTAATTACTCTTCTATCATTCCATATTTTCAACTGCTTTTTAAATGTTGTAGTTTCTTTCTTCTTCTCCCACTTTCTTCCTTGATTCTCAGTATATTGCAGTTGCTGCAAACTAAGTTCAGCAATTGCTAAAGTACTTTACATTCAAAAAACACAGCAGAAAGGAGAGTTAAGGAGGGTGAAGAATCGTGCCCTTCCACGCAAGATAAGACAAAAACTGCTGCAGCTTCTCAGTGTTCATGTTCTTTCCCATACATAAATGTTCATGTTCACCACATTCCAATGTTATTTAGCCACACATGTCCCACTTTGCATCTGTGCAATGCTAGATGATATATGGCAGTGGTTCTCAACCTATGAGACCCCAAATGTTTTGGCCTTCAACTCCCAGAAATCTTAACAAATGGTAAACTGGTTGGAATTCCTGGGAATTGTAGGCCAAAATACCTGGGGACCCATAGGTTTGGAACCACTGATATATAGGTATATATTTCCTTGATTTGATGGAACCATGGCAGTTTTTTATTTAAAAAATCCCTGTAGCCAACACCCATTTAGAGTTAAGTGGGATAGATTCATATATAGAACTCTTTCTCCTAGCATAAATTCGGATTCAGACTCATTGCTAATACAAATCTTCCTTGAACAGCTAGCTGAAAGCAAGACAATCTGTGTTTAAGAAATACTCTGTGATAATGAAACCCTTTGAAGTCTTGTCTGCCCTTATCTTCCTCTTCTTCAGTCTACTGTTCAGCAGTATTTAGAAAATGAAATCCCAGTGCTTCTGATTTATTCAGTGCCATTTGTCAGGCATCGATTGTTCCCTTTCCAATCGATTTGTAACAGAGCACGGCAGATTTTCCCCCTCCTGTTTTGCTTCCTGTTCTTATTCCACTTAACACAGGGCCCTTCCACACAACCCTATATCCCAGAATATCAAGGCAGGAAATCCCACAATAGCTGCTTTGAACTGGGTTATCTGAGTCCATACTCACATAAACTGGAATATATGGCAGTGTGGACTCAGAAAACCCAGCTCAAAGCAGATATTGTGGATTATCTGCCTTGTTATTCTGGAATATAGCACTGTGTGGAAGGGCCCACAGTCTGCCAATGCTCTGGGCCCTTCCCCACAACCATATAACCCAGAATATTAAGGCAGATAATGCACAGTATCTACTTTGAACTGGGTTGTCTGAGTCCACACTGGCATATAATCCAGTCCAAAGTAGATAATGTGGGATTTGATATAGTCGTGTGGAAGGGGCCTCCTTTAGGCATTAGAGTAAATAGGTTTCTTTGAATGTGAAGGATTTCTTTGCTGTACATCAACATCCTACCCACAATTTCTGCAAGCACAAAAGTTGATCCTGCAAATGCACAAGGAGAGACGGGGAGAAAACCTTGAATTAATGATACCATTTGAGTTATACAGACTGATAGGATCCGTTCAATAATAACAGAAGTGATCCTTGTTTGAGAATAAGATGGATGTCAGGAATGCCAAGAATTGTAAGATGCCAACATAGTATATTATCTATTCAAAAAATGTGAGGTTGGACAGGTTGCAGGAATAAGCACTGCCATGGAATTGGTCATGCCAATCCAAAGGTATCCTCCTGTTTCCCTACACAGAGAGATATGGGAGGGAAATGCCTGTAATTCCCAAAATCTAGATTTGCTTCTGTCTGAACCTATGCACTGGGAATATAAAAATGTCTTAATTTATACTTTGTCCTTACCGTTGGTAGTATGGGGAGGGGAAGAGAATGCCTTTAGAGGAAAGCCATATTATGACTTTCATGTGGCTACAGATTTATAATTAGCTTCATGATATCACACCATTGTATTAGACCAGGCATGGGCAAACTTGGGCCATCCAGGTGTTTTGGATTTCAACTCTCACAATTCCTGACTTCAGCAGCTGGGGGGGGGGGAGAGAAAAAAGGGCCCGAGGCCAGGAATTGTGGGATTTGAAGTCCAAAACAGCAGGAGGGCGAAGTTTGCCCATGTCTGTATTAGACCCTTAATCACAGCATCACCATCAATACTGACAAAAATCTCCCTATATGCAGTAGTGACACAATAACTATGGCATATCTTCAACTACAGTATCTCTATTTAGTAAGAGCTGTTCAATTAATCTTTAGCAATCCCATTTTTTCAGCTGCTTTTAACATGTCTGATGTATATGTGACTAAACTGATCACATAATGCAATTTCAAACTATCATTATATGGCAATGTGGATGGGGCCTACTACTTGCTTATTTTGATGCAAACAGATTTTAAAAATGCAAAAATAGTTTGTACTTTGATCAGGAAGAGAAGAGACGAGACGAGACGAGACGAGACGAGAAGAGAAGAGAAGAGAAGAGAAGGAAGAATCTTGCCCTTCCCAGTAGTCTTAGGCAAAAGCAAACTCTTTCAGCCTCTCGTGTACTATATGTTCTCCATACAGTACAAGAGCACACTCCAATGTTGTTTGGCCAGATATGCCAGCTTTTCATCTGTGAAATGTTGGAAGGCATGGCTCAGATTTTGTCAGTAATTAGGTTTGTAGCAAGCACAATTTATGTTCAGCTTCATTACTCCAGAATGTATGGGTACGTTAGTCCATAGTTAGACAGCTGCTATAACCTATTGTCCAAGAGAATGAATCCGAAATCTTACCTTCTCCATAAACTCACTAGATAGCCTTAGGCAACTCACATTCTCTCAGCCTCACTTCCCAGCCTCCCACATTTAGCATATGGAAGGCAAATAATATTGGCTTACCTTACAGGGTTTTTGTGATGTAAGGACAGCAACTAGATAGTAAACATGAAACACTCTAGATGCCACAAAGCACTACAAAGACTTGTTCACCAAAGTATTGTTCACCATTGTATGTTTTCCCAACAAAATATATTTCCTGCATCAAATTTTTCCTAGAAACACACATTCTACCAAGAAAATTAAGTCCACCATCACCAAAGATACCAGGTAGGAAAATATAAGCCATAATATCTTCAGTTCCAGCACAATGCTACCATGAATCCAACATTGTGTATTGTTTTTTATAGTGTTGCATTAGTAACGCAGTCAAGAACCCATTTATAGTACAGCACATTTTAGAATTAAACTATGGCACAACAGCCACCCCTTTTCTTGCTCCAGTTCAGTGTGAAAACCTGTAGATTAGTGAGGGCAATGGGGCAACGCTGCTCCACTGTAACCAAATTTGCACCAGTATAAACAAGCAAATCACAACACACTCAATTAGATTTGTATGGATCTTTGGGGGGGGGGTGATGCAGGGCCAATGGCAACAATAGCAAAGGAAATGTGGTTATTCCCATCATTCTTTTTCTCTCTTGAAAAAACAAAATCCTGTTTTCATCAAATGCAGTATTGGATTTTTCCCCCCATAGGAAATGTTTACATGGCTCAAGCGTAATACACGACAATTCCAACAAGCACAAAACCACCATCGCAGTTGTGTGTTTTGTGTTTTTTAAGCGGTTGGTTTGAACCACTCATTTTTTTTTCTAATTTGGCAGAAGATAAATATGATTGATCAATATAGATCCTCCTTTTATGTTGCTTGTAAGTACACTGAGCAGCTTCATCTTCCATTGGCCATTCCACTCCCCTGCCCGCTGCTTAAAATTAGAAAAGATTTTGTCAAGTTTCTAATAATCTCCACCCTGCTGGACAATATTCCTCTGGCTTGTCATCGGCTTATCTCTGCAGCATTCCTTAGCAGGTGGCAGCTATTTCAGCTCTGGTGAAGTGTTGGGGGAGGAAGAGGTGTGTGGGGAGGAGAATACCATCCATTTTCTGTGGCTGCGGAGAAGCATTTAGAGCAGCAGCGACACAGGCTTTGGACAGCAACTGCCATGTCCGTAGCTGAACAACTGCTGCGTCTGGTTAATGCTGAAGAAGTTTCATCCCAACGTGAAGTAGGCGAAGGCCACAGCAACCATAAGCTAATCATGGAGGATTGCATGGCCTTGACCTCCAACCTGGTATGTGCTGTGAGCCAGAAATAAAACTGTTTACATAGCAACCAGCAAAATAGCAACCCCTAGCTAGGCAAGGCATATATAGGCTTTCCCAATCATCTTCCAACGTATTCTCATAGCCTAATTTGTTTACATTTGAAGTAGATTGGGGAAGGACTGTTGACACATATTAGTATTAAATTTTAAAATGTATGAGAGTATAAACATGGTTTTGCAGGCTCCAAGCAAAATCTTGTAGCCTGTCAGTTCCCCAGTTTTGCTTTCTGTAAGAGATACAAATGATCAGTTACCAACACCTCACAGAAAATTTGCCATCATTTTCTAAGTTTTTAAAACAGCAGACTGAAAGCCAGAAAGCCAAATCCTAGGTTACAACAACATCTGTTAAAGAATTTCAATATGCTGATGATAATGTGGTCTGTGCTCATTCAGAAGAAGTGACTACCTTGGCAGCCAGCTCTCCACAAAAATCAACATCAACACTGAAATATAACACTGTCTGAGCTCTGTGAGTGCAGCATTCTTCCAATTGAAGAAGAGAATGTTTGAGGATGGAGACATCCATAAAAAGACCAAGATGCTTGTTTATAAAGCTATTGTCCTCCCAAGCCTGTTATATGCCTGCAAACGCAGAGCATCTCCAGATGTCACACTCAGCTCCTGGAATTATTCCATCAGTGTTGCTTCCAAAAAATCCTTCAAATCTCTTGGGAAGACAGATGAACAACCATCAGCAAGCTGAAAGAATCAAAGACCACCAACATTGAAGCAATGATCCTCTCCATCAACTCCACTGGACTGGCCACATTGTCCAAATGCCCAATCACTGTCTCTACTCCCAACTAAAAAAGGGAACGTTGGTTGATAGGAAAAGAAATATAAAGATGTGCTTAAAGCCAACCTTAAAAACTATGGCTTGGACAGTGAGAACTTGACCCTTGAGCGAGCTAACTAGAGGTCAGCTGTTACCAACAATACTGTGGAATTCGAAGAGGCTGTTCAATTAATCCTTAGCAATCCCATCGAATGGTGGGTGAAAGAGAGAAACGCATCAAGAGGAAGGCACATCAAGCCAACCCTGATCGGGATTGCCTTCCATCTGGAAAACAATGTCCTCACTGTGGAAGAACATGCAGGTCGTGACTAGGTTTCCATAATAACCTACAGACCCACCGCCACGACCCTACACTTGGAAGCCCATGCTACTTGGACACGCGTGATTGCTGATTATTTAAAACAGTCTCAGGATGTTATGGGATGGAATTATCCTAAAGTTACCAGTCAAAAGCCACTGATTTATAAGAGAACTATCAAAAGTAGAAGGGTAGCTATTAGGAGCGTGTAAATCGTCATTTTAAAATCATGTCATATCATGTCATATCTATACAAACAGATATTAAGAAACGGGGGGGGGGGGGGCACCCATGCAAAACCTTAAGAATCAAAACTTATCCAATACTTTTTTATTTGAATTCTCAGAAGTCACTTCAATTTTCAGTGCAAATGAGGTAAAGCCCAAAAAGTTGCCATTCCTCTTTAAATTAAGAAGAGATAGGATGGCTCTCACCATGAGGAGAGGATGAGGGCAGGGCAGGATGAGCTGAGTGAGCTGGGAAAGAGACAGAGCACAGAATTCTGGGAAATGTAGTTTGGGAAGGCAAGGAGCCCTATAGCAGTGAATTCAAAAGGCCCTGCCCTAAACTACATTTCCCAGAATTCTGTTTAGCATCAGAAAGCCCCAATTAGGATAGGGGAGATATTTGTCCCTCCTAGCAGCCGCCAGAGTTCCAATAAATGGTTGAATCTTCAAAGGGGAGAAATGTGCTGCACTTGGAAGAAATACCTAAATTGAAGTTATATTGGTTAAAGACATTCAATAAGATAGTTGTTGTGGCTTTTCTAAAAAACTTTTTTGTCAATTTTTTTTAAAAAAATCCCAAAAATCAGTAGATGTATGAATTTTTCTGAAACTTGGGAGGAATGATCTCCTGTCTTTGTATCATTGCATAGAAAATTCAAGGGAATCACTCTTGTAGTTTTTTTTTAATGCTCAGTGGGACTTAAGGCACTTCCAAACAGGCATTAATCCCAGGAACATTCACATTTTTAAAATGTCCACACACACCCTATAAAGTGTGTGCTTTCTGGTGTGGGTATCCAGATATTCTCTCAGAACTTTCCAGGAGAACATCTGGACATTCTAACCCCCTCCCCAAAAGCCCCCAAAAGCCCTTTAAAAAAACAAAAGAACTTACCCAGCCTCCATTCGGGGACTTTCAGAGCTCTCCTGGCATGTAGAAATGACGTGCCAGGAGAAAGGTGGGAGCACGAGTTATTTTCTTCCTTCTCCACCCCCCTCCCCTCTTTCTCCTGGCATGTCATTTCTACATGCCAGGAGAACTCTGTCACCCCTCTAATGGAGACCAGGTAAGTTTTTTTAAAGGACTTTTGGAGGATTTTGGGGAGGGGGTTGTGTTCTCACAGTTTTCCAGACCAATTTAGCCCAGAAAACCATGGGACTACTTTTGAGGGAGCAGTCTAGACATCGGAAGTAGTGGGCTTATCCCACGCCTTCCAAGAAGGCGTGGAATAAACCCACTAACAAATTAATTCGCCACTAACTGGTGTTTTCCTGGTTTGTGGCAAGTTAATTCGTTTTTCTTAGGGATGTCATCTGGATAGCCCCTTTTTAATAGCAGGAACTCCTGCATTAAAGGGGCTGTCTGGATGGTCCCTTAGTTATAACCTACACAAGTCCCAGCTTTTTCAATGGTTCTAAATCTGTGCATAAGAGCTATAGTGGTCTAAATTATTCACCTGTGACCTACTGACATAAGAAAATTTATTAATAAAATAAAATACAAAAAATATCCAATTTGTCCATGGTGTAAAATTATGCAAGTTCTAAATCCAGTTGTTAGGTCTAGGTAGAAGAGACGCATTAAGTCAATTGGTCAACACTTACATAAATCCCATTGATTCAATTGGTCTATTTTAGTTAGGATAGTGTGTGCATTGTGCCTTCAAGTCATCTTGATGACAAATTCCATGAATTTTATAGGATTTTAGTCAGAGATTTAGACCTAAATTTAGCCAGTCCCACTAAGCCGGAAAATCTATGACACTGAAGAATCAGTTCTCTGGGAGAGATATTTCAAAGGCTATTTTCCCCCCAAAGATGCTATTCTTGAAACATTCTGTCACGTGGAGCTGCTAGAAATAGGATAGAGAGATGGAAACAGTTGTGATTAAGCATATCATTAAAAGGGAGGAGAAAATGAACATCATCCACCCCCTACTGCACACTACACTTAATTGTTTGGTGTAGTGCTATTTCACCAAATGGTCTCATCAGTTTCACACAGAGAAGGATGAAATAAAAACAACAGCAGCAGCTAGAAATTGGAGCCCCATGCTGATTGCCTCAGAATGACCCCAGTCATACTAAATTGGATCCCCACGGCAGCTTAACTTTCCACAATTGTCATTGCCAAAAATGTCATGAAACACCACCAGTTGGCTTAAGAGGAGAGTGCTGCCAATATTCAATCCTCCTTTTCTCTATTCTCTAAAATGCCAGACCATCTCCATTGCCAGTTTTGCGCCTACACATTGAAACAAGGAGGAAATCAGGTCTGATCTTAATTATGTTCCTGCTTTGAAATAAATATGGAAATAAAAACCCAGACATTGTTTGGCGTTCATATACTTTGGGCCCTGTAGGATGGTAGATGTGTACAACCAGTTGTATCTTCAGTTCTGTATCCCATGCAGGTTCCCTCCACAATAAGGCTTAGCTAAATTTCTAACCAAATTAGGCTGATTTGGATTTAGTACTAGGCTGAGATTTAATCAGATTAATCTGGTCCTGGAGTGAAGCAAAACCATTTGACATAAATCCAAAAATTTCACCATCAATAGTAAGCAAGCACGGAAACACCAATGGGTTTCCAGTATAACTATATAATGAAAAGACCACATTTCTCTGTTGCAAATGGAATGGAAGACAGCTGGCCTTTGCTCACTGGAACTTCTACTGTTGAATCTGATACAATAATCTCACTATACAGTTTGTGGAAAGGATTGTGTGTCATCAGTGAAGTTGTATAGTTGGTTTTCACCCTGGACATTCCACAGATATATAAACCCCACTTGCCAACAAACCTCACAACCTTTGAGGATGCCTCCTATAAATGTGGGAGAAGCGTCAGGAGATAATGCCTCTGGAACATGGCCATACAACCAGAAAACTCACAGCAAACCATTGGTTGGTTTTACTGTTTAGTAGGCAATAGCTCAAAGAACCGTAGTGATTGTTTAGAAAGTTATTGACTGCCTCTCCAAAACTATGTTTTTTTCCATTCTCCGGGTTTTTTTAGTAGCCTAGCTTAATTCTTTCTTTCCTTTTTGTTAAGGAGTAATATGCTTAATTTTTTTTTAAATTCCCATCTCTATCTCCCTACTCTTCCTGCCCGATTGGCTAAAATTATTTTTCGGCATTGGATTTGCTTTCCCAGTTGCAGGTATTCAATATAAAATCTCTTTTGAAGTCATGTTATTCACCAATCACTATCATTAGAGTGCACATTGCATTCATATTGTGAGACAGAGCAAATACTATTATCTGGTTTCCATTTCATTCCATATTAAAGTGAGCACATGAATCCCTAAATTTAATTTTCATGTGATCTCCTCATTACACTATCGTTTAAGGAAATATATAACTGAAAAAGTTTTGTCTATACTATTAATTAACTGAAATTCGAGTTAACACCCCATCAATGTACTCTTACTAGGGGATTACAGTTCTTTGAGATCCAAGATTACTACAGGATTTACAGTGCCTGAGATTCCTTAAGATAGACAGGCTTCTCTGCACCCTGCGTCCACATTCCTTTGTGGGTAATCCACTGGTGTGCATGCTGGAGATGGACTCGAGCAGAAGGAAGAAGTGTTTAACAATTACACATTCAATCCTTTTATGTTCAAACTATTCCCACTAAGATGCTTAGCACTCATTGGAGATACACAGGTGAGAAGCATCTTAGTGGGAACAGTTTGAATGTAAAAGCGTTGAATGTCTCAAACATGGAAAAAGCTGGGGAACATGTGATTTCGAGTGGAAAATAAAACATCAATAAAAGAGTTAAAACATGCATAAGCCTATTGTTTACTTTCTAGCTTTAAGCAAATAAGGAAATCTTTCGCTTGGATATTGTTAGCATCTGTGTCACAGATGGTTGTTTGGAGACTGCCTGGACTCAGTAGCAGGATGCTTATTGTTATTTGCTTAACCTCTAGGAATTCCCCGTATTGATGGGTGTTCCTGAGATAATTCCGTGACTGTTATGGCTTTTTTAAAACCCAATACAAACCTAAATAAAACAGAAGCGAAATGCAACAACTCCCTTCTTTTGTTTTCTTGCTTGCCTCCTGGTATCTCAGCAACCCAGGCTTCAAACACTACTCTTAAATGCCTGGGAGTGAAAGGACATCTTCAGTAACACGGCTCATGTCAACAAAATCATCAAGGCATGAAATGAGCCCTGTTTTCATGATACACTGAGGACTGGATGAATTGAGTCCCAGGGTGGACTCAACTGGGAAATACTTTAACCTGAACACACACTGTGCTTGCTAACCCAGTTGAGCTGGTTGCTCTTGCTAGCATAACTGTAACTACTCCAGAGATCAAGTGTACACTTATTTATAACACAGACAGCTTAAGAGAACTTTCTTTAGGTGTCAACACATCCTCATTAAAGATAATGTACCAAGTAAATGGCTTAGCACTTGACCCTTCCCCTAAAAGTGTTTTGAATGCAGAAGTTCAAAGTATGTGAAGCTTCTCTGAGATGAAGAAATCGCTATTCATCCATGTGGTTCAACACTAGTCACATAAAAAGTGGTAAATCCTTTATATGGAGGCATGCTATTAGGCTATCTAACCATGTTATTGTAAATTCTGACTGGCAGTAACTTTTGGAATCCAGCCCAACCTGGCGTTCTCTACTAGCTTCCCATCCAAATTCTAATCCAAGGAAGATTCTGCTTAACTTCTTAAAACTAGATGAGAATGGATGGGTTCAAGCTGCTAGATATCCATCTAATCCAGAACAGTCTAGCAAAACACTCAGAAATCCTAAGAAAGGTATTTACTGGTCAAGGAATCCTTCAACAGGAGATGCCAAAGACTGGATTTCGATTGTGCTTTTCCTGCATGGCAGGGTGTTGGACTGAATGGCTCATGTGGTCTCTTCCAACTCTATTATTCTATGATTATGTTTTGTTTAGGCTGCCCTTTTGTTTTGGAGATCAGATGCTTGTATATTACATGGTTCATCTCAATATATCTTTAAATGTGTCTTGAGCATTACAGTGGTGTAATGACTATTTGCAGCCTGGCACATAATAACAACATTCTCTTCCAAATTTTGATGACATTACTTTCTTGTTAATCTCCCTATGTTACAAAGGCAGCTAAGCAAAACCCTTTACTTCAGTGGTATTCTTAAACTGATAATCCAAGGACCAGTGCAGGAACACAATCCATCAACTGCTGGTTCCTGGCAAATTTCCAGGAAAGGAAGAAACCATTGTAGCCCATGGGCATCAATATGTTACAATTTCCTGGCGCGTGGCAGAGAAAATGCTGTCTCTCTTACATTAGATAGCTTGAGAAACATTGCTTTATGCAGAGTTGGCATGCTACACAATGGCCTGTAGCATTTAGCAGCCATAATAAATCGCAAAGAGAACTGCAATTAGGAACTCTACAAAAATGTAGGTATAATGAGGAGCTCTGCAAAAGCAGCCAAGGCCAGTGAGTGAATGTAAACATCATAAGGTAGTTAACTAGTTACCAGGTACATCAATGAGGATATATGGCACATTTTGGGAGGAAAGGTTCAAGTGTCTCCGTCCTAACATTCTTCACTGCTAGTGATTAACTGATTTGACCAACTTTCTGCCTTTCATTGTGTAATTTAGGATGTGATTAGGTTGAGAGATAATCTATTAGGTTGTATGATATACAGGCAAAAGCTAGTCCGAAGCAATCTGGCATGTGGCTGTTTTTGAGCCAAAGGTGAGGTTATCAGGAAGGTGATGTAACAGCAGAGCAGCAGTAAGCCCACACACACACACACTATAACAAACATTGAAAAATCTATATTTCAAATGCCAAACTCTTGTTCTTTAACTATACAATAAGGAAGCAGAGAACAAAGATATACTGTCAGGCAAACCCAGTCTGCATGGTAGGGTTTGCCTTTGACTGTAGATTCCTATGCCCTCAATTCTAAAACTTTATAAGACATCATCATTTATTCAGTTCCACATTCCAATGGAAATGCTCTTAGTCTTGAAACTGACACTTAGATCAATATCTCTGAGTTCCTGTCTGATGTCTGCACCTGCCTTTTGGCTGAACTCCTCCCAGTTGTCTCCATCTTTTGGAAGTATGGTCAGAGGCTGGGAAATTATTTGGGACTACTTAAAAGACCAGGTTGAAAATGCAAATATATAATAGCAGCTACCCAAGCAAACGTTGCCTTAGAATGGAAAGATAAAAAGAAATGGGAATTTAAGAAATTGCTCAAATATTTATCAGAGTAATATGCTCCAAGACTACATAACTGAAAGGAGGACAAAATATACGAGTGGACATCCAAAGAAAAGCTGGTAGTTGAAGTGTAAAGATCTGATAGCCAGAGCGAAAGGGAAAGAAAAATATAAGGAACTGAACCAAAAAAAGAACCTTTTCATCAGCTGTTGGAACAGCTGTCAGAATTAAAGATACAAGTAAAGACCTATCTCTTCTGGCAGGCTTACCCAGACAGTTTAATTGTGAATTTTAAACTCCACTGTATACCTTGTTTTTGTTCTGTATATATTATACATATTTTATGGAGTTATGTTTTAATATGGGAACTTTACAGAGTGTTTTAAAATGATTATGTGTTTGTGTTTGTTTGTGTTATAATAATGCTGTAACCTAGGAGCCCCCGGTGGCGCAGTGGGTTAAAGCGCTGAGCTGCTGAGTTTGTTGACCGAAAGGTCGCAGGTTTGAATCCGGGGAGTGACGTAAACTTCCCCTGTCAGCCCCAGCTTCTGCCAGCCTAGCAGTTTGAAAACATGCAGATCTGAGTAGATCAATAGGTACCGCTCCGGCAGGAAGATAACAGTGTTCCATGCAGTCATGTTAGCCACATTACCTTGGAGGTGTCTACGGACGCCGGCTTAGAAATGAAGGTGAGCACCACACCCCAAAGTCGTACATGACTGGACTTCATGTCAGGGGAAAACCTTTACCTTTAACCTAATGCTGTAACTTGCCTCGAGCTGTGAGGAAAGGTGGGCAAGAAATAAAGCTATTATTATTTGAAACACAACAAGATGAGTCCACAGCAGACAAGATCACTTTGCTGGCTGTTGTATTGGATCACACTTCAGACACTTCCCAAGTGTCTAGGACTGTGTGGTGTATCAGCAAATAATGCGTGCAGATCCCAGTAAGGTGGGTTTCTGCAGCTGGCAGATGGTAATTTGTCAGCGCAGATTGTGTTTAAGTGCAGGCCAAGGTCTTTAGGCACTGCACCCAGTATGCCGATCACCACTGCAACCACCTTTACTGGCTTGTGCTAGAGTCTTTGCAGTTTGATCTTTAAATCCTCATATCATGTCAGCTTTTCCAGTTGTTTCTCTTCAATCCTGCTCTTGCCTGGGATTGCAACATTTACGATCCATACATTGTTTTTTAACAAGATTGTGAGGTCAGGAGTATTGTGCTCTAAAACTCTGTCAGTCTGAATTCGGAAGTCCCAGAGTAGTTTGATGTGTTCATTTTCTGTAACGTATTATTATTATTATTATTATTATTATTATTATTTATCAAAAAGTATAACTGAGTATGCAGTATCTGGGTTTTCCAATGTCATGTTACTAGGAAGAAATTCCACATAATAGGGTGTAACTTTATGCAGGAAGTCACGGTGAGTGAACGTTTTTTGGCACTTGACTCAACTTCTTGAGTTTACACTTGCTCATTGTTATCCCTCCATTATTGTCTGGATGAGCATTATTTTTTAATGAAAAGTAAGTTATATACACAAAATATTCAAGAAACGGTGTAACTACAATGGCTGTGTAAGAAAACAGAAAGTCATACAAAAGCAAAGTATTCAACACCACAGTGTTGAAATAATACTTTTGCTGAGAAACTGGCTTTCAAGAGAGAGATGATACATCATTGAGTTTTTTATAAAAACAGACAGACTATAACACTGCCCATTAAATTTGTACTGGAGATTCATTTTTCTTGGAATAATCATATATGATTCAGAATAAAGGAAGATTGCACAATATGCTAATAACTTACCTTCTTCACTTGTCAATGTTTATTATTCTTGTATTTAGCAGCCCATTTAGTGGAGACTGAAACAGAACATCAGTGGTGTATATTACACATACAGCTCTTCCAATCTGAAGACATTATAGTAGGAATATCGGATATCCAAAGCTCAAATATCATTCCATTTATATTATCAGTCATCAAAACCTCACAAAGATCAGGGATAATTTTTAATTGCATAAATGTAACCAAACATTGTAATAGGATAGCAAATGCCAAGATTTGAGGTGTGATAAATTATACCAAGATCCCCGATAGGCCAAGTATTGAAAAAAGCAGCGTTTACTACTCAAAATTTAGCATTCCTGATTAATGCCATGAAATACAAGCAAAGAGTAATGGGGAAGGCAGTTGCTACTTGTGATGAGGGCCCTACAAGTTTCTGGGGGAAAAGTTTGATTTGAAAGCCTGTTCCCCACTCTCCAGAACGGTGAAGCTGTTCTACATTTAATTAGAAGGCTTGATTATTAATATTGCAAATCAAGCAAATGTTTCAAAGCCTTTGATGGTCTCATGCTGCTGGTGATGCTACCATTTCTACAAGTTTCTTGTATTTTTATGCTATTGAGGGAATAATATTTGGGGTAGGGTGTCGATCTCTCTCTAATTAACCTGGGATAAAGGTATCCTGTATGATCTTGGAAGCTAAGGAAAGTCAAGACTGGTTAACACTTGGATGGGAGACCACCAAGGAAATTAAAGGAAAGGGGATTCCACCTGCACATTAGGAAGAACTTCCTGATTGTAAGAGATGTTAAGCAGTGAAACTCGCTGCCTAGGAGTGTGGTGGAGGATCCTTCTCTAGAGGCTTTTAAACAGCAGCTGGTTGGCCATCTGCCAAAGATGCTTTGGTTGTGCTTTTCTTGCCTGGCAGAAGGTTGGACTGGATGGTCTGTCTGGTCTCTTCCAATTCTGATTCTGTCAATGCCAGGTATTCGTGGGATTGCTATGCATTGGCAGGTGACTAGAGGGTACAAATACAAAGAGGTCTCTTTCCCCATCCATCTCTTTGGAAGCATTGGCTCATTCCGGACCCATTTTCCAACTGCAGAGTGAAGACATAGATGAAGAATTGAGGTGACTGGCTTTGTTCTGTTCTGCCAGCAGAACAGATGCCTAGTGTTGCCACACACACATCAGACCAGAAAGGGAGTGGCTCAAGCCACAGAGAGTAGTTCTTGGTTTGGTATAGCATGAAGAAGCCTGATGTACCACAGCAAGAACAGAGCTCATACAGAAGTACATAGGGAGATCTTAGTTTTCTTCTTGCTCCAGGGCCCTAACCACTTAAATCCAGTCTTGACTAGTTTGTACCTTCTCCCCTTCGGTATTGTGCATTGAGACAGCCAATTTCAGATTTTAAACTACATTACCTTGAGCAGATGTGTCAACTGCAGTTCAAATCCGGCCCACCATGTCATTTTATGTGGCCCTCCAGATACTGTACTACAATACCTGCATTCCTCATCATTAGACATCATGACTAGAGGTGATGGGAGTTGTAGTACAATAACATCTATAGGGCTGCATTTTGTTCTGTTTAGTCATAGTGAGATTTGGACTTAGACACAAGAAGTGTAGATATGTCTGATGTTAAAATGTCATTTGATCTTTCTGCAACCTAAGAGACGTAAGTGCTATTGGGTTGAAATTCCCATGATCCCCACTCTGCATGGTAGATAATCAAAAGTTATCAGTAATATCTAGGGAATCAAACTGAGTAAAAAACTAATGAGCACCAACCACTACGGGGGGGGGGGGAATAGTTGGCCCTCTCTGTATCCATGGATACTCCATCCATGGATTCAACGACCCTTTGAAGGCAACGATCTGGTGTGGTCTTCAATAAAAATGACACCCCTGACCTAGAGGGGCTGCAGCTACACAAGACTGACAGCCAAGGCATATCAGCCATGGAGGGCAGGAGAAATTTGCATGAGTGAAGGGCAGAAAAATATATGAGAGACCACAATGGGCTTTGGGTAGGCATGCTCACAGAATTAGATTCTTGCATACCAAGACTTCAACTCCCAAAAATCCCAGCCATCTTACTGGCTGTTAGGAATTGTGGGAATCTCATCTGGAGTACTGTGTTCACTTTGGAACATCTCATTTGAAGAAAGATATAGACATAGGATAATTTTAGAAAAGGGCAACAAGGATGACAGGAGATATGGATAAAATGAGGAAAGGTTGAAAGGGCTGAGCATGTTCATCTTGGGCCCTTTCTACTCTGACATATCCATATATTGAACTGGATTATATGGCAGTGAAGAAGGGGCCTATGACTCCTAGATCCTTTTCAGTGAGATCGTGACGATGAGAGCAGTTAAGCAATGGAATCAATTGCCTAGAAAGGTAAGGGATCTCCTTCTCAGGTTGGACAGCTATCAGCTGGGAATGCTCTAGCTCAGGTTGTTAGAAATGGTGGGAGTTGAAGTCCAAAACACTTGGAGGGCCAAAGTTTGCCCATGCCCACTTTACACCAAAGCTCACAGTGGCATCAGAGCTGGTGAGAAGTTGATTATTCGAGGAAGTGTACCTATATAGCTCAGAAGTGAAATGGATTTTTCCTGTGATTGTTATGTGCCTTCCATCAACTCCAGCTTAAAAAGATTGACACGGGTGTTCTTGGCAAGATTTATCCAGAGGGACTTTGGCATTTGCTTCTCCTAAGTAGAAAAGTGCCTTTTCCATGGGAATCTAGTGTGTTTTCATTGCTGAGTAGACATTTGAATCTTGATCCCTCACAGCCCTAGTTCAACACTCCAAGTATTACCCATTGATGATTGCCTTGAATATATCTCTGATCAAAGGAGAGGACTGCTTCATCAGAGTCGGGTTCAAAGTGTTGTCCAGGGATGACTGGGTAAAAGTTACACATTGCACACACTCTGAATGACCATCTAATAATCTGGGTATGGAAGAGGCCAACATTCACACTAAAGCAATACAAATCCCTGGCATTTTTCTAAATGACGTTTATCCCCATGTCTCCTATATGTCATAATTTTAAGTCTCATTAATTCTGAGGCTTTATCGTTTATCAGACATTTCTCCAGAATCCGTTGACGACCATGGGATGTGCATCCTTTAAAATCAGCACAATCACATTCCATATTTACTCAGTGATTCAGCAGCATGTATTGGCTTATTAGGGTGTTTAGGAAAGGACCCTATGAATACTATCCCATATACAACAACTGTAGGGAAGTTTTTTTCAACACAATGACAATGAGAATTTTGCAGAACATTCCCATGGTGTATGCAGCCAGTTAGATCTAAAACAATAGGATATTTTAGCTTCAAGGTCTTATTGCTACTAGCTGTTTCTGCATACTTAATATATACAAATGAAAGCAAGATTATATTACTATCTTGCTAGGTTTGCAATTTGAGTTACCTTGATGCAGAATTCTGTATTAATGCAGACTACCTATACAGCATAACATACAAACAATCTAACACAACATACAAACAATCTACAAACCCACCAAGAAAATCTAACAAATGCTACGTTCAGCAAAGGACAAGAGGGATCCACTCACCTCTGCAGAAGTCTACCGTATACCATGCAGCTGTGGACAAGTCTACATAGGGACCACCAAACGCAGCGCCCAAACAAGAATCCAGGAACATGAAAGGCACTGCAAACTACTCCAACCAGAGAAATCAGCCATAGCAGAGCACCTGATGAACCAACCTGGACACAGCATTTTATTTGAGAACACAAAAATGCTGGACCACTCTCACAACCACCATGTCAGACTACACAGAGAAGCCATTGAAATCCACAAACATGTGGACAATTTCAACAGAAAGGAAGAAACCATGAAAATGAACAAAATCTGGCTACCAGTATTAAAAAATTCTAATATTGCAACAGCAAAAACAGCAGAGAGAAAAACAGGCAGGGACATCTAATCACCTTTCAAGAAGAGTTTGCTCCAGGCACAGTCAGCCCATTGTATGCTAATCTAGGTGGTCAGTTGAAAGATTCACACCTAGCCCAACTTACAAAATCCCTTTGTCTCACCCTGGTCATTCCACAGATATATAAACCCCCCTTTTTCCCAGCTCCAGCAGACCTCACCTCTGAGGATGCTTGCCATAGATGCAGGCAAAACGTCAGGAGAAATGCCTCTAGAACATGGCCATATAGCCCGGAAAAACCTACAACAACCCTACCTATACAGGTGTTTTCTTTTTTCTTCACAAGGTTGGAATTAGTTTGTTCAATTTAGGGTGGTCCATGTTTTTATTTCACAGGTCTGGTCTATAGAACCATTAAAAGCCATTATCGTTCAGTCCTCCCAACTAAGACAAAACTTACCAAGCTTCTATGCAAATTATAATAAAGTAGCTTAAATACCGTAGCAGTACCAGATAACATCTAGTGTTCGAAACCAAGGAGGGTGCACTCCAATTAGAGCTTGGATGAAAGACCACCAACAAATATCAGATACTGTAAGCTATATTTAAAAGGAAGGATTCTTTAGATATGGGATCACCATAAATCAACAGGTGGTCTAAAGGCATATAAAATGTTACTTTGAAATTTAATGGATGCAGAAGCTGTGGAAAATTATTTCCTCTTCTCTCAACATTTATTTCCATTTTTTGGCAATGTGGGTGGGTAAGTGCCCACCCTTTTTAGCCCTGGGGCTTAGAAGGCAAGCTACAATGTGTGTTGTGATAAGGTTTGATTAAGGGAGTAGGAAGGTCTAGATAATATGCTTTATATGCAGTTAACAGGGTAGTTCTCTCCCAAAGGCACTATATAACATTTGCATCCTTGACTTCCTGCCAAAAAAGAGAGACATGTACAGTATTTAGAAAGTTTTGGTTAAATGTACTGGCAATTACTTAGTTAGGGAAAATGTGTCATTGAAATGGTTTCAGCATAATTTTCATGCTGTGGCTTTGGTTTGTTTCCCTAATTCTCCAAAAGAAAAAAAGAAGAGAAACAACAGCAGTTATACTGTTTTGTAGAAGATTAACAAATTTTGTACAGGCAAGTACTGGAAGATAACTGTATTTTCAGGCTAATGAATAAAGTTGTTCTCATATCTGTAAAATTGAGTTGGAGGAACCTCCGAACCATTGTGCATTATAACTGGTTTGCCCTCATGAATGGAACTGCTACTCTCTATTTCTAGCAGAAATTAACTTTAACTCAGAATTTAGCTTTCGCAATCTACCTATTGCCAAACATAGATGTTAGGTTTTTTATTGAGAAAATCACAGAATTTTAAAGCGTCCTGATATATGAAAGCAATCCAAATTATCATACACTGGCTTCTTAGTAACTGACTTCATGAAGATTGACTGCAGCTCCACAAAGCTCTAAGAACATCATCTTGTATTACACAGCTGTGTAGCATACTTCTGTACAGTATGTAACTTCAGCTTCAAACCGTGCAAATAATCTAATTGGGTAACCTACTGTACCCAAAGCAAGAAGAAAGTCAGCACTGAGTGATTCATGCTAGATTTTCCTTTCCAACACTGGGATAAATAAAGCACTCTAGGTTTGTGTGAGTTAATTTTGAAGAATGACAACATAGGAATGCTATGGTAAGATTCTAGGATGTCTAGTTCCACAGCACCAATAAAAAGAACTCACGTTCATCAGCTACATGCTGAAATTCAAGCTAGATACAGTACATTTTCTTTAATATGTCAAGGAGTGCAATCATGTATCTGAAAGTACATACAGTGCCATTGAAGATGCCTGTGAACAGGACGCTCACCAGTGACTTCAGCATGTAATATGTAAACAGTGAAAAGTATGGGACCAAAACTTTTAGGTACATTAATTCAGTTAATATATTATGTGATGGTTACATTCAGTGAATGTTTATATATACATGCAATTATAGCCCACTAGATACATCTGTTTGCAAGATGTATTTGATCTTATAGAGGTATATTACTCTGGTAATGGTAGTTATGTTTATGTACATACTATCTTTTCCCTCATATCTTTAACCCAAGTAAACAAAGGGCTTGGAAATACTTTTTGGACAACTCCCAGAATCTCAAAATCAACGTAGCCAATGATTAAACTCTGAAAATTCTGGATGTTGGGAGGCCACAAAAGTAAATTTTGCAAGCTCTAGTGAGCAACACTGCTACTTGCAACACTGAGGAAATTCACAGAATGATGGTGGAAGCCCCTTCCACACAGCTGTATAAAATCCACATTGAACTGGATTATATGGCAGTGTGGACCCTGGTAACCCGGTTCAAAGCAGATATTGTGCATTATCTGCCTTGATATTCTAGGTTATATGGCTGTGTGGAAAAGCATGGAATGTCCCACTTCTGACCTAATTACATGCACCCAAATTTCCTCATGCATGTCCACACTTACTGCAACTGGTTGTAGTATACTAGAAACCCAATTCCTTGGAAGAAATGGATTAGGAGACATGGCATAACAGCAATCTCAATGAGTTCAAAATAATTACTTCCACATCCAAGAGGTCTTTTCACTCTACACTTTGGATAAAAGTCCTTGGTTGTGAGCACTTTCTAAATCCTTGTGTTAATGTACCAAAGTGACCAAATTTTGCAACAGAGGCTGAATTCTGTGCTTATGTCAGTTATTCTCCCCAAATAGCATATATACAGTACCTTGCAGTATTCACACACATCTCTTGACATTTCTACATATTGTTGTTTCACAATCTAAAGTAAACCAGATTTAGTTGGCATTTGTTGGCTGCATAAGCCAGCAAAGTCACCATCTTTGCAGTGGCATAAATAAACGTTGGTACAATCCACTGCCTCCAGAAACCACATACGTAGCTGAATAGAATCCACCTATCTACAGTTCCAATATAACCTGAGCTCAGTTTATATACACCTGTTTATGAAAGGCCCCCGAGTTTGTTGAATATATCTAAATATACAGCATCGGAAATATCAAAGAGCTATTGCAAGTCCATGTTAAAGGTATCCCAAGACCTGGGATTGAGGTGGAGGTTCATCTAGAAGGGCAATAACTTTAGACCCTGGAATTATTTAGAAATGAGACTGAATGTCTTTGAATGGTCTAGTCCATCCAATTTGAGAATCTGTGGCTAGACTTGAAAGCTGCTGTTCACTGACAATTCCCATCAAGCTTGACAAGAGCAAGCCCAATGTTGTGAAGAACAGATAAAATGATACATCTTAAATGGTGAAAAAAAAAACTTATCCAAGAAGTCTGACAGTTGCAATTGCTGCCAAAGGAACCTGTACCAGAGGTCATGGGGATACATGCATATGCAACCAACAAGTGCACATTTGCTCACTTAAACATCAATAAACAAGCAAGTTATGTACATAATCGAGTAACCATGCCAATTAAACTCATTTCCATTTCTGGGTGTAATGCAAAAACTGTACATATGCTAGAGCGGTGAAATACCTTTCTTAATTCTTTATTCTGCTTCAAGGCTAGTGGCCAAATGTAAGCAGGGCATAAATCCTCCCCTTTTCAGAGTTAGCCAAATACTCCTACTTCCTCAAGTTGTTTTTGTTTTGTCTAGCAGAGGCAAACAGATTCAGGCTTGTGGAATCTACTTTGCACTTTACTACAATCTTGAAATTGAACAGGTGTGCCCTGCTCAGACAAAGACACAAGACTTGAATCCCCACATTCTAATTTGCAGGAAGGTTTTTTTGTAGTTACTGCTATTGTAAAGAAATGGATGAGAAATGGTTTTAAACACAGAACATCCAGACTTCCTTTTGTCCACTCTTGTTTAAAACAAAACGGCTTTAAACTTGTAGGAAAACATTGTCAATATGTTGAATTCTAGTGGTGTGCGCTCTTGTTTTGTGCTGATCAACACACATACATTATAAACAATGATACAAATGGGTTGCTTATTTAGTCTTGTGTGCCTTCAAGTAATTTGCAACTAATGGTGATAGTAGGGTTTTCTGGGCAAGATTTGTTCACTGCGGATTTGCAAGTGCCTTCCTCTGAAGCCGTGTGTGAACTGCCCAGACTGACACAAGAAATTAAGAAAAAGGGAGAAAATTGGCTATGAATCTAATGTAGAATTAGTAATTATGTGAATTTTTCCTGAAAATTTAACAGGTCACAATTGCATATGTGTAGGTTAATTTTTCTAGTTTAAGTATGGTGTTTGGACTTATTTCAGTTACATTCAGTCATACTGTTACATTGATACATCCATCCATATATTTTCTCCATTAAAATTTTATAAGGAAGGTGCAGCCTAAAAACTAATGGATTTGAGATAACTTAGGCACCTCAAACATGTCAAAAATAGTAAGCACAAAATGATGCTGCACTATATTTTGTACATACAGCCTGAGGCTACAACTTTACACGTATATATTGGTACTCTGCCTCTTAAGTGTTCCTGCAGAGATTATTCTGGGTTACCATGCAGCTCAGCATTTACCATATTTTGCACCATGTTGTTTCATTTCAACATTCAAAATAAAAAATATACAAAGCAGATTGGCAAGAATGTTAGACAGATTTTAACCTGTCATTTTGCAACATACAAGAAACTAAGTGAAAATAGATGCAGATCGGTTTGATAAGGCATGGTGAATAAGAACTGGAAAAATTAAACTGTTATTTTAGCAGCAACACACTTACTAGTCAATTTCACTGATTGAAAAGGGTATCTTTGTCATCACTGTTTTCATGGAAGTGGGTAGACAACCTGGTGCCAACAAAATGTTTTCAGCTATATCGCCATTACGCAGTACTCAGGAAACATGCGAATTGCAGAAAAAAATCATCTCAAAGGCACCAGATTGTCAATCCTTTATAAGGCGATTGATGACTTCTTTGAGCATTTGACATTTCCAGAGATTTAAGACATTTCCTTGGAAAAAAGGAAACAATATGTATCATGACTAATAAAGTAGAACCTAAATAAGACAAATATTCCCCATATGAACAAAACTTTTTCTGAAGTTTGGCTAAAAAATAACATAATCAATGGACATTCCTGGCTGGAGATCTTTTATGGCACTGAAAATATTAATAATAAGAGCACAGATTACAATGGGCATTTTAAGTCAAAGTTCTCTCATTCGAATATGTACTCAGTTGAGTTCATTATGTGGCCTGTGTTGCTTCTACTGTCATAATTCAGGCAAAAAGCCTCATCAAGCACAACACAGATTAATAGAAATTTATCTCAAGTGAAAATCCTTGTGTGTTCTTAGGGGCAGCATCATAGACCATCTAATTCAATTCTGACTCAGTGCAGCAAACCCACTCATTAGTTAGAGATTAAAAAAACAAAACCTAGTGTCTGTAGAGCTACTGACTTCCATCATTAACAGTGATGGATAAGAGCCAAGGATCTTGGGGGCAGGGTGTATTTGCCCTCTTAGAACAAATAGCCACACAATCCTTTAGCAATTGCTTTATGCTTCTTACATAGAGTAAGTAGGAAGTGCACATCGTTCAAGAGACATTTAAGCTCTTCGATTCCACAGCTCTAGCAATCTATTCTAGGCAAGGGAACTTTGCAGCTAATCTTTCAACACAAAGCTTTGATTGCACAATCAGCCTTTTACTTGTTCTCTTAAGATCAGCAGATCATAATCTCTGAGCCCTTTGAGTCCAAAAGGGAAAGATGGTTGGAAAGTCCCTGGTTTTGATGAGTTTGTTGGAAGAAAGGAAACATTAGGGTGCAACATTGCTTATTAATATATCTGTTATTCTCTTTATTTGAATAAAAGTGAATAAGGGCTTTATGAAGAAGATATATTCCGTTCCCCAAAGTGGCCTGGATTTCATTCTGGTGATTAATTTAACTAGATAGAAACTGAGAAGTCAGTAACTTTACCACCTATACCAGTTACCAATACAGCTGTCACAGCTAAGTTTAAGTAACCCGCAGATATCATGGAGGGAAATTACATTTTACCAGGCTTCTTGATGAAGGCATGACACTAGTTATAATGAAGTATGAATACGTAACCAAACCATATCCCATTTTGTTTAGATTTTATTTTTTATGTTTTATGATATTGGTATGTCTATAATTGAAACATTCATATTTAAACTACCTGGAAATCTTTAGCTATTGTGCTACATAGAAATGTATATAGATGCTTTCTAATATCATACTAAAACTGCTAATCTTGTCCAATTGTATGTAATTTCTTTCTGTACCCATGATGCTGATTTTAATTCTCCCTATACAAATTTTATTTCTCCCTATACAAAGAAGTGTATGAAAAAATGTACTTGTTTTTGATCTAACGGTAACAGAAAATTTCAATATCAATTGCTTTTTGCCAATACCACTACCAACTTTATGGGCAGTATTTAGTGGATTCTAAACTTCTGCAAAATGGCATGAAAATGTAGCTTATGTGGGTTGGGTAAATCACAGGACTACCACCCCTCTCTGAAAACAGATCTACAGAAAAAAACATTACATGTAGGTAATTTCCCTAGTAACTGAATTCCATTTCACTAAATTCAGTTCATTTTAAGTTTAAAGCCCCAAATAGTCTCAGAAAGAAATAAAATAACCAAAAAAGGTTTTCTTTTCTTTAAATCCTATGCACACTTACATGAGAAAAAAACCCTACTGAACTCAGCAAGGGTCCATTTACACAGTTTGACACCACAAAAATCCACAGTTAAAGCAATGCTATTTCCCGTAGTAACCTATGGATGTGCGAACTGGACCATAAGGAAGGCTGAGTGAAGGAAGATAGATGCTTTTGAACTGTGGTGTTGGAGGAAAATTCTGAGAGTACCTTGGACCGCAAAAAGATGAAGCCAATCCATACTCCAAGAAATAATGCCCAACCGCTCACTGGAGGGAAGGATATTAGAGATAAAGATTAAATACTTTGGCCACACAATGAGAAGGAGAGCTTAGAGAAGATAATGATGCTGGGGAAAATGGAAGGAAAAAAGATGAGGGGCCAACCAAGGGCAAAGTAGATGGATGATATCCTTGAAGTGACTGGCTTGACTCTGAAGGAGCTGAGAGTGATGACGGCCAATGGAGCTCTAGTGTGGGCTGGTCCATGAAGTCACAGAGTCGGAAGCGAATGAACGAATAAACCAGACACCATTTTAAATGCCATGGCTCAATGTTAAGTAGGCCTTGACTAAAAGAGATCTTTCTGTTTTAAAATGCACTGAACTGTTGGAAACAACCATGAAACATCCCTGCAGAACTGCCTATCGAAAGTCAAAAGCAAGAAGTACTTAATCTCTAAATAAGTAAAAACTCAACTGCATGATGAGTATATGAAACAAAACTTGTGACATTAATCAGTGGGCATCTAGGTAACCCCAACTCAGTGCAAACTGAAATGGACATAGGACTGCAGAACAGAAGAAATGTTTGCATGGTATTTTGCTTATATGTGTTATTACAGAATGTTGTCTCTCAGTGACTGGCTATGATTCTTGAAACGTGAAACAACCTTCCAGAATAGGCAAAAAAAAAATGCAGAAAATAGAATGTAAGTAACTGTTAAGAAATTTAAAAAATGGTCAACATCTAACACGAGTTTAAACTAACAGCTCTTTTAACTGGGTACACAACGATTTCATTTTCTCTCAACAAGAAGCCTCATTTAGAGAAAAGCATATGCTTGAACCACTTGCTCATAAAACATGTCTCTGCTACATGTAAAACTATTTAAGAGAACTAGCAAAAACTACTTGCATTTGCAAATACATACCTAAGGTATAAGATATGGCACAGAATTAAACCCAGAAGCAAGCATTTCTATACCATGAAAATTACTGTTCATATTTTATATTTTCCAGTATTCAAATACTGCTATTTTTTAGAAACACCAAATTATTCAGGGACACAGGGTGCATCTTTACAATTAATCATTTGAATTTCTAACTTGCCCAAACTTCTAGTTATGAGGCTGGAACTTGAAAAATGCACTGTCTATCCTTCAAAGCATTATAAATGATTACAATTAAGATCAACCTATTCTGCTGAGTAAGGAATTAATTCTGGATGTATGTCTATCTCCATATACCTATACCAAATTGCGAAGATGAATCCACTGAATTCAATATGAGAAGAAAATAAAACAAAATGTATGAAACCTAGAGCCCCAAGACCATTCACTTCATAACATCTCCTTTGCTGTTATGGTCTATATGCCATTACATTAATGTATGAAGCAGAAATATATTAAAAACTTGTGCTTTGATCATTATTCTGTGATTTTTCTTCAGCTGATCACTCAGGTGCATAGCTTATTTATTTTCAACTGGTTTGCAGTAAACTGTCCCTTAAGTGAGACTGTTAAGTGGTTTTTGAGTTTTATTACAACGGTGCTATAAAATCCATCTGTTACACAGTGCATAACCTCTTTGAACAAAACAAATGTGCTGACCTACCAGAAGTGATGTAACAAGCACTACATTCCAGCTGAAATGACTTGATAAAACAATCATAGCCCTTAAAATGCTTATTTCTGATTCAGTTTTTTATACAAGATATACTGTTCAATAAAAATTATTTTCAGTCCTCCGCCCCCACCCCCCACCCTTTGCATTTCATCTTCTTTTTTATTTAATGGAGATAATTAAAAACACAGCATATGTATTCTGGGAATATGTAATTCTCTATTAGCTGACCAATTTGGGTAGGACAGTACATAGAGGTATATTGGCATTTGTGTCGGACATTAGATTAGCTCGCAGTTTGTTGGCTACCCCAATTACTGGGGGCAATCTGGAACCTAGCCCTGGGAAAGAGCTTGTATAATGAGCAATCCGCTTGCCTGATGTTTTATCTGTGCTGGGTGGCTTAGGTACTCGTTTACAAATCCAAGGATGTCTTAAAGCTTGGCTCGGAGTCATTCGTGCAGAAGGATCCCAATTAAGACATTCTTTTAAGAACTCTATAAACAAGGGGTCATCGCAGCCTTTCAGAGCTGTAACCCAGTCCTTGTTACCCGGAGCACTTCGCATTTTACCCCTACGCGATCTGCTGCCATTAAGAGTCACCTTCCCATCTGGCTGTGTGGTCAGAGTGCAATAGCGAGGATGACCTTTAGAATTAATGAAGTTTTTGGCTCGCTTGGACTGGTCCAGAAGTTTCTGAGGAGGCATCCCAAGTAGCTCCATCATACAAGCTAGCTGATCCCCCTCGTCCTCTCCTGGAAAGAGTGGGTAACCAGTCAACAGTTCCACAAGAATGCAACCAAAACTCCACATGTCTATGGGCATCCCATAGCGACTTCCCAGAATGACTTCTGGGGCTCTGTAGAATCGAGACTGTATATAAGTATAGACTCTTTGGTGCTCAAAACAGCTGGATCCAAAATCAATTACTTTGATGCCACTTCGTCCTTGCTGTTTTAGAAGAATATTTTCAGGTTTCAAGTCACAATGTATGATTTTGTTTTTACAAAGACCCTCTAGACATTGCAATATAGAATGGGCAAATTTGCGTACAAGCTGTAAACTGAAGCCTTGAAACTTATTTCTTTTGATCAGTTCATATAGATTCATGCTCAAGAGTTCAAAGGTCATACATATGTGATTTCGAAAGGTAAAACTCTCTAGCATGTGAATGACATTCATGCTACCCGTCTTATCTTGTTTTTTGAGATGCTCCAAAATCCGTATTTCTTCTGCTGCTTGCCTGTGAAACCTCTTTTCATTTCTTACCATCTTCAAGGCCAAATGCTGGTGGTGTTTATGGTCAAAAACTTTAGCTACTTGGCCAAAACTGCCTTTTCCAATTATTTTAAGTACTTCATATCGGTAGGCAAGATGGTCATGAGGCACGTGGATGTAGCTGCCTTGTTCGTCATCATATCCCCCATTGTTTGGACCACCAATGACTCCTTGCCTTTTCTTTGCATTTGGACCCACAAAATAAATTTCCGGGAAGTTAAGTATTTCTTGTTGCTCATAGACTGTTAACTGCTGTTTGTGTTGCTTCAGGGCTTGATCTGGAGACTGACTACCAGTTTTATGTGCTTTTGTTGAACTGCCACTGTTTTTGGATACAGTTACACTGTCAATACTTTTATCTTTCGCTGGACTTGGAAAAGACCTTTCGGAGCCATTTATGCCAGTGGACTGAAGAGTACTACTCCTTCTGTTACCAGAGTCTTCAAATAACTGTTCAACTTTGACTTGGCTTCCAGTCAAAGGATGATCCTTCATTGTGATTATGTTAGTAGCTACCTGCAAAAATGAAACAAAGGACGTGTTAAGTATAGAATTCTCATTTAAAAATTGGGGAAGAATAACAATTACAGGTATAAACTATATCAGCAAGTATAGTTAAACATTATAACAATTTTGATCTAATTCAAATGCAACCAGTCTTCCACTAGCATGCGTAATGAGCAGCTATGCAATGTTCTTCAATTAGCAAAGGGGCAGATACTGAAGACTTAGCATAAATCAGCCAATAACGGATGTGACTTTGCTCAGAACCACAGGCAGTTTACTAGAAAGGGGGAAAAGACATTACAACACAAGTAAACATGCAAAAATAATTGAGAAGCAGAAGCACATCATGAAGGTGGCTTTCCAAAGGGGAGGATGGAAAGGCAAATAGAGTGACAGGGGAATGGCAATTTGGTTACCAAGGACTCCATGCTACTCTTACAGATGTATGGATAGCTCTTTCATCATTCACTTTCATCTGCAGTGGTATAAGAAGATGCAACTCAATACATTTTGCATTATCTGCTAAAATATCACCTTGACCCAGATTTGGCCCTGGAAAAAGAAGTTTTGCTATTCTGTGCCAATGTAGGTTGAAATATTTTCCCCAGTAAGAACAGCAAACCTAAATTGGTAAGAAAACACTATGAATACTAGATGTCAGTGTAACATAGACATAACAATTTTTCGTGAGGCAAAATACACACTTATGGTCCTATTGCTTTTGTTTCTGCATTAATATACCATTACGAAGCGCTGTGCTATATTGTTTATCAATTGCGAGTAGTGCATAAACATCTGTTTTACACTGTAACCTTCAATTTCAAACTACAACCAGTTCTTGTAAATGAAGAGTGGCTTACATTTCATCAAAAATATATGGGAAGCTGAAATAGCCGATAAGCTATGCTATCCAATTCTTTTACAGCAATCCAATGTCTATCACAGCAGCAAAATAACAGAATGGCAAAAGAAATCTTGCTGAATATAACTTGGATATCCCTATCACTGAAATGCCAAAAGAGAGTTTATGTCACTGGCTCAAAAATGCAGGGTTTTATAAAATGTCGAGATCTATATTCAGCTTAATAACCATTAACTGCTACATCTGTCTGGAAAATGTAGACAGTATTTTAAGACACACACCTTTTGAGAGCCTCATAGAAAATATGATCCAGAGAATTAGCGTTTTAGTAACACACTCTTCATTGGGCCTAAGACTGAACTGCAGAGAAAGAATGACAGACACTGTAAAATCCTGAAAAAGTGACCACACACTGAACAGGCAATCCCCAAGTTACAAACATCCAGCTTACAAATGACTCATAGTTAAGAACACTTCCAAAAGACACATTTAACTTTTAACTCACTGTTATATATTTGCATTTAGCTAATCAAGGGAAGAAATTACTCCCAGCATGTTTTTCCATATACTGGCAGTCCCCAAGTTACAAACATCCGACTTACAAACAACTCATAGTTAACAACTGGGGTGAGACAACAGGAATTGAGAAAAATCTACCCATAGGAAGGGAAAAGCACTCCTGAAAGAGTGATCATGGGGGAAAGGTGTCTCCACTGAAGCTTTAGCACCAATCCTTGTTTCCAAATAAAGGAATTTTTTTTCCAAAATCCAATTATCACAGGGATGGAAAGTGAGGTGAAATCTTCTGAACAGGGGTACAGACAGCAAAAGAAACACCACAGAGGTGTTAAACCTTCCCTATGCTATCCAAAGCTCCCCCCCCCCCCCATATAGCTGGAATTTAAAATGTACCTGTTCTGACTGACATAAAAATTCAACTTAAGAACAAACCTACAGAACTTATCTTGTTCGTAACTTGGGGACTGCCTGTATATAAATAAAACATCACCAAATAAATCTGATTTATGAAAAAAAAATCTGAATTTCAGGAGAAAGGTGTTTTTTCCAGAAAAAAACCCCCTCCTTTTAAATCCCAATAGTAGTCCATAGCATGCCAAGAGGATTCTTTTTATTATGTAGTAATAAAATGGGGCAGAATTAAGAAGTTAGAAAGAATCCATCTGGAAGAGAACTTGGGACTCTGTTTTTCATTCTGCAAAATTGTTTGAGCTGCAATGTAGCTTGGGGGTGGAGAGTGTAATATTTCTACAAGTTAGGATAAAATTTAAAGGCAGATAATATCTATGGCATATATCAAAGTTGAAGAAGCAGAATTGAAAGAGGAGTTTCTGATGTCAGTTAAAGAAGACAAAACTAAAACAACGTAGTTGACAATTGGCTTGCAAGAAGAAAAAGAAAAAGCTTTGAAGCTGCACACCACACGAGGAACCATAATGTCTCAGATTAAATTATTTAGGACTCCTTCCTGTAGACAAAATGGGAGAAATTATTGGACCCAGAATGTTAAGCTGTCCATCTCACGAATGGTGGGAATTCTGCCTGCAGGCTGTGCCACATGGAATCTGGTGCACAATAACAAACATTAGGTTCCTTTTATGTAAAAAAATAAATAAATCTAACTTTCACACTCCAAGACACACACTTGCTAAATGAGAACATGACATTTGCTGAATGGCCTGACAGCCAATTGGTTTTGCCAAGCAAGTTACAAAATACCATTAACTATTTTTCAATAAATAGGTTTCAACTCATTGATTTTTAAGACAGCATTTTACTTAAAAAGACATACAACAACTTAAAGGAGAACTGTCACAGGAGACATTGACTTGGAAAACCCCACCTCTATTTTTTTTTCTGTACTGCTCTAAGAATAAGGGATATTCACTTGGTGTCACAATTTGAAACAACAATTCAGATTAATAGAATTCCACACAAATTCTGCCTATTTCCCCTTACCCACCCATTTCCTGGGAGAAGGGAAAGATAAGTGAAAATGATTAAGAACATCAAATTATTTAAAGTACTGTATTGATCCTTTTAACATTTACTAATTTCTTTATACACTACCTTAAAGATAACTGCTACTTAAAGGTAACTGTGCTTAACATGGGGCTGCCTTTGAAGAGTGCTTGGAAATGGGTCTAAAGAGCTAACCTAGGTTGCTAACTGGGGCTGGCTACAGGGAGCAGACAACACCCCAGTTGAAGTACCTCTACTGGCTTCTAGTTTGTTTCTGGGTATATTTTAAAGGGCTGATTGTGATAAACAATGGGTCCACAAACTCCTGGCCCATAGACTGGATACCGGATGTATCTCATTTGGTATAAATAAACATAAAAATAATGAACAAACTACAATAAAAGGCATTAAACATATGAGTGTTGTTTTCTAATCTGAACTGTAAATGGGCGACACTAAATGGACAAATAATCATACCAGGGATCTAGAAAAATGCTTTCAATGGAACCTTAAAACATGAGGGAGATTTGTCTCATGTCAGAAAGAGAAAAATTCAACAATGATAAACATTTTAATAATGCTTCATTTAGTAATTTATTCAGAAGCACAAAGACAGTATTAGTCTGGTATTCAAATATTTGGCACAGCAACTATCTGAATTCCAACCATTCTATCTTCTGTAGAACCTTAACATAACAAATTCAAAGCCTGGATAGTATGTGAAGTGGAGAGAAGCTGCCCCCTCTTTTTGTATGAAACACAATAGGATCTCTGACATCAGCACATGATCTCCAGACTTGTGGAGTCCACACTGCTTATGTAAAAGAAATGAGGTGCCAAGGGCTACAGAAGTTTAATATTTTTCTGCTGTTCTTAGCCATTTTGCAGACAACCTGAAGGTCCACACAGAGACACACAATTCTCTTGTAATGACTTAAATATTTTGTAATTATGTGTATTCAGTAATCTTTCTTCACTTTAATATATCCTGCAAGTGAGGAAATAAATACTTCAATGTGTTTATGTTTTGTGGTGAGCAAGCAGAAACCACAACACTATTTTTAAATTTGGTTAAATTTGGTTTCACAGCAAATTGTCAGAGAAGTCCTACTGCCCAGCATACCTGTCACAGTCTATACCAATTACCAGTAACACCAGTTATATCTTTTTGGAATCAGACACAATCCCAGAACTGAAGGAGAAAAACACATAGAAGGAGCACCAACTAAATATAGCACAGGAAAATCTCTGTCACTTTCCAAACATCCCATGGAATCACCAGTAAAAGAGCACACAGAAAAGACTTTCATAGGGACCATCTATGGAATACGTCAATTCTCAACAATTAAAAGAAAAAATCCTCAGTGATATTATTTCTATTGACATAAACACACACCAAATAATCCAGTCACAGGAATACAAGGACAACCTCCACTGAATGACTCACTGTAGTGGGATCAGTAAGATTCCCAGCAAGTGAGAGCCTCTTGAAATCCCTAAATACAGATTCAAATCTCTTCATATCCCATACAGATTAACTAATAATTATAGCTGGTCCAAAAGGCAGGCATAATGTTCCTAGATGAGGTCAGTGTTTCAAAAGATGTCACTCTATTCTTCCACTGGTTTCAATGGATGGCTATGCATTCCTGGGTAAAAAAGACAAAGGAGAGATCCAATACATGATAAAATTGCCATCTTTGATTTGGCATTTCATTCGTGAATTTTGATGCTAAAGACTATCATGAAAAAAAATTGGGAGAGCACTGGAGAATGGAAAGAAAGGGCTTGCTAGCTCATGCAGCCATAGGTTGTATTTTATGCATCCTTGCTTTGAAAGCATTGAGCATTGAAGGCTACCACACTGTATATAACCCTTCCTGCTTGGTGCAAAGTACAAGACAGGGTACTAGATAGGATCTTTTCTATGTCCCATCACCACATGAAATATATTTGGTGAGAATAAAGGAAAGGTCTTCTTAATGAAAAAAACTAGATTTGAACTGCCATACAATCTGTCACCAGATCAGGATTTTTCTCTTTATAAAAATTGACTTGTATTTTATCTTTTAAAACACTACTTTGTTTCTTAATGCTTGGGTCCAATGGGTAGCAGTAATGTGAATGTCTAGAAAATGTTGGAAAAACATTTTTCTGCTCCTTTTCCACAGAAAAACTGGGGGTGGGACGGGGGTGGTACTACAGAATATTTCATTCTAAAATGATGCATAAAATGTTCACATATTTGCGACCAGAAATAATTTTTAAAACCTATGTAAGAAATTTATGCATAGGAGAAGAGTCTTGGTCTTGGTTTCTTTTTCAAAGTTTAACTCACAATTCAGTCATACACACCAGAGCCAAAAGGACCACATAATGATAAATAAGAGATATTGCTCAGAAGCAGAGCCAATGTTTAACTCCAGAAGCCCAAGGTTCTAATCCTACTGACTAGAAAAGTGCCATCTGAAACCCTGGAAAACCACTACAGTGAATGTGTGAAACTCTGAATAAGTTGAACCGGGCACAGGCAAACTTTGGCCCTCCAGGTGTTTTGAACGTCACCTCCAAAGGCCAAAATACCTGGAGGGCCAAAGTTTGCCCATGCCTGAGTTAAACTAATGATCAGATTTGGTTTAGACACCTCCTATGTTCTTAGGAGTCCTGCTAAAGGATAGGCTCGGTTCATATATGGTTTTTGCATCAGCAATTCAATCTAGTCGGGCCAATTCTATGCACAAGCTTATTCATTAGTAACTCAACTGATTGTCTCATCTTGTTGCTAGTCTACTAGTGCACCCTTACTCTCATTAAGGCTCTAGCAGTCAGACAAACTGCCCTGATGCAAGGAAGCCCCCACTTCACTCCACACACACATTACCATTCAGAAGTGAGAGAGGACCCACTTTCAGACATTTAAATCCTATCTGCTCACTTCTAGTAACAAATAAGCAACAGCTGTGATAAAGTGAAAGTTAAAGGCAGACAGAGTAGCCACCTTTCAAGCTTCAGGTGCAGTTGCATGGACTTTTCAGCAGCATGATAGCAAGCCCACTGTTCCATTCCCAGGTATGGTTTTACATATAATGCAAACAAGCAATCTGTGTTTATAAAGGTTGTCAACCCCACTGAGAACTGGATTCACATTGACTAGTGCTACTGTTCACACTACAGATATCACTTGGTCTGCATCATGCTGGGTGAATAATCTGTGTCACTGCATCTGGAGGTTTGCCTATGAAGAGCCAAGAAACAAAGGAGGACAGTAATGTTCAACCACTGGGGCATTCAAAAGATGTTTTAATCAAGTGAGTGATGACATGCCACCTAAGTGCTCTCCTAGTTCCCTCCCCATTGAATCACAAAAGATTATTTTTGAAATGATACTAGTCTTGAAGTAAAATTGTGTACATGGCCAACAATTTTATGTGATCAGGCTGTTGCCCTTGTTTGTAAAAGGGAGTAGAGCATTGTGCTAGCTACAGCTGAAGTGGAATACCTCTTGTTTATCCAGTGAGTTTACCTTCATGTGGCGAATTATGGCCACTATATCCTTGCTTTCTGCACAGGGCATATTTCTCATTATGCACTCTGAGAAAATAACACTAGTAAAGATGGAAAAAGGACTGTGTAGACAACACTGATGTGCATGCATGGTTATGTGAGGAAAGACATTTATCATCCTCCCTCCCTTTGCTTACCTGCATGGAGAATGTAGGTAAGCAAACTGTCCCTATAGGCACAATGCCTGAGGACTCTAAATCACACCCACCATATGACCGACTGAAGTGATATGGTTGGTGTGATTTAGAGGCTTCAGGCATTGTGCCTATAGGGATTCTGAGAAGATAGGTGTTAACAATCTGCTCTACCAATATATCTTCTTAGGCACAGCTGTTTTTGAAAAGCACCATTGCTGTATTCTCCACTGTTCCCTTCACTAAGTTTCTTTGCAGTATGCCCCCTATGTGGGCCCTGCTATTTTTGCAGACAAAACTTGTTTGGATCAGCTCTGACTTAGATGCTGTAGGGCCCTTCCAGACAGGCCTATATCCCAGGATCTAATCCCAAGTTTTCTGTTTATCCCAGATGATCTGGCGATTGGGATTCATATAATCCAGTTTAAAGCAGAAAACCTGGGATCAGAGCCTGGGGTATTGGGCCTGTATGGAAGGGCCTGTAGTGTGATACAGGTTTGGTCGAGGTAAACTTGGCTCCTCCTTGTTCTGTATTATTGGATATGTTTCAATTTCTGCAACTAAAGATGTGGATAGGTTCCTTGGATATGTGAGAACCACTATACTGGACCCATGGCATCCCTGAGTAGATCAGAGGAGTCATGATTAACTAACTCCAGCACTGCAGGTTTCCATCTTGCCTTTTAAAAAGTCTGTGGTGATGCAAAAACAAACATATCCCTCCCTGAACTCTGCCATACTTGAAATTCTAAAAAATCTCTTTCTTGGGCAAGGTTTCACAGCAGGTGATGGCCTTCCAGCTCCAGAATTCCTGCGAGAGAATGGTTATCTAGACTCAAGTCAATCTGGTTTTACGTATGGTTGGCTATAAGATGGGACCCGGGTCACTGTTTCAACAATGGTTCCCATCCTCCTTCGAGAGGGAGTCTCGTTGGGGAAATCTTGTTTGACACCCTGGTCACTGGACATGATTCTATTACCCAAGGTAGTTAATATCTACAAGGTCACCTGGTATTTTGACATTTGGTATTACCACCTAACTCCAAAGTAGCTGGTTATTTTTCCAAGACTGAACCTGAAATTCCAAATTGTGTTTCAGATTGTTTTAGCTAAATCATTTTAACGTATAGTGTACGCTGTTTTGGGTCCCATCTAGGAGAAAAGTGAGTCTTGAATGAATGAATGAATTAGAAGTGTTAAGAGTAGATTGGATACCAGTAAACAAATTGAAACTTAATTCAGACAAGGTACAGGTGCTCTTGGACAGCTGTAAGACAGGTAAACAAATAGGAATACAGTTCTTGCTGGATGGGGGTTACACTTACTCCAGGATGTGGAACTGGATCTTAATGTCCACCTTTCAGTGGTGGCTAGGCCTCCATTTGCACATTTAAAAACTTGTGCACAAGTGATACTTGTTCCTGGAGATGTCAGATCTGGCTATGGTAACACGTGTCTTGATTACACCCCATCTGGATTACTTTAATACATTCTACAAGGAGATGTCTTTGGAAACTGTTCAGAAACTTCGGCAGATCTAAAATGCTGGGGCCAGGCTGCTAGCTGGGGCCAAGAAACATAATCTCCCCGTTTAAACAACTTCACTCTTCAGTTTTCAGGCAGAATTTGATGAACTGGTTGTGACCTTTAAATTTCTAAACGCCCTGGGTCCCGATTATCTAAAAGACTGTCTTTCCTTATGCAAACTATCCCAAATATAGACATCTTCGGGGGAGAGGTTCCTCTCAGTCTGCCCACCATCACAGGCATGTTTGGTAGAAACAAAGGAGAGGCCTTCTCAATGACTGTTCCTAAATTGTGTAGTTCCTTTCCATAGAAGATTCAGTTGGATCTCGGTGTTCTCTTTCTGCTGGAAGGCAAAGACCCTTTCCATTCAGCCAGACCTTTGATGCTTCAATTATGTGTTTGGAATGCAATGTGTGCTTTGTTTTTATCTTTTGATGTTTTCAATATTGTAAAAGCCAAGTTTTAACTGGATTTTGTTTTATGTTTCTTAAAGCTGTTTGAAATCCCTTGACAACAGGAACTTTTTATATTGCGGCACTTAATAACAAGTCTAATTTGATTCCTATTCTTCATCAGGGTGTTGGGATGGAGGAATAGTGTGCATTTTGACTTTCCATTGAATTCAATATAAATATTTTTATTTGCATCACCTCTTTGGTGAGTGCAACTTTTGTATTGTTCTGGAATTTGCTTAAACACGTGGAGAGCAGAATGGGTGGAGGAGACATGAAGGTGCAAATCCTGTCTTGAACATTGTCATATTCTCGACAGCAACAAATATCTTCCTAACTATTACTTATTTATTGTACTTATACCCTGCCATTCTCACCCTGGGAGAGGGGCTAAGGCTTGGTTGAAAGTGAATACAGAGCTCCCCAGACTAGAAATCTACTCATGAGACCATTGGAACTCTCTACTGTATTCAACTGAGCATAATTCCAAGCCCTCTACAAGTTTCTATGCTGCTGGATGTCTGAGGACGTTCAGTAAACATGCTTCCGTGCACAGCCATGAATGCAATATGCATTAACTCCATATACATATATCTGCAAATGCTTAAACATAACTTGTGTGATTAACACTGCCTTAGGGGCCCAAAGACACATCTGAAGAATGTTATGGATTCAAGCAGGGTTTGCTCTCGGTCCAACATTCTCTATACCTAATACTTTGGCTCCTATGCTGATTGAGTAACATGTCAATCTGTGAAGTTGTGCCAGGTTAGTCTTGATGTTCATGCAACGCTGCCAGTAAACAGGATTTATTCCAAATCTTTAGACAGACTGTTGGATGCCTCAAACTTCTCATCCCACACTGAATGAAGTTATAGGGAAATTAAGAAGTACATGCTCCCACTGTAATACGTTTCCCACCTGGTTAGAATTTTATATTTTGGGAACTTGGGTGAATTGGAACAGCAGGGATGTGAAGTCGCTGATTACTCATGTACAGCAACCAGCTAGATAATGATCAGATTACTTTTGGCAGACTGACCCACATAATTTTAACATCAAGTTCCATTTCCAATCAGATGACTTCAGAATAACTTGTCACACTGCACCCAACACTTCCTCTTGCAAAAACTGGACCACATAGTTTATTTAGCCCATAGCCGAGCTGTTAGCAGCCAAGAGAACTGATTGACAAGACAAATGGTGTGTACTGTTCACCAGCTCAAGTTTTTGAATGCTCTCAGTATAGCAGGGGACTCACAAAACTACTGCTCCCTCTACATTATAGCACTTAATAATGATCAGATAGACTTCTGAATGCACAGTGCAATGGGACTTACTCCCAGGAGTGTTCAAAAGGGAGCACTGCAGAGCAAATGTTGAATAGGTTGCAAAATGGCCTGTTTATATGTCAGCATACAAGACTTTGAACCAAATATACATTTTATAGTGTATACAACACTGCACTTCTTATGGCAGAACACAAAACTCTAGCAGATTCAGATTATCCTCCTGCAGTCCAGCCCACCATGATTCCACAACTAATTTTGGAGAATTTGAAAAATGATTTTAAGATAAGGAGAAAGAAAGCTGAAATAACTTCCAAAGGATCTGCCAGTAAACACTAACTTTAGCCAGATTTCTGTATTGATTCTTCATGCTCAAAATTTAATCTATACTGATAGAACAAGAAATTATAAGAACATTTAAACAACTGCTGGATTTTGCACTTTCAATAATGGCAGTATAGTTGATTTTTTTTAACATAAGGGTGGATATAGTGTAACCCTTGGGCCACATGAAGCCCTTGGAAACCCTAACGAGGCCACTGTGATGCCCCAAAAGACCTCTCCAGTTCCCAGCCCTAATTCGTTTTTTGTTTTTTTTTAATTTGGGGGCTGATTTTCAGACAACTTTTTATCCCTTACTGGGCATTTAAAATGCTCTGCTTTTCTACTTCTAACTCTGCAAAGCCACCAAAACCTCCCCCAAACACCAAAGAAAGAAAAAAACTGGCAGAAAATCAGTAGCTGAAAGTGATATCATGTCACTTATGATGTTCTGAATCTTGCTGCTGCAGTCCATGGGATATTCTCTGGGAAGTAAAATGGACCCCACTCCCTATGTAGTTGACCATCTTTAACTTTACATATATTCTATTTGTGCAAAGCTACTTCATTTGGCACATCACAAAAGTTTACGAATCTGGATAGGCAACTTAACAGTTGGATTCTACGCATATTTACTCAGAACCACACTGAATCCAAAGGTGCTTACTCCCATGTGCATGCAAAGGGCTACCAAGAGCTGAGGATCCTTTCAAATACATTTCACAAATTAGAAATCTATTCTTTTGGGTGCTTATTTAAAGGTAAACATGACGTCATTCCCTCAGGTGTACACTGAAAAAAAACCCTAAACAGGTGTGAGCATAATGTATATCTGATAAAGAGAGCTAAGAAATATTTACTTGTGAATATTTTGGTAACTTCATTTGTCAGATGCCAGCTGATAACACCATGATTTCACCTTGCAGACTCATCGTCCCATTATAACCCATTTTGTACCCTGGTAAAGCCACAGGTTCCCAATAAAAATCATCTCATGACAGGGTTATAGATCTTCCCGTTTTCAGATTATACAATCTCTGGTTTTACTCAGAAAACAATTCCCTTGTTGTTGGAAAGTATTCACAGAGGATCTTAGTTAAAGATTTTGTCAGAGCTGGATGTATTGCTGCAATCAAACCAAGTCAGTTTCCAAAGCTCACAAAATATGACTGATTAAGATACCATTCCAATGACAGACAGCACTAGTGTTTCCTAAAGCAATGCCTTAGAGCACATGAAATTATTTATTTTAAATAAAATAACACTGAACCAATTATTGTAGGATGTAAACACAGAACCACCTGTTCAGTCATATAATTAGGCACTTGTCTATTTACCAAAAACATATAAACAAGCATTAGGAAACATATAGGCACACTGTTAATACCCCTGTGTGAGCACTGAGTACAAATGCAGCAGCCAAATGATCCACAGATGTGTGCTGTGGTTTTAGTGTTTCCTTTCTCTCTCTTGCTTTAAACCAAAGAGACAGTGAGCATAATGATCAGTCACTGCCTTCATTTCTTACTTATCCCTCAGGCAGGTTTTTAAAAAAATAAAAAATCAGTCTAGCTTTGTCTCTTATTCAACAGCCTACATAAAACCGTTCAAGCTTACCAGACACAGAAAAAGAACTACTCTTATGCCAGTCATGTTATTATATGCTGGGGGAGAATAAAAACAATTATAATATTGAAATATTGTTATACATTGGTATTTATCTACAAAACACATTTATATACAGAACATCTCAGAAAATCCAAAGCTCATGTACAAATAATTTTCTCATATGTCCATTGCTTTTTCAGCTGGCCGATGTGAGGAGAAGGAAGGGACCTATAAGAGATTATGATCACAACTCTTATTATGTAAAATGTGCATAATACGTAGTAAATAAATTATACACAAAGGGTAAAAAGAAAAAAAGACACAAGTGATATTATTATACTTTCAAAGTGCTAAGTATATTGCCTGGCAAAAAAAGTCTTGTGATACTTATCGATTGTGCTGTCTTACCAGAAAATGCTAGTTTTCCTCCAGGAATTGATCTGGAGATTAACTACTAGTTTTATTCAGTTGATAATGGGAAAAGTTTTTGTTTTCCTTTTTCCAAACAATGCTAGTTACTGTCTGGCCAATTCAGCCAAACAAATTCCAATACCAGACACCCTTCCCTCAGGCTATAAAGCAATGGAAGAAGGAAAAAGATAAGCTTTTTATGGCCAACAGAACCGTACACAATGCCCCCTGGAAAATGTATTGTCAAGCTGTACTTGTTAAATCAGGAATAGGGTTATTCATCAACACACACGTACCAACCCTTTCAATATGTTATTAAGTAAGAAGACATTGCACTGTAATTCTGAATTTTCACTTGCTGAAGAATAGAATCCAATATAAGAGAGGAGGAAGAAGATAAGCATATTAAGGTTAACAGAGCTGCCTGCAATTATTGTATTAGACAAATGTTTTAAAATATGCTTATTTATTTCTTATTGTAAATTTGTTTTTACAGGTTATTATTTTATATATACATATTGTTTTGTATGATCTTTTATATAATATTGTAAGCCGCTTTGGGTCCCGTTTATGGAGAAAAGCAGGATATAAATATTTATTATTATTATTATAGCCTTTTTCATAGATACAGCTGTATTAATATTGTGCTTTGTTGAAGCATCCAGTTATAAAATGCTTCTATTTGTGCTGTTGTGGATAACAGAATATAAAAAGCTTGAAATCACTTACATTAGCTCTCCCCAGTGAAGGAAGTCCAGAAGGAGTGCATTCTTCATTTGTAGGATCTGAATATCTAATCTGATCTATTCTCATGTAGGAATCATACAAGCCATCTCCAAACCTGGCTGGAAATAACAAGATGGTCAGTCAAAACTAACACCAAGTTATATATATATGATTTTCATTTTGTTCTTAAGAAATACACAAAATTTGCACATAAAGCACAGCAACTATTACAACTTCTGAAGAGTTTACACCAGTGTCTTAAGGTAAAGATTTATTTCCCATTAGCACTTTTAAAAACAGTACATTCTCAGACTAGCTCCATCATCACCCCTGAATTTTTTTTTATCTTGAAATCTTCAGTCTAACAATATACTTTAATCTTCATCCAGGCAGATAGGACATTTTTATTCACCAAAGTTACATTTTGTTGCATAATTCATACAAAACAAGTATTGCAGGCATTTAATGACATTGTTATATTTCTCCTGGTAACAACGTCCCCAACTTTTACAACCCTTCCATACAGATTTTAAGAAACAGATAAAAGGTTTTTTCTTTTTTTGTCGTGTCAGGAGCAACTTGAGAAACTGCAAGTCGCTTCTGGTGTGAGAGAATTGGTCGTCTGCAAGGAGGTTGCCCAGGGGACGCCCAGATGTTTTGATGTGTTACCATCCTTGTCGGAGGCTTCTCTCATGTCCCCGCATGAGGAGCTTGAGCTGATAGAGGGAGCTCATCCGCCCTCTCCTTGGATTCAAACCTGTGACCTGTCGGTCTTCAGTCCTTCCAGCACAGGGCTTCAACAAATATATAGCACTTCTATTGGTTATTGTGTCTATGCTTGTCTGCAAAATCAAAGAAGGGTGGCATCTACGCAGAACAAAAGTGTACTTATGTGTTTTTTATCCTTCTGTATTTGAGTATTATGGGATACTCTTGATTCTGCATTCATAAATACCCCTGTTAGATATGGAGCATTTTACAACCTATAATACTCCAAAATTCTTATTGGGGTTAAGAAAGATCCTAGATTAATGTGCTCAGGGATTTTTTCCCCAAGCCTGGATAAGGGATAGAGAGAGAGAGAGAGAGAGAGGTTGTGCTGGAAAATGATGCTATAATAGCTATTTAAATATGAGATAAAAATATGAGTATGGTCAGCAAAATTGGCAATATTTTCTGTAACATGGTTCTACCATCATTCATAAACCAGTGCCTATTAAATGGAGAGAATGTATGCATGCATGTGCATTCAAGTCGCAGGTCTATTTAATGTGACCCAAAGTGGCTTTGCTAGTTCCTTCCTCTGAAATATAGCATTTAATGGCCTTGCAGCTTCAAAGCCCAGCTGGTTGCTGCCTGGGGGAATCTTTTTTCTCTCTGCAGGAGTCTACTGTGTACCATGCAGCTGTGGAAAAGTCTACTTAGGGACCACCAAACACAGCATCCAAACACGAATCAAGGAACATGAAGGGCACTGCAAACTATTTCAACCTGAGAAATCAGCCATAGCAGAGCAGCTCATGAACCAACCTGGACACAGCATATTATCTGAGAACACTCTAAAAACTACCATGTCAGACTACACAGAGAAGCCATTGAAATCCACAAGCATGTGAATGATTTCAACAAAGGAGAAAATTATGGAAATGTACAAAATCTGGCTACCAATATTTAAAAAAACTCTAAAATCAGGACAGTAAATAAAGAGCAACACCCAAAAAGCAGGGGAATTCCAGACATGAAACAATCAAGGCCAGCTAACACCTCCCAACAAAGGACAACAGCCAGGCAGCAAGCTGCAAGGCCATTAAATGCTAATCTGGGTGACCAATTGCAACATTCACACCTGCCTCAAACAGACAACCGTTCTTTCTCCCACCCTGGACATCCCACAGATATATAAACCGTTTTCCTGGTTTTCAACAGACCCCTCTCAACCTCTGAGGATGTCTGCCGTAGAAGTGGGTGAAATGTCAGGAGAGAATGCTTCTGGAACACAGTGATACAGCCTGGAAAACTCACCGCAACCCAGTGATTCCGGCCATGAAAGCCTTCGACACCAAATACACTTCTTGAGAAGGGGAATGCAAATATTTTCTTTTTACTCCGTTTGTTTCCAGATTACCCTCAATTAGATAACTAATTACACCCCAACCAGATTACACTCTTCTCAAGTGAACTCTATGCTTATGTCACATAGCCATAAACGATGGCCACATAGAACAAAGCATTCTTTATGGAAAATGTCTTGTGCTTATGAGCTGCACTTTATAGAAGGACACTCTCAAAATCTGCAATACTGTGGGGGGAGAAGAGCAAGTCTAGAAATGCAGTCTTCTTTTTTGGAGGAAAAAAAAGGATTGCACGCAGGCAGTTTAATGGCAATTCCTGCTGATCAAGGAAAGGAGGGGTCCTGTTTTGTACAATACTAATTCAGAACAGAAAAGAACTGCCAAAGAAAGAGTTTTCCTTATATCTGAATTTGGCAGCCACAAGATGAGAAATCCGCCTCGCTTTGTCTCCTAACGTAGTAATAATAATAAAACCAAGAAAGACCATTTCAAACCCAAGGCCCCCTCCCTTCCCGCTACAAACGCAACAAAGCAACTCTTACAAAACAAAAACGGGGCGAGACAATGGAGAGTAACGTCGTTTGCCATGGTGAGCCCCCCAAGGCAGCCCCTTTCAAGCCTCCTGAGGCCAAGCGAGCCGTTAAAATGGGGCGCCGGTGGCTTTGCTGCTGCTGCTGTTGTTTTTCAAAAGCCTCTCTGGACAAGGCGAGGTTTCCATTGGCCTCCCAAGAAAGCCGCCCTGGAAAGATCTGCCCAGGACTCTCATCCTCCCCGATTAAGGCCTCGTCTACACCGACCATTTAATGCAGTTCGAAGCTAGCTCCCAACTGCGGCTTCCACAGCGGAAACACTGCCTTCAATACCGGTTTCAAACTGCATTAAACGGCCAATGTAGACGGGTGATCAAAGGCACCAATTTTCACCACGTTTATGGAGTATTTTTCGGGAGGGGGGGGGGAGCTCCAAGCAAAGCCAAGAAATCCGAATTACTGTCCCTTCTTTGGGCCCTTCCACACAGCCATACAGCCCAGAATATCAAGGCAGAAAATCCCACAATATCTGGTTTGAACTGGGTTATCTGAGTCCACACTGCCATATATTCCAGTTCGAAGTGGATAATGTGGGGTTTTATTCAACTATGTGGAAGGGGCCTTATTCAAGCAAACATTGGATGAGAAGGTACAATCCTCATTGGACTATGTGAAGTGCAAGAAGAAAAAAAGTGCTATATTTATTGATTTATTTACTCTATTCTCTACCCCGAAGGGGACTCAAGGCAGCTTACATACATAGGCAATTATTTAATAATAACAACAACATATTCAAAAATAGTAACAACAACATCAACAACAATAACAACAGTTTGGAAAGTGTCCAACGTGTGATCAAGTACAAAGCCCAGCATGATCTTGTATCCTGTGTACTAATCTTGTTATGTATCAAATAATAACAGTAATAATAATAAATAATTATTTATATCCCACTTTTCTCCCTAAACGGGACCCAAAGCAGCTTACATTATATAAAAGACCATTCAAAACAATATGCATATTTAATACACATACAATTCCAATACCATTAAAATTAAATTTAATACATATTAAGCATTTAAAAACATACGTTCTGACAAGACAATAATGTTTACTTTTTTTTAAAAAAAATGTTGAGTTGTTTTACTGACTGCTTATTGTATTTTGTATTATTTTGGTTGCTGCTGATTTTGTTTTGTATTTCACTTTGGGTCACTTTGTAAGAATGAAGGGTGGGATATAAATAAAGATGATCGTAATAATAACATGACAAGACACCACAAAGTTTACTGTTCGTTTTTTTTTTTTAAATGTTGATTTAAGTTTGTTTTATTGACTGCTTATTATATTTTGTATTATTTTGGTTGCTGGTGATTTTATTTTGTATTTCACTGTATTTTAAATGTTGGGTCACTTTGTAAGGGAGAAAGGTGGGATATAAATAAAGATGATGATAATAATAAAAATTATTATTTATTATTATTATATTCCAACCAAGGCCCCATCCACACTGCCAAATAATGCAGATAGAACTGCATAGTCGGCGAAAACTCATATAATGCAGGCTCAAATGCAGCTGAACTGCATTATATAGCAGTCTAGATGGGGCCCAAGTCTGATTTTTGAAGAAATCCGGACTAAAGGCCCTTCCAACAACTCCCTCCCCACGAAGATTGCATTGACACTGCATTATATAGCAGTTTAGATCAGGCATGGGCAAACTTGGGCCCTCCAAGTGTTTTGGACTACAACTCCCACAATTCCTAACAGCCTACCGACTGTTAGGAATTGTGGGAGTTGTAGTCCAAAACACTTGGAGGGCCCAAGTTTGCCCATGCTTGGTTTAGATCCAACCATAGACACGTGGCCCTGCAATCCTCTTGAGGAAACCCGGGCCTGGAATAATTACAAATACACGTGTCAGTCCCCTTCCCCCTCTTCCCACGAGGCTGTTCTCCTCCATGCAAATTCAACATCCACTCCATTGAGGGTCAACCTCTCTCTGTGGCCTCCTACATCTTCCCTTTGTGTATATTGGGAACGGATCCCCCCCCCCTTTCCAAGCAGAATGGAAAGGCCCTCCCGCCATTGCGCCGCTTAGGAAGTGGAATGTACTACTTTCTAAAGGGGGGGGGTGCAGGAGAAGAGGTTCCAAGGTGAGCCCACGAGGCTCCCGCACTCCCTTCCAGCACCCAATCCAGGCCAGGCATACCTGCGGCGAGGGGCCCCTCCGGCTTCCGGCTCAACAACATCATGGCGACGAAGGGGGCGAGGGGGAAGCCCGCGGGCCGCACGCCCCATCACCCTCGCCGGGGACCTCCGCTCCTCCGCCGCCGCCGCTCTCCCGCGGGCCCTTGCTCCGCCGCCGCCGCCTTCGTTCTGAGGAGGGAGCCAGGCCCGCCAGAGAGAGAGAGAGAGAGAGGGAGAGGGCGGGCGGGGCTCAGGGCGCGGTTGCTATGGAGACGGCTGCTTGGGTCGCTAAGCGCATGCGCGGTGGAGGGAGGCGGGGGGAATGATGATGATGAGTGGGGACCAGAGGCCGGCCCTTTCGTGCAGGCAGGTCCTTCGAGGACTTGCTGAGAGAATAGAATGAGATTCCCTTTGACCTGGAATGGGGTCATGGCGGAAGAGGGCTTTTCAACACGTACACAAGAAACTGTCCGTTGTAACTGTAGTCATATGCCTCTATATCAGGCCTGGGCAAACTTGGGCCCTTCCTCCAGGTGTTTTGGACCAACTCCCACCATTCCTAACAGCGTCAGGCCGGGTTGTTGTAGGTTTTTTCGGGGTATATGGCCATTCTCTCCTGACGTTTCGCCTGCATCCTCAGAGGTAGTGAGGTCTGTTGGAACTAGGAAAAAGGGGTTTATAATTCTGTGGAATGACCAGGGTGGGACAAAGGACTCTTGTCTGCTGGAGCTAGGTGTGAATGTTTCAATCGACTACCTTGATTAGCATAGAATCATAGAATCAAAGAGTTGGAAGAGACCTCATGGGCCATCCAGTCCAACCCCCTGCCAAGAAGCAGGAATATTGCATTCAAATCACCCCTGACAGATGGCCATCCAGCCTCTGTTTAAAAGCTTCCAAAGAAGGAGCCTCCACCACACTCCGGGGCAGAGAGTTCCACTGCTGATCGGCTCTCACACTCAGGAAGTTCTTCCTCATGTTCAGATGGAATCTCCTTTCTTGTAGTTTGAAGCCATTGTTTCGCGTCCTAGTCTCCAGGGAAGCAGAAAATAAGCTCGTTCCCTCCTCCCTGTGGCTTCCTCTCACATATTTATACATGGCTATCAAGGAGCCCCCGGTGGCACAGTGGGTTAAAGTGGGACTGAAGACCGACAGGTCGCAGGTTCGAATCCGGGGAGAGGTGGATGAGCTCCCTCTATCAGCTCCAGCTCCTCATGCATGAGAGAAGCCTCCCACAAGGATGATAAAAATATCAAATCATCCGGGCATCTCCTGGGCAACATCCTTGCAGGCGGCCAATTCTCTCACACCAGAAGCGACCTGCAGTTTCTCAAGTTGCTCCTGACACTAATAATAATAATAATACATGGCTATCATATCTCCTCTCAACCTTCTCTTCTTCAGGCTAAACATGCCCAGCTCCTTAAGCTGCTCCTCATAGGGCTTGTTCTCCAGACCCTTGATCATTTTAGTCGCCCTCCTATTTGATGGCATTTGATGGCCTGGCAGTGCCTGAGGCAATCTTTTGTTGAGAAGTGATTAGATGTCCCAGATTGTTTCCTCTCTGTTGTTTTGCTGTTGTAATTTTAGAGTTTTTAAATACTGGTAGTCAGATTTTGTTCATTTTCATGGTTTCCTCCTTTCTGTTGAAATTGTCCACATGCTTGTGGATTTCAATGGCTTCTCTGTGTAGTCTGACATGGTGGTTGTGAGAGTGGTCCAGCATTTCTGTGTTCTCTAATAATATGCTGTGTCCAGGTTGGTTCATCAGGTGCTCTGCTATGGCTGACTTCTTTGGTTGAAGTAGTCTGCAGTGCCTTTCATGCTCCTTGATTCGTATTTGGTGGTCCCTATGTAGACTTGTCCACAGCTGCATGGTATACGGTAGACTCCTGCAGAAGTGACAGGATCCCTCTTGTCCTTTGCTGAACGTAGCATTTATTGGATTTTCTTGGTGGGTCTGTAGATAGTTTGTATGTTGTGTTTCCTCATCAGCTTCCCTATGCAGTCAGTGGTTCCCTTGATGCTGGTGGTCTTTGCGTCTTCCAGCATGCTGACATTTGTCCGCTTGTCTTCCCAAGAGATTTGCAGGATTTCCGGAGGCAGCGCTGATGGAATCGTTCCAGAAGTTGCATGTGACATCTGTAGACAGTCACAGGCATATAACAGGGTTGGGAGGACAATAGCTTTATAAACAAGCACCTTGGTATCCCTACAGATCTCCTGGTTCTCAAACACTCTCTGCTCCATTCGCAAAAATGCTGCACTCACAGAGCTCAGGCAGTGTTGTATCTCAGTGTCGATGTTGACTTTGGTGGAGAGGTAGCTGCCAAGGTAGCGGAAATGGTCAACATTTTCAAATGTTACACCATTAAGCTGTATCTCTGGCATTGGAGAGGGGTTGGCTGGTGACTGCTGGACTTTGGTTTTCTCGATGTTCAATGACAGGCCGAGTGTCTCGTATGCAAAGGTTTTTAGAGTGGCAAAGGTTTTTAGAGTGGCTTTTAGGTCTTCTTCTGAATGCGCACAGACGACGTTGTCATCAGCATACTGGAGTTCTATAACAGATGTTGTTGTAACCTTAATTTAGGCTTTCATACACAGACTGGGCCACAACAACACGTGGCAGGGGATGGCTAGTAGTATATATGTATGATACTTCATTATCAGACCTGGGCAAACTTGGGCCCTCCAGGTATTTTGGACTTCATCTGTCCGATAGATGATTTCCACTCCGATGGGAAGCTTCCCATCAACAAGATGAAGTATCATAGCGATGGAGATGGAGATGAAAGCCTAAATTAAGGTTACAACAACATCTGTTATAGAACTCCAGTATGCTGATGACAACGTCGTCTGTGCGCATTCAGAAGAAGACCTAAAAGCCACTCTAAAAACCTTTGCAGAAGCATACGAGACACTCGGCCTGTGTGTTGTGCGTGTATATGTGTATATACACATATGGAAATGAGCACGAACCTCCAAAGTTGGACATGACTGGACTTAATGTGAGGGAAAAACCTTTATTTATTCATTTATTTATTTCCAGCATTTCTACCCTGTCCTTCTCAACCCCCGAAGGGGGACTCAGGATTACTTACATTTGGCACAATTTGATGCCATTAAATATAACAAAGCAATATAACAACAATTAAAACAATAAATAGAACATTAATTAAAACAATAAAAACAGCATTAACTGCTGTAGCACCATTCCAGTCAAATTCCATACCCAAAGCGCTATTTATGTCTGCTGTCCAAAAGCCTGGTCCCAGAACCACGACTTCAATTTCTTCCTAAAAGACAGGAGGGATGAAGCCAATCTTACCTCGTTGGGAAGCGAGTTCCATAGGTGGGGGGTACAGCTGAGAAGGCCCTGTCTCTCGTCCCCGCTAAACATATTTGCGACGCTTGCGGGAGCGAGAGCAGGGTCTCCCCAAATGATCTTAAACTGCAAGGCAGGACGTAGTGGGAGATGCGTTCGGACAAGTAAGCTGGGCTAGAACCATATAGAGCTTTACCTATGTGTATATATGTGTTTGCGTATATATGTGTGGTTTTGTGCATGTGTTGTAATGTAATTTTGGGGGTTTTGGCCGTTTAAGTCCCTTCTGTTGTGTTTTTCAGTGTTTTTATGACTACTGGTCACTCATTGACCTTATAGGTGTATTGTGTCCAACATAACATTACTAAAACATTGTTTAAATCACGCAGGTTTGAAAACCTAGTCCAGGTCAGTCCATTGTGATTCACACAAATTGGGTCTCATTCTAAATTGCTGCCCCTACTGTTTGAACACTTGGTCTCATAATCAGGTTTTGGGTTTCATTCTAAAGGAAAAGAGGGAAGGGCCCTTCTAATGTCACTGGGTAGAGCAGGCATCCTCAAACTTTGGTCCTCCAGCTGTTTGGGCCTCCACTTCCCAGAGTTCCTGACAATTGAATAAGCTTGTTAGGGCTTTTCAGAGTTGGAGACCCTGGAGGACCGCAGTTTGAGGATGCCTGGGTAGAAAGTTCCACAGGTGAGGGGCCCCGTCTCTCATCTACACCAGTCGCGCTTGTGAGGATGGTGGGACTGAGAGCAGGGCCTCTCCCGTCGATCTTAGACTTCGCAATAGTTCTTAGCAGGAGAAACGTTCAGAAAGGTAAGCTGGGCCAAAACCTTTCAGGGCTTTATAGGCTAAAGCCAGCACTTATGCTTGATAGCAGATTGGCAACTAGTGGAGCTAGCATAGCAGAAGGGTTGTATGCTCTCTGTATGCCACTCCAGTGAGCAACCTAGCTGCCGTCCATTGGACTATTTGGAGCTTCTGAACAGTCTTTAAAGGCAACCCCATGTAGAGTGTGTTTCTGTAATCTATTTGGGATGTAACGTGAGCGTGGACCACCGTGGCCAAGTCTGACTTCCCAAGGTACAGGCGCAACTGGTGCACAATTTTTAATTATGCAAAGGCTCCCTAGCCACCGCAAAGACCTGGGGTTCCAGGCTCAGCTATGAGTCTAGGATCACCTCCAAGCTGTGAACCTGGAATTCTAAATTCTCAAATTGTTAAAGTTCAATAAAACCTGTTTTGAGGACAGTGAGAATCATAAAAGCTGCTAATAATTTCAATGCATCATTTTTATAAACTAGAAGTATCTTATAAATAAATGGGGATAAAACAAGAGAAAATAGAAGCTATTCACTTCAAAAGGCGGTATCTTGAAAAAACGAGATTTGTGTGGAAAAAACTGTCTGAAGAAGAACATGAACTAAAAATTCAGTACATGGTAACAAACATTGTGTTGGTTTGCTAGCATTGCGGTGGCCATGGTCCAAGAAACTCAGGATTACAAAATAAGTTTATGTAAGTTATGAGGGACTTTGCTGTTTGATATAACAGACTTGTGACAGTAAGTTATGAAAAATAAGTCATGAAGGGGTCTGATGTTCGATAAACAGACTTAGAAAACTCAGTACAAGGAAAATGTGTCAGTAAAAGGCACCATCTAGTAAAGGCAGTTATGAACAGGATTAACTCAGATATATTTATCCTATATATTTATAATTAACCAACCAATCAGTTAAAATTATATTGATTTCCAGTGCCTACTGAGAACTGAGTTCAGTGGGTATACTTCTAGGGTTTTTTTTTTTTTTGGTTTCTTTTTTTGTCATGTCAGGAGTGACTCCTGGTGTTAGGATGTAAATAATTGCAACTAAGCTTTGTTTAAAATAAATATTGTATAGCTGACAGTCATTTTGTCTGCAAGTAAGAGAAGTTATAGTATAACACATTTGGGGAAGACCAGGTTAGGGAAGGCAGCATGATGTATTGACAGGCTTCTGGATAATATTAATAAAACAAACAATAGCAGTAACAAGGGTTCTCATCACTTCTTAAATACAGCAACTGGAAAAAGTCTAGGTGAAGATGTTAATTTGGAAAATTTGAGTATAACGTTCTAGCACTGAAAGTAAAAGGCAAAACTGAAATATATCCTGTTTTAAAAAATATATATGGCATGTATGTAAATGCGCAAATGGAGAAATTGAGTATTTTATATATGTCCCCAACTGGAATATTTCCGCTCTCTAACAAAAAAAAAACAAAACAAAAAAACCCAGCAAAGTAGGTTGTGCAAACCTTCGTACTATAGATTCTAGCGTTTTAGACAAATAAGTGAGTTGCTCTTAATCCACTGCCAGTAAAGAAAAATATAATGCATGCAGATAGTCTTTATATAACTAGGACAAGCTTTTTAATTTTTAGAGAAAAATCTCAGATACATATGATTTCTCTGCTCTATATAAAATTTTGCTACACAAGGGCTTTTTGGAGTGTGTGTGTGTATGGTTATTATCACATATAAAAATTGACTTAGTATTCAGAACTGACAACATTGCTTTTATCTTGAATGAAACATTTTAGGCAGAGATAGTGCACTGTTTACATCCTTCTATTGGAAGAGCTTACCTCCTTTTGTTCAACACTCCCATTGCCTTATGCAGTTCAGTGATGCCTTTTCTATACGACATTAATAACACTATGTAACAAAATTTGGATTTTTTTTCTGTTTCTGGTTGGAAAGTGTTATTTCCTGTTTAATTGTGCAGAACTTACTTTGAAAGTAGTTGCTATCCTTCAGAAACTTCGTTTTTGTGGTTGCCACAAACTAAGTTGAATTGGTTGAGACTGTATGAGATATTAATTGAAAACCTATAACAAAATGTGCTGCAGGATGTCCTGATATACTTTTTCCATGATTTTATGATAGAATAAATAACCCAGGAACAAAAAATGTGTTACATAATCATTAGAAACCTCCTCAAGTGATAACAGGTAACAACATAAACAGGCAATTACCTGCCTTGTATGAAACTGTTTATGAATAAGACCTATAATTAAATATGTGAATTTGCTTCTCAGACATATACCATACATCGTTTTGCTGATGCAAATCGAGAGCCATCTGGTGCTGTAAACAAGAATAACATCCCTACTGAATTCCTTTGAGGCATAAATGCTGCATTACATTATTTGGTTGAAGGAGAACAAAAGAATGTAGACAAGCCTGCAAATCGTCTGCCAACTTCTGGTGATCCCATAAATTTCATAGGGTTTTCTCAGGCAGGGAATAGTCAGAGGTGGTTTTGCCTGTTCTTTTTAGTCCAAAATATATCCTACTGCACCTGGTGTTCATTGTCAGTCTTTCATACAAGTCCTAAGCGATCCTAAATCCTGCTTGGCTTCCAAGATCAGATGGGATCTGATGCCTTGGGGTATTAAGGACAACCTTCCAGCTAGCCTTTAATATTTTAGATTATGTTCAGGATCTGTGTGGGGAAGGGAGCAACACATATGTCAAACAATCTGCTAATTCCTGTTGAATTCATCCAATTTGGAAATTATGGAGTATCTTACAGCTTTTGAAAACAGTTTTCAAATTTTGAGCAAACTGTGGGCATTTTTTTAAAGTCAAAATTAAAAATTGATATGTTAAAAAACAACAAAAGCTATATAAAGCAATTTAGTGCATGGGCTACAACTTTGGAATCCCCGAATTTAAGGCAAAGAAAAATAATTCTTTGAAATTATGTTTAGAGAGATTTTATGTTACTGTGCAGTATCCATATATAGAAAGACTTAAATGGAGCAGGGATTCTATTGGAGGATAATTGCGGGATGGTGGTTCTCACAAAACATAGAATCTTACAGTTGGAACAGCCAACTAATATACCTCTCCTCCCATTATGCCCAGCACCATATAATTAAAGTATTCCTCCTGAAAAATGCCCACCCAACTTCTGTTTAAAGACCTCCAAAAGTGGAGAATCCTATGAGACAGTCTGTTTCACTGTTGAACAATTTTTGCAGCAAATAAGTTTTTCCTAATGTTTAGTAGAATTTTTTTTCTTGTAATTTGAAACCATTGGTTCACTGTAGCATTTGGAACAAAACAAGCTCTCTTGATCTTTCTACATGACATCCCTCAGGATATTTAAAGATAGTTACTATCTTACTCTTCTCCAAGCAAAACAAAGTTAGCTCCCTAAATTGTTCCTCATAAGGCTTGGTTTCCAGACTTTTAATCATTTGAGTCGCCCTTCTCTGAATACATTCCATCTTATTAACATCTTTCTTGAGCTGTGGTGCCCAGACTGGATACACTACATGATTAGAATGGCACTACTATTTCCCTCCATATGGACACCATACTCACATTAATGTTGTCCAGAATTGCATTGGTTTTTTAAGCCACCAAATCATACTGTCAGCTCCTAGTTTTGGCCCATCTCTCTTACCTGCCAAGATAATTTCAAATGCTCATCCTCCCTTCTGGGATGCTAACTACCCCCTCTGTTTTAGTGTCATCCTCAAATTTAGTGAGTATGACTTCTATTCCATTATCTAAGTAATTTATAAATATGTTAAACTTTGGGTCCAGGACAGACCCTAGGCCAGTGATGGGCAACCTTTTGAGCTTGGTGTGTCAAAATTTGCCCAAAACCTGAGCATAACTTGGGTGGAGTGTAACTTTGAGAAAAAAACCATAACTTTGCAATATTTATAGTTTAAATAAGAAAAATGTATAATCCATGCTGAGTTATGTTTGAACAATGCTCAAACATGCAGATGTTAAATTTGTAGAACCTTTTACAAATTTAAGGATGGAATTAAATTGGCTCTTATAAGGTGTATTTCTTTGTACGTGGCTGCATTTGTCTGCGTGTCATCAAAAATAGCAATGCGTGTCAGTGCTGGCACGCGTGTCATAGGTTCACCATCATGGCCCTAGGCAGTGGCTCTCAACCTATGGGTCCCCCGGTGTTTTGGCCTACAACTCCCAGAAGTCCCAGCCAGTTTACCAGCTGTTAGGATTTCTAGGAGTTGATGGTCAAAATATCTGGGGACCCACAGGTTGAGAACCACTGTGCCTAGAGGAACCCCACCAGTAACTTATTTTAGACTGAGGAGAAGACATTAATCTGATCTATCTTTGCCTCCCTTCTTCTTTGATGTACTGCCCACTTCAGCAGAGACCACTACAGAGTTTTATTCATTTTTCCACTTTAGCCACTATGGTTCCATCCCACGGGATCCTGGGACTGGCAGTTTAGGGAAACATTAAGCCTTCTCAGGCCAAAGTCCTCCATTGCCTCAACAAACCATCAATTCCAGGACCCCATAGGATGGAATCAGGGCAGGTAAAATGGAATGATGGCTCCATAATCTTGTAGTGTGGTTCAACATTGGAGAGGCACCCCTGGTCTCTGCTAGAGCAGGGCTTCCTAAATTATTCCACTCATGACCCTTTTGACCTGATAATTTTTAATGACCCTGGGTATACAAAATACGTATAAAAATCAGTCATTGAGTGATAACAAATCAGCATCTGTAAGGCTTGCTAAACATGTTGATTTTCCTTTTTATGAAGTACAGCTGAAGCATCTTCTACAGAGTCTGCTATAAACACTGCACAGCAGATTCATGTAAATGTCTAAAAAAAAGCCAGTAGTTGATGTTCAGAAAATTTCTGTTGTTGGCCAATTGTTTGGGACCCTCTTATTGAACTAAGGGGACTCTTATTTGGGATTGGGATCCTCGGTTTAAGAACCAGTTTGCTCACTCACCAGAACCTGGTTTACTCATGAATTTTAACTGGTTAACCAATTTATAAGTAAACAAAGTTTCTTTTTTAACCAGACACATTTCAAGGAGGGGTTGAAATGCCCCAAGTGTGCTAGACTGTGCGAGGATGCTGACCGAGAAGGAAGGTAATAACAAGAACCTCAATCTAAAATCATGCTCTTTATTGTGTGAAGTAATCCCTTGTGAAATCCTCATTCCACCCTTCTATCACTTTATATCCTGCCTTTCTCCAAGGGTGACACTCCTTGACAAATCATGCCCCGTTCCTATATATGTAGGCTTCACCTTAGCTTACACTTTACCACCCAAAGACTTGTGAAGTATCTGAGTTTTCGAACACTGTAGATCCAAGCTAATATTGTCATAGCCACTTCTCATCTCACTATATTGTACATCACCAGAGTAATTTTTCTGCCTTGATATTCTGGGATATAGGGCTGTGTGGAAGGGCCCTTAATCACTTTAAATATGCATTCTGATTTAATAAGGGTGCATCTATTAGGCACGGGCAAACTTCGGCCCTCCAGGTGTTTTGGACTTCAACTCCCACAATTCCTAACAGCCTACCTACGGGCTGTTGGGAAATGTGGGAATTGGAGGCCACAACACCTGGAGGACCGAAGGTTGCTCAGGCCTGATCTACACTGTAGAATGAATGCAGCCTTTGAGAGCGAGGCAGACCCCTTCCCACAGACACACAGAAACCGCAGCCAATCACGCGCCGGCTTTCCTCGTGATGTCACCAAAGCAGGAAGTCCCAGCTGCAGTTGCGAGAGAGTTCCTGCTTGTTGCTGCCCGGACTGATTTTGTGGAGGCGCCCAGGCAGTGAGGGAAGAAGACCCAGCTGAGTCTTTCCCATTGAACCAACAGATGCTGGTCTTCAGTTCCTAAAATTCCTGCCTGTCTTCGCTTCTGGCCCCTGGAAGCCTTGAGTTCTGACCATGTTCGCCAAAGCCTTCAGGGTGAAATCCAACACGGCGATCAAAGGCTCAGACAGGTGAGCTCTCTCCCCCCATTCCTTTAATACTAGGGGTGCATCCACACTACAGGATTAATGTAGTTCGACACGACTCATAACTGCCATGGCTCAGTTGCTATGGAATCCTGGTATTTATAGTTTGGTGAGGAGCCAGCAACCTTGGGAAGAGAAGGCTCAAGACCTTGTCAAACTACAATAGCATTGAGCCATGCAACTGCATTAATTCCAGAGTGTAAATGAGGCATGGGCAAACTTGGGCCCTCCAAGTTTGGGCTTAAGCGGCGGAGGGGGAAAAGGACGGGGCCTGAAGCTGTAAGGAATTGTGGGAGTTGAAGTCCAAACCACCTGGAGGGCCCAAGCTTGCCCAGACCTGGTGTAGATGCACCTCAGGTGTTTCACCTGGGGGCCCCTTCCACACCACTGAATAAAACCCCACATTTTCTGCTTTGAGTTGGAATATATGGCAGTGTGGACTCAGATAACTCAGTTCAAAGCAGATATTGTGGGATTTTCTACCTTGATATTCTGGGTTATATGGCTGTTTGGAAAGGCCCAATATCTTTAAGGCCGCTTCATGATATAAAGGATTATCTTCACACCTCACGTAATGAGGATTTACATGGAAACTTTACTCTAGGTGGAAAACGGCTGGGGAGAGCACCCATCAAAACATAAATTCCTGTATATTGAAGAGGAAGGTGTATTTTGAAAACGGCATTGCAAGTTAATGCCTTCCTGAACATAAATGCAAACCACATGTTACTTGAAATGCAAAGTTTGTCGTAATTTGTCATGTCAGTAATGTAAAGTTATGATGAACAATCTTCTGACTCAGGCTGGGTCTACACTACCATATCATGCAGTTTGAGAATGGAATTTAACTGCATTGAACTGGATTGCGTGGCAGTGTAGAGACACATAATTCAGCTCAAGGCAGTTAAGCTGCATTATTATGCAGTGTAGATCCAGTATTAGATATGTGGAGGGGCCTTTAAATTTTTCTTTTAACATGAAACAACGTTTAATTTTACCAAACCTCTGTTTATGACTGTTAAAGTGTGATCGAGGCAATTAAGTGACACTAGTCAGCCTCTCTAGGTACATCTATACTGTAGTATGAATGCAGTTTGTCATCACTTGAACTGCCATGGCCCAATGCTATGGAATCCTGGGAGTTGTAGCTTTACAAGATCTTAAGCCTTCTCTGTCAAGGAGGGCTGACATCTCCCCAAAGTACAACTCCTAGGATTCCATCGCTTTGAGCCACAGCAGTTCAAGTGATGTCAAGCTGCATTCATTCTATAGTGTAGATGCATTGTCTATTTCAGTTCTTGTATCCTCATAATTTTGCACATCTGGTGATAATAGATAAAATATTAGTATTTTATCTATACTAATCAGCTCATCAAACACTAATTTCAAAACGCCGTTATTCCAGATGGAAATAAACCTCCATAGCATCTTTGGATTTTTAGCTCTTATAGTTGGAATGCGCTTTCACAGAACTTTAGCCAATTGTTATGTTTGAGCAAAAAAAAAAAATTGGTTTATCAGTTTATAGTGTTTTATATTTTCTACAGTCAAGTTAAAATATGCAAATAATTAGGGTTGTAACATTTAGGTCGTAGATTCGCATTCTCCTATACTTAATTCTTCTCCTCTCACCAGGCATAGCTGTAAAAGCTACACTTTAGCCACCCCAGATGCCATACCTACATGTGGAGTTTGTTTCCAAAAGATACCAAATCTATAAAAAAATAAAAAATGAGTTGTTGGTTAGGAGTAGAATATTGTGTACAGATCAAAACTGTCAAAATGTATCAAATCACTTCAGTACAGGGCTTGGAAAAATTGCATTTTAAAGCAAAAGGATGCATGTCCTCAGCACGCCCCCCCCCCCCCCCAATTCCTGTATTCAGAGGGATTTGGTACCTTTTGGAAACAAGCTCCACATATGTGGAAAAATACATGATGTTAAGTGAGCCAAATATTATTGTATCCTTCACAATAAGCTTTGCGCTCTCTCTCTCTCCCCCCCTCCCCCCGCTTCAGCACATAAACACCGTTTCTAGATCTTCCATGCCAAATTATGTTGAGATTTGGGGGGAAAATTTTCTGCCTTAGGATCCTGTGATCCTATTTACTGGAAATAAATAGGAGTCTAGTTCTGTTTTTGAACAATGGGTATTGTAAAATGTTGAGCAATACCTATTTTACTGCAACCTATTTAAAAAGTAATTTCCCTTCCTGGTGTTGGGGACCACACAGCTAATGCAGGAAAGTTATGTGGACTAAGGACAAAATGAAGTGGGTGGAATTTTCAGACGAGACTACTTCAGGTGATGTGTGTAATAACACAGGTGTGATTGACTTTTGCAGGAGGAAACTGCGAAGTGATGTTGGTGCAGCATTTCCGTCCCTGACTTCTGAACAGTTATCTGAGATTGTGCCAAATAAGGAAGAACTGAATGTTGTTAAACTGTATGCTCACAAAGGAGATGCTGTCACAGTCTACGCCAATGGCAAGAATCCTGTCCTTTTTGAAATGGAGAAGATCCTGTATCCCACAGGTATGGAAAGATATTTAAATGAGCAGTTTGTTATTCTGAGAAAGTTTTAATTGGGTTTCACTTGTGATTAATTGCAGCATAACTTTAAGCATCCTTTCTGTATCTATACAGTGTAATGAGTATTTGTTGGAAATAGCAACCTTCTTAAGCCTCCATTAGTTATTTGTTATATTCTGAGAAATGTGGGAGAAATAAAGACAAGGGATTCTCTGGTGGTTTTTAAGCAGAGGCTTGATAGTCATTTGTTGGAATTATTGTGTGTTCCTGCATGGCAGTCAGTTGAACTGGATGGGCCTTGTGGTCTCTTCCAGCTCTATGTTTCTATGTGTAACTGCTTGAGTAATACAGAAAGTATTTTTTTCTCTCTCTTTTGGACAGTGTACACTCTGTGGTTGTATCCTCACTTTCTCCCCGCCTTTTCCACATGGCCTCCCGTGTTGCATAAACTAGCTGGAGGAGCAGGTAAGAAAGTGAAGCTAAAATCCTCATGGAAGAGTCTGCATTGTATCCCATAGTTGGATGTGATATATTATAAAAGGGGTGGACAACTCCTGAAGGGAAATCTGATAGAAGATATGTCATCATATAAGCTTATCTGTACTTTAAGATTCCTTTCTTCTTTAAGTCCCACAATTTTCACAGATAAAATTGTTAGGGACATAAGATAGGGCCTTCTCAATGGCTGTCCGCAGGCTTTGCAACTCTTTCCCATGGGAAGTTAGAATGGCTCCCTTCTTGTCATTCTTCTTTTGGTATGTGAGGACTTTTCACTCTTACAGGCTTTTCAGTGCAAAGGTTTTTAAGGAAAGGGCAATAGGGTGCAATATTGGTTTAAACTGTACCATTCTAATTACTTTTTCTCTTATGTGTATGTTTTCAATTATTTTAATTGTATTGGTAGTATAATTCTGTTTCAATATTGTTTTTGTGTTTTTAACAATATGGTAATTATTTTTATTTCTAAACTATTTTGAATCCCAGTCTTTTAAAAACGTATTATATAAATAAAGATGATATTCATAATAATTATGCTTGATCTGGAATGTATTTTTCCTCTACTTTTTCCTTTCCTTTTTTAAAATGCCAAGAATGGAAGAAAAGGGAATGACTGAAAAAAATAGCTGAGTTCCTAACTATAGGTAATCCCCAAGTTATGGACAAGATAGACTTTGTAGGCTTTTCTTAAGTTCAATTTTGATGTACATCGAAACAGGTACATTTTTAAGTGTAACTCCAGCTTTGTGTAGCTGGAGTATCTACTTTGGATAGCAAAGGGAAGAGTTAATGCCCCTGTGATGTTTATTTTGTGGTCTTTTTCCCAATTCAGAAAATTTCACCTCACTTCCTGTGATACTTGGTTTTTGAAAAATGTGGCTTTTTGTGGAAACAAGGATTAGTGAGAAAGCTTCAGCTGAGACACCTTTTCCCCATGATAACTCATTAGTGAATTTCTCTTCTGAGGAGTCAATGTATCTGTCATCTCACCCCATTCTTAACTATAAGTCATTGGTAAGTTGGATGTTTATAACTCAGGGACTGCCTGTAATATGTTTTTCTACAGATCTAATGCTCCCAGGGGTTATAGTGCTGTCTTGTGGTCTTCCTGAGGTAGAGCGTGGGACTCTCTGTGCTATTACCTTGTCTGGAAACAGGTATGAGTTCTCTTGAAAACAAATGTGAATGTATTTTTGAAACTTTGTAGATGGATTTGTACCATATGTTTTGAGAAAAGAAACCAAAGATCAGAGCCAGTTATGACCAACAGAGGAACAAGTTGAGGCCGAACAAAATGTTCTGAATTAAAAAATCACAAGCGTCATTTCAATTTTGTTTTCAAAGGTATAGCACTGCTTGTCTATTCCAGCAAAGCAACAAGAGACCTACAATGACACTTTTAGTACTAGCATATTTGTACTCAGTTTTTCTTTAAATTTTTGTAGATGTGAAGGTTGTACAGTGCCTTGGTTCTAAGCAAATTTACATATAAGAAGCATACTTGTAAGTCCTTACCATTGCTTTCTGTGAGTTATCTTTTACACTGCTTGAACTCTTTTTTCCTAAATGCTGTCAGCCCTTCTGAAGAATGTTGCATTAACAGAAAGATGGAGTAGCTATGGTGAAGTCCTCTCAGCCCTGTCATAGCAAATTTCTACATGAAACACTTTGAAAATCAAGCCCTGGAAATAGCAACAAAAAAGCCCGCTACATTGTTCAGATATGTGGATGACACCTTCACCATTTGGCACCATGGAGAAGAACTCAAGTTCCTGGACCACCTCAACAGCATTCACCCAAACATCCAATTCACCATGGAAAAAGAAAATGAAGGAAAACAGTCATTTCTAGATATCCTAGTTATCCGCAAACCCAATCAACAATTCCCCCAAGTAGCAATTAGCCAGACTGTGAAGCTGCAAGGCCATTAAATGCTAATCAAGCTGGCCAACAGCAAAGCCTCAGCTTGGCCATGAAGTTTGAACCACCTGAATACTTTTCTGGGAGGCTACTATGTGCCTTTGAATAGGCTCTCATTTATGATGGCCCCATCATAGGACTTTCTTGACAAGATTTATTCATCTAAGGTTGACAGCGTATGACTTGCCCAAGATTACCCAGTGAGTTTCTACAACTGAATGACAATTCAACCCCTGGTTTTCCTGAGGTCTAGTCAAATGCCATGGTGAGACTCTTTTTTGGAGACACTAGTACATAACTTGTTTATTTTGTTGGAGTAAGAATCAGGCAATTTGTCTTCAGCATTGCTTATTTTTTGTTTCTTTTTTTCAGTGCCCCTGTTGCCATTGGAATAGCTAATATGTCCACTGCAGAGATGGCAGCAGCTGGGATGAAAGGAAAAGGCTTCACGGTGCTTCATACATATTTGGATCACTTATGGTGGGTGCCTAACCAAAATTTGTATGATAGTTTACAAAAAAGGGTTGCCAACTTGCAGATAGCTGAGTCAAAGTGTGGTTCAATCCAGAGAACGATAACAACTCGGAACGTTTAAATTATGAATTGACCAGAGAATTCTGCTGTAGCATAATCTATACATACTGAATACTGACACAATTGCTGTTCTCATGGTTCTCTTTGAATTCTAGCAAGAAGTGTCTCTTCTTGAACCTCAGTGAACTCTTGGGTTAAGCATTACAACTTTTTCCTGACTTGTGACATGTGTTGTGATGGTGATGGGAGAAGTTCCTTTGAAATATCTTGCACCACCAATCATATCTTAAGTGTAACTGTCCCCGTTCTTCTTGCCTGACTCCATGGATGTATTGTAGATGTAAATTGCATACATGTATTTCAATTGTTCATAGGTTTTATAGTTATTAGAATTTATCTTCTGAAATGAACCTGTAGTGTGCCCTGTGTTAAACACAAAATGGAACATACAAGCCAAAGGATGTGGGGTTTTAGTAGCTTTCAGCCGCCTCCAGGAAGAACATGGTTTTGATGAAGACTTTGTAAGAATGGTTTATTCTGAGTAATGTATTCTCATGCATAGTAACAATATTGCATTAGCAGAGTCACAGAAATGTACAATTATAAGGAGTGCCACAGATCCATAGCTAAAGCACCACTAAAAAATACCCAGGTGACCTCTGCTTAAAAACCTCCAATCCTACAACCATCCTAGGCAGCCCATTCTTTGGTCAAAATGCTTCTAAATCAGTAGTTCCTAATCTTTTTTTTGACCAGGGACCACTTTGACCAGGGACCACTTTCCAATATTAGTACCAAAAGGGTTACGAATCAGGTTTTGGTCTACTTTAGATTCGGTTTGGTTATTTGGGGTGTTGATTCAGAAAATAGTATTGGATAGACTACATCAGCTCTGGTTTCTGATACAGAACATTTGCCATCCAGTAGTTGCCATCTGCTTGCCCGCAGAAAACCATAATCTAGAGCCACGGACCTTATGTTAGGTCTTGTGGTCCATGGCCCACGGGTTGGGAGCCACTGTTTAGTTAAACCTCCTTTTAAATATAATTTTAATCCACTGGAGCAACAGAAAACATTTCAGATATCTAAAGATGGCTCACATCACCACTTAGTCTTTCTTGAAGAGTTTGCTTTTCCAGATTGTTTTACTTGTACATGTCTTCAGATATTTGCTCCTGTTCCCTGAAATAGGTATTCTTTCCAGAGAAGATGTTAATTAGTCGTGTCTTGATTCTTGGCTGTGAACAATTCTTTTCTTCAAATGGGAATTTAGAATAACATTTTACTGTTTTCTTTTAAATTGAAAAGGGGGTTTGGTGACAAGTCATGCCCACCCATCATAGCTCCCTTAGAAGGAGAACCTTCCAAGGTGATGGGTGCTGAAGAAGAGGAACAAGAAGATGAAGAAGGGAAGGTCCAAGAGTTGGAAAACAGCTTCTCTGTTGACTCCTCCTTGCAGAGAGACTTTGGAAATCTAATCGTGGAGGAATCTACTCAGTCTGCTGAACTAAGGAGAGAGGAGGTACCAAATGAAGATGGAGCTGCTGAAACTGTCAGAGAAGAAAGCCCAGAAGTTCCTCATGAAATAGAAGACAGGAGTCCACAAGGTATAACTGAAAAGTTGTGGATAGGCATTTCTCTTTCTAGTGCTCTCTGTTAGTTGAAGAGAGCAATTGCATGCTTAAGGAGCAAGACAGACTGATACATCCTGCCATATTGGGGATACTTCAGAAGTTGTAAAGTTATCATGTGTGCTATGTATACTGGCAGTCCCCAAGTTACAAACATCTGACTTACATCCGAGTTCTAGTTACCAAGAGGGGTGAGACAGCAGAAAGTGAGAGGAAATATACCTCAAGGAAAGAGAATTCATTCCTGTAAGAGTTGTCATGGGGAAAAGGTGTTTCCATTGAAGCTCTATCACCAATCCTTGTTACCATGACAACCCAACATTTTCAAAATCCAATCAAAGGAACAGAGATTAAGGTGAAATCTGAACAGAGGCATAGACAACAAATGTTACAGGAGTGCACACCCTCCCTATGCTGTCCAAAGCTAAAATAAAAAATTTGGCTGGAGATACACCTGTTCCGACTTATATATAAATGAACTTTATTTTATTTTATTTATTTATGCCCCGCTTGATCTCTTCCGAAGGAGACTCAAAGCAGCTTAACAGAAAAGCATTAGCATACAATTTAAAATAAGCAAACATTAAAACAGAATTAAATACTGTATAAACAGTATTGAAAAATTCACAGTTAAAATCCATTAAAATATATTCAAAGAACTTTAGAACAAATCTTTAGAACAGATCAAGCTCTTTGATCACAGTTGATGTACTGACTTTTTCTGTAGAAATTTAATTTTCTTAGAAGTGTTGTCAATTTTTTACAGTCTTCACTACCACTACCCTCAGTCTCAGCTTTGCTTGTCAATATAAGTAGGCAAAATGAGGGCAACACAAAGTCATTACAAGGTTCGTAAATAAGTATTCTGTCTAGGAGTTTGCTAGGTTTTTAGCATCACTCTATAGTAACTTCTGGTGGAAGCATACCATAGCATTGCTTGGAGGACCTAGAAAATTCTTTGAGAAGCTACATTTTTGTTGAATGTGGGTAGATGAACCAACAGTCCCTGCAGGAGTCATACTGTATAAGTTACTGTGGAGATGTTCACTGTGTGATGGTGCTCTGTAATGGGCTGCACCATGTTATTGTTTTGTGATGTAGCTGATAAGGAACTGTTCTTTATGTTTTGTTTTGTTGCTTTGCAGAGCTAATGGATGCGTTGCTTCATCAGTGTTTCTTTCATGCCTTAAAATGCAAAGTGAAGAAATCAGAGCTCCCTCTGCTGACCAGCACCTTTCTGCGCAACTATATGTTTTCATGCTGGTAAGTATAGTAGTGAGAATCTGTGGCTTTGCATATGTTGCTGGACTGTAGCTACCATCCTCTCTGATGACTGGCTGTGGTGCTCTCATGTCATTATAATCCATTCAATTTACTGTTCAAGTTGAAGGCTGTTACGGCAAATATTGTTTAGCAACTCACTGCACTTAATACAAGGTCAATATTTTAAAGTCTGTAATAATATCTGTATAATTTACAAAAGTATCAAACAACTTTAGTCTCCATTTCTGCAGAGGAATCCACCATAATTTTATTTTATCTGGTTTCAGGTGTCTTCTTGGCCTGTTTCAGGTGTGGAGGGGACTTACTTACAAAACCAAAAGTGATTTTTAGTTACTTCCAGTTTGGAAAATAGGATCCACTGTACTTTAAATATGTCAGGGAATTGTCCAGTGCCCTCTTGGTTTCATTAGGCATTTTTGAAGTCAATCAGGAAATTGAGAAGAGCATCAGTGGTGTGGGAATGTTGGAGACCACATTGGAGGTCCTGAATTCACAAAAGTCATAGGCCATAGGACACCCTTTGCCCATCCTTGTAACAGTTGATGCAGTGCTATTCAGTGACATGTGGAGCCAAAACATTTATCCAGCTTACCTATAATAGAGGTAGCTCTCTAGGGTATTAACACAGCAGTCTTTTTAAAGCCCTGCTACCTTTTAATCCGAGCTGCAAGCAGTTGAACTTGCAGTATCAGAAGTCTGCATGTTACAGTGAGTGAGTTTTGGTGCCACTCCAAAAGCATTGTTTCCTCCACTTTTTTAAATGATAAAGAAACATGAATCTTTCAAGCTGCAAGCAGCTCACAGCCAACTTTCCCATATTAACTGGGTAGCCAGGTAACTAGTGTATAAAGCTTTCAATTGCGCTATGTAACAAAAATTGTAAAATTTTCTATTCCTGGTTTGAAATTTTCCTGATTAATTGTGTAGTACTTAACTTTGAAAGTAGTTGCTGAACTTCAGAAACCACATTTTTGTGGCTGCCACAAACTATGTTGAATTGGTTGAGACTATGAGAACTAGAGCAAAAACTAGAGCAAAATATGCTGCAGGATGTCCCTGAAAAACATTTTTAACCACCTTTCAACGTGCAAACAAAAACAAAGTTTTTGCAGTTTAATAAACCTTTTCCATATTTTTATGATGGAACCAATTAGGAAATGACATAAACCAGGAACAAAATTTATGTTACATAGTGTTAAACTTTACATTAAAATACTGTATTTGATTCACAAGTAGGCACAACGCCCGTAGATTTTCCTCATAGATTTAAGTGTTGGGAGCTCCAAGATATAAAGTTACAGTCAGTAAAGAGTCCCGTATATAGGCGTTCACATGAACACCACTGTTGTTTGTAAAGGGATTATGAGACTGAACCGGAGCCAACCATATGTACATGTTTGGTTGGTTTTAAGATTGAAACAGAATAAGGAAATTATCCTTGCTGGGTATGGATGTGACTAGAACCCTGGTCATCAGAATTAGAAGTAAAAGTGCTAGGGTGCTAGGTTCTAGCTGTTACTACTACAGTGGGTTTAACATGGATCAAAGTCTGTTAAGATAGAGTACAAAAAGAATGAAGATTAAAAATTCTGTTCACATGAAGCATTATGCTTAATTCTGAAAAGCTCACTATGCATCTGAAAAGCTCGTTATGCACCGTTGAATCACACACAGGAAAGAAGAGCACCTAGATTTCAATATAAGCTTAATGAGAAGGAAAAGGTCATTTCAAATGGAGAAGGCAGCTGTATTTCATATATTTGTATGGAATTTCTGTGCATTCATGCCCAAGGCAGAGATATCAGGAATGGGATAGAAATATAATTTTAGGTGCTAAAGTATGGTTTTCATGTTTGGTCGTTTTTCTTATTTATAATTGTTTTCTCCTTTTAATCTACCAATAGCCCAAAAGGTCAGCAGCTCGACATTAAGAAATCCAGCTACAAAAAGGTGAGCAAATATTCTTCTGTATTGTGAAAGATGGGGAAGAAAAATAATGATTTTACTTAAGAAGAAAAATCCTGATTTTTAACTTACCTACTTCTCAAGTATTTGTTCCTTACACAGTTTCAACACATTGCTTGCCCCTGCAGGAGGAAAGGGAGGCAACTCTGTTGTGCTGGAGTTTTCAATGTGTACTAGTGATGCTTTAGGCAAAAAATGGCATATTAGCTATTCTATTCCTCATCACTTATTTGTAAATACATCTATAATTTCTTTTTGCCCATAATAATGAAAATTACGAAATTCAAGATGAAGCAAAGTTGTGCAGTCCAGTACAATGTTTGAGCAGTTCATAATCTGGTTTTCTGTGGATATTTCTTTGTGCTTTACTGTAATAACTTTTTGTAAGAGTCAGTTAATGCATTTCATGCAAATAAAGTCTGTGTGTAGATTATTGCCTAACTCAGAAGTCCTTATTGTTTCTTCTTGTTCAATTAAAATTAAGTCCCAACATATTCAATGGATCTTAATACAAAATAAAGCATTAGCCCCCAGTGGCGCAATGAGTTAAACTCTTTTGCCGGCAGGACTGCAGACCAACAGGTCAGTAGTTCAAATCTGGGGAGAGTGGGTTGAGCTTCCTCTGTGAGCTCCAGCTCCCCACGCGGAGACATGAGAGAAGCCTCCCACAAGGATGTTAAAAACATCAAACATCTGGGCATTCCCTGGGCAGCATCCTTGCAGATGGCCAATTCTCTCACAACAGAAGCAACTTGCAGTTTCTCAAGTCACTACTGACATGAAAAAAGCATGCATAGGACTACAGTATGAGCCAGTATGGTATAGTGATTTGAACTACGATTCTGGAGACTGATTTGAATCCCTGTTCAGTCATGGAAATCCACTTGGTGGCCTTGGTCACGTCACACCTGCTCATCCTCAGAAGAGGGCAGTAGCACATCTTGGTTACATCCAGATTGGACTAATGCAATGTGCTCTACGTGGGGCTGCTCTTGAAGACGGCCCGGAAGCTCCAACTGGTACAACGGGCGGCAGCCAGGCTCCTTACTGGAGCAAACTATAGGGAGCATACAACACCCCTTTTAAAACAGCTTCATTGGCTGCCGATAAGTTGCCAAGCCAAATTCAAAGTGCAGGTTATGACCTATAAAGCCCTAAACGGTTCGGGCCCCGCCTATCTTCGCGATCGCATCTCCCTCTATGAACTGGTGTGAACTTTAAGATCTTCCGGGGAGGCCCTCCTTTTGCTCCCATCACCGTCACAAGCACGGTTGATGGGGATGAGAGAGAGGGCCTTCTCTGTGGTGGCCCCTCACCTCTGGGACGCCCTTTCTGGAGAAGTAAGACAGGCCCCATCCCTCCCCTCCTTTTGTAAGAGCTGAAGACCTGGTGGTTTAAACAAACTTTTGAGAACGACTAGTTCTAGCTCTGCCCCAGTTGCTATTGGAATTGGCCATATCTTCTTCTACCAATTACCCAGATCCCTTTCTTCTATTAGGCCCTGGAAATGTACAGCCATAGACTCTACCTAATTTCCCTAAAATTGCATTAGCCTGGCCCGGTCTTTTAAACTGCCTTGGACAGGCAGGATTATTTTAAATATATGTGCTATTGTGGTTTTTAATGCTTATGTTGTCTTGTTAATTTTATGTTTATGCTGTTTTCTTTGTATGTATTGATTCTGTTACTTGGAAACCTCTCTGAGTCCCCTTGGGGAGATAGAGCGGTATATAAATAAAGTTTTGTTGTTGTAGCAATCACCCTGTGAACAGATCTTACGAAGAAAATCCTATGATAGGTTTGACTTAGAATTGCCACTGCAACATAGATTCTCTGCTGGATTGTTGCAGGTGTTGTCCCAGCACACTAAATCGAATGGCTTTTTACTGTCTTTAGTTCTCTAAGTTCCTGCAGTCGATGCAGCAACAGAAGATCCTTCAGGTGAAAGAACTGAGTAAGGGGGTGGAAAGCATTGTGGATGTGGACTGGAAGCATATCAGGTAGGATTCTGAGCCCTGCATGAAACAGAGTTATTATCCCGGAGAAGTTCTAAATGGGCAATTTTCAAAATGGAGAAGAATTTTGAAGAATTGTGTGTTCTAAAGTGCTTTAAAAGTTGTTAATGAGCTGAGTTATGTTTTAAGAACAAAGAATCTCATTAGCACAGAAGTTGTTCCATTTGTAAGGAACCTGGGTATTTCTCATAAGCAGAATTGCAAGTTAGTTTCTCTTCTATATGGAAAATATAGTTAATATTCTTAACAAGTTTCAATTTTGAGAATCCAAAAACCTAAGCATGCTGCTGTCCAAATAAATTTAGACTACTAATAACCTCAAGTAGGACAACCCAGTATGCTTATCAGTAAGCTCCACAGATGGGGGTTAGGTGTGAATTGAGAACTGAGAATTAGGCTGCATCAGCCTATAGTGCCTAGATCGATGGAAATTATAGTTCCGCTCTATTCTGCTTTGGCCAAACCTCACCGTATCCACTTCTGGTCATCACAATTCAGGAAAGATATTGACAAGGCGGAATGTGTCCAGAGAAGAGGGACCAAGATTATCAAAAATTTGGAAGCCAAACCTATTAGAAACGGCTGAGGGAGCTGGGATTGTTTGCCTTGAAGAAAAGGAGGCCGAGAAGAAATATGATAGTCATGTTTTAATGTGTGAAAAGAGGTCACATTAAATAAGGGCCAAGGTTTTCTTCTGCTCTAGAGGCTAGAAAACAGAGAAATGGATTCAAATGGCAGGAAAAGAGATCCCACCTGAACATTAGGAAGAACTTCTTGATGGTAATTACTATTCAACAGTGGAATATGCTTCCTCGGAGTTTGGAGGAGTCACCTGTGGAGGTTTTTAAGTGGAGGCTAGCTGACCACTTGTCGTGAATGCTTTGATTGTATTTTCCTGCATTATGTGGGGTTGGACTGGATGGCCTTTGTGGTCTTTTTCAACTCTGTGATTCTATGAATTCATGGCACCAGTAATTAGAGAAAGGCAAGCCATGGCTATTTAGCAGTCTGTTTCTCCTTGCATGATCCAGCCCTGCTTTGAGATCAGTTGGAGAGGCCCTCCTCTCAGTCCAACCTCCATGACAAGCACATTTGATGGAGAGGGCCTCCTCAGTGGCTGCCTCAAGGATTTTGAACTCCCTTTCAAGGGAGGCCAGAACGGCCCCCTCCTTGCTGTGCTTCTTGCAGTGGCCGAAACCTTTTTATTCAGGCAGACATTTAAAACAGAACATTTTGAAGAATGGGTTTGGGCTGCTGTGTTGTCTTAACTGAACTGTTTTTAATAGCTCTTTGTTTTTTTTAATTGCATTTTCTTCTTTAATTGAGATGTGAATTGTTTTAACACTGTAAATATTTTTTATTCTGTTTCAATTTTTCCTTTTTGTATGTCTGAAACTGAACCATTTAGAGTTCCAGTTTTTGGAGGAAAAGTAGGATATATAAATAATAAATAAATAATAAAACTTCATTTGTATTCCACCCTATCTCCCTAAGGGGACTCAGGGTGGATTCCAACATACAAAAAGGTAAACATTCAATGCTTTAGTAAGACAAATACATATTGACATAATAATCCCTAATAAGTCCACATATGTAAACAACATTAGAACCTAACAATAATAAATTACCAAAAACATAATCAAATAAAAATTATATAATGACATAAAATCTGAACATAAAATATTCATAATTGATTACAGGGGCCAACTAAGGTTCACAAAGTTACATGAGTTGACCATGTTGCCAGTGATGGTAGCTGGGCCAACATAGAATGACAGAGCCCAAACACAGTGATAATTCTCAACCAGAGGTCAGGTAGTGATCTCTCATGACAAGAGAGATCTTGTCATGAAGTACAGAAGTACAGGTTTTATTAATCTTCTAGAAGCTTAAGGGAAAAAGTTATGAGGAAAGGTGTATCCATAATTTACACTAGAGAAATAAATAGGAATTTTCTGTGCCAAAAAAGTAGATCGCAGGAGTGTATATATACTAAAAGAATAATGTCATGCTCTGTTCAGAAAAGTTATGGTTTCCAACAAATCAATAAATCATGTTCAGTATGTTCTGCTTAGCTTTTTAGATTTCGATGGTTAGACACGTGATTTTTAAAAGAAATGATAGCACACTCAGGATGCTGAATGTTGGTGTATCAGCAGAATTTGAAGCTTGTGCAGCACAGTTGCAGAATATAAATACTGAAAGTAGGGACATGTGTATATTAAAGGGGACTGAAATACTGATAGCGACTGTATTGGGCATTGCTGAAGAAAGTTCAAAGGCAGGTTTACAGCTGTACATTTAAGAAAACAGAAGTAATAACCACAGATGATTAGTTGGAGCCTCTCATCTATGGGGTTGCCATATGTCTTAAGGCAGTGTTTCTCAACCTGGGGGTCAGGACCTATGTGGGGATCGTGAGGGGATGTCAGAGGGGTTGCCAAAGACCATCAGAAAACGCAATATTTACAAGCAAAATTCCTCCTTTAAATCTGAGCTCAGGGTTATAGTTGTTGAGTGCATTTCACTTTTGTACAAGACATTTTTCACACTGGCTGCGTTTGTGCTGCTATACTTGTACAACTTTGTACAGCGGTATTTTGTCTTTGTGGTTGTGATTTTTCTTCTGCAACACAAACTGTTTGGTGGTCTGGAATTGATAGAACATGCATGTCACGTTTTTTTTAGTTTTTTTTAAAAAAGAAAACACAATATTTTTATTTCTTCTGTTGGTCATGGAGGTTCTGTTTAGGAAGTTTGGCCCAATTCTATCATTGGTGGGGTTCAGAATGCTCTTTGATTGTAGGTGAAGCATAAATCCCAGCAACCACAACTCCCAAATCTCAAGCCTATTTTCCCCAAACTCCACCAGTGTTCACATTTGGACATGTTGAGTATTTGTGCCAAATTTGGTCCATATCCATCATTGTTTGAGTCTACTGTGCTCTCTGGATGTAGGTGAACTACAACTCCAAAACTCAAGGTCAATGACCCCCAAACCCTTCCAGTATTTTCTGTTGATCATGGGAGTTCTGTGCAAAGTTTGATTCAATTCCATCATTGGTGGAGTTCGAAATGCTCTTTGAATTGTAGGTTAACTATAAAACCAAGTAACTACATCTCCTAAATGACAAAAGCAATCTCCTCCAACCCCACAAGTATTCAAATTTGGGTGTATTGGGTATTTCTGCCAAATTTGGTCCAGTGAATATCTGCATATTAGATATTTACATTACGATTCATAACAGTAGCAACATTATAGTTACGAAGTAGCAATGAAAATAATGTTATGGTTGGGGGTCACCACAACATGAGGATGGCAGCATTAGGAAGGTTGAGAACCATGGTCTTAAGGGGTTGTCTACACCAGCAATAAAATCTGTACACACTCCTATTTTGGTACACAAGATGCATTACCATTTTAATAGTGAAAGTGCTACTTCTAGGCTTCAGGGTGATTTTAAATGTCCACTTCATGCTCTGCAATTTCCAAGAGACTATTATTTTGCTACATGTGTCCATTGCAGAAGGGGTGAAGAATTGGTGGGTGGCCTCTTCACCACTTTTATGAACTATTCAGTACTGTTTGCTGGGGTGTGTGTTTAATATTAGTTGGTCCCATTTATTATTCCGTTAATAAAGAAGAACAGGGTCAGCACTTCTTCATCAGCTAAACCTAGGCATAAGATCAAGGATGAGGGGACAGATTGGATACTTTCCAACCAAGTAAGGTGAAGTCACTTGTCCTGAGGTCAGATGAGGTGCCTAGTCATGCGATCCATGGTAAGGAGGCAGCCCAATCCACCCCTGTACTGTTGATCACATGACTCTGAGCAAGTGACTGATTGCAGAGCTGTGCTGGAGAGGCACTTGGCTGGAAAGCAGCAGGAAGGTAAACAAGGGGGGAAGAGACAATGTAGGGTTAAAGGGTGGCTGCAAGCAGAGACTGGTGTGTGGAGGAAGAGGTGGTGTCAAGAACTTGCTTTTCCAGAAACAAGAGGAAAAAGGATCCCCCTCCTCCCAGCCTTTTCCTTGCCCTTCTCTACCTTTTCTTCCTGCTCTGCCCATGGCCACCCCCAGTTGTGCACCTATATTTTGCCCCATTGCAGTATTCCTCAATGGAAATAGATCTAATGGGCATAGGAGAGAGTGTTAATAATGAGGGTTGCTACAGTGGTGTTGGAAGGCTGCTGAGGAAAAATAGTGATGCTGATCTGAATTTGGGCAGTGTGATGCTATCGATACAATTTCAGTGCAAGTAGGTAGTTCACTAATGACCAAAAGGTCGGTGGTTTGAATCGGGAAGCTGGGTGAGCTCCCATCTGTCAGCTCCAGCTTCTCATGCAGGGACATGAGAAAGCCTCCCATGGGATGGCAAAACATCCAGGCATCCCCTGGGCAATGTCCTTGCAGAAGGCTAATTCTCTCAGACCAGAAGCGACTTGCAGTTTCTCAAGTGGCTCCTGACTTGGGAAAAGAAAACGAATGGGCTGAATCTAGGAAAGCTCCAGGGCAGAGTATTCTGAATTGCAGAAGGATTATTTTGCTGCTGTAGACAATACTGATGATAGTTAACAACAAGAGTCAGGCATAAAGCAAATTTGTTTTGGTATTTCTTTAGTTTTGGCACCACCTGTTGTTACTTTGATTCTTAATATTAAACTCTCTGTCAGTGGAAAAATGTGTTCTCATATACGGATTCTATTTTTGAAATGCTACATTCTCCCAAAGTTTATGTTAAAGGTATCAGCAGCACCGATATGTGCTTCCATTGACAGACTATACTAGGAATGGAATCATAGGTTCTTAATTGTTTGCTTACGTATTTACTACTAACAGATACAAACACTTTAAATCCTTTTTAGACCTGAGTCCCTACTACATATATGAGTTATTTGAAACTAAACACTATGTTAATTCAGTTAATGCTTTACTGTTGTATATTTTTATACATGTAACATGAACAAATCTTTTAAACAAATCTTCAGTTGCAGCTTCCTAAAAAATCGTTTTGTTTCTACCATTCCTCAGCCTCTCACATTTCAGCTTCCACATACTATTACATCAGCACTGAAGGAAAGCCAATTTAGACCAAATGTCCATGTGTCTGTACACAAGAAAACCAATACAGCACAACTATCCAGTATGTAGGACTACAAAGTGAAGAACTAAACACAATGTGTGTGCATTTTAAGAACTGTGATGATTTCAACCACCTTTCTGGTGGTTCATTGGGTCAGGCATGCCCTTTCAAACTTCTCCTTGTTATTCCTTACTTAAAGGCAAACACAAAAAAATCAAGAGACGTCTAACCATTTTCATTCAGTAATTATTTGTCATACCATGATTCACTTCCTAGTTTTTGTTGTTATGGCTATACTTTTTAGTCCATCATTGCTTCAGTTTTTTAAAACCAGGCATGCAAAATAATAGGAGATTCCTAAACTGTCTCCCTATGATTTTACAATGATCAGAGTGTGTGGGCATCAAGTAAACAGTAGTTTTCACCATTGTCACTCTTCTGCCTCTTCCTTTTGAGTCAAGCAACCACTGTTTAAATGTCTGGATGGTGGCACCAGGCTTTTTTTGGCGAGAGGTGACAGTAGGGCACATTCTTCATACTCCCCCACTTCAAGGAGCCTCACCCCTTCATTGGTTCCACAAGGAAGCTTTGCCTACCTCTGGATATATTTACAGTTTTACTGAGCCGCCGTGCCCTTAACCACTACAAATAAAGAGGGGTGACTGTATTAGCAAAGAAAAAAAATGTAGGCCAGTGTTCGAGAACTGTGACCCTTCAGATGTTTTTGCATTTCCCAAAATACCTTGCCATCGGCTATGCTACCTCTCATGGGAGTTAATGGATGGAAACATCAGGAAGGCCACCACCATTGTCCATTTCTGTTGTAAAACAGTGATGATTAAACAGCCCAACCAAAAATAATTCTTGGTATTTTTAGGCGTTTAGGCCTGTTCCTGGGGTTATTTGGGGTGCCGGATCAGAAAGCTGCATTGCATAGATTGCATCAGCTCTAGTTTCTTAGATATGGTTGAATTTATAAAATTTTAATCTGCTCTTTAAAAGATCCTTCTGCAGAATCAGGATGTTGAAATAAGCTTCCTTATTCTGTAACATTTTCTATTAATTTTTAAAATATTTCCTTCATGCTTGAAATATATTAACTTAAAATATCCTTATTTTTATGGATGAGCAGACTGAAGTGTGGTATATGACATATATTCTGTATCTCAAAAAACTACAGCTAATAGGGGAAAACTGGTGCCGTTTTTGGAATCAGCAGGTCAAACATACCCATTGTGTGTTGTCCAGTGTTATGAAAGACATTAGATCAGGCTGGTTTGGCTAGCAGCCCTCTGTGTTTTATTTTTTTTCTTGCTTCAACCCATATGTGAATTCCTTCTCTCTCCATGTAAAAATAAGGATTTGGTTTGCCTACCTGTCGTCTCTCGCTACCGGTGCCCATGCTCGCTTTGCAAGTCTTCCTTCCAGTTCGGCTAAAAGTGGCAGCGGATTGGTATTGATGAGTATGCACTGCAGCCCTTCGTCTCCCCTCTGGTCCTCCAGGATTATCTTGGGGTCTGGTGAACCCTTGGTTCTGGACTGCTGGTCTTGGTTTCCTACTGGAGATTCTACACTCTCGCCTCGCCCACTCATCTATGATGTCACAGACATGTAGCATTGTGCAGTTAGCATTTCTCAGTAATTTTTAGAAGGTCTTATTTCTACTGCACCTTGATAGATGAAGATGTCAGAAGTTCCTCCTGCAATATAGTGCAGGGGCTCTGTCACAATGGGTATTTGTGATGTCAAAGAATATGACAAGACGGGTTATAAAGCAGGCATGGGCAAACTTGGGCCCTCTGGGTGTTTTGGACTCCAACTCACACAGTTCTTAACAGCAAGTAGGCTGTTAGGAATTGTGGGAGTTGAAGTCCAAAACACCCAGAGGGCTAAAGTTTTTCCATTCCTGTTATAAGAGGACATTGAGATTACATCTTAATTGGAGCTTAGCTAGAAGTGACTTCCAAAGCTGCCACTGAAGGACTTTTTAGTGTTTCTGCTCCTCTAGAGATTCGCTCTGTTAGACTCCAGTCTGTAGTTTTCTGTAGTATAGATTGATTCAAAAGAATATGCAGAGGTGATGTTTTCACAATTTTATTCCTCCCAATCTTTTTTGTTTTGATTATTATGCATATTATAAATACTGACAAGGGAGGAGATAGCCTTTATTTCTGCAAACTCTGAAAAAATATACCTGGCTACCACATATTCTGCTTTGTCTCACTGGCTTCTATTAACATACAGGCAAGGATGTTGACTCTTAACTGTCATATGGTCTTGACCTTTCCTCTGTTTTCTTTGCTAATAAGAAGTATGTTCAATTCCTGGCAATAAAGGTTTTCCTAGCAATAGTAACATTCCAGCATTTTTGTGCCAGAGATGCTAGAGATCCAACATCTTAGGATAGGAGTGGTGAGTGGGAGACAGGCTAAGAAAACTGGACCTCACCTGCCACTTACTAACATTGCTTCCAGTATCACAATTCAAAAGACATTAGATGATATGGCATAAAATGATAACCACCTCCAATTGGGAAGTCTATGTTAATAATAAAAAAAAGATATTGTCTTTTACCAAGTGTAGCATTTGTGTGCAAGAAACTACATTCTGACTTTTTTTAATGAGAAAAGTTAGTGCACCACATAGCTAGCAGGGATATTACTTATTAAAAGAGACTTTTTAAAGCTGAAATTTATTTATTATTTGTTTGTTTATTCACTTGTATACTGCTTTTCTCACCCTAGCGGTGGACTCAAAGCGGTTTCCAACATAGGTAAAGGTTTTCCCCTGACATTAAGTTCAGTCATGTCTGATTCTGGGGGTGGTGCTCATCTCCATTTCTACGCCAAAGAGCCATCTGCAGACACCTCCAAGGTCATGTGGCCAACATGACTGCATGGAGCACTGTTACTTTCCTGCCGGAGTGGTACCTCTTGATCTACTCACATTTGCATGTTTTCAAACTGCTAGGTTGGCAGAAGCTGGGGCTAATAGCGGGAGCTCACACCACTCATTTGTCAAATGCCCACCAGAATGTGAAGAATATTAAAAGCAGACAAGGCTATGCAGGTGCCCTGCCAATTATGGCAGCAGAAGCAGATGTTCCATGATCCACATAGACAGTTTATGAAAATGGTGGTTTTTCCTCTCTTACTAAATCATATTTGATACTCACTTAGCAAGTGGTCATTCAAATAATAGTAATCACTTAGGAGAATATGGAAGCTAGCTAGTTACCCAGAGAAGTCCTCTGTGACTCTTTAGGCATTTTAGACCATCTCATCTTAAACTGTTGGTCCTAATCGCAGATGGGATCCCTTTAGCTCATTGTTGGGATCACAACAAATTTAGCAATGCTGCATATTGTTGTTAGCAACAACATGCAGTGTTTACAGTGAACTTGCAGAAAAAGCTTCATCTGTACTTCATAAAAGGGGTAATCATCCCGTTTACCAAGCCTTTCAAATGCTTGCAAATTTCTTATCAGTAAATGGTTGGTTTTTCTTCCTATTTTATATATCTATATACCTGGGGTCTAGTAAAAATTTCTCATGCGGAAAGGAGTCACAAGGAGGAAAAGACCCGTTTTAGACTATAGCCACTCAAATGTTTGACAATTAGCAATGTTGGATGGGGTTTCTGGAAGCTGAAATTCACAACAGTCAATCAGCAGCCTTTATTTCAGTCAATAAACCTTCAACTGAAAGTTCACAAGTTTGAACCTACTGCTCTCAGTCCTGGTCTTGAGGGCAGCAGAAAACAAGCCTCTTTCTTATAACATCCTTTCAAATATTTAAACATGTCTATAATGTCAAATATAAAGGACCAAAGTCAGTTATTAGTTCCAGAATTGAAATTGTAAGCCTCAGGGAAAGTTTGCTTTTAAAATTACGCAGATATTGTGAGAAAAGTCAAATACTTTGGGGCCTGCTAGTGTTAAATTAGTATGGATTAGCCAGCCAGCTAGTATTGTGAGCTGCCAAATTATGGTTCAGGAAATTCATGATTTGAATCCTACCTTTGCCACAAATTTATGCGCCTGTCTTACAGGAATAAATATAAGATAATTCATGTGCAGCTTTTTGAATTCTGAAGGGTAACACAAACACCATTTATTATTATTAAATATTTAATGACTCGTAAAATCCCCACTGTCCAGTAGTCAAAGCACCATAAATAGTTTATGCTAAATAGCAGAGAAGTGTTGGTAGCTTTTCAGGTGGAGGTTGGTTTTAAAAAGCATTGTAAGTAGTGAAAATTGATAAATTAAGGTATTTGTTAAGGGATAGATCCAATAACTCTTTTTTCAGACTGGAATTTGTGGAATAACTAAAAAGAACAGAAGGAGATTTAATAACAGTAATGTTTGAGGAGTGAAAATTGAGTTACTTGATTGTAAGGATTAAATAGGTGAATAGTTTTTATGTTTTGTGGATTGATATAAGTGTGGATTTAATTGGTATTTAAAATTGTTATAGTAATAGTAATATAGTATAGTAATAATACAGCAGTAAGGATATATTTATGTTATTTTCATCTAAGTTAGAAGAGATAATGATATAGGATTATATACTTTTCCTCAGTTTAAGTTGGATGTCATTTTGTTTAATGTTTTGTTTGTTTAGCATGATTTATTATTATGTGGTTTTGTTTATGTTTATTATTTTGTGTTGTTTTGTTTAATGTTTAGTATATGTTTTATTATGTGTGGTTTTGTTTTTCTTTTCTTTCTTTCTTTTGGATTTGTTAGAGTTATTTTAATCCGATAAAGTGACATCTAAAATTTAAATAAAAAAAGCGAACATCTGTGTGGCTTTTCAAACTTTGAAGTGTTATTTAAATAATTGTATAAACAAACATGATTAATGATATTATTTAATTATTTTTAAATATTGGGAAAGTATTGGTAGCTCTTCAAGTGAAGGTTGGTTTTAAAAAGCACTGGAAGTAGCAGAATGGATAAACTAAAGTATTTATTAAGGGATAGCTCTAATAACTTTTTTTGAAATTGGAATTTATTTGTGGAATATCTAAAAAGAACAGAAAGGGGATTTAATAATAATGTTTTTTTAAATGCAGTATCAAATCTGAGGATTTATGGTGTTTGTTACCAATGGCTGGGCTTAGCACAGCAGGCTAAACTGCTGTGCTGTAGAAAAATCTTGCCGACTGAAAGGTCAGCTGCTTGAGCACCCGCCATTAGCACTAGCTCACCTGTCTACCTAGCAGGTTGAAAGCAAAAATGCAAGTAGACCAAATAGGCACTGCTTTTAGCAGGGAGGTAATAAAAAGGTGCCCTTAAGAACATCAGTTGAAGGAAAGTTCCTCAGCATGGAAGATGAAGCGACAACACACACACACCCATGGCCGGAATCGAGCACAGCCTCCACGATGCTGGAAATAAGATAGAAAAACTGTCTTTACCTCTGTTTGTGTTGTCTGTCCTTGTAAACTGCATAATTTGCATTGAATGTTTGCTGTATGTGTGTTCTGTAAGCTGCTCTGAGTCTCCTTTGGGTTGAAAAGGATGGGGTATAAATACAGCAAATAAATAAATAAATAAATAAATAAATAGGAAAAGTGCACCACTGCACTTGTTTCTAAGCAGCACATTGTGAAACTTATTGTTGTCTTTGGATTTCAGCATTAGATCCTTTGTAGTACCTGAAACAGAAGAATCTGAATTGCCTGCTCAAGATGGTCAAAGTTGTAATGGAGAACAGCCATACCATGCTCCTGAAATCATTCCACTCTATGGCATCTCATCAAAAATGGCTCCCTTGTTCCAGGAATCTGGATATAAGTAAGAGATATAAGAAAACCAACATCTTGCCTGGCACCTATATTGTACCCTTCTTATTGCCTCACATTATGACCCAAGGAGATTTGGAGAGAAAGAAAGCAATCAAGTGCTTAAAGAATTGGGAGTGAGAAATAAATATTGGGACAGTAGTGGGCAAAGGGTGGCCTTGGGACTGTGTGCAACCTTCCAGAGCTGTTTCCGTTGCCCTCACTTTCTTCAGATAGATCTCTTTTGAGGGCCCTCCAAATTGGTGGATTGACATATATGGAGGGAAGTAAGGAAATGCACTTTTTAAATAAGTTGCGAGTCACTCTTGTGAAACTTAAAAAGGAAAAAAAACCAACAACACTTTTTTTTCAAAATCTCCAACATTGCTGTAACTGTAGCTTTTTGAAGGAGATTTTGAAAAATGGTCTATTAGGGTTAGGGGATTAAAATATTCACTTTTTTGGGTGCTACTTTCAAGAGTTTGTTTTGTTTGGTCAAGTTGCCACTGTGTTTTGTCATAATGTTTCAAGGTGGGATCCACTTCCTTACTACAGAAACTTTTATTTTAATCTCTGATTTGTTAGAGCTAATATTTGCAGTGCTTCTAAGTCATGATTGAGAAAATAACAAAGGATTCTGTTTGCTCTTAGGAAAAACCATACCCTAACCAGCAGTGAAGTGAGAAGTGCCATCATCAATTATGTGAAAATTAATGAATTGGTTGATGAAACCAACAAAAAGTATGTAAGCTCTGAAACTTGCTTATGCAGAGGTCGTAATATAGTTGACCCTTGGTATCCATTAGGGTTTGGATACCTAATTCCAAACCCCAATGGTTCCAGCCGAGTTTCCCTTTCCCAACGTATTTCCCTCTTGGAGGTTAAGATCTTCTGGGGAGGCCCTGCTCATGGTCCCACCTCCCTCGCAAGTGCGACTGGTGGGATGAGAGACAGGGCCTTCTCGGTGGCCCCTCGGTTGTGGAACTCCTTCTGTAGTGACTTTGGATCAGTCCCCTAACTCCTGACCTTTAGGAAAAAAACTGAAAACATGGATGCTGGGCCAAGCTTTTGGATAATTTTGCAATATGTGAATATGGAATGGTGCAGTGATAACTGGAACGGCCTGAACTACGATACTGGATTATGTGATTTTAATAATTGTAATGATGAAATCTTTTTAGCGGGTGTTTTAATGTATATGTTTTGTTTTCTGGATATGTGTTGTATGGCATCAAATTGTGCCTTTATGTGTGCCACTCTGAGTCCCCTTTGGCATGATAAGGGTGGGATATAAATATGGCAGATAAATAAATAACTCACGGTAATGGCATAGTAAAACAGTGTCCTTTATATGAGGTGGCAAAATCTAGTTTTGCTTTTTGGAATTAAATATATATATATGTTCAAGCCATTAATGGTTTAATCGCTGGATGCAGAATCTCTGGATGGAGAGGACCAATTGTACCCCATGCACTGAGAAAATAGGCTGCAGTCCACATCAAATCATGTTGTAATTAAATTGTTACTCTTAAAAGTGAGACAGGAGTCTATTTTTTCCTGGGTCGTTTGAAATAGCTCCCTCCTCTTCAGATGAGTAGTAGGCTTACAATAGGGGACACCTTGGCCTTTGTTTCTGAATAGGAAATTGATTTTTCTTGTTATGAATATGTTATGCAGTCATGGAAAAGCAATTATCGTATAAGACTTGATTTCCTATAACTGGCTGTGCAGATTGGAGCAGGAGCTGTCTGTATAATAGTACAAAAGCAGCTGCCTTTTAAGAGTCCTGTTGCTGCTTTTTAAAAATATGAAGAAACTAATAGAGTTGTGCTTCTCAAAGTGCTATTCTGTGGAACAATGCTATGGGCCAGAGTTTCCAGGCAAGAAAGGAACAGTTATGACCAAATATGGCCCTGAAAACAATACTTGCAAGCCTCTTCATATAGCTCTGCTTTAATATGTTGCATGATCTTGACTATATTCTCAATTCAGGAAGCAGATTGTGGTGGCGCTTATGTATTTTTAACCCGCATTGCTTAATTACAGCTTTGTAAAGGTGAATCCGATCTTATGTGACTGCCTGTTGAACAAATCGGAGCAAGATGAAATCTCAAAGTTCAAATGGGATGATCTCTTGAGTAGGTGAGCAGGGAGCAATTGCTGTTGCTTCTTTATTCGCTTTGATATTTCCTGTAATGAGGTGCATGAGTGGGAGGCATCTGTCATGCTTTTCTTTGGATTGTGGTATTGTTAAGAGTGCCTTTAATGTTTACACTGAAAGTTAGAGATGCTCTTTAGTGTACACATGCAGTTAGTGTTCAGAAAAAAATCTCTACCACTTGGGGACTGATTTTTTAAAGAACCACTTAAACCTTGGCATGCTCCATATTTCTGATGCTCTCTGAAAATTCATCCACTGCTTAATATGATACTTAAGATGATAAAATGCTAGAATAGTGAAAGGAACCACAACAGTCATCAAGTCCAAGTCCCTGCCTTGCAGTATACAACTAAGCTTTTCCTGAAAGATGCTTATCCAACCTCTATTTAAAGACGTCCTAAAATGGAGAATACGGTACTCTTTGGGACAATTGATTCCACTGTTGAATAGCTCTTGCAATAAAACTTGGATAAGCGATCTCCAGATATATCTAGGAAAGAACTTTCTGAAACACAGGAGAGTTAGTGATGCAGGTCAGGCCTGATAATATTGAACAGGGGCTTCTTAAAATTTTTTCCACACACAACTCCTTTCCACTTGAGAAATTTTTATGTGACCCCAGGTATATAAAATAGATATTAAAATCAATAATTTACTGATACTAAACCAGCATTTGCAAGGCTTGCTAAACAGACTGGTTTTCTTTTTATGTGGAGCACAGCTGAACATTGTTAAACCCTTGCGCCAGCAGAACTGCTGACCTGAAGGTCAACAATTTGAATCCACAAGACAGGGTGAGTTCCCATATGTCAGCTCCAGCTTCCCATTCGAGACATGAGAGAACTCTCCAACAGATGGTAACACATAAGGGCATCACCTGGCAAATGTCCTTGCAGATGGCCAGTTCTCTCACACCAGAAGCAGCTTGCAGTATCTCAAGTAGCTTCTGACACAATTAAAAAAACTGAATTTTGTTGCTAACAGATATGTGTGTAAATTGGTGTCCTTCACAAAACCTTTCCTGTTGCCAATTTTTGTCACCCCAACATTAAGCTAAGATGACCCCATTTGGGGTCGGGACTCACAATTTAAGAAGCAGTGGAATAGACTAATATGATCTCCATATGTGCCATTCTATTTACAAGTTAGAAGTGATTTGTTGCTTGTTTTTTAGCTGGAGTCACTTCAGTCTGGGTTGAGTGATTTGTGATGTTTTATTTATTTGATTTCTATTGTGAGGTAAGACTGAGTGTTTGATGAAATTGAGAGAGATCTATTGCCTTCTATTACAAATCATACAGATTTTATAAGAAAGTAATGACAATTTTCAAACAAACAAAAAAATTCTTTTCTGCAGTGCTCCTGTTCTACATATTTCCCTATCACCCTGTTCTGCCACCATCTGGATCCTTTTATATTGCATCCAGAAAGGATAAAGTTGAATAAAGGCAGAGAGGTAGTAAAGCCTCTGGAGTAGATGTTTGGCCAGCATGGTGTGCTGCAAGATTACTGAGGGGAGAAGAAAGTCCAGTTGTACAATAGGACAACCATCAGTGCAACTGTCTATGGTTAAGCCAGTAATACCAGATAAACATATATTTCATTGCCAACTTTCTGGCAGGTGTCTGGATCAACTACAGCCCTTCCATCAGGTGACCTTTGCTGGACATGAACCTATTGTGAGAAAAGGAAACATAGACCCCATTGAAATTACCATAGGCCAGAGATCATCCAATAAAAAGGTAAGGAATAAATCTTCTCAGCACAAGGATGAATGGCTGTTGCTGCAGAGTCCATATGGGAGTAAATGATACTTTGCTTAGAATTTCCGGAAGTCTGTTGTCTAAAATGCTTTCTGTATTATTCTACTGTCAGTGCAAGTCTTGCCTTCTCCTCAATGTAGAAGTTCAGATAGACTTTGGAGACATGAAGGGGCAGCTACCCCAACTGCATTATAGACAGTTGTGTTCAGAGAAGGGAATAGATAGCATTTTTTTCCTGAGATTTTGAGATAAGTAGATTCTCATTAGACCAAGAACACATGGCATTTTTCCTCCTTCAAATAAAATACTTGAAAAAAAAGTCAGTATTTCAGTTGTACAAAATGCATAAGGTTGTGGTTGAACAACAACTCACATCATGCCACGTTGCCCTGAAAAACTCAGTACTTAAAGTTTGTTATGTTGGGCAGGTTTGTTCTAGATGCATCATCGGTGGGGTTCAGTGTGCTCTCTGGCTGTAGGGTAAACTGTAGCTCCCACTATGGTGACCCAGTCCCATCAGACCTCTCTAGTAAGTTCAGTTGGTCATGGGGGTTCTGTGTGCCAAGTTTTGTCCAGGTCCATTGTTGGTGAAGTTCAGAGTGCTGTTAGATTGCAGGCGAACTATACAACTATACAACTCCTGTAATTGGTAAATTCTCCCCAAACCTCTCTAGTATGCTCAGTTGCCAATCAATTCCTCTGTTTGCTGTGTACCATAGAAAAGAATAGGAAAGGGTTATCAGAGAGCCAGTGGATGGAGTCATGCAAATTCCAAACCAATTGAGAGAGTAAGAAACACTGGAATGTCTCTGGTGGAGGAAAATACATAAAATCTAGGATGAAATAGTCCCCATGTGAAAGCCTTAACTTGGGTGGAGGCAGTATGGTGTTTGTGGAGGACATCAGCAGAGCTCATGGGCATGTTCATGGCACTCACTATAACCTGCAATGTCATTGGAGGGAGGGCCATTGGTGTCTCCTGAGTAGTGGAAGCTATAGCTACTTGTGGAGGCAGGAGCTTGTCTGTGAAAGTGGACATTTGAGCCATTTACACATATATTTACATACATACATATGTTCACTTTTATTATGTGTATAAATAGATATAGAAATATAGTAGAGTCCCGCTTATCTAACATAAATGGGCTGGCAGAACGTTGGATAAGCGAAAATGTTGGACAATAAGGAAGGATTAAGGAAAAGCCTATTAAACGTCAAATTACGTTATGATTTTACAAATTAAGCAGCAAAACAGCATGTTTTACAACAAATCAACAAAAAAGCAGTTCAATGCATGGCAACGTTATGTAGTAATTATTGTATTTACAAATTTAGCACCAAAACATCGCAATGTATTGAAACAGCTGTGGATCCGGGCAGGAGGCAGACTGTGTTGGATAATCCAGAAAGTTGGATGAGCGAAGGTTGGATAAGTGAGACTCTACTGTACTTCAGTTAATGAAGTGGTCTTGGCATTATTTTAACAGAATCTTTGGTACCAGAAATAATATGGAAAAAATAGAGAGAGATTCCTCCACCACAAAAAAGAAGAGCAGTTCAATTTGTTCCAGCAAACTTTTTCTTGAAAGTTAACCATATGCAGTCTTTGTAAAACTTTTAAAGTTTGTAAAAATGATTTCCTTTGTTAACAGTGACAAACTCATATAGGTGCATTTGATCTGATAGGACCAAAGGAACTTTTTTCATCCTTTCTTAAACTGCTTAGCTTGTTATACAGTCCAAAGTTAAACAATTATCTAAAAACTAGATTAGTGTTTACTGCACCCATCATATAATACTCCTCTTTTGGCTTGCAGGTAACAATAATTAAGAATCTTGAGCTGTATGGTCTAGATCCACAAATTGTTGCCAATATTCTCCAGCAAAAAGTCCAAGCTAGTGCCACTGTAACCCCACTCCCAGGTGCAAAAGACAGAGCACAAGTCCAGATACAAGGCAATCAGATCAACCACCTTGCTAATTTGCTGTTAGGTAAGTGTCGATGGAAATCGTACAATAAGATTTCTTAGCAATTATTACTTCTATGTTTAGTGACTTTAAAAGTTGATAAATCATGTAATTTCATACATCATGAATGGGAGTGTTTGACTCACCAGAAGTTGCAAGACTGCAACTCCCAGAATTCCTCACAATTGTCAGTGCTTGCTGAGACTGCAGTTCAACATCTGGATTTCCTATTCCTGCTGTTTATGATGCATGTCACATTACACTGTTTTAAGGCTATATCCCTCTTTAACTGCAATGGCAACGTCCTATGATACCCTGGGATTTTCAGTTAAGAGGCATTTGGAATTGTCAGTGAGAACACTCTTGAGCCTCATTCAACAGGATGCCATGGCAATTAAAGAGGGATATAGTATGAAGTGTAGTGTGATAAAGATCTAGGTCTATGTCAAAGACAATCCTATTTTGTTCAGTGAGACTTACTCCCAAATGTATGTGTATAGAATTGCACCTAAACAGAACAATCCCTAAGGGTGGAGATATGTGAAAAAGGAAATTTCATGGAGGAGGAATTGCCCCCAGTTAGGGCCTTTTGGTTTGTGAGAGCCAGCACAGAATCATTGAGTAGGAAGAAACCACAAAGGCCATCCAGTCCAAACCCTTGCCATGCAGAAACACACAGTCTGAGCACTCCCAACAGATGATCACCCACCCTGTTTCAGTCAAAGAAAGGATACTCCATTACCACTATTTCATGTCTTGGTTTCTGCCACAGCAGAAAGTAAGCTTGCTTTAATTTCAATATGACATCTTTTCAAATATTTAATCATTGCAATCATGTTCCCTCATAGCCTTCTCTTCTCCAGGCTAAATATACCCAGTTCCCTAAGCCACTCTGATTACGGCTTGGCTTCCAGACCTTTCACTGTTTTGGTCACCCTTCTTTAGACACATTCCAGCCTGTCAATGTCCTTAGTTTTGGCCCAGTGCCATGTTAGGAATATTTTGAATTCTTATCCTATCCTAGGGTCTTAAGCTATCTCTTCTCATTTGGTGACATCTGCAAATTTGAGAAGCATTTCCTACACTTCATCATCCAAGTCATTGATAAAATTTTGAATAGCACTAGGCCAAAGACTAGGCCCCACCAGTTGCTTCTCTCCAAGATGAAGAAGAGCCTTTGGTGAGACTTTGTGGGTTTGGCCGGTTAACCATTTTTAAATCCACATAACAGTAGCATTGCCTAGCCCACATTTTATTAACTTTGCAAGAATATCTTGGGGGAACTTTAAAAACAGAGTGTTGTTTTCCTCTTTGGAATAACTCTTAATGTGGATTGACCTGGATGATTGAAACACATAATATTTATCAGCTAGAGTTACAATGTCTATGGACAACACTTGCTCTTTGGCTTAGAAATGGAGATGAACACCACCTCCCAGAGTTAGAAATGATTAGACATAATGTCAAGAGGAAACCTTTACCTTTAGCTAGAGTTACAATCTTATTCATATTAACCTGCAAGTAAGTCCTTTTGAATTTATTCCTGGGTGAACTGGAATAGGATATAGCTGTGTTGTTAAACAACATGGCACTTTCTCAATTAGATGGTATAATTTGCCTTGGTTCTCCTGATGTTCTAGGTTTTCTGTTGCTGAATATAATAGTCTGATTACTTGTTGATGATTGGTTCTATTGCAGAGGACTACCATCTACCTCGCAAATACATCCAAGGCCTAGAGAAGGCACCAAAGATGGGCCGCAAGAAGTAATGAGGCCTCAAGAAGATATTCGTGCTCCATTATTTATATGTATTATATTCAATGAAGTGAGTAATCCAACTGCCTTACCTGTTAAAAATGGTTTTTATTTAAAAAATTAAAAAAAAAGATTTATCTCCAGTTAGTTAACTCAGCTACCTATCTATTTACTTAATGAGGATTAGAACTTCTGCAGAATGTGGTAAGAGGTAAGAATGTTGAGAACGTCAACTTTCCACACGGTTTTTCTATCTGGAGAGTAGAGAGGATGACCTGGAATTTTATGTCTTAGGAAAACCAGCTATTCTTGGAGGGTGGGGGATGGGATGAGACGGGACCCATTGTCCACAGTGTGTATGGCATTTAAGACTAGGAGGAATGCATGAATAGCGCCCCCCCCCCCCCAAAATAATATTTACCTTAAGCATTTCCCTGCTTCTCCAGCATAGGCAAAAGTGTCAATTTGCAGTATGAATCACAGCATTTATTGGGGGGTCCTCCCTGTTCTTAAGCACCTCTGACCTGCCTATGTACTTCTGTAATGTAAGACACAGGAGACTGGTAGTGAACATGTGAAGTACATAAGAGGCAGAGTCTCCCAATGAAGACTATGTTTCTGCTCACAATTGGGCAAAGCAGGTTCAAAAGCTTCTGGCCTGAGTCCTTTAATGAGTGGGAATGGCGGTGGTTAGAACAAATGTGACTAGTTATTCAGACATTGTTCATTTACTAATAGGATGCCTGTTTTTTATCACTGAGATGGAGGCCTGCGACCAGTGGTTCTCAACCTGTGGGTCCCCAGGTGTTTTAGCCTACAACTCTCAGAAATCCCAGCCGGTTTACCAACTGTTAGGATTTCTGGGAGTTGAAGGCCAAAACATTTGGGGACCCACAGGTTGAGAACTACTGCCTTAGACAAGATTCTATGATAATTTAAAGACAATTCCACGGAGAGCCACATGAGGGCAAATGATAATGAAACCAAATGGACTTCTTGAAACAACTTTATTGAAGACTTGTTTATTTTTAATAGCTTCTTACACACTTTGCATCACAGGAACAAATTGGTCAGGAGCTTTAAAAAAAAGCTAGAAGGTGACATATTCTCAGTCGTAGGGCTGAAACAGTAGTAAAAATAAATTACAGCATTGCAAAAATGTATTTACTTTCCCACAAGCTTCTACTATTTTCATTCTATACAGATTGTACATGTTTTACAATGGACCACTTAAAAAGGGAAAAAAGATGTATTACACACATACAGATGCAGGCAACACAACGTATTAAACTATGGTTGAGCAAAGGGTGGCCCTCCAGATTTTTTTGGGCTTCCTCTCCCAGAATCCTTTGCCACTGGCTATGCTGCCAAACAAGAACTGGAGCCCAATAACATTTTGAGAGGTGCATTTGGGCCACACCTGCACTAAACAAAGGCACTGCCAGCAGTAGTCTGCGCATCGCAAGTTGGGGCCTCCACTAACTCTTACTAAGGCTTCTGCTCTGCCACATATCAAGTGGCTCTGCTTTCTTTCACCATCTGAGCTTCGGATTTATTATTTATTTTCATAAAGGCCCATAGATATATAATCTTGTAAAAAAAGAGAGGAAAAAAGACACCACACCCACCTATTTTGCAGGAGGCTTAGTCAGCAGCACTTACATAAATTGCATAAGAAGCCATGCCTTCTATAAAAATGTCCTAAATATTTGAGGGTTGGGGAGGGAAGAATGAAGAGTGCCAGTCACTGAAAAGCTAAGGTGACATTTTTTTTCCCATTAAGCATAAAAGAGAAAACAAAAATTAAATATGCAACATTGCTAGGTAGAAGGTATCAATGGCATACAGATACTGCCTTCAAGTTTGGGATGTTGTTGTTGGGTTTTTGTTTTTGTTTTTTGGTTCTCAATCTTAGTAGTACTACTATTGAAGGAACTGCGCTCCCTCCTCAGTGTGCACAGCCATGTATTTCCACAGTGATTGGGAAGTGCCTTTTCTTCTTGGTTCAGCATTTCACAGGTGCTTCTTTCTAAATACTCCATGCTCTCCTTATGCTACCTTACTGCTGCAAGGTACTGCTTCCTCAGTGCCCCCATAGAAGGAAACAAACCTTTTGTCTCTTTACCTGGTCCAATAAAGCTTTGGTTTGAGGCAGTGGTTCTCAAACTGTGGGTCCCCACGTGTTTTGACCTACAACTCCCAGATATTCTGGCCGGTTTACCAGCTGTTAGGATTTCTGGGTGTTCTGAATGCCAAAGCATCTGGGGACCCACAGGTTGAGATCCACTAGTTTAAGATATCTGCTACAATGCCACAAGTTCTGGCTCGGCTTTCTGACTTTATGAGTTAAGGGGGCTCAACACAAATAACACAATATACAGGCAAAGTTAATGGGCAGGTTACACTTCCTGTTTTAAATCAAGGGGGAAACAGGGTAAGATTGTTAGGGGTTTTTCTACTTGTACCTCTTGGGTTTTTTAAGGAGAATGACTGTTGCTGCCAGGGCACTTCCCATACATTTGTTTGGCTTGGCAGCACAGATTTTGAAATTAACCCCAAACAGAAGTAGTTTTAAAAATTAAATTAAACTGTAATACACTTGGGGAGGGGGGCATTAGAACATGGGAAAGCATTTTCTTGATTCTGTAAGACACTTTCTTAGAGGTAAGCAGGAAAATAACATTTCTTTCTGTCCTAATTTGACAGCAAGCAAGCTGTTAGCAGCTTGCCTGAAAGTGGCAGCTATAGCTGCAGTCAAAAATAGAGCTATTTTGCTGTCGAATGTCTGTCTACTTGACAGAATGATAAGGACAGTGCTAGCCACTTCCACAACTGCAGCAATAGCTGAGGAATATCCAAGTCTGTCTCCAAGTGTAAGATGAAAAGAGTTACGAGCAGAAAGCTCTGTGCAAAACATAAGGAGCTCTAAGTAAGTTTTCCAGCATTGTTTGACACTTAAGTGCTCTGGCCATGTCTCCTAACTCCTGCTGAAGTCTCACATTACTTTTTAAATCTTTATCTAATTGGAAGGGCCCAATGACACCACTGAAGACAGAGGAATGTCCCCCACAAGCAGAATTATCACTTGTTGCATTGATGACTTGCACAGGTTCACCTTTACTGATCACTTTCCTTTGGTGTTTCACAGAAGCAGGCAGGTCTTCTGCCACAAACTCCTTCTTCCCTATTCAATTTGCTGTTATCTGGAGTCTAACAAGACTTGGGTGTGTCACAGGTTTCTCACACCTGCTTTAGCAGAACCTCTAAATCAAATATTGTAGGTTGCAGGTTGAAAATCCAACATCGGGGAGATCGCCAACTGAGACTGGGCAGTTGCAGATTTTTTAGCTCACCTACTATTAATATTGTGAGCCCATAACTGGATCAACTCAATATCATTTCCAGTTTCCTTCAAGGTCTTGGTGTTACTTTCAAGCTGTTTGATGACCAACGTCTTGAACATCTTAAGGGGAAAGTCTCAAAGTCAGTTCTCCGATCTGTTGATACTGGTCCCTGTTCTGGCTGCATAAGAAGAAGTGCTTCCAAACTTATGGGGAGCATGATCAAGAACACAACCCACGCACACCCACCCACAAAAAAGATCCCCCTTTCCCCTGAGAAAATAGAAATAATAACTCAAGGCCAAAGCACTCTAGCACCATCAAGACCTGCTGTACATCTACAGCTTCCTTGGCATCTGTTCTCTTCATATGGCGCAACAGTCTATTTGGCATCCTCTACACTGTAGAGCCCACAGTGTCCATATGTATCAGAGCAGGGATACTTCATGGGCTGATGTAGACCTTTCAGTAGCTCTTGTGGTGAAGTTACCACAAGAGAGCACATTCATTGCACTTCTGCCACACGTACACACAAATCCAGCAGGTGAGGTATTGGGATGTGGGAAAAGGAAGATAGTAGTTTGGGGCTGGCCCTTAGCATTTGTACCATATGCAAACCAATTCCTTGCACATTCAACATTTATTGTAAAGTTTCCTGAATATGCCATTCAGGTTGACCACCTCAGAAGGAGATGCAGCATTCGATTTTTGGTACCTGAAGGGCCAGTGGACAGGGACATCCTTTTCCATTTTGTAAAACCAATTCTAAGCACGCTGTGGACTGCAGCCAAATCGAAAAAGTGTCCTGAGAAGAAAAGTCTTGGTTGGGTGATATTTTTGTTTTGTTTTTAAATATACTAGTATATGTATATATATTAATTTTTTAGTTTATCACTAGCCACATTACCAGACTTGGTTATCCAGGCTTCTCGTTAGCTTCTTTCAAGGCCTCCTGCAGCCTTTGTTTAAACTTGTCATACTTCTTCTGCACTTGCTGGATTTTCTCTTTTTCTTCTCTTTCAAGTATTACTAGGAAATTCTGTAGCTCCGGAATAGAGAAGTCATCCCACTAACGAAGGGGGGAAAGAATAGAGAAACTTTAGCTTGGCACACATTCAGATTGTGTTATATTTATGTGATTTTACATGTAGCTATGAAAGCTATAGAACAACATCTAATGGAAGATGGACATCTCATCTATATACTTTTCTAAGCATATGAAGATACAGATAAATGGTAAACACTGAGGCCCATTTTCAGCTGAAGTAATGTCCACAAATTGTGACCAGAAGTCACATTTGGGATTGATTACAGGTTTTCTGTGTGTATGTGTTAAATCTAGGTCACTCCTAATACCTGAGGAAAATACTGTATTTCACTGCATAATAGTTGCACCCTCCCCCCTTTAGGGGAAATGGGGGTGTGACTATGTGACCTCATGGACCAGACCACGCCAGAGCTCCCTGTCGGCAGAGGCCACCTCCAGTTCCTTCAAAGTCAAGCCAGTCACTTCAAAGATACCATCCATCCATCTTGTCCTTGGTCTGTCCATCTTCCTTTTTCCTTCCATTTTCCCCAGAATCATTGTCTTCTCCAAGCTTTCCTGTCTTCTCATTCTGTGGCCTCTAATATCCTTCCCTCCAGTGAACAGGTGGTGACTATTACATGATGAAAACGTTTTGCAGCTATGGAGATTCTTTCAGCTGCCAGCCAAAGGAAACCCTGTAGCTACAAATCCACATGTGCACCGCCCCCTTGGCTACAGGGCCTCCTTCAGCTGGTGGCAACTGAGGGAGACCTTGTAGCTCTCACCAGCAAGTGCAGGGCCAATTGAACTTTCATCCACTTCCATGCCTGCCCCAAGGGGCAGGCGTATGGGTGGGTGTACACAACTATTATATGAGGAAGATTAATTTTACCAATTTTGGCACCCCAAAGATGAGGGTGCAAGTTACATGTAGTGGCAACTATTTTTTTAATGAAATGCAGTGTTTGTGACTGCGATTATCTTTTAAAATTTTAACAGTTTTGGGGGAGGGAGTCTGGGAAATCTTCTACCTTCTAGGGGCCTGGGAAAAATAGGAAAGGGAGTGCTGGGAGGGGGCTGTACAGTTCCTATTCTGGCTATAGATGTTAAACATAATCCTGGCTATAGATGTTAGGCATAATTTATCAATTGAATTTCTGCAGGTCTTCTCTCAGTACATCCTTATTTGGTTTTTCAATGACACTCTGCAATATCCAGGAGAAGACTCAAAAATTATTCCAATAGGAAGATTACATCTATAAGTCCTTCTAGATTCAAAAGTGACTGCAATTCAGTGAGTCACAGATTTGGGGCAAGATCCTTTATACTTAAAGCACAACATAATTATATGCCATCTAAGTTATGCTGCCGTTCACACTCGTGCAACCAATTACCCAAAAGGCACCAATAACTTGGCCTCTTTCTTTGAGCACTGTCCTATTCGTTGTCCACTAGCCAAGTCAGAAATAAAAGGCCTCTGTGTGTGCTTGTGCAAGAACTGGCAGCATTGGGGGACCCCTCTTATGCAATCAGAGAAAACACAACCCATTGCACGACTACTTTCAAACCTCCAAAGTATCTTGAGTGAGTTGATTCAGACTTAGAAAAAGTCTGAATTAATCCACTCAGACACTTCCCAGAAGAAAATAAGAGTTGTTTTCTGTTCACCCTTTTCCTCTTCTGGGTGTCCTTCCTGTTCCCTGAAAATTCCTCTTCCTGATCTAAAATGCTAGTATCTAAGAGTTCTTGTAGTAAGGGTTCTTGATATTATAAAGACAGGAAGTTTGCTTTTTCCACCCACTCAGGTTCTGCCCACGTGGCTGCAGATCACTGCTTGTTTAATGTGGGTGTGTGCTTTCTGAAAGTGGAGCATGTTTGTGCAAGTTCAAAAGCAAAGTAGCTTCCAGACATACCTCAACTTCCCCAGTTTCATTTTCTTTCAACACAAAACTCAGAATGTCTGTGTCGGGACCTGCTAGCAGCCGGAGGTATAAAGGATATTCTGTTACAGGGAGTTTCTGAGAGAGAACTGTGGAGAGGAAAAAAAAAACCAGAATCACTTGGGGGTCTTAAAAGAAGGTTATTCTTAGTCTCGTAAACAGCCCTTTCACATTTGTCCATGTTAGAAGGCTAGTCCTACCCATGCAGTCTCATGAAGTGCAAGAGATGGTTACTCCTGTTTCCAACTGGACTTCCTTCCTAATCACAAAGGAATGACTGGCTGTAATTCTCTTGAACTGAGGGCAAAAATCAGCATAAGGTCATGTTGACATCCTCAACTGCAGGTGCCTGCTATAGAACCTGGGACCTTTTGCCATGTGTTCTGCCACTAAGCTAGGACATCTTCATGGAAAGATAATGAACAGACCAAGGTGGTAAAGTGTACTTCATTGTTGGAATTAGTTGCAGAAGTTAGGAATTTGCATGCTGGCAAAGTATACGCATGGGCAAGAAGTACAGTGTTGATATTTCAAGATTCCTCTTGAAGAAAACCATGCTTAATATCCCTTAGACAGAAGAAGGTGTTGGATAAGCTTTCTATTTAATAGGATCTACTTTAATAGGATCTCCAAACAAGTGGGCTGACTTTGACATATATAGGACTGAAATTGCAAAATTGCTCGGTTCACAATGTTTACATTTTGGAACATATGAGTATTTACATCCAAAATGTAACTTGAAGAAAATCTTCAAAGTAGATTTGGATCTCATTGTTTAGCAAATCCATTTCAGAAATCTCTCATTCCTAACAGGATTTTAATAAAAATTCTGCAATAGATATATATTCATCTTAAAATACTCCAGTTTCTGGGGCCCATTCCACTTAAGGACTCCAAAAACAAATGGAACATACAGACTTTACCATTACATTTACAACACCATCACCCAGTCTGAAAAAAATGGAACAATAAAGGGCTAGTTGCTCAAGAAGCAAGCCTGATAACACGCAATTGTTTGCTTAACAACATCACACATTTATGTTGAAGAAAGAATATTATCTCACCTTGGCCATCTTTCTGCATCTGTTTGAAAAGTGCAAACTTCTGTGGGTTGTCAACCACCATAAATTTCTTCAGAAGTCCCTGGATTACTTCACTCACAGTGGTGGTGCTGCTGATGTGAAGTTGCTTGATGGCATCTAGCGGCAGGTAGAAGGATGTTCTCTTCTCTGTCATGTTGGCCAAGTCGACCTCCTTGAGGGCATCATAGATGGACTGTGGCCGGATCCCTGCTGGGACTGTCACTGGCCGGCGAAGTTTCAAGTGTACTTTGATGAAACCTGTGTAAGTTCCATCATCATTCTGAGGAGGCGGAAGATGAAATTAAAAGATGAGAAAGGTAGGTTTTGTGACATTTTATTTGTTGAGTTATCATATCTACTTGTGTAAGATATAAGCATGTATAAACTGAGGACAGGTTTAGGGGGCCAAAATTACATCCACCACCAAATTATGGATTTTGATATGACTCATGAATAATCTTCATAAAGCCCAGGGCCAGTTGGCTCAGCTTTGACCTTAGGTGGGTTGAGAAACCAGGTAAGCAGAATATATTCTGAAGGAATGTCATTCCACAGAGAGGGAAAAACACCAGTGCTGCCTCAAGAAGCCAGCTGCCCTTTACCGCCACCACTTTCCTGCCACTTTCCACATTCAAAATCCCAGAAGTGGCACCATAACAGAGACAATAAACTGCTTGATGTTTTTTAAAAGGTTCTGCTGTGATGCACTAAACTGTTAGCTTTCGTCGCCCTACTCATAGAAGAGAACTGTGACCCTCAAGAATTAGGCCTTCAAACTTCCACCACACAGGGAAAGTTAAACCACTTTCAATGTAATATTCTACAGCTAGAAAAACAATAGTCTTCAGTACCATGAAATTAAAAAGTAATGCAAAAATGTAATACAAACCATCTTCATCAGCAAGCAATTGTTGACTTTGGAATTGTATTTATCAATCTTCTCCTTCAGCTCTTGGGTGGTAGGAGCTTTAAGTTTTTCTTCTTCCACTGTTTTTGTTACATTCTAGAACAAAGAACGAAAAGAAACACTTGAGAAATGCTTCAACCGACTAGGTAGCCTTTGCAATCATACTTGCCTAATACAAATATGCACTGACTCCCCTGTATTACTTTTCATTTTTGTCCCTTTTCACATTTTACATATGCACATAGTAAAGGTAAAGGTTTTCCCCTGACATTAAGTCCAGTCGTGTACGACTCTGGGGGTTGGTGCTCATCTCCATTTCTAAGCCGAAGAGCTGCCGTTGTCCATAGACACCTCCAAGGTCATGTGGCTGGCATGACTGCATGGAGCGCCGTTACCCTCCTGCTAAGGCTGTCCTTATTGATCTACTCACATTTGCATGTTTTTCAACTGCTAGGTTGGTAGAAGCTGGGGCTAACAGCGGGACTACACGCTGCTCCCCAGATTTGAAACTGCAACCTTTAGGATTTTTATGTGCCTTCAATTCATTTCTGAGCTATGGTGACCCCAAGGCAAAAGTTTCTTGGCCAGATTTATTCAGAAGAGATTTGCCGCTGCCTTCTTCTGAGGATGAGAGAATATGACTTGCCCATGTCACCCAGTGGTTTCCATGGCCAAGTGGAGATTTCAATCCTACTCTTCCAGAGCCCTTCCTCAAAACTCAAATCTTTATACCACAACTGTGAAAGGCAAGGCCCGTGGGCCAAATGCAGCCTGCCATGTCATTTTATGTGGCTCACAAGACTTTCAATGTCAGGGTGACATTGTTACACTTCTATAGTCTTATAATTACAACTGGCTCTTTGAAAGTAACCATAAGGCTGATGTGACCCTTGGTGAAAATGAGTTCAACACTCCTGCTCTATACCATGCTGACTCTTGTTCAGAGAGAGGTGAAATGAAATGACAGTTCAAGTCTCTCCCCAATCAATAAAGAGAGCCATTGTCTTTGGTCTTTTCTATACATATACTATATACTTCCTCCTTGGAGAGTTTAGATCTTTATGCTGAATAGATTGAAAAGGTGTGCAATTGCAGTGTTGATATATATAGTTCCTAAAAATTTGATACAGTATGTAGAAAAGAAAGCCAATGAACAAATACCAAATAGAGAAGGACATGTTATCATGATGCAAAGGTTTTAGCTTCCTGCTAGCAGACAAAATTAGGAAATTGAACAGTTCAGTCAGTGCATATGCACAAAAAGACACATGAAGCGAAGTTAAGAAGTTGAATGATGAGCAGGAGAAAAACATCAAGACTAAAATCAAAATCTCAAAACCATGTTTAGGTATATAATTGTTAGTAGGACTGGCCAAACAGTTAACAATCAGCAAGCTTTTGGGGACTCTTCTTAAAGCAAGACTCTACCTTAAACAAAAATAGTAAGAAACGAGAGACACATTTGGGGTATGTCAGAAAAGGAAAAACATCCTCCTCCATATTCATCATATATAATTTTAGATGCTTCTATCATGTCTCCCTGTCTTCCTCAATGTTGTTCTATAATATCTCCCACCCTCACATTTCCAGCCCGAGATGTAATCAAACAGGTTGCCTTTTTTTTACACCTGTACACAGTAGGCATGACAATGAGAAGAGATGAGAAAATGGTGTATGTAAAGAAAGAATGTCCCGCATTACAAATCTGAACTGCTTCCTCTTCCAAATGACAAGTGCTTCCTTCCACTAGGCATAATACCTTAGTATGCAATTCATTTTGCACCCCTCAGCCGCAGTCAATTCAGGAAGTATCTAGATCACTGCTAGTCAAGCAGGATTAATGGAGGTAACAGAACAAGATTGTTCAAAACCAAAACCATAATCTCAGTTACATGGAATTTCTCTCAGCTTTGCACAAAATCAGAACTGATGGTTATTCATTCCTAGAGGGTATCTCTAAGTAGTACATTTCCTTTCAGCCTAAATATTTGGTAGTATTGTTGCTTGAAAAAAAGGCATTTGAAAGTACCTTCATACATTGTATTGTTCCCAATTATGCTTAACTTACCTGAAGCTGGAGTTAATTGCAACTGTGCTTTTCTTTGGTAACAAAGAAAAATCACAGTCTAGAAAAGTCATTGGGTCACAAAGTCAGTCAGCAAAAGAGTAGGAAAGGAAGTAATGAATCATCATGACTTTGTTCTAATTGGAGCAGTAACTCAATACCACTCTGCCACATACAGAGTCTAACTTGCAACTTTATTTTTGTTCCCCAGGCTTCAGTTTAAACCTAGCTGTAATTTTAACTTTCTTTGGGGGGAAATCTACAAAGGTATATGATACATATTCCCCAGGCAAATAATGCAATTGTAATTATCTTCAATTTCATGTAGAGCTTTTGTCCTGAAATGGCAAAAGTCACATGAAATGTCAGCAACCCACATGCTTAATTCGAAGCCAATCTCTTTGTTCCAGAGTTTGATCTACACATTTGATGCTTGGACTGGTAATCACTCCATATAGGAAACAGAGAGAGACAAATTGGCCCATAGGTAGGGTTCCCCAGTGAGTCTTTATGCAAATCCACTCATTAATGTTTAGATATAATCGACCACACGAATAATCAAGGCCTGTCACTGACAGGGACACTTCCAAGACATAAAGAGAAATGTAATTAGGAAGGCAGAGAATTCAGCAGAGAGAAAATAAACAATTTTGGATACACCTGTCACAGCAGTGGGGATATGGAGGTGTCTCATTAAATGAACAATGGACTGATTGTCACAAATGTATCTAGCACCCAATTCTACCATTGATTTGATGGAACTGCAGGTGCTAAATCATCAAGCTATTCATGCATTTGATTTTTCCATCAATGCCAGGGACAATGGCAGCTCCTAAACATAACTGCTAGGGTCCTTCGTTAGTCCTGAGGTCCAAAGAAATCAATGAAGTCACACTGAGTTCCTTCAGCTGGGGGTCTTGACATAATAAGTTGTTTAAAAATTCAGATCAAGAAGAGGAGGTTGGGAGTTATATACTTTTTTGACACCAGAGCCCTTAGCATAAGAAGCAACATTTTCACAGGAGTCAAGGACAGCTGCCAAAGGACACCTCGGAATCAGATGAATCCTAACAACATTTTCCAATGTAAGTGCAGATTTGGCAATGGTAACTAAGGCCATTCTAGTCAAAATGTTTGGGGCAGCCTTCCACCTGAATGCCCAAACCATCTGTGCTAGGATAAAAAACATATTAAGTCAGGGAAAGACAAGTACACAAAGACTGCAATCATACATTGGACCATAGCTGCACAGTTCTATGTTCTTCGATGCGCTATCTTATTCCTTCTCACCTGTGAGATATAGAATAGCTCTATCTTCGTGGTCAGAATTCCCTTCCTTCCAGGGATTTGCTAGATTAATAGGAGGGAGGTTTTAGATCAGAATGTTAGGGTGAGAGATTGTCCCCTGCACCCCACATGCCACCCATTAGCTGGCAACTTTATTTAGGGCTCACAAGCCATAATGGACAGACGGGATTCTCCCCAATGCAGACCTTTGACCCAATGCAGACATGTCCAGGCTCCTGATATCAAGAAAAATGATCGTGTTCCCTGGTTCATCACGTTATCAGTGATGGACTGAATGGAAATTCTTCAACCAGAATTTTGACACAACCTGGTTTCACTCTTTCTCAACGTTCCTGATGTGGGATTTGAAGGTGGATCTGAACCTGTGAAGCCTGCCTGAGAAGGCTGGCTTCATGTTTCTCCCCTCCTCCTTGGATGGAGATTATAGAAAATGACCTTGTAGTAAAAAAAAAAAAAAAAAGATCATCTGTTTTTGTTTGATTTCGTTCCCTCTCCTTTTGCCTTCTTTTCAGTGGTTTGACAGTTGCCTAATGCTGCACTCTAAACTGACAAAATTATTGACCTGTAATCTTTTACAAGGAGTATGGAGAAAGCTTCTAAATATAGGAAGGAAGTGGCTTAAAACAATATTGGAAGATAACAGGGTAAGACCTATTTGCAGACATCATTTGGAAGGTGCATGCACACATGTTAATGTGTATATCCAAGACCCACCTTTTCATCTTTCTTCCCTTCTGCTTTATTTACTCTCTCTCGATGTTGACAATATCACCAGGCAGAAGATGTTAGAGAGCAGTAAGAGCAGGGTTCCAGCTGTTTTTATGAACTCTCAAGCTGTTCTCCTTCACTGGAGGAAAGACTGTTGTGCTCCATGTAATCTGTTCTGCCCCCTCCAAATTACTCCACTAACTCATTTACCTCAAAGGACATTATTTCTCTGTTAAATCTGAAGGGTAATTCAACTGTTAGTCTGTGTTAGGCACTCCCTCATTGTCTGAGTAAGATTGTCCTCCAAGTTCGGTGTCCTGGCGGTGGGTATGTAGGTGATTGTGGAGCCCTATTCTTGACCTGCATGTTCTCCTGCAGTGAGGGCATCTGTTTCCAGGTGGAAGGCAGTCCCTGACTGAGTTGGCTTGATGCGCCTTTCTCCTGGCACGTTTCTCTCTTTCACCCTCCATTTGTGCCTCTTCAAATTCTACAGCACTGCTGGTCACAGCCGACCTCCAGCTAGAGCACTCAAGGGCCAGGGCTTCCCAATTCTCTTTGTCTATGTCATAGTTTTTAAGGCTGGCTTTGAGCCCATCTTTAAATCTCTTTTCCTGTCCCCCAACATTCCATTTTTCATTCTTGAGTTCGGAGTAAAGCAACTGCTTTGGGAGACAGTGGCCAGTCCAGCGGAGTTGAAGGCTGAGGACCATCGCTTCAATGCTGGTGATCTTTGCTTCTTCCAACACACTGAAATTTGTCTGCCTGTCTTCCCAAGAGATTTGAAGGATTTTTTGGAGGCAACGCTGATGGAATCGTTCCAGGAGTTGCATGTAACGTCTGTAGATAGTCCATGTTTCGTAGGCATATAGCAGAGTTGGAAGGACAATAGCTTTATAAACAAGCACCTTGGTATTCCTACAGATGTCTCGATCCTCACACACTCTGTGCTTCATTCAGAAAAATGCTGCACTCACAGAGCTCAGGCAGTGTTGTATTTCAGTGTCAATGGCAATGTCAGTGGCAATTCAACTATCGCTTGATTGGCTTTATGGGATAGGAACGGGGTGTTTGCTGTAGCCTTCACCTCATGCAACAAAATATAATAAAAAGTTGGTATAACCAATTTCTCTTTCCTTTCTTTTTTGCCTCCAGAATCCTCCCATCCCTATATTGCCCATGTAATCTTAAAATGCTAGGTTAGAAGTTCTTCAGGGTAGAGATATTGCTATCATGCATGTAGCTTGTTATTGGTGACTATTACCATAATCACCAGACAATGGTTTGGTTAAGTAATGAAACTCAGCTCAAGACTACAAACCAGCCAACTTGGGTACTAGAAAGGGAACACTGTTTAGCTCTTTCTATTGCAATAAAAGGTGATAGCAGTCACAGAAGGAAAAGACACTACAAGAAGGCATACCCCAGTGGAACTGTCTGGCAAACATGCATTGTGTTTTCTGCCACCACCAGCTCAAATTCCAAATAGACATTTTCTGCGGCGGTGGAAAGTAAACATGAAATTTAAGGAGATGTTTATCGTTTAGTGTGAAAGAGCACAGTTTTGCATGCAGAGGGTCTGAAGCTCTATCCCTGTCACCTCTAGGTTGTAGGTTGGGAAATTCCCCCAGTCAAAACCCTGGAAAGGTGCTACAAGTCAGAATATTTATACTGGGAGAGATGGACCAGTGGTCTGAGTCAGAATACTGCAGCTGCATACAAGCCCAAAACCGAGGCCTGCTACAACAGAAGAATTGTTGTGGTTTTTTCCAAGATTTTTCAACAATCAGAATGACTAAGAACATTGCACCAAAACGTGTAATGTTCAGGATCAGAAATTATCCACCCCCTTCATACACACACACGCCTGATGATAGCCATGTAGAGGGGGATCTTCTCAGGAGACAATATTTGCTAGCCTATTATAATTAATTAATCGCTGATACCTGAACAGCTGTTACCATGTGTCATGACCTTCGCTGGGATCTTCTGTTACCACATGTCAGGACCTATTCACACAAGCCAAGGAAAACCAATCTTGACTATTGCATTTGTGGCATCCTTAACCTCTTCTGTCCAAATTTCTTTATGTCCAGGTTGTTGTCAATTGCTCCCTCCCCCATCTAAAGACTAGTTTAACCTTTTCCAGGATCTTAGCACATTTTGCCCTAGCAACTGATCACCAGGAAAACATTCAGGTGGTTTCTATGGAAATAAGGAACCGGCTAGGGGAAAAATCCTCTTCCTATGTTTTAAATGCATGAGGCAAAGAAATTAACAATAATTGCAAGATGAACATTAACTTCAACATATGTAAGAACACCAATTCCAATCATCAGTGGCAAGCATTTCAGGGGTCTCCCTAATCTACCTGCAAAGTCACAGATATGAAGCAGACAAGAGTGAAAAAAGAAAGAAAAGAAATGAAGTGAAGTGAAATCATTGGAAGGGAAGGCTTCTATGCTGCAATACAAATCAATCACTATTTTATAGGGTTGTTGTAGGTTTTTTCGGGCTATATGGCCATGGTCTAGAGGCATTCTCTCCTGACGTCTCACCTGCATCTATGGCAAGCATCCTCAGAGGTAGTGACAACCTCTGAGGATACCTCTGAGGATACTTGCCACAGATGCAGGTGAAATGTCAAAAGAGAATGCCTCTAGACCATGGCCATATAGCCCAAAAAAACCTACAATAACCCAGTGATTCCGGCCATGAAAGCCTTCGACAACACTATTTTATACTCACTACTGTATGTTATAGATTAGGCATGGACAAACTCAGGCTCGGGAGCCAGATGCGGCCACCTGGGTGCTTACCTCAGGCCCTCCTCATTTTCCCTGTCTTCTTGGCATAAGGATGGCTACCAGGATAAGTGAGGAGGATCAGGGCAGTTGCCACATGTCTCATTTTTCTCCCGGCATTAGGATGGGTCAAGTGGCCCCATCCTTATGCCAGGAGGACAACCTGTGGATGATCTGGGCCTTGCCCTGCTCCCTCCTGGACCTGTCCTCTTCTGCCCCCCCCCCCCCCCCCGCTTTCAGGCGTGTCCCACCCTGCACATTCCCGGCCAGACCCACAATGCAGCCCCAAGGCAAAGAAATTTTGCCCATGCCTGTTATAGATGCATCCCAGCATCTCAGCAAGATCCTCAGATTTACAGCTTATTTATTTCTTCTTACATTTACTTTTTTGATACACTCGGAACTGTCTTATTTTGTATTGAAAGGATGATACTGAACAGGCAGTGTCATGAAGTTATCCACAATATGCCAATTAGGCCTAGTATTTGGGCAGACGCAACATAACTGAGGCTGGACCCAAAAACCACATGTAATCATGTAGCAAGTCAAGCTTGAAAGGCACCAGACTAACTGCATTGAATCAGGATGTTCTAGGAAAGCTAAAATATCTACTTGGCTATAAATTTATCTATGCAATATACCTCTTCCCTATCGCCCAGAAAGAATCAGGATTCTTTTTTTCCCTTGGATGCTGTCAGTTTTATAATTGGAAGCTAATTGCACAGCTTTGATCAGAGTCTTTTCCAATGATTATGGTTCAGTTTTGGAAAGTTACTTTTTTGGACTACAACTACTGAACCTCCCCCCAATTAGCTTGTACAGTGATCAAATGAGACCAAATCATCTTTTAATGCACTGTACATACACATTTTGGTATCAAATAATGAGCTAAATTATGATCATTGATAAAATTGGTAGCTCACCAACAGCACTGCAAGGTCTTATCCACAATACCACCAATGAGATCAAAGAAAGGACACCTCCTAGAGTTGTCAAGAGGTGAGAAAAGGGACTTGTGTGTTTTGTTTTATATCACCATCAAGTTGGCTTCAGTTACAACAACAGCAACTACTCTTGCTGCATAGCTAAAAATTAAAGATTCCGATTTAGTGTATTTGGGAGAAGGAAAGAAAGTGAGGAATGAATATATACTGAGAAACATATGACACTGCTAAATAGGGATGTGATTCTTCACTAATTTTCTTCTCGAAGGCAACAACAATTTCAGCAGATTTCTTCCCACAATGGAAAAGTCTGAAAAACCATAGCTTTCAAATGATATTTGTAATTTGAGGTTTGTTCTATACAAAATTCACATATGGTTGTTTTGTGCAGAAAACAACATTTCCCTCCTAGCAGAAAGCATTTTTCGGGCATGGAAAATAATATCTCTAGGCAGAAATATTAAATCCTGTACAGAAAAAGCTTTTTCTTGTATAAAACAACCAAAATATTGCATTCTGCAAATAAATTCTGTCAAAATTATAGAATAATACCACAATTACAACATTTTCTGTTCAGAAATATTTTTGCTTTGGAATATTGTTTTCCACACAGATTATGCTGTTTTCTATGCAGAATATGCTGTTTCCTCTTCAAAGCAACCATATATTAATTGTGCACAGAATAAATTCTGAACTGTCTACATTTTCATGAATCCAGGATTCTTCTCATCAGGGTTTCTCAACACTCAAAAAACATATTTTTGTGCAATATTCAAATTTTCTTCCCATTCAGGGGGAGTAGTGTCGAGACACAGATGCCTTAAATGGCCACACACAGTACCAGTTCCAAAGTAAAGTTTATTGCAACAGAAAATAGAAGCTCAGAGACACTTAACTTCAGTGTCTCTGGCCAAACTAAAAAAAAACTAACCAAACTTGGTTCAAAAAGCAAACGGAAATATAATCCAGATTAACCGGAGATAAAATCTGGATTAAAGGACAGTACTTAGCAGCAAACAAACAGTGCTGCACTCAAACAGTTAACAGCAAACAGAAACCGCAGAAAGAGAAACCGAAGCCAGCCAAAGTCCAGAAGTTGTCGTAGAAGCAGTCCAAAGAAGCGTTGTTTCAAAGTCCGTCAAGCAGCAGCATCGTCAAGTCAGTCCAAGATTCAGGAAGGGAGAAATCCGCACTCATGAGAAGTCAATCCAAGTCGAAAAACACAGGAACAGGAACTCCAGACTGCAGAAACCAGACCCAAGGTCCAACACGAAAATAGGCAACGACAAATCCACATGATACACAAACATAACCGACACTTTCCATTCTGCAAAGATTCATCATTTCAGGGCTTACTTTTATCTTACATCTCATCATCCGAAGATGAGCTGACCTCCACCCCGTCATCATCTCTTACAGCTGTCCTTGACTCCACATGTGAACTTCAATGCCCATCCCTCCAACTCCTCCATCTTCTGTCAAGACTTAGATCTCCCCAAGACTCAGAAGTATCTCCTGACTGCCAATCCCCACCACCAGAAAACCCCACAAACATGTCACTAGACATTGGCTGAGCACATACATCTTGTACCTTAGTCCAATCCAGTGTGTCAACCCCATCCTAATCACTCCCAGATCCATCACTCCTAGAGAAACCCATGAATGACTCTTCATCTGTGGGAGCAGTAAGTATATCCCGGAACTTTTTCCTTTGTCGTTCCTCATCTGACTCCTGCTCCTGAGTAACCCTCTTAGTTCCCCTATTCACATCCACTGTATCTCCTTCCTCTCCCTCACTCATTGACCCCTCGCTATCAGAAAACCCTTCGAATGAGTCTTCATCAGTAGGTGCCATAAGTATATCCCGGATCCTTTTCCTTTGTTGTTCCTCATCCTACTCTTGCTCACGAGCACTACTTTTACTCCTTCTCCCACCCATACTACCACTTGCAACGTTACTTACAGGTTCTACTACAACAAGTAGCAAATCCAACTCTACAAAGGTGAGATTCTTCAAATCATGGACAAAACATAAATGAAGATGCTGACAGATATATTCTAAAAGAAGTATAACAAGCCACATACACATGCAGAGAGAGCAGGAAATACATTGCTTGAACTATTTTAAAAAGAGGAAGTGCATATTTATTTTTCACTATCAGGAGACATAGGTTTTTGAAGCATGTAAAGACTAAATCGAAGTGAAGATGAACCTCTGAGATCGCTGAGATCCAAACCTCAATTTCCTCTTCTGATGCAAATAATATGCATTTTCAGCATGGCTAAAATATTTCATTGGGACAGACTTGCCCTTCTGCATTTTTCCTGACAGGAAGAGAGACGTCTGATATTTTAGGCACGGTGTCTGCTAAATGACCTGCACTCAGATAGCACCAGGAGGTCTTTGAATAAAAAGCTCAATGAATGCTCAAAAGTAGAGGCAACCACTAAGCAACAATAACTAGGTGCCTCTTAGCATGCCATTCTGAGAGTGCCAAATCATAGACACAATTTTAAATTCTAATTTATGGAGCTTTACCCTGAAATCTTGTCACCAGTCATGTCAAAGCGTACTGCTGAACGTTCAAGCATTTAAAATAAAATAATAAATGAGTTAACAATGGGAAAAATATGGGCTATCTAAGAAGATCCCATTTATTCCTTAGTAGGAAGAGTTAACATAACTAGTTTAAACTTACAATTTCCACTATCAATTTCATCTTGGTTGGAATAGATCAAATAACAACGAATTCATGCTCACTTCCACTTTATTTTCTGTCTCCCCTTCTTTGCTGTCAAGTCAGCTTTGACTTATGGTGACCTTAATGGAGAGGCCTAAGGTCTCTGATCAGCAACTGTTCTACTCTAGTTTTGTAAACTTGATGGCTATACCTTTCTTGATTTAAGCAATCCACCTGTAGTGGAATCTCCATCTTTTCCTACTGTCTCCCACACTATCAAGCATTATTGTCTTTTCCAGTGAATCGTGTCATCTCATGATATGTCCAAAGTACAACCGTTTCATGTTAGTTTTTTTTTGTTTCTAGTAAGAGTTCAAATTTGATTTCCTCTAAGACCCATTTATTTGTCCATGATATTTGTAGTATTCTTTATCTGCACCACATATCAAATAAGTTGAGGTTTTTCACCAGTGAAAATACTTGCTTATGTCCTATCGTTTATGTTTATGTTGGAGAAAAAAACCAGTGGTTTTAACTTTGTAGGAATTCAGAACTTTCCCAGTTGAACTCCCACTACCTTTAACCCTTCCTCATTTATCACACATATGTCCTTACATGTCATATATGTCACAGAAATCTCTTGGAGCAAAGGAGAGCCCCAAAAATATTATCTGACCCAGAGTTTCCTCTTCACCTGCAAAACTGACTAGGGCTGGTGGAAACTGTAATCTGGATGTTTGTGCTTTGGCCAACCTCAGAAGAAATGATGTAGTGAATCGATATCAACACTCGAGAACTATGGTATTGTTTCTAGTTCACCTCCCAGGACCTACTAGCTTCCAAGACTTTTCCAAATAATGTTGGACAACATGTTATCAAGGCATTTCTCTTGTTCTTAAAGAAAAACACATACTCAGGAGAAACTGTATATATTTTAAGACCAATTTTAAGCCTAGTCACTTGATAACTGCAAAGTTCAAGTGTTTATAGAGGACTGTTTGGCCAAAAAAATATTATTTTTACTGGATGTCGAAGAAACCAAAGCAATGATTTCTGCCTCATACGTCTGCCAAACAAAAGCAATTGTTTTTCTGTATAATTTTCTGGCTAATTCTCTAAAACCCTTCTGCCAATATAGCCATGAGGATAACACCTGTTTTGATTATAGGCTCATAATTGCCATAGCAAGTGTAGTTTTTATTTGGTTTAGGACAAAAACAAATAATAACCCTGTAATATATTTGAAGAAACCTATACAATTCAAAGGCTTATCCAGATACAAGTTCTGAGTGACTATATCTTCCAACTCTTTATATTTCTGTTCTGTATGTTCTGGAGATTTTGATTTCTAGTAAATAAAATGGGGCACTCCATAGCAACAAAAAGGTTTGTAGCCCCTTAAACACTTAGATTTATTACAGAATACAATTTCACGGGTTAGAATCCACTCTAGTCTGTAAAAGCTTGTGTCATAGTAAAACTGTTAGATTTTATAAATCCTTTTGCTTTGTTCCTTTTCTTTTTCTTTTTTAAAAAAAGAACAAGTCCTACAAAGTATTGTCAAAGGCTTTCATAGCTGCAATCACTGGGTTGTTGTGTGTTTTCAAGACTCTATGGCCATGTTCCAGAAGCATTCTCCCCTGACGTTTCGCCTGCATCTATAGTAGGCATCCTCAGAGATATATAAACCCCATTTTTCTAGTTTCTAACAGACCTCACAACCTCTGACGATGCCTGCCATAGATGCAGGCAAAATGTCAAGAGAGAATGCTTCCAGAACATGGCCATATAGCCCAAAACACTTACAACTCAAGTCCTACAAAATTACTATCATTCAGCATACCCCTGTTTTAAAAAGAACTTGTGGACCTAAAGATATTGCTGCCTAGAATCGATGGGAGTTGTAATCCGTCAACAAGATCATAAGAAGACCTGATATTATAGGAAATTTTAATTTCCTAGGGCACCTCTTTTGTAGTTAGAATAATCTTCACTTTACTGGAACAAAAGAGGAAATTAAATGTCCGAGGCCCCTTCTACATTGCCATATAAAATCCAGATTATCTGCTTTGAACTGGATTATATGGCAGTGTAGACTCATATAATCCAGTTCAAATAATATAATCTGGATTATCTGATTTGATAATCTGAATTATATGGCAGTGTAGAAGGGGTCCAAGTTCCAAGTGTAAACCAACAGGGGAAATGAGTCACCATCTCCTAAATGATATGGATTCCAGCACCTTAATCATAATTGTTTTAACATAGCCATTATGCAAAATTTGAAAGGGGGGGGGGTATTTATAAGACCATCATTATCTGAGTCCCTAAACTGTAAATTTTCTTGTTTTGTGTGGAACTCCAAGAGTGCCAGCATTGCATTTACTTGAAATTAGAAGAGAGAGAGACTGAGAGATGCCCCCACACTGTTATCAGCTGAGCTTTATAGACTCATCAAATATTATGACAACTTTACTCATAACTCTTTGAGGCAATGAAAGCACAGTGATAAAAAGTAAGACAAATTCAGTCAGGTAGTCGTTACACCAGATTGTCAATGCATTTAAAATACAATTTATGCCTCCCTCATCTTCACTTTCATTGAAATGTCAGCTGCACTATAAGAGAACTAGACCATGCTATGCAATACACACAAATGCAGATGGATTCTTCTGGTGAAATAACATTTCTTGCCACCTATGTGTCAAATCACGTACAATACAATTAGAAATTGACGGACCTTCCAGGTTGTCCCAAAAGCAATTATTATTTTCCAGCAGGCATGAAAGTCTCAACACAACAGGAGTTACCTTTAAAAAAAGCCATGCTCATAAAAGCTACAAAACAAAGGAAATGGGAAATGACCCTTTCTCTCTCTTTCTTTTAAAGAGAGGATATTGACCTATTATTAAAAGACCATTCCAGTCCTTGAGCACATAAGATCAAGTCAGCAAACTGTAGATAATAGAAGAATGCCTCAGGATAATGATGATATTTCTTTTAAATTGGGACCATAGAAAGGCCAATGTTACAGTCACAATTATATTTTCCTGTTCTTTTTTCATGTGGGGAAGAATCCTTCAATTCTAGGAAACACCATAACGATTTAAATGCACTGGCAATCACAACAATTCAAGCATATTTCATTATCACTGGTGCCAAAGAAACCTAAGCAGACACAAAATATGCTCCATTAGACTAATCCGATGAACTGGTAAAGGTGTGTTAATGTTATGAAAAGCAGAGGTAGATTTACTGGCAGTAAAAAATGTTCCAGGTTAGCAATACCTATGTTAGATAAATGGAGAAAAGCAAAACATTGTACGCAAACTTTTGAGATGTTCATATCATAGTAAGAGGTTGCAAAATAAGGCACTCAAGGCAAATTATTGCCACGATGCTTTACACCAACATATACATACATATCTCTTGCACAATGTTTGTGAGACATTTTCACCAATCTCTCTAGGGCAGTGTTTCTCAACCTGGGGGGTCGGGACACCTGGCAGGGTCATGAGGGGGTGTCAGAGGGGTTGCCAAACCCATCAGAAAATACAGTATTGTCTGTTGGTCATGGCGGTTCTGTGTGGGAAGTTTGGCTCAATTCTGTGTGGGAAGTTTGGCTCAGAGGGGTTGCCAAACCCTTCAGAAAACACAGTATTGTCTGTTGGTCATGGCGGTTCTGTGTGGGAAGTTTGGCTCAATTCTATTGTTGGTGGGATTCAGAATGCTCCTTGATTGTAGGTAAACTATAAATCCAAGCAACTACCACTCCCAAATGTCAAGTTTATTTTCCCCAAACTCCACCAGTGTTCACATTTGGGAACATTGAGTATTTGTGCCAAGTTTGGTCCAGATCCATCTTTATTTGAGTACAAAATGCTCTCTGGATGTAGGTGAACTACAACTTCAAGACTCAAGGTCAATACACACCAAACCCTCCCAGTATTTTCTGTTTATTTATTTTATTTATTTGCTATATTTATATACCGCCGTTTCTCAGCCTAGCCGGCGACTCAACGCGGTTTACAACATAATATAACCATCAACAGTAAAAAAGTTAAAAGCATAAAAAACATAAAAAACATAAAAACACAATTCATACATCAATACCAATCCAGTTCGACTCTTAACTAAAAACGTGATCCAGTTCGTCATCCATGTTGCCAGTCCTTTAGTCAGTTACCATTCGTTGCATTGGGTTAACCAAATGCCTGCTTAAACATCCAGGTCTTCAATCTTCTTCGGAATATCATCAATGAAGGGGCTGATCTTACCTCCAAGGGCAGGGCGTTCCATAGCCGCGGGGCCACCACAGAAAAGGCCCTGTCTCTCGTACCCGCCAGCCGCACCTGTGAAGCAGGCGGGATAGAGAGCAGGGCCTCCCCAGAAGATCTTAGGGTCCTGGCGGGCTGATAGGCCGAGATACGTTCGGATAGGTAAGTTGGGCCAGAACCGTTTAGGGCTTTAAAGGCCAACGCCAGCACTTTGAATTGAGCCCGGTAGTAGATCGGCAGCCAGTGGAGCTGGTGCAGCAGAGGAGTTGTATGCTCCCTGCGCTCCGCTCCCGTTAGTATCATTGCTGCCGAACGTTGGACTAGTTGGAGCTTCCGGGCCGTCTTCAAAGGCAACCCCACGTAGAGAGCGTTGCAGTAGTCCAAACGGGATGTAACCAGAGCGTGGACTACCGTGGCCAAGTCAGACTTCCCAAGGTACGGGCGCAGTTGGCGCACGAGTTTTAACTGTGCGAATGCTCCCCTGGTCACCGCTGAAACCTGGGGCTCCAGGCTCAGCGATGAGTCCAGGATCACACCCAAACTGCGAACCTGCGTCTTCAGGGGGAGTGCGACCCCATCCAACACAGGCTGTAACCCTATACCCTGTTCGGCCTTGCGACTAACCAGGAGTACCTCTGTCTTGTCTGGATTCAATTTCAATTTGTTCGCCCCCATCCAGACCGTCACAGCGGCCAAGCACCGGTTCAGGACCTCGACAGCCTCCTTAGTAGCAGGTGGAAAGGAGTGTCAGAGTTGGACATCATCCGCGTACAGATGACATCGCACTCCGAAACTCCGGATGATCTCACCCAGCGGCTTCATGTAGATGTTAAACAACATGGGAGACAATATTGAGCCCTGAGGAACCCCACAAGACAAAGGTTGTGGGGTTGAACAGGAGTCTCCCAGTAACACCTTCTGAGACCGACCCTCGAGGAATGAGCGGAGCCACTGTAAAACAGTTCCTCCAAGACCCATTCCCGCGAGGCGTCTCAGAAGGATACCGTGGTCGACAGTATCGAAGGCCGCTGAGAGGTCCAGAAGCACCAACAGGGACACACTCCCCCTGTCGAGCTCCCGGCGCAGATCATCCACTAAGGCGACCAAGGCTGTCTCAGTACCGTGCCTCGGCCTGAAGCCAGACTGTGCCGGATCCAGATAATCCGTGTCTACCAAGAATGCCTGGAGTTGTGAGGCCACCACACGTTCCAGGACTTTGCCCAAAAAGGGGAGATTGGAAACAGGCCGGAAGTTGACGAATTGAGTGGGGTCCAGTGATGGTTTCTTCAACAGCGGTTTTATTACAGCTTGCTTTAAGCTGGCTGGAAAGATGCCTTCCCGGAGGGAGGCATTAACCACCACCTTCACCCACTCGGCCAATCCCCCTCTGGCCTCCTTCAGAAGCCAGGATGGGCAGGGGTCTAGGATGCATGTGGTAGCTCTCATTCCTCCAAGCACCTTGTCCACATCCTCGGATTGAACCAATTGAAATGAATCCATCAAAACCGGACAAGCAGATGCTCGTGTTACATCCTCAGAGACTGCCGTTAATATGGTGTCCAGACCAGAGCGGATCAAAGCGACTTTGTCTGCAAAGAACTGAGCAAAGGCTTCACAGCGAGCTGCCGAGTCATCAGGGCACCCATCCTGAATGGTGGGTTTTAACAGGCCTCTGACAACTCGGAACAGTTCGGCCGGACGGTTCTTTGCAGACGCAATAGTGGCCGCAAAGAAGGTCTTCTTTGCGGCTTTTATTGCCGCGGCATATGCCCTTAAGAAGGACATAAACCGTGTTCGATTTGGCTCGCTCGGATTCGAACGCCACACGCTCTCTAGTTCCCTCTTCTTTCGCTTCAACGCTGCCAGCTCCTCAGTGAACCAAGGAGCTGGTTTAGCTCGGCTACTTGAGAGGGGACGTTCTGGAGCGATCGTGTTTATTGCCCTAGTCATCTCCCCATTCCAGAGAGCGACCAGGGCATCAACAGGATCACCAACCGAGGCGGCAGGAAATTCCCCAAGAGCCGTCAGGAATCCATCCGGATCCATAAGCCTCCTGGGGCGGACCAACTTAATGGGTCCTCCACCTCTGCAGAGGTTAGGGGGTGCAGTTAATCTAAAGCTGACCAGGTGGTGGTCGGTTCATGGCAATGGAGAGATGGATAACTCCTCAACACCGCCACCTTCCTCCCATCCCTGGCAGAAAACCAAGTCCAATGTATGTCCAGCACTGTGGGTGGGGCCAGATACCTGTTGGGACAGCCCCATGGTTGCCATGGTAGACATGAAGTCCTGAGCCGCTCCCGATAGGGTGGTCTCGGCGTGGACATTGAAGTCCCCCAGCACAAGCAGCCGCTGGGACTCCAATGCCAGGTCCGAGATCACCCCCGCTAGCTCAGTCAGGGAGTCTGTAGTGCAGCGAGGTGGACGGTACACTAACAGAATCCCTAATCTGTCCCGGTCACCCACCCTCAGGTGGACGCATTCAAAATTTGTTGACTGCGGGATGGGGGCCCTGGTCAGAAGAATGGAGTCTCTATAGATCACTGCAACCCCGCCTCCCCGCCCCCCGGATCTTGGTTGGTGCTGCACGGAGAAACCTGGCGGGCAAAGCTGGGTCAAATTCACACCTCCAGCTTCGTCCAGCCAGGTCTCCGTGATGCACGCCAGATCTGCCCGTTCATCCAGGATTAAATCCTGGATGAAAGCTGTTTTGCCATTGACAGATCTGGCGTTCAACAGCACCACCTTCAATCCGGGGGGACCGCCGACCTGGTTACACCAATTCACCATATCAGGAGACCGAGTTGGAGTTACTAATGTTGTTGTACGATCCCTAGGCCGAATTCGAGGTCTCCTTTTCCCGTATCTCCCCATCCCCACCACGACTTCTATGGGGGCTCCCCGACCAATGGAACACCCTCCCTCCTCCATGACGCAGTCTACCTTCCTATTTTCACCCCATGCTTCACTGCTGGTTATATGATTTATCACCGGTTTAACTCGCACTGGGATCTCCAATTCACTCCCCTCCTTACCTCTCCCGCAGGCAGCTAACAGCAGTGTTACAAGATACCAGGAGATCGGAACTAGCATGGGTGGTAGATGTTAGCAGTCTCAATAAAGCTACCAAAGTTCGTAAAGTGCAGCTTGTGGTTGTATAAATCTTACAGTTCTTAAAGTGCAAAGGAGGATAGTAACACTCACACTAAAGCTACCAAAGTTCTTAAAGTGCAGCCAGTGGTTGTAGCAACCTCCCAGGTCTTAAAGTGCAAAAGGTTATTGAGATTGTTCTAAAGTGCTAAAATAAGGTGCGTCATGGAGGAACCCCAATTTCAGAAGCTAGGGACTGGCACCTGGATAGTAACCAATACAGTACAGGATAACAATTTAAAGTGCTAAAGGATTAAGGTGCTGATAATATAAAGTGCTAGAATTGTACAAAATAACAGCACCACCTAATCTGTTGGTAGAGATGTTAAGACACACAAAATCAAGGCAATGAACGACTGAAAATGGACCAAAAGGTGGATTGGTATTGGTCCTTCCGGAGATAAAGCTAGTGTCCGCAAGGATGATCAACGGCCGAAATCGGCCCGATGGTAAAGGATGGACACGCAGGTGGACAGCACAGTAAATTGAACAGCACAGCGGTCGGCACAATAGATTGAACAGCACAGGTAGTCGGCACAATAGATAGTTAGTCAGCACACGTCGGACAACCAAGGTCGGTCAGCACAGCGTTGACCTAAAGTTGGTAGCGTCGATGGCATACACAGTTTGGCCCCAGTGATGCTCTGGAGGGGTGCGATAACCGCACCACGAACCAAGATGGCGGCCGCGTCAAGACCTGGGGCGACAACTCAAGCCACCCCAGGGTCCTAGCGCCGCACGCCGACAAGGCCAGCAAACTGCGAGTTATCCCGGCCCCAAAAGCTCCGGTCGACTAATCTGTGGTTTGGGAGGGAGCGTGCTCGGACCCAACTAGAGGTGGGCCTCGCTCCACCTCCACTCTTCTCTTCTGGGGAGCCGACTCGCACGGCTGAAGCAGCCAGATGTCCGAGGCTGCAGCTGGAACGCAAACCGGCTGGGCCGAGCAGGAGGGGGCGCCGTGGGTGAAAACAGCCCTCTCGGAGGTCAGTCTGCCAGCCCGCTGGGCGGCCAAGCAGCCGAACAAAGCCTCCACTTCTCCGTCCAGGTACAACGTCCAAGCTAAGATTATCGAAGCTGCAGACTGGAGGGTGTAAGGGGGTCCAGAAGGGGTCCAGTAGCTGGGAGGTAGGGAGCTTGGGGCCAACAATGGCGGTGGCCCAGTTGTCTTCTCCTTTCCTCCTTCCCCGTTTGTTCGTCTTCTTTCTCCGACGCTCCCCGAAAGGTCTCCAAGCTCACTTTCGTGACCCTGGGAATTACTGTTTGTGTGGGGGCGGTTTTTTTAGGAGTCCAAAAGGGGAAATAGAGCCAGAATAAGGTAAATTGAGGCCCCTCTCTTACCCTGGGAAGAAGGTTCGCTGCTTACCACGCCGCCATCATTTTGAGTAATTTGTAGTTTGTAGTTTGCAAATAGTTCGACTTCAAAGAGCTCCCATTCAAACAAATACTTTACTCTTATGTCCAGTCTCTATGGGTAGCTTATTCAGCAAGTTTCCTTTCTGTGCTCTTTGCTCTTTCTTCCCTCCGTTTCCTTTATCTTTCTTTACTTTTTGTTTCTTTGTAACTCCAATTAATTAATCTTAATGGAGGCGGTAAGCCGCAATACCATCCCATTAGGTCGGCGTCCTCATTCCGGGTCTTATCTTCAAGGTCTCTCGTTGCCAGTAGAGGTTTCCAAGGAAACCCCCCCTCGCTGCGTGCCTTGGAGGAATGCCAACACACTTTATCTGTCGTTGTTGGGGGGTGATATTACTCCCCCGACCCCTTAGGTGAGGTTTCAGCTTTGGAGCTCGAGGAGCTTCTGTTGGTCATGGGAGTTCTGTGTGCCAAGTTTGGTTCAATTCCATCATTGGTGGAGTTCAGAATGCTCTTTGATTGTACGTGAACTATAAATCCCAGCAACTATAACACCCAAATGAATCAATTGCACCCCGCCAACCCCATCAGTATTCAAATGTAGGCACATCAGGTATTTGTGCCAAATTTGGTCCAGTGAAACATCCTGCATATCAGATATTTGCATTACAATTCACAACAAATGCAAAATTACAGTTATGAAGTAGCAACGAATATAATTTTATGGTTGGGAGTCACTACAACATGAGGAACTGTATTAAGGGCTTGTGGCATTCGGAAGGTTGAGAAACACTACTCTAGGGAGCATGGCTGGTAAGATTTTTGCTTGAGAAACTTGCAGAGCAGCAATCAATCAACAGACAGGGAAAGCAGGAAGTGTCCTTATACTAGGTCAGGTAATTGTCCATCTTGTGATGTGCTATCTTCTTTTACTGACACATATAAGGAAAAATCAAGATATGTAAATGAAGAAATAGTTCCTAAGATCTACAGAAATACTCACAGGAGCACCTCAGAAAGCGAGAGTTCAAAAGTGGCAGGTTAAAACCCGGAACCTCAATCAGTGGCTGATGCCAAATGAGAGACTCCCTCCTGTACACACAAAAGACTGGACGAGCCGGACAACACTGTACAGGCTGCATTTTGGCACCATGAGATGCAGAGCCAACTTTTAGAAATGGGGCTACAAAGTGGAGCCCATGACATGCAAGTGTGAAGGACAGCAAATCACAGACCACTTACTACAATGCAGCCTGAGCCCTGCCACATGCACAATGAAGGACCTTCTCATAGCAACACCAGAGGCACTCCAAGTGGCCAGCTTCTGGTCAAAGAACATTTAGTATAATGCCAAGTTTAACTTTGTGTTTTTAAATACATTATAACTGTACCCTCAATTTGCTTCTGACACAATAAATAAAAATATATAATGAAATGGGTAATTTTGGATTAAAACTCCCAGAACTCCCCAGCCAGCTCTGGACTGGCAGCAACTCATCACCTTCTAAAAGTCAACCAGAGATTGAATCTTAAACCCCCTCCATGTGGTGCTCTATAACTGATCTCCAGTTGCAACCTAAATTTGTTTGTTCTGCAATTTAAACTTCATATATGTTCATGAAACCTAAGCTTTCAGTGGTAGTCTAAAATTCTGTCTCATGTAAATCAAAGTAGAATCAGAACAGAGTTAGGTACTTCCACTGGAGATATTTTCTCACCTCTTGCTAGGATATTTGTTTTTGCCACTAAAGTTGTCCCCTCTTTACTGTTTCTTACCTTCTCCATGCCACAGCAAATTAACAAGAAATCTCTTCCTCTCCCTCAGACCCTCCCTCAACCCAAAAAAGCTTGAGGGAGAGGCGGGATCTTATCTTATTTGCACTGTTTGAAGAAGATAAGGAAGTCCTGTCATTTCATACTTTCTCCAGAACATACAGCAAATTTTCTTTGTCTACTGCTGCTGCTAGTAAAACAGGTTTTGCAGGTACTGAAATATTAAAAATAGATGTTAATACACCATGAACAAAGGTGGCTTTCCTTTAGCAGGCAAGGACCCCATTTTTATTTAATTGGCTTTATTCTGCATAAAGGAATTCAAATAAAATTATAGTTTAAAAAGTACCTTTCTAAACATCTATGTAATTTGCAACCTACAACTTCAATTTACAAGAGAAAAGACAGACACTCAAGACGTTTTTGTACTAGAAAAACTAATTAATACACATTATTCTACAAGTCCATGACTATAGTGAACCTCCCTCTTTTGCTGGGTTAGAAAGGAAGGACCACTGCAAAAGTGAAAAAACTGCATATAATAAATGCTATTTAAAAAAGAAAACGCATGAGAGCACCTCTCCATAACATCCTACCAGAAGTCCTTGAGATTCCTAGAGAGAACAATGTAAAAGGTAAATATGAAACATAAGTGAATTTCATGTTTACACAGGTCTTCAAGGTATCTCATTATGTATATTGCAAAATCTAAATAAAATAGACACCCAAACAGTTCTAGTCCCAAGCATCATTTAGGATAAGAGATACTCTCTGTGTGTTTTTTATTTGGGGGGTGGGGATGGGGGTTCCCTGTTGTTGAGGAGCATGCATATATAGGATATGATATACTCAACCTGCATTACATTTGATGTTTTTATTAATTATTAATGTTATTTTGAAAAACAATGACTGGAAACTCACCCATTGGTCAGTCTCCAATACATATTTCAAACAAATAAATAAACAGAGTAGTGGTCCCCAGATGTTTTGGGCTTCAACTGCCAGAAATCCTAACAGCTGGTAAACTGACTGAGAATTCTTGGAGTTGTAGGCCAAAACACCTGGGGACCCACAGGTTGAGAACACAGTGAGGATAGAGGATTATCCTCACTGTGAATCAACCTGAGTCCCCTTCAGGGTTGAGAAGGGCAGTATTCAAATACCACAAATAAATAATTAAAATAAATAAATATAAAGCTGAACACAAGATCAGAGAAAGAGCAATCTCCTTCATTCATTCCTTTTGTTATCTCTTCTTGAGAGAATTCAGTCATTAACCTCCTTAATTAATTACACTATGTAACACAATTTCTGTTCCTAGGTTATAAATGTCATTTCCTAATTGGTCCTCTCATAAAAACATGGAAAAGGTGTATTAAACTGAAATTTTAAAAATGGCATATTTTCGTTAAGGAAAATTACAAACGAAGTGCCTGAAGGAAACACTAGTGCCACCCTCAGCCACGAAAACCAAGTTTCTAAAGTATATAACTACTACTTTCAAAATAAGTACTACACAATTAAACAGGAAATAACACTTTCAAACCAGGAAGACTTTTTTTTCAAACCTTGTTACATAGCATTATCTGCCAAAATCCTTCAACTGTTCTTGAGTATTAGAACATACATCCTAAGAAGTGCACATAGTATGAAAAATCAGCCTAGTAAACTAATGTTTTCTCCATCTACTACAATCATTCATTTTATCCTGCCCAAGGTGGAAAGAGTGCAGCACACATTCCCAAATGTAAGGAGGGCTTGCACAATCGTCTTCATAAACTAAAACAAAAATGTGCAAGTGGTCAACATTACAGACATGATTATAACAGGTTACGTCTAGAAACTGGGCAAGTGGAAGAGCTGTTACTGTGGAATAAAAAGGGTTCATGCAAATTTTATGTTGCTGAAATTACGAAAACAAGACTGCTACAAGAAAACAACTTGCTGGCTAATAGACTCTTCCATTTCCTATCTTGGAGTTTTGAATATATCACCATATTTTCCATTGAAGAAATATGAGTTTCAGCAGACCTGGAGTTTCTCAGCTAGGGTCATTTAACATGTCATTTTGCATGTGGCGTGGAATTAATGTGTTCTTATTACACCTCTGCGTTTAGTGACAGATGGCACCAGTGCTAGCAAACAATCTGAAAAGCACACAGAGAAGAATTGACCTGTTTTAGAAACCGATCTGTCATCTAAGAAGGGCATCACTGCAAGTCTGAATCATCCCACCTTAGTCCTCACCTTCCCATAAGTAGCACACAGTGAAGAGAAAGGGAAAAGACACACAGAGGAAACATGGAAGTTTTATTATTTCAGTTCATAACTTGATGGACATCAAAGCAATGCAGCCCCTAAAAGACATCAGAAATGTATTTCTCTTGGCTTGCAATCAAAGGAAGCTTGTATCACAGAAACTGTTGTTTCTGTAAAGCCAACATCTGAGTTTTAAAAATATCTCTCAAAATTATAGCAAAATTATTAACAATAGAGTGTATTTCTGTGGACAAATAAATAACTCTAAAAGACTGCACTGCTTGACAGTTGACTGCCTTGCACGCACGGACCTTTTTCTGGGTTATCTAATTTTTTATTGGTCCAACTCACACAAAAGAGCAGATGATGTGGCAGAAGCGGCAAAACACATCCAGGGTAATATTTCTCCCAACTGCAGCTGGAAGATTGCATGCCTGAATGCTCTTCCATATTCCAAATCATCCTTCACAATGAAAGTTTGATATTCTTAGAGCAATATAGAGCTTGCCTAGCTTTCTCCTTGGTGAAATGAGATTTATATGCAAGATCATTTTCCCTCACAGTGATATGAACTCCCCTCCCAACTTAGTATAATCTAGCCCAAGAAGGGTTTTACAACTTCTTCATCCTCTCCCTTTGCAATTAGACCATTTAGGATGGGCATGGGCAAACTTTCTAACTTGGGGGTCACATGGTGGGCTGGAGCAGGGTGGGTGGCCCGGGAGGAAGGGGGTCCTCCCCAAGCTCCCTCCATGCCCTTTCCTCCCCTCCCTCTTCTCCTTTGGAGGCAGAAGGTGAAGGAAAGGCAGGAAACGGCTGGATCCCAAAAGTGTTAGCCTTGGTCAGAATGATATGATGGACGGGAGATAAAAGTGTATCCATTAGGCCGTGTATTGCCTACTCCCGATATATAATCCTAGAATCCTAGAGCTGGAAGAGACTCCCAAGGACAATCTAATCTAGTCCAACCCCCTGCCATGCAAGAAGGCACAATCAAAGCACTCCCAAATACAGCTTCTGTGGAAAAGCCTCCAGAGAATGACACTCCACCACATCCAAGGCAGCCTATGCCACTCTCCAACAGCTCTTTCAACAAGTTCTTCCTAATCTTTTAAGTCAAATCTGTTTCCCTGCCATTTGAACCCAGTGCTCCCTTCTGCCTTGGTTTCTAGAGCATCAGATAGCTAGTTCCCCCCCCCCTCCTTCCTCCTCAATGGGACACCCTTTGAAATCTTGAAACATGGTTCTCATGTTCCTTCTCTACTTTCTCTTCTCCCAGGTATACATCCCCCAGGAGGAGAGGAGGAAGGAAAAAGAGAAGGGAGGGAGGAAGAGAAGGATGAAAGAAATGGAGGCAGGGAAGAAAGAGAAAAGGAAGGAAAAACAAAAGGGAAGGAAGAAAGGAAGGAAAGAAGGAGGAAAGAGGGAAGGAAAGAAAGACGAAAGGGTGGGAGGGAAGGAAAGGGGGAAGGAGAAAGAAGTTGTTAAGGAAGAGAGGGAGGGAGGAAAGAGAGAAGGAAGGAATGATAGAATGATGTGAGAGAGGAGTGTCTGAGAAAAGAGCCCAAGGGGCTGCATCTGGCCCCCAAGCCTGGGTTTGCTTATACCTGATTTAGGATCATTTTATCTCTAGATCTGGGATCTTTTGTAAATCAAATAATTCAAAATATTAAAATTCAAACACTGACCAGAATGAACAGTGTCTTCACACATTCGTCCTACACAAGAAACCCAAAGATGCTATAGAGAGCTACCCTAATTTTGGAATTAATTTGACTTTGCTATGGGCAGGGTCATGCACTCTGCAGAGAGAGCACACACATGCACACATGTTCTGCCTTCAGAAGGTTTAATCAATGGCAGTCTATTTCTAAAGGTTCTCAGATATGACTGATTCCTACCTTTAATGGATTAACAGTGGGTTCATGATATGCATCACTACGTTCATGTCACTAATCGGGCAACAAGACAACCCTTTTTACTGACCAAAGATCCATGAGATGATGTAGGCAGTGGAGACGCCGACCCAGAATATTTCCAGCATCCTTGCTGGTTGCCAGAGGCAGCATATTGTTCCCAGTAGAGCCAGAAAACACTAATATTACCCTGTATTCAGTAGACCCTTTCTTTGTCAGAGAAAAACACATGCTGATTTAATAGGTGTGACACATATTTTTCTATTTTCCTTACCATGTAAATAGCTATGTACTGGATTTGCAGCTAATGAAGGGCTATTACAATGACATACTAATTGTACCAGTTGGAAGACGAAGCCTGTTGCTTACTTTTTGTAGATCTATCCTGCTGCACTTCGTTTGGCATTTTCAAACTAACAGAACTCTAAAATCTTTGTGCCTTGGTTGCGAGATAAAAGTGGGACACAAATATGATGATGATAACAGGCATGATGACAAAATAAAACAGCTTTAGAGAATGTAAACAAAATGTTCCCTCTTTCATTGTGTTATATGGAGTATGGGAATGTGATATTTTGCATAATTCAAGAGTGATTTTGTGACCATACCCATCCATTACTCACCTACCATACAGGACTCTGTTCCCTTAATAGAAAACAACATTTCCTACTTTCTTAGACTAACAATTGAAGGAGGTACTACATTGCCTGGATTCACTGAATACACTACCCTAGTCTTTATGCAGCTATTTGGGTCACTGTGACAGATAAGTGATGGAAAGTTTGTTGTTCCAAAAAGACCTCATTCTTTTAGCCTTTTGACCTCAAATGGAACTCACCATACCTACTCTTTTTCAGTAGATACAGGCTAAGAGATTACCTAGATGATGTTTGTGGTCAGCTTGTTCCATTCTGTCTCTCTTAACAGAGGAAATGTGGCAATCTTTTAAGGCCTGCAGCTTCTGCTTTCAACACAACCAGAAGTGTAGTAAAACCCATGTGCCTCCATAAGTGAACACACAAAAACTGAAGCATGTTTTAGTTGCCTTCCTTTACTATAACAATCTCTAGAAGGGTAGACATGTTAGTCTGTGGCAGTAAATGCAACTATCTTGAGACACTTTAGAAATCAACATTTAAATTTGTGTGGTCTATGAACCACTTCATGAGAGACAACTGATGAAGAGGAAAGTCCACAAAACCTGATACTCTAATACATTTGTTCGAGACAGAACCCACATCCAAACATGAAATATGTTTATGTTTTATGTACATTTTAAACACATAGTTTGAAGGTAATTTTATACAATATTTTTAATAATTTGTTACATAAAACAAAGTTTGTGTACACTAAACCACTGTAAAGCAAAGATGTCACTGTCTCAGGCAACCATGTGAACTATTTTGGATTTTGGATGTTTAGCCTGTATAGAAAGTCTATGCTACAAAAATTTCAGTGATGCTGCGATAACCTGTAATTATTTGATTGACATAAAATTAATCCCAGCCTCAATACATATGGCTAGCTCTCCTACTGAGATCAACAGGAAAAACCAAATCCAGAGGAAAATAAAATTATGTCTATTCAAAAAAATGAAAAATATTCTTAAAATGAAACAAATGTAGAAATCAATCAAAGAAAAAGTTTCTAAGAACAGAAGGACAATACCAGAAGCGTATGCTAGACTAGAAACTCTGTTTGTATATGTGTTCTTTCCTAGATTCAGTAGATCAGAAATTTTGACATGACTGGGGTTTTCCTCCAAGTAGAAAAATATATTTTTGGGAATTTCCCAACTGTTAAAAACAAAATCAGACTCAGCTGTACATATAACAGCTAGGAGGAAATTACTACTGAGTTCAGATTATTCCACCTACTAACATTAACTCTCCTCATAGATACTATAGTTTCTTTCTGAGTATTACTGCCAATCTAGGAAGAAAAACACGGTTTTATCTAGAGCTCATTAAAAAAATATATAGTAGATAAGCAAACATTTAATATTTTATTTATCAATTGTATCAGCACACAATTACACACACACAGCAAAAGAAACGTCAGAGCTAATGAAACAGACTAATGATTTTTTTAAATAAAAATGATGACATTTTCTATTTGAATTTTTTATTTTAAAGAAAGAGTGAGAATTTATTTATTTATTTTAGAATTATTAAAGGTAGGTCACCAAAGGTATTTCCATGACTCATTTATATTTTTCTGGTCCCTGGAGCCACTTTTGCACCTTGATTCCACCCTACTGAAGAACTTTATCTCTATGGATGCAATTCTCCTTAACAACAAGACATTTCCCCATATACTTTGGTTATTCTTCCTAGGTCCTGAAAAATGGCCCTTGAACCTCCAGATTTTTCTCAAACCCTTTCCATCATTCACTGCTGTTGTCAACTAATTGACTGAGATGACGTCAGAACATCAAACTCTACAGTGGTGCCGTGTCAAGAAAATTGATTCCAATCAGGATAATATGTTGGGTTGAGAATACGAGTCTTCTGGCCTACTGTGTCAGGAAGAAAGGTCCATTTTTCCTATGGAATAGAACAAAGTACTAGGAGATGTATAATAGTGTATAATAGGACTTTGCTCTCTCCATTTTACTTCAAGGATTCTCCTGAGCTTTTATGAATATCTAAGCTATACTTATGCATTTGTAATTGCTAAATATTCATGTTTATGATTGTGACACTATTTCCATTACAGCAAATGCCTTCCAAATTTTCTTTAACATCCTGCAACCATACCAAACAAGGGAGAATACTGCTGGCAACTGGGGTGCAGTAAATGACATTTCCAGCTTGTAAACTATCTGTGGTGTGACAATCAGAAGTAGTATCCCAGTCACAATTACTTGCGACACTGCAAATTGCTGATAGGAGAGAGCTAGAAACATTATCCCACTGCACCTCGATCACCAGTAAAACAGTCCATTCCTGATGCAGCTTCCACCTATTAAGATAGTTTTGGGGAAAGTTCATACCAAAACTAGCCCTGGAGACTAGGATGCGAAACAATGGCTGTAAACTACAAGAAAGGACATTCCATCTGAACATTAGGAAGAACTTCCTGACTGTAAGAGCTGTTCAGCAGTAGAACTCTCTGCCCCGAAGTGTAGTGGAGGCTCCTTCTTTGGAGGCTTTTAAACAGAGGCTGGATGGCCATCTGTCAGGAGTGCTTTGAATGCAATTTTCCTGCTTCTTGGCAGGGGGTTAGACTGGATGGCCCACGAGGTCTCTTCCAACTCTATGATTCTATCATTCTGTGATTCTAGGCAGTTGCATATTTGTAGTTGCATATTTGTAATGATGTTGATGAGTATAATCTCCGCTCTGGGAACATGTCATAGCACATATACAGCATAATTTTTGCAGTGGGTGTCATGTATGTTTTATTTATTGCTTAAATAGTCTTACAAATTATGGCTTTCCCTGTCATCATTAAAATGTGCTGAAAAATATTGACTATAAAGTAGAGTTGGTCTCTATGTGTGTCTGTGTTTGCCATATCTGTCTTTTTTAAAGAGATTTAAAAAGGTGCAAATCATGCAGCTGATACTGGATTACAACTCCTAGCATTCCTAAACTATTCCTAGTACTACATGGAATTGTGTTAAGCACTATTAAGATTCTTAAGGCAGGAATCCTCTTGGTAAGTTATGCTACTGTAACTAGAGATCACTTAAGTATTATTACTTTTCGACCTTGCATGAGAAGGATTCCAGTGCCTCCTTGTGCAATATTCCTGTCAGAATGTGCAACAGCTATAAGGCACAACTTCAGTTTCACGGCATCATCTTTTAGTTGGCTGCTCTCACCTTCCTCCTTCTCTAACCTCCCATCAGTTTTGATCTTCTGGACTTCTGTGTATATTTACTCATAGCCCAAAATACACAGTAGCCTAAATGCTACTGAAAAATATTTTGAAGGGTTGTATATCTAGATACCATACAGATGATATGCACTATGGATTTCTAGGTATGTTAAATTGAATTACGTTAATGACGACAATTAAAAAGTAATATGTGATTAACTGGTAAATTATCCATGATTAAAGTAGATATATAAGTGGGCAGTTTAAATATTGATATCAACTATACTGGAATGGTTTGATGGATTGGGTGCTGGACTTTGGAGACCAAGTTTCAAATCTCTGCTCAGCCATGGAAGTCTACTGAGCAACTTTGGGCAATCACATTCTCTCATAAAAGAGAACAGCAAAGGCAACCCCCTGCCCAAAAAGCCACAATTTAAAGGCACACAACAACAAACCATTTAAGGATCAAATGTGGTTGTGGATATGTTAACTTTAGCTCAAATAGCAACACTGGAAAAAGCAAAGAGTGCCATTCTGAAAAGAACGAGAAAACAACATCAGGCATACAGTCTCAATGCCTATAATTTTATTAATAAAGCCTTGGGAAAACCAATACATTTCACTGTTAAGAAAACTATAATGGTAAGAATACAAATAAGTAAGTCTTGAAGAACAGTATGGAATGGGTAATGATCTGTGTCTAATGTTGTAATTAGGTTTTGAGCTACTTGGTATATGGAGCCCCCGGTGGCGCAGTGGGTTAAAACTCTGTGCCGGCAGGACTGAAGACTGACAGGTCACATGTTCGAATCCGGGGAGAGGCGGATGAGCTCCCTCTATCAGCTCCAGCTCCTCATGCGGGGACATGAGAGAAGCCTCCCACAAGGATGATAAAAACATCAAATCATCCGGGCGTCCCCTGGGCAACGTCCTTGCAGACGGCCAATTCTATCACAACAGGAGCGACTTGCAGTTTCTCAGGTCACTCCTGACACGACAAAAAAAAAAAAAAAAGCTACTTGGTGTGAATAGATTGTGTTGGGTTGATGTTCATTCTAATAAATGGAAGGTTTAATTTGTTCACCAAAATACTGCATATGGTCATAAAGTGTTTTCCCCCTACTGTCACCCACATGTATTCATAATGCATTATATTCTATTATAAAACCTTATTTTGTTGAACCAAAAATTGCTTGTTCTTCTCTTTCTAAGTAAGGGCTACATGTGAGCCAAACCCACATGCCTCCAGAGATCCAGCAAACAGATAGGAAAATCTTTTCTTTGTTCTTCCACAACAGATGCAATGCAACACACACACACATGTATATATACACATTCAACATATCTTCCTCCCATTGCACTTTTCCCCAAAGTATGTGAGAGAAGAAGTTCTGAGACACAGTAATTTAAATGTATTAGAGCTTCAGAAATAGTTGTTTGCTTGAGGGCTGAGTTTTATAGTACTAAATGAGGTTACCCAACAGAATCCAACAAGCCATAGATCTTGACATGATGGGAGTAGAGGAAAAAGTCTGAAGAAGCAAATGAAAAATTGACTCTCCTGATTACTATGGGAATTTCACCTTGGGGGGAAGAGAGATTGGCCAGAATACAATAGAAGGAAATGTAGTTTGACTCCAAACAGGAGAACTGAAACAAATATCAAAATATTAACTTAAAAAACTTCATCTTTTATCACAGTCAGGTATACTTGGCAAGGAGACAAACACAGATGATGGATTATTGTTGAAACGATGACAGTCATAAAACTCATTTAATGCAAGTAAACAGTGCTCCATCTGAGGTACAAGCCTTGAAGAGTATGGATACGTCTTCCTGAAAGTTATTATTGCAGCCTTCACAACTTGTTAAGTTTTGGTAGGAGGCAAAATGTATTTGCCAGCATCAATTGTTTGTTTTTTTCCCAAACAAAGCAAATAAAAATTGGGTCAATTTTTAATCCACTATTGACTTCTCTGATGCTCATAAAGTCCTGAATGTTCTGGTTTCCCCACCTCCTTTTTTTTCAAGAAAGGTAGGAAACCCCTTTCATCTGGTGAGCTGACTTCAAGTTCAGAAACTGATGTGAATTTCAAAAGCTCTCAGAAGGGCATTCCAGAGGTGGGTGAAATGAAAGGCAAAAAAGTGGGATTGAAAAACTAGAATTCATCAGCTTGGAACTGTCACTACCAATACTTCAGCCACAGAAGAAGCACTGCAGCAATCTAAAACTACTGGGGGTGGGGTACACAAAATCTGGGAAACCACCCAATGTGGGTGTTGGTGGGAAATGAGATGTAACTGTTTCGAGAAAACCAGAAGTTCAGAGTTGGATCGCCAAGGAGTTTTCCCTACAAGTCACGACTTTGCTATACTATTTTTTTTATTGCAAAGGTGCCTGTTAGATCTTCAGAACACAGCTTCTCTAAATCAATTTTTCAAAGAGTGTTAATTATCCCCCACAACTGAACAAAAATGTCAATTATCCTGTCCCGTGATGACCTATTAAGTGCCTCTGAGAAGCCCACAAGCCTAGCATGAAAGTAACAGTCATCTCCCACTTTTGTTCCTCAGCAAATACTCATGCTGCCTATGATCCTGGAGGCAACATGCAGCCCATATGCCACTTTATATGAGAAAAAGACATTCAACAGTAGAGGTTGAACTGTCAGGTCATTTTTATGATCAATCAAAAAGCTGAGCAGTTTGGCAGACAAGGTAAAGAGCAAAGTATCGAAAGCTTTTAAAAAAAAACTATAATGCTGAAAATAGCCATACTACCTAGGGGATTCTAGGAAAAGCAAAAAAGTAATATGTCCAAACTTTGGTGAAAAACAATCAGAAGACTTTTTTATTGCCAGGCAATTGACAAAAATCAGATAGGATTTTCACAATAAAACTGGGGTAGCAATTAGGATTTTTTCCCCCCAGTTAAATCTTCCTCATATAGATTTTAGTTAAATCATGGAAAACATTGTTTCTGTGAAATCAAACTTATACTATTTTTGTGAATATGTTTTTGGATCTCTGAAAGACACAGTGGATGGTTATCTATTCTTTTATCTGGGTTGGCTTGGCGATGCACTTCTTGGAAGGAATTTCTTCCTGCATCTTTTAATAAAGGGTGTATCTCATTTGGAGTGAATCACCGGTATTCTTCTTGAAGATCATTTGCATTTTGTCTAGAAGGCCTCAAGGAGTTTTCAAACACCACCTTGGAGAGCATTTGTATAGACATGTAGATCTTATGCAACCCACACTTGCTGCACTCTGCCTTCACTATCGTTTTAGAACAACAATTAAGAGAATTTATTCACAACAGTTATGATGCAAAGTCAAATAAGTCTTTGTACAGTCCATTTCATTTCAGTGAACATTTTATCAAAACAGCAAAGATAGAAGAAGAGATAACCAAGTTAGTTGCTAGTCCCATTGTGTTTATGGGATGTTTGCAATAGGCAGAGATGGAGATAATTCTGTTTACTTTGTTTGGTGCCTGCATGCCTCTCCATCAATGGAACTGACCCATCAGAATTTCATCTTGATTGCACATGAATGCATATATCTCATACAAAGAAGATAAAGGATTTTATGGGGCCTCCAGGAAAAACTGTTAACTTCAAAGGCCGACAACCCCCTTTTCTGCCTATGACAGATGTTGTAGATTTAAGAATGTGGGGCACATCTGTGGTCAAGACCATAGGCATTGTTTAGTTGGCCTACAGCGTTTTTACTCTGTGAGAAACAACATACATTCAACCCTAGATATTAGAGAGAAGGCATTTACTCATTCTACTGATTAACCATACCGATATATTTCCTCTACGTCACTGCAGACAATATATGAGTGACAAACTAACTTAAAAAAACAAACCATCACTCTGTCAAAATGCCACATCAGAACTATGTAGTATATCAATTGTAATGTGATACAAAAGGCTGTTGCATTTCTGGCACCTGGATTTGAACGGAACAGACACTCATAGAGGCTAATATCTAGGCACATCCTTTCTGCACTACAAATAAAGGCTTTGCTTGAGAGATATGCCAGGCTATTGTCTCGACTGCTGTTCAGACAGTCTGATGGTTCATGACTGCTGGGAGCACTTATTTGTTTGCTTGTCTTCTCATCTGCTACAAAGGATTCTATAAGATACTGTCTCTCCTAAAAAAAACCCAACAGCATCAAGATGAACATATGGAGGGGGGCATTGCTTGTCTACTGAAAAATATGCCCCTAAGCTGTTTGTTTTCTGTTGGAGAAAAGTATGATGCTAGAATATGGTTACTTCATAGGCTGTAAAAGAAAAAGAAAGAGAGAAATAGTCTGGGACAGAGGAAGGAAAGGCCACAAAACAGTCTACCTTCAAATTTCCTTGGCACTGCCATAATTCCCACCAATTCAACCCTTTTATGCTGGACTTGCCAATAATGAGCCTTCTAAAAATTTTATCTGATTTCTATAGGGTACTCCTTGGCAAGGAATATCCATATGTGATTCACCATTGCCTTACTTGGTCTTTCATCCAAGTATTAACCAGTCAGGTCAGATCTTGTTTAGCTTCCAAGATTATTTATTTATTTCACATCAAAAGCATTGCATAAATTAGTACAAAACTGATAAAAATAGAAGGAGCACAAGTGGCAAAATATCTTTAGACCAAAACAGGGCAACAGCAACCACATTGTCTGTAGCCCCCAACAATTCTACCTCTGACCATGAGGCAGGACATAAGAGGAGTGGTGGTTCTTATGAAGCTTTTCCTTGATTTGAGTCTATTGGGAGGAGGCTGATAGCCATGGTGGATTGCCTTCACAGAATTTGACCTTATTTCTCTCACAGTTAGCAACAACTTTCTGTTGCTCATTGGGGGGAGGGGTGGGGGGCAATGCCAGCTAGGTTTGAGACATCCTGTGATTATTCTACATGTTTTGTTTAATGCTATGTTTACCTGCTTTGTGTGGGCAGACTTGTGCCAAACAGGCAGGCATACTTGGCAGCTGAGTAAAACAAGGCTAGGGCTGAAGATCTTATTAATTTTGGGTCTGCACCCTATGCGCTGCCAGTAAGTTTCCGCAGGATGTTATTGCATGCAGCTACTTTGTGCTTGGTGCAGTGTTTCCTATATGTTAGTGTTCAATCTAAGGTGACACCAAGGTATTTAGGATGGAAACAATGTTCCAGCTCATTCAGGATCACCATGCCTTCAAGGATTCAGGCCTACTTCAAAATGGGGAGAGATTTGATTCTGACACATCCAGTTTCATATTCAAACAAATTCAACTTAAGAACAAACAAATTCAACTTAAGAACAAACCTAAAGATCCTATCTTGTTTGTAACTTGGCTGTATAAAAATTGTCGTTGCATAAAAATTGTCATTGTAGATACAGAAACTCCACAAATGACCTCCACTATGCTGAAATCTTAAAATATTTTTTTTCAGACAGTTTTGCATTGATATTGTTACTAGACATGAGAAATAAAAGTCAGGAAAATTAAAGTTAACAATCTATTCAGAATTCAGCTCTGGGCTGGGAACTCTAGTGCACAGCATTATAAATGGAGTAAATAATTCAGCAACATGCCTGCAGAGATGTCTCTAAACAGCACAGACGAGACACTAAAAAGAAGACTTGCCTAATAATGGATATTGGAGTAGATGTTAAAAACTGGTTTCAATTCAAAACTGTTTTTGCTTTATGCGCTTTTAGAAGGGAAGTATACAGCGTGTGGTCTTAAATATCACCCTCTAGCCAGAAAAACAAGCCACAATATTGAAGAGCTACAAATATATAGACAAACTAGAGAAAATAATAGATAAACAAATTCAAGAGTCACTACCACACCATTAGGGCCAGGAGAACATGTGCAGAAAAAATACACCATGTGGATAACCACATGGAACAAATGATGTTATTTGTGAAGAAGAAAGAACTTGTGGTGAACATTTTCAGCAGCATCCCCAAATTATTCATGCCATTGTTTTAACCTGAACTAGGGAAATTTTGACAGACCAGCCTTGTATTCCTAGGTATCTCTGCAGTGAGTTACTTTTCAACTGGTAAAGTATGATCTTTAATTAATTGGCTGGCTTTTTCCCTCTCTTAATGAGAGAACAGTGAACAGTGCTAAAAACATCACTGGCTGCTAACTCAATTGCACTGGTGCCACAACAGTTCTTTAGACATTCCCACAATCCTGGTGCTGGGAAAATGTGGATTACATTTAGTAAGAATTTTTATTCTAATGACTTGTTCACAATAAATGACAACATGTCAAATCGGACACCTATGTTACGTAGAAAAAAGAACAGCGATTATTTGGTACACTGCTGGAAAATGCTAGACCTCCTAATACTTTTATTGCTACAATGATTTTAAAATGTTGTATTAGAGTAGCGTTTCTCAACCTCGGGATCAGAACCCCTGGGGGGGGGGTCATGAGGGGGGTGTCAGAGGGGTCACCAAAGATAATCAGATAATCAGATAAAAAGAAAAAGTTTGGTTCAATTCCATCGCTGGTGGAGTTTAGAATGCTCTTTAGTTGCAACTATAGTTGTAACTATAAATCTCAGCAACTACAACTCCCAAATGACAAAATTATTCCCCCTCCCCCCCCCAACTCCACCAGTATTCAAATTTGGATGTATTGGGTATTTGTGCCAAATTCGGTCCAGTGAATGAAAATACATCTTGCATATCAGATATTTACATTACAATTCATAACAGTAGCCAAATTACAGTTATGAAGTAGCAATGAAAATAAGATTATGGTTGGGGGACAACACGGGGAATTGTATTAAGGGGTCACGGCATTAGGAAAGTTGTGAACTACTCTATTAGAAGGATCTTGGTTGAATCCAACATTGTTGGCAATTTAATGAACTGTATTACTTCTGCAAACTATTTATATTGTTTGGAAACTTTTTAAGGGACTCTGTGGGCCAAAGATGATGGAGCAGTTGAGGCTTACTATACAATTCATATTTCCCCTGTATATAGCATATTCAAACTAGTCTATTACATGTGTCCACCCAAAAAGGGCGAACTAAAGGAGACAGAACAAGAACAAAAAATCTCTGAATAGTTGCTGTCTCATAAAAGTTGGTTAGATAGATACAGTATATTAAAAATAACCACAGCAAGACAAACCCACTCTGAATAAATCTTGCCAAGAAAACCCCATGACAGGTTTGCCTTAGGGTACCAATAAGTACCCTACACAACAGCAATGCAGATCTATGCAGAATGCGTAGAAAACCATGTTCTGTGTGGATTTATTCACAGTTCCCAGTCAGAGACTTGAAGGTACAAGATCCGCTTCTACTCTATAAGAACAACAAGTGTTTATGTTACCAGCTATATATCTAAAAGCAACCCAGTAATCACACAGTTTTATATGACACCATAGCAACATCACTATAACAGCAGACTTAAAAAATGGGATGACTAGGGTAAACATTGTTGTTGCACTTATTAATACATCTCTCATTTTAAAGTCAACTTCCCACTCTGCAGACGATAATTTCATCAATGCCTCTCCTCCTCCATAGTCTTGTCAGATCTGGATTTTTCCAAATCATTTCCTCCTCCAGAAATTTGATGAGGTGCCTTTCTTGACAAGCTGTAATATAAAATAACTCACTAGAACAACATGCCGATTAATTTCACTTTAAGACAATGGCACCCATTCATTGGCACATGCAAGCCTTTTCCATATTGGTTTTCATACTGTGGTGCCAAGACTGTCACATAGACGCTATATCAGCTAATACCATCTCCAGCAAGGATGAGCACTTGGTGACCCTCCAGATGCTGATGGATTGCAATTCTCAGCATTCTTCATTATTGTGTATCCCAGCTTGGGTTGCTGGGGCTAGCAATCCAACATCTGGCCATCTCCACAGCTACCCCCCAGCTCTGCAGAGCCTATATTGGCAGGAATGCTCCTGTCCTCGAAAGAGAAAAAAAGCTTCAAGTATTAGCTCTGAAGAAGGTCTATCCTAATCCAGACTAAATCTAGAACTGAAATGCAGTACAGATCCAATGTGAATTGGAAATGGACAAGGAAAAGGTCAGAAGCATCCTTCTCAGATAAAGTCAGATGCAATTCAAGAAAAAATGCTACCTGTGTGTCTGCATCATTCTTTTTGCACTGCAAAATGACAAAAGACTGATGACATTCTCACCCAATTTCCCACTCATGATATTCAGTAATGGAACTGGTGCTAGGAAGCATTGCCTTAGGTCAGGGGGTGCTTAACCTGAATCTCTAGGGAGGAATGCCTTCCTCAGCCTAATTTCACACAGTTCTTGATCTAATCGCCAAAGGCCCCTGCAAGCAGTCAGTTCACATATTCTGTTGAGCATGATCTCTTCCTTTATTGCCAGACCATTAGGTGAATAAGAAGAAATGGGCAGGGAACGAGAGAGAGACTGGGAGAGAGAATAGTTGAAAAGAGAAAGAAACAGGGATGGCCCAATTCTCTTTTGCCTCTAACTCTGCCATCCTGCACTTGCTTTGGTCCTGCTCTCAACCACTCTGCAAAGGAAGATGGCCCTCAGCTCCACCTATGCTTTGCTATACTGTTACCTGAATATGTGAAGAAAACATATTTGGCTAGTGATTATTTGGAAAATGAGTCATGACATCTTTGTGTAATGATACTGTTTCTTAAAACATATACTGTATATCTTCAATTGTGAGATGCTATCAATTGTATATATTTACTAGCCGTCCCCTGCCACACATTGCTGTGAACCAATCTGGTGATCTGGAAAAAAAAGTAATGAGAAAGTGTTGGCTTCTAGTGTGTGTAATTTATTTATGCTTGTGGGTAAACAGTATTTCTTGTTTCTTTGTCTGTGTTGAAGTAGAGATTGTCTGGTTTGCCTACTCTGGAACATCCAACATATAATTGTCCTTCTTTACAAGTCCCTTTCATATCTATGATACTATATCTGCCATATACATATATATGTGTGTGTATGTGAATCATCTATCTATCTATCTATCTATCTATCTATCTATCTATCTATATCTATGACTGGATTGCTCTTTGACAGAAGGGCTTTGATTATTTTTTTTCTTGCTCTGGTGAAGAGAGTTGAACTGGATGGCCTTAAGGCAGAATTTCTCAACCGGGGGGTTGGGACCCTGGGGTGGGGGGTCATGACGGAGTGTCAGAAGGGTTACCAAAGACCACCAGAAAACACAGTATTTTCTGTTGGTCGAGGGGGTACTGTGTGGGAAGTTTGGCCCAGTTCTATTGTTGGTGGGATTCAGAATACTCTTAGATTGTAGGTGAACTATAAATCACAGTAACTATATCTCCCAAATGTTAAGATCTATTTCCCACAAACTCCATCTGTGTTCATATTTGGGCATATGGAGTGTTCGTGCCAAGTTTGGTCTAGATCCTTCATTGTTTGAGTCCACAGTGTTCTCTGGATGTAGGCGAAATGCAACTCCAAAACTCAAGTTCAATGCTCACCAAACTCTTCTAGTGTTTTCTCTTGTTCATGGGAGTCCTGTGTGCCAAGTTTGGTTCAATTCCATCATTGATGGAGTTCAGAATCCTCTTTGATTATAGGTGAACTATAAATCCCAGCAACTAAAACAACCAAATGACAAAATCCAATTTTTTAGTGATGCTCACTCCGTGGGTTAGTAAGTGGTCTTGTGGCCAAATTTGGTGACAATTGGTCCATCGGTTTTTGAGTTATGATGTCAACGAACAGAGTATGCATATATATCTATATAAATAAAAAAATGTAATGTTCATTTGTGGGATTAACAGAACTCAAAAACCACTGGGCGTAATGACACCAAATTTGGACACAAGACACCTAATAACCCAATGTATGTCCTTCACTCAAAAAAACTGTTTTTGTCATTTGCCGGGATTTATAGTTCACCTACAATCACAGAGCATTCTGAACCCCACCAAAGATAGAATTGAGCTGAACCCCCCACACAGAACCCCCATGTGGGCCACAGCAATGTGTGGCAAGGGACAGCTAGTGTGTGTGTGTGTGTATATTATACATATCCATCAAATGTAAGATGCACATCAATTTCAGTAGCACCAACAGAAAAAAAGACACACACACACACAAACATCACCCATGAGTCTACTTCATTTTTAAAGATGTTTAAAATGGGGGGTGGGTGCATCTTAGAATTTTTTAAAATTACAGTATTACAATGGGCATAGTTAGCAAGTAACTTTTCCTCCTTTGTGGATTTTAATAGGAATATTTGTGTTTTATCATGCATGTATATTATTTTTTAAATGCTAGTTACTAAGCATCGGTGGCATGATGGGTTAAACCCTTGTGTGATGAACTGCTGATCTGAAGGCTGGCAGTTCAAACTGCAAGATGGTATGAACTCCCATCTATCAGCTCGAGTTCCTGCCAACCTAGCCATTTGACAACATGTAATGTGGGTAGATAAACAGGTACCACTTTGGTGGGAAAGTGTTCCAAGCAATCTTGCCGGCCACACAATCAGGAGGTGATAACACAGGCTCCTCAGCTCGAAAATGGAGGAAAGCACCTCCCCAGAGCCAGAGATGAGCACTGCTTCCAGAAGCCGGCAATGAAAGGAGAAACCTCTGCCTTGTTTGTGTTTGTGAGTCTCACTGTATATGATTGTAAAGGCACTGAATGTTTGCCTATGTATGTAAATGCTGTAATCTGTTCTGAGTCCCCTAGGGAGAAGGGCGGAATATAAATAAAGTGTATTATTATTATTATTATTATTATTATTATTATTATTATTAAACAGATACCTTTTTAAAATATGTGCATCAATGGGTATTTTATCAGAAGCTGTTGTGCAAAATCCCAGGAAAGTCCTTATTTTATTTGCTTTGGATTTTTGTTTCAAGGTCATTACTTTGGATGGTGGTGTTTTATTTTGGTGGACTCCTGAGAGCAGGGATAGATACAATGCGGTCCATGGACCACACTTTTGTCACCCCTGAAGCCTACCACCAATTTACAAGTGCCATTTTGTTATTTTTCAGAACCATTTTTGTTCTGAAATCACCAAGAAACCCCTCAAACATATGAAAACATGCTAAAAAATCCCCCATACATAAGAACCCCAGAATATAATTCTTCTCTGCAATCTGTCTTCAAATAGCAACACAAAGTACCATGACGTTATTTCTTGTTACCATTTTGAGAGGGACTGCCACGGAAAAATGAAGCATTTGGGCTTGTTGGATACGGTTCTCAACCTGTGGGTCCCCAGATGTTTTGGCCTTCAACTCCCAGAAATCCTAACAGCTGGTAAACTGGCTAAGATTTCTGGGAGTTGTAGGCCAAAACACATGGGGACCCACAGGCTGAGAACCACTAGTTTAGAAACTAGTGAAAATTGAATAAAGTGAACTCCCACCCCCAAGTAACAATACATAAAGTTTTCTAAAAGAACTATTCTGACTAAATGTATGAATTCAGCAAGAACAAAATAATACAAAGCCCAATACACTTGATAAGAAAAAAGTCAAAGCTTTGAAGCATAAATAATTATGATGCATAAAGGATGAGCAGCAGGCTAGTCTACATTATGCACATTTCAGAAGCTGAGTCCTTCTCCAGTCTCAATGTACTTAGGTGGTTAATTAAATTTTGATGAACAGATGTACAAGTTGTTGCATTTTTTAATGTAAGAAATTCACATAATTGCACCCTAAACAAGATTGTATATAGGCCGAGGCTGAAATGCCAGTCCCTATTCTTCATTCATCAACTCAGAATGACGACTGGAAAGAAAAAGACAGAAGGAGAAAAAATAAAAGAGAAAGGATGATGGGAACAGAAAAAGTAATTCTGCATTTCAGATACAACACAGAAAACTATTTCAGACAGTTAAATAAATACAAAATTTGGTCAAGCAGCTTTGCACAACACAGTACACATCTGTCTGATTCATGCATCCCATGCATCTCAGAAGTACAGTTCTTCCCTTGGTTTCCATTTCATTATGCTAAGACAGAAGGCTACCTTACAATTCTCAACAAGAGATCTTAGTATCAGGTTTGCAGATCGGGTTTCTCTCTGATTAACTTTTCTGTGGCCAAGTCTGTTTAGGGAAGGATAAAATAGGACAAAAGTGCCAGGGAAGTTAATTCTTTTTCCTTTTTACTGTTCATGTTGATGGGGAAAAAATGAGGTTGCACATCATAGAAATTACACCACCACCATTTTGTGTCTTGTATGCAGACTGTCTGCTGTCTCATCCTCCCACCAGGAACATCCTCACATCCTGGATTAACGACACGGTTGCTTCTGACAACCAGTATGCCTGGACAAGACTTGCATGAAGGCCAAATGTGAATGCTGCACCTGTTCCACCTCCGCCCCATAATAATCTCAAATGATGTTTGAAGGTGCACTGAAAAGCACCATTCCTCCTACATCAGGAAATGTCTGTGTACTGCTTATCAAATTGCTTGCATTTAGAATGTAAGCCCAGGAAGCATTTAGTGTAAGCACTTCACAACGGCAAGTGCAAAAATTGGAAATATATACAATACACAATTATTCTCTCTTCTCCAGTAATAAGCATTCTAGCTTTGTTCCAAAAGACTCCCCCAACCCCAGCACGCTGTCAACAGGAGGTTCCTAAGGTGATCAAATGCTTAAGGATATCAATTACCTTTTTGTATATCATCTGTTCTTTTCCCATATAAGGACATGATTTGGTAGTGAAATTCTTTTGACCATAATTTGGCAGTTCTATACTTAAGAATGCCAGGTACCTTTTAGAGCTGTGGGGGGCACATTACTTCCTGTACTTTCAGTCCATGCCATCTGTTATTCTATTAACTCAGCCTTCCAACAATAGTGCCAGCAGTCATCACATAATTGCAATAGCCCTTTGATGATGATGGCAACAACTTCTTAAAAGTCTTACATTATACCCCTTCAGTCTTCCAAAAATAAAAAATAAAAGGGGGGGGGGGAGAGATAAACCAGCTGCTTATAATTCTTGTTAAATGCAATGGGAGGCTAGCAAGAGATAAGAAGGAATAATCAACAAGTAAATTAATTCCCATAACAAAAAAATCCAGCGGGAGAAAAATCATGCCATGACCTCAATTTATATCTGAAAATCCCAAAGCTAGAAAAGAAAATCGGAACTGAGTAAGATGAACCATACCCATTTGCAAGCAGGTATTCAAATGCACCTTTCTTAACACTGGTATTATACACCATGGAGAGAACAGAGAATGAATCAGCCCCTGTGTTTCCAAGCAGAACTTACTGATCCAGACTGGCATTGAGAAGAAGACTTTGATATTGGCAGCTTCTTCTTCTTCTTGACAGAACAAAAAGTGCAAACGCTATCAAGGCATGATTCCTAAATCTATGCATCCCGCATAGTACGTTTTCCAAAGCATATGGTGAACATACATGAGGAAATCAATAGTATTTTTCCAAGGTTCTTCAAGCTTAATTTTAGTCATTTTGAGAAACAGACAGAAATGTCACTCTAAACATTTAAACTAAGACTTAAAGTAGAAACCAGCACTAGCTTTTTGCGACCCAGTACCTACAAGGTGCTGGATTACATTTCCTGTCACTTTCAGCTAGCACAGCCACTGCCCATACTGCTTGCAGATGTGGACAGCTCCAGTGTAACACATCTGGAAGGCCCCACAGAACATTTCAAATGATGCTTTGATGTTCCTAAAATGAGCGTTTTGTTTTTTTGCTTTCTTTTATCTGGAGATATTTCTGCTAGGTGTCTGAAAGGTAGTCTTGTGCATTCATACAGAATTGCAAATCCATTTCTGTTTGTTTCATTTGTAAGGCCCCCATCAGGCATGTAGCCGGGGGGGGGGGGCTTTGGGGGCTTCAGCCCCCCCCCCCCCGAAATTCTCATGGTGGTCTGCGAAAAGGCCTTACTGGTACATTATTTAGACTGTTATGTTTATTCATATCATGATCTGATCACCATGCTCAATATATCCCATATGCATGGGGGTATTGGGGTAACGATACAAAAGGTCTGCTAGGGTATTTATTTATTTATTTATTTACTTTGCTTATATACCGCTGTGCTCATCCCAGACTCACTCAGACTCAGCCCCCCCCCGAATCAAACTCAGCCCCCCCCCCCCGAATCAAAATCCTGGCTACGGGCCTGGCCCCCATTTTCATTTTCTAGCACCTCTCAAAAATGGGTACCTTCCCAAATGGGCGTTTTCATTCCGCAGTGGAGAATACAATGATTTTTGGCTCATTGGCCACAATGGGCAGGCTTCCCTGGGCTCCCCTTCTCCTCGGTTTTAGGGTCAGAGGGTGAAAATGGCCACATAAGGAGGGCACATCTACCACTTTTAATTAACCAAGTTTTATAGCGTTTGGGGTCATCTCCCAATTTTTAGGGATTTTTTAATTTCGATAAATAAAATCTCCTTAAAACTTTTCCTCTTTCCCCCCATTGGCCCCGCCCTCTAACTTCTCCAGGAGCAGCAGCAGGAGGAAGGCAAGGCAGGGCACCATTCCTTCCTGCCAAATGTCAAAGATGCCCTGCACACCACACACACAGCCCAGTGCCCAGCCCCATTATTTCACTTCTTTAACTGACGGCAATTGTTGGGGGGGGGGGGAATTCCCCTCCCCATCATTTTTGGCAATGGCATGGTTTATCCTTATGTCCTTGTCCTTCATTACAACCTGGGTTAAAAGCATCAGAGTTACTAAAGATACCACTTCACCTGTGATGCTTTCCTCTCTGTCTGCAGAAGAGAACTGGGTTTAAAGACAGGGCTTAAGCTACCACTATTTCCATCTGCAGAGGAGATGAGTGGCGGGTTGGTGAGGCAAGGCAGACAGCAGGCAAGGCAGATGATGTTCTTCTCTTCTGATTGGCCCAACAGGAAGGGCTCAGAGGGAAATAGCACGGTCAATTCTCCACTGGCCACATGAGGAGCGCCGCATGGGCCGAAAAGCAGACAAGGAAATGGTACTTGCTCCCGCTTTCTTTCATTTTGAGATTATTTTCATACCGGAAGGGGGAACTGTTTCATGCCCCCTGAATGAGACAAATGGAATGAAACAACAAATGAAACAGGACAAATGGGTATCTCGCACACTTCTACTGCAAGACAAGGAATTATGAAAAACTTGGTAGATATACATCAGATATTATCAGTAGAGATGGAGTACCATTTTGCAAAGATGCTCAGGAGTTACTGATCTCTTCCTGTTCCAAATGCAATGTGTCCAGTGATTATATGCGTTGTGTAATTTTCATAACTTGATAGCACTTTAATTGCCAAGATTCCACACTATGGAATTCTGGCATTTGTAGTTTGGTAATTCTCTAATGCCCACTCTTGAAGTACATCTTAAAATGTCTCTGGCAAATTATTCTATGTAGCTCACTGAAAACTGCAAATCCTTGGATACCCTAAGATGGAGCATTGGCTACTAAAGTGGTACAAAGTGCTATAAGCTATGTAGTATAGATATACCCATTTCTGCAACTCCTTTAGGTAGAATGGAAAAAACACAACTCAGAACTCAAACACTACCAACAGGAGATTCAAACCAACACTTATCTTCCAAGCTTGATTCCAAATGATTTCATAATTTCTTAAATGGAAGTATATTAACACACATTGTGAGTTGTTTGTGTGTTCTTGAACCCACCCTCAGAAGCATCTGGCACTTGTTGTAATTTGAGAAAAAAAGATATTTGATGAGATAGACTAATTTCTTCATCTTGTCTGCCCAATTGAATATTTCTACTCATAACACAAAGAGAATGAAATAGAATGTGTACTAGGTTGAAAACATATAGAGGATTCTGATATTTAACATTGCCTGGAGACATTCATTGGGTCACCATAAGTCAACAAGCAATTTGAAAGAACACACGCACACAGATATGACTCAGAAACAGGTTTTTGATTTTTAAAATCGCCGTAGGTAAACTAAACTAACTCCTTTCCTTTCCGTCCCACAGTAACTCCAAAGCAAACACTTGGAAATCTGAAATAAGTATGGCATAGAGAACATGGTCTGCTTTGCAGAATGGCATCAAATCATTTAGGACCCCATGAGACAGAGGTTTTACTCCATTTCACCTCAAATAAAAGATGAAATCCCACCAAACAACACACAACTCATTCAGTTGGTTGCCAGTGGGACTCCGTCTCTACAGTGTGTAGAAACAGGAGGATTTGAAAGATGAGAAGAAATCGACTCCACTCCCTGCATGTAGAAATGCTTAAAAACAGGTATTTTTCCTTGGGATGGGAAGTGGCAGATTTGTCCATTTGCATTCTATTTTGTGGTGTTTCAGTGTGGGACATTTAGAGACTTCCCCCTGTATGTGGGAAGTCTCTAAATGTCCCTCAGTGCTCCTTCTGTCACCATTACTCTTCAGACACAGAAAAGGACCAGAAAATATTTTTAATTATTTTTATTTTACTGCTGAAATTGCACAATTTTGAACACTTGAAATTTTGCCTTATTGGTCATTTTTTGTTTTGCGCTTCCACAACTGTGCAATTTTAGAGCGCATATATATATATACACACACACACATATACATATATATACATACATACACACACATATAAACCAGCAGCCCATGTGATGAGGAATGAAGTGAATGAATTAACTATTAACAGGCAGAGATTATTCTGTGTTATGGGAGTGAGTAAATTCTCAGTCTTCTTTAAAGACATGGTGATGATTCCACCCACTCCCTGCTCCCCTTTGTGAGATGAGGTCCCCAGTAAGAGTTATGTTTGTGACATTAAACTACCGGTATTTGATTCATATTGGCTGTGTGACACACTTCTAGTAAAGAAGAACCCCAAACTACCTGTTTTAGTTAAATAACTATTGTTGCAACTGAAAGTCACAGCAATATAAAAGTCAGTCAAAATACATTTCTTCACAAACCCAAGAAACAACCACTGAGCTCTGATACCACTTCCTTCTCTTGAGCTGAAAGCAGACATGGGCAGAAGCTTCTATGCAAGGACTTTACCACATACTCATTTTATACAGATTAAATCAGTGAAATGTAGGGCTCCTTTTTCCTGTGCAAAACAAGACTTCCCCTTAAACTTATTTCCCTTCCCTTTTAACATATTTCATAGGTTGGTGACCCCAGGCTGTGCAGAAATAATTCTTTCTGTAGGATGACTTCCCCCTCACTGCGACTTTAGTACTTTCAGCTCCAATATTTGGTAACAGAACAAGTGCAATAAAGGAGAAAAGGAGTCTCATTTCAGAGGGGAACTGGTTTCTGCAATATTTACCTCCTTTTGGAGATGCAGACAAACCTAAGACATATTGAATGTTCAAGGGTGAGAAGCACAACTCAATTAACAAAGCTTCTGAAAAAGATCTTTTTTACAAAGTCATTTTTGCACCCAACCAGGGCAGTTCCAGACAGCCACAAATTGTGGGTTTAAGAGGTAGGACAAAAACACCAGAGACCTGAGAGCAGGTCCACACACAGAACTGTTGGTCCCAGGAGTTCTGCCTGTGACGTCCAGACTTGTGGCTTTGTTACGGGATTTCTAAGCCTGCAAGATGGCTGCCATGTGACATTTACCAGAATTTTTTTTTTTTAAAAAAACTTTAAATAGGCAGATGCAAATATGCACATCATTTGGACAAGTTTTGTTCCTGGGTTATACATATCTGTTCCTCATTGCTTTTATCCTGAACAGATGGTGAAAGTGACTACTGGGCAAAAACTTTGTCCTGTCAAGAGAAACTTCATTCAATGAAGTTTGTGGTACACAAACAAAGTTTGTGGAGTACGACCACTACTTTCAAAGTCAGGACTACACTATTAAACAGGAACTGACACTTTCAAGCCAGGAACAGAACTTCACCATTATTATTATCATTCAGAGGCTGCATGGCCATCTGTAATGACAGGTTTGGTTGTGTACTTGTTCCTCGGAATAACGGTGTGATGTTCCTGGGTTATTCATGTCTGTTGCTAATTGCTTTTATCATAAAAACATGAGGAAAGTTGATTACCTGGCAAAACCTTTGTTTGTGTGTCACAAACTTCATTAAACATGTGGAGGACAAAGTTTCTCTTGATAGGATAAAGTTTTCGCCCTCTAGTCAATTGTTGCCATGTTTTTTTAGGATACAACCAATTAGGAACCAACATGTGCAAACTGGGAACAAACCAACATTAAAATCCCGTATTTTCTTAGTGAAGGAACATACAGAGATTCAAATATCAACATTTTCTGGCCAGAGCTGGGACATTCCCTCAACTGAAAATTTTGCATTTTTAGCGCTTTGTAGCAATTCCTCCCTGACGTCAGTTGATGTCATCTAGCCACCCTCCATTTTGAACCGGGAACTCCTGGGATAAAGATACTGTGTGGATGGGCCCCAGCCTTCATTCCTCATCGTCTATCTACCTGGAAGGTTTTCAAGGATTTCAGCATGGCAGGATAGTGAAAGGCAGCTGGAGAAACAGATTTTCAGTGTGGGGTTGCACAATGTATCTGTGGTAAATAATGCAATAAGCCTGAAGTTGGAAAAGAACATGATTCCACTCTAGCTGAACCTATCATAGCTGTGTGTATCCACCTACAACTTGCAAGATAAACAGCAGCTAACTCCACAAGATATTACTGAGCACATATGAGCAGCAAAATACAAGGAGAAAAGGAAAAGCACTTATGCCTGTCATTAGCAGCTATGCCCAGAACATTAACATAGATCTAGAGGTATGGCTACTAAATTGTGACAAAACTTAAGGTGGTGGAAGAAAGAAAAATCACTGGATACATCTATATAAATGAAAATGTAATGTTAGTTTGTGGGGTTAACATAACTCAAAAAACCACTGGACAAACTGACACAGTACATCTAACAGGCCGCCGAGTGACCATCACTTATAAAAACACTGAAAAACACAGTAGAAGAGACTTAAAAGCCATAAAACAAAATTTACATTGCAATGAATATGCAAATCCACATATATACGCAAACACACATATACACAAATATACACAAACAAAACACATATACACAGACTGGGCCACAGCAAAACGTGGCATTGGACAGCTAGTTAGAAATATTTTTAAGTGTTCTTGAGAAGTTTCAACTATGTGCCTGTGTGGATAAATACACTTCCAAATTCACACCTAAAGACATATGAGGAACTGTGCTTCTTGTCAGACACACCATCAAACCAATGCCAACTACATAAAGGCATCTTTCACTGAAATATGGATTGTGCTTCTTCAGGCCATATTTTTATTTCCAATGACATTTGATAGCTTAAAGAACAGATTTCATTCATAATTGGGCATTAGAGATTCCATCTGTACCTGAAGAAGAACTTCCTGACTGTGAGAGCTGTTCAGCAGTGGAACTCTCTGCCCCAGAGTGTGGTGGAGACTCCTTCTTTGGAAACTTTTAAACAGAGGCTGGATGGCCATCTGTCAAGGGTGATTTGAATGCAATATTCCTGCTTCTTGGCAGGGGGTTGGACTGGATGGCCCATGAGGTCTCTTCCAACTCTTTGATTCTATGATTCTATGATTAAAATGACTATAAATCACTAGCAACATTGATGCTAGCTTATCAGTTTCTATGTCATCAAACAATTATCTACAGACATAAACTGACAGGACTACAAACAAGTGCAGGTATCTAGCCAACCTGCTTCATACCAGCCTTTCTAAGAATACACACACCATTGAGAATAATGCATAGAGAGCCTGTATGACTGTTAATATTGGAGGAGCCTAAGTTCCAGGATGAATACAAATATTTGTGTATAAGTCAGCATGCATATAATCAAACAGATATTATTATGCAAATATTGTTATTTACACTGTATTTCTTAGTTTTAGCAATGTTAGTTCTTTCTGTTCAAATATCCAGTTCTAAATAAAATCTAGATTTCATGTAAACATGTTAATCATTTCTAAACCTGAAATCAATAACCCTCCTTCAATGTCAATAAAGCCACGATTTATTTTTCCATCAATGACGAAGAGCAGAGCAGTAACCAGAAAAAATCTGGCTACTGAGAGTCAAGCACTATAAATATGGATACAACCAGAATAAAATGGCCTTGCTGGCTAATGGATGATGAAGTTGTAGTCAAACACTGGGTTGAAAAAGACATAGCAGCTCAAGGGTGGTTGGTGATCATGGTCACTTCTGGATCACAATTTTCAGCTTTCCTCAACCCTGGCTAGCACTGCTGGGTGTTCTAGGGCCCTTCCAGATAGGACCTATATCCCAGAATCTGATCCCAGGTTTTCTGCTTTAAACTTGATTATATGTGTCCACACTGTCAGATAATCTGGGATAAACAAAAAACCTGGGATCACATTCTGAGATATAGGGCCTGTCTGGAAGGGTCCCTAGTCTAACAAGAATATCTGGAAGATTCTATGATTCTCAACCATGGAACAGAGGATACATCTCACATATTGTGAACCTCTAACTAAACAAGGTGCTACAGTCCATAAAATACAATCTTGTATCTCACCAAAATCATCTACTTGGTGTTGTCTCTCTTCCCACCCACAAACCATATATCCCTCATCTAACTACCTGAGCTCACTGAGTTCATCTCACAAAATTATGAATTTTTCTGACTTTACAAATAAATTAGTACCAGTATTTCCATTTACAGAGATATACTGTCCTGCACAGTGACTAACAGCGTTTATAAATTCTTGACACTTGCCCCTCAAGTGAGGTCCCCTCTACACTGCCATATAATCCAGATTATTGCAGTAGATAATCCTGATTATCTGCTTTGAACTGGAATGTGTGAGTCCACACTGCCATATAATTCAGTTCAAAACAGATAATCTGGATTTTATATGGCAGTGTAGAATGAGGCTGAGTGATCTTGCTCAACTGTACACCAGCATGCCCATTAATTTCTAAGCTACTTCCTTGTCTCTGAGTGAATACATATGTTAATACAAACTAAAGTGTTTTATTTTGTAATGCAAGCACTTGGTTTGTGCAATTTGTGTTGAAATATGTAGATTACAAAATGGGAAGTTGGATTTAAATTGCTCTCTTTCTGGTGGCCATTTAAATCTTCTTGATTTAAAATGAATCCACACTGCTAAGCCTTCATTCATCTAAAAGCCAGTTGCTAGCTCTTGCAGTTACTGCAAATACAGTGAATGCTATGACAACAGCTAAAGCAAGGCTCGCTCAATTCATTCTCTTTTGCTCTAATCTCATGACTCTAAAACCCATGCAAGAATGGAAAGAGCAGACAGGGTTTTTTCCTCATACCCCATTTTAACAGATACCAAACAAAAATACAGTGGTAAATGATCGTCAGATATAAGAATCATAACAATTACACACATATGCAGCCAATGGCTTCTGACTCATTATGAATCCTTGATCCTGAACATCTTGTCCACACAAGGACAAAATCTTCCAAAGCAGTATATTTTAACACACACGCACACATTTCTAAACAACACTGACAACACAGTACTGTATAATTCACCCTTTATAGAAACCAATCTCACAGCATCTTTGTGAATTTAGCTGTGCAGAAATATTGCATGCAGAGGGCAACTACAGGCTCTCAGCCAGATAGCTCTGACAGCCATGGCATAGCAAACAGGTGTCAAAAGACTCAGATAAAGGGATCAGAGTTGGAAAAGGGAAAAATGACATGATCATATGCTTTAAAGCCATTGCAATGGATCATCCTGCCTATGCATAGTAACCACGGCAATATATAAATTTTTCTAGAATATTAGGTAGCATTTGATTTTCACAGCTTGGCAGCTAGCAATATATATGCACATATATTTTAGGTGTGCAGAGGGAGGGGGGATCAATTACAGAAGTTTAAGCACCACACCACTGGTTACCTTTGCAGCACCTTTGCTCTGACTGCTCCTAAAGAAGGTGGTCTTTGCTGTAAAAAAACAGTCCTCCAAGTCTTCGTCCAAACTACAGTAGCCACTACTCATGCTGTTGTCGACGGTCATCTAAGAAGGAATTCAGGCTCCTTGGAAGGAGAACAGGTGAAGTCCTCTAGTGAGCCACAGAACCAGGTGGGACTCAGTAACATCAGATCCTCAGTTTACTGCAGTGGCGACAGCCAAAGGGGACATTTCCCAATCCGGTTCCTGTGCAATCAAGAGCAAACACTCCTCCAGCTCCTACTTGCCATGCTTTGCAACTGTTTCTTCTGATCCGCAAACCAAGTAACGTCACCTTTAAAAAGAAAAAAAAAAGGAGCCTTGCTGGAGGGAACAACCTTTCCTCTCCTTCAGCTTTTTCTGGCTAACTGTTGCCAGAAATGGAGAGGGTGCCAGACCACAAGGGACTCCTCTTCTGTTCCTGGCTCGCAGACTCACTCACCATCTGTGACTAGATTCCCCCAACATGCAAACCCACGGAAAGGCTGGTTGCGAGAACAGCCTCACCTCCCCCCCCCCTTCCTGCTTGCTTGCTGTCGAACAGAATTGAGCCACTTCCTCTTGCAAGATTTCTCACACAGTTTCTGCAGTGGGTTCTTTACAGAAAATTGTCAGCATCGCAGCTGATTGTTGATTGGCGTGGCTGGAGAGAGAGAAGAGCAGGGTTACACCATTGGGGAGGAGGCAGCCTCCTCCGAGCTCCTCAGTGGCCATAACAACATTTACAAAAGATAGGAAGAGGGGTGAGAGTAGCTAATTAAAAATATATTACCTGATGTAAACTGGCAGTGCAGTGCCTTCCCTGGTGAATATCTTCTAGAAATTTAATGCTCTCCTTATCTTACTTACTGAGAAGCATTCAAAAACCACCCTTATCTATTAGACTTCATCTCAGCCCAGCAACTGTTTTAAGCAGTTTTTTCCCCTATGGATATGAGAGATATGCTAAAACAGAAGCAGGGAATACATGGCCTTCTAGATGCTATCAAACTCCAATTCCCATCATCTCTCAACACTTACTTTTCAAGAAATGATGGGGTTTACAGTTCAACATTTGGAGAGTCATGATTGCCCCATCCCTGTTTCTCAAGAGTGACATTTGTGGCTGTTATTTCCCACCAAGTCAACTCTAGCTTATGGTGACCATCTCAACAAAAGACTTCTAAGATACCTTCTCATCAACAGCAATACTCAGGTTGTACAAAATGTGGGCCATTGCTTTCTTGACTGAACTAATCAATTGGTAAGATGGTCTTCTTCCTTTCCATTTGCCTTCTATTCGTCCCACCATTATAATCTTTTTCAATGAGTCATGTTGTCTCAAGATACAGTAGGGTCTCGCTTATCCAACATAAATGTACTGGCAGAACGTTGGATAAGTGAAAATGTTGGATAATAAGGAGGGATTAAGGAAAATTACATTATGATTTTACAAATTAAGCACCAAAATATCATTTTTACAACAAATAAACAGAAACAGCAGTTCAATACACAGTAACATTATGCTGTAATTACTGTATTTATGAATTTAGCACCAAAACATTGCAATGTATTTAAACAGCTGTGGATCTGGGTGGGAGGCAGAACTGTGTGTTGGATAATACAGAACATTGGATGAGTGAAGGTTGGACTCTACTGTATGTCCAAAATATAATACTTTAAGTTTAGTCATTTTGGCTTCTAGTGAGAGTTCAGGCTTGATTTACTTTTGAGACCTTTTCTCTTTGGCAGTACATCATATCCATATAAGCCTCCAGTACCACAGTTCAAATGGGTTGATTTTGTTCCTCTCAGCTTTCTTCAGCTTTCACATCCTAACATAGACATCAGAAATAATATGTCATGGTTTTTCTGTCCTTGGGTGTGGCATTAGAAGTGGACTATGTGAGTGGTACTTTCAATTCAGTTTAAAAGAGAAGCTGGACAGATCCCTAGATGTCCAATATGCTCCCAATCCTAAAAAACAAATCAATCAGATTGGTGCATCCCATAAAAAAGAAAGAGAGAGACATGGATAGATTCCCTAGCAACACTTGCAGGAACTGGTCTGTGTCTCTGTGTTCTGCAGCTAATTTTAGAACAGTCAAGATGATTTTTCAGCATAGCTGGTACAAGGAGGTGCCAGTTTTGATCATAACCATAGTAATAATAATTTATCAGGTCAGACTTTCATATTGTTACTATCTTAGAAACACTTTAGCATAGTTCTTTGTGCTCTGGTTTCAGGATCCCAGAATCTATTACTAACCTTTTGATTCCTCGCGGTCTAGACTGAAGTCGTATTCTCAGCTATCTCCATCAGCTGCCAGGCTGCCTCTTTCCAAGCACATTGACATGTGAAAATAGGTCTTCTCTACTGGCAGCCTGACAAAGGCAGCAGTTCCAACACCCAGCATGAGCCTCCCCCTCTTTGCAAAAATTGTTTTAAATGCATACATGGACACATACAGGGAGTGCAAAACTTCTCTCTCTACAATGCACCATGCTCCTCCATATTCTTTCTCACCTGTTTGCATGCACATCTGAACCTCCCATCTAACAAAGCAAAACCCTTTGCCATCTCCGTGGGCCATTCCAGACAGGCCCTATATCCCAGGATTTGATCCCAGGTTTTCGACATTAAACTGGATTATATGAATCCGCACTGCCAAATAATCTGAGATAAAGAGAAAACCTGGGATTAGATCCTGGGATACAGGGCCTGTCTGGAAGGGCCCTACATTGTTGAAGCCATCAAGCAATACATAACAACCAGGCCAAGGCTAGCCATATTATTCCTCTTGGCATGTGAATTCCCCGCTGAAGAAAGAGTACATTTGATTTGTCTGCCATTTTCCACCAGTTTAGAAGAGCAAGAAAAATAATTTAAAAATAGAAAATAGTACCAGAACTGAGAACATTTACAAAAGGATGTTTAGATAGCACCCCCACCACCCAATTATCAAAAATGGATAAAGAAGCAAATATCAATTTTGGAAATTTAAAGTTCTTGAAGCGTCTTACTTATTACCTAACATATGCGATCGACTTATAAAAAGGCCAAAAGATCTGGATACAAATTCATGAGATAATCCAAGAAATTCTTAAGATAATCATCAGCTTCAAACCAGAACTCATATTACTAGGACAGTTAGAGGATCAAATAAAGAAAGAAACATGTGGGAATACTGCAGTACGTCTTAACAGCAGCAAGAATCCTATATGCTCAAGTGATGGGAAAAGAAAGAAATACTAACTATGGGAAATTGAAGATGTGGAAACTAATAAAAATGGACAAGTTAACAGTTTTCTTGAAGGATAAATCACTGGACACATTCTTGGAAGAACTGAAACATTTTTATCAATATATATCTGAGAGAGAGAGAGAGAGACTTTGTATAGGTTTGGAGATAAAAGCTTTTGGGATATTGCGTCGCTGTGAGTTTTCCGGGCTGTATGGTCATGTTCCAGAAGCATAATCTCCTGACATTTCGCCCACACCTATGGCAGGTATCCTCAGAGATTGAGGGGTCTGTTGGAAACTAGGCAAGTGAGGTGTATATTGTCTGTGGAATGTCCAGGGTGGGAGAAGAACTCTTTTCTGCTTGAGGCAAGTATGAATCTTGCAAATGGCCACCTTGATAAGCATTTAATGGCCTTGCAGGTTCAAAGCTTGGTTGGTTGCTGCCTGGGGGAGTCCTTTGTTGGGAAGTGTGGTGGAGGCTCCTTCTTTGGAGGCTATGATGGAGGCTGGGTGGCCATTTGTCGGGGATGCTTTGAATGTGATTTTCCTGCTTCTTGGCAAGGGGTTGGACTGGATGGTCTACGAGGTCTCTTTCAACTCAATGATTCTATGATTCCATTATTCTAGGTGTTAACTGGCCCTGATTGATTATTGTCTGGAATTCTCCTGCCTTTTGAGTGTTGCTCTTTATTTATTGTCCTGATTGTAGAGTGTTTAAGACTGGTTGCCAGATTTTGTTCATTTTCATGGTTTCCTCCTTTCTGTTGAAATTGTCCACATTCTTGTGGATTTCAGTGGCTTCTCTGTGTAGTCTGACATGGTTGTTGTTAGAGTAGTCCAGCATTTCTGTGTTCTCAAATACAGACTGGTTCATCAGGTGCTCTGCTATGGCTGACTTCTCTGGTTGAAGTTGTTTGCAGTGCCTTTCATGTTCCTTGATTCGTGTTTGGGCAATGCTGCGTTTGGTGGTCCCTATGTAGACTTGTCTACAGTTGCATGGTATACGGTAGACTCCTGCAGAGATCCCACTTGTCCTTTGCTGAATCTACACTCAAAAAGCAGAGGAATTCCAGACAATAATCAACCTCACTTGCCTAGTTTCCAACAGACCTCTCAACCTCTGAGGATGCCTGTCATAGATGTGAATGAAATGTCAGGTGAGAATACTTCTGAAACATGGCCATACAGCCCAGAAACTCACAGCAACCCAGTGATTCCAGCCATGAAAGATTTCTACAACAAATTGTGTGAGTCTGCTCTGACCCATGAGCAACATGGTCCCAAGAGCTTGGAAACATTAGTTTCTGGCATTTAGTCTCAGAATTCCCTAGCCAACATGGCCATTAACCGGTGGATTCTAGGAATTATAATCTAAAAGGTAACTTTCCCAAACTCTGGAAAATACTGAAAAGGTGATTACTTGAGACAGAAAAGGTTTCTATGTACAGTTTCTCTAATTTCTCATTCAAATAGCCTTGCTGGATATAAAGTAGAGGAAAAACGGTAAACTATAAAGAGGCCAACAAAAGAGATGCAGAACATCTTCTTTTAAAATGAATTTATATATGCATATTTGTATTTCAGAGTTACATGTAATTAGAGTAGAGATGTATGTTGGCAAGAGAAATTGTGTAGTTAGTTATGTAACTGTTGCTCAATTATGTGTGTGTGTGTGTGTGTATTGTTGTTTTGTGTTTTTTTTTCATAAAAATTTGAATTAAAAATGGGGAAAAGGATGCATTTCATCGATGCAAATAGGGAAAAGATGCATTTCTCCTCCTCCCTTGAAAAATTACACTTAGAAACATGCTTGTGTAATCTACTGTCTATACTCTCATATTTGAAAGTAGCTTACCAATTAAAAAAAGAATTAATGAAGTCTTCTATTGATGTATGCAACTACCACGTGTAAATCAATTTTCTTTCTGCCAATACATGTGCTATTGTGTACAGCAAACAGATGTGAAATGGCTTTGGGAGACTCCCACAATGTTTTGGATATATCCTTAACCAGCTGCAAGATTCATATAAAATGTAAAACTGGCATGTGCCAGGTCTATTTTTATTGTTTACTATTTACAATATGGAATTTATAATCACTTAGAACAGTGGTTCTTAACCTGGGGTCCTCAGGTGTTTTTGGCCTACTCCCAGAAATCCCAGCCAGTTTACCAGCTGTTAGGATTTCTGGGAGTTGAAGGCCAAAAACATCTGGGAACTCGAGGTTGAGAACCACTGACCTAGAAAAAGAGACTTGAAATAATTGGTGATAGTTCAATAAGAGTATCTTTTTAAATGTGCAGCAATTTGAAAAAAGCACATACAACTAGGAGAGGCGTGAAAACATAAAAGAACTGATATATCATGAAGACTTTAAGCTAAATCCATGCTATGGCAATAATTGGAAAGGTGCATACAGTTATGCAATTCTCCAAATGTATCTGTCTTGAAGTTAGTTATTCAAGGGTCCTTCTTTGGGAGCCACCAAAGTTAAGCTATCAGAAAATGATGCTAATCAGCACTAGTATTTACATTTCTAATGTTCCTTTCTAGATTTAGTGTCTTTTAAACCAACTTTTAAGTGCCAAGTAACGTTTATTCCGCTCGGCAGGGCTGGTAGTTGTGTGACCCTTCAAATGTTGCAGGACTGCAACTTCCATCAGTCTAAGCAGCACAGCCAATGATGAGAGATCTTAAGAGTTAATAAGGTCCAACAAGTTTTTCAGTCCTATTATGATGGCATTTAATGCTTTAATTCTTTATTGTCTTTTAACTATAACATCATCAGCATCATCATTATTGGAGTTGTATGGTACAGCACTGCTGTACTATAAGATGACTTGGAGCTACTTGCCGTAGTTTGGCAAATACATCTTGTGAACAAACACAGGGTATATCATTGGAAATCTAGTAGCCTGCATTATACCAAATAAGACGATTGATCCACCTAACTGAGAACCTGCATTAACTGGCAGTAGCTATTTCCTAGTCCAATCTATAAAGGGCACTTCATTGGGGTCCTATGTTCTGAGGCTAGCCTCACCTTCTTCCAGAACAGTTTTTGCCAAGCATGAAACCACAGGTGGTAAAGCAATGAAATGAAATATGTTTTCTAGCAAAACATAATGACATAAATATTAGTGTGGGGTCATGTTTTATGGATCTCTGTAAGCCTTTAGAGAAGATGGGGGACCACGTTCCAAATAAAGTTTCTGGAAAATCAAGGGGTAGTATGAGCAACTGTGAGACATAACTAACCAAAGTGTTATATGGATCATATTTCCATGTATGAACTTTCCTCATGTTCTGGGATTATACCAATTGCACAGCAGCAACTGTGCCATTCTACTCCTTCATGGAGTGGAATGGCAGTGAATACATGAAGTGATGTCTGAGCAAAGCTACAATATTCACAAGCTGAAATCAAGATGACGATCAAGATAAAATATCATTGTATTTGACATGTGAGAGAATTCCAGCTCTTTTCCCTATTCTATTCCATTGGAAATGCCTTTCCCTCAGGTATAGGAATATAGCTAAATTTTATTTTTCAGATTTGTCCCTGATTCTTATGCCTGCTAGATCATGAGAAGGGATCTGGAATAGTGAGGCAATTCAAACCAGCAGGATCTATCCTCTGAGTATATATGGCATTGTACATTTTTTTAATATAATTTTTATTGATTTTCATAAACATATACATAGTTAAAAACAGGTAGTGGGTTTGGAGGGGTAGGTTACAAAAAGAGGGGGGGTGCGGAGGGGAAAGGAGAGTTGGGGAGGGAAGTGTTTCACAGGTAGGGGGAAAGGGCTGGTGGTCGGGGAGGGGGGGATAACAGGGGAGGGTTGGTACTTCCAGGTTTATCCGGCGTGGTACGAACATATTTGGATTTGCGTATTAAATCTGACTTTTATATATATATATATATATATTTCCTATTTTGTATTCTGAATAAATTATTAGATTATGTCTTGCGCCTTATGGCTGACTTTCTGAGTATATAAAAAAACGAGTCATTGTTGTTAGTTGCTCCGGGCGTTTAAACCCTTGATTTTTCTTTAACATTTAATCATTTTCTTGGAATGTTGTTATATTTCTATTATGTGCAACCCATTGTTTTCCTCTTTTATAAATTTTAGTACTGAGTTCCAGTTGGTTTTTTGAGGTTTCCTATGGCTTTGGGAAATTCTCTGTGTCAGGATATCCATGTTTATTATATCAAATATCTTGTCAATCCAGAGTTCCAATGAAGGAACTTCTTTGTTTTTCCACATTCTTGCTATGACCATTCTAGCAGCTGTTGTTAAATAAAAAAGTATTTTATCTTCATTTTTGTCTAGTTTGAGATTGTGGAGCCCTAATACTAATATTTCCGGTCTTGGATCAAATTTAATTTCTAGTATTTTCTCAATTGATCTGTGGATTTGTATCCAGAATTTTTGGATCCGTTTACAATTCCACCACATGTGTAGAAATGTACCTTTTTCCCTCTCACATTTCCAACATCGATCTTCTTTTTTGTTTTTATTTATTTTGGCCAAGATTTCCGGGGTTAAATACCACCTATAAAAGATCTTATACCAACTCTCCTTAATATCGGTGGCGTAAGTATATTTTATTTTGTTTTTCCATATTTTCTCCCAGTTAGCTAGAGGTATTGAATGGCCTATGTCCCTTGCCCAGGTTGTCATGTTGGCCTTTACTTGTTCTATCTCTGTGGCCCAGATAAGTAGCTGATTGTATATCTTTCTTATGAGTTTTGTGTCGGTTATTAGAATGTTGTCCCAGAAGGAAGGTTTTGTTTCGAAGCCTACTTTTTCGTCAACTCTGAAGTTTTCTCTGATCTGGTGATAATGGAACCAGGAGATGGAGGCGTCCGCTTGATTTAGTTCTTCTCTGAATTTTAGTGTTATTTCCTGCCCCTTGATGTTAAGGAGTTGTTTATACGTAAGCCATATCTTCCTGGGTATTTCTCTTCTATGATGTGCTTCAGTAGGCGAAAACCACATTGGCGTTTTTTGGTGGAGTTTGTTTTTATACTTATTCCAGGTGTTAATTAGGGCTGCTCTTATTGGGTGGTTTTTGAAGAGTTTTTCTTTTTTATCCTTATTTCTCCAGAGGTAAGCATGCCACCCCTGGTTTATATCAAACCCTTCCACTGCTAGGATCTTCTCTTTGCTAAGTGTCGCCCAGTCGTGGATCCAGCTTAAGGCGGCGGCGTCATAGTATAATTGTATCTCGGGGAGAGCCAATCCCCCTCTCCTTTTGTCATCCACCAGATGTATCGCCCTTATTCTGTGTTTCTTGTTGTTCCATATAAATTTGATGATTGCCTTTTGCCATTTCTCCAACAACGTCTTTGTTTTCAAAATTGGTAGTGATTGGAATGTGAAGAGGATGTCTGGCAGCACATTCATTTTTATTACAGCTATTTTGCCTAAGAGTGATAGATTAACCTGAGACCATTTCTGCAGTTTCTTTTGAATTTCGGCCCATTTCTTCTCGTAGTTGTTTTTAATGAGGTGGTTATTATTGGGAGTGATTAATATTCCAAGATATTTAACTTTATTGCTGACTTTTGTTTTCGTCAGTTTTTGTAGCTTTTCCTGGTTCTCCTTACTCATATTTTTAGCAATAATCTGTGTTTTGTCCCTATTTATTTTTAGTCCCGCTACTTCGCCGTATTCCTCAATTGTCGATAGCCATTTATTTATGTTACTAATTGGATCTTCCACAAAACACACTACGTCATCCGCAAATGCGCGTAGTTTGAAAGAGTGGCCTTTGATTTTTAGTCCTGTTAGTTCCGGGTTTTTCCTTATGTTGTTAAGTAGGCTTTCCAGGGTTAGAATGAATATCAATGGCGATAGAGGGCATCCCTGCCTGGTCCCTTTCATTATAGGGATGTCTACCGATTGGTGACCATTAACCATTATTTTTGCAGTTTGTTCGCTATATATGGCTCCTATCGCTTTTGTAAATTGATATCCAATATCCATTTCCCTTAATAATGCCCTAATAAAGTTCCAGTTGACCCGGTCGAACGCTTTCTCTGCGTCTAGGGACATTAGGCCTACTTCTTTCTGTTTTGTTTTTTCACAGTAGTCTATGATGTTTACTACAGTTCTTATGTTATCTTTTAGTTGGCGTTTTGGTAGGAACCCTGTTTGATCTTCCATTATTATATGGTTTAGTAGGTTTTTTAATCTATTGGCTAACACTCCCGTGAAAATTTTATAATCTACGTTGAGTAGCGAAATGGGTCTGTAATTTTTGACCAAGGTGTTATTTGTGTTTTCTTTGTGTATGAGCGAGATTGAAGCTGCTTTCCAGGAATCAGGGATTTTGCCTTCCTCTAGTATGTTGTTAAATACTCTCTGCAAAAAGGGTGTTAGGATTTCCTGGAAGGTTTTGTAGTATTTGATGGTGAAACCATCTGGCCCTGGTGCTTTGTCCGCCGGCATATTTTTTATTGTTGTTTTAATCTCCTCTTGGGTGACGATTTTATTCAGAGCTTCCCTTTGTTCTTCTGTTATGCGTGATATGTCTTGTCTTCCTAAGTATTGTGATATTTTTTCCTCTGGGGCTTTCTCATCTTTATATAGTTCTTTATAGTAGTTCACAAACTGTTCCATAATATCCTTTGTTTGGAAGTAACTTACCTCATTCGCCTCTATTTTTGTTATATGTCTTTTCTGTTTTTTTATATTAATTCTTCTCATTAACCATTTTCCGATCTTGTTCGCATTTTCAAAATGGTATTGTTTGGCGAATTTAAGTTTCTTTTCCATCTCCTCTAATTGTAGGGTGTTCATCTGTTTCTTCAGTAATTCTAGATGATGTAGGATTTTTTTGTTGTGTGGATTTTCCTTTGCTTGGGTTTCAGCTTTTGATATCTCTCTGAGAAGTTTATCGCATTCTTCCTTCTTAGTCTTTTTCATTCTGGCCCCTCGCTCGAGGAAATGTCCTCTTAAGTAGGCTTTTTTGGCGTCCCATACTATGTTTATGGGCATTCCCTTATCTATGTTGAAATCGAAATATTCCTTTATTGCCGAATTTGTGTTCTCTAGCTGTTTGGGGTCTTTTATGAGGTTATTCCTCAGTCTCCAGGTAAGGACGTTATTTTCTTTTTGGTGTAAATTTAATATTATCAATATCGGAGAGTGGTCTGAGTTTATGGCATTGTACATTTTAAGGAACCCTCCAAGTCAAAATCTCCAAAGATGCACAAAGCTAGCATATGTTGGATAAAACTTCCAGTCCAATCTCACTGGCAGGAGGATATACTCAAGCAAGCGACCAAAGAGAGGTGAGAAAGGCTTTCACTAAAGACACCCATGTACACGTATCTCAGTGGTGCTGTGTGGACTGCCCCACTGAGTTTCTGAACTAGCTTTTGGTGGCAGACTCCAAAGCACAGTTCACTGATTCTCCATGAACTAAGAGGAAAATAGAAGTATAAAACAGGTGCTAATCTTTCTGAAGAACAAAGGAGCATTTAAAGAGCTTCAGGGTAAACCAATGCAGGAAGTGGCCCAAGGTCACTAAGCCTGTTCCTCATTGCTAGGATTGGAGAACAAAACTCTCAGCTGTTGTTAGTTGTTTTTGCTACTCTCTTAACAGGAAAGCTTGCCAAGCCAGTGTGCACTTCACCTGATAAACATGGTTAAAATGTCCAGCCTGGAAAGATAGGCCTAAATTGGTAGAGAAGTAGGTAGTTTTAACTAGCCAAAATGCTTATCTGTTGCTGGAGAACCTGGAGTCCTAGTCCAACCTGGAGTACTAATCCAATACTGAAATCACTACATCCTACTGTGTCTATCTATAGAGCAACGTTTCTCAACTTGGGGGTCGGAACCCCTTGGGAGGTCACCAGGGGGTTTCAAAGGGGTCGCCAAAAACCATTAGAAAACATATTTCTGATGGTCTTAGGAACTCCTTTGGCAGAGAAGGCTGGAGATCTCTCCGCCTGTCCTTCTCTTCCTTTTTGGAAACAGAGGGTGAATCCTCCTACCAAAAGCCCCCCTCCACTGTGATTGGCATGCTTTACAGCTGGCCTCTCAGCCAAGGGGAGAGCTGTTTCTGAGACTCCAAGTGGAGAGGGGAGAGCAGGCACATGTATGGGCGAGGGATTATGAGAGGTTGGAGGGAGGATCATGCCAGCGAGCCCCTTCAAGGCATGGGGGTTCTGTGTGGGAAATTTTGCCCAATTCCTACATTGGTGAGGTTCAGAATTGATTGTAGGTGAACTATAAATCCCAGCAACAATTCCCAAATGTCAAGGACTGTTTTCCCCAAACTCCACCATGCTCAATACTAAATATGCCCAAACTTCACATTTGGGCATATTGAGTATTTGTGCCAAGTTGGGTCCAGATCCATCATCAAGTGCTCTCTTGATGTAGCTGAACTACAACTCCTAAATGCAAGGTCAATGCCCACCAAACCTTTCCAGTATTTTTTGTTGGCTGTGGGAATTCTGTGCGCCAATTTGGTTCAATTCCAACATTGGTGGAGTTCAGAATGCTCTTTGATTTTAGGTTAACTATAAATATCAGCAACTACAACTCCCAAATTACAAAATCACCCCCCCCCCCAACACCACTACTATTCAAATTTGGGCGTATCAACTATTTGAAAATGAATCCTGCGTATCATATATTTACATTACAATTCATAACAGTAGCAAAGTAACAGTTATGAAGGAGCAACGAAAATAATTTTATGGTTGGGGGTCACCACAACATGAGGAACTGTATTAAGGGGTCACGGCATTAGGAAGGTTGAGAAAAACTGCGATAGAGTCTAGCAGAATGAATTCCCTGGTTGCCACTGGAATCCTTTCTATCAAAGACTGACTTATATTAAGGTAGCTATCTCTGTATGCCTCTGTTTATGCATGGATACATACATTTCTGTATTTCTGTTTCAAAAGAATGTGTTAAGGTTATCATCCTCTTATGATAAATATCAAGTTGCACATACATGCAGTGCATAGGATCAAGAAGCTATGTAGGAATTCATGGGGAAAATAAGCACTAAAGCTAAAAACAGCAGTTCAAAAGCAGGGTTTAAGTTTCAGAGCTGCTAAATTGAATTAACTTTTGGTTTTAGAGATAAGTACATAGAGCTCAGGATGTTATTAGGAGATCTGGGTTGCAATCCAACACAGGGTTAAAATGCACTGAAATAAAGATGATTCACAACAGCTGACTGATCTAGGAATTTTCTTTTTTTGGCATTCAGCTTCCTTCTATGAAATACCAATCCTGTCCACTATGCCCATCATCAATCTTTCTGTTTCACTGTCTTCAGACAACTGCAAACATTCTTTTTTCAAAGCCTTTTCAAACTTCAGCTAGTAAACAGAACCAACAACAACTTCTAGGGACTCTTATCATGCTTACACAAGGCACAATCTCTAGCTGATTTCATCCAGCTGCTATAGATTACATTTGGACTGTTCTTCAGTCCAAATTATTTAGATTGATTTGTTTGTAGACAAAACCACAAGGGCTTTTCCAAGCAATCCATTATAGAATGGCAGTAAATGAACAGCTCTTATTCACTGGCTGTGGGAATTCCAGATGTCCTTCTGGATAACACTGGATAAGGATGTTTTGTTTCTAGCACCCAATGCGCAATATTTTAGAGATCGCAACAGGACTTCCATGCTAAATTGTGTCAAAGAAGAGAGTGAAGTGCTGTGAGGAATCCAGGGCAGGTGTTCTAGGTTCTTCCTGTCTAATGCTTATGATGCCACTTGCAATAAACAATATGACATGTGTGCACCCTCAGCTCCCCCTACAGTGTACAGCAACAAATGCATGAACAACACTTGGCATCCTGACAGAGGATTTCTGACTGGAATCACCATATTTCTACTCACTGCCATAAGCACCATATTCCATCAATTGTAAGACGCCATTGTGGATAGCATGGCTTTAGTAGTGAATTGTAATGTTTTAAAATGTTTTAATGTGTTTTGATTCCAATGTTTATTTTAATTGTACATTATTTTAAGGCACTGAATAGTTGCCTATGTGTAAGCCGCCTTGAGTCCCTTTGGGGTTTTGAGAAGGGCGGGATATAAATATGATCAATAAATAACAAATAAATTGATTTTAAAGCAGAGCCAATTTTAGAGCTCCTATAGCTGGGGTATTATGTTGAATTTCTAAGGATGCATTTTAAGAATCAAAGAACATGCTGACATATATTTAACAAAATTTCACTGCAATAGCAACATAGTGTGTGTGTGTGTGCGTGCGTGCGTGTGGAGCAATTTTAGAAACTGCAGGTTGCTTCTGGTGTGGGAGAAGTGGCTGTCTACAAAGACATTGTCCAGGGGACACCCACATCTTTTGATGTTTTATCACCCTTGTGGGAGGCTTCTCTCATGTCCCCACATGGGGAGCTGAATCTGACAGAGGAAGCTCTTCCACCCTCTCCCTGGAATTGTACCTCCAACCTGTCGGTCTTCAGTCCTGCCAGCACATTGCACCACCAGGGGATCCTTAACAGAATTTAATATACCATAATAATAACAACAAAAGGGAAATATAATAAATATAGAGAAATGGAACACCTGTCATCTTTAAATCACTTCTGTCAATGGGTCAGGAAGGATCTTTAAATCATTTTTTTCAGTGGGGCTTCCACTATCTTTACATCACTTATTTCAATAGGAAGAAACTTTCAGGATAGCAAAGTGCATGCAATTTTTAAAAAAATCTTGGATGTGCCCTGACACTGCAAAAACTGCAAAAACACCTAGCAGTCATATTTTCTGTTTTTGTTTCCTTGGAAACTTTGCCTGCCCTTTTTCTTTGGATGCTTAAACTATTGCTAATTGCTCTATTGAATTTTAAGTTACTGCAATGCAGGACATTTGGAGACTAAAGGAAAATGAGGACAATATCCTCACTCTGCCTCCCTGCTCCCCATGTAACATGTAATATAAGCAAAATACAGAGTGATGTATTTAAACTTTTAAAAATGTAACATTCTAAGGTCGGCAACAAGAAAAACAAGGCACCCGTTTGCTGCTAAAAACTAGCTGCCAATGGCTATGAAGTCTGATCTGTGCCACTTAACATTAGAAACAGACTGTTTGCATTTGCTGGAGCTCCTGGCATATGTTATTTTTCTCCCCAGTATATATTTGGCAAAGAAAACTCCTCCTTTGTGGGCTGGTCAAGGAAGTGTCAGAATGATAAATGGCAATGCCTCACCACCTGTGTTTTTATTATTGGGCCCATCAATAATGTATTGACTATTTTGTCACCCAGAAGATCAAACAGGCCTTTTAAATATGCATTGTGCCTGAACAGAATCCCAAAAACAGACACTAGAGTCTCTTTCTCTCTCCTTATGTACATGTATATATATAGTTCCTCTCTGCTGTCAGAATCATTCAAGCCTCACTGTAAATTCTATTTAAATTTTTTATTTTAATGCATAGCATTAGACAGGAGATTTAGGAAGCCGGGAAAACACTCTTGCTTGCAGTTGGTTAGATCTAAATTTAGGTTCCCTCGCAGTCCCTGTTTTGATTTTCAAAATGAGTGTCAGGTTTGAACTTTCGAACTCAACAAAATGCAGAATATAGAGTAGGCTCACACGCTAAAGCTTTTCTTAGCTTTATCTGAAGTGGAATAAAAATGTGCAAAGCCACAAAAGTACCAAGGATTATCAGATTGTATCAGATAATATTGCCACAATTGTGACCCTAAGGCCACGGGTAGCTGAAAACACTCTGTTTCAAAAACACTCCAATAATTGGTTATAAAGCCTACTGGGGGGGGGGGGGGGGGGACAAGAATAAAAAGTTTATGCAAACACCTCGTTTCCTGACTAGTTCCAAAGTATATTCCCCAAAGGATGCAGTAACTACTACTACAAGGAAAATCCAGGTACTGTAAATCTGAAGTAAACGTGTTCATGAATCTAATAGTGAAGCCACTTTTGCTGCGACTTGCCATCAAGTCAACCTCAATTTATGGTGGCCCCATGAATGAGAAACCTGAAGTCTCCCATTGTAGACATTGAGGAAAGCGGTTTCGTTTACTGAATTATGACTGTAGACCTAGTGACTGAAGTGCAAATTCACTACAACTAGTGCAATTACAATGAATGGCAAAAAAGTAACACTAAAATGCCACTCAAAGCCTCACATTGGTTAACAACAAGCTATAATAGAAATCAGCAATTGAAATTAAAGTACCATATACTTGAAAGCAACTGAGAATTGAGCAGTCCATAACCAGCTTGTCTGTTCCTGCTGTTACAAATATATCTTCCAAGTTGCAGAAAAAATGTATACCAAAATTATGTTATTATAGCTTCCATCAGTCATAGAACCAAATAGTTAGAAGAGACCACAAAGGCCAGTCCATCTAACACCCTGCCATGTAGGAATCAAAGCTCTCTCAGCCTCTGTTTGAAAACCTCCAGAGAAGTAGACTCCACCAGACTCTGAGGCAGCATATTCCACTGCCGAACAGCTCTTACCGTCAGAAAGTTCTTCCTAATGTTTACGTAGACTCTCTTTCCCTGTAGTTTGAATCTTTTGCTCCATGTCCTGGTCTCTGGAGAAGTAGAAAACAAGCCTGCTCCCTTCTCAGTGTTACATCTTTTCAGATATTTAAACATGGCTACCATGTCCCCTCTCAAACGTCTCTTCTCCAAACTAAATCGAACTAGCTTCCTCATCTACTCTGCACAGGACATCCTCTGAAGTGACAACACAGATTATTACACTGATCTTATACAACTAGATGCAATCAATAATGCAAGTGTTTTGAAATCAAGAAAGTGATCCAGATCTAAACATAACATACTGACTTATATTTGATGTTGCATAGTCAGCCAAATTATTATTATCATTAAATAGATGGAAATCCATCCTGAACTCTGGTGCTCTGACTGTTTTGGTAGAATTCTGCATTGTAGATCTCATCAGGGTGTGACCTTTCAGATGTTGTTGAATTGAAACTCCCATCTCACTAGCCAGCATAGCCAATGGTGAAGAACGATTGGTGCTGTAGTTCAATAAAATTTGGAGGACCACAAGCTTCCCACCCCAACATGCAAGTGAGAGGTTGTCATTCTAAGCATGATTAGGATTTCAGCCTGTTTCTTATCCATATTTGGAGGCAATGATAAGCTGACAAGTATGATTGTGCATGCCCTTCAGTCACCCCAATAACAATATTCCATGTCACATGTGTACCCTCACTGCTATTTTGTTACTTTCACTATAAACTTAAATCTGAAGCCAGGGTCTGAAACTAATTCCTTATTCCAGGTTACTTAGAGGAGTGAGAAGCCAGGATCTAAGTTCACATCTAATAGGAACCTTTTGCATTGTCATTACGTTTCTACTGAATGAAAAGACTTCAAATAGCTGTAATTCCCATATCAATGGAGGAGTGAATCTGCTTTAATCACAGTTTTGGAATACCACTTGAACTATTTGAAAGGAAGGGTTCACCAATATGGACAACTACCTTAAAGCTCAGAGTAAAACCAGGAATGGATTTGTTGCCCTGGTGACATGGAAGTCACCTGTTAATACTGATTCCCATTGACGGAAAGAGTCATGTACAATGACTCTGAACAATTTCCACTTGTTGTCACACCCAAATGCAATCACCATCAAATTTCTTGACTGGAAATGAAATATCTGATTAATACCAGTTTAGAATCCCAACACCATCAATAAGGTCTGATCTAATAATTCCTTACAAAATCTGTGTTTCAAAACATTTGTGGCCTAATTCTTCTTAAACCCTTCAATTTTCACAAGCTGGTGCCTGCTTGATCAGATTGCGATCCTGAATTTGCATAGTATTTACAAAATGTTAATGGGATGAGCCAAGCTCAAAGACGTACCTGTAAGATGTATGTATCTACATGCCCTGATGGTTGCTTGGCAAGCTACAACCACATTTGAGCTTTTTGACTCCTATCAGTAATCCGGTTCCTGAAACAAACTTTTGCTGCAGTAAACACCATTCCAACATATGCTGTAGATAGCTCTTGCTGTCCCAAACATGGTTACAGGTTAGAGGCCAAGCCAGCAAATTGAAAATATTTTTAAAATTATGTTCAGAAAGAAAGCTTTGATTTTATCATTTTATACAGGGAGCACTATTTTACCATGCCATTACATATAATAGCACTTGAGCATCTGTAGATTATGGTATCCTTGGGAGGGGGATGCCAGTCCTGAAGCCAAACCCCAGTGGATGCCAATGGTTCATTGTATGGGTTGTCCAAATATGGGAGGTCCAAAGGCTGCCATCCCTGGGTTTCAGCTTGCCCTCCTATTTTTTTTTCTCATTGAGAGTTAAAATAGCACAATCTGAAACAAAAGTTCAGGTTGTTGTTAATAAAACACACCCAACTATAAATGGCTTATATCTTCACTCTCACCATCCATCTACTTCCCAGAAAACATATTTGAACTCCCTCCTCCATTTTTTTGCATTGTGGACTTGATATATCCTCTTTCAATGATATTCATGATAATGACCTATACCACATTATTATTATGAGCACTCTGATACCCCTTTTAAGTGCCCTGGTTGTATCCTACAGTAGAGAATTCAAAATATCTCTCAAAGCTACGGCTCCGGATTCTGTAGGATGTATATGCGGAAGGTAAAATGTATTTAACATTGGTGTAACTGTGTTGAGCTGTCACACTCCATGTTATCACACACAAAACAATCAGAATAGACAGAGGATGGTTTATACCCACAAACCCTCAAGATAAGGCATGAAAGAGTACCTAATGTAGCCTAAATGGAGTACCTAATGTAGTACCTAAAGAGGCTAAATGTAGACCTGCTGAATAATAAGATCAGTCCCTAAATCCTTGACGATGTAGATTTGCAAGGCAGCAAACGTTTCTATGGAACTTCTAAGTGAAACAACTGATGACAATAGATGCTGGAACTATCTGGCTATCACCTTAATGTTTACTGCTAAGAGCATGCGCCGAAATGAAACAATAAATGAACTCTGTTGCACAAAGCAGGAAATTTTGGACTCTTCTCCCACCAACTCCTTGTCAGTGTCCATACTTGTGCTGATTTATGTGAGGTGAAATCCTAAATATTTGGAGATGCAAATATTTTCCACCCCACATAGGCTGTTTTCTAGATGTGTGTGCGTGTGCATGCATGTGTGCTTTCAAGTTGACTGCCATAGGATTTCATAGGATTTTCTTAGGTAAGGAAAACTCAGAGGTTGCTTTCCCAGTTCTTTCCTCTAAAATATAACTTAGAACATCTGGCATTCATTGGCAGCCTACCACCCAAGTACTAACCAGAACTGGCCCTGCTTAGCTTTCAAGATCATATGGTATCTGGTGCCCCATTGATATATGCCTGCTTATAAATCGCTAACAGAGTAGCTGTCATCAGTAGTCACACTACAAAAACAACTGAAGTCTGGGTTGTTGTAGGTTATTTCGGGCTATATGGCCATGGTCTAGAGGCATTCTCTCCTGAAGTTTCACCTACATCAATGCAGGCGAAAAGTCAGGAGAGAATGCCTCTCTAGACCATGGCCATATAGCCCGAAAAAACCTACAACAACCCAGTGATTCCGGCCATGAAAGCCTCTGACAATACATTCAACTGAAGTCTAATGTTAAATCTGAAATTGTTTTAACATGTAATGGTACAATTTCTGATCCTAATGCAATTAATACAAAGTGGTGATTCTTGTTCTCTGTGGTTTTACAACTGAGAAATAAAACGGTGTCCCTGGAATGCAACCTGAAATGCTGTTAAAACACCTTGTCATTGCTCAGTACCTTCCTCATTAAACATCCACGCCTTTGACTGCATTCATTTGCCTTTCAGCTCCCCCAAGTGCTGCTGCTGGGTAAAACACTTGCCAATCTTGCATAAAAGGTTCTTATAAGGATTCAATAGCACTGTGTATGATCATTTGGGATCTAACTTCACTATGGTTACTAAAGCTTTAAAATTTCTGTGAAAGAGAATATTTCTCCCAGTTTAATAGCTCCTCAAAAGAAGTATCATGTCCTTTCAATACCCAAAATAATCCTATTAAACTCTTTCTCTTTCCATTTCAGCATTTTAGATTCAGAATTACATGCTAAGCAAGCCCCAAAGCCAAGTAAAGACGTTCTTCTACCTTAACACTCATATGAGTATTTTAAGATGTAATCCTCCACACATTTGTTGTTATTTTATGCCAGTGGAGTGAAACTTGTGGCCCTCCAGGTGTTTTGGATTCCAGGCACCAGAATTCCTGGACACTGGACAAGCCAGCTATGGTTTTGGGAGTTGGAGGTTCAAACATCTGGAGGACCACAAGATTGACCCCTCTGTTATATGTCTTCAAGTTATTTCCAAATTATGGCAACCACCATATCACAGGGGTTTATTGGCACGATTTGTACAGAAGAGGTTTGCCTTGGTCTCTTTGGCTGAAAATGTGTGACTTGTCCAAGGCCACTCATTGGATTTCCAAGACTAATCGGGAAATTGAAGCCTGGTCTATAGAGTCTTAGTCCAATGTTCAAACCACTACACCATGGTGGTTCACATGCATGCTGACTCATGAGTAAATCACACTTAACTCAAAACAAGCTTACTTCTGAGTAGAACTGCACACATAGGAATGAATCACTATTATTGTCAGGAAAAACCAGGGGTGTTGAGAAGCACAAAGGGTTGTAGATGGGAAGCAAGAGGCTTAGAACAGTCCAATGGGGAATGAGCATACTTTGTAGCTACAGACTGATGAATTACTTTGTAGAAGCTAAAAAGCAGGATAAAAGAGGTAAGGGAAAATGGCAAGCACTGTCCTTAAAAGGCCATAGCTGGATGACACTCTATACATAAGGAATTTGCATCGCAAGAGTTTGTTGCAGACTTCACCTATGTGCCCTGAAGTCCGATGTGTGCTATTTGGACCCTCTTTGTTCATATATATGTACTACGCATACCAAAGATTTATCTCGCCCCCCCTCCCCCCTCCCCACACACACAGTTTCAAGTCCAAAGATGAACAGGGAAACTATCTTAAAAGTTGGATTTTGGAAGGATGGAAAGATACATGGTTTGTCTCAACTATTAACATGCACCACTGGATTGTCAAAACTGAACACCTGTTGATATACTTGTCCCAGTATGGCACTGCCACAGTTGGATGAACTGATATAGAATGCTACTTGAATTTTTTGCAATGTTTGGTTGTTAGTTTCAGAAATGGGTTTAAAAAGTTATCTCTCTATCTCTCTCTCTATATATATATGGGTGCGTGTCAGGCTTTACACTTTGCCACTTTCTGTAGCATAATTTGATCAGACTGCTCAGACAATTTTTAGATACAGCAGTAAGGCAACAATGTCACCATGGGAGAATTCATCTTTAGACAAGTGTTTCCTGAGGGAGAAGTCATATTCCATTCAGGCATCTAAGTCGAGTTTCTTTACACGCAACCATCCAATGACCTACCTAACTACCTGCCATTGAATTTGCTGATCACCACAGGTTCTGTTCAGTGGCTTGGAATCAGAATCACAAACTGGGATCAAAAATGGAGAGAGGCCATCCATGTGAGTTTACTCCTTCCGGATACATATAGTAATCTCATGTCCAACTGTAGTGATCTCAGAAACTGTCATTCTTGAATTTATACAGAGATGTTTCTCCACAGAGTATACTGAGAGCTGTCTAAAAAAATGTGACATCTTTCCCTTTATGGATCTGGGTTAATTTGGAATTTTTTGCTTTGCTTTGATTTTTAAAGTCTGATAATCCCATTTGTGGTTCATCTTCCATTTTTTCCCCTACAGGCAAGGTCTTTGAATTCCTCCAAAACTCAAAGGAGTAGTGAAATGGGAGGAGCAAACAGGCTTAATATCTTTATGGCCTCCCTTCTTAGTAGAAGAGTAGGGATGGACTGATAATTCATCTCCTTAGCCTGCACTCATCCTGTTTGCATGCATATTTCTTGTCTGATGGGACAACTAGGAGCACAGTTTAAAATGTATTGCCAACCCAAGTACCACGCCTTATTTTCATTTAATTACGTTGGTCCTGAGAATTTACCATTTGTACATATCATAGATGTAACTAATGGCTGAAATGAAAGCCTACTGAACATTTTTGATACTTGTAACAGCAAAACAGCCTTTTGACACTTTATAGCATCTGCCAGAATAAGAAGAAAGACTATTTTTGGGAAACAAAAACTTAGAAGCACAGAAGGCTACCTTAAAGTGAGTCACATCACAAGTATACCTGTCTCATGATTATTTACACAGATTATTAGATGCTCTTCAGAGTTTCAACCTGGGACCCTTACTCAACACGCTAGTAGTGGCATACCGTAGGACTGAACATGGGACCTTTTGCATGCCCTACAAAGTATGCATTGTAGCACACAGCCATAATCCTTCCTTCTATTATCTGCAGCAGTTTCACATGTCCTAGGACTTAAGCCCACCAGAATGGGTCAACGGCCTTGGCAGATCAAACCAAACCCAAGCTAGTTTAGTATTCTCAATTGCCTCACAGTGTCACAAAACATGTCTCTCTCTGCTGTTGTGAAAACCAAATGCTATGGTTTACTTTTCTGTGTAGTCTTTAGTGATTGCCTCCATGGTGAATTTGTGACCAGAAGCTGTAAAGAATCCGCCTAGCCCTCGTCAGTACTTTCTGTGAATTCCCAACTGATTACAAATCCCTTTTCTCTAACTAAAGTAATATAGACAATCTTTCTGCTATACTAGTCACATAGTACATGGAAGCCTGAGCTTTCCCTAATTGTACTTCAATCTCCAACGGTGTCTCACAATTTCCCAAAAGCATCCAACCTCCCTAAGTGGTGAACCCCAAATCCAAACCACCCTCATTTCTTGCCCTCTGTCTATCATTAAGAGTCATATTCCAGCCCTGCACTGGGAATGGTCTACTAATCAATACTTCCTTTCTGTAAACAGTACTGGTAACATAATCCTTACATGTTTCAAGACTAATCTTAATCAGTTTTCTTGAAGTGATTTTTTCCATTGTGATCCAGCACCAATGTACACTACACATATTCCCGTCACTTTAATGTTGTTGTGTTGGAGTATACATATATAAATGCAGGCCTGTATACCTGTGTGATGGCTACATACTAGCACTGGGGAATACATGCCTCACAGATAACAAATGATTAATTGCTGAAGAAATGCAAGGCTGAGAAACAGATCTGGGAAAGGAGAGATCAGACATTCTTTTCAAATCCTCTTGCTGAAATTCCAGTGCAGAAAAATACAACATTCTGTCATCCCCTATCAATGAGCTTATGCTTGATGTCTGGGGTTTTTTTTAAACTCCAGAAAACTCTGCAGTCCCAGTCGGCTCCCCCAACAAGATGAAGATACTGGAGTTCATACCTGACTATAATTTTGTGTTAATGTGTTTTCTGGAGATGGTTTGTTGCGTGGCTGCCCTTCCTGCTGACTGCAATCCAGCTGGATGAGGTTCCTGCATTCCTGGTGGCAGGTGTACTTGCAGTCTACAAAGGAAGCACAAAGTGAAACACAATTAAGGCATAGACTGAATAATAAGTATCAGGATCTTTAAAACAGGCATTTTCCCTCTTCAAAGACAACTATGTCTTTCCAATAAATTGACAACTATGTCAATTTATTGGAAAGACAACCAAGTTCCCCCACAAGTCTCAAGTTGCTCCTGACATGAAAAAAATAACCCATAAAGTTTTCCAAAACCACATACACAGAAATGCAAAGGAAAATATGATTTCATGGCCTTGTCTTTGACATCCACAAAGAGAGAGGGAAGAAAGCTTGCTTAAAATAATCTTTTAGGGCCCTTCCACGCAGTCATATAACCCAGAATACCAAGACAGATAATCCACAATATCGTTTTTGAACTGGATTATCTGAGTCCACACTGCCATATAATCTAGTTCAATGTGGATTTTATATAGCTGTGTGGAAGGGGCCTTACACACCGTACCTAAGACCTGTATGTACTGCGTAAAGCTTTGAAATGTATTTTGCCACAAAAACCCTATAATGAGAAAATCTAAATTGAAACAAGAGATAGTGTCATAAAATAAAACTTCCAGCTTCAATGCCACTGAATGAGCTATGGAGACACAGCAGAGGGCAAATATGAGTAGTGCTTTGGCTAATGACACAACTGGACTCAAACCAAAGGTTTGTTCAGCTGATGATGTGCTAAGAAGTTAAAGAAAAGTCCCAAACTGTAGAACATATATTACAGAAACATAGAGTGTAGGAAGCATGAATCTAGACAATAGTTAAACAAAGAAGTTAGACACAGTCCAACAAAAAATGGAACATATAAACATTATAATATTTTATGTGAGGGGGTTAAAATAAACAGAAATGGGACATTTTGAGTCAGATACATAGTGTTTTACTCAGGAAATTAAAATATGAGAAGAAATGGAGTGGCATTAATAGTGAAAAGAGATGTAGCGAAAGCATTAAAGGGATTTCACACAAAGTCTTGCTAAAAATATCAATAAGACTTTAAGAAAAACCTATCAATATAACATCATCCAAGTTTATGCTTCAACTAAAGAGCAAGATGGAGATATTGAAAGATTCAAGGCTGGAGTCCAGAAAAAAAAATGATCACACACTAAAATAGTGCTTTTGACAGGCAGCTGGAATATAAAAATAGGAAACAATGAAGAATCAAAGATTGTAGAAAAATTGGCCTAGGATCAAGAAATTAAGATGGTCATCCAATATCTGCTTAAGATGTAAAAAGAAGGAGAATCCACCATCCACAAAGATAGTTTATGTCATTCTCAAACAGTCCTTGTATTGAGTAATTTCTTTCTAATGTTGAAGTACAATCTCTTTTCTTGTCATTTAAATCCATTTGTTCATATTCTGGTATTCAAAAAAGCAGAAAACGAGTTTGCTACGTCGTCTAGATTTGTTGATCAGCATAAGAACCAATTTATCTAAGGGCAGCTCCTACATTCTTTGGGTTGAGCTGTCCCAAAACAACACAACGTGTTTTTGTTCTCTAGCCTTGTTCTTGACAGCAACCACAAAGGAATAGCATCCCATACAGACAGTTATATGGTTTGTATTCTTGATAGCTGTTCACACTAAGTATTAGAGTACCAGGCTTCCTCAGAACTGTCATTCCAAGCATTTCTTATAGACAAGCCATGGAAGTTTGTCAACCGAGTTCATGTGAACAGTACAGTATTTTGTATATTTGCTATATTCATATTCTATCCTTCCTTCAAGGCTGCCTACCCCTTCTTTGTCTCCATTTTAATCTTTATATCAATTTAGTAAGTTACACAGACCTAGAGAAAATCACTCTTTGGGCTAATGCTCCCTGGAGGGATGGGGGAACTGTAGTCCAAAATGCTGATGCTGAGAGATGGGGTTGGTACAAGAACACTCAATAAGTTTCATGGCTACTTGGGATTTTGGATCTGAACTTCCCCTACTCTAGTTTAATTTTCTAACATTTACTAGCTGCCAATGATACATCATCATTGTGAAGGAAAAAATCCTGTCAATGTTGCCAGCTGTAGCAAACTGTGAGAGAACAGAATTCAGACATCAGTAAAATGGTGAACTTAAAATAAATTTTCTTATCTTCCATTTTTAGATTAACTATCCAGTCAACATGCTATAGTGGATTAAGTGTTGGACTACAACTATGGAAACCAGGGTTTAATCCCACACTTGGCCATGGAAACCCACTCTCAGATCCAGAAAACCCTGTGGTACTGTTGCCATAATTTGGAAATGACTTGGAGGCACAGCGACAACTAAGAAGTATGTTATATATTGAGAGGCTCCACTGCACGGACAGGCCACTAATTCGTAAGAATGGGTTTGTGCCAAACATGGCAGCCACAACAGAATTCTTAGCACATTGCAGCTTCCCTGCTAAGACACGACATCCAGCATTATAATGGCCAGGGCCTCAGCTGCCTTTCTAATATCATCAAAATTCATGACTGCAGAAATAAAATGCTATTCCTTTTATGTTAAAAGGCTGGGCTTAGAAGTCAAATGGCCCACAGACTTGGAATGCAGTGTTAGGAAGGAGGAGGGGAAAAAATCAATAAACCAAAAAGCCTGCAAATCACTGTAATTAAAAATGAAAATGTAAAAGGCAGCTGGCCGCTGTATAGGCAGCCCATTAAATAATGCTTTCATGGGAATAGCAAGCAATAATACTCACACACAAGTGATAACTTGGAGAGAAAGAGAAGTGGTAGTTCTTTGCTGCAGGTAAAATAAATTCTCTACAAACACTTTGCATAGGTCTTTTATATTGTTGTGGTTTTTGAAGAATGATGTTTCAGAGGATGAGGAAGGGGATTTTGTGAGGTCTCAGGAGAGGTTTTGGGGGGATGGAAGTGGCATGGAGAGGTGTGTCAGTGATCCTGGGGGTTCTCTGTATGTTAGAGAAAGCAAAATTTGTTCCCATGAGAATCTGCCAGAGTTTGCTCCTGAGAGGAATGTGGGGGAGTGTGAGTCTGTTACTAGGTCGGAATGGCTATAGCTGCACCACAAGAAGGTGAAAGAAAGACAGACTCGCTATTCCCAGCAGCTTCGAGATAAGTAGAGGAAAAGTAGGTGCATGAGAAGTGATGTCATGGGAGCAGATTGAGACTTTTAAGTGGGCTTCAAGCGTACAACTCTTTGTGAGAACGATGTTGCCTTCAAGTGGATAGAACTCCTAAGTTCTATGGCCTTGCTCTAAGTGTCCAAATTTCTGGATTGTGTGTCTTTTTCATGTTTTTTTTTTTTTTGGTTAAGTTTCAAGTTTCTAGATCATAATTCCTGTTCAGATCTTCATGGTTTTTGGTCTGGATTATGCTCTGTTTTTGTTCTCAAGTTCTGGATATAATTCTGATCAAGTGTATGAATTTTGCCTTGTTTCCTTGTATCATCTCAAAGTGCAGTTCCAAGTTTTTGCAGTCCTGTGATTTGATTCATGAAACTAAATAGCTGGGGCATAACACACACACACGTTACACACACGTCAGGTGAAATTTTCTTCACCTATCACGATGGTTTAAACTGCAATTACATGCACACACAAAATTATAGGATTTTTTCCCCAGAAATAATATGATCTGTCTGTGGGATGCAATCTTAAGCATGCACACTAGGAAATCTGCACCACTGAGCTCAGCAGAATGGCTAATATCACGCTATTACACACTTGTCACATTTATAGCAGTACAGACATATATTTTTTAAAAACCAAGTGTTTGGCATTTTCTTTTAAAAATGTATCTCCCCGCTCTCACACCCAGCCCTAGGATGCCAAAGTTTACCATATAAACAGCAGAAGCAGACAAATCAAGTCAGCATTTTCAGGCAGTTAGAGCAGCTATGCATTTGAACATTGCCTTGTCTTTAAGGCTAGCAGTAGCCAATTCAATTTTGTCTCCCATCATGACCCTCAACAAGGCTGATAAAAGGAAAGAAAATATTCATATATTTCTTCAATTATATGTTGTTTGGAATATAATACAGTATAGGATTTACATTAATGTACTCAATAATTGGCACTCCTATAGTTATCAATGGACATAGTATGTTTCAAGAAAGGTGGGATAAAACAAAACACCTGACACGGAATGGCCAAAGTTTCTACACCTTTATTTCAATTACCATAATTTATTCTTTATGCCTCATTTGGACTCCTTTTGCTCCCTGTATCATTTCTTTTTTTTAACTGTTAGCTTCCTTAACTCTCATTTTAGTACACAAGTTTGATAAAAATTTGATAACTCTAATAAATGAAACAAAAATGTGACTGCCTGAATACTATTTCCAATTACCACACTAGGTATACTCACAGGATGAAAGATTTTGAGATAGAGGCTGTGTCCGAAGATTAATGTTCTAACTGCAGAGGATTTATCTGAATTGTTTAGTCAACTTTCACTGTTTACTTGAAAATCTAAACACCAGTGCTGAATTATTATATTACAACTAAACACAATGACCCTTCCATAATTTATTTGATGAGCTGATCCTTTCACAAATGGATTTGTGTAAATATTAAAGATAGAACAAATGCAGCATGGCAAACATCTCTTAGAAGCTGCATCTACTGCACGTGTTTCATATTCAGTCTGAAATGTATAGTCAAAATATGCACATACGCACATATATGTGACCAATACTGGCACCAGGGCTCCCTTCCCCGTGATATAACATAGTCACTTGGTTCCAAATTTGTGGACAGGGAGAAGAAAATGTGCTTTGAATTTTGTTCCATTACACACCTGGGCTTCAGCTCCACTTGTTATTTTAGGTAAAACAAATAAATAGACACTATTACTGAGTGCTTGAGAATTCAACAAAATCACTAAATTCCCTCGTAACAACTGAAAATCTATTGCTTTCCTTACCTTCCTCTTATCTAAAGTTTCCCTCCTTCATGCACACAAGAAAGATACGTTTTTTTGGTTGTGTCAGGAGCAACTTGAGAAACTGCAAGTTGCTTCTGGTGTGAGAGAATTGGCCATCTGCAAGGACGTTGCCCAGGGGACGCCGGATGAATGATACTACCTGTGGTCCATAGACCACCAGTGCTCCACAAGAACTAAAATATGGTTTTCTTTGGGTGAGCAGATGGTGACTACTGGATGCATATGTTCTGTATCAGAAACTAGAGCTGATGTGGTCTATCCAATGCAATTTTCTGAATTAGCACCCCAAAAAACCAAACCAAATCTAAAGTTGATTTGTAACCCTTTTGGTCTATGTTAGAGAGTGGTCCCTGGTCAAAAACAGGCTGGGAACCACTGCTCTACAAGATAGGAGTACTGCACAAGTAATTTTGATTACGGTATATCTGCTATTCATTTCTATTCAAGTGAGGAAGGGTGCATCATGCCCTATAAATGGTCACCATCTAGTTTTCCTTTCCCTTCATCACTACAAAGATGTTATGGCTTCTCCTTGAGCTAAACCAACTGAATATCCTGCCCTGATGACTTTGCCATCTTTCTATAGAAACACTTTTAGTTTTAGAAGGTGAATTTAATTTTAAACATTCACATGGGCACTTTGATATTTCCATCTGCAGACTTAGATATAGCCTTAAGAGCACTAGCTGATTTCCAAGTCTAGAAACGGATTGCTCCTCATACTTGGGAATTAAGACTATAGTACTTTACAAATCCCACCTCATCATGCATTCCTCTTCCCCAACCACACTCCATAAAATGTATTAAGAGGTGCACTGGTGCAATAATTTACAATCATCATTTAATAACAACTGGGAATGAGAGAGGGGGAGGAAGAGAATAGTGCAATGGAAAGCAAAAAGACAAAACAAGTCACACAGATCTTACCTGATCTATATGTAGGGTATCTTTGCATATTGCCCATAAGGGAATTCCACACTGATTTGACATTGAAAGCCTCATCACACGAAAATAAATTATGATGCATTTATAGAAATGAACCTCATGTCCCAAGTCATAATGCCAGTAAGCCACATTCCATTTCCCATGATTGTCTTGTCTTGAGATTTCTTGGCCTTTTATGAGTTCCCATTCTCAAAGGTCTCAAGATTGTCCTCAACGTGATAAGAACTTTAAGCTGAAATATGATGTGTATTTTTGGTCCCACTCTTTTACTTTAGTCCCCCTGGAACACAGACTCAGATAACTTCTCTTATGTGAATTTATACCCCTTGCTAAAGGAGACCCCTGCTTTTATTGTATGGACCAGGGGAAGAGGAAACTGCTGGAGGCCAACAAGGAAACATAGTATGATCTACAACCTACAAGTGTAAATACGGTAAATATTTAATCGTTGTATGAATCTATCTATTTTAACTCAATCTTACTTAGTCTTTCAATAAATATGAAATAATTGTGGGAAAAGGGAAATCAAGCAAACCTATCCAGTATTGAGATGCCTTCTGAAATGCAAAATATTTATTGTGCTTGGCACCTCTTGCTGCACCGAATCTACATAATGCAGTAAAACACTATATAATAGCAGAGGCTTCAAAAGAGAGCGATGGTACATGTGACTGACAAACATTTCTCTCTGGACTGCACTCAGAATTTCATATTGGTGCTTGGACTGCAAAGCACAGTTAAACGTGCAGCTGCAAAGCCACAGAACCCAAATAACTTCTTGTTTTTGGCATCAGAAACACTTTTTAAATATTGAAGAAATTGGGAACATTTTATTTTTAAAACAATTCTTAGATATGAGCTGCAGCGAACAGATTTCCAGGAGGCAACAATCTTGTTGCCCTCAGTTGATGACATGGATTTTTTCCAAGGATGTGATACAACTGGATATGAAAAACACAGTCTGGTAGAACGGAATATTTGTGTTCTCTTCCAGTTATATGATCTTACTGTACTCCATCCGTACTAACAAATATGTTTTACTTAGCCAGTCACAATCCATAACTAGAAGTCCTAATTTATTGCTTTTTCAAGAACTTTGATTTAAGCCATCTGAAATATAAGATGACCAAAAAAAAATGGCAGAGAAACAAACCAGACTGTGTGTGGAAAGTGGCTTCTGGATTGTTTGATCCTTTATAGGACAATCTTTGACTAAAGGAACAAAACATGTCTGACATAAACCTTGGTTTTGTGTGACATGCAAACACAACCAACATTTGGAAGTAAGAAATGGACTCTGGTATACAATTTGACTTTTGCTTTCTACAAGGGGCAGGTATTGCATGGCGCTAGATAAGGGATGGGTTGTTAGGGCAGCTACTCTTCCAATATTAAGTGATCTTCTGTCCCACAAACACATGCTTGCTTTCTAGAATATTTTTGTTTATAATTCTGCTGACTCAGAAGTATATTTGTTTCTACTGACATTGCAAAAGGGCATTAAGAACTTCTGAAGCAAACAACTTGATATGGGGCAAGTGCTAGAAAATTCCCATAATACGCGAAGACCGAATCTTTCCCACATTTGTCCTGAAAACCGTTAGCTCTGTGAAGCTGTGTAAAGCAAGCAATTCGGGAAATAAATGTGAAGCAGGGATGTAGAAACCCTGCAGGGCAAAGGCATTAGCAATCTCAAGAGAGGAGTAGAAGTAATTTATCATTTAACATTTATCCAGCATGAGATGCTTATCATCTTCCTATTTAGGGTGATTTTGTTTAAGTATGCTGCAGGGCAAGTACAACATGATCTTTCACTGAAATGAAGAAAAATCTGGAATAAAGGATGGAATACAAAACATGATAATAAAGTAGTGGTGCACAGGGATGTCAAACTGTTAGTGCTGCCATTTAATAAAGGATGCTTCCAGACAATTTGGAGAATGAACAGATGAAACCCTGCCTGCTCACACAAATGATATAGTAATGTTAACTTGGGTTAAATGAGGTTGGATTTACCCCCAAATTGATTATTCATCCTACTATAGTGAAGGAAAATGCTACAAGAAAAGCAGAGTGGATTCTTTGCCCAAGAGTGTGCACAAAATTGCTAAAAGTAGGGCTCATCACCCTGTTCCATTGGCACATAATTATTTACAAATTTTCTTCCTAAAGGAAGCAATGAGTTAGTTCAGCCATTATCTTCCCACTGCAAGAAAATCTTTGAAAAGCACACAGTTTTTGAAGCTTATTCCCAATTCCCAACTTATTCTGTGCAAAATTCTTTTCCAGGGGAAAAGGCAAAAAATTTGTGAAGGAAATGTAACCACATGCAAAAATGGCAGAGAGAGAACCCCCAATTATAACATTTCTGTACAGGAAAACAGTGAGATAAATATGTTACAACCAAAGAAGCCCTTATCAGATGTTTTTACAAACATAATTCACAACAGCCTCAGCTCCACAACTGATATTTAACCAAAGTCTTATAAATAATTTTTTAAAGGCTACATTACTCCTGTCACCAACCTCCTACTTTGCCCTCACACATATAAAACTATGCATTATGCATTCCTCCATCCATTAGATACTTAGCTTAAAAGTATGACTGGGCAAAGGAACAGGTTTCCAAATAAAGTACCACCTCAGTCGCCAAGACAGATAATAAATGTCTTGGCTTGCATGCATAGACAGATCAAGCCATTTGGCATGAAGTTTTTCAGACTAATAGGATGCTAACAGCTTCCCAGGAAATGCATGTTTCATTGCTCCAATCATCACATTAGTCAGCAAGGTTCACCTCCTTCAACAGCTGATCAAATTCATTTATCAGAAGCCATGTGGAAAGCAGATCAGATAGAATCTTTTAACAAGTGGGTTTTAAAACGGGCAGATTCCTGGTAGAAAAGGCACTAATAGCAATAAGCCACAATAACTTTATATCCCTTCAGGTTAAGAAGCACCATATCAGTGAATAACAACTGTAGGATGCATAGGAACATATGAACATCCATGTAGAATCAGAGTGGATCAGTAAACATTGTGTATCTGGACTTTAAATAAACATCTGACAAAATCTCTTAGCAAATGCACCTGAATTAAGGTAAACGCACAGGAAAGGGGGATGGGTCATGGGTTGGTAAACAGGTAAAGAACAAGAAGTAAAGTGTGAGAATAAATTGTCATGCCAGAGGGATGTAGAAGTGGGGTGCCCAAGGTGGTATATTAGAACCTGTGCCCTTTAACTTGTCTATAAATTAAGTCGAACTGAGAACAAGATGGAAGTGTCAGGTATGCTGACAACCCTGTCAGCATATGCACAAACCAAATAGTGTTCAGAAGGACCTCTTCCAAATGGGTGGACAGATAATAAAATAGCTCATGCAGTTCAACATATATTATGATGCAAATGGAAGAAAAAAAAAATCCTACAGTTAGAGGGGTGGGGAGAGATCTTCATATCACAGTAAAATGAAAATGCAGCCACTATGAAAAGGCAATTTCTATGTCAAGATGAGTAATACAGAGACAAAATAGTAAAAAAAATGGCATACTGCCTTACATAAACCTATAATGTGACTACACTTTGAACATTATGTTCGGTTCTGCTCAGAACACATGGAAAAACTAGGGAATATGAAGGAAAAGGACAACAATTATGATAGGAGAATTGGAGCAAGTTCCCAATGAGCAAAGGTTACAACGTTGCAGGGTTTTTAAAAATAATTTTGATGGGAAGGTGATGGTTGCAAAATAAGGAACTTAATAAGGGTGTATGCATTCAAGCATTGTGGGAAAGAACTGCACAAAGACACATTTTTCTCTTTCACAATACTAGAACTAAAGTCAAGCAATTTAGCTGAATGGTGGGAGATTCAGGACAGATGAGGAAACACACCTTTATATAGCACATAATTTAACAATGGATTCTGCTTTCATGGAACAATAGTGAGAAATGTTTTCTATTTGTACTAGATTAAATATGCCACTGGTCTGATCTAGCAAAACTCCTGCACAGAAACCTGATCCAGGATGGCCTAACCTTTGAGCAACAATCACACACCTTGCCCTATTACCTGGCCCATGTACCGGGGCCTTAATGTGACCTCTATGGTTGATTTGTGATAATGCAGTGGTTCTCAATCTGTGGGTCCCAGGGTGTTTTAGCCTACAACTCTCAGAAATCCCAGCCAGTTTACCAGCTGTTAGGATTTCTGGGAGTTGAAGGCCAAAACATCTGGGGACCCACAGGTTGAGAACTCCTGTGATAATGAATGGGTCCCATATGGTAAAGTGTGGTAAGCTTTCCTTGTTAATTCTTAGATGAAAACAGATAGCATCATAGAAAATAAAACCAGTAAAGGTTTATTACAGTCCAACTCCCATATCTATGGGGTTAGTATTGATGGCTTTGTTTATGCATGTCTGACTCCATAACTCTGCAATGCTACCAATCAGTACCCAGCTATGATGTGAACTGCAGGTACACTGAAGATCATCCAGATGTTGATGTGACTCATGCCCTCCACCATCAGAGCCTAAAATTGTAAGAAAAGCACAGGTACAAGTGAGTTCCTGTGTAGACCAGATACCTATGGAATTACATTCTCAAGGAAACTGGCTTTTTACAAGCCCAGCTTAGAGCAACTTTTAAGGCAGTATATTTCATACTAAGAAGAAATTATGCCAATGTAAATCTATCTAATGACATAAGCCTATTTCTCCCAGTCACTGGAAATCCCTAGTTTTTAGTCTGGGCTTTGCGCGATGGTTGTGCTCATGAAGGCATCTTCTAGGTCTCCAGGGCAACTCTGTGGTATTCTATGGCTGGAAGTCCTTCACTTCAACAGGACTCTTTCAATGAGGAAAGAGTTTGTAATTCCTGTATCAGTGGAAGATATATTCTCAGATTTTGCATCCATATAAACATGTACTCCCTGAACTCTTTCCATATTTTAAGCTCCTTAAACCCAGTTCAGATTTTCTCCATTCCCATTTTCTTAAGAAGCCCTCATAGAGCCAGAATGGTGTATTGTTTTATGTGTTGGATCAGGACTCAACCAAGTAAACCCACTGGATGACCTTGAGCAACCCCGTTCTGTACCAATCTTGCCAAGAAAACCTTGTGTAAGATTTGCCTTAGGCTCCACCATGTTTTACTTCTAGCTCATTCTATTTCATCTAACTCTTTAACAGAGAAGTTTCTATGATATATCTTCTCCTCATAATACTTTATAGTGTTTTATGAACTGTGATTGCCTAGCATTGCCCAACTTCCTGCTTCACAGGCTCTTCTTGGGCTTTTATAAATACCTGTCATGGGACTAAACACCATGTGATATAGCAACATTCAAAGCTTGGGAATGCTACTTTTTAGAGATATAAACTGTTGAGCTATTCATTTGTCAATATAAAAGCAACCAGAAATAAATAACTTTATGTTGGCTAAGATTTTGGGAACTTTACTTCACACCTGTTACAGCACCAAACATCAGGAATAAAGTGAGATGTGCACATTATGGTTTAGTCCTTTTAATAAGTTAACCCCACAAAACATGATGTTTCAATTTGACACAGACAGAGGTGACTAGAAAATGTGGAAAAAGGAATTAAGTGTGATGCATGAAAAATCATTCCACTTCAGCCTTCTGCCATGTTAACATCAACCTCAGTGTCCACAAAAGACTTTGTCGGTTATCATCTCCCCCCCCCCCCCCATCATCTATAATGCATGTAAAACATATGAACAGTCACAAACCATTGCTTAAGATTTATGGGAGTCTACTAACACCTGCCTTTGCAAAGCCTGGCATTTCTGTACTGGATTTTGTTTTTCCATCCAGGAAGGAACCGAGATTAGGGAGGAGTAAAACTTCCTCTATAATTTTCACCTCGCTGGAAACAACTCTAAATGTTCATGATAGTTCTGTGCAAAACCACATATATAATTTTTCTGTAGCTAGGACTTTCCAAGTGATTAGGTTACGTATTATGTTCAATCCTAGAGTTCCATATTCTTTTTTTAAAAGTTACAGAGCCCATGTAAGTACACTTCCTTTTTCAAAGGACTAAGATTCGATGCTGAGATGGTGGAGAAAAGACATGCTATCATTCTAGTTTCTTGTTTGAAACCCTTAATAGTGTGACAGCACTCTGATTAGTTCCAAATGCAAAGCCTTCTACACAGCAGAATTTGCTGATTAATTAAATTACATATCAATTTATGTATTAATCTGGAGTGTAGCACTTACACTGTTTTTCAATTTCAAACCAATTGTGGATATATCTTTAATTGGGTTTATGAATCAATAATTAAGAGTGCTTCTGAGGATCTGCAGAGTGAATTTCCTTCATTATTAAGGGTGCATTATTTTATTAGTGTTTGAAATGTGTGATTTAACCAGTTAGTAAACTCTTCACTTTCACCTTCACAGATTTCTAGAAAGAGAACACTAGGTTTCCTGATATGCACTAAAATACCAATGTAAAGTGCTTGTATCTTCCAGAAATAAAATGGAATGAAAGAAATAAATACCATACAGTGGTGCTTAGTTGTAACTGGGATTTTTAAAAAAAGATTTTATGAATCTATGAATTCTTGTAAGGTTTTTCCCCAGTTACAACTAAGCACCAGACGTTGGATTTACATCTTTCAAGAGTGCTCTTTTGAAATCATGAATGGCAAGTGGTTGGACATGATTTCAAAAGAGCACTCTTGAAATATGTAAATCCAACATCTGTTTAAATACCTCCAAAGGAGCTTCCACTGAAGTATAATCCACTGTGAAATGGCTCTTGGTTCTTCCTACTGTTTAAACACAATTCCTTTTCTTATTATTTGAACCCATTGATTCATGTCCTAACCTCTGGAACAGTTAAAACAAGTGGGCTCCATCTTCCACCCGACATTACTTCCGATATGTGAAGATAGTTATCTCATCATCTTCCACTCTTCTCCTCTTTAAGTTAGATATAGTAAGCATAAAATTGGCTGAAAAGTCCTAGTACCATAGGAGCAGTAGCAAAAGGTTTACAACATCCTTCCCTGATTGAGGAGCCTTCTCAGATGTGTTGGACGAGCAACTATCATCCAATGTGGCTGGAGTAAAGCTTGGAAGACTACAATAGAGCACTACAGGCTCCTTTTCCTGACCAAGCTTCTCCATCAGGATTTGAGAGCATCTTCTTATTGAAACCACTGCCATTAGACATAGCCTAAATTCAAATCCCGTCCCATTATAGTTGCCAAGTCAGCCGAAGATTGCCAAAACCGGAGACTTAGGGATGACATCTGCTGAAATCATATGAGAACAGAGCCTGGTGATGGTCATTTAAGCATGCCAGGTCATGATAAGTTCATCATTAAGCCTATGGCACACAGTTCAATATTAGATCTCACAAATTAGAAAATATCTGTTTGGTTGGAAATACGTTTTTCCAAACAATGCGCTAAAAGGAAAAAAACCCACATTTTTCCAAGCTGTATTAAAAATTGTTTTCAAAAACATATGGGAGATGTAGCCTAATACAATGAAAGTTTTTTTTTCTTTGAACAGAAAACAGAGCACAGAGTAGTTGCTCCAGATTGTACAAGACACACAGACGGAGAGGACATAGTTTTCAGGACAGTACTCTCAGCCTGGATTTCTTCCTCTGTCCAATGAGGACTAGAGAAGAGAGTCCAGGCCCTGAGATGTAGGCACACTATGAGCCAACTATGTCCAGAAATAATTTAAATATAGCATCAGATGCAGAAACTATTATCCTTAATATATGATATACCAGTACATAAAATGTACACACAAGATTGGAGATGGACTGCAGGCACTGAAGAAGTCACAGAACAAGTAAATAAAGAACAGATTGACAGTGACAGTTTCTCTAACCACTGACTGTTCACAAAACTGTGTCCATACATAACACCCTGGTAGTAAGGAACTCAATTAAAACCCGTAGTTTTATTCTAATCCAAGCCTTTGGAAATACATAACATATTACTTCATTGGTGCTTAAGGTGCCATTTAAACATTACTAATACAATTTCACACTTAACAGGCATGTTCCAGCTTTGCTGCTGGAAAACCTTACCATTTCCCCTTCTTTAAATATTTCCCATTAAAACTGTTAATTGACAGGGGGAGGGAAATGCAAATTTGGAAAAGTAATCCATGTGTTAAATTAATTTTGAGACAGTTTTAAGAATTGAAAGGATGTAATGAAAAACAGAAAGTGATACAACCTGGGATTAAAACTCATAACTTCAGGTTAACCACCCACCATGATGCTGATGACAACTAAAATGATTTTTCCTGTTTGGGATTCAAGAAAAATTGACAATAGAATGAGAAGTACTTAAAAGCACATTCACTTTTTTAAAAGCAGCAATTATCAGTACAGCAATCTATGAAAATCCCTTTCCAATAAATCATCTATCCTCAAAGATTTGTTGAAATTACATATGGAGCCCCCGGTGGCACAGTGAGTTAAAGTGCTGAGCTTGTTGACCGAAAGGTCACAGGTTCAAATCTGTGGAGCGGCATAAGCTTCCACTGTCAGCCTCAGCTTCTGCCAACCTAGCAGTTCGAAAAGATGCAAATGTGAGTAGATCAATAAGTACTGCTCCAACGGGAAGATAACGGTGTGCCATGCAGTCATGCCGGCCACATGACCTTGGAGCTGTCTATGGACAATGCCGGCTCTTCGGCTTAGAAATGGAGATGAGCACCACACCCCAGAGTCAGACACGACTGGACTTCATGTCAGGGGAAAACCTTTGCCTACCTTTACCTACATATGGAAGGATGGCAAGGAGTGTACCAATCTAATCTCATTAGGAAGGGAACTCCAAGAAGGTCATTTCCCATTTTCCTACTAGATGGATTTGTGTGGCTGCTGGAACAAAGAGAAAGATTGCCTGAGGCTCTTTCCAAACAGCTGCATAAAATCCTACATTATCTGCTTTAAACTGGGATATATATATATCAATGTGGACTCAGATATTCCAGTTCAAAGTATATATTGTGGGTTATACTGCCTTGATATTCTAGGTTATATAGCTGTGTGGAAGGGACATTAGAAAACCTCCAGATGTGGGGCCCTTCCACACAGACCTATAGCCCAGAATATCAAGGCAGAAAATTCCACATTATCTGAGTGTGGACTCAGATCAAAGCAGATATTGTGGGATTTTCTGCCTTGATATTCTGGGATATAGGGCTGTGTGAAATAGCACGTGGTTACATTTCAAATCTCGATAGCTAGAACTTTTGAGAGTTGTAGTTCAGCAATATGCAGAGAGACCCACAATACCTATGAATTAATGGAGAATGACACATATCAAAGCCAGGATTTTCAGTATTACTGAAATGATATAGGAACACCCAGCTTTAAGAGATCTATCAGAATATTTGGAAGCCTGCTACTTATATTCATCAGAGTAACATATTTTCACAAGAGGTATATAGAAAAATAGGTATTAGATTAACATTTTATGCAAATTTCCTATGAAACTGAGGCCAAAATTACACTTAAAACATGTGATCTCTTTATATAGCTTGTTGTCTTTTTAATTACATTTTTGTTATTAAAAATGCTTAGGATTGAAAAAAACACACACACAATTTGAAAACTCCTGTACATAAATGTGTCCAAGTACGCCATAAATGTAATAAAAAACTAGAAAACATTACCCATTATATTCTCACCACTTTGTACCCACTTGTTTTGTTACTTTTGAAATATAACTTTCTTACACTTTTGTTATCATCCCCAAAAGTAACACATTTGGACAAGTACATAATTTGTATCTCACTACTTCCAAGTGTATTATCAGACATATTGAAATAATGTTTTGATCAATATGTTAAACACAGATATCTGTTGTTTACCTAATTTAGATTACCCTGTAAATTAGAAGACTTTGGGTTCCCAATAGTCCTTCTGTGTTAACTTTCTTTGCCCTGTTAACATGCTAACACTTGCTCCTATTTCCCAGTTACAGCGATTGAGATTTTGTAATATTATTTGTTTACAAGTCCCAAAAAATCATAACAAAGACCTAAGATTGTTTTTAAAACTTGTCTATGACTAGATTTGCTGCTATGAGTCATTTCTTTACAAGGTTTAAAACAATACTCTGTGATCACTATCACCTTCTGAACAAGCATAATCACTTTGGCAACTTGCTGAGAACGCTAATTTTAGAAACTGAGCACCAGCTTTAGGATAAAGCCGCCTGACATGGCCCACAAAGAGCTGCTGGGAGGGAGAGACATCCCCTGAACAGAGTTTGGAAGTAATGAGCTAGAAGCCACACGGTTCCCTGTCTAGTCACTTACACTGGGGGAAGACTAATAAGTCTACAACAAAGTTACATTTCCTAAGTCACATCACTAGTTCAATTAATGATGGTTTCTAAGCATTCCTTCTTAAACTACACATGCTCAGGCAGAGCACAGAGATGCAAAACACACTCACAAAGTTTCTAATAATTTGGCCCATTAACCAGCCTTAATTCAAATACACAACTTTACCTTATTCTGTCTCTTCCAACAATCCCATGCATAACATCCCTATTTTTCTTCCTCTGTTGCCCAAGCTCTGGTCTGCTGAGTTCTAGAGAACGATGGAGAAATTAGAAAGAGCTAGCACACTAACAAATTCCAAGGAATGAAAAATATGTGACACTCCTAACACTGAGATGTGTCTTTCATCAACCCTCACCATTAAACAGGCTTTCAAAAGATGGGCAATGCAAACACATTCTCCATTGGTGGATTAGTCCATGGATTTATTATATGGCCTGAGGAAAATGCAGTATGAATACACTATACACAGTGTCAGCTGTTTTTTCACAGTCTGAAAATGGCAAGATCTATGACCAATTCTCAATGTTCAAACAAAGTCCTTATTAACCTCATTATACATGGAACCACCGCTTCTAGGGATTATTGACTCCATATATTCAAATATAAGTACTCGGTGGACTAGGATAACCCCATAAGAATACTGACAATACCATCTTTTCCTAAGTTGTGCTATCAATGTTGAGAAGCAATATCTGTAAAATGGAGAAGGACCGCTAAAGCACACCTTACGAAAAGAATAAAAATGCTCCTATCTTGTAAAAAGGAGAATAAGGATCAGAATTATCTGGTTTGAAATTAGACAACTTGTTCTCAAACAAGATGTGTCATCAAGCTAGAAATAATATCATATAAAAGCTGACTGACACAACCTGGGGATTGCAACCAGATACAGTGAAGACATCTGCCCTTGCACTTTGCTACTCTGCTGCTGAATACGCATGCCCAGTGTGGAATACATCTCACCATGTTAAAACAGTGGTCATGGCTCTTAATGAGATATGCTGCATTATCACAGGATATCTACAACCTACATCACTGGAGAAATTATATTGTTTAGCCGGTATTGCACCAACTGACATGCATTGGGAAGTAGCAGCCTGTAATGAAAGGACCAAGGCATTGACATAATTGGTTCAGATATCAGCCACCAAGCTAATGCCTTAAATCAAGAAATAGCTTTCTAAGAAGTACAAAGATAATAGCAGGAACATCTCAGCAAGTGAGAGGCCAAAAGTGGCAGGTTGAAACCTGGACCTCAATCAGTGGCTGATACGAGAAGATAAGCGCCCCCCCCCCCCCCCAAGGGCACACAGAAGACTGGGCGACTTGGAAGGTGCTGAACAGACTGTGATCTGGGACCATGAGATGCAGAATCAATTTTAAGAAATGGGGCTTCTAAGTGGAGTCCACAACATGTGAGCAAACCACAGACCATCTACTACAATGCAGTCTGTACCCTGCCACATGCACAATGGAGGACCTACCTACAGCGACACCAGAGGCACTCCAAGTGGCCAGCTTCTGGTCAAAGGAAATTAGTATAATGCCAAGTTTTTAACTTTATTTGTGTTTTAAAAAATACATTATAACTGTACTCTCAATTAGCTTCTGACACAATGAATAAATAGATCAAGCAGAAGTTCTAGAGAAAGATAAAGTCTTCTCAGACAATTAACTTAAAGTTTAAATTACATTTTATACAACAGATAAGACACAATAGCTGCATTTCAATCATCGGGCCAAAAAAAATCTAGTACTTATAAAAGCACATATGTTCATTGTTCATTGGCAGAAATTCTGACAACTTCATGCTAGAATGTAGCAGCTGGATATCACCGGAGACCAGCTACCCTGCTGAGTTTAGGTATGCTATCCATGCCTGATTGATTTTTTAAAATCTATAACTCTTTCTCATATTCAGAAGTAAAAGAAATGAGCACAGGAAATGATAGCTGAATAATTATTGGCCTTTTTTGAGAGAATTTCATGCAGTCAGCAGCTAAGCATAGTTTTCCCTGTAGATCATGGGGTATTCACAAACATATTATGGTCAGAATACTATGTGGCTTCTTCGCTTAAGAAGATTTTAAAAATGGGTCCAGAAACTAGTCAATATGAGTTTTGACATATAGAGTTTGATACTTTTAAAATACTTAAAATTGTATATATATCTAGTCTTTTTCAACTGCTCCAAAGTCTATATTTTTCCCTTCAGAAGTTGACTGACTTGAAAGGTCACAGAGGAACAAATTCTGTTACTCTAAATCTCTAATTCCCTAGTTCAAGCATGACAACATGAAAAATAAGACAACTGTTAGATTTCATTTTATGAGTTCTTATGTATTGAATCCTGAGAAGCTTTGGAAAACTGAAGGTAGAGTTCTGCACAAGTGGTTTTTCTCCAAGCAGAGATTACCGAGTGGAAATATGCAGGGCTGCCTGTTCACAAAAAGCACATTCCTTAAGAAAAACACATTATTACACTTGAAAATCTAGCAGATTATTTTTTGAAATGCTACATTAATGGTAACACTTTTATTATAGCTCAAAAGCGCTATAGTAGAGCAGAGAAATATATGTATGTATGTAATAATTACTGACCAGACAGAACATTACTAAATATATCTTCATTGAGTTGCATTTTTTAAAAAGTCCTTCCCATCATTGTTTCATTTTGTTCGTGATTGCAATGACTGGACTACGTAACAGTCTCAAAAATAAGGTGTAATACACCAGGTAAAATATGTGGGTTGAGGTTTTAATTTTTTTAAAATAACCTGAAAATTATTAATGTTTATGTTGTTTGTCAAGCAGTTTCATGCACAAATTATCAGACATCTTAACCAGCAACCACAACCCAAGATGTTTTCCATTGTATCAAGAGAGTCTGTATGTACATTTGCTGGAATGACGGCTACCTACCTTTCCCCAGAAAAACCTCCTTGCTGGACCTCTGTAGGTGGAAGTGGAGACCCTCAGACCACGATTTAGACTTCGGGAAATGCCCAAAGAGCTTGCGTATTCTCTTTGTTAGTAATCCAAAGCAAGCCGCAGATTCTGCTTTTCCTTCTGTCATTCTTCTAACAGAAGATCAATAGCTTCTTTTCAGCAAAAGCAGTGAGCAGGCTCAAACGCAGTGCTCAAATGCACGATGTTATTGAAAGCAACAAATATCACTTGCAACATAATTTACATTGCAAAATTGTGATATATATTCAGCATTTGTTGGCAACTCTGTTTTTTTCTTTAACTTAAAAGAGACAGAAAAGCACAGACACCACAACAGTCCACAAACTTCCAGGGCTACCTCTGTAACTCATGGAAAAGTTTCTATTTCTAGGGCTTTTGTCTGATAAGATAAAGCAACTTAACGGAAGAGGCTACAGTAAAGAGAGAGACCAGAAGCCATCTCTTTCCCAGTGCAGCCTCTTTCCAAAAGCCTTAGTTTCCAAGCTTTTATTTACTGCCAGAAGCAGAGTTTAAGATAAAGATGATTGTACACTACGATGAAACCCATAATTTGTACAGGTTAGGTGACTAACTCATTCATTTGCATGGATATTAATAAATATAAAGTCTCACAAATTGCAGTATGTATCTAATAAAAATGTTACCATCAATGTAACCAACAGTTCTAGTCTATTCAGCTGATATGATATTGCTCTTCACATTGTCCCGTCTGCAACAAGAAGCCTAAAGAAGGGAAGCTCCTTTGTTAGTTTTAAATCTGGTGAAACGATGCCCCCATAGGAACAAAAGCAAAGCTGTCATAATAAATGGTAAAGGTTTCCCCTTGACATTAAGTGTAGTCGTGTCCGACTCTAGGGGTGGGTGCTAATCCCCATTTCTAAGACGAAGAGCCAGAGCTGACCATAGACACCTCCAAGGTCATGTGGCTGGGATGACTGCATGCAGTGTTGTTACCTTCTCACCAGAGCGCTACCTACTCACATTTATATGTTTTCGAACTGCTAGCCTGGCAGAACCTGGGGCTAGCAGCGGGAGGTCACCCCACTCCCTGGATTTGAACTGCCAATTTTTTGGTCAGCAAGTTCAACAGCTCATCAGTTTAATCCATTGCGCCACGAGGGGCTCCGAATATTATGACACCGGGGGCTGTCATAATACTGGTGAGAATTTCAAAACAGAGTCTATTGATTTACCCAGTGCTGATATCATGAGTGCTATCATCTTCTATGTGCCACCATTTTTTCCCTCCAGAACTAGATACAGAGCTAGAAGTCATCTAGGGGAGAGGGCAAAAATGGTCTTTGCTTTTGGACAAATGAAGGAATGCTGTGGGTTCACATAATGGAGTCATCTACATCAGGCCTTCCTAAACGTTTTCCACTCCTGTTCCTTTTCTGTGACCCCAGGGATATAGGTATATCAAAAAACAATTTAAATATCAATCATTTCCTGATAACCCAGTTTGCCCAACAGGCTGCTTTTCTTTTTTATGATGTATAAGCAGTTCCCAAGTTACACACAAGATAGGTTCTGTAGATTTTTTCTTAAGTTGAATTGGTATGTAAGTCGGAACAGGCACTTTTTAGGTGTAACTCTAATCATATATTTGCTTTGGATAGCCTAGGGAAGAGTTAATACCCTTGTGGTGTTTGTTCTGCGGTCTATGCCCTGTGCAGAAGATTCCACCTCACTGTATTGTCGAAGGCTTTCATGGCTGGAATCACTAGGTTCTTGTGGGTTTTTTCGGGCTATAGAGCCATGTTCTAGAGGCATTTCTCCTGACGTTTTGCCTGCATCTATGGCAAGCATCCTACCTCTGAGGATGCTTGCCATAGATGCAGGCGAAACGTCAGGAGAAATGCCTCTAGAACATGGCTCTATAGCCCGAAAAAACCCACAAGAACCTATTCCACCTCACTTTCTGTCCCTGTAATAATTGGATTTTGAAAAATCTGACTTGTTGTGAAAAAGGATTGCTGATAAAGCTTCAGTGGAGACACCTTTTTTCCCAGGAAAACCTTTCAGGGGAAATTCCTTTCCTACGGGCAGATTTCTCTCGCTCCCTGTTGTCACATCCCTGTTCTTAACTATGAGTCAGATATTTTTGTCAGATCTTGGGGACTGTCTGTACAGCTGAAGCATTTTCTACAAAGTCCATTGTAATCGCTGAATAAGAGATACATGTAAATATCTAAAATAGCCACTAGGTGGCATTCAGATAACTTTTACCATTGCCATTTTTTCCACAATATTTAACTAAGGGGACCCCATTTGGGGTCAGGACACACAGTTTAAGAAGCAATTATCTACGTGACCCCAGTACCTTCCTTGGTGAGCACTGATGCAAAGTCATGGTGCCCAAAAAGTCGTGAACTACAGCAGCAGTTTTGTGACTTCATACAACATACGATACAACTCTTGTTCTTCCGTACTGTATTCACATTCATTGAGGCTAATGATTTCAAACAAGTAACAGAATGAAATGAAACATTTGCCATCTTCTAAATTGATGGTATTCATGCCCTGTTTTGTGAAATATCCTCCCATGAAAGATTAAGCTGTCATCTATATTAGTAGCCTTTAGACATTTGGTTCTGATGACCTTCTGCCAGCTTTATAAGTCAAAATAAATATATGGCACAATGTGGAGCCATGGAAACTTGTCATATATGATTTGTAGAAAACTGATTGACTGATTGGTTAGACTGATAGATTTCACTCAGAGAACCACCCCCGGCCCCCCGCACACACACACACACACACATACACCACCACCACCACCACCACTTGCCTTCAACTAAGCAGTGTTAAGCATAGCATTAACATAAACTAGGGAGAACTGACCCAGAGTGTGTCAAGTATATTTTTGGTCAACAACTCATAGCTAGGGCAGGCCAGCTGAAATCCAGCTGGGAGCTGTAGCTCAAAACAGTAAGTTTTGCAAGCTCTGAGGCTGCATCAGAACAAACCCTGTCTTGTTTGAAGGTATGTTTGTCTATGTCCTATCTCATGCCAACAAAAGAATTTCTATTAATGGAAAACCTAGAATTTTTGGCAATGTACCATTAAAGAATGTCCACACCTACAAAAGGAATGAGCTACCTTAAATAAACGCCTATCCAAGACAAAGAGTTGGTTTTAATATGTACTAAGTTCTATGACTCACAGGGAAATACGACAACAGTTCCATCACAGCCTTTTAAGGGCAATCAAGAGACAATGACGGCAACAGAGGCAATGATAAAACCTGTCTGCATGTTTTCCATTGTAGTGAAACAAGTTGGCATTAGCCTAAAAGACAGGCCACCTAATTAAAATAAATAATTTATCAGGAGACTGAATGAAAGACTCAATAAAAAGGAATATTTTCTTAAGTGCTTTCCTGAACACAAGATACATAATTCTGCTCTTTTGTGATTTATGAGTTTTCTGAAAAGAGCACTAAAAGAGGGCACCCCACATCGGAAATACATTCTGGTCTGAATGCCAGAAATGTTTGCTACCTCTCACTTGGCTAACCAGAGCCACAAATTTGATTAGATGTAACTAATTATTATTATCATTATCACCATCCCACTTTTATTTCTTGACTAAGATACGAAGTAGCTCACAACATTTAAAAATGTAATTTAAAATCCATAATATATAAATATTAAATAGAATTAAACATACAAGTCAATTAAAATCGCTTAAAACACTTTACAAATATGGGATGATCAAATACTGTACAGCACCCCCATGTATCGCTCTTTAAAACCTTCTTCTTTAAAAGCCTGCCTGAACAGAAAGGTTTTAGCCTGCTGTCAGAAGAACAGCAGGAGGGACCATTCTGGCTTTCCTAGGAAGAAGGGAGTTCCAGAGTCAAGGGGCAGCCACTGAAAAGGTCCTCTCTTTCATTCCCACCAACTGTGGTTATGATGGTGGTGGGATTGAGAGAAGGGCCTCTCTTGAGGATTTCAAGGCCCAGGCAGACTCATTTAGGGAGATACGGTCTGCCAAAAATCCTGGACGTGAGCTGTATAGGCACACCAACACTTTGAATTCTGCCCAGAAACAAAGTGCAGCTACTGGAGCTGTGGCAACAGGGGAGTTGTGTGTTCCATGTAGCCAGCTTCGATTAACCATCTGGTTAGAGCTCTTTGGACCAGCCAGTTTCTAAACACTCTTCAAAAGCAGCCACAGGTAGAGTGCATTACAGTAATCCAAACAGGATGTAACTAAGTCATGTACCACCATGGTCAGATCCGACATCTCAAGGAACAAAAGCACTGTAGTAGACTTTAGTCTTCTGGTCATTGGTATAGATATATAGTGCCTATGTGACTGACAGAGTCATGCAATAGAAGATATCAACACATGGCACAGGTTCCAACCAGATACTCATTTCCATCCATATAGAATGACACAACTAGAAGGGCACTTGAATATCAACTTTTCCAATCCTGGTTCAGTGCAGGACAAGTAACCTTTACTCCTCTTGCATTGTCTCCTTTTGGTTATTTTTATGATCCTGAAATAAAAATCTTGTACAGTAAATTCACACTGGAGAATAAGCAGAACAACTAAGAGGAAAATAATGCCTCATTTTAAAGTTTTATTTTTAGTTCAGATCAAAAGACATCTTTAAGGTTTGGATTTCTTAGGTTACTTGACTACAACATACTATATACAAGCTAATGCAAACGTTGGATAAGGATTGGGATTAGGGAAAGTACAGGGTTAGTCAAAATGCATAGGCCAATAAGCCATTCAATTGAATGGCTTATTGGCCTATGCATTTTGACTAACCCTGTACATTGCAGATGTAGATGGTGTCACTGGCAATTTAGTCAAAAGTCTCAACTTTTGTACTGCACTTTTAAAACTTGTCTAGTGTGGTTTGTTAGACGCCTTGAATCCCCACAGGGAGAAAGGAAGGGTATAAATAAAATAATAATTATCATCATTAATTAGGTTCACCAATGTATAAAAGGGACTCTAACAACCACAACCATTTTATATAAGTCGAAAGATTTTCTTCCTGAACTGTAATTGTAATCCTGATCTCATAGTAAGTCTAATCTTATTATCCTCCTCAATCAAGGAAGAGAAACAGCCAAGAAAGAAGATCTAGAGCTTAGGGATAAACAAATTCTTTTACAGGGTATAAGAAGTGAAAGAACATTATACCATAATTATTTTTCTATTATTAAGTGATGTGTCTGCTATTTTTTAAGTCACTTGAAAGCTGATATTCTTACAAGATTCTCTAATCTGAAAATGTAGCATAAGGGATAAATTGTATGCTCTAACATGTTCATTTTAAAATAAAAACATTGATTTGCATATTGTAGAGCTGGACCCGACTGCCACAAGTCTCCAAAGTTGCCATGGAATTGGTTTTAAGGTTTCCTATAAATCTGTGGTTCTCAAGCTGTGGGTCCCCAGGTGTTTTGGCCTACAACTCCCAGAAATCCCAGCTGGTTTCCCAGCTGTTAGGATTTCTGGGAGTTGAGGGACAAAACATCTGGGGATCCACAGGTAATCCTCAAAGCAGCAGGTAATACTGCTTAATATGCACTTCTGTTGAGTGTATTTCCTCTGTTCTCCAGAGCCTCTTCTTAAACTCTGGAGTGTAGCTTCTCTTAAGTACACTGAGTGATATAATGCAACTTGCTGCCTCGCCAATTTATTTTTGGCCACGTTTTGATTGGCTGGTTCTATCCTGACACCTTCACGGAGCAGGTGCAATTTGCACTAGGTTCCAGTGAAACAGTCCACAAATTGTTTTTTGCATGTAGGGTCTGTCATTATACATTCCACATACCTCCCCTAGAAATAGCTGCAGAGAGATTTTCAATATAGGCTAGAGAGGAGCTGACACTGGGGATTGCTTCTCTGTACTTTAAAATTATGACTCCACCACCTGACCTGATAGATTCCATTGGCATATTTAGCTGTGTTCCCAGCTGTTTTGGGGTTAGATTGCAAACAACATGCCACAGACACTCAAGCAGAGCAATCATCATTTTACGATCTCGCAAAATGCAATAGTCACACTTGGCTGGTCAGCCACCTGGGCCTGCTGAGCGGGAAAGCAATTCAGTGCATGCACAAACCAGGAGAGCAGAGGTGGAGGGGCCAAGACATGAAGGAAGGCTAGGCGTTCTTCATTCTAAGTAAGAAAGGATAATAAAAAATCCTAAATAGTTAATCTTGGATTTAAAATGTATTCTCTCATGAGAAGAAAACCTAATGTTCACTTTAAAACTTAATCCAGATGTGTTGCTAATGCATGCAGTAAAGTTTTTTTTTTCATTTAGGATCTTTAGCTGGTAGGTTGTCTCTAATATTATAATTGCAGCAGGGCTAAAGTAAGTGTTAAATCCATAGAACAACATATGTGTATGTACTTGGAACAGCTCTAATAACTCAAAGCATACTGATCTCCTATAGAGTCAGCCCTATACACTCAATGGTCTTGGAGGTGCAGGATTCTTGTGAAAGTGGAAAAACCACGAATTAAAAAAGCTATTTTTAACCTAAGAGAACATTTCACTAGCAATCTAAAAATCATCCTGTTCAATTCTATGGCCAACATTTGCTGGAGATGGACCACAGAGTTGTACTGAAGGATCAAGAGATTCCTAGAGAGGTATTCCCTCTAAGAAACTCTAGGTCCTCCAGCATAATTTTATAGCACATCATAGAGCAGTGGTTCTTAATCTGTGGGTCCCCAGGTGTTTGGGCCTACAACTCCCAGAAATCCCAGTCAGTTTACCAGCTGTTAGGATTTCTGGGAGTTGAAGGCCAAAACATCTGGGGACCCACAAGTTGATAACCACTACCATAGAGTCATATTGGAGGGCTAAAGTTTATTAGAGGTACCATATTAATCAAATCCATTAATAATCAAATCCACAAAAAGTAACCTACAGATACAGAGGCCCAACTGTATTGTAATCAGTTGTCTTTGAGTAAATGTATGGAAAAATCCTGAAATACAATATCCTTTTAACAAAGGACCTCAGGTGACTCTGAGGGTTTTTAATGGAAGAACGTTATAACCCACACCGAAAAATTATAATAGAGACACTAAGTCACTGAAGCAAAGGCTTAATTCCCCTTCCAGTCCTGTTATCAACTTTGATTACACAATCAGTCTCTAAAAAGAAGTGAAGGGACACGTGAAATGTTCCAGTTCATTAAATGCCTTGTCGTTTAAAAAAATACACTGACAAATCTCATAACTCTGTTCTGGCCACCTTGATAAGTTTCTCAGATTTTATTTCTATTTTTCTTTGACCAATTTCATGGTCAATTCTGGCATAGAACAATGCCAATGTGGGCCAGAGGCAGGATGGGTTGATTTAAATGACTAAGACAGGGGCAGGAAACCTTTGGCCCACCAGATATTCTGACCACAATTCCCATAGCTGCTGTCACTGTGCAGAGTGTCCAAGTTGTCCAAAAGCAAAGATCAGGCAACCCATTATTTCTCCCTGACATTGGAAGCCAATGTGTTTGCTATCTGACTGAAAAGACTGAAGTTTCATACATTACTAAGTACTAACTATAAGGAACCTAAGAGATCATATATTATGCTTATAATTAAACATCATGAGGCAGAGTGAGTTTGGATGTTCTGGATAGATAGCAACTGCAAACTGTGGGATGACTGTACTGAATGTCTGTCATCTGACTTTTCTGTATCTCAAAGTTACCATGCAACCTTCTATGCCATAGTGAAGGTATGGGCAAACCCAGGCCTGGCGGCTCTTTTCTCAAGCCTCCTCTCTCTCACCACCCTATCCTTCCTTCTCTCTTTCCTTCCTTACCATCATCTTTCTTCCTCTCTCCTTCTCTTCCAACCTTTTGTCCTCCCTTCCCTCCCTCTTTCCTCCCTCCCTCCCTCCATTCCCTTCTACCCTTCCTTCCCTTCTACCCCTTTTGTCCTTCCTTCCCTCCCTTTTGTCTTTCTTTCCTTCTCTCTTTCCTTCCTCCTTCCCTCTTTCCCTTACCTCCCTTTCTCCTCCCTCCTTCCTTCCCTTTCACCTTTCCTTCCTTCCTTCCCTTTCTCCTTCCTTCCCTTTAGTCTTTCCTTCCTCCTCTCTTTCATTCCTTCCTTCCCTCTTTTTCTTCCACTCTTCCTTCCTTCCTTCCTTCCTTCCTTCCTTCCTTCCATCCTTCCCTTCCTTCCTTCCTTCCTTCCTTCCTTCCTTCCTTCCTTCCCTCCCTCCCTCCTTCTTTTTCCTTCCTCCTTGGGGATTTTAACTGGGAGAAGAGAAGATAGAGAGGGAACATGAGAACCATGTTTAAAAATTTAAAAGGGTGTCCCATTGAGGATGAGGAGAGGGGAAATGGACTTTTTGCTGGTCTAGAGACCAGGGCATAAGGAAACAATGGTTTCAAATGACAGGGAAAGAGATTTCACTCAAAAGATTAGGAAGAAATTCTTGGATAGTGGCCTAGGCTGCCTGGGAGTGTGGTGGAGTTTCCTTCTCTGGAGACTTTCCTGCAGAGGCTGTCTATTGGGAGTGTTTTGATTGTGCCTTCCTGCATGGCAGGGGGTTGGACTTGATGACCCTTGGGGGTCTCTTCCAGCTCTAGGATTCTAAGTTTCTATATCAGGAGTAGGCAATATGGGATACACTTTTTCTCTCCCCTCCACCACCTCATCCTGTCCAGGGCAAACCCTTTTAAGATCCAAATGTTTCCCATCTTTCCTTCACTTTCTACTTCCAAAAGAGAAGAGGAAGGAGAAGAAAGGGCAGAGAGGGGGCTTAGGGAGAACCCCCTCCCTCCCAGGCCACCCACCACACTCTGGCCCATCATGTGGCCCCCAAATTAGAAAGTATGCCCATGCCTGCCATATTCAGCTGCCAATCTACCTCACCTCTATTCATGGCATGGAAAAATGCTTAGATGTTCTGATCTGCATTCAAACATCATCTCTACTGCCCTTCATAATATGCTACAGAGTATAGAGAAACCTGCTGGCACATGCACTCTATATCCTTCCTCTCATACCAAACTCAGTTTAATACATTAGTATATGGGGATAACAGCAAATAAGCTGCCATAAATTACTTACAATAATGCATTAAGCTACAAGTGCAAGTGAATGGTAGCCATGAGGGACCATTAAAGGATATGACTTGTGGCTAATGTTCCAGGCCAAGAATAGGCCATCTTTCAAAGATAGACTGCAATGTTCCACACCATTAGCTAGGATGACTTGTACAGATGGAAGACGCAACTCAACAACAATTGGAAAGTCAACCACTCTCTGTCCCTTCTCCAGGTCACAAAAATAACATTCAAATGTACCCAATGTGTTTGCCTAAGGGTCATGGAATATGAAGAAATCAGAAACTGCATGTATTGGTTTTTATTATATTTAGATATTGTTTAAAGCAGAACACTTTTCAGAGATACGATGCAATGTCAAAAAAGTTTCCTTCAGAATAAATACATGATTTCTTTTTATAAATCCTACTTAAAGTATTAGTCATAAAAGATCTTTGTACACAGAAGATCCACACACAAAATTGATTTTAATCACAATGATACAGCTGTAGAAGACTATATGAATCACCTTTGTACTGCATTAATTCTGATGTGGCTCTTTTGAACATTTGACCTAAATAAAAATCGAGGAGACCTTGCAAGTTCACAATATAAAAGAAATTTAGTATTCTGATTCCTAGTACAATTTGTAGCATGGTTTTCTAAGCAGTGCTTGATCCACGAGTCAGGTCTAACCACAGATGGCAAACTTCACCTAAGTCTAAGATATTTGTGTTCATGAATTTATTTACTACAGGGACACTGCTGAGAAGTGAACTTCAAGGTTAGTCATAAGAAAATGCCTTATGCTGCTTCTATGCTGTCCACGTTCCAGTTGTCCCAGCAGCCCTGGTCTCCATAGCTGAGGGGAAGGACATTGGGAGTTGCCACATGAATTCTGGATTGTTGTAGATTTTTCAGGCTATATGGCCATGTTCTAGAAGTATTCTCTCCTGACGTTTCACCTGCATCTATGGCAGGCATCCTCAGAAGTTGTGAAGTCACAACCTCTGAGGATGCCTGCCCTAGATGCAGGTGAAACTTCAGGAGAAAATGCTTCTAGAACATGGCCATATAGCCCGAAAAACCTACAACAACCCAGTGATTCCGATTTTGAAAGCCTTTGGCAATACACATGAATTCTCCGCCTCCTCTACACAGAATCCACCCATTCATTGAGGTGAACCACACAAGTGGAGTAAACTATATAGGCAAAATTATCATTTTCTTCTACCTTGCTTCAGATTTATCTTCTTGGCCTGGCCTGGTCAGGATTTGAATGAGACACTAACCAAATAAAGCAGCTTGCCTCTGAGATACAATCTAGAAGACTTCTTGGAAATGACAAACACTGAAATAAGGAAATATAATCTCAAAAGAGAAAGGAGAAGAAGCATAAATCATATAAATTGGCTAGAACATCATTGTGTGGTTGAACTCTTGACATCTGAAGGGCATGCATTCTCCCTCGTCAGCTCAGCACACACCCAACTTTAACTGCGGCATAAAAAGCTAAAAAGGAGTCCACCCAAAGCTATTCTTTTGGAGAGGGAGTGTCTGATGAATGAAGCATGACATCAAAAATTGGGTTTTTTTCAAGGCAGATCTTCAGAAATTCTTTAGTTCCCATTTTTAAAAAGCACTGGCAAAAGTCCCATTTGAACTCAGCATATACTGCTCAGTATAAAAGAACACTGTTAATGCTACAAAATTGGTAAGAAGAATTTCCTGGCAGTAAATACATATTTCCTTTACATTTAGATGTCATCTTTCAAATCCATTGTTATATATCCAAGTAATAGAAAATGGCTACATAAATGTTTCTGCAAGCAATTAATAAGAAAAGATATTAACACCAGATAGCAAAAAAGGGCCTAGTAAAAACAGTCTCTGTGTATGTATATGTGTGTCTACACACACACACACAAACAAGGAGAGAGACAGACACACAACCAAAATTTAAAAATTCAATTGTAATTCAAATTATTCTAATAGTATTTGTACTGGTTTAAGAAGTCTCTAGGCTGCTGTATTAGCAGTTCTTGTTAATAGTTAAACCTGCTTATCATTAACCTTAGTTAAGGTTAAAGCCATGGTTAAGGCAAGCAAGAGAATTGATGGAGTAAAGGAGGCAGGGCTCTGTGAACATACATTCATTGAAATGTCATCATGAGCTCTTCGTGTTTACAATCTGAGAACAAACTAAAGGGAGTAGAGAGAAAATGATGGTAAAGCTTAGATATCAGGATCATCTGGACCATAATTCACTTGATTCAGCAACTCCTGAATTGGTTTATGACTTGTCCCTGATGTGGATATGTCTTCTGTTATGTATGAATTCAACAAATTATTAAAAAGAAGCATAATTCAGCAAATGTCATTGTGTAATTAGGATGTTATCACATTCTGCAGTTACTCATAGACTCTGAATTCCCTTGGAATTTTTGCAGCCACATCTAATGCTGGAACAATCAATCTATTTTCGGCCCATGCCAATCTCACAGGCACTCATTCAAAACTTCCTCTTATCTCTATATCAATCCTCATAGAAGGTTTTCAAAAACATATTACTTAGAGGAATGTTTTCCCCAAAAATCTAATTTCTATTTTTTTTATCCTAAAACACTTGAGTTTACTCCTGCTCCCCACTAACACATACATATTTTACACATTTTCTTGTGTATCCTGTGAATCAAGAACTGCATTGCAAGGTTGAGAAAATAGCATATTAACCTAGGTGGATAAAATCTGGTCAGTTCTCTTTGAAATGTATACAAAACAAAATCCTCAAGCATCCCTAGTCATAGCAATGGGCAAAACAAACAAAATGAAAACAAAAACAACCATCCAGAACTGTCTTCACCAACCGCTCATCCTGGATATGGGTTGGACTACGTAATCCATTAACTCCAGACAGCACAGGTTTGTAGTCTAACAACTTGGACAAGTTCCCAGTTGGTGAAGGCTGGAATATAGGGATTATCAGTCTGACCCTGAGAGCCCATTTACCATTATTCACTGTTCAAAATGTAAGAATTATAGCTTATGTCTACAACTTTCTATTAAAGTCAAGGTCACCATCTTCACAGTAGCTGAAGGTTTTAAAGGAATTTGCAGTGAACTGCAAAGGAGAGCAACTGTCTTCGTTCGAATTATAGAGTTGGAATAGACTGCAAGGGTCATCTATTTCAATCACTACCATGCAGGAATACACAACTAACACACTCCCAAAAGATGGCCATCTAATATCTACTTACAACATCTAAAGAAGGAGTGTTTCGCCACCTTCCAAAGAAGTCTATGCCACTCTCAGACACCTCTTACAGTCAGTGCATTTGTTCTAATGCTCAAGATTTTCTTGTCATTTGAATCCATTTGTTCACATTCTGGTCTCCATTTTCTACATGACATCCCTTCAGATATTTAAAGGCAGCTATTATATGGTCTCCATCTTTTACATGATATTTTTTCCAATATTTAAAGGCAGCTATCACATAACTTCATTTTCATAATATCTCATTTTCCATACCTTGGCTCAGTCATTAATCAGAATGGAGACTGCAGTCAAGAAATTAGATGGAAACTAGAACTGGAAAGGGCAGCTACAAAGTAATTAGACAAGATATTCAACTATAAATATATATATTGAATTCTAAAATTACACTTGCTCATGCCATCATATTTTCAATTTCTCAGTATGGTTGAGAAATCTGGATGGAAAAGAAAGTTTGATGGGGGAAATGTGTTGCTAGATTTTGTTGCTAGACTATGGACAAACAAGTGAATGGGACATAGAATCATAGAGTTGGAAGAGACCTCACGGGCCATCCAGTCCAACCCCCTGCCAAGAGCAGGAATATTGCATTCAAAGCACCCCTGATAGATGGCCATCCAATCTCTGTTTAAAAGCTTCCAAAGAAGGAGCCTCCACCACACTTCAAAGGCAGAGAGTTCCACTGCTGAACGGCTCTCACAGTCAGGAAGTTCTTCCACATGTTCAGATGGAATTTCTTTTCTTGTAGTTTGAAGCCATTGTTCCATCCTAGTCTCCAGGGAAGCAGAAAACAAGCTTGCTCCCTCCTCCCTGTGGCTTCCTCTCACATATTTATACATGGATATCATATCTCCTCTCAGCCTTCTCTTCTTCAGGCTAAACATGCCCAGCTCCTTAAGCCGCTCCCCATAGGGCTTATTCTCCATACCCTTGATCATTTTAGTCGCCCTTCTCTGGACACATTCCAGCTTGTCAATATTTCTCTTCAATTGTGGTGCCCAGAATTGGACACAATATTCCAGGTATGGTCTAACCAAGGCAGAATAGAGGGGTAGCATTACTTCCCTAGATCTAGACACTATGCTCCTATTGATGCAGGCCAAAATCCCATTGGCTTTTTTGCCGCCACATCACATTGTTGGCTCATCTTTAACTTGTTGTTCATGAGGACTTCAAGATCTTTTTCACACGTAATGCTCTCGAGCCAGGCATTGTCCCCAATTCTGTATCTTTGCATTTCGTTTTTTCTGCCTAAGTGGAGTATCTTGCATTTGTCCCTGTTAAACTTCATTTTGTTAGTTTTGACCCATCTCTCTAATCTGTCAAGATCGTTTTGAATCCTGCTCCTGTCCTCTGGAGTATTGGCTAAGAGCAAGCCTTGCCTGAACTGTCCCTAAAAACCATCATAATGAGAAGACATGACTCATTAGACAAGACAATCATGTTTGGCAAGATAGAAGGCAATAGGAAGAGAGGAAGGTTGCATTCCAGATGGAAAAGCTCAATCAAGTAAGCCAGGGTGCTAGGTCTACAAGAACAGAGCACAGGGTGACTGAAGGCCATTCATTCATGAATCACCATCAGCTGACAACAATGATATCACCTCTCCTTTTCCTCTTCTCAAAGCTAAACATCCAGCTCCCTAAGCAGTTCCTTATTGTACTGAGAAAATCTTGGTCACTCGCCTAGATGCTAGTGTCACTGTCAGTATACAGACAGATTATTACATCAATTTTGGATTCCCCCCTTTATTTCCTACCTTTTATATGATACCTTTTGTCTCATATAATTTAGGTTTTGGGTTTTCATTCATTTGTTTCAGCAAGTACATTGGATTAACGCAGTACATCATAAGCAAATAAAAGTTTTGCACAACCACAATTCTTATACTCCTGAACCATGGGCCAATATTAACAGCCCTATAAAAACAGAAAGGCCTGTAGCAAAGGGGAAACACATATATATGAGGCCCATGCATCTGTAACTCCCTCTGTTTGGGACACAATCACTCCCCTGATTGAAACAAACTGACCAACTGTGACAGACCATTGAAATAAAATCCCAGGGCTGTGCATAATATTGCAGTGCTAATAAGATGCAGCAGGACCATATGGAGCCACTGTCTCTTTCAATCGTCTGGTTTTCACATGGTCTGTAAAAACACATTTGAGCCCCAATAATTCTTCCATCATTGGAAGAAACACTTAATTGAGTATGAATTTGGGAACAAGGCCACATTTAAACATCAAGAAGGGTGCTAAGAGAGGTCAGCGAGGGAACACTTGGCTTGAAGAAGAGGAACGCTCTTCTGCCAGGCAGGAACAAGCAGCAACAGCATCAACTAGAAGAGGAAAAGCTTTCAGGCCTGTGGCGATTCTATGCCAAAAACACAGACAGCAAAGCGTGCTGAGCAATAGCAATCAAATTGGCAGGCTCCCTTACTGGCTGGCTGTCCTTCCATGACACACATACATAGGTTTCTCCTATGAGCTAAACCTTCACATTCACTGTGGTTGGGGCACTGGACATCCATAAAAATAAAAAACCATAAAAAGTAATTAAATTGCTAGATTTTACCTGAACTAACACATCTCCAGAAATCTCTAAGTCTTCCAGCACGGCTTTATGGTCAAGCTCTGGTGAAGGTTGGCAACAGAATCACATAGAGAGGTGTTCTCTCTAAACATCTCTGAGTCCTTCAGCATGACCAGAGAATCATACTGGAAGACTTTGAGATCCCTAAACAGAATATTTTAAATCAAATCCATGAATAATCAAATCCACAAAAGTCAAAACCACAAATGTGGAGGTACATCTCTACCATCTTCATTAGGTTTGCTGGAATGTTCAGTCAGATATGAGACAAACAAGGAACTGCTGGTCAAATATTAATTAAACACAGAGGACTATTTTAAAATGGAGGGAGAAGGGGAGAAAACAAGAATCTTCACCTGCTTCTCTTTCACAGTATTTCAAGAGAGACATGTCAAGTCGGCTTCCTTCATACTTGGTTAGAGCCACAATAGCGTGCCAAGTGGACAAAACTATCTGCAAGCTTTGGAGGCAAGCCAAAAGGGGGAAAGACATATTTATGCCTCTTTCATCAAATCCCTCTCCGTGAGGAACCAGAAGGCACATATGCGTGGCTAGCAAAGCAGCAGAGATTTGAAAGTGAAATTTCAATCTGCACTGAAAGCTTTCTTCACTTAATTACCCTCCAATTAATTGATTAAGGCTTGCAGCCCCATATAGAGAGATGTGCTGAAGGCAAATTGGTGGGATTACATCTCTAGCATACTTTCTCTTTATCCCAACACCTCCTAAGTGAACATAAATATCCATAAATAGTTCTTGTAGTTCCTGTGGAAACCTGCCCCAAAATGCACAGAACTGCTGCATTAAAAACAAACAAACACACAATTTTAAGGAAGAATAAGAAACAGAAGTACAGGCAGGCACCAAGTTACAAGCACCTGACTCATAGTTAAGAACAGGGGTGTGACAACAGGAAGGGAGAGAAATCTATACTAGGAAGGAAAATCCACTCCTGAAATAATTGTGATGGGCAAAAGGTGTCTCCACTGAAGCTTTATCTCCAATCCTTGTTTCCACAACCAGCCACATTTTTCAAAACCCAACTGTCACAGGGACAGAAAGTGAGGTGAAGTTTTCTGAACAGGGGCACAGACAGCAAAACAGACACCACAGGAATATTAATCCTTCCCTGTGCCATCCACAACTCTCTCTCTCTCTCTCTCTGTGTGTGTGTGTGTGTATAAATTTGGAGATATACTTTAAAATGCACCTGACAAACCTACAGAATCTATCTTGTCCGTAACTTGGGGACTGCCTGTATATCACATTCCACTATTCACAAAACCTTGAAATTCTCCATAAATCTATGACATGCTCACAACTTAAACAGCACATCCAATTTTATTCAGAATGATCAAACAAAAAGGCTGGGTTTGATTACATCAGGTAAGTAAAACAGATATATTCTTGCGGTGCAATCCTGTATATTTACTGATTAAAGCCATAAAAGATTAATTTTGAGTACAATTGTGCAGATTTGCACTGGAGTCTCAAAAAAACCCAACTAAAATAACTTCCATCAACTAAAGAAACTTCCCACTCTTATCTTTAACAAACAGAGAAAATAAATGTGTGATGCTAATTATCATGGAGAAGATGGTAATGGGCAATTTTGAAAATTGCATTTCAGATTCTAGCAAACACTGAATCAAACCATGTGTATTATCAATTGTGTTTGATGAAAATATTCATCTAGTCATAATGCATTTAAATTAAGACTACATTAACAAGAATGGATTGTTCCTACGAGCAAAATTAAAACCACTCGATCTAGAGGGCTAACCAGGAAACACTGACATACACATCACAGAATCCAGGATGGTCCCGAGTCAATTAAGAAACACACAGCTGACGTTTCCTGGAAACTACATAAAAATGTAATAGCTCAGTGGGGTGCTCTCAATTTAATGTTAATACCGCCAAAAATTGCAGTATCCGCATAATGAGATCCTAGCATATATTTCCCATTGCCTTTCCACAGGTGAAAGAATTGGCTCAGCTTCATGACTGTGAGTTGAAAGTTGCTAGTTCAAATCCCAATTCAGTTACAATTTTTTTTGGAACAAATCAACCTCATCCTTATTCCCTGGGCAGCTTTCATAAAAAATACCAGTACAATAAAATCATCTGTATCCATAACAGAAGTGAATGTATGTATGTACGTATGTGACTGGGGCTCCCACTTCCACAAACAACTATGAACCCCCCACCCCCATTGAGAAGCCACCAAAGGCTCTTCCTCCAATACATTGCAGGTTATAAGGAGCAGTGTGAACACATCAAGTGTAGTACTGCTACAAAAATGCCAAAACTTATATTGAGTAGACAGTCATCTCTGCATCTCATGTTTTGGAGAATAAGAAACTCAGTATCCAAAAAGGATTAATTTCATTAGCTCTTCTCTTTGCTTCCCAGTGGTGCAATGGGGTAAACCCTTGTGCCAGCAGGACTGCCGACCAAAAGATCAGTGGTTTGAATCCAGGGAGCAGAGTGAGCTCCCATCTGTCAGCTCCAGTTTCTCATGCGGGGATATGAGAGAAGCCTCCCACAGGATGGTAAAACATCTGGGCGCCCCCTGGGCAACATCCTTGCAAATGGCCAATTCTCTTACACCAGTTGCAACTTGCAATTTCTCAAGTTGCTCCTGACACACACACACACAAACAGCTCTTTTCATGGAAGTCTCTGCATGTCAGTGAAAAGCAAACCATGGCACAAAAAAAAAAGCGCACAAACTCAGTTTGCATTATAAACATATTTAGTAAGTGGAATTAGCATAACAACCTGAGTCACTCAATTAGCTAATAATGGAACACAACAGGCATTATTTTCCCCTTCAGGCAATTACTGCGAATTACTTTTAAGTGATTTTCAGCCACTTGACCAATTAAACTAGAGTCTACTTTCAAGGTAAAAGATAATTCATGAATAGATTCAAGGGATTGATGGGGTTCAATATTGTTAGCTCAGTTCCTGACCTCGACAAATGCAGGTGAACCTTTTGTACAGAGCCTTATATATCAGAACACACTCCATTTTCTGAGTCACTTTTATATATGAGTATTTGGGTGTCCACATAGAGTGCATGCTTGGACAAAATGCCAGAATTCTCGAGAATTCTGGGATAAAATGCTAGTGAACACTACTCAGATGCAAGTAATTCAACTAATTACAGGCCTTTTGTCTGTGGAATGTATGTTATGACATCCAAACCTGGCACTCCTGCTTGTCCCTTCCTGAAAAGCCACATCAAATAAACCAAGAAGAAGCCACGGTTTGTTGGAAGAAAGACAAGCCAGAGTGCTAGGCACAACTGTTAAGAATACACAACTATTTCCCATGGTATATTAAGCTGGTCTGGCATGTAGTAGCAACATGCACTAGAGTTCTAAAGAATCCCAATGCATTTGAACTCTATTGCAAATGGGTCAGGATTTGGCAATGGAAGTGGGTGGGAGGGCACTCTTTTGCCCCGAGATCCTCCAGGAGTAGCCAAAATAAACAAACAGAAGCGGCTGGAATTCCACTTCTGGCTTTTAAAAAATATTAGTTACTGTATTGCTAAACAGGCTGCAAGAAAACCCTTCACCAGTGTTTCTCAACCTGGGAATTGGGACCCTGGGGGGGAGGGGGGGCAAGAAGATATCAGAGGGGTCACCAAAGATCATTAGAAAACACAGCATTTTCTGTTGGTCATTAAGGTTCTGTGTGGGAATTTTGGCCCTGTTCCATTGTAGGTGCAGTTCAGAATGCTCTTTGATTCTTGGTGAACTATAAATCCCAGCAACTACAACTCCAAAATGCCAAGGTCTATTTCCCCCAAACTCCACCAGTGTTCGTATTTGAGCATATTGAGTATTCATGACAAGTTGGGTCCAGCTCCATCATTGTTTGAGTCCACAGTGCTCTCTGGATGTAGATGAATTACAAATTCAAAACTCAATGCCCACCAAACCCTTCCAACATTTTCTGTTGGTCATGGGAGTTCTGTATGCCAAGTTTGGTTCAGTTCCATCATTGGTGGAGTTCCGAATCCTCTTTGATTGTAGGTCAACTATAAATCCCAGCAACTGCAACTCGCAAATGGCAAAATCAATCCCAGCCAACCCTACCAGTATTCAAATATAGGAGTATTGGAGATTTGTGCTAAATTTCATCCAGTGAATAACAATATATCCTGCATATCAGATATTTACCTTATGATTCATAACAATAGCAACTTTACAGTTATGAAGTAGCAATGAAAATAATTTTGTGGTTGGGGTCACCACAACATGAGAAACTATATTAAGGGACATTTGGAAGATTGAGAACCACGGCCCTACACTATTCAAAAGGTGAACTGTAACTCCTGAGGGCAGGTTCAGAGAAATTGGAAGGGTTGAGGGTCATGAAATCAACCCACTCCTTATATACACAATATATTTGAACACAATAAGGGGTTCCTTGAATTTTATTTTCCTGCTTCTTGGCAGGGGGTGGCCCATGAGGTCTCTTCCAACTCTGATTCTGTAATAAGGTCGGGGCCAGAAGGCAGTATCTGAAATGTTTCTCTCAGCATAGTAATTTACAACCTTAGGAATCTGCAAATAGGATTGGAGTGATCTTGCAGGGGGGGGGGGGGTCATATCATAGCAGTCCCTAACAAGATTGAAAGAAGAGTAGGACAAGAGGAGAAACCTTTGTCTTAGATTCACTCTCCATCAAAGGAAGCTCAGGAAAATAATAGGACATGTAAAAGTGACAATTTCCTACATCCCTCTCCTTTTCAGGTGTCCCACACACAAAATCCAGGTCCCTGGTTCCCTTACAATATTCTGACATATACCATCTAGAGATTTATAATACTAGTAATGCAAGAATAAACCTTTGGTTTGTCAGTACATTTTAAGATACTGTCATAATAAATCTGTACAGGAGAAGCTATCCTTTTCCAAAAGAACAAATCAGACCCCAGTCACGCACATAATATGACACCCAAGTGACACCAAATGATTTACTAACAGACTCCCAGAAAAGTCGAACAACAACACAGTTAAGCAGCCAGCAATGGCATCAGTTGATGTAAAACATGGCTTTGTTTTTCTCTTCTCTACTCCTGTGTGTTGTGTAAACACACAGGAGCAGGAAGGGGGGAAAGAAGTGGGATGTTCAACACTAAAGCAATTGTTGAATACTTAGAATTGGAACAGAGAAGTGAAATAGAAGACACAAAGGAATTTCTAAAGGCACCAAGCCCCATCTGATCTTGGAAGCAGGGCCAGTCTGGTTAATACTTGGTTGGGAAATCACCCACAAAGTAGACTATACTTCAGAGAAGGAACTGGCAAACCACTTCTTAGAATTGTCTAGAAAACCCTATGAAATTAATGAGATCGATATAAGTAAGCAGATGAGTTGAAAGAACATACAATGCAAATCATTGCCTTGCAAATCATTGTCACTGTCATTTATATCCAAAGCAAGGGTTAAAAGCATCCAGATTACTAGATGCTGGACTGCAGCTCCCAGCACTCTACACCACTGACTTTACTAGCTAGGGCTGCTGACCCTTACAGTCCAACAACATCTAAAGCAGGGGTCCCCAAACTTTTTAAATAGAGAGCCATGTCACAGTCCCTCAAAGTGTTGGAGGGCCGGATTATAATTTGAAAAAAAAAACATGAATGAATTCCCATGCACACATCTTATTTATAATGCAAAAAACACTTAAAAACAATAGAATAATTAAAATGAAAAACAATTTTAACAAATACAAACTTATTAGTATTTCAATGGGAAGTGTGGACCTGCTTTTGACTGATGAGACAGGATTGTTGTTATTGTTGTGTGCTTTCAAGTTGATTCAGATGTAGGTTGACCCTGAGCAAGGGCCTCCTCACAGTCCTGCCACTATCTCAAGCGTGATTGGTAGGAATGAGGGAGAGAGCCTGCTCAGTGGTGGCCCCTGGCTCTGGAATTCCCTCCCCACAGAGATTAGGCAGGCTCCCACATTCTCCTCCTTCTGTAGGGACCTGAAGACCTGGCTCTTCACAGAAGACTTTGAGAATGCCTAGTCCTTAGTTATCTACACTATTGTTATGCAGCCTTGCACTTTTTCCCATGCCCTCTTCCCATGGCTAGTTTTGTACTTATCCCATTCCCAGTTCATTTGTTTATTGCCTGGCCACGTGTTTAGTAGTTTACTGCCATTTGTTGATGAACACTGTTTTTAACTGAGTGTTAGTTGAAGTTTTATATGCCCGTATATTGTATTTAATTGCATTTTTAATTTGTTTTCATTTTATGTTCTGTTTTTAGGCACCTTGTGCCTTCTGTAATCTGCCCCAAGTCCCTCCAAGTCCCCTGTTGTTATTGTGGCACACAGGTTAATGCTGACTAATCAATCCTATTCATTTCATAGAGTTTACATATGACTAAAATTAGATTTGGCCCCAATATTCCTTAGCATAAAAAGCAGGCAGATCAATCCGGAAGCCTGGTAACATCAGGTGCATCTACACTGTAGAATTAATGCAATCTGACACCACTTTAACTGCCATGGCTCAATGCTATGGAATCCTGGGATTTGTAGTTTGATGAGGCCAATGTTGCTATTTGGCAGGGAAGTCTGAAGACTTTGTAAAACTACAGTTCCCATGATTCCATGACAGTGAGCCATAGTTAATGTGTTGTCCTTCTGCACTCACTCTATTGTGTACATGCACCCACAGTCTTCTTTCTAACATGAGACAGAGCACTGGACACATGGCAAAGTGCAAAGGGTCAAGCATTTTAAGTAAACAAAATGCAGATTACAGGAGGAAAGAGAAACTGCAGAATCGTCAAATATAAACATTGAAACTCCCACCCATCAATCAGTGCAAACCCCAGAGACCAGAGGAAATGTAAGCCTATTTGTAAAGTGCGGATCAAAGTCAGCCAAAATTCTCAACGTGCAAATTTGAATCGAAGGCAATTCTGACTGCACCTCATGAAATTTTTAAAAAGCATGTGAGCTTTTCCTTCACAAGCATAAATCAGTTCATGCCCTGCCTTCCCATAAAACAGCCCAGCCTCTCCTCCAGGATTTCTGAGTGCTTTAATGGGAATGCAGGTCGACTGCAACCCAGTTGTACCACTTACTAACAGCCCTGAGAAATAAATTAAGTGACTTTTTTTCTTTAAAAAAAGGTGTATCTCTAATCTGGTACAAAGGAGACTTTCTGGCCAATCAGGACAGAGGGGTGGAATTGGCACCAGCAAGACTTGGCTGCAAAGTTAGACCTTTTAAAAAAAATGAGACTCCACCTGTAAACTGAAGGTAGGAAAAGAAGTGGCTGAATCACTAGGTAAGGCCTTAAAGGGGGTGAGGTAGAAACCTAGAGAAAGACGAGGTGAGAGGGGAAGATGTACATCTACCCTGTAGAATGAATGCAGTTTGACACTACTTTGACTGCCATGGCTCAATGCTATGGAATCCTGAGATTTGTAGTTTGGTGAGGTGCCAGCACTCTTTGGCAGAGAAGCCTAAAGACCTTGTAAAAGTGCAACTCCCTGTATTCCGCAGCATTGATCCATGGCAGCAAAAGTGGTGTCAAAATGGATTAATTCCACAGTGTTGATGCGTCCTGAGGCAGTCAAGGTGAGATGACAGCATGATGCAGAATGGGGAGGGGCACCTGAGATAGTGTGGAAGGGCACCTGAGGTGTGCGTCTGTCAGGGGAGGGGACAGTATCTGAGGTGTGAGTGGAGAGCACCTGAAGCGTATGGAGAGGGCACCTGAGGTGTATAGGGGGAGAACCTGTGGGATCTGAGAAACATGGGAGAGGACCCCTGGTGTTGGAAATAGCAACCTTCTACAAGCCTCCTGTACGAGTTATTTGTCATTCATATATACTGTGTATATATATGTGTGTGTATGTATATATATATATATATATATATATATATAAGATTGCTTAATATAGTGTATATGTATGATTTGATATGCAGTTTCCCTTAACTCTACGTTGTTTGAGGCTGTGGGAGGGACTGCAGACCATGTGATCAGATCTGGGACTATTCAGATTGAGACCCCAGTCTTTTATTGTATTGTATAGTCAGTGTTCGTTATGCATTAGACATAAGACAGAGAAGAGACTGCAACAGAGAACTTATTGTTTAAACTTTCAACTGATAAGCAATGTACTCGTATGCTGAATACATTAATGTTGTAAGTTAAACAACTATGTTATTTTTCAAACAATGACTACTTATTTGTATCTCTTGAAGCATAATTTAAAATCAAATATATTTTATGGTAGAGTAGTTTTTTGGGCAATTGAAATAACACTTGTGAAGATCTGCTATAGATTTTGTGCATTGGTATATCTTTGTTCCTAACAGTTCAAAGAGATAACCTAACCAGGTATATCAGTCTAACAATTGAGAAACCCAATTTGCCTTGCATGAATACTTGTGGATAGAGAAGATTTTACTCAAACGGGTTTTTGGCTCTTCTCAGGAAGATCATACTTTACAAAAGGGTTATGATTTTCCAAAGGCTGTGAATGCCAATTTATCTCCAAACGGTCATGCATCCAAAAGGCTTTAGAGATTCTGGTTTTCAAAAAAATTTATGATCTCCAAGGTCATCCTTTTTCCAAAAGGTTATGCCTTTCCAAAACCTGAAGTGTAAAGAGGAGGACCTGAGATGTACATGTGTTGGGGGGAGGCACCTGAGGTATGTGTAGGAGAAACCAAAATGTAGACAGGGCCTGGGGCATCTTAGGATCACCTAGACATATGTGAAGGACAGCAGTTGAGGTTACACTCAGGGAGGGGGGGGGGCTGAGATAGGTGTGGGGGTACCAGAGATGTGAAAGGGATGTCACCTAAGATATGTAGAGAAAACTTGAGGCAGGATGCCTGAGGTGCAATGGGGGAGAACCTGAGGTATGTGGGGCCTGAGGGATGGGGGTAGGGCAAATCTGAAGCCTTTACAAGAGCAGAGCGCCTGAGGTGTACAGAGGAGGACCACCTGAAGCCTGTGGAGAAGCACCTGAGGGAGGTGTGTATGTTTAGAAGGAGGACCAGTGGTGGTGGTGGGGGGGGGGCTCTTGAGATATGTGGAACCGAGGTAAATGTGGGTGGGACCACTTGCTGTGTGTAGGTGGGCATAGTATCTCAAGCTGATCTTGCAAGAATGAGTTGGCAGAACGTGCAAGGAACCCCTGCCCCAATTCCAGTGCCCAAGGGGACAGTCAGAGATAACCAGAAACAGGTTTTCTAAGCCTCAAGGCACAGAATTTATAAGGCGTATCTGAAGAATTTATAAGGCGTATCAGAGGAACGAGAGACCAGATTGCCAATATCCGCTGGATAATGGAGAAAGGCAGGGAGTTTCAGAAAAACATCTACTTCTGCTTCATTGACTATTCTAAAGCCTTTGACTGTGTGGATCATAATAAATTGTGGCAAGTTCTTGGTGGGATGGGCATACCAAGCCACCTTGTCTCTCTCCTGAGGAATCTGTACAAGAACCAAGTAGCAACAGTCAGAACTGACCACGGAACAACAGACTGGTTCAAGATTGGGAAAGGCGTACGGCAAGGCTGCATCCTCTCACCCAACCTTTTTAACTTGTATGCAGAACACATCATGCGATGTGCGGGGCTGGATGAATGCAAAGCTGGGGTGAAAATTGCTGGAAGAAACATTAACAACCTCAGATATGCAGATGACACCACTCTGATGGCCGAAAGCGAGGAGGAGCTGAGGAGCCTTCTAATCAAGGTGAAAGAAGAAAGCGCAAAAGCCGGGTTGCAGCTAAACGTCAAAAAAACCAAGATTATGGCAACAAGAATGATTGACAACTGGAAAATAGAGGGAGAAACCGTGGAGGCCGTGACAGACTTTGTATTTCTAGGTGCAAAGATTACTGCAGATGCAGACTGTAGCCAGGAAATCAGAAGACGCTTACTTCTTGGGAGGAGAGCAATGTCCAGTCTCGATAAAATAGTGAAGAGTAGAGACATCAGACTGGCAACAAAGATCCGCCTAGTCAAAGCCATGGTATTCCCTGTAGTAACCTACGGATGTGAGAGCTGGACCTTAGGGAAGGCTGAGCGAAGGAAGATCGATGCTTTTGAGCTGTGGTGTTGGAGGAAAGTGCTGAGAGTGCCTTGGACTGCGAGAAGATCCAACCAGTCCATCCTCCAGGAAATAAAGCCCGACTGCTCACTGGAGGGAAAGATACTAGAGACAAAGTTGAAGTACTTTGGCCACATCATGAGGAGACAGGAAAGCCTAGAGAAGACAATTATGCTGGGGAAAGTGGAAGGCAAAAGGAAGAGGGGCCGACCAAGGGCAAGATGGATGGATGGCATCCTTGAAGTGACTGGACTGACCTTGAGGGAGCTGGGGGTGGTAACGGCCGACAGGGAGCTCTGGCGTAGGCTGGTCCATGAGGTCACGAAGAGTCGGAGACGACTGAACGAATGAACAACAACAATCTGAAGGACCATGTCTTGGGCTGCTTCATAAGAGGTGCATAAGGCAGGCATGGGCAAACTTCAGCCCTCCAGATGTTTTGGACTTCAACTCCCATCATTCCTAACAGCCTCAGGCCCTTTCCTTTCCCCCTTCAGCTGCTTACGCTTTTCTTACCTGTTTTCTATCAGGGTGTCTAGCTTTTAAAAGGAATGAGTGGCACATGGAGGAAGGCTTCCAGACACTGGTGGTCTCTCAATGTGTCTGCTCTGCTAGGTGAGGCTCATGTGGTGAACATGTTGCTAAACTTTACCCCCCAAGTACGGAAGAATCAAGAAGCACCCCCTTAAAATGCTCCTCTGTGCCTTAGGAGTCTATAGGTTTGGGCTGCTGCACAAGAGGTGCTTCATAAGAGGTGCAGCTAAGGAATGCATGGGAAAACTTCAGCCCTCCAGATGTTTTGGACTTCCACCATTCCTAACAGCGTCAGGCCCTTTCCTTTTCCCCCTTAAGCAGCTGAGGCTTAAGGGGGAGGCTGTTAGGCTGTTAGGAATGGTGAGAGTTGAAGTCCAAAACATCTGGAGGAGGGCCCAAGCTCGCCCAGGCCTGATCTAAGGAATAGTACAGTGTTTCTCAACCTGGGGGTTGGGACCCCTGTGGAGGTCACCAAAGACCAACAGAAAACAGTAGTTTCTGTTGGTCACAGGGGTTCTGTGTGGTAAACTTGGCTCAATTCTATTATTGGTGGTATTCAGAATGCCCTTTGATTGTAGGTGAACTATAAATCCCAGTAACTACAACTCCCAAATGTCAAGGTCTATTTCCCCCAAACTCCACCAGTGTTCACTTCACATTTGGGCATATTGAGTATTTGTGCCAAGTTTGGTCCAGATCCATCATTGTTTGAGTCCACAGTGCTCTCTGGGTGTAGATGAACTACAACTCCAAAACTCAAGGTCAATTGCCTGCCAAATCCTTCCAGTATTTTCTGTTGGTCATGGGAGTTCTGTGTGCCAAGTTTGGTCCAATTCCATCGTTGGTGGAGTTCAGAATGCTCTTTGATTGAAGATTAACTATAAACCCCAGCAACTACAACTCCCAAATGACAAAATCAATCCCAACCTCATCGGTATTCAAATTTGGGCGAGTATTTGTACCAAATTAGGCCCTATGAAAGAAAATACATCCTGCATATCAGATATTTACATGAAGATTCATAACAGTAGCAAAATTATACAGTTACGAAGTAGCAACAAAAATAATGTTATGGTTGGGGGTCACCACAACATAAGGATCTGTATTAAGGGGTTAATGCATTAGGAGGGTTGAGAAACACTGGAATAGTAGATATGAAGCAAGGAGGGAAGTGGGGTGGGCAGTTCAGGTGTGGATGTGTGTGGGGAGCCCCTTAGGTTGTGTCCAATGGGCCTGGGCACCCAAACTTTCCAGGAAGGGCCGGTCCTTGCATTGCACGGGGTTGCCCCTTTCCCGCCCGCCCCCCGGCTCCCCTGTTTGGCGCACTTACTGGCGCAGCGGAGGCCCCGCTGGTGGACCTCCCTCCCGCACAGGTCGCACCACCCGCGCCAGACGAGGGCGAAGCCTTGGAAGCGGTGCCCTTCGCCCTTCTCGGGCCGGACGCGCGGGTCCCGGGGCTGCTCGAAGATGGTGCGCACGTCGGGGAGCAGCCGTGGAGCCCCGCATTTCAGCCGGAGCCGCTGGTGGTGGTGGTGGTGGTGCGGGTGAGAGGGGAGCGAGGCGGGCTTGGCGGGCGAGGGCTCCTCGGGAGGCTCGAGGATGAGGCGCAGGTTGGCGCCCCGCGGCGGCTCCGCATTGCGCCCCTGTCCTCCCTCCTCCTCCTCCTGGTCCTGCTCCTCCTGCTGCTGCTGCTCCTCCTGGGCGCCTTCCTCTCCTTCGTCCTCCTCTTCCTCGCCCCCCTCCATGGCCCCCCCGGCCTGCCTCTTCTTCCTCCTCCTCTGCTGCTGCTGCTGCTGTGGATGCAGGAGGTCGCTATTGCCGGCGGGCAGGGAGCGCTTGCGGAGCTTCTTCCTCTCCGAGGCGCTGAGGCTCTGCAGGAAGCGCTGCTGCTCCTTGTCCAGAAGCAGCGGCGGATACGGGGGGAACTGCCCCACGGCCGGAGAAGCCATGGCCATGGCCCCAGAGGAGCAGAGAGAGACGGAGAGGGAGAGAGAGGGAGGCCGCCCGCCCGCCCGCCCTTCCTTGCTTCTTTCCTTCCTCCGAGTCTGCGAGAGAGCGACCTGGCCGGCAGCGCAGGCGCTCTTAAAGGGACCTGCAAAAGAGGAGGAGGAGGAGGAGCCAGGCCCCGCGGCCTCGCCGGGCCCCTGTCTGCGGGGCTAATGCGCCTTGACACCACTCCTGCCTCTCTAGGGAGCCCCTCCCGGGAGCTGTCCTTCCACCAGGTCTTTCTCCATCCTTCTCCGCACTACAACTCCCGACTCCTCTTTAGCTCACCAAAAATACAACAAAGTTTGGGGAGAAAGGCATTCTGCACATGCTCAGAGGCTTATTACGCATCGTGCAGCAGCAATAGCTTGGTTAATGTGCAAGGATTAAAGGTATGACTATCTTTAACCAGGAATGGGGGAGTCCCCGGTGGTGCAATGGGTTAAACCAGTAGTTCTCAACCTACCTAATACCCTGACCCCTTAATACAGTTCCTTATGTTGTAGTGACCCCCCACCAGAACATTATTTTTGTTGCTACTTCATAACTGCAATGTTGCTGCTGTTATGAATGTAAATATCTGATATGCAGGATCAGGCATGTAGCCCGGGGGGGGGGGGCTTGATGGGCTTCAGCCCCCCCCCCCCCCGAAATTCTCAGGGTGGTCCATGAGAAGGCCTTACTGGTACATTATTTAAACTGTTGTGTTTATTCATATCATGATCTGATCACCATGATCAATATATCCCATAGGCATGGGGGTATTGGGATAATGATACCAAAGGTTTGCTAGGGTAGATCCTCTGCCCCCCTCCCCAAAATCAACCTCAGCACCCCCAATCAAACTCAGCCCCCACCCGCAAATCAAAATCCTGGCTACGAGCCTGTGCAGGATGGATTTTCATTGACTGGTCCAAATTTGGCACAAATGCCCAATATGCCCAAATTTGAATACTGGTGGGTTTGGGGGAGATTGATGTCATCATTTGGGAGTTGTGGTTGCTGGGATTTATAGTTCGTCTACAATCAAAGAGCATTCTGAACTCAACCAACGATGGAATTGAACCAGACTCGGCACACAGAACTCCCATGACCAACAGAAAATGTTAGAAGGGCTTGGTGGGCACTGACTTTGAGTTTGGGAGTTGGAGTTCACCTAGATATAGACAGCACTGTGGACTCAAACAATGATTGATCTAGACCAAACTTGGCACAAACACTCAATATGTCCAAATATGAACACTGGTGGAGTTTGGGGAAAACAGACCTTGACATCTAGGGGTTGTAGTTGCTGGGATTTATAGTTCACCTATAATCAAAGGGTGTTCTGAACCCCACCAATGATAGAATTGGGCCAAACTTCCCACACAGAACCCCCATTGCCAACAGAAAATATTGTATATTCTGAAGGTCTTCAGCGATTTTCTGCCTCAATAATCTGAGTTATATGATTGTGAGTCCTTCCACACAGCCTAATATCCCAGAATATCAAGGCAGGAAATCCCACATTATCTGAGTGTGGACTCAGATACCCCAATTCAAAGCAAATATTGTAGGATTTTCTGCCTTGATATTCTGGGATATAGGGCTGTATGAAAGGGCCCTCAGTGGAAGAGCCCTGAGAGTACAGTATTGTGTTGTCATTGTGTTGTCAAAGGCTTATTCATCATTGGTTTTTAACTTTTTCTATTTCACATTGTTTCTTTGCTCTAGTTCAAATACTGACATTTTATTGCCTTACTTTATGTTTTCCTTATTCTATATTGTGTTTTTTCATTGCTGGCCATTGACCAAGATAATATACCCAAGGTTTTTTTTTCTTTTTTAGTCCTGGAGGAAGGGAAGGTTTCCAGGGCTTTTTGATGGATTGGTAAAAACTAATAATAAATAGGAGCCTATGTTTGAGCATTGGAGTACGACTACAACTTCTATAATTCTATAGTAGTGAATTGTGGTAGCTACAGGGGTGTCAAACTGCATGCATTAATTCTCTTGTGTAGATGCACCCCTAGGTCAAAAAAGACCTCAAGGCAAACAATAACATAATAATAACAATAACAACAACAACAATAATAATAATAATAACAAGTTGTGCCGCAAATACCATCTGCCTGCAACAAAGAACTGGTGGGATCACAAGCCGGAAAAAATTACAGAAAATGAACACATCAAACTCCTCTGGGACTTCTGAATTCAGACAGACAGAGTTTTGGAGCACCTCACTCCTGACCTCATGATCATGTTAAAAAACAAAGTATGGATTGTCAATGTTGCAAACCCAGGTGACAGCAGGATTGAAGAGAAACAACTGGAAAAGCTGACACAATATGAGGATTTAAAGCTCAAACTGCAAAGACTCTGGCACAAACCAGTCAAGGTGGTCCCAATGATGATTGGCACACTGGATGCAGTGCCTAAAGACCTTGGCCTGCACTTAAACACAATCAGCGCTGACAATATTACCATTTGCCAGCTGCAGAAGGCCACCATACTGGGATCTGCATGCATTATTCGCTGATAAATCACACAGTCCTAGACACTTGGGAAGTGTCCGATGCATGATCTAATACAACAGCCAGCAGAGTGTCTGCTGTGGACTCATCTTGTTGTGTTAATAATAATAATAATAATAATAATAATAATTATTATTATTATTATTATTATCCCACCACCATCTCCCCAAAGGGGACTTGGAGTGGCTAACATGAGGCCAAGCCCAACAATTACAACAGATCAAAATAAAATACATGCTGCAAATAATAAACATGAAATAAAATGTAGACAAAACAAGGTAATACAAAGTCAAACACAGGTAATGAAATAAAATAATAGAAATGTGCACAGCAGTCTGGGCCAAATTACAAGGGATAGAATTGAAAAAACATAAAAAGTATGTGAATGATAATAACAGAAGAGAGTCATAGAATTGGAGTTGAAAAGGACCTCTGAAGGTCAATTATTCCAACGTCCTTCCAGTGTAAGTATTTTTCTGCATCTGTAAAAGACATTTTCTCATCCAGAAAAAAATAATAAAAGCCTCCTGGAGCAGTGCAGGAATTGTATTATGTGCCCATCCCTTTCTTCTACAATAAATGAAATGCTCCCTCTTTCCTTCACAAAGGTAGATGGGCTCTCATTAAACCAGATTCAAGGACTTTAGAGGAGGCTTCATCAGCTGGATAAAGAGACAGAAAGCCTCACGAAAATACACCAAGCCGTCTTGGCTTTGTACATCTTTGGCACTAGGGGCAGAAAACCCATTAAGCTGTGTACAGACAGGCATAGTGAGGTTAGATCTCTCAGGAGTTTCATGCCCTGGGAGAAAAGGCTCCATTCTTTGCAGCATGTTCTATGTGCAGTAAGTTTCCACCAAGGTCTGGTTTCTTTTCATGTTTTCCATTATCTTCTCTCATAGTACAAAGACAACCCAGTGGCTTAATGGTAATTTTTGAAATGCAGGTGCTCCTTATGACCTAATAGTGCAGGCAGTTATATCTATGCATAACAACAAACTATTTCGATCAATCTCCCACCACCAGAAATGGTCTTTTTGTAAGGTTAATGAATATCATTTGCACACTAAGATTATCCCCATGTTTTGCATTATAGCAGAAGATACAGTGGGCTTTTGATATTTGCTGGGAATTGGTACTAGGACCTTCCATGGTTACCAAAATCCATGGAAACGCAAGTCTTGTTATATACAATGGCATAGTAAATGGTGTCCCTTACATGAAAGTTTGTTTAAAAAAAAATCAAGCTGTCAGTGGCTAAATCTATGAGTACCAAGAGCCAATTGTCTTTCAATGAAAAGAGCATCCTTGACTTTCTGCTGCCCTGGAGACTAGGATGCGGAACAATGGCTTCAAACTACAGGAAAGGAGATACCACCTGAACATTAGGAAAAACTTCCTGTGAGAACTGTTCAGCAGTGGAACTCTCTGCCTCAGAGTGTAGTGGAAGCTCCTTCTTTGGAGACTTTCAAACAGAGGTTGAATACCACCTGTCAGGTGTGCTTTGAATTCGATTTTCCTGTTTCTTGGCAGGGGGTTGACTGGATGGCCCATGAGGTCTCTTCCAACTCTATAATTCAGACAAAATGACTAAAAGACTAACCACATTGGAGAATTGCAGCTGTCTGATACCACTTTACCTTCCATGGGTCGATCCAATAGAATCCTGGAATTTGCAGCTTTTTGTGGCACTAAAGCTCTCTGACAGAAAAAGGTAAACATCTCACAAAACTACACAAAAATTCCATAGCATTGAGTCATGGCAGTTAACATGATGTAAAACTGCTATAATTATGTAGTGTGGATATAGCCTAAGTCAGTAAAGCCTATACACCACTTCCTTGGGATCTATGGAGCCAATTAGAAATAAACACTGTAAATATAAACAGCAAAGGTGTAAACAATTTGCAGAATTAAATCAAACTTGTAATTAAACAGCAGCAATATTGCTTATTTTATACTGAACCTGGCACATACAGTGTTCCAATGCTTTGCACAGTCCACAAAGTACAAGTGCAGAATTCTTATTCCTGCTAAACAGAATTCCTCTTCTCTTCTGTTCTCTGTTTCACATTCACTCCTTTAAGATCCCTCTAGGGATGCAGCTATACTGTTGAATTAATGCTGTTTGACACCACGTTAACTGCAATGGTGCAATGCTAGGGAATCCTGGGATTTACAGTTTGGTGATGCATTAACCATTCTGGCACAGAAAGCTAAAGATCTGTAAAACTACAGCTACTAGGACTGAGCCATGGCAGTTAAGGTGGTGTCAAACTGCATTCATTCTGCAGTGTAGATACACTTTAGGGCAGAGGTTTCTGGGCCTAGACCAGGCATGGGCAAACTTCAGCCCTCCAGGTGTTTTGGACTTCAACTCCCATAATCCGTAACAGCCTACCAGCTGTTAGGAATTGTGGGAATTGGGTTCCAAAACTCCTGGAGGGCCAAAGTTTGCCCATGCCTGGCCTAGACTCTCTTCTCTGGTTTTCAGCATTGTTTTGAAATGTGAAACAGTTCACGTGTACCTGAATTCTTAATTAAGTAGACTTGACCTTTTTTAAAAAAATGCAATCGTGTCCATGAATTCTAGGTGCTCTTGGCTATATTTCAGAGGAAGGAACTGGAAAAACTAGCTGCATATTCCTTGCCTAAGAAAGCCCTATGGGGTCACCATAAGTCACCAGGTATCTTGAAGACACACAAACACATACTGTATAACTGGTTGTTCTGAACTGATCATGCTTCAGGACATCACCACAAACTGTCCCTTATCACATTGCTTCTTAAATTGTGTCTCCCAACCCCAAATGGGGTCTCCTTATCTCAATGTTGGGGGTCAACATGTTTCTGTAAGCAACAACATGTGGTGTTTACAGTGAATTGTCTATATACATGGGGTCATGTAAAATTTATTGGGCAGAGGAGTCATGAAAATAATTATCAGTGGCTGTGAGTGGAAAAAGTTTAAGAAACCAGGCCTTATTGCATAATCCTTCTGACATCATCAAGGTCTGCCTCCTGTGATATCACACTTCTCAAGGGTTGGTCCTAAAATCTCAGAGCCTGGGATAATCCTCGCATGGTTACCCCACACTAAGGTACCACTGGATAGAAGTGACCTGCTCTTCCTTGGGTTGAATGCTGAACCCAGACCCACTGAATCTTGGAATCTTTCTCATGCATCTCCCAAATATTACTGATAGAAGAGTGGCATAATATTATGTTCGATACAGTAATCTCCACATTTGCTGGGGTTAGGAGCACAGATTCCTTGCAAAGGTATGAAAACCAGGAATTAAAAAAAAATCTCTAGAAATCTCCAGCATGTCTCTATGCTCAACATTTGCTGCATGACCATAGAATTGCATGACACAAAATAGATGAGAAGAGATACGTCACTCTAGGATGTGAAATTGACTCTAATGATCCAAAGAGTTCTGCATTTTTTTAAAAAAGGCAGTGTCATGACTGCACAATTAGAGCAGTTTGAGTCCACTTTAATTACCATGGTTGCATACTTTGTAATTCTGGCATTTGTATTTTGATATAGTGTAGTGCACCTACCTTATGTGCTCTTTCTCGTAATCTTTGCCACCTTGACCACACATTGACATTGGCCTCACATTTTCCAGTTTTCACCTGTGAAATGCTGAAGGATATGCCATGGTTTGACCAAGGCAATCTTATACTTCACTACTGCTTCCCCTTTTCTGCCATGACAGCCAAGGACATCATAACACTTCCATGTGCACATCAAAATCCAACAGCCAGCATGACCATTCAGCCAACAACACAACGGGCAAACTACTAGCATATCTACAGATTCAGTGACTCACTACTACACTTACAACTTATAGTCTAGCATGTCTGACAAAACATTGCACATCTCTTAAGCAGGAAACCTGCTCAGCAACACAATGGTAGCTGCTCTCCTCCACACTCCAGTTGAGCTGCCTCTGGAATCTACAAAGTTTTTCCATTGTTAAATGCTTACTTCAGTATTCTGGGGAATGAAAGGAGCTTCTGCAGGGAAATTCCAAGCTAAGTTCTTGTATTTCCAAGCTCACATTCTAGAATAGCCTTTCCAACCCAAAGTGAAACTTTGCAGAGTCAAGGGGTCAGTATGAAATGAGTGTAAGAAACAGAATTCAAGACAGCATTACTGAAGTAAGATCAGGTGTGCTTCTTTGGAGGACGCCTAGACTCCATATAATTTCCCCTTTAATTTTTTTTTAGTGTACAGGATGAAAAATGTCACACTTTGAGGAAGAGGTATCAAGCAGAGCAATACCTGTCTTGCACCATCAGCCCAAGCGAACTGTCTGGCCATCACCCATGGGGAAACCATGCGAGGGGGGATATAGTTCCAGTGCTCTCTAGGATGTGGGGGACACTTCCCTTGGCTCATCAGTCAAACAGCACGTGCATACATATGTATGCACACTCACAAATACAAATATAGATACTTATTTAGGCTGACTCAGTGACACAGTAACAGACTCTCAGCAAATAAAATTCTCACAGGCTTAGTTCCTCATCAGCATGCAAATGTTTCTTTTGGCCTATGGAGACATAAACCAAGAATACAGATGGGTGAACAGACAAACACATCTCTCTTTTCTTCCAACAAGCTCCAGGCAACATATGCTAATGTCTGTTATTACATACTTTAGTGTTGTTTATAAAATGGTATACAACAATATAGCTATATGAAACCTATCATGGCATATTCTTACCAAGATCTGTTCACATGGACTTGTCTTTGCCTTCTTCTGAGAGTATATGACATCTCCGAGGTCACCTTGTGGGCCTTCCATGTCTAAACAGATTCAAACTCTGATCTTCAAAGTTTGACATGTAAACCATTACACCATGCTGGCTCTATGGATTCTCCAACATATCTTGTTTTGAATACCCCATGGGTTATGTTCAAATTGAGAGGTTGTGGATGGCCCAAGATCATACAATAAGCTTTATAGTACACCAGAGACACAAAAGTGAGGGTTTTTTCCCTGTTCCAGTGGTGAGAATCATATGACCCTTGGATGCTGTTGTAGTGTCTGTTAATGTTATAAGCTTCTTTATGTCTTGCTCAAGAGATAAAAGCAGAATATAAATAAATAGAAGACAAAGATGATGATGATGATGATGATGAAGTGGTAGTAGTAGATCACTTAAATTTATAGCAGCTTCATGAATAAGAGGCCTGCAAAATACTCAATTTTAACAACCTTCCACCCTGCTTATAAATTCAGGGTTTTCGTTTCCTTGGTTGAGTAAATCTTCTTACAATGTGGTCTTCCTCATTTCCTACGGCCTCACGTTGTTCATAGCATTATCATGTTTTCTAATGTGAAATATCATCCCATAAGGTATCCCAAGTACAATGGCTTCAGTTTTGGCTTTCAGAAAGAGTTCATGTTTGATATTTTCCAGGATCCCATTTGTGGGTTTTTTTGCAGTCCATGGTATCTATAGAACTCCCTCCAGCCTCACATTTCAAATGAGTTGCCTTCCCACGAGCTTTCATCGCTATTCAGCTTTCACAACTAAGCACAAGATCCAGCAACACGTGAAGGATGTTGACCTCTGAGTGTTGGCCCACCAAGGCACTAGACTTTTCTTTGTGTTGGAATTCAGTGGTCCTGTGAGGCAAGAAGCTATGCTGAGAGTAGCAGTGCTGCTGGTAGGCTCTCCCACATCAGTCAAGCTTTTATTGAGAAGCCAAAGTAAAAGTAAACGATTGGGCAGCAAAGCAGTGACATTGACAGAAGATCTCTCACACACAACAGAAGTGGCACTTTCACTCTGTAGTTTTGAAAGAGGCACTTCTGATATCTTTTAACACAAAAACCCTATGATGAGACAATCCAACAACTTCCAAGGGCCAAACAATTCCAACCCTTCTTGTAGTCACAGGCCTAGTACACTAAACCCTACAGACACCGTGTCCTGTGCCATTTGAACTGGATACTACAAACCTACCCCATATTGCATACTTAATATGAAAGATAACCTCAATCAGGAGGAGAGGGGAGGATAGAGCTAGCATTGTGCATGACACTTTACAAATGAAAGAACAACAAAACACACATTGTAGGATTGTATGCCCTTGTTCCTATAATCCTTTCCAGTAACACCAATGAAAGAGGCAATCACTATTTCTAATCCCCGTGTGGCATTCAGTTCCCTCAAGTAACTTTGCAGCTATAGAAGCATCACATCATCCAGGTTATATCAATCATACCCTGTACAACAAGCTTCTACAAGAAAGGTGTCAACACAGGAAGCTGTTCAATTATTTCAACAGGTGATCACATGAATTAGTCACTTTATGCATAAGAGCCTGGTCATCAACAGGCTTCACAGATAACCACCAGTGCACATGTGTATAGAAAACACTGAGCGTCATCAGTAAGTTATGCTCTCCCAAAAGCTCACAGTTCATATTACATATACATTTAGCTACTGATGCATTTCCTCTTCAATAAGCACGTATGAACTGATTGCAAAAATCGCCTGCGAAGATGTGGTTCAACAAGGCCTGTAGGTCTATATCTGTTTCTCATTGACACAAATATATAGCATACAGAAATTGTACACAGATTTGGGCTACAGATGCTTTCAATTGCCTAACAATGGTCCTCATTAAAGAAGCAAGAATCTGCCCCTAAACATTACACCCTTAAAAGTTTGATCTATATATAGCGCGGCATGCTTATCAACAGATAATATGTTCCAGGACTACAAATAGACACACAAAACCATGGATAATAGTGAACCTTACAGAATGAATAATTTGAAGGAAGCATACCATAGAAGTGCCTGGAGGACCTAGAAAATGTCTAGAGAGAATATTTTGTCAGATGCAGGTAAATGAAACTGCAAGTCCCAGTCCCATAGATATAGAAGCCATACTATACTGTAAAATGGGACTACTTATAGTAGCAATAGAACCATTCTATATAATGAACTGATTTACTGCATGTCTCCCTCTGTTTCTTTATGGGCCACTAATGGCACAATGATTCTTATCACCTGAATATAAACATGCTGGAAACCACGTGAATTCAAAAGCATCGCCACCTAGTATTTCAGAATAATATACTACGTAGCTATCTGAGAAACAGCTACCAGTACTATGCTAGGCCTATCAAGGAGAGGAGTGAAGCACATTTATAAATTATATTGCTTAATGGCTTTATGAATACACTGGCTGAAGGGAGTCCAGTCATTGCTGGCATACAGCACTGTTGATATGAAGCCATTAGTATGCACAGCACTTAAAGTTGTTCAGAGGGATAGATTGCAGCTGTAAAGAACCTATGATTTAAAATTCAGCACAAGTAAAACAAGGGAAGAATGGAACGGCAGACTAGAATTCATAAAGAGTTGCTTTATTTTTGGGATCATACCTCCTAGAACCCACCAACCAACATGACCCCTGGAGCATTATGTGTGTTGGAGTCCAAAAAGCAACATTTCCATGCTCCAGGAACCATAATAAAGGATTGGGCTTTGTTATAGGCAAAATTAGGAAGGATTGGGAACAAAGAGGTTGTGACAAAGGCTTCAAAAAAAGTGGGGGAGGAATAGTACAGCATTTCTCAACGTGGGGGTCAGGACCCCTGGGGAGGTCACAAGGGGGTGTCAGAGGGATCACCAAAGACCATCAGAAAACACAGTTTTCTGTTGGTCATAGGGGTTCTGTGTGGGAAGTTTGGCCCAATTCTATTGTTGATGGGGCTCAGAATGTTCTTTGATTATAGGGAACTAAAGATCCCAGCAGCTAAAACTCCCAAATGTCAAGGTCTATTTTCCCCAAGCTCCACCAGTGTTCACATTTGGGCATATTGAGTATTTGTGCCAAGTTTGGTCAAGACCCAACACTAGTAGAGTCTACCGTGCTCTCTGGATGTAGGTGAACTACTACTCCAAAACTCAATGCCCATCAAACCCTTCCAGTATTTTCTGTTGGTCATGGGAGTTAGTGGAGTTCAGAATGCTCTTTGATTGTAGGTGAACTATAAATCCCAGCAACTACAACTCCCAAATGATAAAATCAACCCCACCAGTATTCAAATTTAGGCATATTGAGTATTTGTGCCAAATTTGGTCCAATGAATGAAAATACCTCCTGCATATCAGATATTTACATTATAATTCATAACACTAGCAAAATTAGTTTTGAAGTAGCAACAAAAATAATTGGTTGGGGGTCACCACAACATGAGGAACTGTGTTAAGGGGTTGCAGCATTAGGAAGGTTGTGAAACACTGGAATAGAAGGAGATGAGATGATATAACATGATATAGGTGTCCTGGGGAATTGTGCTATAGGTCTAAAGAAAAATTGTAAGATCTTGAAACTGCAACAGTCATCCAAATAATGGAATGGACGTGTGTGTGTGTGTGTGTGTTGAGAGAGAGAGAGGTCGAGATCTTTTGGGATGCAAAAACTGCAATATATGGGGGTGAAAGGTTATACAGGGATTTGAAGCTAAGGTTAAAAAGAATGTACTGGATCTAAGACAAGTCAGAGAGGCAATGTAGGAGCTTCAGAAGGGGCATCACTTGATGAGAGCAACAAAGACAGTTGAATTATTTTGGCTGCAGAGCACAAGATACACATCACATCCAGTGGGGATCCAGGGAATGAACTGGATGATAAGAAGGGGAAAGACTGCAATAGCAAGACTAGAAATGACCAGGCCATAGATGGCGAGTTTCTCCATAAAAAGAGAATCATGCACACCAAGTGCTCATTCCAGTATCAAATTACAAGCCTGGTACACATATAGTTTTCAATATTGCAGCTGTTTTTAATGTATTTTGGGATGCTGAGTTCTAAAAACACAATAAAAGTCATACCGCACACAGCTTCTTCACAGATTTTATTGCTAATTTCTATACAAAGTTCATTCAGTCATATATCACAACATAAAAACGCCAGAACAAGTTGTGAAAAAGTGTACGTGATGTAGCAAATGTGAAGTCATTGTTTGGCTTTAGAATACCAAATTCCTATAAAACCAGGATACATTTTTAAAGATTTTTATTACTCTCCATTTTTGCAGACTTGTGGATTCCCACAGGAAGACTAAAAAGTGCATGAAGTAGTGTAAAAGGAAAACTCGCTTTCATAAAAAGAGATAGTTTCCTTTCTGCACATGCAAGTCTTTTCTGTGAAGTGGGGGTAAGGAAAGCATTGCCACGTGGAATCTCAAATCTCTAGAATTCCAAATGTCACTTTGAAAGCAGTATCTTTAAAAACATCCTTCCAATTAAATATCAAGGGACAGTTTGGCCTTAAGTAATCTGAACACAAAACCTCCAAGCATGCCTGCCATAGATGTGGGCAAAACATCAGGAGAGAATGCTTCTGGAACATGGCCATACAGCCCGGAAAACTCACAGCAACCCACAAAACAGATTTCTTGTTATTTCTGAAGCAATCTCCCACAGGGTCAAGCACTTGCTCTTGTTTCCATCTCTGTTGCCCACCCAACTGTAGAGTTTATCAAAAAGCAGAAAAAGAAGCACTGAAGCCTTTACTTTAGAGAAGTTATTTTGAATAAGGTATTATTTGAACAACCAACAATGCTTTAACCACCTACGTCGGGCTCCTAAAACACAGGTTGGTTTTAAATACAGTGTTTTAAAGCAAGTGTAGAACCATATTTGGTCTTCCTAGAAATTGGAATGTGTTCACTCATTTCTACTACCATGATAGTTGGATGATGAATGTCACTTCACTGCAATAGCTATTAACTGTTTACTAAAAACAGAAGTAAAACAAAAATAAACTACATGTTAAACTAGACATAAAAGTAAATGAGAACATCAATAAATCTGCACAGATTTCAAGCATCTGAATAACAATAGAGTTTGTAAGACAGAAAATAAATTAGTACCCAAAAATTAACTGTTATAAGATTTGGCTAAGCAGTAAAATAAAAATCTACTTACATCAGAATATTTGTGTGAGTCTCTCTTCCTGACCACTTGTTTTATTTGTACAGGCAGTCCCCAAGTTACAAACAAGATAGGTTCTGCAAGTTTGTTCTCAAGTTGAATTTGTATGTAAGTTGGAACAGGTACATTTTTTACACGTAACTCCAACGATATATGCCACATATATAATTTTAGATTTAAATAGCAAGGGGAAGGGTTAACACACCTATGACATTGCATTGCTGTCTGTGCGCCTATTCAGAAGATTTCGCCTCAATTTCTGTCCCTGTGTTAGTTGGATTTTGAAAAATTTGGCTTGCTGTGGAGACAAGGATTGGGGATAAAGCTTCAGTGGAGACCGCTTTTCTCCATAACTCTTCCAGAAGTGAATTTCCCTCCCAAGAGACAGATTTTTCTCACTTTCATCACACTAGAGAAAAAATCCACTTAAAATCTGGTTTCTGCCTCCTGCAGAATTCTGCAGTTTGTTGTTTAGTGAGGCTGTTAAAGGCTCCTCCCTAAACTACAAACCCCAGAATTCTGCAGGAGGCAGAAACCGGATTTTAAGTGGATTTTTTCTCTAGTGTGATGAGACAAGTCTCACCCCCATTCTTAACTATGAGTCGAATGTAAATTGGATGTTTATAACTCGCGGACTGCCTGTACTTGCAACAAGCATATGTTTAATTTTGCCATTTCAGGATTATTTTGCTTCAACAAGAAAGACATTACCAAAGGTAAATGTTGAGAGGAAAGAGTCAGAGCTGGATCTAACAACTAAATGGGGTAAAAGTACAGGATCGTGAGGTGAATTCTTGATTATGTCACAGATACAATAGCAAAGTTTGTTCACAGGTCTTAAGGAAAAATCTTCTCCCAGAGACAGTGAAGGCATGGTTTGAAATTTTCATAGAGCAAACACCCATCAGAGAGATGAAGCATAAGGAAAGACAGGTTCATAGCTTGCCAAGGCATGGGTACCTTTAAAATGCTTGACTCTGTAAGACATATTTAGAATAACTAATATCTGCCAATTCACGCAGAGCCACAATAATATATAGTCTGGTTTTAATTAGCTAGCTGCCCTTTAAATATCAATTCTGTTGGGGAAAGACCACAGCTGAGAGAAGATTATTAGTTCTGACAGCAGAGTAAGAAAATCTGATTTATTTGGCTGTCGTGAAAAACAGCCATAGCCTATTAGAATACATGTACAGATGTTTAACTCAGCATATGACAACATACCTCTGGACCAAGGGGAGAGTGTCAGTTTGTTTACTTTGGCTCAAGCAAATGGAACGGTTTACAGTTCGTAAATGATGTTTAGAGAAAACTATGAAGTGGGTGCTGTCACAGAGAATTCAGTAACAGATTTATTCAAGATATGGTCTCAGTGATGTATTAATATTAATTTTCACCCATCAATAAACAGGGAAGACCACAAACATGTTGACCGTTATCCATAGGTGATTTGTTTGCATATTTCACATCAAGAGTATAGTCTGACCTTAAGACAGACAAATTTTAATTGTTCATACTCAGCCATTCTTGGTTCTTTCAGTTCTGTGCCAAGGACTAACACTATAGATATTCAAAAGGACCACCTTTTTGACAAGCCTATAAATGGGCCAAATGAAAACAACTGAAGTTGTATCTACGGCCTCTTCCACACAGCTAAAATCCCACAAGATCTGCTTTGAACTGGGATATATGGCATTGTGGCCTCAGATAACTCGGTTCAAAGCAGATATTGTTGGTTATCCTGCCTTGATATTCTGGGTTATATGGCTGGGTGGAAGGGCCCTAAAACAACTCCTTCAGTGAAACCTCCAAAAATTGAACCTCTGCTCAGCTCAGTCCCCTTTTAAAATGTAATGAAACCAGCAAACGGATGTTTATCTTTTCATCCATGATCTTGTAAATATGTATAATTATTCAAACTAAAAATATTGGGTACATTGCTGAATCCAACACTGGAGTCTCACTTATATGGGTCGCCAGAACGTTGGATAAGCAAAAATCTCGGATAATACGGAGGGATTAAGGAAAAGCCTACTAAACGCAAGCAAAGGCCTCCCGCCTTCAGTCCTTCCTCCCTCCCTTCCTTCCTCCCTTCCTTCCTTCCTTCCTTCCTTCCTTCCTTCCTTCCTTCCTTCCTTCCTTCCTCCCTCCCTCCCTCCCTCCCTCCCTCCCTCCCTTCCTTCCTTCCTTCCTTCCTCTATTTCCCTCTTCTATAAAGCAAATGTTTCTCTACTAACGAGAGAGAGAGAGAGAGAGAGAGAGGAAACATGGCCCAGGGCTGCAAGGAGGGAGGCAAGGCAAGGATGGGCACTGAGGTCAAGAGCGCCAGAGAGCAAGGCCAGCAGAGCAGCCAGGGCAGTGGACAGCCTTGGTGTGGCTCCCCTGCTTCCCCGAAGCCTTGCCTGGCCTGAAGGCAAGGCCCCAGGGAGGAGAGAGACAGCAAGGAGGGAAGTGGAGTCCAGAGCAGGAGTCAGAGGAAAAAGAGAGGAAGGAAGGAAGGAAGGAAGGAAGGAAGGAAGGAAGGAAGGAAGGAAGGAAGGAAGGAAGGAAGGAAGGAAGAAACGGGAGCATTGTTGCAATTCTCTGAGGAAGAGCCTTGTTTTTATTCTTCTAAGCCAGAAGCAGCCAAGGCGCATCTGATAATATGGAATGCCAGATAAGCAAAGGTTGGAAAAGCAAGGCTCTACTGTAATTTAACATTTGGGTGTAAGAAATAAAGTGAAGTGAAGTGTATCATGCTTTACCTGTCCAGCTTGATTGGCCACAGGTCACCCAGTTTCCATGGCTAAGTGGAAATTTGAACCCTGGTTTCCCTGTGTCCTGATCCAATGCTCAAATAATGCTAGCTCTCTAGGAACTTCAATTTCTATTTATTTATTTGTGCAATTTATTATTTCTATTTCTATTTGCTTTATTTTTATCCTACCTTTATTCCAGTATAGGGACTCAAGATGGCTATGCTTCCCCAACCTCATTATTTCATTTCACATTGCTGGTTTTGAATAAAACCTTTGCTGAGACATTTTGTACTGTTCTCTTTTGTAAAAAACAAAAACAAAAAAACAACAAAACAAAAACAAAAAACAAAAATCTTATTTCCATGTTATTTATCCCTCAGTTAAATCTGCTGTTAAAGAAGTCCAAAAACACATACATATTTCACTAACTGTGGTATACATTATGACTCTCATATCAGCAAGGAATATATTCCAGCACTTTATGTTTATACTTGAAACTGCAAACCCTGTATTTTGACTATACTTGAGCTGGAAAAGTACCTAGAGTTGCACTGGAGGACCTTGGGTATATTTATAATTTTAATTAATGCAGTTTGACACTTTGCCATGGCTCAATACTATGGAATCATTTTTTTTTTTTGCATAAGAACCAGATTTTTCTGTATAGAAAACAATATTTTTGCATAGAAATATTATTTTCTGTGCAGAAAATGTTTTCACAGAAAACAAACAGCTGCAATTTTTGAACAAAATATATACTGAATTGTTAAAATTTCTGTCAGTTTGGGATTCTTCCTATCACTTGATGTGAAATACAGAAATCAAATTACATAATCAGAAAAAATGGAGAAAACTCTGCAAAAATAGGACTAGCAGATTGTCATAAAAACAAAAAACAAAAAGGAAGCAGAAGTAGTTGCTGAAGACAAGGTAGAAGGAAGCAGGAAAAGAAGATAACATTCCTGATGGATAAATCCAATGAAGGAAACAACAGCCTCGACCCTGCAAGATCTGAGCTAAGCAGTTGATAACAAGTCCATGTGAAGGTCTCTAATTCAACTTATGACAACCCTATGACAAAGATAGTTCTAACAAAGAGATCCCCAAACCAAAGCCTGTATGCTGGATGCAGCCCTCTAAGGTCATTCACCCATCCCCTTCCCTAAACTTTAGACTTCGGTCACCCTAAGTCTGAAACGACTTGAAGGCACACAACAACAATTCTTAACCTAATTATCTCATGAGCCAAAAGCAGGCTAACACTTCCCATTGAAATACTGGTTAGTAAGTTTATGTCAGTTAAAATTGTTCTTCATTTTAAATATTGTATTGTTAGTTCATGTTTTTTTACACTAGAAATAAGATATATGTGGTGTGTATAGGAATCCATTCATTTTTTTTCCAAACTATAGTCTGATTCCTCAATCGTCTGAGGAAACATGAATCAGCTCTCAGCGCAAAACATTTGAGGACCCCTGCTGCAATGCATCCTACCATAGTAACTTATCTATGGATCTTTATCACTTTTTCCTTCTCATAAAAACATATGCCCTATGCCTCCACCCCCTATAGCAATATAGAAATGAATCTCTCCTCCCTCAATTGTATTTATTTATTTTTTAAGCAGCAGAATTTCTAAAGCCCTAAGTTCCACTCATTTTGCTTTCGGGGTCAAACACCTACTTTTGCATTTGGTTTGATTTGCCCGGAAAGTATGTTTTGTTCAGGGGAAAATGTTTCTTTTTCCACGTGTCAGCATATTTACGTGCATGCCAAGGAAAACTGGTTGGAAACTCTGGTTAATTGACACCAGCAGGGCCACAAGACAGTCACCAGATACTGAAAATTAGGGAGAAACTTGTGAATAGGAATGGCAACAAACCAAAGCAAAATGGCTGAGAAAAGCAGTATACAAATGTGGCAAATAAATAAATAAATAAATAAAGTATAGGGTGCGGGGGGGGGGGGGGGTTAGGCTGCACACACATTCCAACATTTTATCTGAGTCAGAAGGGAAAATGCTTGTTACAGAAGGGTAAACCATAAGAAGAATCAGCCAGATATATTTGGCAACAAGAACCCCTATTTGCTGTATTTTTAAGGAGTTCTCTCATAATTGCTACTTAAGTAATGTGCTTTAGAAAGCTTTTCCAGGAAAGCCACAAGAGATGCCAGATGAAATCTTAAACCCAAACTTTTAGGCAATTTCTTATGGATAAAACAGCACTGAACACACAGAAGCAGGTATACTTGTTTGTAGTAGACAGTTTTTGTTACAACTATCAACCATTTAATAGTACTACTCCTCAGCACCATTAAAAACAGAGTCATCCAAAAGAAGCCAACCCAACAAGCCACTCTGCTTGGTGAAGTGCCCTTGCAAAGAACACATCATGAGTCCTGTCAGCTCTGATCATATCTGTCCAGCTTTCTGACTGTAAATGCCTGGCGGTATCAAAGAGTTCATGAGTTCTAAGGGAACAGCAAGAGAGGGGAGTCACAGCCAGGCTTGGGTCAGTGCATGCCGTCTACATAGTTCAGTAGAGGTTTGCAGAAACCAGCAAAGAGCGTGAGACAACCTGTGGTCAGATGTATCCCAAGGGATGTAAATAGCAGCAAGGACTAGTCAGAAGTGAAGGCCAGTGGAATATGCCAACTCAAGTAACCAGGAGAGCAATCAGCAAGAGTTCAAGAACACAGAAAATAGGGGACAAGCCAAAGTTTCACATTGTTCTCAACCTTAGTTTCTGGATATTTGTGTTTAGCCTTGGATGCAGTGTTCCAACTAAGGTCCAATCTTGATTCTCATCTTCCAAAGAGGAATCCTACATGAATTGCATAGGAATTATTTGTCTTGTGAGGAGAGAAAGGAAGAAAACAACTGAACCTAGCAGAGAAGATTTCACCACAACCACCACACATGAAATCCCAGAGCACATTACAGGTGATTTTCCTTTCACATTTATGCAAAAGTCTCTTGTGGTTGAGAAGATTTGCATAGAGATTCCTGCCTTAAAACATCAGTTGCCCTTTGTCAGATAAAGGCAATGAACTAGAAAGAGAAAATAATCTAAGAAAATAAGTACCACTGAAATTGAGTGCAGTTCCTAGAGCTTTTTAAATTGAATGTTGGCACAGGTGCCATGCCAAGAGAGTGAAAGCAATGCTCAGTCATAGCTTAAGAGACTAAATTCAGGAAGGGAACATCAAGTCTCTTTAGATCACAGTGACAGAACAGGCTGTCAGGTTACTTCAGAGTGAAAGATTTTATCACTTAGAGATATAGTAAACAGAACACTTTATGGCAGGAGTATGCATGTTGAAGTCTTGGGATTAGTTCCATTGTTGATATATTAAAAGGGGTAGCATGAGGAATCTGACAGCACCCCTCCATGACAACAAAAGGTTGTGGGATCATTTTTTATCTTATATAAAGTCCACACAGAGTGTGGACAATATTCACAGCTTGGAAAGATCATTTTGGACTACAATTCCCAGAACTGCCCCTGCCAGAATAAATTATAAGGTGTGCCCTGAGAAAGAGGATACCAACTGGCAAGAAAAAGAACACACACATTTGGCTGTGCATTTCATTTATACACATAACCCACATCACAGCCCAACTCTTTTATGTGCCTAAATTTTTCCCAGCTACAAGGTCTCAAATTATATGAAGCCATTCACATACTTCAGTAGCCATCTCTCAATTTCAATTATCCCATGGCTCGCCTGATGGTTGACACTAGCTGTGAGAGGAGGCCACACTCCAGTTGGCAGGGTTACACCCGAGTGGCAGGTGCCTGTTCTAAAGATTCATTGTCACTTACCCTAAAGGTAGCATCATTAGCACAGAAGGGAAATTAACAGTCCAGGCACCGTGATTTATCTCTCAAGGGTGGGAGGAAAGGGCAGCCTTGGGAATGCCTTTCCTTTTAAACCATCACTTCTTTTATTCTAAAATATTTGTTCTCAGAAAGGGGAGGAGGTGCCCTTTCATTCGGCACAGCAGTTTCATTTTTTTGCAAGCTGTATTTATCACTGAAATGGCTGGCTCCATCTGCAGCTTGGAGACCTCGCTTTTTGCCCATTCCCATCCATAGGGATTTGGACCCATAAATCACTTATTAAGCAGGCTGAATGGGGTGCAAGGCAGGAATACTGCAGCTGCTTCTGTGATGGCAAATAGCTTCCTGATATCATCTTAATGTTTTGCCCCCCAGAGACTTCTGGGTTTCCTATATCACTCCCTGACACATTGTGGCTGCTGGCACACAGCTGAGTCAGCAGAGAACCTCCTGAGGATTGCACAGTGCCTCATAAAGTCTCAAGGTGAAAAAATGGCAAAAGGTAAGGAGCGTAACAAATCCTTCAAGCCAATATGTCTCATTACCCGGCTTTAAAAGCGGTTGTCAACACATCCCCCACACCCTGTCCTTTTACCTTCCTAGGTACCCCTCTGTGCAAATCTGAGAAAAATAAGAGGGCTTAGGGACAGAATACATTCCCCAGAAATGCAGGAAATGGTGTGCTGAGAAATGCACGAAAGGATTGGAAAGGGTCTTTAATTAACCCATTTCCTACCCACCATTTCTCTACCTTCCAAACATAGTTGTCATGTAGATATCATTATGTGTATTTATATAAAGCTTGAACTTTAGGAATATGACTTCAGAGAGCATGGAAAAGAGGCCAATATGAGAGATCCTGGTAAAAACAGTCACAGCCTTGAGAATTTTCCTTTAAAAAAACAAACAGAGGGATATTATTTATCTGTCTGAGTCCTCTGGCACCTCACTTGTTCTCCAAGATTTCTCAAAAATTATGATGCCCACCCCTAATTCTTTATGGCATGGATATTAAGGGATATTAAGAGTTTTTATCATATCTTAAGTAATAAGTAGTGTAAGGATCAGGGCAGCAAGCAGTAAGAGCCAAGCCATTTGGCTAGCACTGTGTAATTACAGCCAGAGTGAAGTAACTGCTGGAATAATAAAGGAGTTGGAAGGTTGGAGTTTACTGAAGTATTCTAGTCTTCAGCCACTGTAAATGGACTCTCTCTATATATTTTATATAAAGTCTGCTGCAAAGACAAAGGTGTGAGTTTACTCGTTGATTGAAGGGGAAAAGCTTCCATGGCTGTTAATCTTAATTGTGACATGATGTGCACCTGAAGCTCCGGCTATACAATTATTTAATCCCACATTTCCAAGAACTTCTGTTTTGTTTTGCTTCTCTGCCGCCCTCCCCACTTAAGGGAGGTGGATGATCAATCTGTTCTCTCCTAGCACCCCCAGCACTGGCTGAAATGTGGATGGATTGGTTCCCCCTTTCTTTTCGTAAAGGAAAAAAAGGAAGAGGAGTAACCCAGTGCCACAAGGGCTTCATCCAGTTCCTCAAAGTAGGGGCTGATAATGGGGCATTGATGAGATGGATTGAAGTCCTTCCTCAAAATACTTGATTGTTAGAGGTAGTCCTAACAATCAAGTGCTCTGTGTAAAGCATAAATCATGTCAGTCCTTCCATTCACATAGCGGTAAGCTTACAGCAGGGCAAATGAAATGAGACAGACCAAGGAATTCATCTACAGTATGTTGGATCATAATAAATTGTGGCAAGTTCTTGGTGGGATGGGCATACCAAGCCACCTTGTCTCTCTCCTGAGGAATCTGTACAAGGACCAAGTAGCAACAGTCAGAACTGACCACGGAACAACAGACTGGTTCAAGATTGGGAAAGGCGTACGGCAAGGCTGCATACTCTCACCCAACCTTTTTAACTTGTATGCAGAACACATCATGCGATGTGCGGGGCTTGATGAATGCAAAGCTGGGGTGAAAATTGCTGGAAGAAACATTAACAACCTCAGATATGCAGATGACACCACTCTGATGGCCGAAAGCGAGGAGGAGCTAAGGAGCCTTCTAATCAAGGTGAAAGAAGAAAGCGCAAAAGCCGGGTTGCAGCTAAATGTCAAAGAAACCAAGACTATGGCAACAAGAATGATTGACAACTGGAAAATAGAGGGAGAAACCGTGGAGGCCGTGACAGACTTTGTATTTCTAGGTGCAAAGATTACTGCAGATGCAGACTGTAGCCAGGAAATCAGAAGACGCTTACTTCTTGGGAGGAGAGCAATGTCCAGTCTCGATAAAATAGTGAAGAGTAGAGACATCAGACTGGCAACAAAGATCCGCCTAGTCAAAGCCATGGTATTCCCTGTAGTAACCTACGGATGTGAGAGCTGGACCTTAGGGAAGGCTGAGCGAAGGAAGATTGATGCTTTTGAGCTGTGGTGTTGGAGGAAAGTGCTGAGAGTGCTTTGGACTGCGAGAAGATCCAACCAGTCCATCCTCCAGGAAATAAAGCCCGACTGCTCACTGGAGGGAAAGATACTAGAGACAAAGTTGAAGTACTTTGGCCACATCATGAGGAGACAGGAAAGCCTAGAGAAGACAATTATGCTGGGGAAAGTGGAAGGCAAAAGGAAGAGGGGCCGACCAAGGGCAAGATGGATGGATGGCATCCTTGAAGTGACTGGACTGACCTTGAGGGAGCTGGGGGTGGTAACGGCCGACAGGGAGCTCTGGCGTAGGCTGGTCCATGAGGTCACGAAGAGTCGGAGACGACTGAACGAACGAACAACAACAACAACAACATGTTGTAGTTCTCCAGGACAACATAATAAAGGCAAGTTGATGAGTTCTTGTTGAGTGTAGGCAGGAGGAAATTCCCTAGACTGAGTGTACAGGTTGAGTATGTCTTAACCAAAATGCCTGGACCAGCAGTGTTCCATATTTCAGATTTGTTCAGCCTTTGGGATACTTTTATGCATAAAACAAAGTCTGTGTACATTGAACCATCAGAGAACAAAGGTATCACTACCTCAGCCACCCATCTGGAAAATTTTGGAGCATTTTGGATTTCTGGATCAGGAATACTCAACCATACTAGATTTTGTTGCACATACCAAAAGAGACTCTTCTAAAGCATGACTTTTAAAAAGCTCCTTCAACTTTAGCTTTCCGATGCTGCTATAAACTCCCCAATTCAACTGTCAATTTTACTTTTATCACAAGAAAGCAATACATTCCTTTCCTTAGCCAATTCCTTTTGGAATGAAAACTTTTATATGCACATAAGAAGGATCAAACCTGTATGTTTAAGATAAATCAAAATAAGAAATGAGAACTTGGAAATGCCAAGTTTTCTGGTTTGACTTTGGGAAGAAAGTGAAACATTTATAATCAAGCATATATGCAGCCATAAGACGCCTGCCTTTCACTCATTTATTCATCCTAATCAATGTTGGCTTGTTACCAAATTTGAGCCTGAAATTTATCCCTGTTCTTTTCTCTTTGCAGCAGCTTCCAGAATAAGCTAAATTCAGCAAGTTCTATCTAAATGGAATATTGTTTACAGGACTGGAACCAATGCATGAAAAAAATCTATTCCAAAAATTAACTAGAACTATAAAACACAATTTGTAAAAGAGACAAGAAGTTTGCCTTAAAAATGAAATAACAAAAAGCTGAAATTTAAGTTTTGAATGTTAGCCACAGCAGAAAATATCAAAAGAGAACATACCTTCACCGCACTTTGAAAAGCATCCCAGAGCATAGAAGCTACACAGGTGAAGCTCTACTTTTAGTTGCTTCCATCTAGAACAGTGGTTCTCAACCTTTGGGTTCCGAGATGTTTTGGCCTTCAACTCCCAGAAATCTTAACAGCTGGCAAACTGGCTGGGGTTTCTGGGAGTTGTAGGCCAAAACACCTGGGGACCCACAAGTTGAGAAACACTCATCTAGAAGAAATGTGGAACACACCTGATTTTGTGCTCACCTGGAACATAAGGAAAGCCATCTAGTTGTAGATCCAAGACAGGGACAGTCCAAGAAATTTTATTCCATGAAGCAAAACAAAACATGTAATTCTCCTTCTCTGCAAAGGCAGAGTGCAAAGGTTCCAAAGTTTTGTTGTTGCTGTGAAATCCTCTTTGGACTACAGCAATGAGAGTCTCAGTCATCAACTCAGGTCTTGTAAACCAAGGTGTCCTTGAGCCAATTCATCTGCATAGTCTTCAGCTTTACTAACTGCATAATCTTATTTTCCAATGAGTCATGCTCTATAAGTTTATATACCCTGAAAAAGATGAAGGTAAAGGGTTTCCCCTGACATTAAGTCCAGTCGTGTCCGACTCTGGGGGTTGGTGCGCCTTTCCATTTCTAAGCCGAAGAGCTGGCATTGTCCGTAGACACCTCCAAGGTCATGTGGCCAGCATGACTGCATGGAGTGCCATTACCTTCCCACCGGAGTGGTACCTATTGATTTATTCACATTTGTATATTTTTGAATTGCTAGGTTGGCAGAAGCTGGGCCTAACAGTGGAAGCTCACGCCGCTCCCCAGATTCAAACCTGCGACCTTTTGGTCAACAAGTTTAGCAACCCAGCGGTTTAACCCACTGCACCACTGGGGCTCAATATACATTGAGTTGACTTCTATAAACAGTTCAGGCCTGATTTGGTCTCAGGCCCATTTATTTGTCTTTTGAACAGTCCATTGCTACCATAGAACTATTCTCTAGCATCATATCTGAAATTCTCCTCCTCTCATTATTCTGCACCGTCTAGCTTTTGTGACAATATATTGAAATAGGAAACAAACTTCCTTTAGGTTTATATGGTACAAAATTAGTTTCTTATTAATGAATTAAATTACTATAATTATGATGCTTTTTCAAGATACTCCAAATCTGTAGTTACCTCATTTTATTGAAGTGTAGAGATTCTGTGCTAATGTTGGACATTAAACATAAAGGATCATGAATTTGGACATAAAACATACAAGTCAACTAACTTGCTCTGCTAGCCAGCAAAGAATACTACATTCAGTTAAGTATTCTTGCATTAAGCTGCAATATTTAATGACAGCATTGTTCCCCTTTATTGATGTGCTTTTAATTATATTTAGCGTCTTTTCCTATTTTATCTCTATTTGTTTCTATTTGAATGTTAGTCTTTGCCATCTTGAATGCCACTTTAGGCAGAAAGGCAAGATACTAAAATCAATCAATGAAAATAGCTCAATACTACATCTATTACATCCCTTGGCTTTTTATAAATATGAAGCTCCCACTAATTTCTTTTTAGGTTTATAGTATAGATGTCCATCATTTTTTTCTCAGGGGAACAATATACAATAAAGAATTGCGTCATATATGGACCATGAGTGATAAGTATTCACACAGAGCCACTTTTACATGTTACATTTCCCTGATGACTAACCCTGTATGGTACAGATTTACCTGAACAGATCTATGTATTCACTGGTTTAATGCTTTATGTATGTGCACACAGGGCCATGTCACAATCAAGATGCTTTAAATTAAAGTAGAAACGTTGATATTTCTCTACTTTAATTTTTTAGCACACAAAGTCCCCAAAAGATATTTCATCCTTCTTGTGTCTATTTTTATTTTGGATACAAATGCACCAGTAGAAGCAAGAAAAAAGATGTAAAAAAATAATCTAGCAGATTTGTTTGCTAGTATACGGCAACCAAATCACAAGCTGGCATATCCGAAAAAGCCTTAAATGCTAAAATTGGGGGCGTTAAACATGCCAAAGAGGAAATACTTGCAAACTTGTCTTTATCCAGATTTATCCATTAGGGGAATCTGTTTGGTTACTAATTTTTAATAACAACTCACAGCCTCAAAATCCCCATTTTGGGAGAGGTGCCATTATTTTTCACTCTTAGCAAATGTCATCTTGAGAGCCAGTCATCAATCAAAACAAATACCAGATTGTAGTTGTTTTTCAAAATAGTAATAATGAAAGGAACAGTCCCTAGATCCAGTTATAAAACAAACCTGTCTCGTGTCACTTCAGAAAAGTGACAGAAAAGGAAGTGCCTCATTTTTCATGTTGTCAGGTGCACTTGTTAACAGAATGAGCATGCCATAAATTGACATTTCTCTTGTTTTTTTATTTCAGTGTAACACCACGCACAGAAAGGGAAGCAAGCAATTGATAATGTTTCGGGTGAAACTTTTGGGTTCATTAACCATGCTGACAGGGTGGCACAGTGAGTTAAACTGCTAAGCTGCAGAACTTAGTGACCAAAGGGTTGGCAGTGATCTGCGGGATGGGGTGAGCTCCCACTGTTAGCCCCAGCTTCTGCCAACCTAGTGGTTCAAAAAATGCAAATGTGAGTAGATCAATAGTCAGTGCTTTGGTGGCAAGGTAATGGCACTCCATACAGTCTTGTTGGCTACATGACCTAGGAGGTGTCTACAGACAATGCCGCTCTTCGGCTTAGAAATGGAGAAGAGCACCACCCCTTAGAATTGGATGACTAGACTTAATGTCAAGGGGAAACCTTTACTTTTACCCATGCTATTGGGGCATACAAGTTTTATTTACTAGTTGGCTTTTTAACATATCCTATGAACTCTGAAAGAACATGGCTTCTGTCCGCCCCACTTTATGATCAAAGCAGCAGTTCATGGTGATTTGATCCGAGGCAGAATATCTGGCCCAAGACAAAACCCAGCAAGTTTTCATAGCTCAATGGAATTGCAAAGCAAGATCCTCCAAGCCCCAAGCCCACAATCTAATAATTAACATCACACCATAGTCCAAAACAGCTGGAGGGATTCTGCTTGTTTACTTATCTACATTCTTGATATACAAGCAAAATTACTATGTATGCAGCATGCTTGTGTTTATGTGGGCTTTAGCAACTTAGGCTGGAAATAGTGCATAGTTCTTCCCATATCACAAAAAGCTTTCTTTGTAGAGGAAATTGTAGGCTAAATAATGTTTCAAAGCTCTATTTTTCCTTCAGGGAATAAAGACATCAGAACAGAATTTGCCATTACCTCAGTGCAGAATCATTCTATCATCATCCCCCCCCCCCATATGAGTTTTGATCACTTCTGCAGTGATTTAAGGGCCTATTGGAAAAGATGATAGTGATGCAAAGACATGAGCACTCCTGACTGACAATCAGAGGTACTAATAAGGATTGTCTGAACAGTGAGGCTTTTGGCATTGAGGTTTCAATTGAGAGTCCAAAAGCTATGGACAGCAAAGGCAATAGGAGAACCAGGTTCCCTAAGATTACATTTCATGAAGTGGACTCCATGGTGCAGTTCATTCCAGGATCCTAGTATCTTCTCTGAGGAGCGGAGATCTTGAAGAGGTAGCAACCCTGCCTAATCTTCTTTATGCCACCATCATCTAAGTGTTTCTCGAGAAGAACCAACAATTGTCATAATGGTCCAGGCAAGGCAGGGTATTGTGAAGTCTTGGGTGCAAGGCATGTTGAGTCCTAATAGGATTCTGGTTTCATGCATGCCAAATCCTGGAATCTTACTTTGTGATCCCTGCCTGCATACATGGCTGATTTATCTTTTAAAAATTAATTTGGATTAGGCTGCTGTGAATTTTCTGGCCTGTATGGCCATGTTCCAGAAGCATTCTCTCCTGACGTTTTGCTCACATCTATGGCAGGTATCCTCAGAGGTCTGTTGGAAAATAGGCAAGTGAGGTTTACATATCTGTAGAATGTCCAGGGTGGGAGAAAGAACTCTTGTCTGTTTGAGGCAAGAGTGAATATTGCAATTGGCCACCTTGATTAGTATTGAATGATCTTGCAGCTTCAAAGCCTGGATGGTTGCTGCCTGGGGGAATCTTTTGTTGGGAGGGAGGTGTTAGCTAGCCCTGACTGTTTCCTTGCATTAGTTTACTAATAGCACCAACAGAAATTACACCAAGAGATGAACACAAATGTAAAAAAGATAAACCTGAATACACCACCTTATGACAAATCAGATTACATTCAAAAGAAACCCTCTCAAAAATAAGATCAGGTTTCCAGCAGAGAAATGATATTTTTTCTTGATTCTTTCCTAATGAATAATCCTGGATCTTTTGTTTTCAAAAAGGAAGGTATCAAGGAACCAATAAGCAGTATTTCCAATATTTATGCTGAAATGTATTATTTACAAAAGCAATGGCTATCATGACAGACTTTCCAGTTCCAGAGCCTCCTCTACCATATAAGAATATCCACTTACTTATCATGTGTTTATCCCTTAGTTATAATCATTGTATCCACTGATAATCAAATAGAAGCTTTATGATATTCATTATTATTTGGAAAGATACACAGTAATAATAGTCTGCAGGCACTGCTGTTTTATCTACACACCTTGCTGGAGATCTGTAATGCAGAGACAGTGCTCTCTAGCATGTCTATTTTGTATCTGGGTCACCGCTCAAGACCTAGCATGTACCTTGAGTTCCTTAGACATAAGATCCCTTTGAATCAACACCAGAAGCATTTGTTTTCTTTCCTAAGACACTTCAAATACTATTCAGTGGGGAAAAACTGCTCAGTATTAAACTGAGTCCCCGTTTCGGGAGAAAGGTGGGCTAGCAATCAAATTAATAGTTGAGAAAACAATGATCAGGGAATGAGATACTAATGTTTATGATCTTTACTAGAAAGCTATGCATTTATTCTTCTGAAGAAAAAAAAACAGACACTGCAGGGAAATACGTTTTCCAAAGTTTTTTGTTTTTGCAGTGCTCCGTTGACTTTTAAAATTATATGACAAGCAAAAATTCACAACTGAGTCTTTCCCAACATATACCTGATTAAAATACTCCAAAGGGTTTAGTCTGAACCAAGGAAACAGAATTGCCATCTCAGCTGCAAAAATCAGCACATCTACTAATCATTCTCTCACAGCACACACTAAGAACATCAGAGATACTTGACTGAACAAGGAATGCTGAATAGCCAGACCACTGGCTCTTAAGGCCACACCAAAGTGCTAGAGTCAGAGGTAGAATTCATTGGCATTTTAAATACCAAATATGACATTTTTGCTGTAAGTCTTAGAGGACATTAACTTCCAACATTACAATGTTGTTTCAGGCTCAGCACCCTGCTGTGTCCCCTATAGTCCTGGTGCAACACCATTTAACCTACAGAAACAAAAGCAAAAAGAGGTTTAGATCAACAAAAGAGGGAAAGATGCCATGTTATCTTTTGCTGGTATATATTGTGTAAATTCTGGAGAATACTTTATTTTACTAGGCTTGATACATGTATTGCTTTATACCCTACTAAACGATTTTAGGACCTCTTACCGCTGGATGATGTTGTTGTTCAGCTGGAGATTGTGAGCAACTATTTTCATCTGATCCTGAAGTTCTTGTATCCTGTTTAAACAAAAGAAAACAAAAATATCACTTTTCATATTCCAGTACTTCTGTAGCTATTACCAGTCAAGAGGAGCCCCTGGTGGCACAATGGGTTAAACCTTTGTGCCAGCAGTACTGTTGACCGAAAGGTCGGCAGTTTGAATCTGGGGAGCAGGGTGAGCTCCCACCTGTCAGCTCCAGCTTCCCATGCAGGGACATGAGAGAAGCCTCCCACAGGATGGAAAAACATCCGGGCGTCCCCTGGGCAACATCTTTGCAGACAGCCAATTCTCTCACACGAGAAGTGACTTGTAGTTTCTCAAGTCACTCCTGACATTAAAAAAAAAAAAACAGTCAAGAGGTCACAGGGAAAATACTTCCATTGGGAACAATATACATCAATTTTCATCAATTTTCCAGCACATTTCAGCACATTCCAACCAAACTGTGCCCAATTTTTGTTGCTACCTCATCTTACAAAACTGTGAATTTCTTATATCCAATTGTGAATCCGAGCTAAACCAGATCCATTGAATCAACTATTTGTACACATTCCATTTGTTCAATCAGCCTTCTCTAGTTGCAAATACTTATTGGATTTATGCCTGTATGTACAAAGAGACACAGTGGATGGCACTGTCAACAGCCAACACCAAACACCTGTGTGAAAGTAATGTTTCTTGGCTTCCAATACGGAGTAGTCCATCTGGATTGTAAACTGGTAATGACAGCATTCATATATATTTCAGACGTATTGGAGCATTTAGACATTTCTTTAGTTGGTAAATGAAGCATATTTGATTGTATATCAATGCAGAAAATACAGCCCTATTTCCTATCTTTCTGCCCATTATTTAAAAGTGAATATCATTCTTGCTGAAAGTAGGGGGTACACCATATTAGGTCTCAACCTACGGAAAAATAGAGCTGTATTTTTGTAAACCAAAGAACATGTTGTATGCAATATTAAGAAGACAGGACAGCAATAATGAAACCTCACAGCACAGGCCCTAGGTTTCCACTGTCTCAAGTGCATGCCTCTTCTCCAAAATGTCACATCTTCTGGGATGCCTTATATACTCTTTCAGCCTTCCAAAGCAGTCATATCTATTTGCTTCTTGCACTCTCATCTTTTCCATCTGCATTAAATCAGATTTTGTTTTGCAAGTTAAACATTTCTTGCAAAACAAAAAAAAATATTGATTGAAGCCAGTATAACTGATCTAATCAATTTTCAAAATTACATTTTAACATTCAGATTTAATTACAGAAACATTCTGAAAGTCAAGTTTTTATATCCTTAAATATAGTATATGGAAAGGATTTGAAAATTTAAGACACATAAAAACAAAATTATAAAAAAAAATTAACCCCTTCAGAAGGATCATATTTTTTACAACTCAGCACTAGCTTAGTTGAATATAATCAGTATTCAGGTTATTATTTCACTGCTGAACCCTTTTTCTGCCTATGGCTCCTTTCTCATTTTACTCTCACCAACATGTCAAGCTCAGGCTGCAAAAAGCATCTCCTTGGAGACTTTCTGACTATTAGCTGTTAATTAAATACCATCTCACAGTGCGTTGGGGGCCCACTACTCAGTGACATGGAAAAAAGCATGAAAACTATTTTTTAGGTAGTTCCAGGTAATTCACAAAGCAGTGATAAGAAGCAGGGTCTGGAGACACACTTGCTTTTAAATGTGACCAACAATCTTGGTTTATCTATGATTAATAATAAAACTTTATTTCTATCCCACCCTCTCTCCCTGGGGGGACTCAGAAAAAAATCTCCATGGAAAAGTGACAACATTTCATGACTAACAACTAAAGAGAGTATTCAAATGTTTATTTTTTTGCTAATAGAACCTGGAGGGACTATGGCGCTCATGAGCTGCTGATCTCCAGGGCTGGACCCCACTTTCCACATATATCCACAAAAAATAGCCACAGAAGACTGAGAAACTCTCTCAAACAGATTTTCAGTGACTGGAGAGCTAGGAGTAGGTGGAGCTAAATATCTGAAAAGCACCAGGTCTTGTCTGATCTTGGAAGCTAAGAAGGGCCAGCATTCTCAACTAAAAACCTAAAAGGTTCTATCTTATGGCCTCGCCAAATGCATCTATGAAGGTGTCAAGACAGAGGGAAGATTTGAAGATCCTCAAACCCAGACAGGATCAGATGAAAAAAAAGTCAAAGAGCCAAGATGTTCAAATAGATATTATGGTATTACTGGCATATATAGGTTTCCCATCATGCTAGGTTCCCCAGCATAACCCTATGGTCAACTGCTACCAGAGATTGACCATAGAGTTATGCTGGGGAACCTAGAGATTCCTACCAAGTATGCCTGGTAGGTCCTCCAGCATGAATTTGTTGTCAATGTCCAGAGTTCCACAGGAAGATCTAGAAATTCTTAGAGAGGTGTTCTTTCTGATACAAAAATAGTGTTTTTATTCATGGTTCTTCCACTTTCAAGGGAGTTTTGCATACCTAACGACCATGGAAATGGAAGTCCTGCTGTATAAACAAAGGCTTGAGAGATGGTGAGCATCATAAAGGGCACCTGCTGTTCTTCTCAAACTATTACAGTGATGGGAAGTGGATGATACCCTCTGGATGTCTTGACAGGTAAACTTGCACACACATACCCAAATGCTACATCCTTATGTTTCTGATTTAAGCAAACTTGAGTAGGCACAGAAGATGTTGTTTTGCCTTGGAGCATTCTCTGGTGTAATTCGTCTAAAACCTGCCAAAAGAAAATGAGAGAGATAAAACCACCGGTTTACCAAGTTTTTCCACTGTGTGGACACAAAATTATGAAAAGTGGAGTGTCTTTAAAAATAAACACCCCAAGAGCAATATATAAATGAAAGGCATAGCTTCCAGAAAATTAAAATTCACACACACACACACACAAACTTGATGGCAGACTCAACTGGAATATGAGATGTTCAGAAGATGTCGGATATGCTACTCTTACTGTCGTCAGGCTACATTTAAACAACATTTTCATACCATATGCCTTTCTTGTGCAATGCAGAGTTTGCTTCTTCTGCTGGATCACCAATATTGCTTGTTGGATCTCCCTGCTTTGTACTTTTAACATTAAGTTCAGTACAAGGACTTTAGCTGAGCCCTGAAAAATCCATTGTCTATGTGTATGTTGTAGAAGAGAAATTTATAATCCACCAGGCCTGCGGAGAATGTTTTATTGGCCCAGTCCCCAATCATTTCTCACTTCTCCTTTGTGCAACTGCTTGAACAGAAAAAAAAGAATCAGCTTACTTTAACCAAGCAGTCCTGGCATCCTGACATCTCTGCGCTGCAGGTAGTTAAAGATCGATTCAACTTCTTCAACTTCTTCTGTATTTCAAATGCCTTCCTGAAGGGAAGAAGAGAACATTCACAAACGGTTGTTAATTTATTTCCTTCTGTGAAGCAATAGGCATTTAAGATTGTTCTAAAGGGGGAATTCCTGAAGTACTGAAGCACAAACATTTACAGAACTTGACATGGGTGGAATAGCCAAGCCATACAACATTAATGGTGCTCCACATATGTGATACTGCCTCTACTCCACTGGGAAGCAATTACCGTTTTAGAGAAAGCATATTATCAAAGCAGACGTTTCAAGGTGGTCCTTTTACAGAGTACGAATGGGGAAAGTACGCTACTGTGATTATTCATGTGAAGATTGATAGGAAAATATACACTCTCCAGAGCAAGGTACAATAAAAATGAAATATAATAAATACATTGGTACTGTTCCATTATTGGGGTGGAGGCCAAAAGGGGTGCTAGGTAAAGATAGTCCATTTTGGGTGGGAGGTGGGGTGTTTGAAGGAGGAACACATTTTCCCCTGTTTTTGCTGATTATTCCCTCCCCCCATGTCAAACACGAGGGTTTTTTTACATGATGGTGACATGGGTGGGGGGGGACAACAGGAAAACAGGGGAAATAGTTTTACTCCTTCAACACCTCATCCCCCCGCTAAAATGGACTATCCTTCTCAATCTAGCACCCCACTTTGGCCTCTTCTTGGATAATAGAATAGCACCGAAACATACAAAATGAAGAAAGTAGAAAAAACATGCACAAATTCTAATCCTTCCCACTCCCTTTGCCTGTATCTCCAGAGAAAGCCCCAAAGAGATTAGTAACTTAGCTCCATCGTGACACAGCTCTATGCAAGCTCTAACTGTGATATCTCAAAATGAGTGATTGCACTGAGCTCTGTAAGTGCATTCAACCCAATGCACTTACAGTTTCTTTATGGGCCTCCTTCCCTGGCAAAATATGGAGAGGAAGAAGGAGAGAGTGGGACAAGAACACTCCCTTTCCTTATGGACAAAAATGCATTTCTGAACAGGCCTAGATTCTTTGTGGACTGAGACAGGAATTAATTGGCAAACTGGAATGTACAACTCTGAAGGTCAAAGTACTTCTGGGCATCCAAGAAATGGCTCATAAAATCATGTGATATGATGTTCCCAAATTAGTTCACCATGTATAAACATCTTTGCAAGACTGGTATATCTGTCTACTTTAGAATATTTGCAATGCCCTTGGGTGAAAGTTGTTATATACTGAAAATGAACATAAATCTTTCACAAGCCAGTGATAATCCACCATGATGCCTCTATGAAATGTAATATCATTATCTATTTAGGAAAGGGAACTATTTTGAAATTTTAAAACACAGAATTCATAATCTATGCTCTACTAATTCCAGCAGTAAAGTGACAATATTAAATTAACCTAAAATCAGTGTATATTTTTGGATGGATTCAACGTATACTTATCAGCTAGTTCAAAATCTACCTAAATCTGCATTTGAGTTCCAATATTTAACTTTTGTGTCTGCTAGAACATAACAAATCTACATAGTGGACAAACAATATGAGTTTCTGGATCTCAACTGACCTTATTCAGGCCTGGCAGCTTACATTCAACAAGCAAAGGCTAATTGGGGTGGCTTTTGTGTCAGAAATCCAGGGTATCCAAATGGAAAAAGCCACTGTGTTTTAAAAGCCCTTGCAATTAAAAACCCAGTTGTGGTAGCAGTTATTTCTTTAAATGACTGCACTTTGCTTCAACGTAATAAGTCAATGCATGGCTCTCCATCACCACTGGACAATTTGCTCTTTGCATTATTCCCCAAACACCATTTAACATAAAATCATTCTATCTAAGTGCTGCTCTTTGTCTTAATAATGGCTCCATTTCAATATGGGAAAGTTGCTTGATAGTGGAAAACAAAGTCCATCAATATTCAAACTCAGAGGTTTGGGGAGATTTACAATGTGTGTCCCTTGGTGAAATGACTACCAATGTCAACTCAACAGCATGCCTTTATTTATAAGGTCCCCGCTATCCTGTTGTGAAATATATCATCCAAGGAAATAAAGCTCAAATACTTTTTTTAGTCCCATAATTTCACAAATGGAGTAGATACTAATAAGAAAACTGTATTTTCCTAAGTTTGACACGCAATTAGAAAGCTAAATATGCAGGTTGAAAAGAAACAATCCATTCATAATACAAAAATGCTATTGCCGGAAATTGACTACTTAAACTCCATATGAGTGGCTAAAAAATTACTTCTTTGTCTTGAAATGTTAGTTTAATTTACATGAATAATTTAATTTAATAAATACAACATATTTACTTTGCATCATAAAGGATGATGACATACAAAAGGATATTGAAATTCCAACATAAAAGCAATATATAAAAGGAGCTGGAAAACAAAATGTTGACACTTTATCAGCAATTAGTGATTTTATTCCAACAGCACATTATGTACCTCATTCTAATCCCATGTCCTGAAAGGGCAGCTTGGTATTGGTGTTCACAATTATCTTGGAATACCGAAATAACTTTTTTGGCTGAATGTCCTAAATTCAATCTTAAAATGAAGCAAAGGAAAAAAATGCATTACAGACTTTTGTAAGATAGTCCACATAATTTGGAAGACAAAGCCTGAACCCCTGTAAAACCATAGGCATATTGTTCAATAAATCCTCGTTTCATTTCCAATTAGTACTATTTGGTTTTTAATGACAAACATAAGCCAAAGGTTAATGCCTCATCTTGTAATATAAATTAGTAGAAACTATGAAATAACTGTTGTTCAGCATTACAACCTGCATATGATCACATTGAGAGAGAGAGAGAGAGAGAGAGATGCATTGCTCTTCTGGGCTACAATGAATCTGGGGAAAGCATGGATGAGTTCCCTCTGTCAGCTCCAGCTCCCCACGCAGGGAAATGAGAGAAGCCCCCCACAGGATGGTAAAACATCCAGATGTTCCCTGGGCAACGTCCTTGCAGATGGCCAATTCTCTCACACCAGAATTAGAGAGATGGGTCAAAACTAACAAAATGAAGTTCAACAGTGACAAATGCAAGATACTCCACTTTGGCAGAAAAAACGAAATGCAAAGATACAGAATGGGGGATGCCTGGCTCGAGAGCAGTACGTGTGAAAAAGATCTTGGAGTCCTTGTGGAAAACAAGTTAAACATGAGCCAACAATGTGATGTGGCAGCAAAAAAAGTCAATGGGATTTTGGCCTGCATCAACAGGAGCATAGTGTCCAGCTCTAGGGAAGTAATGCTACCCCTCTATTCTGCCTTCATTAGACCACACCTGGAATATTGTGTCCAATTCTGGGCACCACAATTCAAGGGAGATATTGACAAGCTGGAATGTGTCCAGAGAAGGGCGACTAAAATGATCAAGGGTATGGAGAGCAAGCCCTATGAGGAGCAGCTTAAGGAGATGGGCATGTTTAGCCTGAAGAAGAGAAGGCTGAGAGGGGACATGATAGCCATGTATAAATATGTGAGAGGAAGCCACAGGAAGGAGGGAGCAAGCTTGTTTTCTGCTTGCCTGAAGACTAGGATGCAGAACAATGGCTTCAAACTACAAGAAAGGAGATTCCATCTGAACATGAGGAAGAACTTCCTGACTGTGAGAGCTGTTCAGCAGTGGAACTCTCTGCCCTGAAGTGTGGTGTTGGCTCCTTCTTTGGAAGCTTTTAAACAGAGACTGGATGGCCATCTGTCAGGGGTGATTTGAATGCATTATTCCTGCTTCTTGGCAGGGGGTTGGACTGGATGGCCCATGAGGTCTCTTCCAACTCTTTGATTCTATGATTCTATAAGAAGTGACTTGCAGTTTCTCAAGTCGCTCCTGACACAAAAAAAAATTATCTGAACTTCATACACATAAATTACAATAACAGAGTTGAAGAGACCACATGGTTACCCAGGCCACACCCCTGCTATGCAGAAATATACAATCAAAGCACTCCTGACAGATGATTATCCAAAGAAGGACACCCCAGGACAGCATATTCCACCTTCAGGGTGTTCTTTGTAATATTTAGGTGGAATTTGTTTTTCTCTAGTATGACTCCATTGGCTCATGTTCTGTTTTTTTGAGCAGCAGAAAATAAGCTTGCTCCATTTTCTGTATCACATCATTTCAAATATTTCAACATGGTTATCACATCACCCCTTAACATTTTCTTCTCCGAAGTAAACATACCCAGCACCCTAAGCCACTCCTCATAGAGCATGATTTCCAGAGCTTTTATCATTTTGGTCATCCTCCTCTTGACATATTCCAGTTTGTCAGTATTCTTGAGTTGTAGTATCCAGAATTCGGCTTCACTGGCTCTAGTATTATTGGGAAGTCTTCTTATTTTTTCTCCACACCTGACTCAATACTGTGTACAACTATTATACCCCTCCCCTTCCTTTTTTCAAATGAGCTTCAGACACTGTAACTTTTCCTCATATGAAAGTTGCTCAGATCCCTCAGTAATTTAAGGTTGCCCATAATCATTTAAGATCCACTGTTCACAGAACCACCACAATTACACTTTGGGTAGCAGATGTGCATTGATTTGCAATGACAGACATTAAAATTCCAAATTTATAATGTTTACACATTATTTTATTGATTTACTTACTTACTGTATTTATATACCCCTTCTCACTCCTGGGGGGATTCAAGGTGGTTTACAACATACTAATGGCAAAGATTCAATGCCAACATACAGTAAAACAAAATAAAAAAACCTAATTGTTACATATAACCATTAAACATAAGACATAAACAAAATTTAAACCTTAAGACAAAGCATTAAAAACATTAGGCATGTTTAACACAAGAACTCTTATACTCACTTATCTAGCTTGTGGATTTGCTGTTCATTGTAACCAAGGCCTAGGGGGGGAAAGCGACTTAGTGGCATTACCAGGAGACAAGTATTTCCCAGATTCATACATTAATAACATTCACAGAGGGGTTCACATCCAGCATACTGCAAGAGAGCCCAAGAAATAGTGAGGTGCAACTTGGAACTCAGTTCTAGCTCAACACGGGGTTTTCAGAGCTTTCATGTGAGACTTCCAGATGTTGAACAAAACAGGAATCACAACGAGCAATTTGAAGGCTTACAGATAGATAGCAGCCTAAGATTCCATAGAGTAGAGCTTTGCTGCTTCCATTCAAAACATAAACTTCATTCATTATACTGAGTCACATTTTTTCTTTTGGGAGATAGAAGGCTAAGAACACATTTTAGTATAGAGGTATACTAGTACTGGTGTATTAGTATAGAAGCAACAGACCAAGGCAGCTGAAAAACCAAGCTTCCACACCCCTGCATCTGATCCTGCATGACAGTTCCCTTCATCCTTTTGTACTGGTAGTGATGGGAAGTCAACTTCTGAAGAGTCAAATGATCACTTTAGTATGGAATCCGTGCAATACTGGGAAATGGGGGGAGACTCTTCTCCCAAAAGAATTTTACCAGGCAGCTAGGGCTGCTGTATTACACATTACTGTGAGGGATTACCCATGTTTGTGACTTTTTGGGACAATATAAATGGTGACTATGTCAGTGAGACTCCAAATATTGATGGGCCTAAAATATCCCTTACTACTGGCCATACTGGCTAGGGCTTCTCAGGGCTGAGGTCCAACAACATCTGGTGATGAATGTTGGGGATTATCAGTTTGGGCATGCTCTTCAGCTTAGAAAGATAGTTTTGGTTCCTCTGAGACTACATCTGCTATTTCGAGTATTCGAATTGATGTTTTGTCACTCCTGGATGTGCGTGTATGTGTGTTGGGGGCTGGGAAGGAAGTCCTGTGTAATGTGATTGTAATCTACCTGGACCCTGCTGACCCCCCCCCCCGAAAAAAAATCATTGCTCCCCCCAATGATACTTTTGCCCAATGTAGGGGGGAGCAATGGCTTTTTTTGGGGGGGGGGTATCAGGGTCCAGGCAGGTCACAATCATAATTGGTCTCTAGACTAGGCTTTCTGATGATGGATACAATTCCAGGACCTTAGAAGCTGTCTACAAGTTGTCAGGTCCCCATTACTGTCCTGGATAGAGCAAGAACCCAGGAAGAGAGTAAAGCTTGTTAGTATAGAACGCTATACATCGTAGACAGCGCCTCATTTGCATCCCTTAATTCCTTACACAGTCCTGGTGTATGATAAATGTTACAGATATTTGATTAAGACCTTTAATCAATTGCATGATGTTATAAAGTATATAATCTTTATCTGCAGCTTCATTATTGGCCTGTGTTCCCATTTACCTACTTGGAAAGGATCCCAGCAATAGAAACATAAAAAATCTAACATGGTATAAAACTTCCATAGCAAACGAGAAAGAAAGAAAAACATTGCCAGCAGTTAAGTATTAATTAGCTTCTGTTCTGCTACAATATATACTGGCACAAGGAAAATTATGAACTCAAGCACGCAAAGGAAAGACAAGTCCTATATTTTTCAGATGGGGAGAGCACCCTTGAGATTAGTTATAACTTCCATAAATTTTATCTTATCTACACAGGTGCTACCAAATGAACAGTTAGAATCTCAAAGTATACGTATTGCTCATATAGCATTTTCAAGATAATGTTGCTGAAAAGCCCAACTGGAAATGTTTTTCTTTTTAAAAGATGCCTAAACAAAGCTGTTTAAGATGATGCTATTCTGTTGGTAGCTAACAGAGTTATGACTTATAGCAGAGACAAACAATATCAGTAACTCACGTGGGCATTTCCGGGCCTTCTTGAACTGGACATAGATGAGCTGCATTTTGTCAAGGCAGGCCTCCATTTTCTGGATGCTGAAGTACCAGATTAGAGACAGAAACCCAATAAAACATCAGTTAAATCATATCCTTAACTAGAGGACATGTCTACAGTAACACAAAATTCCAAGGGAACCCTGCCTAGGAGAGAAGGAATGTGAAACAAGACAAAAGTTTAGACATAACCTTGGGATCATGAGATGCAAGGCTTGGATGAAGAACCTTCACCAGAAACCAAGAATGGAATATACCATCATAGTATTTTTCTTGCAACTGCCCAACAACTATCCATTTCTTAATATGTCAAGAGAAAGAACTCTTCCATAAATTTATTGAAATGAAAGAATTGAAATGTTCTCAATTTCAACACGCCAGGAGTCTTCAACTGAAGGAACATTCATACACAACTTCTGAAGAACCATAACCTCCCAAGTGAAACTACAGGTGTTTTGAGAGCCTCTTTGGAGGCCCGTCTCCTTGTCCTGCCATTTTCAAGGGTTCACCTGATGGGAACATAGGAGAAGGCTGATAGCTTTAGGGGACTAGTCCTTGTAGATTTGTGCTGTATTGCCTGTGTGTCTTTTGTCTATTTGTTGTTTTTAAGAGTTATACTTTTACATGATTTTAATTTTATGGGTGTATTACCTTTCTGAATTGAAAGAGGCCAATGAGGGTTGGATTATATCATTTTGCTGAATATTTCACAGACAAAGATGCTTCTTTAGAACTGGTGACTGTATGACCTATAATTTATGTTGTGGAATATTCATTTTCTACTTCCATATGAGAGAAGCATATGGTCCATGAAATCTTCATAATATCTTTGCAAGAGAAGCTAATCCGGATTTTACAGATGGGGAAGTGGAGCACAGACAGTTTTAAAGACTATTGAGCACAAAAACAGTGAGGGCTCAGACAGGCAAGAAAATCACAGCTGGTTTGAGCAACATCCATCCTGGAAATCTCAGCCTGTCTTACTAAGAAAAATAAATATTGATTCTGATTTTCTCTTTAATTCTTCCAGTATGGGGACAAATTTGAAATGAATGCCTGACCACTAATTTATAATAAATACACACATAATATATACCAATGGAGTTCCATGCAAAAAATCACTACAGCCAATGAATGTGAACAGCAACAACAACCACCAGTAGTAGCAAGTCACATTTTTGACGATTTAAATCAAGCTACTAACTCCTCTGTTTCAGCATGTTGGTGGACAATTAGAAGTCTTGAGATAGCTACAATTAATTAGTACACTACAGTATAGTAATTAGTAGAGATTTACATACACCAGAGCCCCCGATGGCTCAGTGGGTTAAAGCACTGAGCTGCTGAACTTGTTGACCAAATGGTCACAGGTTCAAATCTGAGGAGCGGCATGAGCTCCTGCTTTCAGCCCCAGCTTCTGCCAATCTAGCAGTTCAAAAACATGCAAATGTGAGTAGATCAATAGGTACCGCTCCGGTGGGAAGGTAACGGTGCTCCATGCAGTCATGCCGGCCACATGACCTTGGAGGTGTCTACAGACAACACTGGTTCTTTGGCTTAGAAATGGAGATGAGCACCAACCCCCAGAGCTGGGCACGAATGGACTTAATGTCAGGGGAAAACCTTTACCTTTACTACATACACTACTGTGGAATTTGCCACCCATTCACAATCCAAAATGGTTGGTATGTGCTGTTTATGCAAACAGATCAGCACTGGCTATGTTTCCAAAGACATTGCGAGACAAATGAGTAGAATGATTATACCTGAGAACACTCATAGACTCACTAATGCTCCTTCTCCCAGTTATGACACTCAGAATGAGATTTCATTTCTTGTCATTCTTAAGCAGCTGTTCAGAGTTTCACAATGGATGTCCACTTGCTCCTTAGCATCTCCTTCTTAGTCTGACATAAAGGCTTAGGGCAGGCGATAAGATTAGGCCATAAACTATTCTAGTGCTGCGTTCGCCATCTTTGCCGCTAACGGAAGTCTCATGAAATCAGTTTTGACATCAAGAATAAATATGCTATCCACCAGCTATACTCCCCTGTTACAGCTATGGGGAAGTATTTATTTTTATAAATGGCAAGAAAGCCTCTGGAAAATCACTGTTCAACTCTAACATCCTAGGATGTTATCTAGGATATTTCCTGCTTCTAGGCAGGGGGTTGGACTGGATGGCCCACGAGGTCTCTTCCAACTCTATGATTCTATCTTTTTTCAGGACTGCATGCATGATTGATACCTTTCTGTAGCTGTTGACACTTAGATCTCATTGGAATATTTTCCTTCATGGTATCTCCTTACCTAATGAACTTCTAACCGTTTACCACTATATTTCCATGATCCATACAGCCGTTCTTTTTGCCAATTTCTTGCCTGCCTAAATTTCCCCTTCCCATCATTTTTAATGCTACCCCAATGCCAACTGTCTATGACGCACACTATAAAAATAAGTGACATGGTAAACACAGCTTTGATTAAACTCCAGCCACCAGGGAAACAAACACCAGACATCCAAGTGCAACCTATTCTGACTGTTCTGTCTCAGCCAGTCCCAGCTTTTGTTGATACTTTAAAGCTGTCCCAAGAGGTCCATAATCCAAGAAAATGGCATCTTCCGCTCAGCCTTTGGATAATAAGTCTCCAGACTGGGGGATGCTATGAAAAGCAGTTCACAGTAGCACATTTCTCCTTCACCCCACACATCAAACCAGCTCCTCATGAATGCTAATAACCCAAGTCTATTCTGAGTAACACCATCATTGCCCTGGTTTGGAGAAGTAAGCTAGATTCAGCAAGTAACTATAGACTTTGCTGTTATTTACAGCTTGTACTCTGTTCTTAGGCAATGCTTGACTTTCAAGGGCTTGTTCTAATTTTTTTTCAGCTGCTTTGAATAGCATTTTGGATAAAAGTCAGAATGTAAATATTTTTGGTAAACAAAATGGAGCCATTCAGCCAGAATGTTTTGACTAGTTCAAGATAAGACAGATCAGATTACATATGTGTCCCTGTCATTCTTTGGGATTAATTTTTGAACAAGAACTTGAAATAATAATCATCATATGAAGTCTTAATTTGTGTTGCTGTTCTTTTCTCAGGAGAAAATCCCAGAGGCTAACAGCCTAAGTACATCTATATTACATGAGAATGAGCCAGTCACTTCTTGGCATACCTCCGTCCCGCTCTCACTTATTAAAATTCAGATTTACTAGAAGTACTTTTCCCATAATTGTATTCTGCATACAGGAAAGAGACCATGGGGTGGATATTATTTTCCTCCCCATGCTTTGTCGGTGGGATTTATACTCTGAATTAATTGCCAAGTTCAATTTAATAATTTTTCTGCCGTTTTCAATACTCCTACCAACCTTCTGTCTTCTTTCATTTGGTTCTGTTTTTTCCCAACTTCAGACAAAATGCCTTGCACAGCTGCTTGCTGTTCAGAAATGCTGTGGCCATATCTGGAGATCTCTTCACTGATCTGTGCCAAGAAAGACAAAGTCCAAAGAAATCCATTTATAGCTCATATGCTATTTTGCAAGTATTCACATGTAATATTTACATGTCATAACAATATACAGTCAGCCTTCCACACTTGTGGATTTAATCTTTTGGAGTTGATTATTCATGAATTTGATTAATATGTAATGTCAATAATAATAATCATCATCATCATCATCAACAACAACAATAACTTTATTTATATTCCGCCCTCTTTCCCCATGGGGAGTCCCCAAGTGGACTCTAGGAATCCCTAGGTCATCCAGGGCGATTCTATGGTCAACTTCTGGGATTTTTTTATTAATGGTTATTCCACTTTCATTGAGACCCTGCACCCATACCCCCATTAAAGGGGGGGGGGCACTTCTGTAAAATAATTGTCTGGGATACCGTTCTTAAATATACAAGTTCATATTGTTTGTAAGATATATTTCTAAAAACTATAGTCTTGCACAGTATCTGAAACAGTTAAAGTTAAAATGGATAAAAATGACCTAGTAAAAGTGAATACTTTAAAGGAAAATATGTAAATATTATAGAAACTCCAAGCCTACTTCAGAGAAGAACATTTATTTAGTCTGGCGAGGGAGAGCTGCAATCCTGCACATTATAGATCAGCCTTCTAGCTATGGAAAGTCAAAATATATTTTGTTCATGCTAAGAATTAAGGCTTTTTTTTTACTTTAAATAGTGACTTTTTATTTTGAGGAATCAAGCACCAGAGGGATCCTTCTGCTAGTTTTTGATGAGAGAACCTAATCAACATATATTGCTCACGTGCAGAGGCTATGCATAAATAATAGAATCTTATGTAAGACTGGCTTTAAATGCAACCCAATGCTGTGAAAAAGTTTTAGCTCTTGTAATTATATGCTGAGATAGCTTGGTCATAGTGGCCCATGTTCTGGTAGCCTCTTTATGATCCATGCTGCATTGAGAGTGGCTCTTGAAGACCGTTTGGTAAGACTCATATCATATCTTAAAGGATTTCATTGTCTTATTTTCAAATCCAGTTCACAATACCGGGTCCACCTTAGGTCCCCCATATCTAGAAGAGCCTCTTCCTCCTGCCCTATAAACCAGTAGTTCCCAACCTTTTTTTTTAACCAAGGAGCACTCTACCAGGGACCACTTGACCAGGGACCACTATGACCAGGGACCACTCTCCAACATTAGTACCAAAAGGGTTAGAAATCAGTTTTTGGTCAACTTTAGAGTCAGTTTAGTTATTTGAGGTGCTGATTCAGAAGATTGCATTGGATAGACCACATCAGCTCTAGTTTTTGATACGGAACATATGCCATCCCGTAGTCACCATCTGCTCACTCAAAGAAAACCATATTTAATAAGCCTTGGCACTATAAGAAGGTTTTGCAAGACTAGTCTCCCTCATTACAATGGTTTAGTAATGGTGAGGAAGCTGAATATATTTTAGATCTTGCAGACCACAGGTTGGGCTATAAACCCTGATGCTAAAACCAGCATATGGTGCTTTTTTATTAGTTTTGCCACATTCACAAGTTGTTGGGGTGGAAGAACATAAAGGAAGCTTCCTTGTGACCAACGTACGTGAAATTCTACCCTTCTGGTGCCTTCACTCCACACACTTTAAAAGCAAGTATATTCTCTACCCAGGACTTTCAAAGTGGGTGAAAGATGAGAATATATTTCCTCTCAGTAGTGAAGCTGAGTACTGTATCGGTTTTGAGATCACAGCAATGGTTTTAAATTATTTTACCAACATGTACTGTATGTATCCAGTCCTGGGGCTATCAGGTTACAAGGACAGGTTAGAAATGTAAACAGGACTCAGCTTGGTGTAGTAGTTTGAGTATTAGACTATATCCATGAAACCCATGGGGTGACTTTGGGAAAGTTGTATTCTCACAGTCTCAGGGGGAAGCTATGGCAAACCTCTTCTTAACAAATACTGTCAAGAAAACCTAATGAAAAGGTAATATTAAGGTCACTGTAAGTCAGAAATGACTTAAAAACACATCCCAGAAATGTAAGCAGCATCATACAGAAACACAGGAAACTATCTTATACAGAATCAGCTCATTGCTCTATTTAGTTTATATTGTCAATTATGACTACCAGGGCTGTCCTTGATTTTCAGCAGGATTTTTCCTGGAGACACTCCGTTTTCACATTTTTCCTGGAGATTACTGACATGCTACAGTTATCTCCAATGCAAGTATTAACCAGGTCCAACCCTGCTTAACTTTTGAAATCAGACAAGACTGACTGTATGCAGGTTAGTATGACAACATCTAGTTTTACTCCCTAAACATACTATAATCCCTAACATTTTTCTAAAAAGCTCTGGCTTAGCTTAGATCAGCTTTTGGCATATGTAAAGGTACTACACAACATTTTCCATGCACCATTGATGGGAATAACTCACAGCTTGAAGTCTTGTTTTCAGTTCAGGCACACCTTTAATGTCTGGAATGTCAGAGTCTCCAGTAACAGCCTCATACCTGTTAGATAAAAAGGAGTCATAGGATATGATTTTTTAAAAAACGCAAAAAGGGGTTTTCCCATGTCTAGATTTACAAACTAACCATAATGGGGGAAAGTATTCAATTTATATCAGAACTTTCCAGAGGAACTATGTAAAGCAATTTACAAAACTGCTTGTGGGGGGAGTTCATTGAAAAACCAGCTGTTCACAGATATTTGCTAATAGGTATTTGTAACCTTCAGACAATATCAGTCTATTTGAATCTACAAAACAAACTGAGCAATTCCTCAATACTGTCTTAACTAGCAACATCTCACTATTATTTTAACATCTTGGCCTGATGAAGATGCCAGTGAAGAATTGAAATCTTGTAGAACTTATTTTATGCTTTGGAGCTGGCCCAAAAATGGCATCACTGCTTGTGAATTTGAGATTTTGATGTATTTTTCTGCACAGCCTACACAGCTACCTCAACATTTTATGCTGAGAGAAATGAAAGTGAAATCTGATGTGGAATACCAACAGAAGGGAACCAGAGATATAAAGCAAGTATAGACTTAATAAAGATATAAATGAATTAAGGAAGCAGAACACACAGCAAAGAGTAATGGGAAGGGGAAGTGAGAGCAAGAAGATGTAGAAGACAGGCCAAGCCATTAACTTGGTATGTTTTGGACATTTTAGACAAATGATGACATTGGTGAAGGACAGGCTCATAAAATTTTTCATCCTCCTATGTTGCTGCCTTTTAAAAATTTAATAAGCACTACTGTCTTTTCTTCCACTTGCACAAAGCTCAAAACTGCAGTGCTAGTCTTTGTGGCTTTGCTATCCTGATGCACCCTGTAATACAGACCACAAGAAATCTCAGCCAAACACAGCAACCATCCTTGGCTCTTCTGAAATCAAGGACACATGTTGAAAAACACAGTCTTTGTGCTATCGTCAATGTTTTCCACTCTACCCAACTGTTCGTCTGTTGTCCCCTTTCTCCAAAATTATATCCTGCATATTTCTTTTGTTTTAATCCTCTACTGGCACACCAGCGGTGGGCCTTGATGGACTTACTAAATACTAACAGCTTCCCTGATATGGGAAATCTGATCTCAGGGCTCCTCCAGATGGTGACTTTCCACATTCCTGGCTCAATATTGCATTGTACAGGAAGTATTTCACAGAAGCACAATATTACATAATACTAGAATATGAAAGGTGAAAGGGGACAAAAAGGCCACATAGGCCAACCTCCTAAAGCACTTGTGAAAGAGGTCTATCTAATCTCTATTTAAAGTCCACTATTCTCCAAGGCAGTCCGATTCATAATATGTTTTTCTTTGCTAGCTTAGAAAGTCAACCATAAAGGCGACACTTGGCCTCAACTATAATAATAATATAATAATAAAATTTTATGTCTAACCCACCCTCTCTCCCCAAAAGGAGTCAGGGTGGCTTTCAAATAGAAAGGCAAATATTCAATGCCATATACATTCATAAAAACACAGCACAATAAAATAACAAATACCATAAATCATAGTTAAAAGCATGTATATAATAGATTCTATGGGGAGGATAAACTAGTCTACTGGGTTTGAATGAAAGCAGACTGGTGGAGACCAACAAAAGTTCTCACATTTGAATGTTAGGAACTAGGTGATATGGAGACTACAACTACAGTGCAAAAGCATTAGTAGTCTCTAGCATTTCCCTGGAGCTGATCATTAGCATCTCTCTGTAGAACAACAATCCCTGTTTCCAACATGTAATGCATTAGGAGTTCTATTGAAGAATTCACTATTGAAGAATGGCACTTACAGGAGCAGGATCTTCATCTCTATTTGCTGTGTGAAGCTGAGCATTCCCATCACAGCTTGCCACTTTTCTAGAACCTGGAGACACTCAGTTTTCAATGTTTCACTGTAAAGAAACAATGTCACAATCTCTGCTGTATTTGGGACCTCAGATCTTTTGCACAGACCTGTGCTCCTGCCAGAGATGGCCAGGATCTTCCATGTTAGTGGAACTGTAAAATTCATTTAAGGATTTTGTTTACACATTTTAAAAAGCTATCCAAGGTACTGAACCCTATCTTGCAAAAGGCACAGCACCTTAGACAGTTCTTTAAAAGTTCAGAGTAAACCCCAGCATGGAGTCAGTCTGCACAGACACAACAGTCACCAGATTTCATTAGATTCTGCTATATAATAAATAAATTTACATTTTCAAACTTATCCTCTTTAAATATGAATAATCTTCTGTCTTGGAAACTGAGAAGTCAAGTGGATGTTTTTCCTCTGTGCAGAAAATAGCAGCCACATGGGGCTATTTTACTTAAAAAAATTGTGTTGGCTCAATATCTTCCTGCTGCTTGTGACCAAATGGTAATGCCTTGCAATTGTATATTAGGTGAAAACAAACAAATCAAAACATCAGGAGATCCAGTCATAAATCTCTTATAGACATTTAAGCTGTAGTTTACATCTTAGAAACCATAAAAATGAAGCCAACACTAAGAAGGGGGGGGGGGGGGTGTTGGCCTTGCCTAAGATGAACGTAACACTGGTTTGTTTGCCATGCACTTCAGAAACCAGGAAGAAGATAACTTGCATTTTTAGGGAAGGGATAACGTAATGATGACCCATGATTTTCTCCACTCCTTTCATAGGAGAAACAAAAAGTGGAAATACCTATTATCTATCTTCTGTATAGAACGTATACCGGGCAGGGAAGGAGAGGAGAGAAGTTGGCACTTCCGTCCTTCCTAAATCAAAGATAAGGGCAATTCCCATGCTCTATTAGAAATGTGTCAAGAAAAGCCATGCTAATTTACATTAGTCCAGCTTCTACAAGGACCAACTAGATGCCTATAGGAAGCAAATATTCAGACTATGAATTTAATTACAGCACCCTATTCCTTGTTTCCAGTAACTTGTCTTCAGAGATACAGTGTCTTTGATACTGCAATTAACATAGAAGGACAATTGCCCATTGGCTGCTTTAACTTCTGCAATAAAGTTTTCCATGGACTTCAGTTCTCAGGGATAAGCTCGTGTGGGTTTCTGGAAGTTCAATTCAAAATGTTTGAAGGACTAAAGGTCTACAGCAGGGGCAGTCCACTTCCATAGATTTGGGACCCACTTTTCAGGTTGGCCAACCACTAAAGGATTGTCCTCCCAAAGAGAACTAGTCTACAAGGATAGAGTAGAAGTCAGCATTATTTTAAATTAAAAGAAGATAAAGTAAATAAACATTTGAAATCTAAAATGACCCAGAAAGGGAAATAAATGTGGCAAAATTGCTTTTTTAGTGATATACCATATATGGCTACAGGACATTTAGGGATCATTTTCCACGTTATTCAAGGGGTGGAGAGTGGCCCTTTTAGGTCCCCCAGGGAATCAATACAATCATTTCTCCTGACATCTGAACATCCTTGATTTGTTATTAATCAATTGGTTATTCTGTAATATAACTTGCACATATTTATACAAAAGAGTAGAAGTGAGAGCTTTTAGAGCAGGCTTATCAATGGTTAACTGGATTTTCCAGCCAATGTAGCAGACATTGCTTCTATTCTCTAAACCAAGAGATGTTTCCTTCAGCTCAGCTATTGCTTCCCACTTTAACCACATGATGATTTATTCTGCACTTCAGTTTGACATTCCGCATTTGGAAAATAATGCTTGACAAGGTGGAAATTGTGACAATCCATGCCACCATATCCTTCCATGTTTTCCCCAGCCATGAGGAGGTATTTTGTACATAGCTAGATGTTTCCAGTCAAAACTAATTTCTCTGCAAACAAAAGAACTGCTCCAAAGCCTGTACAATCTGCTTATTTCTCTCTGTAATGTAAATCAACTGAACACATTCCATTAAGTACACTGCAAACCAGCTATTCTGGAAAAAAGCAAATTTGGAGGAAAGGATGAAGCTGCATGTGTTTATCTGACAACTTTAATTTCGTATCAGACTCTGGATCTTCAAACCTCTGTCCAAAGCTGTTTCATCTTGTTTTAAAGTACAAAGACAACTCATTCTTTTCTGCCTAGTTAGAATTTATAATTTGACATTGGTTTATGTATTTATATGTATTTATGTTCTGCTTGGTAACAAAACCTCACTTGGCAGTTTAGAAATTGGAGTTAAAAACCATTAAATAGAATCATAAATCATAAACATGAAATCTGAGACAAAATAAAAACAGTTAACAGAATAGTTTGGTTGTTGTGAGTTTTCCAGGCTGAATGGCCATGTTCCAGATGCATTCTCTCCTGACATTTCACCTGCATCTATGGCAGGCATCCTCAGAGGTTGGGAAGTTTATTGGAAACTAGGAAAATGGGATTTATATATCTGTGGAATGTCCATGGTGGGAGAAGGAATTCTTGTCTGTTTGAGGTAGGTGTGAATGTTCCAATTAGCCAACTTGATAAGCATTTAATGGCCTAGCAGTTTCAAGGCTTGGCTTCTCACTAGGTTTGGGGGAATCCTTTGATGGGAGGTGATTGGCTGGCTTTGATTGTTTCTTGTCTGGAATTCCCCTGTTTTTGAGTGTTGTTCTTCATTTACTGTTATGATTTCAGAGTTTTTTAATACTGGTAGCCAGAGTTAACAGAACAAACTAGAATAAAACCCAGTATATATTAACGATAATGCCAAAGATCTAAAGTAGTGCTAAAGTTTTTTTTTAAAGCTCACTATATATTTGTTTATATAATATTAAACCTGTATATTATATTACAAAGTCTTATGGTGTTAAATCAGCTGCACATAATTCATTACCTATATAGTCCTATTTGGTTCAGGTCCAGACTATCCAAAAGACCTTATCTCCCTATATAAACATGCCAGAACCCTAGGATCCACAGGGGAGGCTTTCTCTTGGTCCCTCTACTATAATCACAGGGTTCATTTGGTGAGAACACAATAGTCTTCTCGGTGGCTGTTCCCACCCTCTGGGACTCCCTTTCATAGTAGGCTAAGGGTACATCTACACTATAGAATTAATGAAGACTGTCATCATTTTAATTGCTATGGCTCATGGGAGTTGTAGCTTTAGTAAAGGTAAAGTTTTCCCCTAACATTAAATCTAGTCATGTCCGACTCATCTCAATTTATAAGCCGAAGAGCCGGTGTTGTCTGCAGACACCTCCAAGGTCATGTGGCCAGCATGACTGCATGGAGTGTCATTACCTTCCTGCCAAAGTGGTACCTATAGATCTATTCACATTTGCATGTTTTTGAACTGCTTGGTTGGCAGAAGCTGGAGCTAACAGCGAGAGCTCACCCCGCTTCCCGAATTTGAACCACTGACCTTTTGGCCAGCAACTTCAGCAACTCAGTGGTTTAATCCACTGTACCACCAGTTGGCCTTGTAAAGCTACAGGGGCTGTAGCTTTACAAGGTGCTAAATAGTGCTCCTGCCTCAACAAACTAATAATCCCAATATTCCATAACACTGAGTCACTGCTGTCTAAATGCACCCTAGGCTGGTTCCTTCCAACTTTCAATGGCAGGTGAAGACATTGCTATTCAAACAGGCTTCTAACATGTAAGCAGGAGACCTTGCTATTGAGATATATTTTTTTTTAAGCTTGTGCATGTTTTCAAAATATTATTAAACTGTTTCATGTGCTATTAGTTTTTTTAAAAAATATTGGGAATATTTTTAATTGTGCTGGAAAATACCTTGGATTCCACTTTGGGAAAAGTTGGCATATTAATGCAATAAATAGATACATACATACATAAATGTTACAAAGACACAAACTGCTTCACGTGATTTTGTGAGTGCCCAGGGAAGGGCCTCTCAAGATTACTGTAAGGTCCTGCTTTGGTCAGGCTAGCCCCGGACACCACAGTTCAGGAGAGATATCGACATGCTGGAGCGTGTCCAGAAAAGAGTGAACAAAATCATTAAAAACCTGGAAGCCTAGTGATATGAGGAATAGCTGAGATAGCCGGGTATGTTTAGCTTAAAGAAAAGAAGATTAAGGGGTCATGTTTAAATATTTGAACATATGTCACATTTGGAGCCCCTGGTGGCGGAGTGAGTTAAACCGCTGAGCTGCTGAACTGCTGACCAAAAGGTTGGGGTGAGTTCCCGCTGTTGCCCCAAGTTCTGCCAACCTAGCAGTTTGAAAACATGAAAATGTGAGTAGATCAATAGGTACCACTTCGGCAGGAAGGTAACGGTGTTCATATGTTAGTTGAACACAGAAAACAATTGGAAACTATCTCTGATGACCAATGTGATAACATCAACCTATCTTAAGTTTGTTTTGCCTAAAAAAGATCTTATCGCTCCATTTTATGTAAGCTAAATTTCTGGCCATTTTTCAAAGGCAGTCTTACAAATGAAGTTGTAAACAAACTCTCTGGGAAATTGAATTATACTGGAATTAACCTGATTTTATTGCAAGCCTGGAACACCTTTACCAGTGCCCAAACAAAAAAGCCTGTTATTCGGTTTATACACCAACAGCAATAAATAAATAAATATATTTTTTTTACCTACCTCAGCCAATACAAGCCTCTAAGAATGAGCTCTTGACCCTTTAGAAATGACCGAGATATCCTCAGTGTTTGGTAAGTTGCACTCAGAACACCCTGGAGGATAAACAAATAGTGCTTGTGATTGTCCTATATACAATTAATTGGTATGATATTGGCTCAAAAGCAGCAAGACTATATAAATAATATCACCATAGGCTGAAAGGACATGATAGATATATATATGTGTGTGACCAAGGTCGGACAACAAGCAGAGAAAGCTGAGGTGGAAAATTAGGAGTGAAATGTGAGACTGGACAGGGATGGTGGCATGGAAATAAATTGTCCCGGTAGCACAGGAAATTCTTCCTCCTTTTCTGAACTCAGGCATGGATATCAACAAACAACTGCTGTGTTAGCATGTATTGAATGAATGAGAATGGATGGAAGAAGCGAAGGAAGGCATCTTCTGCATCAACAATACATTTCACCCTCCATTCTTGAGCCTCCGGTCACAGATTCCCCTCCTTCATATCCAAGGGTCCTGGTCCTTTTCCCTCTGTGTGGAGGGGGAGGAAATCTGATCCAAGATTTTCAAATTTTAACATGCCTTATTTGTTTTAACATGAGAAGGAGGGGGGAGAAGAAGAAATACAAGGGAAAGAATTTAAATGCGCCTCTGAGACTGCTAGTTTATTTCAACATGGTCTGTGGTGGACTTCAATCCACTTCTTCAGACAGACAGATGAAACACAAGTATTAAGTACTGTAGACTCTCAGTTAACCAGCACCCACGGGGCTTGATAGATGCTGGATAAATATAATTTTCTGGCTTACACAGTCACAAAAGTCACCAGAAGACAAGTTTATATTTAATTTGACCTGATGGAAAGAAGTTCATGCATCTATTTAATGCCCTACAGAGAGCATACATTCCATAAGAGCTATTCCTGTGTAAATGTACAATCCTGAAACAATTTCGAAACACTTCTCCACCTGTTCATGAGAGCATTTCCTCTTGCCACTAGGAACAACATTACTTAACAAACATGTGAAGCCAAAAATTCCCAGGACAACAGCTGCTCCAAAGCATTTTGTTCCACTTTCATAAGAGCAGGAGCTACAAGTGTGGCATTTCCAAGGGGCTGAAATTTTCCATTGCAGCTCAGCTGTGATGAGAACATCTGATGCTCTCTTTTTGGACCAAACAGTAAGGTTGGAAGAAGCATAAGAAACCTAGCATAGATGTCTTTGGAGAAGGTGACACAAGTCCAAATATTTATCTATCAATGCCTATTAGCATGATACCTAAATGGAGTCTCCAACATCCAAACCAAAATAGCAGAGAAACCAGGCACAGATCGTAGCATTAAACCATAGCAGTCACCTGACTGTCATTGTTGGAGGCTTCTTCACTAACCTCCAAATACATTTTGGTATTGAGAGGTTGGTGCTGGAGTTTTACTCTCAAACCTTGCAGACTATTGAAAAAAAGAGTATTTTTAGGCTCGATTTAGCACAATGCTAATGTTTTGAACCTGTAAATCAGTCCTAAGAGCAAGATATGTCAGATTTAAACATTTTGTGGCTCCAAAACCACGGTCTTCCTCTCCTATCATTTGACTTCCCAGTGCTTAGGTTGGTGTGCTTCATCTTTTTCTCTTAGGCACCTAAATACAGCAGTATAGAAACAATTTAGGGGAAGGGTCTAACAATTTGTTCCGTTTCTCAGCCATTCTTAGATTTTCATACCAGGTCTCGGTTACTATGTTACTTGAGTGTGAAACAAAGAAGGAATCTTTACTCCGAGGGAACCTAAGAAGTACCTTTGCTGTGCTGCAATCTGCAATGACATCAACCTTCGGAAGAAATCTGGGGAACTCCAAAGCTGCTGGAAAGAATGAACACACACACATACCCGAGTGTTTTATCTTTCATAATTCCAAATCACATCACAGAATTCAGCTAGATCAGTGGTTCCCAACCAGTGGTCTGTAAGAACGAAAATATGGTCCGCAGCCTCACCATTACTATAACGTTGCCTCAAAACTACACATCAATGAGAGTGACTGGTCTCCCGAAACCCTCTTAATAATGCTGAGGCAACTGGGATGTTGGGAGGGGGAGGCTGACTACTGACGAAAGATTACTACTACCACATCAGCTCTAGATTATTAAATATTGTTTTCTGTGGGCAAGCAGATAGTGACTACTGGATGGCATATGTTCTGAATCAGATGTGGTCTATCCAATGCAATTTTCTGAGTCAGCACCCCAAATAACCAAACTGAATCTAAAGTTGACCAAAAACTGATTCGTAACCCTTTGGGTACTAATGTTGGAGAGTAGTCCCTGATCAAAATGGTCCCTGGCCAAAAAAAGGTTGGGAACCACTGATCTAGAGAACACCAGGCTGGGGAAGGCTGCTATTGTGAGTATCAGGTAAAATTTGCACTATTAGAGGAGGAAAGGAATGCTGCAGATGTGGAGCTATAGTGACATCTAGCGCCCATAATATGCAATCGAAAAATATTGAAAACATTGCAGAAGCAGCCATAGTGGCCATTAAAGAAAACAAACAAAATCCCCCATAAAATCCAAAAGGCCATCCATGCCTGTTCTAAAAAATAAAAAAGAACAGTAAAAACTCTGCAGAAATAGTATGGATCCATCCTGAGCTGTGGGCAAACCTTATTTCCTTCCTCTGAGGGTAAGAAGCAATATGTGTTGCATTTGGACATTTTATAAAGAATCATCCATGTGGAGAACTGCTGATGCCATTTACTCTAGAAACACCACAGATCCTGTGTTGTAACAATAGGTCTAGAACAGTGGTTCTCAACCTGAGGGTCCCCAGGTGTTTTGGCCTCCAACTCCCAGAAATCCCAGCCAGTTTACCAGCTGTTAGGATTTCTGGGAATTGAAGGCCAAAACATCTGGAGAACCACAGGTTGAGAACCACTGGTCTAGAAGTAAACATTTTCTGATGAAATACAAACCCATAGCTAACATGGATTAATTATAATCAGAGACTGCAATCAGGCATGAGATGAACACGGTAGAGTTACGACACTCACGATCTCTGTATCTGAGTCCCACTGGATCCTCAGGATCTGTGCTCATCAGGATGAAAGGACAGTTTTCTGTGGTTTTGGGGAAATGGCAAACTTGCAGGTTGGGCTCCAGTTCATATGAGTGCCCCTCAAATAAATATTCCTGGTGACAAGGAGCTGTATTTGTTTGCCTAAACACTTCTTCTAAAAATTTGGTGGCTCTGCGTAAGATACCACAAAAAGAATGTATAATCAGTCTTTGTACATACAAGGAATCTGTATCTCTTCTTCATCGTCTCTTGAAATGCCTGCCTTGAGAAATCTCCTAGGCCAGCTTTGGTCACACCTTCCAGAATCTAATTAAAATGTTGTTCTGGCCAGACTGCTGACGGGAGCTGGTTACTGTGAACACATAACTATCATATAGCATCCATTTCAGAAGCTACTGGTCCCCTCTGGGCACAATTCAAAATGCCTACTTTTAAAGTGACTTGGGTCCCAACTCTAAGGAATACCATTTCCCCTCCTATAAGTCTGTCTGATTTTGAAAATCTTTAGGGAAAAAACTTTTTGTCTGTTCCCCCCACCACTATCTGAGGATCTTTTGGTGCAGACAAGGGAGGAAACTCCTTCAGTTGTTGTTCCCAAGTTGTGAAATTCCTTTTTACTGATGGATCAACTGGCATCCTCTTTATTTTCTTCCCATCAACAGGCAAGGACCTTTTTATTTAGTCAAACCTATACTTTTAACTTACTATGATAGGAGCCCCCGGTGGCGCAATGGGTTAAACCCTTGTGCCAGCAGGACTGAAGACCGACAGGTTGGAGGTTCGAATCTAGGGAGAGTGTGGATGAGCTCCCTCTGTCAGCTCCCACAAGGATGGTAAAACATTAAAAAAAACATCCAGACATCCCCTGGGCGATGTCCTTACAGATTGCCAATTCTCTCACACCTAAAGCAACTTGCAGTTTCTCAAGTTGCTCCTGACATGAAAGAAAGAGAACTTACTGTGATAGAAAGATATTTTTAATGAGGTGTGTTTTTATCTTTTAACTAGTCATCCCCTGCCACGCGTTGCTATGGCCCAGTCTGTGTATACTGTGTGTTGTGTGTGTTTATATATGTGTTTATATGTGGGTTTGAGCATGCAATATAAAGTATTTTGGGGGTTTTAAGTCCCTTCTGCTGTGCTTTTCAGTGTTTTTATGAGTGATGGTCACTTGTTGGCCTGAGAGATGTATTGTGTCCAAATGTGGTGTCAATTCATCCAGTGGTTTTTGAGTTATGTTAATCCCACAAATGAACATTACATTTTTATTTATACAGATGATGTTTCTGTTGGAAATTACAACCTTCTTCAAATCTCCTCTAGTGATTTGTTTATCTATAATCCTGTTGCTTATGTACTGTATGTATGTTCTGGTATGGAGCTTTCTTTCCTTGCTCTATGTTTTCCTGACAAGTGGGGGGAGTGGCGTTGCAGACTACATGATCCGCTCAGACTTCTTTAGATGTTGGGACTGCTCAGATCGCAGACTTGCAAACACTTGCTATTTTATTATAAGAGAGTTGTTCAGTCCGGATGGCACAGAAACTACCTCAAACATATCTATAACTGACTGATAAGTTGTGTACCTATGTATGCTGAACACATGAAGGTCATGAGTAAACCAAATATGTTATTTATACAAAGTCTACTTTATTTTGACTAAATCAGTTGTTTTTTGGGAGAGTAGATATATTTTTGGGCACTAAAACATTTCTGAAGAACTGCTATTGGTTGTATACCACTTGAGAAGATTCTACTCAAATGGGTTTTTGGCTCTTCTCTAAAAGGTTTTGATTTCTAAAAGGTCATGCCTTTCTAAAATGTTATGAATACCATTTTCTAAACATTTCAGTGTGTATTTTACTGTTCTAATAGAGTGTTTTTAATGGAACTCTTCAATCAATGCTGTTTAAAGCTTTTGCATCAAACAGATTTTAATGTATTTTGTTTGTAATTTGATGTGAGTCATCTTGGGCTCTGTCCTGGGAGAAAGGCAGGATACATATAAAATGAATAAATGTTACAGCTGGTACTCAAGGGAAAGTTGTGAGCTGAGTTCAGGTGCTCATATATAATTATGCTTTTTCATTTGCACTCTTAACCATGGATTCTTATTGATGGGTTTGCTCAATTGCCCATTTCTGATGGGTTGTTCTTAAAGTACCGAAAAATTTCAATGTGATTTCTCACTCTAAAGATCCAACACACTACAAGATAGGTTATATCTACCTATTTAGTTTTTTTTTTTTAGCTTGATAACTAATAATAAAACTCCAACCTGAGAACTGGCTGCAAAAATCTTCCCTGACCCAGATAGTGATGCTTACGTGTTATAGGGATGGATATAGACATGGAGCATTGTGGCTTGTGACAACGAAAAGACGTGAATTATTGCCCTATGTAAGATATCATTAGTTTCAGCAAAAAATTGATCAAAGCTCCAGCATTCCTCTTGATCAGCCTCTAGAATGTTTGCAAGGATGGGAACAAGCGGTCTCTTCAGTCCTCTGTAGAGAAAATGGCACAGATGTTACTTCTATGAAATCCCAGTGCCTGAAAACAAATTATGAACACCCATTTGTAATTATGCTTCCTTTCTCATTAATAAGCACATTTTGGGAGTCACTCAATAAAACTGATTCACAACAGACAAAAGAAAGCATGCTTCATAATGCTAGCTTGTGTTTTTAAGTTAGTCAATTTATCCCTTTCACCTCTATTCCTGCAATATGAATCCATTGCTCTGCTTTCTGGTCTCTAGAGCAACAGAAAACAAGCTTGCCCCTCCTTAACATTACATCCTTTCAAATATTTAAACACAGCTATTATATCCTCTCTCAGCCTTCTTTTCTTAAAGCCAAACATACCAGCTCCCTAATCTGCTCCTCGTAGGGCTTGGTTTTCAGATCTTTGTTCAGTTTGGTTACCCTTCCCTGGACACATTCCACCATGTCAATATTCATTTTTGGAAACAGAATTTAGTTTCTAGATTAACCCTTACATCACACCCAGCAAGACCCATCTTATCTCTGTAAGCCAGGATCCCATTGAGTCTAACAGCTAACACAATGGATCATGTCATAAGCAATTCTATAGACTCAGGGCAAAAGGTATCTTCAAATTCATTCCACAAGTGGAATTCATTCCCTGATTAAACATTCAACTTGCATACAACACCCAGTTACCAAAGGGGGGGGGGGGGTAAGGCAATGAGAAGTGAGAGAAATCTACCCCTAGGAAAGGAGATTCCCTCCTGAAAGACTTATCATGGGGAAAAAGTGTCTCCACTGAAGCTTTATCACCAGTTCTTGTCTCCATGACAACTCATTTTTTTTTTAAATCTAATTCTCACAGGAACAGAACTGTACCTGTTCTGACTTACATACAAATTCAATTTAGGAACATACAGAACCTAGGAACTGCCTGTACCACTTAAGCAATACCAAAACCAAGTTTATATTACTATGTCAAAAGGACTTTGCATTCTGCCAGTGATCAAATGGATCTGGCCTAGATGTTTATCCCAGTTCCACTGCCCTCCAGAAGAATATTAGGTATATAGACATGTGTAAGTATACAATTGCATGAAGAATATTAAACAAGACTTCCATGTGTAAGCCAGACAGGTCAGAAGAAAAAATGTGCTGTATGATCTCATATATGTTCAGTTGCAAATAGGTCCCACTGTTTAAAATTTCATGTATTTTCTGCAAGCAGATTTACAATCTAAATGAGAAAGCCAATAGAAAAGGGCCAACAGTAACTATAGAAACAACTCTATAGCTTTCTCTGTGAGAACTTGCTTTCTTTTAACCTCTTTCTACTAAGTTTCCCATCATAGATCTATGTTGTTCAAGAGATTACAAATGTTTTCTACACTATATAAAATACAGATTATCTGCTTTGAAATGGATTATATGGCAGTGTAGACTCATATAACCCAGTTCAAGGCAGATAATGGGCATTATCTGCTTTGATAATCTGGATTATATAATAATAATAAATATCTTTATTCTTATATACTGCCACCATCTCCCTGAAGAGACTTGGGGCGGCTTACATGGGGACCGAGCTCAACATAGACAAAATTACAAAGTAAATGCAATTAAAACATATAACAGATAACCAACATAATTAAAACAATTAAAGCCAGAAAAATAAAAACATCATAAAAATACATCAACCTGCATCAACAACCAGTAGCCGGAAAAAAGTGGGAGAAGGTTCCTAAGTAATGGAAAAAAATATCGAATGCCTTTGATCATTATCTTATTTTGTCCCTTGTGTACCCACAGAGACAGCTGGCATGAGACTGGCAGCTCATCGGTCCAGGTGATGGCCCCATTCTCTTGCTCCTGGACACCTGCTATCGCTCCAGTAGGTTTCTCGGTTGTTATTTTATACCTGTATAATAGAAGAAAGATAAAATCTTAGAAGATAACAAACAAGTGGAATACAATTCCCACTCTTGAACAGATTTATAGGACAGTCTCTTTCTTGTTCTTTCTTACAGTCATAGAAGAGTAGTAGGAGACAGAGAAGAAAGAAAGACAAGTGAGTCAAGAAAAAGCATACCAGATATACATACATGATTTCCTTGTTCCTACGAGGTCCTCCAAAAGGGATAAATGGTAGGTTGCCTGTAGCTGCATGGTAAAAGGTAACCCCAATACTCCACAGATCTACAGTTACCCCATAAGCTTTTTGCTGGGGCTTCTTCAGCACTGCTCGCTTATATATATCTGGGTGCTGTAAATTACAAAATAAAAGAAAGGGAAACATTTTTATTTTTAGCCATGCCTACTTATTCAAATAGTTACTTACCATGCTTTTTTCCCCTAGAATCATACAAAGCTGGAATGAAATAATGACAAAATTAGCTCTTGGAAAAGGAGACAACATTTTCTCATTAGCTGAACATCAGGTCAAAAGTGATGACAGAAGTGTTTATGAAAATCGCTGATGGAAAGCATTGCCTTAAGGAGGACTTTTCCCTTCTCTCACACAGAATGTGCCCACTTCTTGATAAGGATTAGATTCCTGCGATACTCCAGATATTGCTACACTCTAACTCTTGCAGAGTCAAGAATGACAGAAGTTGTAGACCAATACAATAAGCATTGTTTTCATCTGCATAGTCACAGAATTATAAAGCTGGAAAAAGCCAACCCCTTCCCATGCAGGAACACACATTCAAAGCACTCCCAACAGATGGCATGTAGAGTTATGCAATTTTAATAGCCAGTTTAAGGGATTCTCTTTCTTTTTTACCATCAAGGTTGACTAGAGAAAATTGAAGATAACTGAGATCAACTGATAAGAAAACAGTGCAGAGGGAAAGTGAATTGCAAAGTGACAGGAGACAGAAGAAGGGTTTAGAGTTCCCAATTACTGATACACCATAAAATTTTATATAATTTTTTTTAAACCATTTGAAATTGCTGAATTCTTTGCCACATAATTTCCATGTAGCAATGATAAATAATTCAGCTTTCCTCAATTGCAAAGCTTCAAATTCACATTCAGATCAGATCCCTATTAATAAAAGGCATAATAAAAGAAACTAGAGGTATTTTACAGCCATCACGATCACACATCGTGATGGTTGTAAGGTACCTCTAGTTCCTTCCAGTGTGCCATTTATTAAAACAATAGCTTTATTGTGAAATAGTTTATTGTGCATTTGGACCTGTCTTAAAAGCTATCCAAATTGGTTATCATCAGCAGATTCTGTAGCAGTTAATTCCAAAGTTTCACTATCCACTTTGTGAAGAAGTCTCCTCTTTTCTCTGTCCTGAACCAGCCATCATTTTGGTCACTTGGCAAGATCATCCTCCAATATATCCAAAAATGTGGAAGGAGAACAGAATTCTCAAATAAAAAAACAGAACAGTGCTCAATCTGCAAGTTTAATTAAGCTAACCACATTCCTCTATTTTTTCTCTGAGAAAAAAACATGCCAAGGTAAACCAACCCGTCAGAAATTATGCTGTTATTTCTTGCTGAATTTGTCTTTGCTAATTAGAAGGTCTGATATTGCACTTTACTTACAAGATATTCTTCTGTCCCATAAACTGATTCAAATTTTTCATCATCCTCCAGTTCTCGAGCAGCTCCAAAATCAGACAGTTTGTATATACTCTGTCTGTCTTCACTGGTTAGCCGCATGATATTTCCTGGTTTGATATCTCTATGAACAACCCCATTCTCACGAAGATGGTTCATTCCAGATACTACATAGGGAATAGAGGGGAAGAAAGGGGTGGTGATCCTTTCTTCCATTTTAACATTTGTAGATGGATATGACTCCCTTGTGTTTTCACTCAATGAAACAAAGTCCTATCTGTCCAACTCACTGACAAACTGCTTCACAGAACTGTGTTCTAGGTATATGAAGGACAAAATAAGCCACTAGTGAACACTCTCCCCAAACTCTCCCTTTCCATTGCAAGTAGCTGGCGCATGTATGATTCTGATCAGGTGGAAGCCTCAACAGCTTGAGACTACCTGTACTCCTACAAACCTGTTCAGATTCTAAAATTAGCAAGAGAAGCTAGGCTTGCAGGCAAGCTCTATTAGTCTGGTGGGCATGATAGAGACATTCTTTTCTGTGGTAGCTCTGACTTTATGGAATACACTACTTAGGATGTACACATGGTTCCTTCCATGTTTTACAATCTATTTTTTCCTGCCGTTATCACAACTTTTCTTTTATATCTCTCTTAGTCAGTTTCGTCCTACAGTTAGACCACAACTTTCATTATCTAGCTGGTTGGAGTTTCAATCCAACAACATTTTAAGGCTCCATTCTTGATGAATACTCTGAGGTTTTTTAAAAAACTGTTGTGGATGTTTTAAATATTTTATATTTATTGAATTCATTTTTTTTCTGATTCTTTGTAGAGAGTTTGCTTATCTTACATTAATAAATTAATTACACACACTTCTCCCTAATTCAGCACAGTCTGAATTCAGCATGGAAGCCTCCTTGTTAGCTCTTTATGCTTTCAGTTCTTGTGGGTTTTTTCGGGCTATATGGCCATGTTCTAGAGGCATTTCTCCTGACGTTTCGCCTGCATCTATGGCAGGCATCCTCAGAGGGTGAGGTCTGGAGCTGGGAAAAAGGGGGTTTATATATCTGTGGAAAGACCAGGGTGAGACAAAAGGCTACTGTAAGATGGGCTAGGTGAATCTTTTCAATTGACCACCTTGATTAGCATACAATGGGCTGACAGTGCCTGGAGCAAACTCTTAATGAAAGGTGATTAGATGTCCCTGCCTGTTTTTCTCTCTGTTGTTTTAATTTTAGAATTTTTTAAAACTGGTAGCCAAATTTTGTTCATTTTCATGGTTTCTTCCTTTCTGTTGAAATTGTCCACATGTTTGTGGATTTCAATGGCTTCTCTGTGTAGCCTGACATGGTGGTTGTGAGAGTGGTCCAGCATTTTTGTGTTCTCAAATAGAATGCTGTGTCCAGGTTGGTTCATCAGGTGCTCTGCTATGGCTGATTTCTCTGGTTGGAGTAGTCTGCAGTGCCTTTCATGTTCCTTGATGCGTGTCTGGGCACTGCGTTTGGTGGTCCCTATGTAGACTTGTCCACAGCTGCATGGTACACGGTAGACTCCTGCAGAGGTGAGAGGATCCCTCTTGTCCTTTGCTGAACGTAGCATTTGTTGAATTTTCTTGGTGGGTTTGTAGATTGTTTGTATGTTGTGTTTCCTCATCAGCTTCCCTATGCGGTCAGTGGTTCCCTTGATGTATGGCAGGAACACTTTTCCTCTGGGTGGATCTTCATCTTTATTCTTGTGGCTTGTTCTTGGTCTTGCAGCTCTTCTGATGTCTGAGGTGGAGTATCCATTGGCCTGTAGAGCCCAGTTGAGGTGGTTCAGTTCATCTTGGAGGAGGTGGGGTTCACAGATTCTTTTTGCACGGTCTGCCAAGGCTTTGATGGTGCTTCTTTTTTGACTTGGGTGATGGTTGGAGTTTTTATGTAGATATCTATCTGTGTGTGTGGGTTTTCTGTAGACGGTGTGACCCAATTGTTGATCTGGTTTGCGGATGACTAGGACATCTAGAAAAGGCAGTCTTCCTTCCTTTTCTATTTCCATAGTGAACTGGATGTTTGGGTGGATGTTGTTAAGATGTTCCAGGAACCTGTTGAGTTCTTCTTCTCCATGGCTCCAAATGGTGAAAGTGTCATCCACATATCTGAACCATATAGTGGGCTTTTTGGTTGCTGTTTCAAGAGCTTGTTTTTCAAATTGTTCCATGTAGAAGTTAGCTATGACTGGGCTGAGAGGGCTCCCCATAGCTACTCCATCCTTCTGTTCGTAGAATTCATTGTCCCACTGAAAATAGCTGGTGGTGAGGCAATGGTGAAACAGCGCTGTGATGTCTTCTGGGAACCTCTGGTTGATGAGTGCCATGGTGTCTGCAACTGGGACCATGGTAAATAGAGACACCACATCGAAGCTGATCAGTTTGTCATTTGGATTTAGCTTGAGATTGCTGATTTTTTCAATGAAGTGGGCTGAGTCCTTGATGTAGTGTGTTGTGAGCCCAATGTGGCTTTGTAACTGTGCAGCAAGAAATTTGGCTAAGTCATATGTGGGGGACCCAATGGCACTCACGATTGGTCTGAGTGGGGTGGAGTCCTTATGGATTTTGGGGAGTCCATAAAGCCTGGGTGGAAGGGCTTCCGATTTACATAGCTGCTGTCGTATGTCGAAGTTGATGGAGGAGTTTTTAATTAGAGTGTTGGTTTTTCTGGTTATTTTGGAAGTTGGGTCTTGCTTAAGCTTTCTGTATATGGTAGGGTCCAGGAGTTTTCTGATCTTCTCCTTGTATTGCTCTGTATGCATGATGACTGTGGCATTCCCCTTGTCTGCTGGCAGAATGAGGATATCAGGATCTGAATTTAGGCCTCAAATGGCTTCTCTTTCCTTCCTAGTAATGTTGCTGGAGGGGAGTTTTGCCTTTTTCAGGATCCTTGCTGCTTCCGCTCGTACTTCTTCTGCTTCTTCCTCTGGTAGGCGGTAAATTGCTGATTCAACATTGGCAATGATGTTTTCTACTGGGATCCTGGTAGAGGTTACAGCAAAGTTTCCTCCTTTCGCTAGTATGGATACTTGGTCTTCAGAGAGTTGTCTGTCTGTCAGGTTGATGATGGTCCGTGATGTATCCAGTTCTGGTTTCGGCTGTTGCTTTTGTCGTTTGTGGAATTTTTGTTTTTGTCTATTGGTGTGGACAACCATATTCTTCTCCATTTTCCTGTAAGTGAGATTGTCTATTTTGTCCCAGTCCTGGGAATTCATCTTCTGGCTGATATTGATATGCAGATGCAGCAGTTCCTTGTCTGTGTTTGCGAGTTCTTTGCGGATGGTGTGGATTCTCTCTCTCTTTATGCTTTATTTGTTTGTTTGTTTATTTAAAAATACCTCAAACAAATCAGACTCAGACATGTAAACATCACATCTCGTCTAGCTTTGGAATCACTGAAAGAAATGACATTTCAAAGTTTAATATCGGTTATACTGACTTACCTATAGGACTTTGTTGTTCTGGGTTTTGTATATTACTCCCATATTTATGATCATAGTCACGTCTTTTTGGTTTACTGTTTGTAGTCTTCACACACGCACACACATGCACACCTTTTGTTTCCCACCTGGAGTCATATTCTATGCCTGTTAATTGGATTAGAGACAAGCAAAGTCCAACTCACACCATTAAATGTAGCTGCAGAACTTACCTACACAGTGCAACACTATGAGGAACTCAGATTCCGATAAGCCAAAGGCATTTTCTGGCTCTTCTAACAGGCTCAGCAGGCTCCCACCTGAACAGTACTCCATCACCAACACCTTCTGTTTGCTGATTTCCTGTGTTTGGATTTGAGGACAAACCGCTTACTGATAGTATGAACTTGGTGACAGTTCCAAACATTTCATTCTATCACAGCTGAAACAAGCATAAATTCCCCACAAACCCCAGTATTATGATAAATATATAGGGAGGGCAGGATGGAAGGAGGTAAGAGAGAAATATCTCCTAATATAAAAGTTTGATGATGTTGTTTAAGATTAGGAATAGTTTATGTATGTGTTAGTGTATTTCCCTTTTCGCTGTTTTTCTGCAGAAAATAGCCCATTCCCCCAAACTGTATTATTTCCTTGAAGAGAGAAAAGGTGAGGACAATAGGTGTTAAAAACAGCTGGGAATTGAAGGGTGCAAGGAAAAGTGTCATTTCATCAAGGAGTTCCTGCAAAATCAACTCTTTTAACCAGAAAAAGAACAAGGTGAGCTGAGAAAAAGAAGAAGACAGCAAATACAATCTATAAGCAATACTCAGAAAACAGCCTAATCCCCTTCAATATGATGTGGTTCACTGCACAAATTGTAATCCGTTTCCAAATTATAAGGAAGCAAATATAAGTCCATGGACAATGATGCTCTGAAGCACATAGGGCAACCATGTAAATAAAGTAAGCTAGGTGGATCAAAGCCACAAAATATATCCTCACCAGATGGTTAAAAAAAGACCTTCCTTGCAATAACAGTTCAGTTCCCTCAAGATTGTAATAACTAATAGCACACACACACACAAGGTCTGATAACAATGCACACACAAAATTGATTTGTGATAAAGCAGACATTTCTCTGCTTCACTGCCCTGGATTGCTGTAAAGTGTGCAGAAAGATAAGATCTTCAAGCCCACTAACTGCTTATTGTGTGCTGTCTGGATGAATAACTTAGACTGGTAATGAAAATTATATCTCCAGCACTCATCCCTCTGTTCGTATTGGCCCTAACGAGACTTCAAAAAACAAGGTGTATACCCACAAACTACAGGCAGAGGATATGCCTCTTATCCCTACTTGCATCATCATCAGCAGCAGCAGCAGCATCACCAGCATCATTATTTTGCTTTCTTCATGGATGTGCTCAGTACCCTATTCTTTTAAAAGAAATGAATGGTTTCTTATTGGTCAACAAAGCAGCACATTCATGAAGAACACATTGCACATCTCTCCTGGGATAATAATGCTTTGGAACCAGTGGTTTAATGGAACCAATGGAATTGCTGTACTAAAAAAAAGTTAGCATTGGATAGTATGTCAGTATGCCATGGCAATGAATGGATAAATAATTAAATTGGCCACAGAATGATGGACTTGGTTGAATTAGACATTAACTCTAGAGACAAGGTTATATACAGTACATTGTATTATAGAATCATATAATCATAGAGTTGGAAGAGATCTTGTGGGCCATCCAGTCCAACCCCTTGCCAAGAAGCAGGGAAATTGCATTCAAAGCACTCCTAACAGATGGCCATTCAGCTTCTGTTTAAAAGCCTCCAAAAAAGGAGCCTCCACCACACTCCGGGGCAGAGAGTTCCACTGCTGAACAGCTCTCACAGTCAGGAAGTTCTTCCTAATGTTCAGATGAAATCTCTTTTTAGTTTGAAGCCATTGATCCGCATGGTAGTCTCCAGGGCAGCATAAAACAAGCTTGCCACCCCCCTCCCTATGACTTCCCTTCACATATTTATATATGGACATCATGTCTCTTCTCAGTCTTCTCTTCTTCGGCAAAACATGCTCAGCTCTTTAAGCAGCTCCTCATAGGGCTTGTTCTCCAGACCCTTGATCATTTTAGTTGCCCTCCTCTGGACACATTCCACCTTGTCATCCTCTCCCTTCAACTGTGGTGCCCAGAATTGGACACAGTATTCCAGATGTGGTCTAACCAAGGCAGAAAAGAGGGGTAGCATGACTTCCCTGGATCTAGACACTATACTCCTATTGATGAAGCCCAAAATCCCCTTGGCTTTTTTTGCACAACATTGTTGGCTCATGTTTAACTTGTTGTCCATGAGGACTCCAAGATCTTTTTGACACATACTGTTCTTGAGCCACTTGTCCCCCATTCTGCATAATTTCATTTCATTTTTTCTGCCAAGTGGAGTATCTTGCATTTGTCACTGTTGAACTTCATTTTGTTAGTTTTGGCCCATCTCTCTAATCTGTTAAGATCGTTTTGAATTCTGCTTCTGTCTTCTGGAGTATTGGCTATCCCTTCCAATTTGGTGTCATCTGCAAACTTGATAATCATGCCTTCTAAGCCTTCATCTAAGTCATTAATAAATATGTTGAACAGGATCAGGATGGAACCCTGCGGTACTCCACTCGACACTTCTTCCCAGGGTGAGGAGGAAGAATTGGTGAGCACCCTCTGGGTTTGTTCATTTAGCCAGTTACAGATCCACCTAAATGTAGTTTTGCCTAGACCACATCTGACAAGTTTGTTTGCCAGAAGGTAATGCTACTTGCTACTTCAGTTGTAAACTTTGCTTATTTTATAGATCGTGTTTTATGTTCATTTTTTTCAATACAAACTTCTTCAAAAATAATTGTGTACAGTGCAACTTTACATAGCTTGAGGAACATTTGATTTAGCTACATAAACTGAATTGCTACATACACGACACGGTACATAAGGTAAAGAAAAGCCATATGCACTTTCTGGATAAGTTAACATAGAAATAAGCAGGGTTTGGTAACATTTGGGGATGCATTTCATTACACTGCTATTATCACACTCACACTATTATATCAATCAGCCACCATTTTAGACAGAAACTCAAACTTACTATTTCTTCCACAGAAAACAGTTTGACAATGTTCTGGTGGTTTAACTTCCTCAGCACCTCAAACTCTCTTATCTGCACTTCCTGAGGTCTCAGGTAACTCACACTGTTGAAGACCTTGACAGCAACCAATTCCCCTGATATCTGGCAAGAGAAGAAAGGAGACACATATAATCAGGGACTATTCTACATTTTGCATATAAACAAGAAGGGAGAAAGCCACAGCTCACCAACATGCATCACTCTTTTTGGTTTTTTATTTGTTTGTTGTATTTTTAGATATAACTATCTGAAAAATATGGCAAAATTTCTATATTAGCATTTATATATCCACATCAAATGAGGCAAAATCCTATACCTTTGCCTAATGAAAAGACTGTTCGGAAGCTTCTAGTGGTCCAATGGGAGTCAGCTCCACTGGCTGCCAGTCTGCTACCGAGCACAATTCAAAGTGCTGGCTTTAGCTTATAAAGCTCTAAACCAGTGGTTCTCAACCTGTGGGTCCCCAGGTGTTTTGGCCTACAACTCCCAGAAATCCCAGCCAGTTTATCAGCTGTTAGGATTTCTGGGAGTTGAAGGCCAAAACATCTGGGGATTCACAGGTTGAGAACCACTGCTCTAAACAGTTCCGGCCCAGCTTACTTATCTCTCTCTATGATCCACCTCAGAGGTTATGATCTTCTGGGGAGGCCCTGCACTCTGTCCCACCTTCATCACATCTGTGGTTGGTGGGGACGAAAGACAAGGCCTTCTCCATGATGGCCCCTTGCCTATGGAACTCCCTACCCAGCGAAATTAGAGCAGCCCCCTCCCTCCTGACCTTCAGGAAGAAAGTAATAGCGTGGTTATGGGACCAGGCTTTTGGCTAGCAAGTTTTAGTGCAATATGAGAATATGGAATAGTGAAATGACTAATAGAAAGGCCTTGGATCATGATTTGTGACAATGTGATTTTAATAATGGGTTTTAATATTGATATGTTTTAATTTCTTGGTTTTAATGTATTTATTTTACTGTATGCATGCTTATGGCACTTAATTACTGCCTTTCTGTAAGGCCGTTCTGAGTCCCCTTTGAAGTGAGAAGAGTAGGATATTAATTTAGTAAATAAATAAATAAATAAATGCTAATCAAACTGAAAGATGGCCTCTTTGGAAGACCTCACTATTCAAGATGGCTTATGCAGGCAGAGATAGCCCTCTGGAAATGTGGTCCCAAGAGCTGTGGAAGCCATAACAAGTACTCTGAATGCATGGCCTCTCTATGCCAGCCATGCACAAACTTTGACCCTCTAGGTGAGGGATCTTCAAACTTTTTAAACAGAGGGCCAGGTCACAGTTCCTCAAACTGTTCAAGGGCCATATTATAATTTGAAAAAAATATGAATTCCTATGTACACCGCACATATTTTATTTGTAGTGCAAAAAACCCCACTTAAAAATAATACAATAATTAAAATGAAGAACAGTTTTAACAAATGTAAACTTATTAGTATTTCAGTGGGAAGTGTGGACCTGCTTTTGGCTGATGAGATAGGATTGTTGTTGTTGTTGTTGTTGTTGTTGTTGTTGTTGTGCTTTTTCAAGTCGTTTCAGACTTGAGTGAGGGCTGAGTAAATGACCTTGGAGGGCCATATCCAGCCCCCGGGGTTGGGGGATCCCTGCTCTAGGTGTTTTGGACTTCAACTCCCACAATTCTTAACAGCCAGTAAGTTGGCTGGGATTTTTGGGAGTTGAAGTTCAAAACACCTAGAGGGGGTGAAGTTTGCCCATGCCTGCTCTATACAGTGTTAGCTACATCAGCCCACATTACTCCAAAATGGAATTGGTACTGCTGATATGGTCCAAGATTGCAGGAGCCACCTTGGGATCTACTTCATACAAATGATTCTCTGTATCAAGTTGGGCTGACCTTCTACCCATGGCCATTTCACCTTCCAATCCCGCATCTTGCTGAGGGAAGGCTGTGCTGATCTGCACTAGCCTTTTGATTCTCAAATCTATCTTCCACATAGAGCAATGGTTCCCAAGCTTTGGTCCTTCATGGTTTTTGGACTCCCAGAGGCCTTAGCTCCTAGGAGTCAATGGTTAGGGATTCGGGAGCTGAAGTCCAAAAAATATCTTGACTTCTTATCTGCCTCGCCTAAGAGTAGTTTTGATAAAACCACAATTGCCATCCTTGAAGTAAACTATTTGAAGAAAACATTGTACTTATGACCATAACTTTACACTGAAGCTGCAACACTGATCTGACTATTAGAGTTTAGAAAACTTCTGCTTTTAACCATAACTTCTGGAACCCCACAGTCAACATACCCAGTAATCATGCTACCTGGGGATACTGGGTGTTGTAGTCTCCCTAGCAGTTTTCCATAACTCTGATTTTATTTCATGTTTAATTGTTTGATTTGTTTCCAAGGCTTTCCAGCCAACCCGTATCTCCTTACCTTGTTGCGTGCTTTGTACACACTGGCAGTGGCACCTTGACCAAGAATATCGTCTGTTTTCCAGAGATAATTCAGAGTGCTTTGCATGGCTAGAATGAAAATGGCTTGGCTGCAAGCTGCAAAATACATGGAAGCAGACACAAATTTCAATAGCAGATACATGCCAAACATGATCCGTTTTTTCCTCAAATGAATTTATTATCTTTTCACTTACGATTAATGCATAAGAAAGGTCTGGGTGTGAATTACAACTTAAAAACATTCCTCCTCTGGAAGAACCAAAGACAAATTAATTATAGCAACAATTTTCTCTTGTGTGTTTTGCATAACAAGATGAAAAAAAACATTGTTTACACTTCAAACAGTCCCTTGCTGAGGTTTCTGAAAAGACCTTTGCTAAAGTTATTATTAACAATTATATCTCATGTCTCCACAAAGTATCACTCTGTGGCTTATACTGTAGCAACACAAATACACATACAATTAAAATACACAGAAAACAATAGAAAAAACCAACACAATGAAACCCAAACAAACAACATAGCTGTTTAGAGAAAAGGGAACAATATACCCAATGGTAAAAACATGTATATTAATGTATTCTTGTTTAAAAGTACTCTTTAGAATTGGAAGAAAAGCAAGTCTAAGAAGAGTCCTACCAGTTTCAGAAGTATTTATTACTCAGAAACTCTCTTGTTAACACAAATGTCCTTGGTTTTTAGCTATAGTAGACACAAGTGAATAGTCAGAAAAAGCATTAGTTGAAAACAGCCACTTCCCACTGACACTCTTCCCTTAAAGGAAGGAAACATTCTTAATTTCTTTTTGCTGCCAACTGAAATCTTCCTGTTTTATCCACACGTTGTAAGAGTTCAATCTAGCTAAATCTACATAAAAACACACAAAATAATAGTTCCGACTAACAAGTTCCATTAAACGTGCGAACTTTAGCTAGGACTAAGATTCAGTTGGGGCCACGGTGGCACTGAAGTTTAAACTGCTGAGATGCGGGACTTGCAGACCGAAAGGTCAGCAGTTCGAGTCCACGGAGCAGGATGAGCTCCCATCATTAGCCCCAGCTTCTGCCAACCTCAGCAGTTCGAAACATGCAAATGTAAGTAGATCAATAAGTACCACATTGCAGGAAGTAACCTTTCTAAATGTCATGGCAAAATGCTATGGAGTCTTGGGGTTTGTAACTTGGTGAAGTCCCAGCACTCTTTGGCACAGAAGGCGAAAGACTTGGCAGAGATACAGCTCCCAGGATTCCAATGGCAGTAAAAGGGATGTGTAGATGGATCCAAAGAAGTCAGGGGCATCGTGGCGCAAAGGAACCAAGCTGAGCTACCCACCACTTGTTCTGGGTAGTCTTTTGGGGCGAGGGAGCCCACTCACCTGAAGGAAAGGTGCCCCACTGCCTGGGTCACTCGGTGCTAAAGGGGCAGGCTCTGTGCCGAGACTTTTCCTGCAGCAACAACACCGAAGCAACTTCCTGCTTTCTTTCTCTCTTAAAGGTACATGTCTCTATTCTCTTTCCACCCTGCCAGCCGAAACGCAGGGAACGCAGACCAAGGTTTCCTTTCGCTTTCTCTCAAGCTGAGTGTACACTGTTGAATTAATGCAGTTCGATACCACTTTGACTAACATGGCTCAATGCTCTGTAATCCTGGGAATGGTAGTTTTACAAAGTCTCCAGCCTTCTCTGCCCAGGCATGCTACAACTTCCAGGATTCCATTGCATTGAGCCAAGGCAATTCAAGTGATGACAAACTGTATTTATCTTGCATCTGTTTTGGCCTTCAACTCCCAGAAATCCTAACGGCTGGTAAACTGGCTGGGATTTCTGGGAGTTGAAGGCCAAAACATCTGGGGACCCACAGGTTGAGAACCACTGGGTTAGACCTTTGTGCCGGCTGCTGACCTGAATGTTGGTGGTTCAAATCCATGAAACAGGGTGAGCTCCCATCTGTCAACTGAAGCTTCCCTTGTGGGGACATGAGATAAGCCTCCCACAGGATGATAAAACATCCTAGGATTTCATAGCATGGAACTATGGCAGGCATGGGCAAATTTTCCAAGTTGGGGGCCACATGGCAGGCCAGAGCGGGGTAGGCAAGCTGGGAGGGAGGGGGTTCTCCCCAAGCCCCCTCCCTGCCCTTTCCTCCCCTTCCTCTTCTCTTTCGGAGGCAGAAAGTGAAGAAAAGATGGGAAATATTTGGATCCCAAAAGGAGTAGCCTTTGTCAGGATGTGATGGTGGAAGGAAGAGAAAAGGTGTATCCATTAGAGCCCCATATTGCCTACTCTTGATATAGAATCCTAGAACTGGAAGAGACCTCCAAGGGCCATCCAGTCCAACCCTCTGCCATGCAAGAAGGCACAATCAAAGCACTCCCCATAGATAGCCTCTGTGGAAAAGCCTCCAGAGAAGGAAACTCCACCCAAGGAACAACCCAAATTGCAAAAAATTAGCCTCTTTTACTCATACAGTAGTGTTAAGAGGGGTCTCTTCCAGGTGTTTGCGAATTTGACTCCCAGAAATCCCAGGCAGCTTACCAGCTGTTAGGAATTGTGGGAGGTGAAGGCCAAAACATCTGGAGGAGCACAGTTTGAGAAATACTGCTTTAGATGAACAGTCTAATAGCCCAATGTCCTCAGGTACTAGAATGGTCAGGGTGACTGTGATGATGGCTGTTGCCATTAACACAGCTGGAGAACACTAATTTGGGGGAGCCTGCTTTAGATATCTTGATCCTACGCTGAGAATGGCTTTAAAAGCCAAAACCAACCATTTGAATTGGGCTTGGAAATGATTCAGGATCCAGTGCACCTGGCAATAATCAATGCAATATGAGTATATTAGCAAACTTGCAGCTGCATGAATAATACTCTGTATCTTTCATCTCAGACATTTCCAGAATGCTAGGTGCCAAGTATGTGTGGATATTGAAAGTGTCTGGAATATTTCAGGAATATTCCTGTTTGGTTGCTTTCTAACACGCATCTCCTTTGCCTGGGAATGTTCAAGGTCTTTGTCCTCAGGATTATAGATTAATGAGGCGAAGAAGAGATGTGGCTGATTATAACTTCTGTTTAAAAAATGATAAGCATTGATTTCATTTATGAAGGCAAATAGCAAAATAATGATTGGATCTGGGTCTGTTCAGATGTCTCTAGATCTTTGAAAGCTACAGAGGGGGTCAGGGTCAAAGCCTTCAGACTTTTTCTGTTTTCCGATCAATAATGCTCCTGCACTTCATTCCCCTGTACGCTCCCTTACATCGGCTGCAGGATTTAATGTGCCCTGTCTCAGATCTTTTAATTATCATGAAAATACAACAATGGCTTTAACTATTTTAATTAGCAACAAGAAGTTATTTCACATTTTGTTTTCATATAGAAGATTATATCCTGCTTTTCTATTTTAAACTAGCTGTACCCGCCATGTGTTGCTGTGGCCAAACTTCCCTCCCTCTTTCTCTCCTCCTTTCCTTTCCTTTCCTTTTTTCCTTTTTTCCTTCCTTCCTTCCTTCCTTCCTTCCTTCCTTCCTTCCTTCCTCCCTTCCCTTCCCTTCCCTTCCTCCTCCCCTTTCTTTCCCTTCCTCTTTCCTGCCTTTCTTCCTTTTCTACCTATTCTTGGACTGCAATTCCCAGCAGTCCTCCTGATCAATCTATCTGCCTACCTGTCTATCTCTAGCTAATCTATCAATCTTATCTATCTGGACGATTGCTGGGAGTTGCAGTCCAGGAATAGGAATTTGGAAAAATGCAGGGATTGGGATGCTCTTTCTTAAAGAAATCCAAGGAGAAGAAAGCTTGCAGCTTGGAAGCAGTGCATTTGGATCACCCTCCTCTCTTAAAGGGCCTGGTCTAGGGGATGCTGGGAGCTGTAGTTCAGAAGAGAGTGTGGATATGCTACTGTGTGTTTTGTTTGCCGGGGGGAGGGGGGGAGTTGTTTTGCGCATGCGCTGTAGCATCTTTTTGCTTTTTTGGCTTTTAAAGTCCCTTCCGCTATGTTTTTTAGTGTTTTATGAGTGATGGTCACTCGTTGGCCTATAGGTGTGTTGTGTCCAAATTTTGTGTCAATTCGTCCAGTGGTTTTTGAGTTATGTTAATCCCACATTTTTATTTATATAGATGGAGAAAAATGGAAAATATGTCATACTGCATTAGGAAAAAAAATCCAGTCTATACAGAAAGATTCAGGGAATGTAGTTACTTTTGTAGAAAAAAAAATCTTTTTTAACATAGCTGCTTAATACTGTGATAACAGGACTCTCAGAGCAAATACTGTGGATGTGTCTCCAAGTCTCCTATTCACTTATGGTGACCCCATGAATTTCATAATGTTTCTTAGATGAAGAATATCCAGATATGTTTTTGCCACTTCCTTCCTTCCAGATCCCATGTGATATTGGAGTTTAAGCTGAGTGGGCTCCAGTTACTAGTCGTGTGCATTTGGGACTTACCTTGATCCGTTTTGTGTCCTTGCTTTAGGTGGGGACCCCGATCTGTTTTCATCTGAGCCTCCTGAAATTGGGAGGTCAGATATTTTGGGAGTGGGGGGGGGGAGATAAGTTTTCTTTTGGCCCATTATTGGGGGGAGAGGTTCATCCATAGGCCCAAAGTGCTCAGGCCTACAGGTGCATGCTTTGGCTTATGGATTGCTCCTTACACGGCACTCAGCTGCAGGCCCTGCCACGCCTGGGTATGTAGGCCCAAAGCCTGCACCCACAGGCCCAGGTGCTTTGGGCCTATGAGTGCAGGCTTTAGGACTATGCGCCTGGCCTGGCAGGGCCTGCAGCCAAGTGCCTAGTAAGGAGCACCCCTTACTCGGCACTCGTCTGCAGGCCCTGCCAGGCCCCGGGCAATCAATCTGAAAAGCAGGCTTGGAGCCGGTACCCGCTCCCACCTGCCTTTCGTATCAATTGCATTTTCGTTTCAGGAGGGGCCTTCCTATTTCATGCCATCCAAATGGATGGAACGCAACAGAAACACAAATCAAAAGAATAGGACAAATTTTTGGCCCATGACTACTGGTTATTACTTAGATGGAAAACTGCCAGTGAATACCAAGTGCTGGGAGCTCTATTTCAGTGGAAGAAACTGGAAAAACCACCTCCGGTATTCATTGCCTAAGAAAAGCTTATGAAATTCATAGAATTGCTAAAAGTCTACGGGTGATTTGAAGGCACATACACACCCCGAACAAACATTACTGAAAGTCCTATGTTGAAAGCCAAATAGAAATGCATACTAAACACACCACAAGGTGGCAGTTTGGCACCAAACATCAAACATTGGAATAAAAAGGAATCTAACCCACAAAAGCCTGAGAAAGTGAGGAGCGGGGGAGTCTATGGGTGTGGTGGTTCATTCATTGTGTGTATATATACTAGACACAGAATCAACAAATGTGGACCAGCTCCTTCCACATTAAACAAATATGATCCAACAAAAGATACTTCCTTTGTTGTTTGGTATCACATTAAGAAGAACCACAAGTAGTCATAGCAGAGGCATGGCCAATGCCCTATTTAAACCTTCAGAATAGGTGGAGGCTTATACATTTCAGCAACATTTTTCCAAGACTATAGAAAATGAAAGGATGAGAGCCAGGGCTATCTAGTCCGAGACAAAATTACTACTTTAAACTCAATGGTCAGTGTCAAAGCAGGTTAGTAGTAAATACATGCCCTTAAGAGAGATGCCCATTGTTCTCCGACTATTGTTTACGTATGTTGAAAGCCAATCTGTAGCTGGTTCCAAGCACAAAAGAGCATTTGGACCAGTGCTTGGATCCCATGAAGAGTAAGATGTATATGTCTTATGCAGAACCTTCCTGCTGATGCCAGATGATTTTTATATTTAGTAATAGAGCAGGATAGGTACAATGCTCACAATTCAGGGTTTAATTTTAATTGAAAATGTATGTTAAGTAGACATTGCCAAGATCAGAGAAATTAATTAAGAGATTGATTAGATAGAGAGAAAAACAGAACCCCAAATCCTTTGATAGCCATGCCCTACTATCCCCAGATGGCAATGATGATGATGATGATGATGATGATGATGATGATTGGTCAGGCTTCCTAAGGGACTGCAGATATCTATCTCATTCCTTCTCCCTTTCCTTTCCTTGAACTAGGGCATATTCAGCGTGCATATTCAAACCTTTGAGGCTGCTCAGCAGTACATTGGGCTCGCTACTTCCTTGTTCCTCCTACACTGGCTCTGCAAGCGTACTATGTATGACAAGTGATATGACATATTGTGTGGTCTTCAGAAACAGGCAAGAGCTACTTGAGAAAAAAAATGTGAACGACAGTGAAGCCTTCCTTTCAATTTTAACTCATGCATTCAAGGAGTGTTTAAAATATGTGAATGTGCTTTAATTAAAATTGGGAGCAGCTTCATATTTTATGCAGTAACCATGTTGGCTGCAGCTGCCTCAGTGTTAGATGGAAAGTATGAAGGGCAGACATGTGCTCTCAAGTTTTTGCACCTGTGAAAGAGCACTGTTTACTCAGCTTTTTCTTTTAAAAAGAAGAAAAAGACTAACAGTATTTTACAACAATTCTAATCTATCAAATAAAAATACATATAGTGTAGGGTTGTCTGTCTCTGTATCTTCAAGATGCCTGCTGACTTATAGTGACCTCGTGAATTTCATAGAGTTTTCTTATAGTAGGAATACTCAGATGTGATTTTGCCAGTTCCTTCATGTGAAATATAGGCCGCAACACATGCTATTCCTTGGCGGTCTTCCATTCAAGTACTAACCAGAGCCTGGGGGGTCGGGACCTCGGGGGGGGGGGGGGGGGGTTGCAAGGAGGATGTCATAGGGGCTGCCAAAGATCATAAGAAAACATAGTATTTTCTGTTAGTCATGGGGGTTCTGTGTGGGAAGTTTGGCCCAATTCTATTATTGGTGGGGTTCAAGGGGCTCTTTGATTGTAGGTGAACTATAAATTCCAGCAACTACAACTCCCAAAGGTCAAGGACTATATTCCCCAAACTCTACCAGTGTTCACATTTGGGCATATTGAATATTCATGCCAAGTTTGGTCCAGATCCATCATTGTTTGAGTCCACAGTGCTCTCTGGATGTAGGTGAACTACAACTTCAAAACTCAGTGTCAGTTCCCACCAAATCCTTCCAGTATTTTCTGTTGGACATGGGAGTTCTGTGTGCCATGTTTGGTTCAGTTTCATCATTGGTGGAGTTCAGAATGCTCTTTGATTGTAGGTTCACTATAAATCCCAGAAACTACAACTCCCAAATGACAAAATCAACCCCCCCCCCCCCCCCAACTCCTCCAGTATTCAGATTTGGGCATGTCGGGTATTTGTGCCAAATTTGGCCCAGTGAATGAAAATACATCCTGCATATCATTACATTTACATTATGATTCATAACAGTAGCAAAATTACAGTTGTGGAGTAGCAACAAAAATAATCTTATGATTGGGGGTCACCACAACATGAGGAACTGTGTTAAGGGGTCGTGGCATTAGGAAGGCTGAGAAATACTGTTTTAGGGTATTGTTTCTTTGGGGCTTCAAGCTGTCTCTGGATTTATGGTGACCCCGGGCAAAATCAATTGGCCAATGACATTTTAAATGCCTATGGCTATCCAGCCAGTGTCTAGTATATGCTTGGAGATGTATGTACAGCTTTCACAAATCCGTCAATAAACATAAGTTTGGGATTCACAGTATATTCACAGTATATGTTTTGTATCAACTGTTTTTGTCTTATGCAACAGCACCAAAAATTCTTGAGAAGTAAGGATCTCCATGCATGTGTCCACACACATACACAGAACCACACACAAATGAGAGGACTCACAAATCTGTTCTCCTTGTATGGTCAGCAGAAAGGATTAGTAAGCCTGCGGAAAAGCTTTCACAAGAAGTAACATGCATTTGAAATTTGAAATATTTGGGGGTAAAACATTTTAATTCCGAGAGCCCTGAGATCTCAGAAAGCCCTATGGTCTGCATGCAGCTTGTGTGGCTATAATTGGATCATTCATTATTTAGGAGTGTACAGACTGCTTTAGATCATTCATTTATTCATTTTATGCATTAATATCCTATAATCCTGGGCTCTCTTGTGGTGCAGCGGATTAAATCACTGAGCCGCTTAACCTGCTGACTGAAAGGGTGGCGGTTCGAATCCAGGGAGCGGGGTGAGCTCCTGATGTTAGCCCCAGCTTCTGCCAACCTAGCAGTTCAAAAACATGCAAAACTCTCTCTTCATATTATATTGTCTAAATAACTGTTTTTAGTAACCTTATATTAGCAGAACATTGGTTATGCTATTAGAATTGACTGGGATTGGAGTCGGGTGAGGAACGTGGATTCAAATTCCCATTAAACCTTGATGACCTCTGGATGTCTTTGGGGCCTGTCAATATTTCTCAGCCTCACATTTCTTACAATACCTGAATACTGCCATGAGCATGTTGAAGGCAAGGCAATATATACCTGTAAGAAATAAATACATATAATATCTAGATTTCTTTTGGTTATATTGCTACACATTTTAATGTGTGTAGCATTGAGAGCCCAAGACTGGCTGGTGTTCCAATTAAAAAATAATAAAGTAAAGTAAATAATCTGATTAAAAGAATTTGAAAACTCTTACACTGTGTAAGCTAATGCTATCAAAAAATGGGCACAGCTAATGAACCACTTAAAAACAATTATTTCTTTCTTGGAACATAGCGGTTACTTTCCCATTTCCTCCATTACTGGCCAAAACCCAGCTGCTGGCGACCACCTGAGCCCTCTGAAAATCTAACTGAAGATTCATATGAATGGAAGTAGCATCCTGTTGATTGATTAAAAATGACAAAAAAAACCCTCAGATTGGTTTGGATGCCACAGATGCAAATTTTGTGGAAACGCTGCAGCTCCAGATGGCTCCAGTTTCAGTGTTGTCAATTAAGCAAAAGATTAGTGGAGAACGGAGAACCACACCAAAAGTGTACAAACAAAAACATAAGAAACAGATTGTTAAATCAGACCAGGAGACCTGATAGCCTGACATATTTGAAAACTTGGAAGTAGGTTATAGCAACAATTGGCACATGGTCAGGTGAACTGCCTCTAAATGTTGAGGCTTCATTCGAGTGATGGCGTTCAATAAAAAAAAAATTGCAGTTCATACTTCCTTTTCCACCACAAATCTATATATATATAAATGCTCTGTACATAATTTCTTTTAAAACAAAAGAACCAATGAATGAAATCACACCAAATTTGGCAACAAAATGTCTCACAACACAAGGAGTGGGCATCACTCAAAAAATATGATTTTGTCATTTGGGAGTTGTAGTTGCTGGGATTTATAGTTCACCTACAATCAAAGAGCATTCTGAACTCCATCAATGAGGGAATTGAACCAAACTTGGCACCAGAACTCCCATGACCAACAGACAACACTAGAAGGACTTGGTGGGCATTGCCCTTGAGTTTGGGAGTTGTAGTTCATCTACATCCAGAGAGCACTATGGACTCAAACAATGATGGATCTGGACCAAACTTGGCACAAGCACTCAATATGCCCAAATATGAAAACAGATGGAGTTTGGGGAAAATAGACCTTGACATTTGGGAGTTGTAGTCACTGGGATTCACAGTTCACCTACAATCAAAGAGCATTCTGAACCCCACGAACGACAGAATCAGGGCAAACTTCCCACACAGAACCCCCATGATCAACAGAAAATACTTAAGGCCATCCAATCCAACTCCCTTCATCAGGGCAAGAAAACATAATCAAAGTCCTCCTGACAAAGAGCCATCCAGCCATAGATGGATATAGATAGATAGATAGATATGATTCACACACAGAGAGATATAGTATCATAGATTTGAAAGGGACCCCTAAAGAAGGACAATTATATGTCACATGTTCCAGAGGAGGCAAACCAGACAATCTCCACATCATCACTGACATAGAAACAACAAGGAATACTGTTTACCCACAAGCATAAAGGAATTACATATATTAGAAACCATTACTTTATTTTCCAGATCACCAGAGTGGGCCACAGCAACGTGTGGCAGGGGATGGCTAGTTAAATATATATTTATTCACCTCCAAATGTTTCCAATATGGTACAGACTGGAGGATATACGAGGGTTATCTCGAAAGTAAGGTTACAAGGCACGTAGCTGTCACAGGGAATTTCTCGGGGAAAGTTGTTATCATTGCCGTGTAGTGGGAAACCAGCAGAAATGAACGGGCAGTGCCAGTTATCAGTAGCTGGCGTTGTGGTGAAGGTTAGAGATGAGCGTCCTCATTCCGTTCCCCTCCAATGCGAAGTTCGCACTGTAATACCCAAATGCTAAGGGCATGAATGCCGCTGCTGCATGTCCGTTTATAGAGAGGATGTAATGTCAAGACAGCATGTGACAAAATGGGTATGGAATATATTGTGAGACTATGAAGAAACTTCTCAGAGCCATCTAAAACAAATGTTGCGGGATGCTGATGGCAGGAGTCTTCATCATCACAATGTGCATCCGCACACGGCTCATGCAATGCAAGAGTTGTTGACTTTGTTTGGTTGGGATGTTTTAAACCACCACTCTCACAGCCCAGATCTCGCAAGCAGTGACTATCATCTGTTCACTAAATTTAAGGAACACCTTGGTGGAAAACACTTTTCCAATGATGATGAGATGAAAATCGAAATCATGAACTGGCTGAAAAAGGCAGAGGGAAACTTCTGTCATACAGGCATCAAAAACTCAACCCACGGATGACCAAGTGTATTGACCTGAAGGGTGATTGTGTGGGAAAATAATGTAATACCTATGCTCCAATTCATGTAAGTTTTATTAAAATATATTAATTCTTTGTATTTTTTAAAGAAATCTTGTAACCTTACTTTGCTGATAACACTCATAGTTTAGTTATCTTATTCTCTGTATTCAAAAACAACACATCTCACAACAAGTAAGAGCCTTGTGGCAACCTTTAAGAGTAACATTTTATTTAATAATGAACCTTTGTGGGATTTTCAACCACTTCCTGAGATGCATGGGGTTTATTTTATTTTATTGTTTTGTATTCAGAGTCTGGCTGCCTGAAGGGTTTTCTACATTCACACACCTTTGCTGTCTGTATGTGTAGCTGACAAGACTGGCTCGGCCTTATAGCGTGAAGCAACCTGTTTCAGATTGTTGAACAGCTGTGTGTTTGTGTGCGTGCTTAAATGGAGGCAGGACCTAATAACCAAATATGGCCCTAGCCAAGCAGGGGAGAAGTCATTTAAGCTCTACTCAAGTCCCAACATGGCCTTTGGACAGCACTGACAACACAATTTTGCTGCAAGTTAGAGCATGGGCTAGTTAGCTAAGGGTGAAGAAGGGTGGCCAAAGTAATACCCAAACATCAGACATTGTGCTTTCAGTGAATTCTCAAGTTGGAAAGAGGGATTGGTTTTGCAAATGAAGTGTTAGGCATACATACTAGAAAACAGAAACATTAGTTCCTCAATTGGTCATGGGCTGTCCAGCTTGTTTTAAAGCCTTGTGTGATTTTGTTATGCATTCGTTTACAATCTTTTCTAGAGTATAGGGAAAGAGGGTTTTTTTTTGATATAATCAAAGGTGAGAGATCAGTACCTTGCTAGCTTAAAAGGTGCATTTGAATTTATTAGAGGGTACAGATGTCAGGAGTAATCTTGTTCTAAAACATTTCCATGTGGCTTCATCACAAGGGTGTTTTTATATATCCACATTTCAAACTGACGTTCAGTCTCTCTCAAGCCAAACACAAATTGTTTAGAGAAATTCTACTCTTGCCAACCCAACAGCCTGGTCTAGCTATTTACTTTGAGCCCCTATACGGTTGCACTTCTGCAGATTATTGCATTTTAATTGCCATGGCAAATTTTCATGGAATGCTGGGATTTTCAGTTCAGGTGACACATTTGAAACTTTTACCCAGACTACAAATTCCAAGATTACATGAAATTTTGCCATGGCAGTTAAAGGGGAAATATAGTGGCATAATTTTGTACCATCAGCCCATTAATTCTGCATCCAGAAATCCAACCATCCACAACTTGAAACACACTGAACTCAAAGGACCACTAGTGTGAAATATATAACTGACGTCCATACCGAAATTGAACTTTTTTGGGCTGGGGAATTTCTGGCTTTTTGAACTCTGACTTTACTTAGGCGATCCCTCGTTGTCTGAAGATGATGGTCCCCCAAGTGCGGTGTCCTGCCGGTGGGTACATAGGTGACTGTGGAGCCCTATTCTTGACTCGCATGTTCTCCTGCAGTGAGGTCATCAGCCTTAATCCTAGCATTTTCAAAAGGAATCCAGGCCCTGCAAGATCCTGTGAACCTAGAAGTGCAGAAGAGAACTTGTTGCAACCAACTGAATTTCAGCCCTGCCCCAAGCAGTTGGATTTTAACATCAAAACCTGTCTTTCCCTAACCAAACCTCACTGTAAATAATTAACTCCCTGGAACATAAACACAGGGGACTTTCCAAGCTCTAATTACAAAAATATGATGTGGTTTCCCCCCATTAAATAAAAGGGTGGGTGAAGAAAAGAAAACAAGAAAACAATCTTAAAAGAAGAAAGCACAATCTGAACTAGGAAGCTCCCGCTTTGCCCAGTGCCCTCCCTTTGGAGGTGGGCATGCTCCTTCTCCTTGTCCCAGGCCTTTCTGCAGTCCACCCCAGGCTCCCTTGACGATGGACTTAAGATGAAGCCTTTTGCAATCACAGCGCTGCGGGAGATGGTCATGCTTAGCCACATCCTGTTAGGAACTGGACAGGTGTGTTTAATCTAAAACGGATGATAGCCCAAGAAACATGGAAAGCATTAGAAGCTTCCCTGTTCATAGCAGCCAGCATTCTCTGGCTAGTCAAAGGTTAAGGCCAATGGGAAGAAGAATTTTGGCCTCCCTGGGAAAAGGCGAGAGGGAAGAAAGATGGGATTAGCCCTGGGGTTGGGAAGGGGAGGAGAGATTTGGACTACATTTGGCCTCTTTGTTTTCTTTTTCTTTTTTTGGTGTTACACATGTCAGCCTTTCTCTTAGAATATTCAAATCCTGTAGAAATGGCAGTGAGGGTTTTTCTAAATGGCAGTATTCCCTATAATGGGATTTGTGCTATAGCATGAGAGGGAGAAATTGGTGGAGGCTATAAATTACCAGTTTCAATGATAGATCAAGAACTGGCCTTGGAGCAAGACACATGATGGGCGCCCTGCCCTAAATCTTCCTAAAATGTATAGAAGACTTAGATACCCTGATATTTTTAAATGGACATTTGGCTGGTCTCTTTTGAGATACCAAACTTTATTTTGTAATGTTGGCAGTGACTGTTGTTATTATAATAATAATTTGCCCCCTACTTCTGTCTCAGAAACTGAGTCTCAATAGTTGTTGTCATTGTCATCATAATAACCTTTCTTGCCAAGACTGCAACATGAAAATATTAGGTGTGACTTTTACATACACAGATTGCATTCCCACTTCATCACTGCAAAACAGTTGGTTTTTGCGTGATCCTACTGGGAATTCACTCTGTCCTTTCCATTTTCCCCTGTTGAATGTACTGAGTGAAATATACTGTTTTACTTTGAAATATGTTGGAGCAACTGAAATAAACTGAGACCAAAGGAGAGAAGTGAGAGGAAGCAGCAGAAACTGCGACATTTTAAAAGCAATAGTTGAATGACACAGGATGATATCAGGACATTTGAAAGGTAAGTGTTCTTAGCCGAGATGGAAAAGTCTGGGATGATATGCAGCACCAATACTGTCTTTGGGCCCTTCCACACAGCCCTTTATCCCAGAATATCAAGGCAGAAAATTCCACATTATATGAGTGTGGACTCAGATAACCCAGTTGCCGATATTGTGGGATTTTCTGCCTCGATATTCTGGGATATAGAGCTGTGTGAAAGGGCCCTCCCTCTCCTCTTCTGTCTCCAGGCACCCTGGGCTTCTCCTTCCCTACCTTTCCTCAAATCCAAAGTAGAACTGCCTCTTGTGGAAGGCTCAGGGCCTTTCTACATAAACCTATATCTCAGAATATCAAGGCAGAAAATCCCGCAATATTTGCTTTGAACTGGGTTATCTGAGTCCACACTCATAATGTGGAACTGGGTTATCTGAGGCATGGAAAGTTCCAGTTCAAAGCAGATAATGAGGGATTTTATTCAGGTGTGAAAGGGGCCTCAGGGACCAGGAGTTCACTTTTTAAATAGGGTGTAGGGACTACCAGCATTGCTTAACACCTTAAAATACTTATTTTTCAATGCCAGAAACTGATCTCAAAGATCTATAATTTTTGCTCCCATTTTGGGGGTATTTTTACAGTCCACGGAGATGATCAAAGGACCAGAACTAGTTCCTAGGCCAACTGCCTTTGCCTCCCCTAATTTATGAAAATATTTTACTTATAATATTGTTGTTTCAGTTTGGAGCTACATTGCTTTTAATAGCAACTATAATTTAACATTATAAAAACAGCAATTTAAACAGCAATTTAAAGAATAACAATTTAAAAAGATAATATCACAAGGTTGGCATGGAAAGATCTGCAAATATGCAACCATTGCCATAAACTTATAGCAATGTCCACAATTGTTCTTCCTTCCTAATTACAGTTTAGATCTGTTATAAACCAAAAAGCATATAATTTCATTTCCAGCTTTTTAAAATGACAGATGTCGTATGATTTACTTTAAAATCCAGGGAGTAAAATATTCCATCTTCCTCTTAGAGCTGCCTTTGCTCCCAAGCGCCTCTTGCATTTTCTTGACTTCCTTTATTTTGTATGAAAGAAAAATGTGTTTTAAGCATATTTTGCAGTCTCTTGTGTTTTGAAACATTCTCCAGCCTTAAAATATTTGACAGCTCCTCAACACGTCAGCAGTGAGGGCTCACAGAGGAAAATATAGAGCAAAATTCTGATGTTCATTAAAACATAAACAAGACAAAAATATCTCTAATACTGCAGCGGGGCCAGAAATCGCTTCCAGTTCAGGACTGCCCTCTTTTGAAGTGAAAAGAAAAGAGTATGCTTCGAAGCATTTCAAATGTTAGGCTAAGGAAGGAAACCCAAGATAGGATTTCATTCTAGAGGAGGCCACTTTGAAAGTACAAGCACCCTTGCTCATCTGATGGGTTAGGGACTGAACCTCTTCAGAAAATTGAGTTGGTTGAAAAACAGAACCCAAGATTTTTTGTTTGCAGATGTAAACAGTAAATGATGCTGAGTCAGCTGAAAGGAAACATTCCCGGCGTGCCCCTCGAAAGCAGCCGTAGCAGTGGTTGAAAGATCAAACATGGCTATAACTTAAGATGTGTTGGAGCAGCAGAACATCCAAAACTGAATTGTCAGAAATTCTTCCTTCTTGCTAAGAGCTGATATGGTAAGGGCTTGAAACTTTATATATGGTGTCCATGTGTATGCATACCTTCATGTTGCTTGTTAACTTATTGCATCCCCATGAATTTATACATGGCATGCAAAGCAAAATGTTCTGGACCTACTACTGAGGTTTGTCACCTATAATGTTAGAACATACAGGAGGTGAAGCAGATTTAATGGGTCTTTCTGTTGAAATTGACATCTTAGGACACCTATGCAATTAGACCAGGAGTAGGTAACGGGAAGATTAGGGGGCACATTACTGCTTCAAGAGACCTTGGAAGGCCGCATCCACACTAGCAGCTTCTGCAATGTGCATGCATTGCACACACACACACACACACATAGTATATAAGTGTATATATGTGTGTGTTTGTGTGCATGTCTGCATATATCAGTGGTTCTCAACCTTCCTAATGCCACAACCCCTTAACACAGGTCCTCATGTTGTGGTGACTCCCCCAACCATAAAATGATTTTTGTTGCAACTTCATAACTGTGATTTTGCTATTGTTTTGACTTGTAATATAAATATCTAATATACAGGATGTATTTTCATTCGATGGACCAAATTTGGCACAAATACCTGATATGCCCAAATTTGAATACTGGTGGGATTGGGGGGTATTGTTTTTGCTATTTGGGAGTTGTAATTGCTGGGATTTATAGCTTACCTAAAATTAAAGAGCATTCTGATCTCCACCAACGATGGAATTAAACCAAATTTGGCACACAGAACTCCCATGACCAACAGAAAATACTGGAAAGGGTTTTGTGGGTACTGACCTTGTGTTTTGGAGTTGTAGTCACCAATATTGAGAGAGCACTGTGGACTCAGACAATTATGGATCTGGACCAAACTTGGCACGGATACTCAATATTCCCAAATGTGAACACTGGTGGAGTTTGAGGAAAATAGCTCTTGACTTTTGGGATTTGTAGTTGCTAGGAATTATAGTTCACCTACTATCAAAGAGCACTCAGAATCCCACCACTGATAGCTTTGGGCCAAACTTCCCACACAGAACGACCATGACCAACAGAAAATACTGTCTTCTGATGGTCTTCGGTGACCCTGACACCCCTTGTGACCCCCAGGGGTCCCGACCCACAGGTTGAGATATATATATATATATATATATATATATACACACACACACACACACACACACACACTAGCTGTCCCCTGCCACACATTTCTGTGGCCCAGTCTGTGTATATGTGTTTTGTGTGTGTATGTATGTGTATGTGTGTATATATGTGGTTTTGTGCATGCGTTGTATTTTTTTTATTTTTTAGCTTTTAAGTCTCTTTTGCTGTGTTTTCCAGTGTTTTTATGAGTGATTGTCACTCGTTGGCCTAATAGGTGTATTGTGTCCAAATTTGGCATCAATTTGTCCAGTGGTTTGTGAGTTATGTTAATCCCACAAACGAACATTACATATATATATAGATAGATAGAGAGAGAGAGAGTGTGTGTGTGCAAGCATCCCCCCCCCCCATGCTCCCTAGGTGATATCCAGCATATTTTGAAGCCTCCAGAGACCCCTAAAATGGGTTTTGATGGAAATATTTTGATGAAATTGTGTCCAAGAGTTGATTCAGAAGATTAAAGAAAATAGTTTGTGGAATTCCGGGTGTATTGCTTATTGCTTAATTTGTTAAATTCCTGAGTAGTTTCCCTTCCAGCTTAGCTTCAGTTGTATTTTCTCACTATCTTTATATAGAAATTCTGCTCTAGCCTCACACTGAATTCTCTCTGAGCCATCTGTTTTTCCTTTAGGTGAATTATGCTGACAGCATCTCACCACAGGCTCCTTGTAACACTATGAACATTAACTCATAGTTGGATTTCACCTCAAACCAACGCCAGTCCTTTCCCTCTTATGGACGGCCACCGTGTTTCTGTGACATGTGGGGATTCGCCCTTTCATTCCCCTATGGCTGATTGAAGCAGGAAGCAGACTGCAGCTGTTTATGGCCAAGGAAAGCTGCCAAAGAAGGCAGTCGCTTAGCATGGTTGCAAGTTCCATTCCATATGAATTTATTGCTGTTTACATTAATCTCTCTGTGAATCATCAAAGTGATTTCAGTGGAAATAATAGCAGTAGATTCATGGTTGTTGGAGCATCATCAAGGCTCAGTGTGTAATTATCTCAAGCAAAATGCCCATCGGTTATATTTTTAGATATTTAAAAGCTGCATTTATAAAACTCACAGAAAAGTTGCAAGCTCACATCTGATTTATCTTTCTCTCTGCTATGTAATCACACAATTGATATGCATCCTAAGTACTGGTTCTCTCCTACACGTTCAGCAATGAGCTTGTTTCCTGAAATCACATCTTGACTCGATGCAAAATCAGCTCATGGATTCTTTCTTGCGTGTTACAAACAGATGTCCTGCTAAGTATTATAACACCATCCATTTTGTAAAGAGTAATTCCTGCAAGTCACGTTGTCTTAAACAACTGTTCCCTTCATGCAGATTCATCCAATGTATTTCATTTATTTTACTTTAATTTTTATTGAATTATTCAATATATATTCCAATATGGGACCCAAGGCAGCTTAATATAAATTAGAATGGATGTGACTCAGCTGTAAGTCCCTGTGACATTTTGTTCTAGTTTTCCAAATCTCTAATTTAATGTTTCATCCTTGTCTTAGAGCATCTGAATATAAAAAGATTGTGTAAAACTCTAAGACATATCATAGTTCGGCCTACTTCCATTTATGACACAGAGCAAACATAGAAGTATCTTGCTATATGGCTGCAAGTATTCCATTACAATGACTAGGTTGTTCTCCAGTTGCATGTTCTTGCAACCACAGAACATCTTACCTAAAATCCACAAACCACACATTCAAGAACATGGGGGCTGAAGTGCCAATTTTTCTCATGTCCATCTGAAATTTGTGCAAAACTTTTCAGAGGTGAGGTGGGAAGGGTCAATTAAACTTACATTATAATTTTAAAAATTAATCAACTGTCTTGCTGATGCATATTAGAGCAAATGGATAAGAGTAAAAATCTTCTGAATAATGCAGATCAGATTTTCCAAAGTGCTGTGTATCTCATTTTCCAAATAGCTATCGAAGTGTGCATAGCCAATTTCTGATTCTTAGCATTTATAAATAACTGTGCATGCCATCTTGCTAGGGCCGAAAGAGTAAATGCCATGGATCTAGCCTCTGATTGTGTTAAGGATACTGAATTCTATTAATGTGTGCCAGAAACTCAAAAAGTCAATTCCTCCAGAATTTATGGCAAATGCAGCATACAAATAGGATGGGAGGTAACATGCCTCTTTATAGGACTTGTTTGTCAATTCACTCCACTCTGGAAAGGGTGGGCTGTAAATAAAAAAAGACAAAACAACATAGAACTATCCTGGGGGATAATTTGTGGATATGCAAACTTGCTTTCTGCTTGAACTTGTATTCTGCATAAGTGAAAGAACAAATGTGAAATGTTTAAAGGAAAGATGGAGGTTGAACACAACACAATTTTGCATGATTTCAATCTAAGCAGAGCCAGGCTAGAATAATACTTTCCTGAGACTACTAGGATAACCTATGCCAGAATTCTCGCCAAATCATGCTGTCTCTGTTGGTAGGAAACTTGACTTCTCTGTAACACTTGAACAAAATGGGGATCAGTCTTCCAGAGGTAACAGCACAACAGCTACCAACCTTGGTCCTTCCAGATGTTTTGGACTACTGAAATCTCTGGCCATGCTGGCTGGGACCTTGAGGAATTCAAGCTGAAGTCAACCAATCTAAGACAACCTTAACGCTGGATTTGTTAGTGCAGATGTGTCCCAGACTACCAGGATAATTTGCATTGTTGGATGAAATTCTCAGTTCCTCTCACTTCACAGAAAGTGCTTCCCTCGTCTTCTGACTACTGCTTGCCATTGTTGAATTCCCTAGATAAAGAAACTTTCTATACAGATAGTGAGGCAAACCAACCATATTCCTATACACATTGAGCTTTCTTATTCAGAATTCCAAAATCTGGGTAATTGAGAACTAGTGATATTCGCCTTCTGATGCTTCAATGTGCACAAGCTTTATTTCCTACACAAAGCTATCAAAATATGGTGCACAAAATTACCTTCATGTTATGTGTAAAAGGTGTATCTGAAACATAAATGAATTTTGTGTTTAGATTTGGATCCTGTCTCCAAGCTATCTCATTACCTATATGCAAATATTCCAAAATGTAAAGACAGTCCGCAAATCCAAATACTCGTCCCACAAATTTCCAATTAGGGATACTCAACCTGTATTGTGGCATTTGGAATCACAGATCTTCTGATCTTAAAAGCTTTTATTCTTCTTTTTTTCCTGCACAGATGTGACAACACACACTTTTGTCCATAGGCCAGCACTTCCACCATACCCAAACATTTATTTTTCCAAAAAGAGAACTATTGCTAGTGACAACAGATATATTTGCTTCCCCTCCTCACCGATTTAACAATTTCAACACATTTACTCCTCTAATACTGTACAATACTGTACCAAAAAAGAAAGAAGAGATGTACCTCCAATATTGTACATAATAGTATACACAAAGTACAATTTTACAGTTTTTTTGTTTGTTTGCTTGCTTTGTAAAGAAAAAAATATACACCATATATATAGATTGGTGTAGAATATAAGAAGTAATGAAAATTGCTTTTAAAACAAGGACATTTCATTCCAAACCCATTAAAACAGCTGCTGTTAATTAAGAGAAACAACAACGATCCAAACCCGACTCTGCAGGATGAGATCTTTAAATACAAAAACTGAAGATTGATAGACTGTGCAACTGAACTGTGTTACATACAGTAGAATAAAAGACATTGCTGCCATGCCTTTTCAAATATATATGCTTTACCATTTGCTGTATTTTGGCTACATTGATTTTGGTCTGCCTGTTTTGTAATTGTTTGTATTTAAGTATATTGCTCTAACAGTTTGGCACCCACATAGTCTAACCCATGAAGATCTGCTGAAAGTACAGCCTTCTACTTCCAGAAAAGAAAATTAGTACACATAAAAAGTTCTCTTAAGAGTATAGTGCTACTATAATTGAAGGCTTAATTTCCACTACATGGAACTTTTCACTTGTATGGAACAAAACACACACCTAAAGCACATCTCTTTTGAAAGGTCTTGCAGTCAAAAAAACAAAACAACTACTTGTGGTGGAAATTGTAGAGTTGTAAAGAAAAACAGCTCACCCTTAAATATTTTTCCACCCCATGCTCAAAAGATCAAGTAAGATGGAAATATCTATTACATTTTTGTTTCTTTTGCATTCAAAGCATGTGAATAGGTAGAGTTGTTAAAACCTTTGAAAAGCAGCTACTGCACATGCATAATTGTTCCTTTGTGCGCAACGTAGCAGAGAAGCAAGATGGAGTTTCCCCCAGCTTTGTGCTATCCAAGCATCTTTATAATTGTCTGAGATAGAATACATTCCAGGGAGTTCACGTAAAGCTATGATCAAGGTAGAACTCTCCCTGCGGATGGTGTAGTGGTTTGTGCATTGGACTGTGACTCTGGGGACCAGGTTTGAATCCCTGCTCAGTCAGCCATGGATATCCACCAGGTAACCTCGGGTGAGTCACACTCTCAGCCTCAGAGGAAGGCAAAGGTAAAATCCCCTCTGAAAAAATCTTGCCAGTAAAATCCCATGTAGGTCCACCATAAGTTGCAGGCTACTTGAAGGCACACAACAAGAAAGCATTTTAGGACTTATCTAGTGTTCAACACATTCATGTCTAAACTTTTTTTTAAAAAAATGGTTCCCTGTTGATAAAATTGCAGCCTAAGGACACTCACAGAGAGAATTCCTGGATTAACAGGTCTAATATTTGACTTCATATAGAAAAGACAGACTTATAACTGAATGGCAACTGAGTTTTCAGTCCTTCTCTCTGCAATTCATATCCTAGGCACATGTTAATTATTAATTTGTAGTTACATTTACTAATATCTTGCAGTCTTTATTAAGCATATTGCATTTCCAAAAACATTTCCATGAACGTAAATATGGACCAAAACCCAGAACCAGGAGGTAGGAAATGGCAGCTTGGAAGGCCAGTTGAACCTGCTGAAGTTATTTGCAAGACCCTAGTTGTCATATCCTCCTTTTGATTCCTGAAACAGCTCAGAAAGTAGAGATGAAGAGAGGGGTGAATGGAGGCATTTGATGGGAAAAGAGGGAGCACCATCTCCATGATATATTCAAAAGGGAGAGTAAGACTTTCTGTTCAAGGGTGGAGAAAAGAATGGTGATACTCAGAGAAGGGCTTGGTTCTTTACACCCACCCATCACTCAAGATTGGCCTGTGACAGTACTCATGTATAAATCTAGAAATTTTACTCAAAAATGAATCCAAAAACCCTGGGTTGATTTATCTATGGATCAATGTGAGAACTGTACCTTAACTGTTGTATAAAAAAGGAACAATCTCCTTCTCTGAGTGTCAAAAGGCAAAAGTTTAGTCTATCCTGGGAGAACCTAAATGAAGCATCAGCCTCTTCTGCTCTTTGCTATGGTGCTGCTCCTGGCCTTATTGAATGCATGGGTGGGAAAATGGTGATGGCAGCCAGGGGCGGTTGTCCCAAGGTGGTATTGGTGCTTTCCCCTCTCAGAGGAATGACCCTGACTTATCCACAGGATATATCGCAACCTATAATGTTGACCCTAAAACCTTCCCTCAACTTATACATGAGAATATATACAGAATTTGTCAACCAGTCCTAGGAAAGTAGTTAATGTGTTAGTGTTTGGGAACAGGATTCAACAATCGATTTCTGTTGGAAGAAAGAAAAAAAAAAATCCTCTGGAGGCAGGTCTGTGGGTAATTACCATTGCATCCCTCTGTAAGACTGGAAACATCTCCAAAATGTTTTTGGTAGTGAGCAGAACAGCACTGAGAGGCAGAGATTGGAGGGGAAGCCAGTTTTGTTGTTACACCTAGCACAGAATTAGATTTTGTCCCGTCTCAAACAACAGTGCCTTTATAATAGAAAAATAGTAGCATTACAGATATATTATTATGTAATGTAACAGAGCTACACATCATTGCAAGACTGAAGCATATGGGCAGCCACAGGAATAGCCAGGCCTTCAGCCAGATAGGAATCCTAGCCTTGTAAAAACTCCTTAAAAGCGGAATATGAAAGCCACAGCCTGTGTTGAAGAAGCCAAAACTGGAAGAGCCCCTCTATCCTGCTGCTGTGCAATGACATCCCTATCAGTAGGGAAGCGTCCTGCCTGAACAAATGTTTGTTCAAATGGACAACTGTGTAGTAGTAAGAAAATGAGGTATTTCTCTGTGCCACGTAAATGTCTCCCAAGAGTATTTAGAGAACAAATGCCTTCACGGTTACAGTGTCACTGAATATTACTAACTGTAGAGATATGAAGGAAACATGGTTTTATTGTCGATCGACATTCAACAAACTATAATGTGAACTAAGTTTAAATGTTTTTAACACTTTCATATTACTAGCTATTGTTTTTTTTAAAAAAAAGACAAGAAGAGATGTTTACCTATACCTAAAACTGCTATTTGCAAGAAATATCTTGCATGTTACAGGTATGTTACAGGTATAGAAACTCAAAAAAGTGACATTTATTTGATTTATACCTTGCCTTTCTCCCAGAACAGGAGGATTCAGCTAAAATGCCTTTACTTCCCTCATAAAATTCTGCATAGATTATTCCCACATAGTTGTTATGTAACCATATTGCTACCAGAAATGCATGGTTCCAGTTATCGCAATTTGACTTTGTATTTACTTGGTTTGAATAAATATGTATTTTTAGATAGGGTTCTTCTCTTATTTAAAAATGAATGTAGCCTCCAACACTATAAACAACCTTTGGGGAAGGAGGAGTAGCAAAGCTATAAACCAGTTAAGCAGGGCTGCTTTTGTGGCCTGTGAGGGTCCCAGAGGGATCTAACACTATAAAAGAGTGGATTTCTTTGAGTTGCACTCAGTAGGGGATCCAGTAGTTTAAAGCTGACTCCTATCCAGCCCCAGAAGAGCCTACCCTCTGAAGCACCTTTCTGTTTGTACATGAATACAGTCCTCCATTACTGCAGTAAATTTCCTTCTAAGCCAGTGGTTCACAATCTGTGGGTCCCCAGATGTTTTGGGCTACAACTCCCAGAAATCACAGCTAGTTTACCAGCTGTTAGGTTGAGAACCACTGGTCTAAGCCGTGCTCTTTTTTTTGACAGTGGAGGCTGCTGCCAGCATTCAGACATAGCACATACAAGCTGCTATATATGTTGGGGAAGAGGTAGGATGGCACTCCTCATAATTTTAAAGAAGTCATTCTTCTTCCAAGTGAACCTGGGTGTTTATGGTTGTGTGGTTAAGGAGAATGGAGGGATGTGATTTCTAAGATATTTTTCTTGTCTCAATAAAGCAGAATGATCCTTGAGGGCAAGCCGTGGAACCTGATATAAAATCAATATAGGTTTGCAATGTAGATACATCCTAAAATCTCTCTCTCCAGTAATTTATTCAGAAGAAATATGCAGAAAATACAGTAGTGCAAGGGCCTGAACATCTTGCAAAAGGCATCGATTCGGTCACCTAGCCTACATTATTTAGTTGATTTATTTTTCGATTACTTAGAACTTGTGTGTGAAATGATGTTTTCCTATGTACATTTGCAATGTAAATCAGGTTGCAAACATAAATTCCAGTTGGGTAGCACTGATATGTTGTATATACCATACTCTGGTGTTTTTACTTTCTTTGTCAGTAGGTTTTCCCCAGTGCTGGTCAGGAAAAACAAAAACAAAACAAACCCTCTCAAAGTTCAATATATAAAGACTAGCCATAAAAAATCGATGTGTTTTTAAAAAGCCAGTTTTCACTCACCTGCCAAAACATAGTGAACACATGAAATAACTTTTTTTTGTATCAAAGTGCGTTTGAGCGGCTATGCTGCTTTTCACTGTTATAACATAAGGCATGTTGAACACATGTTATATAAAGAATACCTAGGTCCATCCCTGCTTTCCGACTCATGTAATGACGTAACATCATGTCTGCTAATGCCTTTCTGCTCCATGTGCCTTTAATTACACTGAAATGACTTCAGATGGTTTCTGGAATTTGCCTGCAGGAAATGTACTGTCAGGCTGGTACAGGTGAAAGAGCTTGACCTGCTTTAGGAGGTGATAACCCTAAAACATTCTTAGAAAAGTTTTTTTAAAAAAAAGAATCAAGTAGTTTTGCCTGAGTAAAACTCCAAATCCTAAACAACAAAAGCATAAAAGTTCTTTAATCATAAGTCTGCCTCATCCTGAGAATTAATGACCAGGTTGCAGTGCCCAGGACATTCAGTAAATGCCCAAGATGTAGAGGTAACACATGCGCTTCCACACACATACAAACAAGAGGTCAGTGTATCTAAACAGTCAAAGGTTATGGAAAAAGTTACAGACTGAAACTGTCCCCACCTAAATCTTTCTCAAGTTTGCCTTTCCACCATTGTTTGTAAGATTGTCAAGTCATAAGCATAATTTAGAAAGACAAACTAAAGAAAAAAATAGTACAGAGATTAATGTGTCTGTCAATGTAACCATCTTAGGTTAACCTGAAATTATTACTGTCAGTTTCATTCACATAAGAGTAAATACTTGGTTTCTACTAAAATATCACTAACTATTCCATTCATTAAACCACAAGAAAAACATACGGCAGCTCAGATCTAGAGCGTGAAATTAAAATAAGTTTCAGTTCCTTATTTTGTCCCCAGATGACAATCAAAGGAGCGTGATTGAGCCAGAATGGATTCTAATTCAGTGTTCTTTTGGCTGGTGGCTAAAAAGGCAGCAGAGAAGTTCCCTGTTACTTTTCAAGTGGGCATTTTCATCTTCTTTTAAAGATGCCTACCATTTTGAAAAATAAATTCCCCTCCAAATGTACGCAAGTGTTTATACAGTTTGTTGGGACTTGACGCAACCGTGATCCATCATGTTAAATACCAGATTCTGAGACGATTAATTTGATTGTCTGTAAATTACTTGAAGTCATGAAATCAAAGAAATATGCTGCATGTTGGACTATATCCTTGTCCATGTCCTAGCACAGCTTTCTATTTGCCTTATTCCACCACACCATAAACTCACAGTAGGCTGAACCACAAAGGGAAAAATGAAGTGAAGAAGACAGAGATTGAGGAGAGACAGACAGACAGACAGACAGGGTCAATCTGCTAAGTCAGATTATCAAATGTAGGATTTATGATTGGTCAGAACTTGAGGGACTGGCCTGAACCCATCTCATTTTACAAAGAACACTGTGAATCATGGCTAGGCAATCCAGCCACTTTCTCCTATTGTGGATTACAAATCCCCAAGTTCTGGACTGATCACCAAAGGTCAAGGCTAATGGGAGTTTGTTGTTCAAAACATCTGGAGGACAGCAGGTTGCCTACCAGTTGTAGATGTACATAAATGCACATATGTCATTTCAGAAAGGGGGTGAATGAGAAAGTATCTGATTTTCAAAATTTAACTCAAGTTTTTGTTTTGTCTCAAAGTCTGCATGAAACTCTTTTAGGGAAATGGTTTTAAAATTCAAAGCATTATGGTTGGGCTTTGTTGTGGAAGCATCAAGCGAGGATACAAGTAGGGCCTGCTTTATCATGCAATCTGTCATTTTCCTCATTTTCCCCATACGATTGGTTTAACTTCAAATGAATACATGCACAGATTCATGTAATATGCCTCCATTAAAGCAGGACTAGACTCATGTGGCACAATGCATTATGGGTTTTGAACCCTAAATTAGAAAACAACGACAACGTATGTTTTAGAACAGGCACACCCCTGAAAAGAGATAGGCTGTAACGAACACTTAGCAGACTTAGTGGCACCGTAGGGCACTGTAATAATGCACAGAAATGAGCCCTAGGCATGCCCACCTAAAGCAGCAGGCTCAAAAGCACTGATAAGCAATATTGTGCTATTTTCCCCATAGTGGTTGAAGCACAGAAGTCCCTTTCCAGCAACCTCCAAAGCATGAAGACTCCAAAGGTTTCTTTTAGACACCAGACACTTGAACAAGGCATTGACTTGTTACCAGGAACACATTAAATAATTTCACCTTCCCCTCACTGATTTCACAGTGATCAAAGACCTGCTAACATATATCTGGCTGAACCAAGTTGTGGTGCCCTAGTATCACTGATGGAGGTGCAAAGGCGAGGCTTCATGAGCTGGGGGCACATCCCTGGCAAAAGTAACTGACAAACTAATCTTCAGCAGAAGTTCAATGCTAATTAAATAGACATTGTAATGTCTCCTTAAGGGGGTCCTCTCATCTGAAACAAAAAACACTATATTCACAGTAGGCTTTCAAGTTCAGACAGTACAGGACTTGTCAGTAGACTGTTGAGATGCTGAGGCAACTGCAGCGCTTGTGGGGTTTGTTTTGGGGAAAACGGCAGGCTTGGGTCTGGTCGCCGGGGGCTTGACCTGGGCAGCCATTTTGACAGACTTTGCTGGCCTGAAGGCACAGGGAATGTCACTTGCTGTGCTCGCACTCCGCTGGAAAGCTGGTTCAGAGTCCTTGAGGATCTGAGTATGCAAAGGGCTGGAGGGTTCGGAGGTGGGTGCGATGACCGGGGAGGTTTTCAGAGGCTCCAGGGTGTCCAGGACAACGTCTGGGGTGTGTTTGACATTGCTTTGCCGTTCCAGCTCTCGCAGCTCATTCAAAGCAGAGTTCATAGTAGCTTCAATATCCTGCAAAAAGAGACAAGTCGGAATTGATTACAGCAGCGAGAAATTCGTGTGGTGAATGCTCTGTGGTGAATAGAAAATACTAAGCAAAGGCAGACTCTGGCAGGCACAAAGGCGAAAGCTGATCTTGTTGTGGTAGGCATAGGACAACCTGAGCCAATACGGCTGCTCTTGGCAAGACATTTGTCTATAAAGTACCAAGTACCAAAGTCAATATGTGGCCAATTTGGTTGTGGTTCTAATGCAAAGCATTAAAAACTGAAATGAAATCCTGACTCTAGAAACTTCAATGGGTCACATATGCAGTCTATCTCTCTGCGTTTTTGATCTGATCTGCCTTATTGGGTTGTTGTAAGGACAACACTAAGGAGAATGAGAGAATACCTTGAGCTCACTGCATGAAAGGCAAATATGTTAATGTAACCAACAGGAAAGCTTGATCCATATTCTAAGTGAGGCCTGTACAACCTGTGGCCCTCCAGCTAGTTTGGCTTCCAGCTTCCAGAATTCCTGGCCATTAGACAAGCTGGCTAGGCCTTCTGGGGGTTAGAGCCCAAAACAGCTCGAGGGCTACAAGCTGTGCAGGCCTGTTAAGCTTTCTGAGCACAAGAAACTGTACCCTCTCTCTTAATCATTGAAACAAAAGTTCAACAAATTAGTGGCCTTTGTAATTTTAGACTAACCTGTTGTTTGTTTTGAAGGGAGATATGTTTAAAATGCTCAGCATGGTACAATTTTTGCTATATGCCTGGCATAAAGTATATTTTAAGGATTTGTTTTGCAAAACAAGTGAGTGCCTACTAGTAACACTTTTCTCAGATATCTCTCCCCAATTGGATAGAGAAATGCCAGCATTTTTTTTGAAAATAATGATCTCTTCTTATCCATCTCTCTTGTGTGCAGTGATGATCCCTGAAGACCCTACAAGTCATCAAAATAATGGAAAAGTGTTGTATATATGCAATATTAACTAGGTAGCTAACAAGTGATACTCAGCACTAAACTAGAAGCATGTTACAAATCAGTGTTTTCTCATTGAAGCTATTTTCTATTTTAGAACATTTAAAAATGTTGTCTCCTTGAAAAAGTATATAAAATATGTTAAATGCTACTTGGAAAAAAGTGCCCTTATCTGAAACAGAAATGCTATATCCACAGTAGGTTTTTAACTTTCAGATGACATTTTCCTCTCACTTTACATGATTGATGTAGGAAATGGTGCAGGAGATTAATAGGAACAAGCATTAAGTCTGTGTTTGGTTTCTTTGTTTTTTTTTAAATCCCTGCAACATTATGACCTACAAGTTAACTTAAAACAGGTACAGATGCAACCTTTAGTGAGGTGACAGGATTCTTAGAAAGTGAAATGATTTTGTTTTTCCATGACTCACAGCTTGGCTACAGAATTTTTGTTTCCTTACAGGCATTTTAAGGAACACAGGGAGGCAAGTCAGTCGAGGAGGAGGAAGAACTAAAGAGAGTAACCCAAGCCTCTGACTGCAGTCTGAATTTTTTAAAAAGCAAAATAGAGATCCCAGAGAGATACCAGTGTCAAACAAAAGATAAGTATCTCATGGCTTTTGAAAGACACCCGAGAGGACATGAAAGGGGAGCTCTAATTTAATACAACCCATTTTTTTCCTTTTATCGATTTGTATTCCCTCACAGAAACAGTGAATTATATTCCGACAAGGAGAAGAGAGTGGATAAAAGCAGCCTAATAGAAAGTCTAATAGAAAGACAAAAGGGACTGATATATGCCATTCAAGTATTGCAAAAGGATGCCAAGGCATTGTGATCCATATATCACTTTATCATATGAGCAAGAAATTAAATCAGAGTGAAAACAATATCTACAGATGAAGACTGTGGATAGTATTGTAGATCTGAAGAATAAAGTAGGATAAACATGAGGAGTGGAAGCTGAGTTTTGTCCAATCAGCCCCAAAGCTTATCACAGGTGATGTTTACTTCAGAGAATTCTCTTCTGCAGTGCCAGAGAGCATGTTAAAAAGTCATATTTAAAATATCATAACCAATTCCCAACATGCTTTTGAAATATGATGGTTCCAGCTTTGCAACCCAAGTTTTATGGGCTGTTTAAAAGTTGTGCTCAAATCGCTTCGGGTCCAACTTATCTTCGAGACTGCATCTCCTTCTATGAAGTGGTGTGGGCTTTGAGATCTGCCAGGGAGGCCCTTCTTTCGATCTCAAGCACGGTTGGTGGGGACGAGAGAGAGGGTCTTCTCGGCAGTGGCCCCCTGACTCTGGAATGCCCTCCCCAGAGAGATTAGGTTAGCCCCCATTTTTCAAGGCTTTTGGGCTAGTTTAAAAACATGGCTTTATAGACAGGACTTTGATCTTGTGTAATCTACCGTCAGATTTGAGGACTCAGCGATTGCTTCACTGTAGATAGACAGTTTTATTCACAGGTTCTACTCAATTTTATTAATTTTACAATTTTATCAGATGGGGTTTTATATGTGTTTTTTGTTTTAAGACTTATGTTGCTGTTTTATATGCTTATGTATTGTTTATTTTATGTGTGGCACTTAGAAGTGCTTTTGTGAGCTGCCTGAGTCCCTTCAGGGAGATGGCGGCAGGGTATAGTATTATTTATTTATTTATTTATAACACAAAGAATTGGGAAAATATGTGTGTGTGTAGTAGGAGTGGATATACATGTCTGTTAAATAATATCTATATGATTTTGTCTGCTTGTTTCTAGCCACAAATTTCTGGAGCTTTGTTTTGGAGTATAAAGTTGGTTGACTTTATATTCAAATCTTTTATAGGGTTCCCTTATTCCTATTTAGAATTATTTCCATGTATACTATTTTAAAATAAGGAATTCTTCCCCCAAGCCTAGCAAATACAGTAGGACAATGAAGTGAAACATTTGAACAGTGGGTTAAAGGCTACAACTCAGTTCACGTATTAAATATAAACTTCTCTAACAAAAAAGCTTCCTCTCCACAAGCCTCCATTTGGTATCTGACAGCCTTGTGATTTTTTTCAGCCTAACTTGTTTTGTTGGAATGCCTCACACTATAATCTAAGATTCATGCGTGCCTCAGATCCATCAAGTACTGACAGATCCATTGAGTACTTGGCTAAGCACCCAAATATAGTACAGCTACAGATGGAGAGGAAACCAATGGCAAAACCCTTCCCAGAGCCAAAAGTACTGTCCTGACAGCTGGCACAGGAAACTAAATGAAAAGATACTTCTGAGTCTCCTGTTTTCATTTTTTACAAATGTTCAGCAATTTCTCAGTTCTATTGGCAGGCTGAGCTACAAGTAAAGATAAAAAAAGAAAGGGAGGGAGAGGGAAAAATGAGAAATGTGATATAATGGATTTCTTCCATTCTAAGACACTATCAATTAAGACGCACACTAATTTCAGTACCAACAGGGAAAAAAACTATGGGAAAAGTGCATCTTAGAAAAGAAGAAATACAGTAGTTAGCTAACATTTCCTTTTGCTAAAATTATTAAAAGGTGAACAGAGGTCTGTGATATCAACAGAGATACTAATTGGGGTTTGATTCTGAAAAGAGGTCATCAAGCTGTCTTCAATATACACAGAATGTCATCCCATCAACCTTTTGCGTAAAAAGCATTCATGTCAAAATGTGAAAGGACAAAAGGAACCACATGGCACGCGCTTTAAATGTTTATTTTCCTTCTGAACTGGGCAGAAACGTTCAATTTCTGTTTGGGCTTGGTTTCAAATGTAATATCTGGCCACAGTTATGTATATGCACAGAGATTAAGAGAGAGAGAGAACCATGAATCACATATTGACAACAGAAAAAAGGAAAACTGCTTTGTGTGAGGATAGCTCCTTATCAGAAACTGAAAACAAGAACCACAAGGAAATGATCAAGGAAAGTGGCAAACAGGGAAGGCGAGCTGCACTCTTTCATGGCACTTCAATCACTAACCACTGCCAAACAAATTCTGTAACAGACACCTGAACTCTGGAAACCATACAATCTTAGTACTTCTCTCTCTGTCTCTCTGAACTCAAGAACAAGATTTCTCCCAAAGGATTTGGGGAAATCAAAATTGGATGGTTTCTGAATATTGAGAACGGACAGAAAAGCCACCCTCTGAAGAAATGTTTGATTCTTATAATCTTATTACATAAAGCAAGCCTGGTTAGAGTGATGACAAACATACTATGAGTCCCATTCCCTGACTCTTACTCTCTCATCAAGCTTTCAGGTAAAAAAATCAGAAAAGTGGGGGAAATGCATAGCATTTTATCATCAAGGTGGATCTCCTTGGTTGTTGTATTGTTATTAAACATCACCAAAACATTAAGTGGAAATATATAAATTATATAATTGTAGCAGCTTTTATCAGTCTGTGGTCCCCTTCAGCTTTCACGTTTGTAAATAACCAGAATCTCAGACTTTCAAAGGTTAGTGTGATGGAAAGAAATAAAGTGATATCCTCCTTACCTGATGGGATCTGAGTTGCTAGAAGAACAGAAATGTGGCCAGTTCTATCAATTTTACATTGCCTATGTAAACTGCTTATATTTCATAAAATTGAAAGGAAATGTATTCTCATATTAACATATTGTCATGGCCAGAACTAAAGGAAATAGGGCCCTAGGGCTTTAAACATCCCTGAACTTCAGTTCATTCTGCACAGTCATGCAAAGATAAGACACAACTGAAATTTTTCTTAGCGTTTAAGAAAGTGTATTCATGGCCAAATTTTGGTCACATGCCCAAAGTTTTCAATAAAATGCATCTGTCAGCATCTGACTAGGATGCATCCCAGTAGAGGACACAGGTCCTTTACAACCCCTTTGAATCTAAAGACCTGACTGGCCGAACACGAGAATTGTTTCATGCTTTTTGGATTGACTAGACATGCAGCAATCACAAACTGAGCTGACATTTTAAAACTGAAAAATGAAAACAATAATTCAAAATTTTTAAATTTTAAAATATTCAGATTGGAATTTGAAATTCAAAATCAAAGGTTACCTCAGAATTCAAAACTTGACTTGTTTTGATCACTTCTAAGGGGACGTTTCCTGATCTGAAGCAAATACTGAAGCAAAATATAAAATATTGACATCAAATAACATTTGTTGCCAAAAATCACAATATTCAAAGAATTTGTGGCAAATACTTTGGTGTATTAGATGAATGTCAGTGAATACTCAACAACAACATTCACAGAAGAGAATTTTTAAGAGACTGGGTGGCATGGGGTGGAGGAAATCGTTTGGTACTATATGAAGGTTGACCCTAGACTTGACGCAGCCTGGCCAAGAATCCTATTACCTGTGCAATGACTTCGGGATCCATGGGCCGATGGTTATTAAAGCTCTTTGACCTTCCCGCAGTCACATTTTTCCGGATATGGGGGCTATCTATTCTGTTCTTCAGAGAGGCATGCCGGCTGAGGGAATTGAGGCTCCCATGGCCACTGATGGAGCATGCATCTGGTACCTCCTTTGGGAGACTTTGGCTCATAATGGGTTGTGACGAGGGACGAGAACTGGCTACAGCTCCTGGTGGCACTGGCTCTCCTAGCGAACTGGGCAGTCCATGGCTGTCACTCTGACGATAAGTCCTTCGTATGCTGCCAGACTCAGGCCTTTTTCTTTGTCTGTCATCATAAAAAAGCAGTGCAGTTTTTAAAAACCCAATAGTTGTACAGAAACAAAAATTCAGCACAATAAGTTCAAGAAAGAAAAAATAATATATACTGCCATCATCAAATTCTGAAATAAAGCAAGTTTTCCCCCAAAAAATTCTGTAAATAGTAACAACTCAGCATGGAAGTGATTAAAATATGAGTGTAGACACTGGGAGATTCAAATCCCAGTTTTGGCCAAGAAGCTCACTAGCTGGACTCCAGCACAGAATCTTTTCTTTATCTGCCATTATGGTTGGGAGTATAAACTTGGATTATGGTTATACTGTACTGATAGGTTTTCCCTGAAGTATAACTGTTTTTATTTGGTCAGGCTTTGCATTCTATCTTTTGACTTGTTTTTGCTAAATCTCTTCTTACTCTTAATGTCACCCTTTGTCTTTATAGATATTTATTTTGGAGCCCCTGATAGCTCAATGGGTTAAACCCTTGTGCTAGCAGGATTGCTGACCAAAAGGTTAGTGGTTCAAAACCGGGGAACAGGCTCTAGCTTCTCATGCAGGGACATGAGAGAAGCCTCCCACAGGATGGTAAAACATCCGGGTGTCCCCTAGGCAACGTCTGTGCGGACGGCCAATTCTCTCACACCAGAAGCCACTTGCAGTTACTTAAGTTGCGCCTGACACACAAAAAAAACTTTCTGAGTCAATCATTGCAACTATCTGACTCAAAATATCCCATTCCTGTCCCCTTTAGCTCTCTCAGCCCAAGTATTGCACTGTTTTATGTTCAATTTCTTCTTTTACTCTGCTTTGCTGATTCTTTTTTCTCACATTCCATGATCCTATAATGTGTGTTGTGCAGCTTAGGACTTTTCTTTCAACTCTGAGTAGATCCACAGGTGGTGTATTCTCAGATATTCAAAATAGATGTCATAATATATAAGTAAACCAAGTGCATCACAAAGACTGTTTACTAAATATTGGCACTTACTTATTGATATTTGCAAGATAAATATCTGCAACATGGCTACCACTTGGGCAGCTGGAACCAGCTCTTGCTGTCACTTTTTCTTCAGGTGGCTCAGAATTGACTTCCACTTCAGATTTTGGGCTTGACCTTTCCAATACTCCATCCTCGCTAAGAAAAAAAAGAAGTCACAATTCAAAACCCTATGTAACACCTTCAAGGATTACTACTTAAATTGTAAATATCTCCCACATTTTATCATTATAATTTTTTGCTTCCATTAAAAAAATGGGGGGGGGGGGAACCACAATCCATGGATTGTGGGAGCATTTTTGCCATATTTTAACCACCAAACGAATTTAGACTTATGGGGTGGTAGGTAGTGAATTCTTTAAGATATGACAGATATTTCATCTCTTTATTCAAAATTAATGTTAAACTGAATCCACAATCAAATTGTGTGCCCAATGTGCTTAAAGAGGTAACCTACGTGTCCTGAACAACGATGTACTGATGCGGGATCAGACCATCAATTCCATTGTGCCGGCCCTCCCACCAGTCATCAGAGGCTCGGTGATAAAGCAGGAGGGAAGCTCCCTTTTTAAAAGACAGTTCACGTGCTGTTCGGCCAGAATAGTCAAATTTGGCTATTGCTTCAATGGGTTCACATTCTACAAAAACAAAAAGATAAAAAGGGAGAAGAAGAAAAGAAAGAAAAAGAAAAAAATAATTTAATGAAAACACACACTTACAAGAGGTTTGCAAAGTTTTAATACATTGATACATTGATCTACAAAAAGAAATCAGTCTTATCTAGTGGACCTATTGGAGGTAATGAGAATTGGATGCATTTTCGTCTGCAGACATCAGATGCACATGAAATCACTTCCTCTGTCCAACTGCTGCATACCTAGCTGTTGGAAGGAAAATCAGCACTTCTGCAGAATTTCTAGATAGATGGTTGAAGTAAAACCTTTACTGAGCAGTGATTTCTAGGCTGACAACATCTGGTTGGGAATAATTTGCCTATTCTGTGTCAGGCATCTGAAAGATCCAAAGCCATTGCTTCACAAACCCTAGCAGCTTTGACACACATACATCTTCTCTAGGTTTTATCATAGTCTATTGTTGAAGGCTTTCATGGCCGGAATCACTGGGTTGTTGTAGGTTTTTTTGGGCTATATGGCCATGGTCTAGAGGCATTCTCTCCTGACGTTTCACCTGCATCTATGGCAAGCATCCTCAGAGGTAGTGAGGTCTGTTGGAACTAGGAAAAAAGGGTTTATATATCTGTGGAATGACCAGGGTGGGACAAAGGACTCTTGTCTGCTGGAGCTAGGTGTGAATGTTTCAACTGACCACCTTGATTAGCATATAATGGCCTGACAGTGCCTGGAGCAAACTTTTGTTGAGAGGTGATTAGATGTCCTTGTTTGTTTCCTCTCTGTTGTTGTGCTGTTGTAATTTTAAAGTTTTTTTTAATACTGGTAGCCAGATTTTGTTCATTTTCATGGTTTCCTCCTTTCTGTTGAAATTGCCCACATGCTTGTGTATTTCAATGGCTTTTCTGTGTAGTCTGACATGGTGGTTGTGAGAGTGGTCCAGCATTTCTGTGTTCTCAAATAAAATGCTGTGTCCAGGTTGGTACATCAGGTGCTCTGCTATGGCTGATTTCTCTGGTTGAAGTAGTCTGCAGTGCCTTCATGTTCCTTTATCATAGTCTCTTTGCACTCAATTCCATGACTCTGAACTGCCATGCAAGTATGATAGGTCTTGCGGTTAGTGATTTATTATCCCTCTCCATAGTACCTTATCATCTGTCATACTGTAACTTTCCCAAGAAAATTTCCTTTATCAATCTTAAATATCCCTATTTCCTCCCTGTAATATCTTTGCTTGATTCCAAGGAATACCCTTATTTCCAAGAACAATCTTTCTAACCCATTTGCAGGCTGGAAGATTTTTTCTCCTTAGCTGACTGGATCACCAGGTAAAAGTCAACAGCATGAACCAACTGGCAATTTAACATTTAACATTTTAAAAAGAAATATGCTTGAGGGAAAGGTTTTCCTAGGACAAAGTTATTGATCTGGGTATTTTTCCTCAGGAAGTACAGGATGAAAGCAAAGAATCTTCCAACACTGTAATATAATACATGGGTCTTAGAAGCCCTTCATAAAAAGATACCAAGCTCTACTTCTTGAAGACACAAGGCTCTGAGATGGGTTAAAGGCCATAAATGGACACACTTCTATAATCAAACTTTAAACACAGATTTTCCAGATCTGCCCAGATAACTACGAAAAGGTTGGCAGAATTCAAATAATCGTCTTAGACTAGGTTCTTACCAGGCTGACTAATCATTACTTATGTTTTTAGCACAGGTGGGTCTTTCCCAATTCATATTCCTTGGATAATCTGGCTTGCTGTTTTGGCTCCCTATTTGTCTCTGACCTGTTTAATTTCTGACGTCGGTTGAGAGATTTCTTTTTAAAAGTGCTTTTTTCATTTAATAATTATTTCTTGTACTCAAACCAGCAAGACACTTGATGTTCCTCTACTTCCAGTGCTCCCTTTTGGAACTCAGCCTTCGTTCTTAGTGAAGGCTGTTGCATCCAATTAGCCAGCTGTACAGGACTAGCACTCCAAAAGCAGTGGGAGCTACCAGTTCTTCTTTCTTTTCTGAACATGAGAACAGTTAGTTCAGTCTTTGCCCATTAAACAACGAACTAGGAAAGGCTCCAGAAATATGGCAATTATTGTCTCTCTTGAGCCGTCATTACTTATGGCTTACCATCATCACTCGTATGGTGTTCGGTGACCATGTCCTGAGCTGTATCTTCTGTGGAAGCTGTTTCCCCATGAGGGCTTTCACTGCAAAAAGAAGTAGAAATATAGGGAAGATTATATACATTGATGGATTAGAATGTGGTACTTCATTTATCCTGATTACACCAGATATGGTCAGTAGACTTTGGGGAAAGCAGGATCTGATAGACATGAATACATGATGCTCCTTTAATAAACCTCTATGAAGAGGGGTACATTGCACAGGAATGCAAGAAACAAGACAACTGCAGTGAGCCAGAAGATGGGCAATATGGGGTTGTCCTTTCCCAGGACTGGATGGTAATGATGAACAAGGGGAAGCCAATCAGTCCTACCACTGATAAACGGATGAAGAGGCCTTATATCTAGCCAGGCCATCTGTCTGTCTAGCCCAGCATATTCCATTCTATCTGTCAACAGTTTGATACAGTCTCCAAAAACCTGTTGATTTTTTCAATTAGATATGCTAGAATTAAGCACAAGTTCTTTTGCATCTGTTCTGCTCCTAAGCTATGGCCACTTTTAGTCTCTTTTGTAGATAGGAAAAGTAGGGTATGAAGCATATCTCTTGTACAGAGATGATTTAGTTGCTTCAACACAAGACGGTCTTACGTTGCAAAAGCTGAAGCTATGAGTAGGATTCCTCTATGACAAATGCTAGAAACTAATTGTTCTCAGCATGGGATCCCTAAATTCTACTGGACTTTGGCTTCAACTAGCATAGCTAAAGTTGAGGGATCCTGGGAACTGCAGACCAACACTTTGGACCCACAGGATGGAAGCCAAAATTATAAAATGCATGATAGGTAAAAATAGCCCACAATAATAATTATTTGTATTTATTTCCCATTGTTCTGTACCCACAAACAGCTTACTTTTTGTATGTACCATGACAGGGTAGGGCCAAAGTAATCTGACATGTACAGTCAATTAAATGGTTCCAATTTATATTGTACTGTTGAAGGCTTTCATGGCTGGAATCACTGGGTTGTTGTAGGTTTTTTCGGGCTATATGGCCATGTTCTATAACATGGCTATATAGCCTGAAAAAACCTACAACAACCCACCAATTTATATTGGTTAAAAACTTCAGTATCTCATGCCAAAAGCTAAGCTACTTCCTGTTCCAATTCTCTCCTCCCTGGTGCATAATTTCTTTTCCCTAAATAGGTATGTTCACTAAGTAGATCTAGAAACAACTCAGAAATGTAAGTGCTGCTTATCATATAACTTAAGGGTGTCAATATCCTAAAGGCATCAGATTCCATCTGACCTTGGAAGTGAAGTAGAGTCATCCCTTGTTAGTATTTGGATGGAAGATTACCACTGAATGCACTAGTCTGTATTTCAGGGGAAGGAAATGGCAAAATTGCTTCTGAGTATTTCTTGCTTAAGAAAACTCTGTGGGGTCAACCATTAGTCATCAGTTGACTCGAAGACACACACAAACATACCATGAAACTATGGTTGGTGCTGAATTTATTATGCTTAGTGACATCATCACAAACTGCATCATGTCACATTTATAGGATCAACATTAATGACTTGATAATACACACACTTATATAAAATGATAGCTATGGATTTGATCTGATATACTGTTCTTAGCATACACTTGTACAAAGATTTCCATAGGTCATGACACAGCCCTATTATTCTTTTGATAATCCCTCTTCTACATTCATCCACCCACTCTGTGTGCTTCTTAAATATTCTGAATCAGATATCTTCCTCTCCTCTTAAGACAAAGAGAAAAGATCTGAGTTCATGTTCCTTCTTTCAGTGGAATGGAGAGAGGAAAAATCTAGACTGAAAAATAGAAACATCTTCCACATCTAAATACTAGGCATGATGAATGTCCATATGGTGAAGTAGGAAGGAAAGACCTTGCTCTTTGTGCCTTTCTGACTGGGATCACTACTTTTGTAGTGACCTGGATAGAACCTTGCATTTTGCTATAAGCAAAGGAAGAAGGTATGTCAACTGAAACATTTCATACTTCTCAATAATACACATTTTTTGTTGATAGGATGGGATCATCATCAATTAAAACATTGTGTAAAGTGGGACCTATCAAAGAGACTAAACAAAAAAACATACAGTAGGCATAAACTGGTGGCCATTTTTAGCAGTTATGTTTGTGCTTTGTGTAAACATCGAACAAAACTGAGCCTCTCATCACATAAATCTGCAACATTTCAGCCTTCTGAAGAATCTGTAGCATAGTAGGTGTTAGGCAGTCTTTCTATATTTTCAAAGCAAGATAAATATTTCAATTTGAAAGCCAAATCCACAAAAAGATCTTGATCTAATGTAGTCCATAAACACAGTATAATGAAGTATAGTAGAAAAGAAATATTTGGTCATGTGACAAAGCAAGAGGATTTTGGAAAGAAATTCATGAATTATGCAAAAAAATATTGAAAGAAAAATTCCTAATGCACCCCGAGTATTTTTTTATTAGAGATGACAAATATGAATTGGAATACAAATAAAGACAAACTCTTCACATACGCAACCACAGCGGCGAGGTTAGTCTATGCCTGCGTATGGAGTATGGAGAAGAATGGACAGAGAAAATGCTAGAAATTATGAGTATGGATAAATTAATATCATTAGTTTCCAAGTCACAAGGTAGGTATATAAAAACATCAGACTGGACTCCTTTCACAAAATGGTTGAAGGAAAATAAAGTAAAATTATTAATCTAAAAAGAAGAAAGTTCATAGAAGATGCCATCACTGGGGACACAACAAAAAGCAGCAAAAACGGAACAACTCAACGATGTTATTGGATAACGATTTTAACTAGGAGACTCAAATTGATATGTTGTAGTTCAGCGTGATGGTAACGTTACTACTACTGGTAGAAGGGAGAAGAGGGCTGCTCAGGTGTTGGAGGAGGAGCAGCAGCGAAAGCGCATTAGGGAAATAATCATGGCCCCGAGTGATTCTGAGACTTTTGAGGGCTTCTCCAACTGTGAAATGGGAGATGGGGAGGAAGGCAGGGGAGTCAAGCGGGCTACTCGAGATCAAGAGTCCGACGAAGAACTTCAAAGGAAGCGTATCCGTGATATACTTAGCGCTCCTACAGAGGACGAGGACTTCATGGGGTTCGAAAGGAGTGATGGGTCCGAGAGTGATGTGGGGGAGGAGGATGAACTGGATTGGACCCGTGTTCAGGAGATTAGGGACATTTGCAACCAACCCACCTCCAGTGATGAGTTTGAGGGGTTTACAGGGGATTGGCAACCGAAAGCACTTGGTAAGATCTAAGTCTTGACAGACGCTGGCAGAGGTGGAGGGATGGGCGCTCGGGTTCAGCTGCAGGGTTGAAGGCAGCTGAGAGCGATGATGAAAGGGTGGGGAGATCATCATCCTCTAATGAGGAACTTTAGGATAAATATGGGTTTTGTTTGTATGGCTCTTGTCAGAAGGCAAAGTGTCTTTTTTGGGGTGTGAATCTTTGTTGCTGCCAATTCTCGAGTTTGGGTCCTTGGACTACAGATTCCTGTGTTCCTGCATTCCTGTGTTTACTTCTACTCTGCTGCTTGACTCCAGACTGTTTGGCCAACGTTTTTTGCCACTCGGACTTGGACTACTTGCTTACCACGTGCTTCGACCTCGGACATTTACTGGACACTGTTTTTTGCCTTCTTTGTTCTGTGCTTTTGAACTGTGTGTTTTCAGCGTTCCGCTGCAAGTTTGAGTTTAAACCGGATTATAACGCCAGAATAATCCGGGTTTTATTTCAATTCCTCATAACGCTTTCTTTTTGATGCCAAATTGTTGGCTGAGCTTGGGGCACTGAATTTAAGTGCTCCAAAGACTCTGTTGTGAACAATAAATTTGTGTTTGGACCTTTTTACACTGTGTCTTGGTTTACTGAGGCTTCTGGGTCTTGACATGATATATGTTTTTATTGATATTGATTGTTTTACTTGGTTTTATATTTAAATTGATTGTTTTTAAATTGTATTTTATGTCTTTGATATTGACTGTAAACTGCTCCGAGTCACCTGTGGGCCGAGAGGAGCGGTATATAAATGTAGTAAATAAATAAATAAATAAATAAAATAAACAGGACTATAAGAAAAATTAAAACCAATATAAGGAAAAATGGAAGCACAAATACCCTATACCCAATCCTTTTTGTACTTCCCCCATATTTTCCACCCCTTTTGACATATTCCCAGGGATTGCCCCCCACTCTTTTTTCTTTTTTCCCCTTTTACCATTCTTCAACTACCCTTTCCCCCTCCTTCCCTATGTTATACCCTTTTCTCACTTTTTATTGTAATTTGGAAACTTATAATAAAAATATCATATAAAAAAGAAAAGAAATGTTGATGTGTCATTTGTGCCTCACAATCGGCTTTGTTCATTCAGAATTCTTTTACTTCCTCTAGACTCTTGAGATTTTTTTTCTTACTAACTTTTATGTGGCCACTTGGATGTTGTAAAGAAACAGTGAGCAGGCTGGCACAGAAAAAATATTTCCATTTTCTTAGATGCAAACTAGCATAGCCAGTAGAAGATCCTTGTGTCATATGCAAAACTCTTGAGACCAAGGATCTGCCATTCACTTAATCTGTAATAATTATGATGCATCACTGGTGGCGACACATTGCCTGAATTAAGTTGGTGCATCATTTAATAAGACAAAAATGTTTTTTTTAAAAAAACAAAAGTATGGCAATTCTTAACTCATCCTCATGTTGTACTGGGTAACTGCTTGTATCCTGCCCTTGTGAGCACTACAACACTCATTCACAGTGCTCCAACTCTTTTTCAGAAGTCTTTCAACACCCAACACTTTTCAGTAGTATTATCATACATGTGTTGAACCATGTAGAAGTTCACAAAGATTTATAACACAAATGAATGGGAAGTCACAGAAAGCCAGCTGTGTGATACCAAAATGTGGATGACAGAAATGGATGTGTATAAAATAAAAATGAAGTGAAAAGTCTATTTGACAGTCACAGTTGAAAGGATGAGGAACATCTGTTGCAGGAACCAAAGATACATGTGCAATAGAAACAGGTGGACTTGGCATGGTTGTTTGGGTTACTTAATATACTTAATGGGGATGTATCTGGACACCATTCTTCTGCCACCATTTTCTTACTCTTCCTCCCATCAGTGAGACAGATTAGTAGGCTTAGGCATCTAAACTCTCTTCCTTGACATATGTGGAAACATGTCAAACAGGGATATCCCTGTTATTTGAATCTGCAATCTACTTCAATCTTGCAATCTTCCTTTGAAGACTATTAGTTTTAAAAAAAACAATGACACCATGACAAAAACTTATCCAGTGGAATTTGTTTCATGACTAAAATGTGGCAAAGTCATGGAGTAGAACACAAACCTGGTTCCAGCCAATGGGAATAATGGAGCCAACTTGTTTCTGAAAGTGTTTTTTACTGTTTACTTGCAAAGCCGCAGAAAGCTTATACTGATATGTATAATGTTTATTTTCATAAAACAATTGAAAAAAATACATTATATTCCAGAAAAATGGTTACAACTACAAGACCTATTATACAGTACTTAGTATTTCTGGGCAAGGCATTGTTTAACTCTGAATCCAGTAAAAGAAGACGCATTTTTAGCTGTCCATGACTATAGTTGGTCTTTGTTCCCAGAGTTTTCTAGAACACAGAATCTTTATCATCACCATTTTTTTCCAGGCACTTCAGAGCCTACTGTCCATGGCAAATTTCTTCCATCATCTTCCATTAGCTTAGAAGCTTCCTTAAAACTCCAGCAGCAGAAGCAGCAAGAAACTAATTTTCTAGACCCCCTTCCCCACTGAAAACACTACTGAACAGAAGCCCATTTCTTTTATACTGTTGTGATCATTTTTAACCTGCTCAAGCATCTTTTGTCATGTGGAGTTTCACTTTTTGGAATATATGAAATAATTTACAGCCTGAGGTTCAATGTCAATAACTGGTGTCGTAGTTGAGAGGATACTTCTGATGATGCACCAGCAATTTTTGATGATCCACTCACAGATGACATTCTGGGATGGTTTCTTACAACAAACACTGGATCCACACTCCCTTCTCTCACTACAACCACTGCCTGTTTTCTCCCCCCAGCCCCCAATTGCACCCCACGACAGGAGCTTGGGCCTCTGAATTGTTTCCAGATGTTGGCTTTAGACTGAATGCACAGACAGGCCCCCTGTGTGTTGAGTTGAAGCAAAAGGAAGGTTTCAGGTTTTCCCCCATGTCGCTGCGGCTCTGAAAATTAAACCACGCTGCAGCTTTCTAGGTTCAGCTGCTATCAACCTTGTCTCTGAAGTTAAAGTCGGCTCAAGACATGCAGAGAAATGAGAAGAATGTCAGTGATGAATTTGAGCAATGTCTGCTGTGAAGCTTTCACCAGCAGATTAAAGTAATTACCATAATATCTTTATATACCGTTTCACGGACAACTCTGACTGGATTAGTTTCCTTCAGTATAATGAATTGCAGTCAGTCATGAATACTCAGGGCTTATATGTTTAGGATGGGAATATCTATTGTCTTCAGGATTCTGAACTATGGCCATTTTGTCTTGGCACCATATGCACTTCAGAAACATTTTGGGATTAGGTTTTACAACTGATAAACGATAGCAATGCTGAAGTATGCCATTTACACATCAAACTATAATCCTGCACTGTGTCCCCTTCGTTCAGTTGTTTCCCATTACTGCCTACCGTACCAGTAATCCTCAGTGCTTCCACCCCTGGTGTACACAGGGCCCTCCAGTTCTCTTGGTCCTGGGAAGACATTTTCATGTTGTATGATTATCGTTTTGATGAGCTCATTGACATGAGCCTGGCAGGAGACCTGATCATGGCCTTCAGGCACTGACATCAGTGTAGGTCCAAAGCAGATGGCTAAATTGTAGGGGTCCATCATGTTCTCCTCACTGAACTGAGATAAACTGCAGAAGAATGGAAGGAAAAAGGTGACCATGAACAAAAACAGTAATAACTACCAGCGCACAGTGAATGAACAAAAGGAAGAGCCCAGAAAACTCACAGCAACCCAGTGATTCCGGCCATGAAAGCCTTTGACAACACAAAAGGAAGCGAGATTAGCTCCATCTGTTCAGCTTTTAAAAACTGAGGTAATATAACAAGAATTTCTTGAGGTTACCTGGAAAACATGGGTACCGTATGAAGAACTAATGGCACTTGGTGAAGGAACTGAAAACTTAACACCTTCCAACAGATTCAGTTTTACTTCCATACGATGGTGTCTCTCTGAGACAATTTGCACTGTATGCATATTTAGAGTGCATATGCACAGCATTTTCCTGCTGGCTAACACTTTCATTTTATATATTACAGCTAGCATGTTTTTCATTTTCTGAACATCCCCACAATTAACACATAAAGATTTATGGTAAAATGGGGAGGGGGAGACTCATCATCTAGTTTTCTTTCACAGTTTATTCTTTATGCTGATCAAACGTGGTTGCCAAAGATTTATTTCTTTGGCATGTTGCTTTGTGCACCCTGCTTGGATAGCAGCTGCAAGCAGCAACACCTCATACTCGGCCAAAAAGAGATGAAAGTGTGATTAAGCCATGGTGCCACATGGTTCACAGGCTGCAATGAACCTGGCAACCAGCTAACCCTTCTGATTTTTCCCATTTGCACCCTTCCCCACACCCAAGCTTTCTTTCTCCTTCAGTTGCCCAAGAAGTGGTGAGAACGGTAAAATCCCATGACAGCATTCAATACCAAATCCTAGTCATGAGCATTTACAGCATTAGTCAGCACGATACAGTGAAAACCTCTTAAATGAGACAACCACTGTTTAAATGGACAGCTTGGTTTTCCGGGTTGCACAATTTCAACAGAAAGGAAGAAACCATGAAACTGAACAAAATCTGGATACCAGTATTAAAAAACTCTAAAATCATAACAGTAAATAAATAACAACACTCAAAAGCAGGGGAATTCCAGACAAGAAACAATCAGGGACAACTAATCACCTCCCAACAAAGGATTCCCCCAGGCAGTAAGAAGCCACAATTTGAAAATTGCTAGGCCATTAATTGCTAAGGTGGCCAATGGAAACATTCACACCTACTCAAGCACACAAAAGTTCTTTCTCCCACCCTAGACATTCCCAGATATATAAACCCCATTTTCCTAGTTTCCAACATACCTCACAACCTCTGAGTTTCCAAAATAACTCACAACCTCATAGATGCAGGCAAAATGTCAGGAGAGAATGCTTCTGGAGAATGGCCATACAGCCCAGATAACACACAACAACTCAATGATTCCGGCCATGAAAACCTTCACCAATACAACTTGGTTTACTATGGTTGATGGGCCTCCTCAGCTCCACTTTCCTATTGCCATATAGAAACTTTTTTCTGCAGCGATCAAAGGTACAATTCAATTATTGTTATCTGACCTGCAATACAATGGAGGGGCAAAAGAGAAGGCCTTTGCCTCAAATATTTGCTGCTCTATTCCTGCAAAGACTTTTCTCAATCAGAGCTTCCTTTGGAAGTATTTCAGGAACTTTCCATGTGAGCTGGCTTTTGATGTCCAGGAAAAAAAGATTTTTAACAAGGAAAGATATTTTGTACAAAGGCTGAATTTTAATTTGATATTTTATCACAGGCTTTACATTTTTACCTCCTACGCTCCTTACAAGTCTTACAGAAAGGGTATGCTAAATTCCAGTAGATAAATTAGTTATTTATTTATGCATGAGAAATGAATTTGGCTAGCTAGCAAAATCCAGTCTTTAGGACCAATTATTCAGCCTCTCATGTTCATACAAAGCGTACTCAATCAAACTCCCTCCCTCCACAATTTGCCTGTTACACAGAACATCTGCCTAATAATGTGTAGGCAGAATTACTGTGTGCATTGAGAATTAATAAGTGTCTTCCACAGTAATACAGTCTTTTTAACCCACAGGTTTGTGTGAATAAAAGCTCCAACCTGTCAATTTGGGCGTTGCAGGGTGCCAGTTAATGGTTAAGCACAAAGCAGAATGAAATGCCTCAAGAATATCTCATAAAACATGTGCTGTTTTCCAGTCCAGTTTTTTGACTTATGAGACATCGTTAAGGGTGGAAGCAAAAGGTCTCTGAGGAATGGGAATCCTAAAGACTGGGAGAATGTTGTAATTCTGCTTTTAAGGAATACTTACTGACTGAGGAATGCAAAGAGGTATCTCATTACAATCAAAGTGGTTTTAGGCAAAGCCAGTAGGACTTTTCGGATGTGCTGAGCTCTCTCTTGCAGATTGTCCATTGCTAGAGGAATTGGGGGGGGGGGGGGGGGGAGAGAGCAGCAAAGATTACTTTTTAAACCATACAAAATGATTTCTATTGCAGTATCTATGCAAATCCCATGCTGTTCCAAGGGCTACTTAATGGTTATACACTTATTTATTTATTTATTTATTTGGAACATTTATATCCCATCCTTCTCGACCTCCAAGGAGGGACTCAGGACGGCTTCCAACAATTCAATGCTGATACAATACAAAACACATAATACAATACAGCAGAATACATTAAAATAGTTATAAATATACATTAAAACAGTTCACCAAGTTAAAAATGTTGAAGGTTAAAATCACTGATCTAGGATTGTCATATGAAACATATGCTGCAACCTATTCTTATTAGATGCGTTTGTATCCTCACTATCACTTCTAGCATGCCAATATGCCATGTAATAAAAATTTGAAGCACATGTAATCTTTACACACTCTCTTTCTGTGTGTGTGTGTGTGTGTGTGTGTGAGAGAGAGAGAGAGAGAGAGAGAGAGAGAATAGATAGAAAGACAAATATTTTCTTGCATAGCTATTCTGAGATTGAACCATAGTATAAAACACAAGAGACTGTCTGTCTATCTCTCTCATCCCAGCAGAACTGGGATTCAAGACAATTTACAAGTTTACCCATTTATGAAAAAAATATACACAAGATGATCATTAAAATTCAAATGTAATATCTAGAACCTAAAAACAGAAATGACATGTTAAAAGTCCTTTCTAAAAAAAAGCAATCAGTCTCAGTGTATTAGATCTTTTTTTTTAAGTTTCTGCCTGATGATGGAAGGACGAGGATGGAGTTCCTTGAGTGGCCTCTAAGAAGGCCCTTTCTATCAAAGGTACAGTGAGATGTTGGGATCAAGACTGAGGACTCTGGTGAAGATTCTAGAGCCCTGATATGCTCCAATATTCAGGAGGCCTGGAACAAGCTTGTGCAGGGCTCAAGAAGTCATAAACAGCACTCTGAACTGAGCCCAGGAACTGACTGGTAGTCACTGGAGCTGCAGTGACTGGAGAGGTACCAGGAACAGAAGAGGCCCACCAGTTATTGAACACTGCCTGAAATATGACTGAAGGAAAATTAACCATTTCACAATGAAGCAAACGATGTGAGACCACCTTTAGAACATATTTATTTATTTATTTTATTTACTTCATTTATATACCGCTTTTCTCAGCCCCTCAAAGCGGTTATATGGTCCCCAGGTCTTGTGGGATCGCAATTTCCAGCATTCTTCACAATTGGAAATGATGGATTTGGCTGCTAAAATATGCAGCCTAAGCATCTGGAGCCTTCTACTGCTTTTGTTCTGTGGTGAAGTTAACTGATAGTGTTTATGTGTCTGTGAATGTGTGTATGCATGGATAGATCGATAGACTGGTAGATCAATCAATTGAGAATTTTCCTTAAGGTTGCTATTATAGCACAATGATTCTGTTTTAACTGCTGTGAGTGAATTCTATGAAATCCTGGTATTTGCCTATTTAAGATAGTTACTCAGAATACTCTGCCAGAAAGCTTTCCTGCCTTGCCACAGGATCCTCTAGGATGGAGTCATAGGAGTACAATCATGGTGCTATAATTGTGTAGTAGCTTATTTAGTCAGGATCGGATCCTCTGAATCTGGGCAGCATGGAAGATCTACAAACTGTCTCTGTTGAGGCTGATTCAACAGAAAAGTCCTTCACTTAGCTCAGTAAGGTGGGTGGTGTAGGAGAGATCTCTAACATATTATTCCACTGATAGATTAACATAACTGAAAGATGAGGTAAAGAGCTCTGTCTATAGCAGACTAATGGGAAAAAAGTGGGCAGCACAAATCCTTGGCCTCGAAGTCCAGAATTATTTGGCAACAGACTGTTCTTTTCATCTAATAATAAGAGTTAAACCGCCTAGGCCCGGTTTTTGGGAGAATGAAACACAGATCCTTTTAAAAGGAGCTCTCCTACATGCTACTTCAAAGTCTGCTTCCATCATGGACCTTCATATACTGGGACAATGGATATACTGTTTGCAATTCACTGTTTGAATGAGTCAGCACTAAGGAGTTTATCATTAAACTCAGTCACAAGAACAAACTTACAATGTTCCTTTCTTGTTTTTAAAGCACCCTTGAAATGATAACCTTGTAAATTACCAACTTAACTTTGCGGAAAGTCATTTTCAATGTTCATCAAAAGGAACATCTCTTATGGTCATAAAAAAATCTCTCCTGGTTAAAGGAGATAGCCAGACAGAAAGACACAGCACATGCACAAAAGTTCACCTACAGTCCAACCATAAAGACACAAAATTCAATAAAATGAAATAAAATGTAAAACTTTGTGTAGAAGGTTTTTACAGAGAAACCTATTTTTGATGTATGTATCTTTAACACAGCATCTCTCTGATGTAGTATTAGTTGTTTTAATGTGTTAAACCGAGCGAATTGGCAGATGAACTATTTATGCGTGTATACAGGGAATTGTAATGAATCGAACCATTAAAAACATGTACACACAGACATTGAAAAACGAACTGCTAATGGGCCAAGGCCAGTGAGGAAGTGATTCTGTTTACTATCTGATCTTTACATCCTGGAAGCAAGATGTGCTTCAGATCCTAGTAAGCTCCACAAGAACCTTGTACAATTCAAGTCTCTTGCCTGGTTTCCCTGAAACACTGTCAAATGTTTTGGGAAGCCAGGACCACGGTTTTTAATAACAGATAGCTTAAATCCTATCAGTGTTGGGGTTGAAAAGGAAACATTTTCTTGAGATGTAAAGGATGGCTAATAATAAAAAGCTGCAACTTGTAAAATGTTATCTTTTAACTATATATCAGGCTTGTGCAATCCGGGTAAACAGTGATCTGTTTCAGTGTCCCTGATTTTGATTGGGGTCCCAATCCATTTTTCAGGAATCTCCCAAATTTGGGAGGGCAGAAATCCATTTTCGATCCGAGAAGCCAAAAGATTCATTTTCTATCCGACCCATGCGAGGGACTTACTACAGGCTCCCCTTCCTGTCATTTTAGGCATTGTGCTTATCCTTATATCCTTCATTAAAACCTGGATTAAAAGCATCAAAGTTGAGATACCACTCTTTCCCTTTTGTCTGTAGAGGAGAACGGGTTGAATGATTTGTTAAAGCTGTTTCTACTTTAGAAGAGACAGGAGCTGTAGATGCGTGTGCTCCTTCTCTGCAGTAGGCAGTTTTCCAAGTCATTTTAAGGAGGCTCCCCAATTCCCAGGGAAGGAAGAGGAATTGACCTGGAGATATGCTACCCTGGGCTTCCTTTATAAAGCCCTCTCTTCTCTCTTGATTTGGAGGCACTGGAGTGGTGCCTTTCTCCCCCTTGTGCTTCAATCTCCTTTTTGCTTTGGGTTTAATGCTTCAATAAAGCTGTTTCTACTCTAGAGGAGACAGGAGCTGCAGGCGCACAAACTCTCTCCCTGCAGGAGGCCAGTTTTCCAAGGCATTTTAAGGAGGCTTCCCATTTCCCAGGGAAGGAAGAGGGATCAACCTGGAGATATCCTACCCTGGGCTTCCTCTAAGACCCGTCGCAAACTCTGTTCCTGCGGGAGAAAACCTTGCTAGCACGTCCCTGACGTCATGAGCCTGCGTCTCTCTCCCCACCCCTTTCTCCGCCCCTTTCTCTTTGCCAGCGTGGTTTTTCCTTTGCTAGGGCAGCATTGCCCGCATTTTCTCTCAGTTGAATTCTGCCAACTGAGAGAGTATGCTGGCAATGCTGCCCTAGCAAAGGAAAAACCACTCTCGCAAGGAGAAAGAGGCGGAGAAAGGGGCGGGGTGAGAGGCGGAGTCTCATGACGTCAGGGACATGCTAGCAAGGTTTGCTCCCGCAGGAACAGAGTTTACGACGGCTCTAAAAAGCCCTCTCTTCTCTCTTAATTTGGAGGTGCTGGAGTGGTGCCTTTTTCCTCTCATTCCTTCTAGCGACTGCCTCCCTCCCCATACTCACTTGTAACTGAAAGCAGACAGTTTTGACAGCCACTGTTCTGTTGTGGCTGGCAAAAACTGGTGGTGGAGCCCATGCCATTATGGGCTTCTGAACCAACCAAACAAGCCTAAGGCAAACAAATCTGTGCACAAGCCTACTATATATTGTGGGGGAGGTGAACAAGAAGGGGAGAAAACCTATTTCTAAGTGAAAAAACCTGTAACAAATTTTAGAAGGCATTTTATCCTGACGCAGTTGAGCCAGAAATACTTTTCCTTTGTTCAATAAAAATACATTATATTCTTTTTAGGATAAGATTCTTCAATATTTTCTCATCAATTTATGATAACAACAATGGCTTAGAACAAATGATGTCCTTCTCACAATGGAATTGACAGCACTGACAAACTGCATGTCATTTCTCTAAAACCTGCTGTACTCTGCAGGCTTGGGAGATGTTCCAAAACAGAACTGTGTGTGTGTGTGTGTGTAGCTGCAAGGGGTAGAAGGAAGAGAAGAGAAACTCATGTAAAGTGGAACCCTCATTTTTGATTAAATTTCTTTGCAAGTCACACCACCAACTGATTCAATTTACTCTTCGGCTACTTACTGACACATGCAATCAAGTCATGAAAGATTTCCTTGGGGAAGAGAGGATGTTCCAGCCCACGAAAATAAAGCTTTAGAACTCCAGCTATTGAGTCCATATCATGGTCATTTTGGTCTCCAGCCAGTGGATCCTCCCCTGGTTACAGCAAAACAGGAACAAAACGAGAGCAAACAGAAAATATCACATATTAAGAAAACAAAATATGGAGTTCTCTATTAATAATATAAAGAGATAGAGGGAAAACATAGGAGGGACCTCAAGTGTGCCACAGTGGATATTGTATAAAGGTTTTTTGCTCTCTTATGTCCTCAAGAAGGAGTGGCATTCAGGATAAAAAGTTAATAAAATTGCAGCACAGATAGGCAGAAGATGAGTCTTCTGGTGATCCTCAGTGATTTGCTCCAATTGCCAAGAGTTTCTGACTTCAAATAGTCTAACAATAGCAGTACTGTCTAACAACTAATAAAGTTTCCATAACTAAATCAGTTTGCGGAAAAAGAATGTCTGTGGGGGAGTGGGAACAAAGCCACAACTGTTGCATTACAGTATTGTCAGTCTTGGTTCTGGAATTGATAATAGAGTCCTGGATTGAGTATGTTCTCAGTATTATTCTCCTTCTTAATTCTGGGTATATGCTTTCCCACCTGAGTCACTATGATGCACGTGATGCTATTTGGGGTTCTAGAAAAGGAAGGAATAGTGCTCTCGTACAATTAACCCCAATCTCAACATTATCGTTACATTATTTCTGTTTCATTGATATAAGCAAGTGAAGATCGTATTATCACTCACACATAGCCTGACATTTAGGTAATGATATACTGGTAATCCTACTAAACTGCATAAGTACTCAGTTCTTTGGTCTGTTAGTCTACTAGAGTATGTGTTTAATTATAACCAAATATACAAAAAAGATAACCACTGAAAAAGACAGATTCTAGAGACAACCCATCAACAATATCAGATATGATAATGGGAAAGCTTTAATGAAAATACTTGCAAATCAAGGCTCAACTATTACGCAGACCAACAAAGCATTTTTTTTCTTTGTGTCTTGGTTTTTAGGCCGGTTATTTGAGGTGCCATCCAATGCAATTCAGAAAACTGCATTGGATAGACCATGCCAGCTTTAGTTTCTTAGATATGGTTATCACGGTTTTCCATGGGTGAGCAGATGGCAACTAGCAGATGGCCTATGTTCTGTATCTCCAAAACTAGAGCTGATAGGGAAAAAGTAGTCCCATTTTTGGAATCAGCATGTCAAACCGACTCAGAAACAGGTCTAACATTCGTGGAACTTAGTATGTGTTGGCCACTGTCATCTTCACATAAAATGCAAGACATAATTTACAAACTGTACCATTTGTAGCATCATTGCTTTACATTCTCTGACCCCATTTTGAACTTGAAAAAAATCAAAATACTGTCTTGTGTTCCCTTGGGTTATGCGATGCTATTCTGGCAACAGCTGTTTCAGATCCAGGAGAGAGCTTTTTAAAAAGCCTTGAAGTAACCCAGAAGTCAAAATCGACTCACAACATAGAAAAATAGTTGATTAAAATGTTTTTGGCAATAAATGAATGAATGGAAATTGATGGTAGTGAGATTCTCTCTGAGAAGAACAACAACGATATAGCTAGAGGATTCATCTGTTGAACCCACATCTAGCAATTAGTCACAAAAATTATTTCAACACTTCCTACTTTCTTTTTACAATCCTAAACATTATCATTTAACATGAATTTGTCACAGTACAGTGTTCATACTAGACAGAAATGGTGACTGTAAAACACTGAATCATTAAGAACAGGCTTACAACATGACTAGTAAATGTGGATTCTATGTTTTGGCCAAAAACATAATAACAGTGACTTGAAAACAATCCTTTGATTTAGTGTTTAGGTTAATTTTAAGTTAATATATTGTAGGCTTGAAGCCATAATGTCTCAAGAAATACAGTCAATTACAAAAATTTCAGAACCCATCAAAAATGAAATGAAATAATTAGGAAGGCCAGACTGGTAACGCCCCATGTCTTCAAAATTTATACCTTCTAGAAATCTGACATAGCAAGAGTTCAGGTCCATTTGAATTGTATTTGATAATGTTACAGGAAACACAATCCCAAGTGATTTTAGATGTCAAAGATTATTATTCATTGGGGGTGGGGGTGGAGATAGTCTGCCTGCAACCACTGTATGAAAGCCTTAAATTTTTAAAGTTTTGTGAACTATTAAGTACATGTGGACCCCGAATCCTACTTACAAATGGTTCATAGTTAAGAACTGGGGTGAGACAACAGGAAGTGAGAGAAATCTGCCTATAGATTTCTACCTATAGATATAGCGAAATTCACTCCTGAAAGAGTTATCATGGGGAAAAGGGGTGTCTTCACTGAAGCTTTCTCACCAAACCTTGTTTCCACAACAAGCCACTTTTTCAAAATCCAATCATTACAGGAATAGAAAGTGAGAGGAAATCTTCTGAACAGGGGCACAGACAACAAAACAAACTCTACAGGGGTCGTCACCATTTCCTTTGCTATCCAAAGTTTATACATGTGTGCGTGTATGTGGATAGATAGATAGATAAATGTTACACTTAAAATAGATAGATAGATCGGTAGATGTTACACAGACAAATTCAACTTAAGTACAAACCTAAAGAACCTATCTAGTTGGGGACTGCCTGTATCAAACATAAATGTGATATAAGAGAAATTTCAAAATGTACCTCTCTCAAATGCATTTTTTATATCATTCACTTCAACTTGAGATCCTGACACCCTGAATATTCCTTCATGCTGCAGGCCTGTAAAGAAAAGAGGAAGAGAAATCAATGGGATCCAAAATAATCAAACAAATGGCGTTTTTTCAACCGCCTGTTTGTACAGGCATCTGTCATGGCACAATCACATGAACTCAAATTAGTGGTACAACTGTAGTATCATTAATTATCATTGCTGTAATGCTAATGAATATCCCTGCTGTAATGCAAATGAATACTCCTGTCTGTTCACCTTTCACTATTAGATAAATAAAATGGCAAACAATGTTATTGTTATACTTAATCTCAAATTATTGAGCAATTAGAAACATATTTATGAAAAAATAAACTGATAACTGTACATGTAAACATAACCCAGTTTAATTTCATTATTATTATTATTATTATTATTATTATTATTAAATTTCATTATTTTATTGTATACATGGGACACAAGGCAGCATACAGTACAGGTTTAAACAAAATCCACACACAACCTCATGCACACACAAAATCCACAATCAACACTTCAAAACAATTCGTAATTCCAAACTTATTTAAAGTATTTCATAATGAATCTTATTTAAAAATACTAAGTAAAAACAGCTTAAATGCATTTAAAACATAACTGTCCTTAAAGACCACATTACTAGGATACTGTATAATATACTAATCCACAAGAAAGCAGTAAGGGAAATACTGAAAGCAATCACAAAACAGACGTGTTCTAGTTGTTTATTTTGAATCTGTCATATCACAATGTGCGTTTTCTTAAGCCAAGCATGATTTCTATTTATTTCACTGTTTACCCATGACAGTATTTCAAGGCCATTGAGGGCCTATTTAAGCTGTTTTCCTGAATATGGCAAAGAACAAAACATTTAACCCCTTTTATGTACAAAAGTAAACAGGATTAGTAGCTGAATTTTGTTTCCACATTGGCAATGGAACAATGATCTTCATGACACTTGGGTGCAGTAGACTAATTTAGGGGAATGAATTGATTCAGGTTCGGAGGGGCCCAGAATCCAGGCATGGATCTTCATGGCAGAATGATTTGCACTCAGATACAAACTAAATTTTATTTTAAGGGCCAATATTTTCATGTATTTTTATTGCTTTTTAAATGTATTTTTATTGCTGTTAACTTGTTTATGTGAATTGTGTTCTAACTGTTTCTTTGTCGGCATCTAATGACTGCCAATTGTAAGCCGTCTGGAGTCCCCCTTTGGGGGTTGACAAGGACGAGATACAAATGCTCTAAATAAATAAGTAATACATTTTAACTGGGTTTTTTAAAAAAAAATTGTGTGGGACAGGAAAAGTCAAATGCATCTTCATGAATTTGCTGGAGAGAACCAACAATGTACAACTGATCATATAAATGCATTTATTCCTCTCCAAGATGTCATAAGACCATGCACTGTATGTACTACTATTTTGTTCACTTGTTTCCGAACTTACCATGTCTGCTAATAAATCGTATGCAGCTCTCAACCACCAAGGGAATTGCTTGGCTGGAATCCTGAGGAACAAAGGGAGGAAATCATGATGAAAAGAACAGTTACCCCCCCCCCCCTTTTTTTTTTGCAGCTTTAAAAAATTAAGCAGTTCTGAAATCCATATTCTTTTGAACTTCAAGCTACAACAGAGGCCTGAATCCGATTACAGTGTGCTTATATGTTTACTGTGTATGAATGCACTAAGAAAGAATGAACTCTCGTTGGATTTATATTTAAATTGCTAGATCAACCAACACAAGCATAAATTAGTAAGAAATCTGGGTTAAGTCTGAAGATGAAATAACGATTTCCAACTTGGTGCCCATACTCTACCAATCAGTTATATTCTGCAATGAAAAGCAGTGTAAAGGAAGATTATGTGCAGAATTGCTTTAAATGTAATGCTACCATACAGTTTCAATGGAGACACTTGGTTTTGACACACGTCTACTGTTAATATTGAACTGTACATAACCAAAGGAAGGAGTTTTTTCTTGACAAACTTCTTCCCAAATAAAACATAAAGTATTGAAGTACTTTTAGTAAATATAGCAATATCAAAACAGAAACAATTGACTGCAAACCTATTAAAAATAAATTGTCCACTTATACAGGACATTTAAATTTGCTACTTGTATGTCAAGGTTTGTTTCAACTGACATGAAGACGCTGCCACTTTTCATTAACTCTACTCTTGTTGCATTAAGTCATTCATCAATTACGCTTGCATATAAGGCAATTAGGCTATTTATAATTAATATGTGGGGGTGAAAAAACAGATAACTGGACCAACCTCCAACTGAGAATAATTGAGGGGATCTGGAGAAGACTGAATTTGGAAGCTTTAAAAATTTACTTGCAATTTGTTTAAATAAAGCACTCCGATTTACCATATAAAAGCTAATTCTTGCGTTTCATGCACTTCATCAACATGATCTAGAAATGTGCAATTAAACAGCAGGGAGTTGCAGAGTGGGGTGGGTTTGGTTCTTCATGGCTCCTGACTCAGTCTATGGGACAAACTAAATCAGATGCATTTGGCAATGCTACTGGAGAGAAGGTAAATCTTGCTGTGCAGAAGTCCACATTAAGGCGAGAGAAGAAAAATCTCTCCCCTTCTGACATGATATCCCTGGATGCATGCCCTTTCTTTTTGTCGGTTAGGTAATTGCTATTGAATTGGACAAGGGAAGTTAACTTAAGGACAAAATGTGCTCCCATCTTAGATCAAAGCTTGGGAAAATTACTTCTGGACAATTCTCCAATTCTCCCTCCTGTACTAGTTTTTAGTCTTAAAAAAGTAACTCTTCCAAACTCTGCCTTGGGACTGCTGGATGCAGTCTTAATTGTAAGGACATACAAACAATACTTGTTCTTCTGAGTCCTTGGTGTGTTCCTGGGAAAATCTGACCTGGCCACAGTGGTAGGCTGTTACATCCCGCCTTGATTACTGAAATGCACTCTACGTCAGGCTGCCCTTGAAAACTGGACACTCTAATTCATTCAAAGATCGGCAGCTAGGCTGTTGTTGGGAGCGAGCACAGGAGAATACACCACTCTGCTTCATAAACCGCTGCGCTGGCTCCTTATTAGTTTCCAGGCCTGATTCGAAGTGCTGATGTTGACCTTTAAAGCCCTACATGGCATTGGTCCAGATTACCTGAGAGGCTGGGTTCCTTGGTATACCCCATGGAGATCTCTAAGGTCCAGTGGGAATTGTTAGGATCCTCTAACATCAGAGACATTCTACATCTGAAGAGTGCTACAGAGAGGTCCTTTTCAGGAGTGGCTCTCTCCCTCTGGACTGTATTATATTAGACCTGCATTCTCTCTACTATTTATTTATTTATTGCATTTATATACAGCTTTTCTCATGCATGGGGTGACTCAAAGTGGTTCACAATATAATCAATGGCAAAATTCAATGCCTTACACATATAAAACATCACATATCACTCAATCACATATGACAATAAATTAAAACCATTAAAACTATAAAAAAAAACAATCACAGACATAACGTTAGCAACATTTAGGCCTTGCATTGATTCCAAGGTTATCTTTAACGACTTCCATATTTCTGTCATTCACCCAATGCCTTCTTGAAAAACCAGGTATTAAGTTGTTTCCTAAATGCTAGGAGGGATGGGGCCGATCTAATCTTGCTGGGGAGGGAGTTCCTCAGCCGAGGGATCATCACCTATAATGCTCTGTCTCTCGTCCCTGCCAATCACATATGTGAAGGTGGCGGGACGGAGAGCAAGACCTCTCCGGCAAATCTTAGTGTTCTAGTTGGCTTATAAAGGGAGATGCATTCGGACAGGTAAGCTGGACCAGAACCATTTAAGGATTTATAGGCTAAAGGCAGCACTTTGAATTCTGTCAGTAGCAGACTGGCAGCCAGTGGAGCTGATGCAACAGCAGGATTGTATACTCCCCTGTACACCACTCTGGTGAGCAACCTGGCTGCCGCCTGTTGGATTGCTTGAAGCTTCTGAACAGTCTTTAAAGGCAACCCCACATAGAGCATGTTGCTAACATTTTGAAAAAATGCCTTAAAACCTTCCTGTTCAAGAAAGCCTTTGGGGGATCATAATTCAAGGATACTACATAAATAGGAAGGCCTTTAGGTTTGTTTTATACAATTGGGTTAGTACAATTTATTTCATTGAATTTTATTAGAGTTTACAGCATATCTAATATTTATGGTTTTAACTTGTATATTATATGATTTATTGGCTATAAGCTGCCTTGGGACCTTAAGTGGGTAAAGGCGGAATATAAATTTCCTAAATAAATAAATAACACTCGGTATGTTTTCTCTCCCCTGTTATGGTCATGTACATTTTATTGCAGTTGAATAGAAAGAAGACTCTCTTTCTTGGAACAGCTTCTTTTGAGGCCACACACCTTAGAGTATACAGGATGTCCCTAAGTTACAAACAAGATAGTTCTATAAGTTTATTCTTAAGTTGCATTTGTATGTAAGTCAGAACAGGTACATTTTTTAAGTGTAACTCAAGCCAAAAACATGTATTTCTTAGCTCTGGATAGCATTAGGAGGCTTAACAACCCTGTGGTGTTTGTTTTGCTATCTCAGCCCCTATTCAGAAGATTTCCTCTCACTTTCTGTCCCTGTGATAATTGGATTTTGAAAAAATGTGGCTGTTTGGGGAAAGAAGGATTGGTGAGAAAGCTTGAGTGGAGACTCCTTTTCCCCATGATAATTCTTTCAAGAGGGAATTTCCCTTCTGATAGGTAGATTTCTCTCACTTCCTGTTGTCTCATCTCTATTCTTAACTATGACATTTTTTTTTGTCAGATGCTTGTAACTTGGGGACTGCCTGTATTTGAAAGTGATTTCATGAGGTCAATTTAAATAAGAAGAGAATTGAAAGTCAAATGGTGTTGAACTGACACAAAACTAATGCAGGAGTATGCAGAAGAAACTCGGGAGAGAGGTAGGCAATCTGATAACAGTAATGTTTTTGGATTACCCTGAAACCCTTGGACAAACTCCAACTCTTTGACTTTGGTTGGGACATGGGTCTTATGAGAGCTGGTGAGGGCTTATGAGAGCTGCAATCCAAACTCTCTGGAGTATACTGGGTTGACATAGAGAACCAAAGAGCAGTGGCATAAATGAAGTGGCCTGCCAGAAGTGGTTGAACTACTGGCATTCCTAAGCACTAGCTATGCTGTTGAGACTTATGGTCCAAGAAGATTTGATGGGCCACACAATTACCATCAAATCTTCTTGGGCCGTAGAGCTTCTACACACTATTCACTAATTCTGGAAAGCTTAAGCAAAGCAGCCCTCTCCAAAACCCAAGTCTTTTAAGCTCACCAAGATTCCTGTTTCTAAAAGAAAAATATGCAGAAGATGTTTAGAAAATAAAAGAACATCCAATTCATGTAGTTTCAGCAGGAGGAGCCACTCTACAAGCCAGGGCAAACCTTTCTGCCATGATTCCCCTAATATGTGCATAATGTATACAAAAATAAACACAACCAAAGATCATATAAAACCTTTCATTTTACTCTAAAAGAAAAACTTCATAACACACAAACATGAAAGCAAACATATATGCATGCAACAAAGAACTGGGTTTGGAAGAAAACAACATCCTGGATTTTTGGCATGTCCTATCTGCAAAGCTTGCATTGGCAAAATATTTTGTTTTAATTTCTTCAATGTGAAAGAAAGATGTAAAGCAAATTGCCGGCTCTATCATCAGTAAGAAACACATGGAACTTGTTTATTCTGATACAGAACTATTTCAAAACAGAAACAGATTACCTTCTGGCCAAATTAAATTAAACTGGGATTTCTGCATGGTTCGAGTTAATCAACAGCAACAACAAACAAATAAGTGATTGCAATGAAGCCTCAAGTCAAAGGTGGCCTTGAGAAACATACTAGCTCCTCTTGTATAGTTCAAATACAATAAGATATAGCTCCTCCATTTGTGGCAATATTGCAATATCGTATTGCGAATTATCCATGAGGCACCAAAGAATCCCGGATGGTCTATTACTGCTTTAGTGCTTGTGACACAAAGCAAAAACGTATCTAGCCAAGTGGACAAGGAATTCCAGA